>NC_035108.1:426306530-427676113 GCF_002204515.2 Aedes aegypti | reverse complement strand
GCTCATCAGCTTCGCACATACCAACTTCGGATTCCGAATCTATCTGTAATTGTTTTTGTGTCAAATGGGAGAAATGTGCTTTTTTGTTTTCTTTGCATTATAACGAAAAAAATCTATAAAAAATAATTATCACTGAAACTTCATTACTCGGTACTTTGATTTTACTGATTTTTTTTAACTTACTGAGTTCCTACGGTATATTTAGAATATCACTGAACGATTAGCCAAAATAGTTACCGAATTCAGTAAAGTGACACATATATATTGCTGAACATCAGTGGGTTCGAATAAAAATGCTGAAAGTTCAGTAGTTTTTCGTAATTTCAAATTCCGACAAAAAAAAATATTACCGCACAGATAAACTGAGATTGAGTGTGTATACCTATAGGTTATTTTCCATATAAAGACTATAAATAAATTAGAGATGGGCAAAACAGTTCTTTCCAATGAACAGTTCCCGTTCGTTCCGTTCTCGAAAGTGAACTAGTTCTTTTGAACCGTTCTTTCATTCGTAAAAAAATCATTATTTTCTACTTTAAAATAATATATGAACTTATAGCTGGAGTGTCATATATAAAATCTTGACTAGTATTTTCAGTTTTCATTATGATTCTATTATCAATTAGGAAATTTGGCTAGATAAAATTGAACAGAATGCATTTATTTCGAAACAAGTACAGGTATGTTCCGTTTTTATCACGTTCCGATTTTGTCACGCTCCGATTTTGTCACGTTCCGATTTCGTCAACAAATTATTCCGTTTTTATCAACACACAAAAATCGATTTTATTTTAATTATTAAAATGTTTAGTATATTAATTGAATATATATTTAGAAGCAATTTATAAGTTTTCCAATAGCCTCAGGGTTGAATTTTCGACATTATGTTCATGTTGAGCACCATGGTAGGTGTTGAGTCATATAGGATTCAATAAGGTTTGACTCCTTCCTATCCACTATTCAATTGGAGTTTTCAAACTTGGCATGGGCTGTTGGACAAAATTGACCTATCCTTCAACAATCGAGAGTTGCTCTGGCCACATCCTAGCAAGAACTGGAATTTGTGATATGTTAATACCGTAATCCGGGGTATCATTGATCAGCGGGGTAACATTGATCGGAATGACTCATCTCGTAAAAAGTTCGTATCATCCTATATTGATGGAACATTTCCAAATCACGAATGGTGCTTCTCTTTCTTATATTCATAAGCTAATGTAAGTGGGGATTTTTGCGAAAATTCCGTTTACATTATCCGTAAATTTGTCAACTTTTCGAAACTATGATTTCAATGGGTAAGGATGACACTACCGAAGATTTATATCTCACATAAGTTCTGCAAACGATATGAGCAAGGAAAATGGGGTTCTTACTAAAAATGGCATCGCTGAAAACGATTCCGTTGTCAAAACTTTCATAAATATGCTCAATTGAGCAACATTAACGAATTACTGTAAAGAATATAGAATTCCCTTAGGAAATTGCCTACCTTTAGGCGTATTCCGTGGTTCGAGTTGTTTTTAATTTTAAAATAACTCAAAAAGTAAATGACTTGTAAGCGTTTGGCTTTCATATTCGGCTGCGGGGGCCATGATTTAAGTAAGTAACGATATTTTCAATATTACCGAACGTTATTTACATAGGTGATCAATGTTACCCCATATCAGCTAAATCAAAAAATCACTTAAAACATTTTTTTAAACATACTTAAATCTTTCAAAAAACAAAATGCAGTATATAGTCACGAGCTATGGGTGGCAGTACTTATTTTAAAAATATAAAACTTGCAACATTTGCATTTTCAAACAAAATATTTTAGAAATATTCAAAAAAATGATCAATGTTACCCCGGATTACGGTACGTACTAAGAGAGTTACATAGACTCCCTTCATGGCATCAAAGAATTTTCAATCTAAATTTGATAGACATATACGTTCAGTTCTTTTTTATAAGTTCTTTTTTATAACTCAAAAATGTTTGGGCAACGGCAAGTCGAGGTCGAGTTTATTTTATTTTTGATAAGATTGTCGATCCCGTCATATTTTGGACTTTGTCTTCTATCTCTCAAACTTGCAAGCATTGCACAAATTATAGCAAACAACCATTGCCAACCAAGGCATAGGGGAAGAGGTCCAGCAACACTTAGTAATCTATGGAAAATTTTGACATCTCCGTATAATAAGTTTGCATCGAGGAAAAGGGAAAAGGGCGTCAGGGAATAAAACTATTGATACTGGACGTTCCCATGCACGTTCCCATTCCACATTTGCTGGGATCTGGATCTTCGAGCAGACATAAACCCCTTCCCCAATTGGAGACTTAAAGGTTGATAAGGAGTCTTATATCAACAGCCATACGCATATTCATAAAACTTTACATAAAAATTTTTGACAAAATGTTCTAATTTGGTGATGCTTGCTCTAGAGTTTGTACACTTTTGTGTATTCGATGATCTTATGTAATATTATTATTTAATAAAAAACAACTATAACTTAAGTTTAGTTATTTGAAGGTCTATTCGTGATTAAACGCAATGCAAAAAGGCGATGGTGGCGCTGTTCTAGATTGACGATTAGTGCATTCATGTCATCTTTAGAAGAAAAATCACCACAATCATTTTAATAATAAGATTGTGGAAATTCAAAGCACTATATTCATTTCAGTTCGCGAAATTTTTGCAACATAACTCAACATTTAATCGCCAATCGAGTGTGGCCAAAAATGCAAGAAATATACCTTGGCAAAAAAGCTCCCAGTTGATAACTGCGGAAGTGTTTGTAAGAACACTATGCTGAGAAGAAGGCTCTTTCTCAGTTGAGAAGTAATACAATAAAGAACAAGAAGAAGAAGCAGAAGGATGAAGATGAAAAGTTTATGTTGTTTCTTGTTTAATCTTTCTTTAAAAAAGGTCTGCTTTCAGGATATGTTCAATGGATATTCCGGATTCTTCGAAGGACCAAGAAATGGTCGTTTTAGATCATACCGAAGCAACGATGGTATAATATTTTGATGCTCATCAATGCAAGTCGATTGAAAAAAAAAACAGCTCTGTGGGTCAATTTTCAGGACATGTCCACTTTTACGAATGCTCCGGATCTTCCAAAGGACCAAGAAATGGCCATTCGAGTTAATACCGAGGCAACGATGGTGTACTATCTTGAAGCTCATCATTGCAAGTCGTTTGAAAAAAAATCTCAGCTTTTTAGCTTAATTTTCAAAAAAAAAATCATATATAAGGATGTTCCGGATCTTCCGGAGGACCAAAATATGGCCATTAGAGATAATACCGAGACAACTATAGTATACATATTTGAAGCTCATCACTGCAAGTCGCTTGAAAAACAAATCCGGCTCTCTAGGTTAACTTTCAAGATATGTCCACTTTTACGGACGTTCCGGATCTTCCAGAGGACCATAAGGTGACCTTGATCGCAATCGGTTGCCCCACGATATCACAATATTAGCCGTAGAAGCATAATTTACATATTCGGGTAAATTAGAGGGGTTTAAACACTATTTACTATGGTTAATCTGTTCACAAAAGGAAATTGATCGAATTGTTACGTGACCTGACCCAGGAGGACACCGGCATAACGCTGGCCATTTGAAATAAATTGGTTCACTTGTACCAGTATATGAAACTAGACGCCTGTGGATTGCATTTAGCGAAAACCGCATCTAAATCATACAAAAAACGTGACCCGGGCTGATTCGGGATAATGTTTATTACAGAATCATATTGATTCATTGAACTCTGCAATCAACTTCCATTACGAACCTATCTGAATGCACCTCACAGCTCCTAAACATCAATACTGTACATTTATTTGAAGAAATTGAATAAAATACAGACAAAACTGCAATTTTATTTTCAAATTTTTCAAATTATTCATCTAAGAAAATTATTCCGTTTTTGTCACGGTTCCGTTTTTGTCAACTGAAAATTGCCGATCGTGTTGATAAAAACGGAACATAACCTGTATAATGATTTACTTCGCGTGTTGTTCCATAGAAGTCGTGAGAAAGGAATCCAATCTACTCCATTCATTTTGGTGCACGGAGATCACACACACCAGCTTTCTAGTGTGGAATAATATCGTTTCATACAAATTGCCAAACTTTTTGAAGGCTCTCGATATCTGTTTGAAAATTTACAAAGCCTACAATCTTGACTTTCCCCGTCATTCGTTGGCAGTGTGGGATTTGCTTTCTTCGTTCCTATTCGATTTTGATCCCGTCAGCGATAAAGCAGCTATTTCTGCTCTCTGTGCAGCTATACGACAGACAGAATCGTCACAATGACAACGTGTATAGTTAAACGATGCTTGTGGACAACTAACTCCATCGATCGATTGTATGACCATTTAGGAAAACATCACCAGCATATCACTTCGTACTTGTGTAATTATGAAAGTTGTAGCCGCAGCTACAATATCCAAGCATCGTTTTTCAGGCATTTTAAAAAGCACTTCAACAATGAACTCGATAACAGAAACACGAACTTTGATGCGGTTCCGCAGAATAAAAACAAATAAAAAAATAAATTCGAAGCACAAACACCGCAACCAATCAACCTTCAACCTGAAAAAGACGAGCATAAGGATTCCTGCGATAATCTCGAAATACCTGCCATTGACGCTGAAAATTGCAATATCATTGATATTACAGCACTAGAAAATCAAATGCGTAATCTGAGTATCGGTTTCAATTCGAAATGGTTGGATGTCAATGTGTTACCGAGAAAAGTTGTTTTTGAAATACAACATGACGTACAAAAAAAAATTATCAAGCCTTTAGAAAAGGTTGTCAATACAGGTCAATACTATGCAAACCGTTGGCCTACTTTTTATGGAGGCTCAAACTATTTAAAAAAAGGTTTGCGATGTTTGATGGAACAGAAACTAAACACCGACTTATATGTAGTTCCAAGAGAATTTGTGATAAGCAATGAACTACGCCCTAGTGTCATTCACAAAGAACAAGGAATGGATAACGATCCGATTACAGGTAAATATAAAAATAGGAAAAATATATAAATATTTACTTACATTATAATACGGTAATTGATGTATATATTTCAGGAATCCTAACGCCAATAAAATTTCTATTAGGGAGTATTTGGAATCACCGTTAGTTTTTGATAGATGATTTCATCACTATAGTGACACGGTTTCACCTCACGCATCCAGCACATCCATATTAGGAACATATTACTATATTCCATGTCTTCCAGGATATATTCTTGCAAAATTAGCCAACATATTAGTTGCCGGATATATGCTATCGGAAGACAGGAAGGAATACGAGAATGAAGATTTGTTACAAATACAACTCTATGTAAATCTTTAAGTATAAAAGCCACTGGCCCAAACACTCGAGCTGACAACCACCAGCTCGGAAAAGAAAGAAGAAGAAGAAGAAAAAGTAAAAAGCTGGGTATACGTTTGCTCAGAACATTTACAACAGTTGTTTTGTTACTCCTCAAATAGATCTCAGCAATTCTAAAATTCTCGAATTTCCATCAGATATTACTTTTGATTCATTTGTAGCTGAAAAAATACGTCTTTTAAATAATTCAGTACATTTCATATAAAGTTTTATAAAACAAGGATCAAAATTCAGTCATGGTACAGTTTTGTATTGTAATATGAGAAAACTTCTACTGATCAACTGTGAACAAGACCAAAGCATGCAATCCATTAATTAAAAGTAGTCAAAAACATTCGCCCGGACAATAAATTAGCTAAAAAGTATATCCATGAAGAGAAATGGACCGTTGCAGTTACGCCCTTATGATACGCGAGAAATGTATGAAAATCACGATACATATAGAATTTCCCTGGAAAAATCCTTGCACCAATAATAGGAACACTGTTCCACTAGTGGAGGTATGTATTTAGCGTGATTCCTTTAATGTCACAATCCATTGATTTCTTTGGGACCCTCCACTATAGGTGCCAAGGAGTAAACATTTTAAGCAGAATAATTGTTTTAAATAGCTTCGAGATTAAATTTCATGGACATTATTCTATTGCTTGTCTTTTTTTCGCACTGTACATCAGAGAAAAATATCACATAGTAAACTATTAGTGCGAAATATATTAAAACACACTACTGGAGCGTTTACCCTAGATTCATTGCACTTACCTCTTCAGTAGAAGTCGCCTAGCTGACCTTTTTGACCTCGTTGAAAGTGGACACTATTTGTATGTTCCTAAAACCATAAAAAGTACGTTAAATAAATGAATGGAAAATTGTATCCAAGTGTGTACTCACCAAGCAGGAGTGGTTCTTCCTTGCTGTAAAGTGTTTCCAACTCCCAAACGGCGACCGGTCAGCGATCGGAGGAACTAAAGCGGTTTTTCGCTACATATAAACAAAACCGGCAGCTGATATCCTATGCGGGTGAGTGCATCGATGAAGTACTAGAATAGCAGCTTTCACCCTTCGGGGGAATCGGTGTCAAATGATCATATTCGATTCGAATTGGCGGTAATTGGTGGAAAATGTTTAATTTAATTAACTTTAGTGCATTGAATAATCGTTTATTGCCATTCCATTGCAAAGGGAATGCAAAAATGAAAAGCTGTAGAAACTAAAATGGCACACGCAGTTGAATGTAATTTAGTATTACTTTGAATCACTTTAATTTTTTTTTTAGTTCCCTGGTTAATATCAAACATTACAGTCATTTCTTATATGTAGGTGTTCTGTATTAAGAAACACTATCTTCCTAGCTTAGTAAAAGTAAATTAAGTTTTCATTGACATTTTAACAAAATATTACATTTCATTTGTCGTAGCAGTTCAGAATTTTTACAGGTAAGTTGATTTCACCTGCTTACAAAAGAACAAAAAAACGCTTCAATTCAATTCAAACTTAACTTTAAAATATAATATTAATTTTGGCCATAGAGGACATTGATTTTTGTCTTAAATTAATAATAATTTTATTCGACATTTGTTGCAATGTTTCAACATTGGATATACTATGTAATTCAATAATAATATACCAGCGAGGGTGCTATCTTCCTAGTATTACAACAGCAAGTCCATATTGGTACAGCATACAACATGGATGGCCTGAAAATATGTTTGAAGATAAAAGATAAAGCTTGTTCTTAAGGCAAAGTTTCTATTTTCCGTTCATAGTTGGATACAGACATTTAATATATTTGTTACATATGGCTTGAATGCCCTCAATGTGATTTTTGAAACTTTTTATCTAGCATAAGCCCTAGACACTTAACTTCATCTGACCAATTTATTGGAATCGTGATAACATTTCTACTTTAAGGTTTCAAATAAAGAGCTTTTGGTTTATGTGGGAATATTATAAGTTGAGTTTTAAAAGCATTAGGAGAAATCTTCCATTTTAGCAAGTATGAAGAAAAAATGTCTAAACTTTTTTGCAATCTACTACAGATGACACGCTGACTTCGTCCTTTGGTAACTCAGGTAAGCCAGATGTATAATAATAATTGTATAATAATGGTCCCAAAATGCTGCCTTGAGGAACACCAGCCCTCACAGGAAGTCTTTCAGCCTTGGAATTCTGATAGTTAACCTGATGTGTACCATGTGACAAATAACTTTGAATTATTCGAACAATATGTGGGAAAATAAAGTTTTTAAATTATACAATCAAGCCTTCTGTCAAACACTCTCGAATGCTTTTTCTATGTCTAGAGGAGCAAGACTAGAATAGTCTTCAGATTTGTTGGAACGGATCAAATTTGTTACACGTAAAAGTTCTTCTTCTAATAATTTTATTTCATTATAGAGGCTTTTAGCCCTGAACTGGTCCGTCCCGTACGTAAAAGTTAATGAGTGATCGAATATCCATATCGGAATCTGCCCCACAGACAAAAACTTGGTTCTTGAAAATGGTAACGATGACCCAACCTATATAATCGTCTTTTTTACTCATAATGGGGTTTGTCATCTCAATAAAATAACACACCAAATTTCTTTTATAACGGTATTCGGCTTGATTTATCTTGCTGTTTAGCTTGTTGAAAAATATATAACTTATAATTACCATACGAATGTAAACTTTCAATTTTCATTGACTAAATTTTGAAACTCAATATAAAAATATTCCGTCCTATTAGCTAATAATACTATCTAAAACACATTTCGCTCTTAAATTAATTACACTTTACACACACAAAACGCACATTAAAGGGCCCTACTTGGCCAGTTTGGAGTACTTTTTCCGTGCATTAAGAAATGCACTCAGATGGCAGAGGTACTTGACCAAGCGGAAGATCGAGCCGAGCACCAGCAAAATTCCTCCGATCAGATACAGCTTGACGACTGTGGTCTCCACTGGCATCATACAGCGCGAGACTTCATGCTCGGTTTGCGAAATTTTTGCCTGTTCAAGTGAAAGAAAGTTAATTCCATTAATCTTCTGTACATTGGGGATATATTGAATATTAAAAATAACAAAATTTATTAACTGGACGCTTAAATCTCATAAAGTTTTATATAACAATGTACATTATTTAGCAAAGACTTGCACCAAGAAAAGGGCAGCTATATCACACAATTATTACCTAGTTGGGAAACTGAACTGAAGCATTTCTGTTTTATCAAACACACAAGTCTACGGTGGCGCTATCTATGCTTTTAATAGCGGCCGTTTTGGTTATTTCAACTCAAGAGCGGTCGCGCTTTCAGTCAATGCCGGCACCGCCTCGCTCGAGTTGGATATGAAGAGCGAGCTGTTTTCGAGGTGCGTGTACTCAGTACACGCATGCGACCGATCTTGGGTTAATGAACCATTCAGCAGAATTTACGAAAAACTATGAATAATGCAAAATTTATTTAGACAATTGCATACCTTTAGGCGTATTCCGCGTTTCCAAGTGTTTTTAATTTTAAAACAACTCAAAACGCAGATAACTTGTAAGAGTTTAGTTCGAGATTTCTTACGCGCCATACAATTCATTTTTTGATTTTCGTATATAATATCTTACCATGAGAATAAGGTGTGTTGAAAATCTTCGAAAATAGCTTTGCGTCTTACGACAGCCCCCAAGGCAACGTATGAAAAAATGTTGGTGATATTGACCCCAGAACAAACTTACCAAAATGAAGCTGGGATCGTTTTTGTTCCGCCAGCTGAACGATGGCAGCGTGTACTCTTCTATCCCGAGTCGGTTCTTCTCCACGAAACAGTAGTGATGCGAATGGCCACTGAATGCCAACCGCGGACTGAGCAGCTCCCCAATCAAATCGGTCGATTCCTTGGAAATCACTTCCCACCGTTCCCGATAGGATTCGATCTTGGGTGCATCGTGCTCCTTACAATCCTTGTCCGAGTCGCGATACATGGGAAAGTGCTGCATCACAACAGGCCGACTATATTCCTCCAGTTTGACCACGCCCTTGCACTGGCCAATTCCGCGGCCACATTTGAAAACCGTCGACACGTGACGCAATTCCTTCTCGGCCGTTTCACACAGCTGGCATCCGTCGCCTTCCATGGCGATCGAATTGATCAGAACGAAGTTGACTCCCCGGACACTGGCCATGGTCACTCCGGTATTGTTGAACGTCTTTTCGAACCGGTGCACCAGATAAGGATGGGTCGCGTAGTGGAATCCGATATCATGATTACCCACTATACTGTACAAGGTAGTCCCCTGGGGTGTGTGGAACAGCTTCCGGAACCGCTCCACGTACAGATCGAATTCCTTCTGGTTGACCCAGTTGCCCTCGTCGAAAACATCCCCCAGAATAAAGACCGCTTCCGGACGGAACAACGTCATTGCGGATTGGAAGGCTCGATGCATTTGCCACTCTCGGCGCAACTTGTCGAACCAATGGCCATGAATCGGCCCCAGAAGATGGGTATCGGCTAGCAGCATTACCTTCACTGGTTCTTGTCCATTCACCGGTCGCAAGCTTCCGGGCCATTGGCACTGAAATACGAAACAAACCCTTTCTCAAACTATCATCCTGGAAGCTAACAAAAATTGACATCAATACCTGAAGCAGCACCAGATAGTAGATGATAAATTCGTTGAAGACGAGCAAACAGATAGCACCGATCAGGGTGCGCAGCAGAAGATTTCGTAGTCTCATTGTGTTCGATTACTTACTTCGGTGCTCGATCCAAAATTTTAATCATTATTCGCTGATAAGCGAATGAATGGATTCTTGCACTGGAGTGCAAGTGCAACTGCGAGCTGATCAGCGAAAAACGTAAACAACTAATCTAGTACTGCATCGTAGGCTGACACACTCGAATCAGCCCTTCGGAAACGAATATTTTGGAAATTGCACATAGGGTAGATATACCAATAGTGGAGGTACTAAGCACGATTGAACTTCATTAAAACGTCCAAATTTAAGATGCGCAATTAATGTACATGTTAATGTTGTAACGGGATGTAACGACCATTGACCTAATGAGAAAAATAATTTCATCGCAGTAATCCACGGCATGTCAGTGGAAAGTAATACCTCCACTATTGGTACACTGTTCCTTTAGTTGCGGTATACTTTTAATTTGTGTTCCTATAGTTGCGGTATCCGTTGTTTTCTTATGGGATCCTCTACTATAGGAACACTTTACCGCAACTATTGGTACAAGCAAGTAAAGTTTTAGCAATTTTAGTGATATTGCATCAGTTTTCAAGCAATTTGAACGCACTTTTCAACTATTCCGCGTATCAACAAGCCAATACGTCGATTGGCAGTGTCGGTTCTGTGGTTAATGTAATAAAATCAGTGAAAACGGCACTACCGCAACTATAGGAACATCCACAACTAAGGGAACATTTACCCTACACGGATAAAATAATTATAAAATACAACCATTGATTTTAAACAAAATTCTGGTTTGAAATTTGCGCAAACAAAATTAAGGTTTAAATCAATAAAATGCATTGCTTACAGAAAGCTAAGATTCCATTTTGTTTGTTTAACGATTTTGTTTTAGGTAAATTCAATAAACTCAATAATTTTATAAATGTGTAATCCCAACAGTATCGATCTATTTTCCTCCTTTAACCGCAATGGATATGGTTTAACCCCCTAAAATGGTAGTTTTTACCGCATTTTTTTTTTTTGCGTGCCCACATTAAATTCGTTTAACTGATATTGAATGAACCTTGTCATTATGATCCTAACCTTTTCTTTCATACAGCTTTGTTCGCTAATTTTGTTAAAGAGAGTGCTTGAATAAAAGTTGTCCTAGATTATTCATAATCACTATAAAAAAAGATTGTTTTTCAATAGTTTGTTGATTGTTTTTTCAACAATTTGCCGGTTTGGCACTTAGGTCACTTATTTAGATGTTTGGTAAGACAAATGAGCGCATAAATTTATTTCAATCATTATTGAACTAATCGTATCAATTCGGTTTTGCTAGCGTTCGTCGAACACCTATTACCATGGCTACGACCACCATATGGGCAGAGGTGGACATGGCACAACCAAAGACACATTAAAGACCTCCATGTCCCTTGCAGTTGCTCAAAATTTTATGGGTTATAAGGTAATCTAGAATGCCGTTCAAAGTGTACTGCGATCTGTCAAACTTGGGTACCTTTTGCACTACCGAGGGACCAAATGCAGTACTAGAAGTGGTACCCAATCTGAGCCCGAGTGGGACGTACTTGGCACAACGGAAGCGAAACACCGAAGAAAAGGAACCGGACTCGGAATGAAACACTTGTGTGAATGACACGAAATAAACTTTAATGCACGTCTGTTCGGGTCAAGGAGACGGTCTTCTTTTTCTGCGATTGCTGAGTTTTTCTTATTCCACTCTGTGTTAATATCAATCTTGCGAGAGTCGTTCAAGCTCTCACATGACCATCTCAGCAAAAAAACGTTTGCATCACAGCGAAGCACAAACGACAATTTGAGTGTAATTTTCATACCAGAAAACGTAGCAGACATTAAAAATAACTAGTCTTATCTTTAGATTTAGGGTCTATTCACATATTTCATAACACCGAAAATGACTATTTTTGACACCCACCCACCCCCTCGTAACGCTTTTTGTATGAATATTTTGCAAATTTTGTATGAACCGTAACATCGTGAGGACACCCACCCACCCCCTTTAGCGTTATGAAATTTGTGAATCAGCCCTTATCAGCATCTTTGGAAAAACTGCTCCGATGACTGAGGTTTTTAATAATAGTTTATTTTGAATACAATACTTTTCACTTTTCAGCCATGAAAACTACGGGCTGCATTTGACGTTTCGTGACAGCGAAATCTGGGATGCAGCTCGAAGCAAACTCTAAGGTGCAGAAATGGGTGAAAACATGTAGGGGGATCTGGGCGAATAAAAAATTGAGAATCAATTTCACTCCTGACTCGAGCTTCAAAACGAAGAACCGTTCGGGCAAAAAGTTTTAATATCTCTTAAGAAACTTAAGAAAAAAAAGGTTATTTCTGAAGGTTATGCAGCCGCTCATATAAGGTTAAAGCCCCGACAGCGGAATGGATATTTTTAGATATGAAAAGTGTTTTGAAACTTGATTTAGGGTAGAACACTCTTTACAAATTTTTGTTTCTTTAGATTCTTGGCAAACTTAGACCACAGACAAACAGACGTAACACATAGAACAAATTTCTTCGAAATCCATCACCCAGTTTACACCATCATCATCTAGTGAGCATGTTGCACGAAAAGGTATTTCGTGCAACAAGACCGGCAGATAGCGGTAGTGTAAAACGTCAAACGCGAAGAAAAACGATGTGCTCTGGTTGTGAGATTTGTAACATAGCTAATTTGAAATAATCGTTGAATAAGTGGTCGATGGAAATTTCTTCAGTGTTACCAGGTCCGTCCCACTCGGGCTCAGATTGGGTACCACTTCTAGTACTGCATTTGGTCCCTCAGTAGTGCAAAAGGTACCCAAGTTTGACAGATCGCAGTACACTTTGCACGGCATTCTAGATTACCTTCTGAGCCATAAAATTTTGGGCAACTGCAAGGGACATAGAGGTCTTTAATATGTCTTTGGTGTTACGTCTGTTTATCTGTGCTTAGACGAAAGGAATCTTCTTCAATCGATTACCTTGTCAAACGCGTTACAGTATTTTAGCATTAGGTGTTGATGCTTGCGTTTCGGAATTGGAATACACTAAAACTGATTATTGTTCTAGCTGTTTCGTCTGTTTGTCTGTGCTTCCAATGCTCTCCTAATTTTTCGTACCCCTTTCGCTTCCATCACGCTTCCGCACAAAACTATTCACGCTCCGTAGTTCTCGTCTTATCTTGGAATTAGTGTATCTCAAACCGTCCCATTGAAGTTTTACATAAACATGACGGGAAAGTAATATCTACAGAGTTGTGTTTGATCCTTCGACCTTGACGCCTGCTCCTGCGGGGGCCGGCGATGAGGGCAGGATCAAACATGTCGCGCATTGATCGAGTGAAAGTGAAAAAAAACCGCGATCGCTTAGTTGTGTTTGATCCTTCGACCTTGACGCTTGCTGATTTTTCAACAAACTTTGAAAGATTCGTCACTGTGAGTGTCGACATAAACTTTGATTCATAAATTATTTATGTCTAAATTTTTTTCAAAACTCTTTTTTCTTTTTACCTTTATTTTTGTAATTAAAAAAAACTTTGAATAGTTCGACACTACAAGTGTAGACTTGCGAAAGGTTTACTTTATTCAACATACTTTGAAAGATTCGTCACCTCAAGTGTCGTCATAATTTTTCTCTACATAGATATTGTTCATATCAAATGAAAATATCATATTTACATATAAGCATGTTTATATCTCACAAATAATTATTTATCATGGTCTAATCGCTTATCAAAGTGAATCCTGTGACCCAACGATCCTTCCCATTAACAAACATCCCTCCCAGTAACCTTTGTAGAGATGCTGAGGCAAACACGGTCTCCAAATAGCAAAGGTTACACACTTACACAGACACATTAAAGACCTCCATGTAACTTGCAGTTGCCCGAAATTTTATGGCTCATAAGGTAATCTAGAATGCCGTGCAAAGTGTACTGCGATCTGTCAAACTTGGGTACCTTTTGCACTACCGAGGGACCAAATTCAGTACTAGAAGTGGTACCCAATCTGAGCCCGAGTGGGACGGACCTGGAACAACCGTTTGATGATGCTTTTGGAACAGTTCACAGGAAATTATGAGGCACCCCCCGAGGATTCAAGAGTATGGTGTTCATCTGCGGTCTCAAATCAGTGGAGGACGCCGACGTTAGGACGCGACTTCTACCGAAGCTCGAGTCCGATCAAGCTGGGCTGGGAACATCAACATTGAGGGGCTCGTCACCGAGTGGCGTCGTCAAGCAAAGCACGGCGTGGATTGAATAGAAACCAACATCTTCATCGGTTCAAGTGATTCGGGACTCCAAGTAGCACCTTAACATCCAGGCGATATCTTCAGCTGATGGTGAGACTTCCCCATCTCTCTGTTGGCAGTGCTGCGTGATGCATTTCGTAAAGGACTGTCATTTTTCCAACACACAAATGTGTGTTTTCGCTAAAACATCAGCCACAAAATTCCAGTGGCGACAAGAAATCAGAGGGAAAGAAGAATAAGCCGTATAGCTCGAAGGCCATTCAAACCGTGCAGCAGGTCCGCTGTCAGTGGCGATTCATTACAGTCATCTTTGACCAAACATCGTCTGAGCTGCAATTAGATTGTGGTTCTGACATCACCATCATCAGCCGTCAAACATGGATATGCATTGAAGCACCTTCAGCAAAGCCTACTAGTTTGGAAGCATGAACAGCATCAGGGGAATCACTCGAGTTGATTGATGAACTCACCTGCTCTATAACCATCGGGAACAACACGAAAGAGACGGTCTGTTACATCACATCAGTTGAAGATCAGAACATCATCGGTGACCGGATGGATGCATTCGACTTGTGGTCGAGGCCGCTTGGTGCATACTGAAAACAGGTGAATCACTCCAATTTTTCAATCTCCTCTGATCAGCACTTTCTCACGTAGTACCCCGAAGTATTACAAGACAGTTTGGGTCACTGCACCAAAACCAAGATTTCGCTGTCGCTGAAGCCCCAATCCAAGCCTGTGTTCCGGCCGAAGCGTCCGGATCCATTTCATTCCATTAAAAAAGTTTCAAATGGGGCTCTCTGTAGGAAATTATTTGACCCATTTAGACAAGGAATTTATTAACTTTTATTGAGCGAAAGGGCATACATAGCTTTATAGGGAGCCCCGATTGCAATGCAATTTATTATAATATATAAATCTCGCATACTCTGAGATAACACCCTAAAAGCCATTGGTAGCCACGTATGTAGCTCGTTGTTTCTGAGCAAAAGAAAGAATAACCATCCAAATCAACATCACGGGCAGTTAGATAATGATCCTTTATTTCCCATAGCGTTGTTAAATAACATGTAAATCCATTCAAATGCTCAGAAACAACGAGCTACACTATGGGGCAGGACACTAGATCCAGTATTGAAATATTAATATTTATTAATGATATTAATATTGATATTGAGAAGATTATCAAGTATGCATGGAGTTTTGCTGTTTGCCTGTTGCCGGAGTTGCCAAGGCAAATTGATTATTTATGTGAAAAAACAAGTTGTGTTTATCGTCAGATCGTCTGAGCAAAATATATGAGAAATCCGTCCGATGCAACATAGACCACACTGTTTGATGCCAACATCCATCTGGCTAGAAGGAGACTGGCACCTTGTACGATGCACAATAGCTACAATAGCTTTAATTGTTTGTCGAAGCTGTTGATTCATTGGCAGCAGGAGCAGTCTGCAAGGAAGGAGTTCGAAATAACCTGTATTGCGATTTTTTATCAAGCTTGTGAATCATGAATGTGTGTTTACAATCTCATGAAATAAATGACTCCTAGACGAACACTCCATCTCTCTTATTTTACTCCAGTACCGTTGTTTCCCGCCAATCTAATGATTCTAGGAACGATGTGACCCGTTTGTAGTCCTTTCAACAAATGGGGAACATTTTCCCTCATAGTAATTGATACGGCGTACAATGGAGTACCGGTAGGGTAATTCGTCTGTGGTTGAACGGCTAGAAATCTGGCTTACCTATTAGTTCTAATCTCTTATGCCATGGGTACACCATTTACAACCCCGTAGATGAAGTATTCCTACTTCAAAGAATGACTGTAAACGAGTTCTCTGAAATTATTAGATTAATCAACCTCTGTTGGAATAGAGGTAGTGTCGCACCTCAGGTAGAAGAATCGTCGGTTGAGAAGCATGCGTCGTCGTAGGTAAAAGTGTGGAAGATTTATCGAGAGGTATGATATTTGGATAAGTGTGATTGAATTGTAAATATATACCTGGAATGAATAAAGAGAGTTGCAGCTGCTGATTGAGGTATCAGTCAGTTAGCTGCCCAGTTGAAGGAAACATCTATTGTATTGTATTTCTTTATGATTTGCAATCGGATGTGGACGGGCTAGCCTTACTAGGATCTGCGTGGTCTTAGCGGACTAGCCTTTCAACAACCTCAAGAGTTTACCTCTCAGAACCTGTTCCAAACCCAAACCGAAGCTGAATAGAATTAAAAAATTTATTTGGACAAATAATTTGTGAAAACAATTTCATTTCAATTTGATGCAGATTTACAAGTGCCATCAGTAATGAGACTAGTAAAGCTGTGCATTTCTCGGGGAGGAGGTTCCAATGAATCCTGATTCCAAATGATACTGCGTCTACGGGGAAGTGCGACAATATATGCTTGTTAAGCCATCATCTTCTTTCCCATTATGTTTACTGATCACTGAGCTGCATCAGTCAGGCTTCTAATACGAAATCATAAATTTTCAGAACTTCAGCTGAATAACCTAAAATGAATAAGGTTTGTGATTAGTAGTAGAACATCTAAGAAAGTTAATTTTTGTTAGGAAGAGTGAAACCACCAGATACAGCGGGGATTCGCTGGTTGGAACACGACTGCCTTCCATCTAGCGAATCCGATCCGTTAGTTGGAACGACTGACAGCAGGTGAAAATGCTCCACACTAACGCATCTGGAGAGCAAATCGTCACGAAACGCACATATACATACGCATTTGTTCTATATATGGAGACTGCAATGCGACGGTACTCAGACGTCAAAGTCAGTTTGACATTTTCTGTTGACATTTGAGTGCTTTTTTGTTGGAATATTTTCCAACCAGCGAACATCCAACCATCGAGTCATTCCATGTAGCGGACCCCCAACGAGCGAATCCCCACTGTAAACAGTTTCAAATCTTTCAAAACAAACAATGTCTCGTTGCTATAGCTCAAAAAACTGGTCAAAGCTAAGTTGATGTGAATTACTAAAAAATGCATTTGATGCAAATCGATGTGCATTTGATGTACATTGAGCAAGTGATCCACCCCTTGACGATGCATCACATTCAGTGAAGCTCCATTGTAATCAATGAACCACATCTTTCTACGATCTCCGGGCCATTCCGCAACTCGAATCCGATGCAATTTGTCTCCTATGGTATGTCAGATCGGCAAGACATACAATCCACGATCCCTAGCCTCCTGTTTATAAACCCCCACCATTGACTGAAATTCAAGATACTTCTGTCAGATGTATTTAGGAAAATCGTAGGTAACTCGATTATATCGTAAAAATAATATATATTAATCCGTATTAACGGATATTAATACCAATATTAATGAGTGTCTTACCCCATGAGCTACACACATGGTTACCAATGGCTTTTAGGGCGAGATTAGAAGTTATGCGAGAAATATTTTCGGAATTGGCAAGTGTGCAATATTTGGGTTGAGTGCAATAATTGGCAATCTACCCTTGTTGTTATTTCTGAAGGGACACTCCGTTTGACAGCCAGAGCAGAAGTTTGACAGATCTGTCACCGTCGCAAAACTGTAGCCTTTTTCGCCTTCGGATCGCTCGCGAGTTTTTCCGCGACAGCATTTTCCATTCGCTCACTTTATCATACATGCTGTAGCGAGACGGTCGGTGGTTCGAGTTTTTCGTTCCGCGAAAGGATTTTTCCTCTTTTTCCGTTCCGTTCTCGGTTGGATTTTGTCGCGAGTGGTTTTTGTGCAGCGCGGGGCGAATTTTCTACCGTAATTGCGCGAGTGTATGTGTTGAGATTTTTAGGAATAATTGCGGCTGATTGCAGCAGAAATTTCACTCCTTGGTGCAATCAGCTCCTGTTCTTCTTTGCTCCCCTGGAAGATTCTAACATCTGGATCGAATCCGCTTGCTTTTCCCGCAGGTTCCGAAGGCGTTTTTCACCGAATCCAAAATGAAAATCTGGACTTCAGAGCATGTATTCAAGTAAGTGGCCAATTCTGGGGAGGTTCAATAGTGGTAGTGCTTCGCGAAATGTATCGATTATGTAAAAGGCAGAGCGGGGAATCTGTTTCTGGAATTTTCCGCCCGATGGATGCGGAATTCCGGATTCCGAGGCCCCGGGGCGATGACGAATTAAAGCGCCTTGGCAACAGTGGCAGGGGAAGTGACCTTTGGACAGCTGCTTCCGAGGTGCATTCGTCGTTCTGTTCGTGATTATGAAATGGAAACCAAAAGTTTCACGAGACAGACGAATGAGCAATAAGTGAGCTTGTGTGTTTGAGAGGAATTTCTTTGTTCCTCGTGTGTCGGCAAGTTCTCCGATTAGCTATTAGGCGGGGGCGTAGCAAGGATTTCTTTCGGGCATGGCGAATCACCTTTTAGTGAATAATTCATTCATTCATTCATTCACAATTGGTCAAGTTTTTGGAAACTCCCTTTTTTTCTGCTAAAAAAATAAATTAAAAATAATTTGATTTATGATTTCTACTACCTTAAACATTTACTAAACAATCCCAGATAAACAATAACCTGAGTAACGTGTTTATTCTTATCAATTTATTATTATTATTATGCTTTATTATAGACACTTTATCACATATCTGAGTGGCATTCGTGTCTGTTATCAATTCAGTTTTCATCTGTTCAGTCATGTTTATTTTGAATCGATTGATCAATTGATCATTTTGAATTTTACTTCTTAAGTAACGACACAAAATTGCATTTCTGTAATGTGTTTTTGGGAAAGTCGAATGAGTCCACGGTTCAGCCTTTGAAGCGGAAGCCTTCAATAAACTATTTGGAACATGTCTTATGATTTGTATCCCATTTTTATGTTTAAAACTAGCTCTACATCGATATTCCTCTAGGCTTCCTTTTTAACGGCCACTCGGTATAATGTTTGGCGACTTCGTTTTGATGTTCCACGATTTCTTCAGTGGAAATTACCAAATCTCAAATCTTCTTGTTCTAGGAGAAAAGTACGAATATAAATACTTGATTTTCAGCAATAAATCTGCATCTGCAATGTAGTGCAGTGTCTACTACCTGGATAAATCTGGAAAACCTGGAATTATCAGGAAATTTTATTCAATCTGGAAGAAACCTGAAATTAAGTCAAGAAAATTTCCATTACAAAAAGATCCTGGACCGACCGGGAATCGAACCCAGACACCTTTAGCATGGCTTTGCTTTGTAGCCGCGGCCTCTATCCACTCGGCTAAGGAAGGCCCCATGGTGTTGACTACCTGGAAAAACTTGGAAAGTCAGGGAATGTCAGGGAATTTTACTTGAGGTCAGGGAAAAAATATCAATACTACAACATCAAACGTTTTCAACATTATCGATCAGGCTAAGTCAGCAATACAATAGTTAATAATCATGATGTTTACATTCAATACGATATTAAAAAAAAATGGGTAGGGGGAAGTCCTCTATGCCCGGACAGTTTGAATTTTCTAAAAACGAATAACGATATTAAGATTTAAGTATCAGGTATCAGGTATCAGAAGGCCGGCTCCAGAGGCACGTTCCCCGCCATTTGGGAGATTTGTGCCATCGCCATAATTGAGCCTATTTCATCATCTACCCGATAGGAGAGGAAAGGGAAGGGAAAGATGGGAGGAAATAGGAGTGGGGTCCCTTGAAGAGGGAAAATTGCATAAGCGAATTGAGAGCATGTAGCTCCATACCACAATGGGTTCGCACAGCGCCCTAAAAAGGGCACTGCAAAACGCAAGAGCGTAAAGAGAGCCTATAGCTCATTACCACAGCGGGTTAAGAATGACAGAATGTCCTGAAGATTCAGGTTTCTGAAATCAGTTTCACTTAATAAGTGTTTACCAAGTAATTGGAATCGCAATTACGCGAAACTTGGACAGTTACATATCAGGTGATCATTATTAGCATTTATTGGCTTTTCTCGGTGAAAGCGATACTACTCAAAGTGGAAGGGAGCAAGGAAAGTAATGAAAGAATATGATGGATAGAATCGCAAGCGAGCGACGAGAGAAATGAATAGAAGTTGAAAACTAACAGAGGGCCATATATGAACAACACAATCGAAGCGACAAATCGTTGCCTAACGTCCTGGTTGTGAACGGCTAGATGTTGTAGTGTTGGTCACTACTAACACTAGACAGGCAAAAATTTGTCGCCTCGACCTGTTAACTATATTGTTCGGCGGATGTTTCAGTTCTATCGATCGGTGGCATATTTTCGGGGATTCATATGAAAGTCGCGTTACTTATTGGATTTTTCGCGCCTCGTCTCATATGCCCCTAATTCGCCCAAGTGATCTTTATTTGAACCGAAGTTTTTGAATTTCTTCTTATCAGGTGATAAGAAGTTCCATAATCGGAATCACAACTATCACACACAAATGAATCAATCACACAAATGTGATAGTTGAGTCGGCAGTGGTCAGTCAAGGTTGTAACCAATAGACTGCAATTCTGCTTTGACAGATTTGTCAAATACTTAGCCATTTTTGGGATGGCTCAGTAATGTACAATTTTGTTTGACGACAAGACTCCAAATTATTCCAATATGTTGAGTTGCCGCCCAAGAATTTCTGGAGCTTCACACAGCACTTCGAAATTGGAATAGCTGCCTGAGGGCCAATGAAGTCATGCGATGTTCCATTGCGAGCTAATTCATAAGCCAATTCATTCCCAGCAATGGAAGAATAGCAAGGAACCATACAAGGTTTACAGAGTTCACTGAATTCAGTTCCTTAAATTGAGTTCGACGTTCGATAACAAGCTTAGACCCTGAGTTGGCCGAAGCAAGAGCTTTAAAGGCAGTCTGACTATCTGACATATTCCTTTACAAATAGCCAGACGTCCACTCGTCCTGTGAAGGGACTTGTGAGGAACATTTCCTATAAGCAAAGTGACAAGCAATTGTGAGATCACTCGAAGCAAGGACAATTGTGTCCCAATTCACCGGAAGTGGAAACATCCAAATGACTAGGATTTCCAATGGACGCAGAACATCCATGGTATTTGGTCACAACCAATTCCCAGATTGTGGAGTATAACAAATGCAAAGTCTGCAAATTTACATTCATATGTTCATATTGAGATGTAGCGATGATCAGATAATAATTTATCATCTGATACATGTCAATTCGTCAACTCGTGACTGATTCTGTTCGAGCGAAGCATTATGTCTAACACTTCTTCTCTAGCAGATGCCATGAAGGTTCCTACAATAAGTAATCCAAGATTTGAACTACATAAGCATTCCATCAGACTGGAGCTTCTCAAATTGGTATCAGAGCTGCTCCAGATGATGTGATGAGTATCAGCATCACTGCCCACAATCAGCAGAAGGCCTTTTCATAGGCAGTGAACGACAACTCGTTTGAAATCATCCATTGGGGATGGTCCATCATGTGGTAAATACACCACAAAACGAAAGACGTATTTCCTATTGAATATATAATATATGAACAAAAATATCAATTGTGACATCACATACATCTCTGGTTGTTAACTCAGAAATGAGTGTAGCAACGTCTGCGCTATTTACGAGCACGCATGCACGAGGCATGTCACGTGAGTTTACCATTTCATGTTTCTGAAAGTAGCAAAACCTGGGTCCACAAGGTTATCTAGATAAAAGCTCACAAAAGTAAGGTTTTTGAACTAGCGCCACTTAAGCTGTACCATTTGCATGAGTCTACATAGAATCATCGTTGCTGATATTTTATGCTGAAGATTGGTCTAACTAAGCTATCCTAACCGTAGCCACTACCCAAACTAGGCAGGATTAAGCTTTTCGCAATCTCAGCACGAAAGACCAGCAGCGAAAAAACCAGATCGGTATCTCTTAAAAGTCGCCAAAGGCGAAAAAGCACAGAATACACTGTGTAAAACGCATAATGCGAGACCATTAAGGTGAAAATTTAAACTAAATTACAACGTATTAATAATCCCACCCTTATTAAGCCTCAGGCTTGAGACTGAAGAAGGGAAGCCGATTATCTCGGAGAAACACAAGGTCACCTGCACCATTGCTCCGGGTAGAACAGGAAGAGCATAATACTGTAGAGAGCGCCCTAATGCTCCACAGGCTCCGTTTGCGGTTAGGTTTTATTTAGACCCCCCTAACCATTCATTCTTAGGCACGGTAAGCTTAAAGCCGCATGAATTAGGGGTCACCTGTTAGGTGGACTTTTACCACCGGTACAGGCAGTCCGTAGTGTTAATTCTTAGCCAGTTGAAACAACCGCTACCGACACTACGCGGCTATCTAGCCTGATCGGAAAAAGGAAGTTAACATTGATGATTAACTCCTGACGTGCCCCGAACAGCCCCAAAAGTCCTCTATGCCCGGACAGTTTGAATTTTCTAAAAACGAATAACGATATTAAGATTTAAGTATGTTGGTGATAATCATAGTGTCCGAGCATAGAGGACACATTTCAGAGCACACCTTTTTTGGTACATAATGCAATCCATCATAAAAATGAATTGTAAATTTTTTTGTTCTCATGTGGGTTTTTATTGAAAATAATGTAATTTTTTTATACTGCACAAAAAATAACGATAAAACTAATATAAATTTTGAAATATTACCAAAAAACAAAAAGTGTCTGGGCATAGAGGACTTCCCCCTAAATAATTTTGCAATATCAACAGTGCTCTCTGAACAACTTCTTCGAAGTTGGCGTGGATTGCTTTAAACATATTTTGTTCTAAAGTTTCCTAGATCATTGCGTGTTCCACGCATTTTGCTCAAAATCTTGGAAGAAAAAATGGTTCATGACAATCTTTACAAGTTTGCTCAAAATATCCAAGTAAAACTATAAACCAATAAGGATTTTCGTATTTGAGTGCAGATGAAAAGAAGCCGTATCTCAAAATTTAAAGAGCACATATCTGGTGATTCAATCATAATAAAAAGAAAAATCGAAAGAGATTGGAGGTGATCAATCGATCAATTTTTCAGCTCTGAACAATGTTTGGTTTTCTAGATTTGTGCCTTTGGTGGTGGTTTTTTCGGTTGAATGTTTTGGAGTTTCACTCTTGTTACATTTGATGTACCGTTTTGATTCGAATCCCGGACAGCTTCAAATTCCGGACACTCTACTTTGTATGGAAAAGATTTCTCTCGAAATGTTTCAAAATGGGCCGTCAAAAAGTTCCCAATTTGAAAGATGATTTTTAGAAACATTTCACATAGCAATCCATGAAAATTTACAATGTTCAACTAGTTTTGACGTCTTTCTAACGGATTAGTGCATTTAGTTAATGATTCGATTATTCTAATTGTGTTTCTCATGAGCTGTCCGGAATTCTAATCAATGTGTCCGGAATATGAAGCAAAAGTGTGGTTGTGTCCGGAATAAAAATCATGAAGAGGCCGAACATTTTTGTTGATTAAAGTGAATCAAAGCTGTGGAATCCAAATCTTCACCCAGCATTCGAAATTTAAGTGTTTGCAAGGCCTGATTATGCTAAAATTGTATAGGGAACGATTCAATTTATATATGTTTCAATTAGTTGAAGTTCACTGAAGCCTTAAGTGTCCGTAATAGGAATAAAAAAAAAATTACAACATGAGAAACTAAACTTTATTGGTACTCAACTAAACTAAATTTTGTCGAAAGTACATATTTTTAATGGACAGGATGTCTCCCGATTTTTTCATTTTTTGTTTCTGAAAACAGTTTATTCAGATAGTACCGCCTTTCTTCAGGATTTTTATCAGGATCTTTTTTATAGTTTCGCCTAGTTTTTTTATTTCTAAAAATATACCCAGGAAATTCTTAAGACATTCTGAGGATGCCTCTCAAAATTACTTAATTATTCTTTGTGAATCCAGAACATCATTAGGAAGCAGAAATTTCAGGAATATTATTATTAGGAATCTGATTGATAATCTATCGATAATTTGTAAGATTACTTGGAGATACTCTTAGAAGATTTCTTGGAGGAGCTAAGGTAGTTCACAAGCTTAGAACATCTTTGTTCATACGGATTTTCAGGTTTGAAAAGTAAATAGGTTCTCAATTGTTCAGTTTTATCATAATAACTTGAATAAACGCTCAAGAATGTTATCTGACAGATACATGTAGGAATCTTGATTATTTCACTACACTTTTCAACCTAGAAATAGGGGACTACGCGTTCTGGACGATAACTTCGGATATCGAAACTTCTTTAGGATTAACTTCTGGATTGAATTAAAATATATTACTCATAAGCGAACACGACCGAACGATTGCTCTCACTGTTCAATACTGACACTGTCGTCGCAGCCTTGCTGCCTGCTGGATTTGATGATGATTGTGTTGCAGTCATACGGCATACACGGGGAAAAATTCTGTGGTAAAAATAACTATTTTAGCTGACTACGCCCATTCTTAAAACTACCATGGAAATTCAGACCTATTTACTATGTTTACGGTACACCCCACCGCATTACTGGTACATTTGACAGAAACAATTTACAACAATCTGATTCCAACTACAGACATGGTAAAATCAAGCGCATTTCTGGTCTGCTGAAAATTGCCGGTGCGAGCGCTTAAGTTAACCCCCTAAAATGGTAGTTTTTACCGCACAATTTTTTTGCGTGTATAACTTGAACATCATGTACATCGTCGAATATGTATCTTCTTGTACAAATCGTACTTATTTAGGTTCAAATAAACCAACTCAGTGGTCTGGAATTTCTCTGTAAAACGACTGGAAGGTCAGGGAAAGTCAGGGAATTTTATTTTCAAAATTGAGTCGACCCCCTGAAGGCCCCCTAGAACTCTACTTGCGATGATCCATCCTCTAATATGTTAATGTTTTTTTTTTATTTATTCAGCATGAAACACAAGGAAACAAAACTTAGGATCACAACCCGCATAATCATGAACCATATATGTACTGTTTCCGAAATTATCACAACTATTTGCAACAATACCAGACCCATTTCGTATAACCTGCAAAATAACAATAAACGTACACCACCAGAAACGGTATTGACAGTTTGATAAATAGTAATTGGAAAAAATACAATGTGGGGAATAGGCGGTTAAGTTATGTTACCATAAAAAATCGCAAATTATCCCGAACAAATTTGTTCGTTTACAGTTTGCTGAATGGTTGATTTACTATCCATTTTTTTACAAATCTACTGTTCATCAAACAATGTGGGAATGGTTGAACTATTAAAAATCATTGAAAACAAATACTGTATGTGTAATTATTGATGTACGGTGTTTTATGATATTTTAACCCTATGCTGAATTGTACCCTTACGTTCATACTATTTCAAAGATTTGGGGAAAATTAGTCAAACCACATTAGATTTCATGTTGGTTTTTATAATATTTATTTATTCGGTTTAATTTTTACTTGGATCGTTATTTATTATTTCAAGTGGAATTGAAATAATTCTTAAGTTCAGTTTTTAAACCACAGTATAATGTTTTTCTCAAATGTTGTTCCGGCTGTGGAATGGCGGATCAGCTGTCGTCATTGAATATATGTTCTATTTTTTTTACATCTCAGCAAAGCGCATATTTACTATTTGATCTAGGGCAGTAATGAATTTTGCGAAATAAAGCATACCATCGTCGCATCAGATCATCCGGAAAAATGAATTCACTCTTCAAACATTTGGTTCCTTCTGAAACATGAAAAAATGACATTGATAATATATATATCAAGACTCAAACGCTTGTGCTTACCATCAATACAAAAATGTCTTCGTTTTGTGGGTGGAATTCATTCCATTCCATCCGGATCTTATAAACTCCGCATTCAGAGTCGAGCTACGTTAAACTGCGTATTGTAATATTCAGCTTTAAAACTGTTTCACTACGTACAAAATCAATTTCCTTTTCGGATTCCTCTAGTTTCGCATTCATTTTCCGACTTTTAGTGTTGTGCTGTTGCCAAATAATGTTTTTTTCACGAGGACGTCACGTCCAATGAAATTGCACTAAAGGTAACTGTACATTTGCAGGTGAATAACTCCACGAAAGATAAAAATATCGACACTAATCCGTGAAAAGCCATGAATTGTTTTAATTTTCACTTTTCGAAAACAAAACATATGACAGCTTCGCTAATATAATGAAAATTGGTAAGCACCCAACCATCACCAATACCAATGAATGTTACTGTTTTCCAAACTGTTAAACAAATGTAATTAATGGTGAAATACACACATGTGTTAGTGTGTTGTGCAAACATAAACATAAACAATTTGAGAAAATGTTACGGTACGTTTTTACCATTTATCTCCAATTTTCATCCTCATGTGGTTTAACTGTTTTTGCACAGTACAATAAATTGTCACTGTTTGGTGTAGATTGAAAAAACAGTTTTTTATTGTCTAGAGCAATGATTTTCATATTGTTCAACATAAAATCAACTGTTTTGGATACAGTAACCTTTTCAGATAGAATAGATTTACTGTTCTCAACATAAGGCAAACTGTGTTTTTCTATGCGGGAATTCACTGTAAAACAAACCGTATTTAAATAGTTGTCCTGTACAATTGAAAAATAAACAATAATGTATATGAAGTTGTTGGATTATAATGCGTTATGGTACACGCAGAAAATTGACATCGATTCAAAACAATGATTGCTTTTGTTATTTTCAACAAGCGCTTTCAATTTGTTGTAATTAAATAAATTCCGTTAAAACAACAATGATTTTTATCAAAACAAATTGGAAATATTGTTGAATTTAGGGACAGCATTTTCAAAGAGATTTATTTTAAAAACAACAAAAACAAATCTCATTTCAAAGGGAAGGTTTGTTTGTTTCAATTATCTCCATTGTTGATGTGTGAAGCTACCCGCCATTTTTGTTTTTTGCTCTAAACGAGGTAAAAGTGAAAATTTCGGACGCGAATTTTTTTATTGAAGCACTCGACATGGAAAAAAATGCATCTAGGAAAGTTAAATCAATCGTTTGGAAATATCTAAAACAACGATCAAAACCGTTTTTGGTAAGTTGTGATCATTTTTTCTAAAATGTTGATTAGCTGTTTTTATTAATTGCAGTTACATACAAGATTTCATAAACGCTGATACATACTAATTTAATAGAAGGAAATTGAGCTGCTAATTTCATCTCATCATTTGGAAAGTGTTGCAGGTACCTCGAACATGTTTATGAAAAATGTAAATAAATTAAGCCTTCCAAGCCATAACCTTTTTTTTCATTTCAAAATAAAAATAAAGTAAAGAAAGCGGGGCCTGGGACCAATAAAAAGATGTTATTATTTCAAATAAAAATATTATAAAAGTAAAAAACAGTTACACTTTGTTTTAAAACAGTGAAGTTTTATTTTAATGCAAAAATATTGTTGTTTTAGAAGAAAAATATTTAAATCAAAAATTTGTTTTGTTGAACCGCGTTAATCTCATCTGTCAAATTCAACAATAAATATTTTTGAACTAAATCACTAGCAGTAGTTAAAACAAAGAATGGCTTTTATAAGCCGGCAAATAATACAAAAAAATGTGTTGTTATGATTCAGGATATATTTGATATCAGAATTGTTTTCTCTGCGTGTATTTCAACCATATGCCGTTTTGCTAGTGAACCTCTACCAATAGAAACAGTATGTTCAAACTAAAAACCTAAACAATATGTTATTCAAAGCATCACTATGGAAATTTATTAAAAGTTGAGCATAAATCGAATAACACATGTTTTAGTTTTTAGGTTGAATACAGAATGACGTCGCTTATGAAAAGAACACGAAAAGCAATCGATTGTGTAATTTTAAATTTTATTTGAGACATTACGTAATGAAGTTATACAAATAAATCAAGCAATATTTTTCACAACATTTCAATCAAAATTTGCTCATTTTCATTTCATTTTCACAACACACAAATCAGCCCAACCAAAAAACATCCGCTGTTGAGCTTGATCTTCTGAATCCATTTTCTTTCCGGCGGAATATTAACCTAAGCATTCACACTGCAGTCACTCAATTTACAGGCGATCTTTGACAAGGATTCGTCAAATTCACTCCAGTAGTAACAGCTCACGGATACAAATTCGCACCATCCATCGGAATGCGGAACCCGGTCGGAATGCGGATCTGTTTGACAAAAAAAAACTGACTTTGAATACGGACAGAATTTTGCGATGGAATTTCAGCGCTGCTCGATGGAGAGAGGCCTTTGCACTTGGTACATACATAATTTTCTTACCTTATGGATTTTCGGGTGTTCCCGAAGAGGAAACAGGATCTATTTTATCGTACAGTTAAACCTCCATGAGTCGATGTTCTATTACTCGATATCGACTCATGGAACTATGGATCAATGCACGAGTTCACTATTTGACGTTTTAGCGGTGCCGTGTTATTTATGTGGCCATGGAAACCAGTGAATTCGGCACCGCTCAAACGTCAAATTAGTGAATTCGTGCATCGGTCCATACTAAATTCAAAAAATCATGGTTACTATGATGGTCCCTTCAAACAGTTTTCCAAAGGATATCTGTTCCATCACTCGATATTTCCATGAGTCGATGGTCCCTTCAACATCGACTCATGGAGGGTAGACTGTATTATAGTACTAAATAACTTCACTTAAACTTGATTCTCAATTACTCTGACTCGATCGAACAAAATAAACATGACTGTTTGCAGCAAAATGTTGCAAATTTTCATATATAGTGTTCTCACTAATATCAATACATACAACTGTTTGTCAAACTGTTGAATAAAAGTATCATATTGAATGCAGGATGTGTGTCATTAAGATATAAGCTCAAACCATTTTACGAAAGGTGGCAGTATGTTTCTACCATTTCTCAAAATTGTTTATCTTTATACAATTTTACAATTACTGAGCATTATGATGTATTGTCACTATTTGCTTTGGTTGCTTCAAATTGTTCTTAATAGTCAAAAGTTTTAGGTTTCAAATTGTTCAACATTTAATCAACTGTTTGTGACGGTTAGAAGAAACAAACTGTTGAGGTTATAAGGCGAATTATATTTTTTTATGCGGGATGTTTTTTCCTCCTTCCCTTCCTTCAATTATTTCGCATCTTCTATCCAGAAACTATATTACCCTCCAGTAACTTTGATATTTTTGGATGTCTGAAAATAACACACATGCAGTGTTATGAAAAACTCAATTTCTCATAACTCACGCATGAGATTTTTCATGTGTGAGTTGTCAATCACGCAACTCAGCAGTCAAAAAATCATGGATGAGTTGGCTCTCCTTTTTGACTCATTGTCTCGTATTTCCACAGTTTACTCACAAACGGCTGTAATCTCTTGTTAGTCTAGTAAAATTATAGTGATCCTTTCTAACGTAAACAACAACATTCGGATTTCACGAGTTTTTGACAAGTTTTGCGTCTGAATCATTTTTTACCGTTTGAGTTGATTGAGTGATTTTGCATCAAAATCTCAAGCGTGAGATTTGCGAAGCAGATCTCTAATGAGTTTGCTCTCCCGGGAGAGCGTATTGATTGAGATTTGAGTGTGAGTCTATCTATGTTGTGTTGGTATAGACGAGCACGAAGTAACTTTCTTGTGAATTACCCTTCTGGCTACGCCCATGACTAAAGCTGCTGGTTCGTTCGTACGTCACCGTCGCGGGGCATGTGAGCGAGAGTCAGCTGTGCGCGGTGCAGCGTGCTATCTTGGTCGAGGGAATGATGAGTCGCCGCAAAAAGCGAGCGGAGGATTGTGTTATTAAACAGAAATTCGAAGGTCTTCTGGCCATGTGTAATGGGAAGCGAGGGTGACGGTCACTACCACCATTGAAACACTGAATCCTTGTAAAAAAGCACTGTTCAACAGGAAGTACCTTGAAGCAATCTCCCTAACTTTCTCGTCTTCTCCTCCACAGCCACCCATGGGAAACCGTGGCCCAGGCAGCCTGGCGAAAGTACCCAAATCCAATCAATACGGCAGTGATCGGCACCGATGTGGTCGAGAGGCGGGTCGTCGACGGTGTCCTCCATACGCATCGGCTAGTCAGCTCCAAATGGTATTTTCCACAGTGGGCCCAGAAGGTGAGTGCGAAGATTGCATCTTGCGTCGTGGCAGATGGTCAATTTCCCAGCCGGGGTGGAAAGTGACCTCCGTCCGGTGTGTAATTGTAATTGTAATAAGAGAGAGTATGGTACAGGAAATGAGGGCGCGGTCGATCACGGTTGAAATAATTCTCGTCCAATGGTGGGTAATTTATTGGGAGTTTTCAATGTCAAGATCATTTCGGTGTTCATCGCGTGATTGTCGTCGTAAGCTTATGCGCAATATGTTCGGTATTCCACTTAGCTGACTGAATCCTGTTTGGTAATACGCATTTGAGTCAAATTGACTGTTGTATCAAAACATTAAGTTCTGCTTAGGCACGCGAAATGTTAGCGCGTCAGACGCAGTATCAGCTGCGAAGCCAATTTAGAGCAGATGATAAGAACAGAGAGGAATGTTGGGCGAAGTTTAGAAATGTTGTATTTATTAGATTTGACCAATTAAGAAATTTTGCCATTTTATCATTGATTTTGTCAGCAAAAGTAAATGGTTAAAGACTTCACTTTTTCTTTGTTTGGAATTCTTCAAAATTAAATCTTATCTGACCTGATTTTACACTGATAATCGTGAATGGATTAAACGGATATAAACTTTGTACCTAGAGGCTTCCTTTTCTCTTTCTTTTCAAAACATTATTGGTATCATTTCCAACATTATGAATTCATTTCTTAAATCTACGTGTTCTGTGTAAGGCAAAATAAATTTATTTTCCATAGAAGTTTAGACTTTTAATAGGCGTATTGAAATCACTTACTTGTAAGACACAAAAAAACTGTTCATTAACTTCATCTAACTTTTCAAGAAACCAAATAGCACTCCAATTCGCTCTGTGTGTTAATGTAGTGCAATTATATAGCTGACATTCCCTATATTAGCCGAATAATAGCTCTATAATGCCGAAGAGGCGAAATAGCGGTTACTTGGGTTAACCCAATCATCCAAAGCACTTATCATAGCAATCGTAGATTGCATCGATCTTTGCCATTTTTTTTTTGGTATTTTTCATTGATCATTTGTTTTAATGTTTCGAAATTGGATAATTCTTTTTGATTTATTACTACTATACTGCCGTGAATTGCAAGTCGGTCCCATCTGCATTTTCGTCAAAATTGAGTTGAGTTCTGTTTGCGAATCAGTCCCATTACAGATTTACAGATTTCCGTACCGTGTAACACAAAAATAAAAGAAACTATGTTCTGATCATCTTTATATTTTTCTCTTGAAGATATCGTAGCAAAAGGCAAATTGTGAAAGTTTCATTAAAATTTGAACATTTTCCAATCCTTTGGAATTTTTTGAAAATTCGTATGGAAAACGAGTTTGGAAACTTCATAGCCCATTTTCTCAATGCCTCTCTTTTACAGATGGGACTGACTTGCGATTCACGGCAGTATACCAGATAGGCAGCATTCAAATCCCCTTCAATTTTCAGTTTTCAATTTTTAATCGCCTGTAAAGCCTTCTCATTGGTATTACAGAAAATAAATAGTCTATATTGGTACATCTTACAACTAGGCAGGCCTGAAAATTGGTTTGAGTAATCTACTACAGATGAAAAACTAGCTTACAAAACGTGGCTAGCCTCGTACTTATGGAATTGGAATATGTTAAAGCTCAAGAATCCATCATTCAATTATCAAAAAATGGAAATCCAGTTTTTTCGTTCAAATTTAAAGCTACAGTGAAACCTCCATGAGTCAATATTGAAGGGACCATCGACTCATGGAAATATCGAGTCATGGAACAGCAATTCTTTGGAAAGCTGCTTCTAGGGACCATCATAGTAACCATGAAATTATGTTTTTAGTATGGTTCCATGAGTCGATATCGAGTCATGGAACATCGACTCATGGAGGTATCACTGTATTTTTATGAAAATCTATCGTTGCATTACAGATAGCAAGTGTAATGCAGTGATAGATTTTCATCCGCATTGCTTCAATTTTGAACAAATAAGATAAATTGGATTTTTGGGATGTTTGTGTACTCGGAAAGCAGTGCCGAGAACCATTCACGGGTACCAGAATCCTTGCTGCAAGACCTCTAGAACGAGTGCACTCCGATGTGTGCGGTCCAACCACACCAGCGGCTTGGTATGGTTATCGGTACATCGTTACCTTTATTGATGGTTACATGCACTTCGCAGTCAGTAGCATATCCCATCAAGAAGAAGTCTGAGGTGTTCCAGAAGTTCCGAGAGTATGAGGCTATGGCTAGTGCTGCTCTGGGGCATTGGATTTCGAAGTTGACTGCCAACCAAGGACGCTTGTATTTCTCCAACGATCAAAGGTATTTCTACGTTTTCCAAGGGGATTCAAGTCGAGCCTACCGCAGAGCATACACCACAGCAAAATGGGGTGTCCGAACGGTTCAATCGGACAGTTGTCAAAAAGATATGTGCGATGCTGACTGAAGCCAAAGTTCTGAAGAATCTGTGAAATGAAGCGGTCCTAGTGGCGGTATATCTGACGAATAGGAGTCCAACCAACGCGGTGGCTCAATAAAATGATATCCTGGCTGACGAGGTAGAAAGCGAGGTTGAAGACGACGGCGTTGATGCGACCGGAGTGCTCTCTTCGCAACTAGACCGTGCACTATGGGCCAGAAGTCAAAATTTCGCGACAAAATTCCAAACACTTCAAAAATGAACAAAAACCAACCTAAAAGTAAAGCAAACTTAAGAAAACATATAAAATACGTGTTTGGGACGACTTAGATGAATTTTAAATCAAATTGAGAATATTTGTAAGGATTATGAATATTTGGAGAAATATATTAATTAACCCCTTTACCGGCAGCTTCATTTTTTACCGCAGGAAAAAAAATTCAAATCGCGATAACTTTTTTGTTTCTCGGTGTTTTTTGGTGGGGATTGCTCATCAAACCTTCCGGTCCGCCTCATAGTTACGTACTATTTGGTGCTGGGTGTAGTTCTTGTTTTTCCAGCTGTATTGAAAAGCATGAGCCATAGTCTTTGGCATACAATCGGATGTTTCTTTAGCAGAAAAGAACCGAAATGTCTATCGACGACCGGTGATTGCTAGCAGATATAGTGGAGAGCTTGTCTTGAAACGTTCATCGCTTCAAGCTAGTTGAAAAACTGAATACACTGATTGCCTGTCGATCAGAGCCGAACTAGGCATAGATCGTATACATACATCTGAATCTACATGTCTCCGATGTATTACATCGTTCCAGGTGGGAGTTATCTGATATGTGAATATGGTACCATAACAGAATTTTCCATCTGAACGAAGTGATAAATCATAATATTCCGCAAACTATATCACACATCTACAGAATGTATTGCGTGAAGTTAAGACACAGCAGAGTATTGGGTACATAGGACCAAGTCCCTGCCGGGTGGCGCGAAACTGATGAGCGATAGACAATAGAATCAACAACACTGCCATAAGGGATAGTAAGCATGTGACTATTGTCGAAACTATGATTAGGAGGCAAATCAACACCCCAAGATCAAATTTTTGTTACAACCAATGTAGGTATTATTAAATTAGGCTGTAGAAAATGATAAATATCTGATCACTTAGGAATGTGTTGCAAGGTAATAAATGCTCGTAGTCTGTTTTCTTCGAATACACATGTATAAATTGTTAAAATTGCCGAATCATACGCGGAATTTATTAAACGGATCATGAAATTAGGACTGAAATCATAATGATGATAGATTATCAACTTTCCTTTCGTCGTGCTATTTGTTACCGTTAGAATCACCAAACTGATTGGTTTCCCACTACATACACCAATACAACAGCACGAAAACTGAAGTATTATAATCGCGCGTGGAAACTTATTCAATATCCATATATTACATCAATAGTGAATTCTTGTATATAGCTAGTATAAATAACAGAATCATTAACTTCTTAAACATTCTTTAACTGAAAACAGGATGCTTGTTTTATCAAACATGCTCAATCGGCACCTAAAATCTCGGATCCAAATAGTTTTCTGAATAAAAATTGTGTCTAAATAAAACGTGTAGGCCAACAAAACATAATTGAGTAGGAGTTTAAAAGTTACTTAGCACATGAAAAGCAGTTTAAATTAATCTATCAACACTAATGCTCACATTTTTATATTCTCATTTCATCATGGTCCTCATTGCTCGAGCGGAGACGAACACCCTGGAGATGGAAAAATCGACAGCGCTACGATAAGGAAACGTAACAGATGAGAAACTATCGATACATTTATCAATTATAAAACCCCGTTTTAATGTTAACACTTTGTTTCTGTTTTTTTCTGTTTTTTCTGTTTTTTTCGTTTCAGCAATCAAAAACCGAACCAACTCTACTATCTTTTCATTTCTTCTTCGTTATACTTATAGTCCCTCTGACACTGAACCGAGTGGTGCGCCTTCCGCTTTATTACTGGTGCTGTCTTTCCTGTACATTTGGCATAGTGTCGGAGGTGGTGTACTGTATTTGCTATACAACGCGCTACTTTCGATATTGTGCTTGGCGTGTGGGGAGGCAGTACTAGTGGTGAAGCGGAGGGCGCCATTCGGTTTAGTGCCAGAGGGACTATATCTATTTAATGTATCTGAAGCTTGTGGGACCGCTTTAATTCCGGCGCCTGCTTGTGGAAGATCCCGGTGTGCTAAACGGTATAGGACATGTTAACGGGGGAGGCTTGGTAGGTCCTCACCCAGCCCGTGTCTAGATGGGCGGATAATTGTCTGCCAGGGTGTGGATTGAGCAATTACAATTACAAAATATATTAATTAACCCCTTTACCGGCAGCTTCATTTTTTACCGCAGGAAAAAAAATTCAAATCGCGATAACTTTTTTGTTTCTCGGTGTTTTTGCACCATTTTTTCACAAGTTCTCAAAAAACTCTTCTAGTTTGAGGATCCGTGTCGATATTGATCATTGGTCATCTGGATCCAGAGATATTCTGAAATTCCTTGGGGGACCGACGCTTAATCATAACCCACGTATATATCTTAGGCTACAGATTTTTTAACGTATTCAGATGTTCACTCTTTGGAACAATACATTAATGAGAGTATGTTGTGAAAATATGAAGCAATTTGGAGCAGCCGTCTTTGAGAAATGAGCATTTATGTTGCTGGTACCAAGCTGACCAAATAAAGATCTTGAAAACTTCAAAAATCGTCATATCGTAATTTTCAGATATCTCTAAGAATTCTTAACCAATTTGTATGATTTTTTCAGAGTAGCTCCTTATTACATAGCATTGTATAGCCCACATTTAACTTTTTCGATAAGTTGACGTAAAACAAAATGGCCGCCTAAGACATTTTGTATGGAAAATGTCGGTCCCCCAAGGAACATTGGAATATCTTTAAAACCAGATCACCAATCATCAATATCGACACGGATCCTCAAACTAGAAGAGTTTTTTGAGAACTTGTGAAAAAATGGTGCAAAAATACCGAGAAACAAAAAAGTTATCGCGATTTGAATTTTTTTCTTGTGGTTAAAAAAGAAGCTGGCTGTAGAGGGGTTAAGGCATTGCATATTCAAAATCGCTTGTACATCGTATCACAAAATGCATTGTACATTTTCAAAAACATGATTCATACATTTCAGAGTATTCTGAAAGTACACTATTAATTTCTCAGAACAGTTGAAAATGCCTGAAAAATGAGATCATGAAGTCATAGTTGTTTGAAATGCATTGACAACTGTTTATTCAACATACTTATTAGTCTTTCACAGTATAATTGCATTTAATTCATCATATAAACTATTAAATTATTATAAAGCTTTGCTTTCACTGTACATAACCTAAAATAAAGCCATAAAACCATCAGAGAGTCGTAAACGCATTGTCCAAAATGGAACAAGTTAATTTAAATTATATATATTTAGGTGCTATATTGTTTTAAAAGGTGACCAATTCACTTTCGAAACATTATGGTCAGAAATATTTTAGCTTAAAAGAAGGCCTTATTTGATGTGTTCAAACATCAGAGCATCCGGTTCACACTATGTTTTGGTCCCATCCCCGACATAGTCACTTATGACGTTAAAATTTATAGTGACGACTTCCTTCGGAAGGGAAGTAAAGCCGTTGGTCCCGAGATGAACTAGCCCAGTGCTAAAAATCTCGTTAATAAAGTCAAACCAACCAACCAACTATGTTTTGGACTTCATCACATTAATACATGCAGGAAATTGTTATATGATAATCATGAATTTTTGTGTAGATTTATTATATGATTGATTTTAAATTGAAACAAATCATGCAGCATTCTTAATCTTCATTTACTTTTAACGAAATTAGATGATTCGTTTATGCACAATTTAATAGTTCATATGCTCAAACTATTAACATTCTCCCGACAATATTACGCTTATGATGCCAATATATCTGGCAGCAATTTTAAAGGATTCAAACGATTTTTTTACTTTTCTTCATAGATGGCCTGTGACCTGGTCATTTGGAGCTGCCTTTAAATTTTTGTTTTCTTTTAATCTTTTTATTATTTTCCTTTTTTCTGATATTCCAACGTAGTATTGGTTATTAAACGGAAAGCGAAAATGCGTAGATGGCGCTCTTCTGGAATAGCGATTAGTGCAACGTAATCCAAATTTCTAGTGATAACTTTGGAAGAAAAATCACCACAATCATTTAAAAGACAAGATTTTTGCAATTTAAGGCACAGGAAACCGTAAATATTCGTTTAAATTTAAGAAACTTTCACGAACCAACCCCTCTTTTGATCGCCAATAGGAGGACAGTACATGATGTTGCCTAATTATTTTATTATCTATTATTTCCTAATATCAATTCACTCTTAGTGAACCATCAAACTTAAAAACGGGCAGGTTATGGATGTTTCTACTTGATTTTTATAACTTTTGTAAAATGTTAAACCAATGATTCAATCCTTGAGTCGTTATACTGGGAGCCTCAAACTGATTCCTCTGTTATGGTCTTATCATACCATATATAACATAGACTCAAAGGAAATTACAAAAAATAAGTTTTTTTTTATTTTTCTACCGACTCTACCTAGATTTCTGAATGTCACTTAGCTCATAAACGGACCCTTGCTGAAAAGTAATGAATTATAACATCTTTAGTTGTTTTTATACCAATCAAACTTATTCAATTGGTTGGGTTGTATTACACACAGCAAAGTTTAAAATATAGGGTTTAAAAATTGACTAAATTATCGCTTGTACTTGAACCGCTGTATCTCGGCCATCCGCAAATATATGCACAAACTTTTGGTAGCACAAGAAAGAGTGGAGACTAGGCTTCCACTTCAAACTGGTTGCAAGCCGAATATGGTGGAATAACTAAACTTTTAAGGCGAACTAGTAAAAATATAGTAAACATTACTGGTACATTGTAAAATCAATGGTTAAATTTAAAATTAACATTATTTTTATATCACACATGTGAAATGCACTCAATTTGCTTTCGAAAAATGAACACACAATTATTTTTCTTGCCATTTTTCTTCTCAAACCAAATTTTCTAATAATAGGCTGAAATACAAGTTTTTCAGTTTAAACAAAATTGACCTCCATAAAGTACAATGAAATAATGTAAAAAATCAAATAAGATAGTTGGGTTACAATCACACATGTTCCCAATAATGAGAAATTCATTTCAATAATTAATTTTATTGAAAAAATATTTTTGGACTTTTGTCGCGAAATTTTGATTTCTGGCCCATAGTGCCGTGGTTCAAATTTTGAAATGGAATTCCCGAGACACAGCAAACGGAAGTGGTAAGTCGAACGACTTTCTGGTTGGAAACATTTTCACTGCCGCGCAGTCCCATTCTACAGATGAAGCCCGAAACGTTCCTGATGTGCGTTCCGTGGGACAAGACGGAGCCTAGCGTTTGATCCTGGATTTGTCTGAGGCGTACAAGGAGATCGTTGGACAAGCCGACTATGCTCTTTGGTAACAAGCGATCGGTGAGGAAATGTTTGGCGATTGGTGAGATGTCCTGTTGGTGTGGTTTCACTAAAGTCGAAATGGGTCTTCCGAATCAAGCCGGACGAGCATGACGAACCGGTTCGTTATAAGACGCACTTGGTAGCGAAGGGGTTCCAGCAAAAGCCCGGAGTCGACTACAACGAAACGTATTCCCCCGTAGAGAAGTTGGCCGTGATACGTACCGTTCTTGCTGTAGCTACCCACCGAAGGATGCACGCATATCAACTCGATGTGAAGGCCTGTACGGTGAGCTTGAAGAAGATGTCTACATGGCCATACCCGAAGGAGTCACGGCACCTCCGAACCTCGCCTGCAAGCTGGAGCGATCGCTGTATGGACTTGAGCGAAGCCCTCGCTGTTGGAACAATGAGCTGATCGACCTTTCTCTGGATTTCGCCTTTACCCGTTTCTAGCATGACGACTGTTTGTACAACAGGATCAACTATCTAGGGCGGGTTATACATCATCATCTACGTAGACGATTTGCTCATCGCTGGCGATCGGCTGGACCTTGTACAGGAGATCGAGCGTGCTCTTTCCAAGAAGAGGACAGATGACGGATTGCGGCGTTGTTAACCATTTTCTGATTATGTGCTCGAAGACGACTTCAAATCGAAGCAATTGAAACCGCAAACCAAATAGCGGACATGTTCATCAAGGCCCTGAAACCTGAACTTTTCCGCGAAATGAGGACCCTCTTAGGACTTACCGATTCAGGGGGGTTGATTCGCAAAAGAATTCTGATGTAATCATAAATATGCAGTTCTCACAGAATCCAAGGTTAGATTATAATCAAATATTGGGAAGATATTGTACAGAATTCTTTGAAGAATGCTTCAAATAATTTGTATATTCTTCAATTTCTGCGAACGACCATTTTTTCACTACTTGACTTAATAGATTTTTTAACAAAGTTAGAATTTATTACGTACTAAGAAAATTTGGCCCGCCGCACAATCTTATTTCTGAGAATTGGTCAGCGGTTCAAAAAAGTAAGACATGCCTGTTAAACGCTTAGGTTGGCCAGGAGATGGGATTCTGACCGACTATAACAAAATTTGGCACCCACAGGCAGAACGAGAATCCCCCATCCAAGAATATTATGGTCATTCGTAGCACCTACTTCCAGAAGAGCCTTCCATACCGATGTACCTGGAGATCCCCACAGCAGACAAAATCACATGGACGGCACTTCTCCGACCTTATCGACGTCAGGACCTATCGTGGCGCTAACATCGACTCTGACCACTATCTGGTGATGGTTAAACTGCGCCTAAAACACCTCCGTCGTTACCAACGTACGGTACTGACGGCCGCCCCGGAATGAACTAGAGCGGCTTAAGCAACCGGATGTCACAGCTGCATACGCACAGCACCTCGAGGCTGCATTACCGGAAGAGGGTGAGCTGGATGAAGCCCCTCTTGAGGACTGCTGGAGTACAGTGAAGGCAGCCATCAACAATGCAGCTGAGAGCAACGTGAGGTACGTGGGACGGAGTCGATGGAACGATTGGTTCGACTAGAAATGTAGGCAGATTCTGGAGGAGAAGAATGCAGCGCGGGCGGTCATGCAAGGGACCCGGCAGAACGTGGAACGTTATAGACGGAAACGGCAACAGAAGACCCGCCTCTTTCGGGAGAAAAAACTTCGCCTGGAGGAGACGGAGTGCGAGGAGATGGAACAGCTATGCCGGCCTCAAGAAACACGCAAGTTCTATTAGAACGCATCCCGCAGCGACTTTGTGCCGCGAGCCGAGATGTGCAGGGATAAGGATGGGAGCATCTTGACGGGCGAGCGTGAGGTGATCGAAAGGTGAAAGCAGCACTTCGACGAGCACCTGAATGGCGCTGAGAGCACAGGCAATGAAGAATGCGATATCAGAAGAAATGTCTTCGTCAGTACTGTGTGCGATGGAAACAACTAGTCCCCACTTTAAGGAAGGTTGAGGATGCTATTGACCAGCTTAAGAACAATGAAGCTGCTGGTAAGGATGGTATCGGAGCTGAACTCATATAGATGGGCTCGCAGAGGCTGGCCATTTGTCTGCACCGGTTGATAGGCACAATCTGGAAAAAAGAACAGCTACCGGATGAGTGGAGTGCCCCATCTACAAGAAAGGCGACAAGTTAGATTGTGAGAACTTTCGAGCGATCGCCATTCTAAATGCGACCTACAAAGTATTATCCCAGATTATCTTCCGTCGTCTGTCACCTATAGTAACCCAGTTCATGGGAAGTTATCAAGCCGGCTTCGTTGACGGCCGATCGACAACGGACCAGATCTTCACTGTACGGCAAATCATCTAAAAATGTCGTGAATACCAAGTCCCATCACCTTTTCATCGATTTCAAGGCGGCATACGATAGTATCGACCGCGCAGTGCTATGGAAAATCATGAACGAGAACAGCTTTCCCGGGAAACTCACGAGACTGATAAGAGCGACGATGGAAGGTGTGCAGAATTGTGTGAAAGTTTCAGGCGAACACTCCAGTTCGTTTGGATCCCGCCGGGAACTACGACAAGGTGATGGACTTTCGTGCCTGTTGTTCAATATTGCGCTAGATGGTGTTATGGAGAACCGGGCTTAATAGCCGGGGTAAGATTTTTATGAGATCCAGTCAATTTGTTTGCGTCACGGATGATATGAACATTGTCGGCCGAACATTTGAAAAGGTGGCAGACCTATACGCCCGCCGGAAACGCGAGGCAGCGAAAGTTAGTCTGGTGGTGAATGCGACCAATACAAAGTACATGCTAGTTGGTGCCGAGCGTGACAGGGCTCGCCCAGGCAGCAGTGCTACGATAGACGGAGATACGTTCTAGGTGGTCGACGAGTTCGTCTACCCTGGATTCTTACTGACGGCTGACAATAACGTTGGCCGTGAAATACGGAGGCGCATCATCAGTGGAAGTCGGGCCTACTTTGGCCTCCACAAGAAGCTACGGTCAAAAAATATTCACACCCGCACCAAATGTACCATGTACAAAACGCTCATAAGGCCGGTAGACCTCTACGGGCAAGAAAGATGGGCGATGCTTGAGGAAAACTTGTAAGCACTTGGAGTCTTCGAACGTCGGGTGCTTAGGACGATCTTTGGCGGTGCGCAGGAAAACGGTGTGTGGCGGCGAAGGAAGAACTCCGAGCTCGCCAAACTCTACGGCGAACCCAGTATCCAGAAGGTGGCCAAAGCTGGAAGGATACGATGGGCAGGACATGTTGCAAGAATGCCGGACAGCAACCCTGCAAAAATGGTGTTCGCTTCGGATCCGGTCGGTACAAGACGGCGTGGAACGCAGCGAGCTAAGTGGGCGGATTAAGTACGTATCGATTTGGCGAGCTTGGGCAGAACCGAGGATGGAGAGATGTGGCCACGAACCGGGTATTGTGGCGTGAAATTGTTGATTCAGAGTTATCTGATTAGATGTTAACTAAATAAATGAATGAATGAATGCCGGTAGTCTACATACCTTTGAAATATAGACTGTTCTCAAGGATGATCTTCAAGCAGTTGGGATGAATGAACATTGTGAGCTAAGGATCAAAATCTAATTGTGCTTGGAAGTGCTCAAGCACATAAAACAGGTTGAGAATTAAAATTTATTATTGTTAGAACATAATGCCATAAAGTAGAGAGAAAGGATTTAACTAAATACAATCGTTGCAGACACATTGAGTTCAATTGCTTACAAAAATAGCAAAGGTTGACCAGTAGCGTAGCAATTCAAAGGAATAGGAATTCAGAACCAGAACCACACTAACGGACAAGTGTCTGTAGAATGCCGTTAGAATTAGAATATTCATTCAATATTCATCTGACGGTACAACCACCGACAAAGCGGTATGCTGCGTCGTTTTTAAATAGAAGCTCCCCACCACAGAATTGTCCGCGTGTAGTTCTGTGCCTATGTTGTCGTTTGAAGAGATTACCTCTGTCGGCAAAAAATACTTTGCGAAAAAAAAACCGACGACGACAAACGCGACGGCTACTCTGCTGACGCGCGTGTTTCCTCCGTTCGCTCGTGTTACTTTGCGCGGCTGTGGTGATAAATTTATCGTACTTGAGTTGAAGCACATTATCTACTATTAGGTACCTAGCTAGATGTCTGTCGGAAACGAACGGACGTCACTCAACTGGTGGAACGTGTGCATCTGCTTCTACTACATTCATTGGCGGTATAGGTATGTCAATGGACGCTTGATTTGATCAGTGGGTCGCCTTTATGATTCAAATCGGGACAAGGCTTCAATGAAAAGATGGGACGAACTACTTTCTTGCTTCGTATTCATTATTAACAATCAGTACTAGTATTAGTTAGCTAGTAGAGGTGCATACTTTATACGATGCATCCCAATCAATCCAATTTAGGATGCATGCCAATAATGGTTCTAGGTATCGATTTTATTTCGCAGTTCGGTGGTTCTTCTTCGCCGGGGTTTACCTTGGCCTGGTCATGAATGCGCGTCAGCTGTTCGTCATATATTACCGCATGATATACGCTTTGCTCTGTGGTTTCATTGTAGACGAGGAGCGATACGGATATACCTGCGAGCTGCTTCAGCTGGTCGGTTATGTAATTACCGAAGCGGCGGAGGTTAATGAATTGTTTAACACTAGTCACTGCAATTGACATTTTTGAGTTATCACTGAGAGATGTTTATCTTCTTCTTTTTACGTCTCGATTGGAGCCTGCTTATCAATTTCACAAAGTCAGTCCCTTCGTTTAGGAGATTTGTAATTACTTATGCTTCTTGGCTTAGTGTTCTTATGAGCACTACTACAGTTAGTAAATGAGACCTTTTTGTGTCAATTGACCGTTTTAGCCTTTATATATTGTGTGCCAAGTGCAAAGTTACTCTATGCTCTAGAAATTGGAGACAATTTGAACGCAAAAAGATAAGTATCATCAGGATTTGAACCCACAACCTTAGACCTGCTGAGTAGCTACGCAAGTTTTGTTGCTTTTGGTTTCTTCATGAACTTGGCCTTCCACTACCAGTCCTGAATTTGGTGTTCTTATTGAAGAACTTCCTTTGCCTGCCCATTGCATGAATTCATATATTCTTTTTTTTAGAACAATAATACCCGACAATCCGGGAAGTCGGGTAAATTACTGCTCCAAAGAATATTCAACCGAATTGGAAGTCGAACTAGCCCTTTGCGAATCGGATCTAATGCTTTCCTTACTAGGTTAATTGGAGACTCCATGTCTATTTCATAGTAAATTAGGTTGTGAGATTAGGTCCTTAGACAGAATAATTCGACCTTTGGTACAGTGATAAGAACAGTGGACTAGATTATACAAATATCACGTATATTATCATATGGCCGTCTTCGTATGTTATTATATTTATAGATTTTCTTTGTGGATAATTAAGGGAAAATGTACGATGCGCGTTACTAAGTCAAGGCAAACATTTTGCTTATCAACATTAATTGAACATATCCTCAAACGTTATCAATGATTTGCACATTCTTATCAGTTCATTCAAGGGTCACATGACTCAACGTGACTGATGCACCTGCCTTTTTCACACGCAAATACCACTGCGTGCAAGTGTATACTATGGTAACTACCAAACCTTCCATTCATTATCAGCTAATCGTCAACAGCTCGCTATTTACTATGAGCGCTCTAATCGTCCTAAGCGCATGATCTACATTTCTTAAACAACGACATCACCGATCGCGCTCGTGTGATTTTTATAAATCCCCTTCGTCGTCCCTTCTACGGTCGTCACACTAAAAATGCGCAGAATGGTCAACCGGCGAATCGTTGATTTGTTTTATTTTTACCGGCGACCTTGTGTTCCACCTTTACCCCCCTGCCCAGACGCTAACCACAAACTAACTCTTGTTTCTCTTCTTTCCCCAAACAGGTGATCGGTTCGCCAAATGTGTGCTACGCCAGTGAGCAGTCCACCGTGGATCCGGCCAAGAAGCTGATGACCCTCAAGACGATCAATCTCACCTTCGGCAGCTTTCTGTCGGTGTACGAAACGCTCAGCTACGTGCCACATCCGAGCGATCCGGGCAAAACGCTGCTGAAGCAGGAGGCCACCGTCCAGGTCGAGGGGGTGCCACTGAACCGCTACATGGAGGACGTACTGACCAAGAACATTAGCACCAACGCCGGCAAGGGCCGCCAGGGTCTCGAATGGGTGATAGGGAAGCTAAACTCGGAGGTACGTATGGGATCATATTTGACGTAAGTTTGTGGAATTGGATTTCTTGAATAGCTGCGAGCGCAACTAACCGATCTTTAGTAGTTAAGTAATGGTGTATGTGGATTTCACCTTCGTTAGCCGTTGAGTCCACATATGTTCACATGAACGTGTAATTGTATACTTTATAGCAGAATATCATTGAAGGGCTTGACCCTTGAACTTCTTTTTCTTCTTATTGGCATTAACGTCCTCACTGGGACAGAGCTTGCTTCTCAGCTTAGTGTTCTTATGAGCACTTCCACAGTTATTAACTGAGAGCTATATTTGCCAAAGGTACCATTTTCGCATACGTATATCGTGTGGCAGGTACGATTATACTCTATGCTCAGAGAAGTCAAGGAAATTTCCATTACGAAAAGATCCTGGAACGACCGGGAATTGAACCCAGACACCTTCACCATAGCTTTGCTTTGTAGCCGCGGACTCTAGCCACTCGACTAAGGAAGGCCTTGAACTTCTACTAGTTAAGTTCTTGGCAAGTCTATGAGTTTCGCTTATGTTGGCAACAGTGCCACATAAGTTTGTTTTCGAGAAGCCCAACTAATGAAGCCGCCGTACTGGAAAACCGGAATTGGGCTTCCTATTGCATCCTGCATATAATTAGATTCCATCAGCCATGGATCTGAGGCAACTTTTTATCACTAATCGATTTTAGATACTTGAGGACCCTGTCGGTTCAAATCAACTGGTGTGGAGCTAATCAGTTTTTAGATACAAATGCTTATTGCTATGACAGGTCTTGTATAAACTACAACATATTGCAGTCCGCTGATGAGACTCAGGGTTGCTGGCAAACATAGTTCCTTCCACCTTAGTCTTGTGTGCCTTGGTTAAAGTCTGTGTTTGCCCCGTGATAATTTTCGCTGCCGCAAACCTATGCCATATTGAAGGTCGTTGGAATAGACTTTATGATGAACAAGGATCTTTGACAAAAAAGCACTCACTCACCAGCTAAAGAAGTGCTTTTAAAACTCGCTATAGGTAGCCATAATACAAATGTATCTTTGAAGACTTGGCTTGACATCAGCCTATGGTTGGTGGCTGAAAATTGTTCGAAAGGTATTTCACAAAAACCTTTCTTTTACTTTGACTAGCGATTAGTGCTTCTGCTTGTATCTTAAACAAATCACTTAAATCTTTCGTTCCGCGTTCTCAGGAAGATTTCAGCCACGGTTCAAACGCAAAGGGGTGTAAATGACATCTGAGTTATGTATATCAATAAATTTTACTGTTTCCAATTGTATTATTAGCGATTTTTCAGAGCAACAGAAAAAATAACATTATTCGTGGCAGATTGGCTTTTTTATGAAGCCCATACAATTTATATGGAATGACATTACTGAAAAAACTTCTAACTTGTTTTGCTCAAACGCAGATTTTTGTCACATAAACCCAGGGTTCTGAATTTTCGTATCAATGATGCGAAATCTACGATTTTTCGCACGTAAGGAGAATGCTTTTTTCGTTTCCTCGCGTGAACATCTTTTATCGCTCACACTAATTTTCCCTGAAGCTACGGTGGAGGATAACCGAAAATCACTCCACTCTGTGGATAATTTGTTTTTCACTCCATCATATTTTCGCTCACCAAACGCTCCCGAGAATTAACACTATGTGGATAAACAAAAACTAGTGCCGGCGACGGAATTCGAACCTAGAACATTGCTAAAAACAACCGCGATGCGTGCACGCTAACCTTGCTACCACACCAACTTGACGAAAGATGTGGTTAATTTGATGCATAAAAGCAACTGCTGCTCGTGGCGGTGTGTACAGGAAAAATTCTCCATGGATCGGAGAAAGAGAAAACAAACTTCTCACAGCTGCGGAAATGTACAATTATCTATTTTCGCTTTGTTTTGTGGACGGATAAAATCGCAAGGCAGCTGATCGCTGAAAATTGCTGTGAGGGATAAATTCATTATCGTGAGAGTGAGTGAGAATTCGAAAGCCTGCATAAACCCCTTTGCTTCTAAACCATTGCTTGGCTTAACCAGTATAGGCCTGAGTGATAGCAAACATATTGAAACCCTCACTGCTCAGCGAAATCTTAACGGATTCTAATGATTTTTATCAGTTCACTGGCCCACATATCTTGTTTCTAGAAGTGGCCAGAGAAACTCGGAAATATTCGTATATCCGGAGTTATTGCGGTGGGTCACTGGGTCAGGTCGGGTAAAAAAGGGCTATTTTTGGGACTTGCCAAGCTACCTTTATTTATTTGCAATGACAATCATTTTAATTTTCATAAATCATTAAGATCAGATGTTCAACATTATAGATGAAGAGTTTTCCACCGTTTTAAATATAATGGATGTGGCCATTCGGACGTAATGCCCCGAAGAACCGGCTATACATTTGTATACTAAACCGTTTCAATTCTCGAAAAGTAGAAATCAAACATAATTGTGCACTAAAATGCGTTCCCATAAGCTTGGCACAGATGTTCATATACAAATTGACCACTTTTTCGTAAGTTTGAAGCGGCCCGGGACCCGAAAATAGTCATTTGTAGGATAAATCAAATACAAAACTCATAGTTATCCAATTCAATCGTTTCTCCAAAGGTTTACACTAATTCAATTTTCTTAAAATTCCGGCTACATTATAGCTGATTCCGGAAATTATCTGTGACCTGAAATTTGCCTACCTCTGTCCACTTCTGTAAGTTAGATATGTGTGCCAGTATATTTACTGACAAAAAATCATTTGAATCCATTAAGAATTCGCTGAGCAGTGAGGGTTTTAGAATTGTTGCTTTCACTCAAGCCTATACGGGTTAATGGTCGTTTGGCATGATGGACATTTGGCCAAAATGGTTGATTGAAATACCATTTGGTCTAATAGGTAAATTAGTCGATCTGAAATATATACTCAATGGAATGCATGCATGTATTGAATTTTATGACATTGAATGAATCAGTCTATGAATTATTTATGGTTTTCCATGTTTTACTGATAGTATACACACACTTAATTTAGTATGACGAATCTCTGCTTATTTCAACCGAGATTTGCACAGCCGAGTAGTCGGAAAACTAATTTCTCGAGGTCTTAGGATATAAAAGCCGAGTATCAGTTAATCGTGCTTCGTTGCTTACCAACCTGACATCTTGTTAGCTGCATCTCAGTAAAAATTGAAAAACCGAGATTCGCATAACCGAGCTTGTGAAAAAAATCTAAGTGTGTAACACAACTTATTGTTGTAAATAATATCATTCTTCAACTTTTATTAGATGCAAAGAAAAGATGAGATGATGTGGAAATTTTGCACATTAAATGAAATATTTAACTTTCATGAATTTATAATTTTTTTTTAAATATATCATTATTTTTTAGAGAAGTACTCAAAAATTATGTCCAATGGTCAAATATGTGAACATAATGAAAAATGATCAATTATTTGTTTAATATAATTGATGAATAAACAAGTGTTTACAACATAATATATTGCCACGGCCAATTGAAACATTATGATTTGTTGAATTTATTATTCTTTTAAAATTACATCGTTCTTCATAACAATCTTCTCAGTAAATGATAGCTTTTTAAATAATTGATTGGGCCTTAAGACATTCAGCCATTGGTTACATTTTGTTTCTTAAGAAAACAGATGAATCGGTGCATCAGAAAAAATGATTCGAGACTACTTAGGTTATAATAATCTACTTGATTTCATTTGAGATCAGCTCTTTTCAACTCGTTCGACTCGCAAAACAGCCTGATTGAGAAAAGACAGCAAGCAATGTTAAAACGCATTGGGGTACTGGTAGACAAACGTTGATCAAAGGTAATAGCGTTAGCGTTAGCGTAGTTACGGTATACTTCGTAGATTGGATACTAGCAACATTCATGTTTCTTTTTAATAATCTCATCCTGACTACTTTCAAGAACAAGGCAGGGGGGTTTTCCTTGTTCAAATCATAAACAAGAATACTAAAAGCATGAATATCGCTATTCCCGGCCACGCCCATCTTTACCGTAACTTGGGATAGGGGAAGGAAATGTTGATGTAGCACTTACTTAATGAGAGGCCACCGACTCAGCGACACCCTCATAAGTGCTACGGAGTTGGAAATTGGGGAAGGTATATTGTCAGGATTCGCCTAGAAAGCTGGCGATAGACCATAAACATTTGTTGTTTAAGTGTTTTCAATTTAATCTTTTGAATACCGGCAATCAAAAGAGAAAACAATAGTTTATTTTTAGTATAAATAGTATTTCGCGAAATGCTTGTCGATTGTGCAGTAATATTTTTGCTCAATAGCCAGTAAAAAGCAAAACCGATCCCTCCAGAGTCATCGGATTGTACAAAATAACGATACGCGTAAAAAAAATCACGCCTATTGAAAAACTGTACTGTGCCCATTGAAAAACTGTACTGGGTGGTATTGTATTTTTAGATAATCGAAAAACGAAAGGAAGCGCGTTCGAACTAAACACCCTAGGATAACACAGTCGGTTTTTCTGCTCAAAATTATACGAAAAGCAGAATCGATCCCTCCAGGGTCATCGAACGGTTAAAAAGCATCCACATCCGATTGTTAGTTGCGTAACACCCGCCCGGACAGAATGCGCAATCTGAACATAATTATCAAACTCCGAAAATAACATTTTCCGTTCAAGAAACGATCAGAAGTTCCACGACGCGGACAAAAACGATCCGGAAGGCTCACAAAAGAAAAAGAAAAACACGCGCGAAACCGTGAGCTAAATTTATCGGACGACGCAAAACCGAACTGTCCTGCTTGGGCTTCACGAAGCACTACCGCAATTAAGTTCACTATGGATTGATCACAAACAATTTAGAAGTTTTGAGCATAGAAATCGACAGCAAAGCTCATCGATTTCATCATAACAAATTCATTGCGCAAAAAAAAAACAAACGTTGATCAAAGGTAATCATACAAAAACGCCGGGTATGGCTTGATGGTTAGGTGGTTTGTAGTGGTTTATGGACAAAAGGTCGAAAGACAGAAGGTCGAAAGGACAAAAGGTCGAAACACAAAAGGTAGAAAGGACAAAAGGTCGAAAATGATTTGCTTGGTGGGGAATTTTTCCTTTGAAAAAAGATTTTCGACCTTTTGTCCCTTCTTTTTTATTCTTCGACCTTTTGTCCTTTCGACCTTTTCTCTATCGACCTTTTGTCCTTTCGACCTTTTGTCATAGATTCGGTTTGTAGTTCGTTTCAAGAGCTCCCAAAACCTAAAATGCTTTCCCTAATTTCATGCACTTAAATGTTAACCTTCCAGTCGTCGCGCGGTTTGTCACCGACAGAACCACCACGCTGCTGTTGTGAACGAAAAGCGAGGTTTTTTCTCAAGTGTTGTACAAAATACAACAGCGCGACGACTGAAGTGTTAATCAAGCAAATGTAACAAGGTACCAGTAATAGTACGGGTCATATACGCACTCATCTTTTTCAATTATTGTATAACTCCATGTATCAACTACAAAATGCCAAAATTCCTCTTCATTTCTGGTCGACCAAGTATAACAACCCGCATTTTAACTTTTGCTGAGTTACTACAGAGATAGTTAAAGGTTTTAGATATTGAAAATCCTGCAAAAAACAATCGTTTGTGTTCTGGATTTAACAAGATTTCGCAACTATTTTCTACCAATTTATTGTGAAATGCTTTGAAGATTTCTGGCGGCAAGGCTTGAGCAGAATCCAAAAAGGTTTCATGGACTATGATTGAACAATTTCGTAATGCCAACAAAAAGAAGAAAAAGAAAGAAAGATGTGAACGTTGAGCAATTGAATAGTGCAAGTAGCACCGCGATAAACATTTGAATAAACCTCTATTCATAATTGTACTAATATAACGTTCGAGCAGTGAGTGTTATTTATGTGACGATGGAAACGATTGAATATGGCACCGCTCAAACGTAAATTAACCCGAGCATTGGTTCATTCAAATGTTTTTCGTAATGCTTCTCCCACATTTCAATTACCAAATTTTTCAAGAAAGCTCCATCATGACAAATTGAAACTCGTAGCAAATAGCTTATATGATAACATACATAGCCTATATGATAACATACATGTAACAATTCTTAACAAATTAACAAATATTTCTCACTTTTCCCAACCTATGCAGGTGAAAGAACTGGCCAGTTCCGCAGCTACCAGCACCAACGAAATCCTAAATCACACCAAGAAATCCCTGGATGACATCACGGACCAGGCGCGAAAGAGCATGGACGAGCTCAGTGCGAAGGCCCAGAAGATCCACGTATAGTAACAAACGTGGCACGGCGTCACCCAACAACACAGGTGCTACCGGTCCTGGTGCTAGTGCGACCGCTTCCTCTTCGTCAATGCCGCCGTCGTCTTCGTCTTCTTCATCTACTACTGCTACTACCGGTACTTCAAGTACAACACCAAAGGCAGCGGCAACAGAGACGGCCTCGAAGCCCGGCCATGGAAGTGGAGAATTCGCCTCCTCCAGTTCATCAACCGGCGCGTCACGAACGAGTCACAATAGCACCAGTGCACCAAGATCATCCAAGACTACTCCTACTACATCTACTACGGCTAAAGAGTTTTATGCAGCAAATAGCACTGACAACACTACAACAAGAAAAGCGCCGACATCATCGACATCATCTTCATCTTCATCCTCTTCAACCAGTAGAACAAGTAGGTTCCCGCCAACCGCGTCGTCATCCTGATTTTGGGCCAATTTCGCACGAGACGCTGCGTGGGCAAGTTACTCATTAATTCCCTAGATTTCAGTTGAACCACCTATTCTTATAAACTAATTTTCGGGTCTCCCTGGAACTCCTTTCCCTTTGACCGTCGTTTTGTTATCGTTCAGAACCAAAATTACGGAAAACCTATCGTGTTCGTTATTTATTTTATTATGATTAGTAAAATATCAATTGTACGTACAAATCGAACTGAAACCACGGTCTGCAGGCTGAATTCTTCTCTCTAATCCTGCCATCCGGATTGTCGCTTTTTGTGTTCTTCTCTTCAAAAACGAGTCTACTATCTTACACCTCTATAGTCCGCCCTCAAAAGAGATATTCCCACCAGACCCACCCAATCAGCTTCAAGCGCATAGTGATAAGCATAGCTACCGTTAGTTTCGCACACCAAATAACCGAACCCAGTACGAGATTGCTCTTAGGCTACCCGAACACCAGTTTTATTATGGCATTGGCCTCGGCCAGAACCAGAAACCGAACCCGAATGAGAAGGACATCAATTGAATATCGAATCAGAGTACCGTGTAAATATCCCTAATAACTCTTATATTGAATAATTAGCCAGCAATGGTAATATCGTGACGTGATTATTTAGCATTAGTACAAGAAGCTATCTAGTATTAGTAGGTCCTTTGCGGAAGATATGAAATCAAATACAAGTTGGAAGCAATTTTTTGGCAACCTTGAAGCTTTGAAGTCTCTCCCATCACCCCAAGAAAGTGGGAGTGGGCCATTTCACATAGGGTTGGTTGGCATTATGGCTATTTGGCATAACCAGAATTATGCCGCTTCTTTCAGAAGATGCCTGTTCTTGATGAAAAAATGTTATGCCAAACGACGTTATACCAAATGGCCCGCTCCCATGTAGAACATGCAAGTTTTGGACGGTGAGTAAGTGCGTTCCCGCTAGAGCGTGCGTGATTGTGGCTTGTTGTTGCACGAGACTGAGAGTAGAGAGCGAGTTTTTTTTATTCGAATCTAGCAGACGACCGGGAGAGAGAGAGAGGGATTCGGAAATGAAAGGCCACTTATTCTTTCGAATTCACTTGCAAGCAAGCAAGAAAGGTATCGCATCAACAGACGACACACATTCCCGTGGGAAGAAATCGATTTTTCTTGGTGAAAGCCTGGCGGCTTACGCGCATGTAAATTATAAATTGAATTTGGGCAATAATTTCCGTTTTTGGCGATTATGGAAATGTTTTTCGAATCAGCGAGGAATAGAAAACAAATAACAAACATCAACCATCGATTAGTAGTGAGATGTGCGACAGCAATTTTATGATGAAATGAATGCAAATTAGAAGAAAAAAAATCAAACTGGAAACAGAAGCAAAGCGAACTCACACAACACACAAACATACCTACACATATGTCAGTCAATAACGTTTAAATTGTTGTAATGTTTCAGATAAAGAGAATTTAAAGATATGCGAGCGTGATAGCTTGGTTTTCAAACAACTCTAAATGTTGGTTGTTGTGTGCTAGTTAATCGATCCGAAAGCCTTGGCATTTCTACCATAAAAGTATTTTCACCACGGAAACACAAAATAAATTCTGAAGTCCCATCCTTCCTTCCGCCGCAAACATCTACCTTCAAAATGGCTGTTTTCGCCAAAACATCTGTTGAACACCCGAAGAGGGATTGCAGCGTGTTCGGATTTCATGTCTGGGTCGTTTAGCATTGCCATTTGGCATAAAGGACATTTGGAGTATCTGTCATCTGGTATAATGGTCATTTGGCATAACTTTTTCCCATCAATAACAGGCATTTTTTGAAAGGGGATATAATTCTGATTATGCCAAATGGCTCGGTCGACTTCGCTACAGGACTGGAGTCCTACACTTTTTAGGGACTTGTTTACGATTTCAATACAAGTCTCTAAGAAGTATCTTTCCAATGAAAAGGTTCTGAAGTATCTTTCATAACCAAAATCGTCTGTAAGCCCGCTTTTTTTTTCAGATAGCTTCTACACTGCCCATAACTGCATAACAGTCACATTCGACACGGCTTGGGATTATATTTTCCAGGGAGCGATGAGTTTTGATAATTGATCGCTGTTGTTTAGCTTTGATTAGATGTTGGGTGAATTTCAAAGCAATGGCAACCTTTTTATTACAAAATTTAGATTTTGTCTTTTGACCTAAAGATTCTGGTTAAACTACTGCATAGTACGGCTATCACTCATCAAAATTACTTTCACTTCGGGAAAATATAATTTCAATCTGGCGAGAAGATTACAAACTGAGGGTGGGTTAGGAGCACAGTCAGACCCTTGAATGTGCAATGTGGGGTAGTAATTGGGAATGCCATTGACGGTTTGTAATCTTCTACGAGGTTTTCGAAAACCAACAGGGTGCGTGCACCGGGTTGCGGATAGGAGCAAAGGGAGATCAATAGCATCTACTTAAAATAATAGAGCAAAAAGCCGTTCCATGATTAGGTAGTGTTTAGCGATCTTCTATGGTGTTCTAGTACTATAAAATTCTTCACTCACTGGGAATTCTGGCCTTGTTAATATCAATAGTGCTGAACATAAAATAATACCTAATACTCAATAAGTACAATGTAGTAATAAATGAAATAAAATCAATTTTCTATACTTGACAAGGTTTTGAAGACAATCAATGAGTGAAAGAACTACCTATTAGAAAAGCCACATGAGCTAAGGCTATACATATACAAATGTTGGTCATAGGGTCATGGCGAGCATTCGGTATGTATGTCTATGACTGATTCTGATCTAATAGGGGCACTAGAAAACCACGCGGACAATTTCGAAACAAATTATTTTTATACATCGGTCTTATGATCCGAAAGGCTCAGCTATGCTGTAATGTCATTTTTTAAACTATTCATTAGTGCTGTTTAATTGTTTATTATTCTAACAAAACTACATAATTATTCATTACTAATCACTGTTCCTAATTCTCTCTTTCTCACCTTCTTATCTGTTGCATGATTATGATCATTACTAATATAATGCATGAGCATGCACAATAAGAATAATTTCAGAATTGTAAGCAGTCAATGGATAACTGGATAGAATAGCTTCGAAAAGGATGCTCAAAACAGAATAATTCTGGTCAGGGAAGTATGACCATCATGAGTAAGTAACACATTTCATTTTAATAATATCAAATATTTTTATATAAATCAGCACCGCCAACCAGTGAACTGAATTATAATTTTATATCTGTACATGATAAAAACAGATAAAGTTTGTACAGTTGTCACCATCGATTGAATTGCGTTCTTTATAGTAATGTTCAATCATTATCAAAAGCTCCTAAAGCGTCGCATCGTGCCATCAGCAGTTCTTAGCATCACTCTCATATTGTTATTACTTTGTTGTTTATTAAATTTATATAAAGCGATCAGCTCATTTTTTCTTACTTGTACAATTGTTTGAAATTTTAATAAATCAAACCAAACTTCAAAACTTAACTTAAATTGCTCTCAGCACATTTACATTTTGCAGCATTAATCGCATTACTGTGTCAAGCCTTCTCCAATTTCCTATACCCTACCCCAACCCTTCCTATCATTTCCGATGGTGTTCAAGTGGTCCGCATAGACTATTACGGCCATTACCTATCCCTGCCCCCGGCTTTGGACTGACTTGCGCTCTCATTGCCCCACCAAACGCTGCAAAATGAAAAATGAAAATGAAAATTTCAAGTTAATACCGGGGAGAGTCATCAAATAACAAATACTTTCGATCCACTTACTGAAATCTGTGAGATTGTTCTAGAAAATTAGAAAAAAATACCAAGTTGTTTTGTCACATTGGCAATTTTAACCGCATAACAGTCACATTGAGATTATACATGAGCTTCATAATGCAGTGGCAACGAAATTTCTATCAGAATTTTTTCTGACTATTCACCCAATAAGCGATATGAGTTGTACAAAATTTCAGCCTCAAATAAGCACTTTTGAATTCTTAGTGATTTTTTTAAATATCAGTTCCCTCCCATACTGCAATGCCTACTTTTGTCGAATGTTACAAATATGCAGTTATAGGCAGTACAGATAAGGGATGGTACACAAATTATGTCACGCTAAATTTCAACTTTTTTGACCCCCCCCTCCTATGCCACGTGTTTTTGTATGAGTCCTCTGAAAATTTTGTAAGGCTTGCCACCCTTGGCTTGCCCCCCCCCCCCTTGGAGCGTGACGTAATTTGTACATGACCCCTAATGAATCATGGTGCAACATTCTTGAGATTCCAGCTTAACTGGAGCCTCAAGAATGTTGCTTCAGATACTCTTCTGCGATTATTCCTGCTGTTCTTCTGAAATTCTTGTCAGATTTCTCGAGAAAACCGCTCTTAAATTCTACTAGTGACTTTTCCAGATATATCTTCTGAAACTCTCCATAAATTCCTTCAGCATTTTTTTCATGGATGCATAAAGGAATTTCTCGAGAATTTATTCTTTCTTTTAGCAGTTCACCCACAGTAATTCTGAGATTTCTCTGAAAATCTAACATTCGTTTCTTCAGTTGTTATCCTTGGAGCAGTTTTTTTTCGGAGACCCTTCAGGAAATTAACCTGTTTTTCGTAAAATTTCACTACCACCTCATCTAAGGATTAACACTGTAGTTTTTCCAATCATTTTTTAAATGTTTTCACAAGTAAAATCGCCATGGATCGGATATAAAAAATGAGGGTTTCCTCTATCCACATATGGAGTTATTTCAGAAATTCCTTCACAGATTCATCTGAACCCTCCTTCTAGAATTTTACCGAAAATACCTTCAGCAATACCTCCATAAATATTTCCATAGGTTTATCTGGGAATTCCTTCATGAATTCATCCATTAATTGCTCCAAGCATTTCTCTAGAAATTTCCCGAGGGATTATCCTAGAATTCACTCACCGTGCAAAGTTTTTGCAGGGGTTCTTTCTAAAAATCTTCCAGAAATTCATCTGAAAATTAATCCGAAAATAAGTCGTACATTACTCCAGGGATTCCTCCAGAAATTGGCCGAAAATTTCTCAAGGAATAATTCCCTCCAGGATCTTCACTGGAGATTTTTCCAAAAACTAGTCCGGGCTACTCCAGGGAAAGTTCTGAAAATTCCTCAGGAAACTAATAAGTGTTTGCTCCAGGGAACACTGGATTTTTTCAGAAATTGCTCCAGAAAATTCTGCAGGACATAATTCTTCTAGGAAATTCCTCTGAATTCCTTCAGAGATTCTTCATAATATTGCGCCGAGAATTTTTCCAGGAACTTCCCTCCCCTTGGTTATGCGACCTTGCCGCGATGGGAGGGCATAATCCATTAGCCCATATGATGGAAACCAAAGGCGTAACCTGTAGTGGTGGTATCACATTTTGGCATTTTTTGCTTGAAGCCGCGTCATAATTCATATGGCATAGACGCAATAATATCTCGGATGTGATCCAACGGACATTCTGCGTCATTGCACAGTGGGACGGATTGGGGTTTTAGGAGGAAAGATGGAACTCACGCCTTCAATTGTGATTTTACGTAAAAATGATGTTCTACAAAGTTGTTTCTATTATAAAAACAATTTTTTTGGTCGGAACGAAAATTAGGGTGGCCCTTTGTAAAAAAAGATAACCATCAAAACTTTTTTATTTTAAGGAATATTGAAATAGTTTGTTCTACAAAGTTGAAGATCGGAAAATTTTAAGCTGATTTGACAAAAAAAGTTTTTTCCTAGCTCAAAAATTGACCGTTTTAGAGCATTTTTCGCTATTGATGTAGGGTGGCCCTTCAAAAATTAATTGTTGTGTTTTATTTTTATTATTTCAAGTTTCTCAGCAAAAATGTCTTCCCATCACTTTTCGAGCTAATTGAAACGCAAACATAAAAGATATATCTAATGGAAACAAATAGATACAAGAGTGTTTTCGTAATGAAAGTTTAATTTACTTCCTTGGACATAAAGTATCATCGATACTAATATATACGATACACGAATGCAAAATGACAAAAATGGCAAAGAAAGCTCTCAGTTATAAATTGTGGAAGTGCTCTTAACAACAATAACCTGAGAAGTATGATCTGTTCCAGCGGGGACGCAATGCCAAAAAAAAAGAATATTGATACAATTTTTTCTGATGAAAAGTTAAAGACTTCTTAATAACAAAAAAAAAAAAATATTTTCTATATGTTGGTTTAGCTGGGAAAACAAGAAAAATGTGTTGACATGACGATAGCTTGAAAATGTGAATAAAAATCGTATTATTCTTCGGTGGATCTGTTTGCTAACGATATGACTGGTTCATATGTTAATAACCGTTAATAACAGATTTTTAAAAGAACTCTCAAATTAACTATCTCTAAATTATAGCCTTAATTAGTCAAAACATCTAAACATGCAAATAATGCATTTAGTTATTCTCCTTAATCTAGGCTTGAAAGTCAGCGTCATAATCAGGAATCGTACTTTAGTAATATACCGTTTCAGATACGATATATCTCCTACGGTGGACAAATTACTTGTAAACGGATTTGCATCAATTAAGCTTTCGTAACTTCCAATCAGAATGTTTCCCAAAAAGCCTGACAAATCCCAAAACAGAAGTACTTGGATGTTTGGGAGGAGCCATGCCGGGAAATTCAACCGTGTGGTAAATTTAGAATTTATTTTCAAAAGACTTTTCTCCTTATTTTTATTGCTGAACTCTTTTGACGTTTGTTTTATATGAAAAATGTTTATAACTATCACCTACAAAATTGAACAGACCTCGAAACATGCGTCTCAATCGGCTCTAAAGATGAAGGGAAGACAACTTTGCTGAGAAATCTAAAAAAACACACAAAAACCTATTTTTGAAGGGCCACCCTACATCAATAGCGAAAAATGCTCTAAAACGGTCAATTTTTGAGCTAGGAAAAAACTTTTTTTGTCAAATCAGCTTAAAATTTTCCGATCTTCAACTTTGTAGAACAAACTATTTCAATATTCCTTAAAATAGAAAAGTTTTGATGGTTATCTGTTTTTACAAAGGGCCACCCTAATTTTCGTTCCGACCAAAAAAATTGTTTTTATAATAGAAACAACTTTGTAGAACATCATTTTTAAGTAAACTCACAATTGAAGGCGTGAGTTCCATCTTTCCCCCTAAAACCCCAATCCGTCCCACTGTGCATTGATAGAATTGATGCCCATTTCAAATAATTAATCTATTCGAAGTGGACATTAATACTATTGGTGGCGTTCAGTTTGCCTTTAGCTAACCAGAATGATCCGTAGCCACTCTTACTATTAGCTAGTTAGATACATCGTTATCATATACGACGTAGGGAATACATAGGAACTCTTAGGAAAATGACTAGTAGATTCACTGAGTAGAAATAAGTGGCGACAATCTTATTTTAATATGGTTTTTACATTGCCATAATAAGAAATACCTCTTTTGTAACAGCGGTATAAATAATCAAATTCCAGCTTCATTTTCGCAAAATTTACAAGTAGAAAGTAGGCGTTGTGAAGCATTGCATTTGCCACCGAAAAGTGAATCATGTAGGAGACTGTAATAGAAGCCTAAGGTAACTTTACTTTTCAATATTCACTATAAAATGACTGTGGAAAGTAAGACGCTGAGATCGATCATTAAGGTACACTTGCTAGTTTCGAAAAATTGTTGAACAGACAAGGAAAGCGACTTTTTTCTTCAAGGATATATGAACGTAATGACCAATAAATACTTTTAACAACAACAAATTAAATTAACTAGAACTACTACTAAACAGCCTAATTTTGTTAAAACTTGACGACAATTGACATTTAAGACTCTAATCTAACGTAAAAGACAGGAGTAATCAGAATAGCACTTGAATGACAAATTATTCAAAACCATTTCGACTAAACAGTATTAGTAATGACACTACTACACTACTATTTCAAACAAATTCTGATGGAGCTGCTGATTTTCACAATGCTTCCTTTTCTCAAAAGCAAGGGAATATGGGTACTTTTCAAAAACTACCACGTCACAATACTAATAAAAAACAGAGTTCATGTTGGCGCCATTGCCTAGTCCGTCTGAGTATTGGTCCTGGTAGAGGGGAAACTTGGCAAAAGCCAGACCGAGGGTTCAGCCTTGACAAGTTAAGCTGTCAGGCAGCTCCAACTGAATACCATACAAAAAAAAAAAAAAATATTTAGTGTGAACGGATTTCGTGATACAGTTATATCACGTTGCTTGTACTATTATATCATAGTAGTCACCGTACGCTGAACAACAAATTAGAAAAGTATCTGTTCAACAATTTTGGAGGAACTATTAATAAATTTGTGGATAAATAATTAAAAAAACAGTTTTCCTTGAAATTATTCCTAAGTATGGATATTTTAAACGAAAATCTTGAAAGAAATTCTAGAAAAAACTATGGATCACTTGCCGACTGGACTTTTTAGAAAATTTCAGGATGAATATTTGGAGAATTGATAGAAAAATTGCTCCAGCACAGTGCATAGGCTGGTTTTAGCGGGTCGTCGTTGGTGCGTCATCCCCGCATTCCCTGAGTTACCTTCTCAGGGGATCTGTTTACAGATTTTCCCCTTGTAAAAAAAGGCGTCTGTTTGCAGATTTCCTTGTAAAAAACGCACAACAGTCTAAATGGTCAGGCAAAGGCAAAGAAAGCACTCTTTCAGTAACTGTAGAAGTGCTGTTAAGAACACTAAGCTGAGAAATAGGCTCTGTCTTAAATGGGACGTCATCCCAGAAAAAAGAAGAAGAAACTTTAGATTTTTTGGAGGATCCCTTCATCAAAATTTCAGTAGAAATTTTTTCACACATTCCTTCAGGTTCTTGAAATTTCTTCACAAATTTGTTCAAATACTCCTTCATAAATTTCTCTGAGAATCCGTTAGAAATGCTTCAAAATATTTTTTTACAAGAATTCTGCGGTATTGTTTGGGTTTTTGACGTCGGCCAAAAGCGTATGATTGATTCTCTTTGCCTAGTTTTAGTTTGGAAATTTCCTGACTGTAAGATGTGTGATGTCTCTACATTCAAAATGTTCAAGGGATCTGTTCGGAGCAGAAATAAACATTTATTTAGATAAAAATTATTTTATTTTTTTTATATATTTACAAATGTTTTTTTTTTCATGTACTTGTAATATTTAAATTTAGTTTAAATGTGGCAACAATAAAGATTTTATTTTCTTTTTTTTCCTTTCTCAATTATAATAAATTTCTTTGTTTGCTATTTTTTTTTTTGTTATTTTCTGTCTCTCTTTCGCTACGGATCTCATCATCTCACCAGCAGCGGCATGCGGATTCGTTCTCTCCTTTCACGTGATTCATTTGTTTTTCTCTTTTGAACTCTCTCTGTTTTTTTTTGCTCTGTGATAGCATTGTTTGTTCTCTCACTTTACGCGTTGACTTCCACAGGCGGCACCAGCATTAGCGCCCTCACGTGCTGATGCGACGCGGATGTATTCGTGGTGTGCTGTCTCATGTGGCCACATGTGAAGTATTCTAGTTTTAGTTAGTTTGCGCGGGAATTAGACTCACGTCACGTCACGTTATGCCGTTTGCTATAGTGTTCGGTAACAATGAAACGGAAATGAAGATTCTCTTCTCTGCCTTGTTTTTTTTTAATGAGATTTGTTCATTTTGCTATTTTTGTTGCTGGATGCATTTCGGTAGTTTTAAATACATAATGTTACGAAACTTTTTTTTTTTACTTTTCAAACTTTAATTGTTTCAAATTGATGATATTTTTCGATTTTGAGGAAATGTTCTATTTTCTCCAAACCGTAACTTGCTTTTCTGCGCTGCTTTGGTTCCATGGGAATATAACATTGGAGTAACGTTAAACGTATGAGAAAACGAGATTTTTTTTTATTTTTTTCTTAATGGTCTCACTTTTTGTTTATTCTAATGTATAGAAAAAATGAATTAAACTTCTTTTCCGGTTAGTTGGTCTAAGAATTGTATGCTTTTTTACCTACAACTTCAATCATGCGATCGCGACATCGTGTGTGAGTGTGGATGTGTTTGGGTCTTTTTTTTTTATTTTGTTCTGTACAGGTGAATGCAATGTTCCACAAAAAACACCGCTTTCGATTTCTGGCGTCGCTCCTTCCTTCGTAGTGCAAAGATTAAAAATAGCTAATATTCGTGAACGTATTTTGAAAAAATGTACTCTTCTCTTTTGTTACACTATGTAATGTTTGTCTCATGTTTACTTTTCTGTTTTAAACGAGGTTTAACGAAGACTAAGATTTGGTTTCCAGGGAATGCAGGATGCAGTTCCCGATTGGATGTTTGTTGGATTCGGTATGTTGGTAATTACAAAACGCTAGATAAACTGCAATCGTGCTTTTGATAGTTGATTGTGTTTCGTTTTATAGTGTTGGTTTCAAGGCGGTGTTGCCTTCACTCGTGTGTCCGTTTTGTGTATGTGTGTAAAGTGATTCGCTGAGTGAGTAGTGTATTGTTTTGTGTATACTTTTCGTAGTTGTAACAATTGTTTTAGAAATTTTCGCTCTTTCCACCATGTCCGTCACTCGATTGGCAATCAGACGATTGGGTTTTAGTATTTGATTTCACTAGATTCCATCATTAACGGTGTATGTGTATGCGTATGAACATGAGTGTAAGTTTGAATGTGTTCTTTGAGATGAAGCTGGATGTGACCAGAGGTTTTCTACCGTTTTCCGAGAGTTACTGGCCGCCGACCCATCTATTGTCTTTTCAGTTTTGAATATCGCCTATTGATTATGAAGCACGATTAAAGCAAGCAAACAAAAACATCGCTTCGCAGTTGTAACATGCGCAAAAAAGAGAGAGCGATGATAAAATCCATTATTCTCGCTTTTTTATCATTGGGGGAAGGTGTTTCACTTCACTTTACCCCCCACGTTTGGAGCTTGCTTATATGGGTTTTATAATGTACTGTTATCCTCTCGATATAATCAGAGCTGTAGCAGTTGATCATAAACAGACTCTCATGATGTGTTGCGGATTATTATTGTTACAGTGAGCAATAAGTGAGAGATACTCTCTAGAATTCAACCCCTGTTCCTAACATAATTGAACATGTTAATTGAGTAAGCATATGGTAGCCTTTATTTCAAAATTTAGTTTTATGTTATGTAAATGGATTTACTGAATTTTGTGTCAGTGGCCCTGCAGAAAAGTTCAAAGAAAATATTCATTAATAGAGGCTTGCATTTGTGCAGGCACTTCAAATCTATTTATAGAAGCAAAGAAATGGATCTAAGTACTTCTAACTACATGAATTGAACAATCATAAGCTTAAAATCAAAGCTTTTATATGGTTTCTAAATGAACGTGATTTATTATTTTGGGTGATAGATAATATCAACATAGAGAAATAGAAACTTAGACCAAAACCAAGCAAAACACTCAATTCTCGCATAACATATGATATCATCGCCTTAAAAGCCATTGGTAACCGAATGCGTAGTGTTATTTTTGAGTAAATGAATGTACAAAGATAAAAACTATCACCACTGTGAGATAGAGGAGGATCTTCTCACCATCGTAGCATTGATCCATTGATTATCTCAGTAAAAATAAGCTACACACTTGGTTAGCAAGGGCCTTGACGTAGCTAGGATTTTTTTTTCTGGAGTGGGCCTAGCAAGTTCTTGTTTAAAAACGTAATGTCGGTCGCAATAATCACGATTGTCACAAATTTCTTAGTTTGCCCTTCAGTGATATTTGATATTTAAATTACTATGTTTACTACAATCCTTCAATAATCTTCCAAAGAACTAACGGGAAATATCTCTTGTGATTCTTCCACGAACTTTTCAGGTATTCAATAATGTACTTTAAAGAGATTCCTCAAAAATTCTTACGGGGATTTCTTTATGAATTATTCCATACTTTTCAAGTGCTTTCTTCCAAAAGTACTTCACAAGTTTTCATTCATTCAGAAAATCATTCCCGGTATTAGTAGTTATTATTCAACTTTTTTTTGAAATACCTTTGGCTTTCTGATCTCAGAATCTCACACCAGAAAATTTTTCGAAGAAACTACCAAATTGCTTTGAAAAATCTCTTGAAAAAAACTTTTGAATTTTTCTCAAGTAATGCCCTCTACGTATTTATTACATATAAATTGCAATCAGTTTAAAATATCAACCAGTTGTTCCTTGATAATTTGTTTAGGATTTTCTGGAATTACTTAAGATTTTTACAAGAAATTCCTGGAGTCTCATCAAAATTGTCTTCTAGTTCTTCAAGCAAGGGTTCTTTCTAAAAATTCTTAACCCGTATAGGCCTGAGTGAAAGCAAAAATACTGAAACCCTCACCGCTTAGCGAATTCTTAACGGATTCGAATGATTTTTTGTCAGTTCACTGGCCCACATTTCTAATTTCTAGAAGTAGCCAAAGGAACTCGGAAATATTCATGTGGCCGGAGTTATTCCGGTGGGTCACTGGGTCAAGTCGGGTAAAAAAGGGCAATTTTTTGGAACATGCCAATAAAATAAATCATCAATATCTGATATTCAACATTATAAATGAAGAGTTTTGCATCGTTTAGAATATACCGGATGTGGCTATTCGGACGTAATGCCCTGAAGAACCGGCTATAGATTAGTTGGATACTAAACCGTTTCTATTCTCGAAAAGTAGAAATCAAACAAAATTGTGCACTAAAATGCGTTCCCATAAGTTTAGCACAGATGTTCCGATACGAATTGTCCACTTAATCGTAAGTTTGAGGCATCCCGGAACCCGAAAATGGTCATTTGTAGGATTAATCAAATGCAAAACTCATAGTTATCCAATTCAATCGTTTCTCAAAAGGTTTACAAAGATGCAATTCTCTTAAAATTCCGTCATGTAGTGGCCCCATTATAGCCGGTTCCGGGAATTATTCGTGACTTGAAATTTGCCTACCTCCAGGGGCACAAAAGCACAGTACCCTTCTCCCCGACCTGACCCAGTGATCCACCGTAATAACTCCGACCACATGAATATTTCCGCGTTCCTCTGTCCTCTTCTTGGAACTAGATATGTGTGCCAGTATACTGACAAAAACTCATTGATCTTTTTAAAAACTACATTTCCATATCCAATTTATAACATATTTCTACAGTAATACACACAAACAAATTTTTGGAAGAACTTCTTTATAAATGTCTGCTTAAATCGAACTCAAAAAAGAAATACTAAATTCTTGACGAAAAAATGGAGAACGTAGAGATTCTGAACTTTTTTGGCGAAATTCCATACGGTATACTTGACAGAAAAGCTTAAGTGGTTTGTGTAAGATTTACTAAAAAAAATATTGTTCTTTATCTTCGTCCTTCGAAATGATTTGGGTTAATAGTAATGGAATATTTACTAAAGGTATTTGAAAATGTTTTGCATGAACTCCAAAGTTTCATGATACTTTGACGAACAAATTAATGAAGAAACTTTTTTTCCTACTTGCAGAAATTTCAATCAAATAGTTTTTGGAGGGACTATTTTTAATTGTTGTGGTAGGAACTGTAGAAAATCATATTAGCGTTGTTTTTGAAGAACATTGCAAAAATTAGTTGTGAAAGATTTTATTAAATTAAAACTTAGAAGAAATTGTTTGATTTGAATTGAAAATTTGAAAATTTGTGAGGAATTCCTGATGGAATTTTTAAAATCAGGAACCGTACGTATAAGAATTATAATTTTTTTCTGAACATCTAGAATTTACTTCTTTTTAGATTCTTTAAAGTATTTGTTTTTGGAGTTTGAAAAGATATTTGTATGAAATTTCCCAAGAAGGTGTCAAAAGCGCGAGAGAAAAGTGATTATTTATAATCTTTTCTCTAGATGATACGTTAATAATCTCTAATAAAAAAATTCTGAATTTTTCTTAAGAATCTTTTTTTTGAATTCCTTTTTTGACTTCTAGATTGATCCCAAAAATCTGCCTCTAGAAATTCCGCCCTGGAATATGGATTTTGCCAAACTCCGATGAAACTATTTCTAAAGATATGTTTTAAGGAATATACTTACAAATTTCTTTATTAATATTTTAATGAACCTCGTCCCCTTCCCAGTTATATTGTTAAATATAACTGGAGGAAAGAAACATTTCAAAAAAATACTTATCGTAGATAATTTTTGTGTAATTCGGAAATTAGAATTTCCAGAAAAAAAAAACATAAAAGAATTTCTGAAAAATTCTGACGCAAAGTATTTTGGAAATATTTCTTTAAGGCTTTGGAAGAATTTGTTAACTAAACTGAAGAATTAATTAAGAACTGCTGGTGAATCTGTTCGGCAACTCTAAATCAGCCGCCTCCCGAAGCGTAATTATTTCAATCAATGATTTTTATTGCAAAATTGATTATTCAGTCTCGGAAATCTCAGGGGAAGCTGACAGAACAGGAATCATTTGAATGTTTTCATTCCTGTGTTTTGATAGAAAAATATTGTGAATTTGGCGTTTTTATTTCGATAATAACCGAATGATGCCAAAGCCGTAATATACCTTACCAATTCAACGTATTAATTGAATGTTTAACTATATTATTTAGATTTTCGGGCATCCCTCTCCATTCCCGCAGCATGACAAAATATGTGAATTTCCCTTGAAATTCATTGACCCCATGAAATACAGCCCAAAAATATAAGCTCAATTACTTTTGACCAAAAAAAATGATGATGGCTCACAGTGCGTCGAAAACAATCACAATCAAATACCTACGTAGATTTTTTTTAGTCCGGACGGATGAAAAACTTTGTTTACGTTCTCAATTATATGCGGTCGTTGAGAATATTTCTTAAAATTTCGTCAATTATAGAAGTTTTATGGCGTGCAATTGTAATTGCGTGCAAGTCTTCGTCCATGCGATTTCGGTGAAAGTAGTAAAGTGGATAATTGAACTGATAAATGACTCTATATTGCTGGTAAGTTCGAATATCCGCCCTAGTTTGATACGTCGAATAATAGCGCTTGCGACGAAATAGATCGACACGCTATCACCACTGTGAGATAGAGGAGGATCTTCATCATAGTATTGTAATATATCGTGAAAATCCATTGGTTTGCTCGGCAACAACAAGTTTACCAATGGCTTTTAGAGCAAGATTATAAATCCAGGGAGAAATTTTTGGGGTTCCATGGTTTGTTATCTTTGACTATTTTTTTTGTTAAACCATTCTAAATATTTTCTTTTTTCACTGTTTGCCAAACATATCTTCCGCTTGTACAAGGAAGGGCATCGACTGGAGTACGCCAATTACCGAGGGATAACACACCTTAATTCGGCGTACAAAATCATGTCTGGAATTATGTTTAACAAATTGACACCGTATGAGGAGTCCTTTGTCGACGAATACCAATCTGGTTTTCGAGAGGGCCGATCAACGACAGATCAAATGTTTACCCTGCGTCAAATTATAGATAAATTCCGGGAGTACAACTTGCGGACTCATCATCTTTTTGTAGATTTCAAGGCAGCGTACGATTCAGTGAAGAGAAAGGAGTTGTAGCAAATTATGTCCGAACATGGCTTTCCGGCGAAGCTGATTAGACTGAGTCGTGCAACGTTCGTAACCTTAGATGGATTGAAACAGGATGACGCTCTTCTAAATTGCTGTTTTACATAGCACTCGAAGGTACTATCGGGAGAGCCGGTGTGCAGAGAAGCGGTATCATTATCACACGTTCTCATATGCTCCTTGGCTTTGCGGAAAATATCGACATCATCGGGATTGAACGTCGGGCAGTGGAAGAGGCGTTCGTGCCTTACAAGAGGGAGACAGCGAGGATCGGGCTCACGATCAACACCACAAAAACGAAGTACATGATATCTGGTGGTCAACCATAGCGAAATGGTGCTAGGTGGAGAAAAGTTTGAAGTGGTGGATGAATTTGTGTATCTTGGAACACTAGTGACATGCGATAATGATGTTACCCGCGAGATGAAAAGACGTATTGCAGCTGCGAGTTGGGCTTTCTACGGGCTCCGTAACCAGCTGAAGTCCTGTAGCCTGTAAACGAAAACAAAACTCGCGTTATACAAGACACTGATCCTTCCGGTTGTTCTATATGGCCATGAATCTTGGACATTGAAGGAAGTCGACGGGAGAGCTTTCGGGGTGTTTGAACGTAAAGTACTACGAACAATACTCGGCGATAAACTAGAAAACGGCATCTGGCGGCGTCGCATGAATCATGAGTTGTACCAAGTGTATAAAGAGGTGGATATTGTCAAGCGCATAAAACACGGCAGGCTGCGTTGGGCTGGTCACGTTGCCCGTATGCCGGAAGAACGACAGGCAAAGATAACATTCAACAGAGAACCCGGACGAGGCCGCCGACTTCGTGGTAGACCGCGCACAAGATGGCTTTTTGCATTTGAGGAGGACTTAAGGGCACTTAACGTTCAGGGCGACTGGAAGCGATTGGCTCAGGACCGAGCCCAGTGGAGAAGAATCACCCATTCCGCGCAGATTCTTCGTAGCGAATTGTAGCCCATCAAGTATGAAGTAGGTGTTAGTCGTCAACTAATCTACCGATGTTGAATATTTAAATAGCTAGCAGCAAGTTTTGAAAACGCTTAGAACTCTCTTGCTGCATCATCGAGGATTTAGTTTTTGAAGCAAGGTTCCTCTTTATAAAAACATAACAGGCTGCTTTCAATCATCAATGGAAAGTTGTCCCATCCAGCTTCACCGTCGAACACACGCAAAATTTTGTAACGTTTTCCCATGGCTGAATGTATGAGTGTGTATGTCTATGCGCAGAAGTGTTGATGCGATGCAGGTAATGATGTAAGTTTACTCCGTAGAAAAAAGAAACTCATATTCGGCAAGAATTTCTAAACAAAATAAATAAATCTCTTTGCTGCTTCTTTGTCCGGTTTGCTACAAAACCTTCCGCCTCCCAAAAGCATATGGTTGTGTGAAGTGTGTCATGTGTGGGTGTGTTTGGGTGTATATCCATATCTTACAGTGTTTGTGTTCGTGTTGTGTGTGTGTTTATGGATTTATGCACCTGTGTTCGTTCATTCTTTTGTCTCTGTTTTTCGGTTTTCGTGATTTTTTCCCCATGTTTTTAAGTAATTTCCGTAAATTTATATCAGTGCAAGGCAATTGGTATATAGCAATGATTCTGGTTTCCTCTTTTACTCGTCGTGTTAAGTTTACTTTATACAAATTGGTTTATCTCCTCGCCAGATTCGGATTTTTTTTTCTAAGATTTTTCTTTTTTGTTTTTAATAGTAGAAGTAATCACAATTTAAGTTTTCCATTAGTTTTTTTTTGTTGGTTTGTAATATTCACTATGGTATTCATTCATTCAAATTCAAATAATGCGTTTTATGCGCTCGTGTGTGTACGTGTTCGTGGTATGTGTGCTTGTTTGATCTCTGTGACGCGTGAGTATGAGTTTGTCTGCGAGAGAGAGAGAGAGAGAGAGAGATGTATTTGATGCTAGTTTTTAAGAGTTACCTTGGAAAGAGAGTCAACAGTGTATAATGTGAGCTAGGCGATTTGAAATGGAGTTTGAGTTGGAATCCTTTGTATAACAATAGATACGTGTGCCTCACCCGTTTTGTTTGTTCATTCGAAGAATAGCAAGACCATTAGCTGCACGAAGAGAAACATAGGATCTAGGGATCTGTGGAATGACGGGATCTGTAATAGTTCACTATTTCTTCACGTCTTAGGTGAGGGTTTCAAGTCGAGTGGAATTCAACAAAGTGCAGCGACATAAGCGCATATTAAGCGTGGCTTATTTTTTCAATGTCGAAACCTTAACATCAGGTAAAAGTATTGTTTTTTTTTTAGCTTTTCGATACTTGCAATTCTTCACCTATTAGTCGATTGTTAGCCATCGAAGCGGCACAATGATTCACCGACTCATTGAGCGTTTTGACTGGGTTTTCTCTGTATGAGTGTCTGTTCCTTCCTTTGTTTCTATGTTTTCTTCTGAATTGATGAATCCAAATTACCAACGGAAAGATTTAAGTTCAAGCTCTTATTTTCAGTTTTTCTTCAGTAAAACGCTGGAATCACTGCGCGAAATGATTCATAAAAATGGACTTACTTATAAGATGCGTTTTGCTTATATCTTACTCATACATTGTAATTCTTTTTTTAATTTTTTTACAAAAATTTATCATTCTCCGAACTACCTTCTTTAACTTTCATCCTACATTTTTTTGTGTTTGTGTGTCATAATTCATCTGCATATCGTCACCTAAATTTAAATTTAAAGCTTTGTTTATTTATATTTATATGCATTTTCTTTGCAGCTGGAGCTCTTTAGAGAAAAAAAAGGTGAAATATCGATTAGTGAGACATTATAACATAATCTACAGAAAACTGTCGTCCTCGCAAAGTGCTTTCCGACACTGTTATGGGATTCGCTAGAACAACGACACGCCGCAGTGAACTCTCCAACCAAACACTTATTCGAGCTTCGTCTATTGCCTCTCACTTTTCGCTCTCACAATATTCCTATTGATTTGGCACAATTAAAAGTTGAGTCGTTTGCTTCAGTTATTCTCACTAAAATTAAATAGACCTATGATTCCCGTTGAGGGGTTATGCTTTCTCGCGTTTCCCTATTTATGTCTGTGTTTGAGATAGCGTAAAATATGTGTAATCGATTTCCCTGCGGCGTGATTTTTGTTGGTTTAGAAACGCTTTCAGTGCCCATTGAAAGAAACAAATTACGTCCGATATTTGTTTAGAAAAGTTAAACAACTAGAGAACGAATAGCATAATGCTAAGGGTTTGTTAGAAATCTTAATGTTCTTACGTAAACGGGATTTGGTTCTATAGTAAAAGAATAACGGAAACGAGATGCTGGAAACTTTAAGAGTTCATGCTTGCTTATCTACGCTTGGGTTTCGGTTTTGCGATCGAAGTTGAATAAAGTTAAACATTATTTATCAATGTACATCTATTTCTATATAAAATTTCTTCATCATTTCTCTCGTCCACAGAAGCTAACACAGAACTACTTGCGAAATGAGGAGAATAACAAAAAATGGCCAACCGAGCGACGCTTTGGAACTCAATCTTGTAGTCTAAGCAGATGTAACAAAAGAAACAATAGACAATTGGAAAGAGTGGAACTTAAACAGCCTGGGAAGGGTTCGTGTGGGTGCATTTGCGTGCACTCACACCGAAGCCGAATCCGGTTCGCTCACTTACAATCTAAGGGAAAAAGGGTTCAATACGTGTATGGAAGAGAAATATGAATCGAACCAGCCGCCGGAACCGTGCGAGAACCACTGAGCTAGCTTCAAATTCCAAACTTTTGGTGATAATGATATTTAAATTATCCGAATATAGAGTAGTAACATAACTATGCTCTCCAAACTTGCAGAGTTGTATTGTTTTCGTCAAAGGTTATTTTGTCAAATCGAAAAAATCGTGATTTCATAGGACACATTTGTTTTTTCCCTTTATTAGAATGTTGTCCCCAAGTGCATAACGGCTATCAATTAAAGTTTTTCTGACAATACGTTAAACTATAGATTATAGCTCTCAAACAAACTCATCATAGTTTCATTAGACACCCACTAACAATATGGTCAGGAATCGACTAACAATTTCAGGGGGATGGCAAACTAAATTCGCTATGAATATCACTATGAACGTTGGTTTCATCAGCGATGCGACAAGTGACATTGTCTTGTATCTTGTGAGTAGTTTGCTAACAGATTCGGTTAAGATCAGATAATTGATTCGCGTCGTATCTCGCCAGAAATCTATAATGACGTGAGTTGCTTATTCGCATAGTTTCCATAGACACGCGACTATGGAGCTACGGAGGAAATCTGCGTAAAATCAACAGTACGGTATTTGAACCAAAGCAGCAATTTAAAGCGACAACGGACTTTCTTCATCAGTCAAACTTTTTGCAACAAAATGATGATTAATCGTTTGAGGTCTTGCGAAAATACCTCATTTTTTTAGGTGCTGGATGAAGTGAATGGCTCTATTGCACTCTTACCAGATAAGTTTGTCGTCAGTGCTAATAAACAAGCGCAAATTATCGCAAATCCGTGAAAATTCACCTCATATCACTGTATCTACTTCAACCGCTACTAACAAGCACACGATTGCTCAAAACGACCGGTCTTTTCGTCAGCATACGGATATCAATCCTTATGTACTTCCCGGTGATAAGATGTCAGTGACGAATTCTGTCTAAGGCCTGAAGTTTCATCGTTGAAAGTCGCCACCATCACCACCAGATTCTTACGATCTGGAGTTCTATACGTCACTCCTTTGACACCTGATCAAAACGAGGATGAATAAAACGTTATGTCAGAGAAATTTTCAATGTCCACACATCTTTTTTTTTCTATCTTTATTAACGAGATTTTTAGCCCTGGACTAGTTCATCTCGGGACCAACGGCTTTACTTTTTAACAACTTTTTAAAAATCATTCATTGGCCCCCTGCTTAAAACGGCCATTGATCAGATCTCTCTCCATCAAGAGGACCTACCCCATTAAACATTTGACAGTTCAACAGCCGACTAAATTGGTTGAAAAATCGGTCGATTGTTGCACCGACGCTTATGGAAGATTAACACAGGGATCAACCAAAATCACCCGATTTAATTGGGTGGGCCGACGCAATCCTACTAAATAGGTGGATAAATCGGTATTTTAAGTAAAATCCAAGCAAGTTGACCTACTAAACATCAGATTTCCTCGGTCACCCGATTTAATCTAGCGATTAGTCAGTTGATCGCTGTGTTAAACTTCCATAAGCGTCGGTGCAACAATCGACCGATTTTTCAACCAATTTAGTCGGCTGTTGAACTGTCAAATGTTTAATGGGGTACAGTGGGGATTCGCTCGTTGGGGGTCCGCTACATGGAATGACTCGATGGTTGGATGTTCGCTGGTTGGAAAATATTCCAACAAAAAAGCACTCAAATGTCAACAGAAAATGTCAAACTGACTTTGACGTCTGAGTACCGTCGCATTGCAGTCTCCATATATAGAACAAATGCGTATGTATATGTGCGTTTCGTGACGATTTGCTCTCCAGATGCGTTAGTGTGGAGCATTTTCACCTGCTGTCAGTCGTTCCAACTAACGGATCGGATTCGCTAGATGGAAGGCAGTCGTGTTCCAACCAGCGAATCCCCGCTGTACAATCAAAAAATCTCGCAAACTGTCATTGGCCTTAGCTTAGGTGACCCATTTCGCATAATGACGTTTCGCACAAGAACATTTGGCATAACGGACGTTTAGCATGAACCAGTAATTCTCGTTATGTCAAACGTCTTTATGCGAAATGGGCCATCCCCGGTCTTAGTGTGGAGAGAGGCCTCTCCCTTGCCAATTGAATTGAGAGCCAAAAGGGTCTAGCCTTGGGCCAAGACACGCTTACAAAATTCAATTTGGCCTATAAAAAATAACCCATGCTTGCTTGAAAATCGGAAATGGGCCAAGCATTTAAACTCATAATTTTTTTCCACATTTTTGGCAGTTTTCAGAATAAAATCGATTATTAACGTGTAGTTATAGTAAAGCGTCACTCAACCAGCAAGAAATCACATTGATTAATTTGAGCACTGAGAAATAGGAATTGAAAATCAGGTAAACAATATTCACATCGAATTTTCTCAGAATCAACAATCTGAAGATTGGCCCTATTGAATTGTTACGCGAGAGATGTTCAAATTGCCAGCAACACCACCGTACAACTGTCTGCAATGATCAAACAGATAGAGCGGTCTGGGAATCATCATCATGATCCAATAACGATCACAACATCTATAGAGCACTGCATATGACGAGCCTAACCTCACTTATTTGACAGCTGCTGGTCCTGTTGTTTACGTTTCGGACTTAGTCGTTTTTTCCATCGTTTTTTCATCTTCGCATTTCTATCACCAGCATGCTGATGGTGACGATTTTCCACGGTAGGAAGATAGAATAATACGATCCGAGGGTATCTGCAGTGGATTTGACCTCTCCTCGCAGCAAACTTTCACGAAATTAAGAATGATTCGAAAAAAGTACTAAGTCCAAACTGTAAACAACAGGACCAGTACCTGTCAAAATTGATGCGTGACGTCACAGTGCAGTGGAGTATTACCAACCATCAACGATCAGAACGGTTCCAACGATAAGAAGTGTAGTCTGCTTGTTTATTATCAAAACGTCGGTGGAATCAACACTCGCGTTTGTGATTATCGCTTCACGAGTTAGGCTACGACGTTTACGCTTTTACTGGAACATGGTTGAATAGTGATAAACGATATCCAGTCAGATTTTTAGCGATACATGCAACGTTTTTCGTTTGGATTGCAATCTCTAAATTAGCTTGAAAAACTCAGGTGGAGGAGTATTATAGGCCATAAAGGCCAACATGTACGTGAGCTTAAATGAGAAACTGTATTTTTCACATCAACGGAAAATTTAACAGAAACTGCATCATAATCTCAAAGCATTTTGAAATCACGTCAACGAAGTGCGGAAGGAATCTGGTCTGCCAACAACCATTTTCGAAGACAGCGTTTAGGAATCGTCTACAGAAGGCATCTGTAATCTCTTAGTAAGTTTTCGAGCGTCTTTACATGGGAATCTCTGGACGAACAACAAGTTGGCTTAGCAGCGAACAATGATTCAGTTGGTGATCACCCATTCGTTGTTTCAGAACTTGTCTGCAAGAATTGCTCTGCTTTGAAGGCATCGTAGCCGTGCGGTTAGTGTCACCAAGGCATTTAGCCGCATCGTGCTAAGAAGTGTGGCTTCGATTCCCGCCTCAGACCAAAAAACTTTCGACAAGAATGTTTGCCGACTGTGCCACTGGGCGCTACATGCTAGTCCGTTGTCTATGTGATCAGTGGTGCTTCCTTCCAAGGGAAAATAGCCCACTGGAAGTAATAAAGTGAAGCGTCTTAAAAAAAATTGCTCTAGTCCGGATTGAATTTCTGAAATAATTTTGAAGAATTGCTTCAGCATTCTGTTCGTGCTTCTATCGCAACTGTTCATTAGAGTGCGGCTTATTTTTTAAAAGTTCTCAAAACCAAAAATTCGTGTGCTCTTATGAAATCACATTAAAAGAGAAACCTCATAGTTTGAGCTAAAAATATTAAGATTTAGAGGTGGTGCAAGCGTTTTGAAGGTGAATTTGAGCATAACTTCATAAATACTTAACCGATTTTATATCTTTTTACATGCTTTTGAAGCTAATATAATTGTTTTCAAACTGTTCATACAACATATTTCATTAAAAAATTGTTTTGACCATGTTTTTTTTTAACAAAAACTGCAAAAAATATGTTTTTTTAACGAAAAATGCCAGTTTTTTGTTAAATTTTTTTGCCTGGTAAACAATATCTCTAAAGCTGTAACAGAGTTTTCTCATTTGTTAAACCTTTAAAAAGGACTTTGCAATAATTTTGCAATAGACATATTTTTGCGCATGTTAAAAATATATGCACTATTCAACTCGTAATTAAAACAAAATGCTTCTGAAACTTAAGTTTTAAAGAAAAAATGCAATTTCCGGTAAAAAAAACATAAATAGTCAAAGAAAAAAGATTTTTTCGTTAAAAAATCGTGTTTTTGGGTTAGTTTTTGTTAAATAACCAGTCAAAACCATTTTTTAGGAAGTTGTGTTGTATGAACAGTTAACAGACAATCAATCTTCAGGCCAATTCTCCACAAGACCAAAATATATATTATTAACGAATTTCTATCTAATGTACTAATCCAAACTTTCAAGAAAAATGCATGTTGCGTTGATCGTAAATATAGTTTATCGATATCCTTGAAAAAGTCCGGAAGACACTTCCGGAAAAAAATATAGATGTGTCTCTTCAGAAAAGATTCGTGACGATTTCGGTAGAGATATTTCTAATTAAACTATGAAGACAATTTTGCAGTTGTCGGCAGAACTTCCCCACATTTATTTTAAAGAACGCTGGAGAAGTTCGCAAACGATTTTGTGAAACACCTTGCAAATAGGTCAGTTTCACCTTGTAATTATGGATTAGATCAAAAAGTGGTAAGCTTGTGAAGAAATACCCTTTGTTCCAAAATTGAAAATTTAAACTTGGCAAAAGAAACCCGAATGTATCAACACACCAGCTTTTCAAAATGATTATCAGTCATTGAGGAATCGAATGAAACTGGTGAGAGATCATTACACATATTGTTACTACAATGTATTTAGCATATTATGATTCTGGCACGGTCGTGGCATCACAATAGTGAATCGGTCCGGCAGTTATCGCGATACAGTTCGTTTCGCACAGCAACCAAAGGGCGATCTAATATTGGAAATGTAGCTAATAGGGATCATAGAGCTAAACTAAACCAAACTATAATCTTCCCAACAGAGTCAATCTGCCTGCGCGTTCCTAAAGACAAAATGGATAAGTTCAGTACTCTCCTTCCGAAAAATTGAGCGTCTATTTTGGAATAATCATATCTACCATCTTTCGTTTTCAGTATAGCCTAGTGATTGTATGCAACAACGTCTTTTAAACTTTGCCCAAACTTTCGGAAGCGAGCGAACTAGACTTTCCAACACCAATTCTTTGAGCGAATCGACAAAAGCAGACACACACCGTTGGGAAGTTCACGCTAAGAATCTAACCAGGAAAGTGGAAGAATTTGGACATTTGGATTGAAAATGATGATGAAAGCGGTATTATATAGAAATGAGTATTTTCCTTCTTTTTTTGTACAATAGGAATGGATCAGGATGATTCAACGAACGACGGCGATTTCTGCATTGTTTGTTACGCTCTTTCACTCTCAAAATAATTCGCTTGTCTGATGTGGGTTTGTCTGTCCATGTGTTTGTGTGCTTGGTTTCCGTGTACGTGTGCTCTATTTACTTCTGCCCCGTATGTGTGTGTGAGTCTTTCTTTATATTACAGTTTTGCTCATGTTTGATTCTACGTTCGTTCCTACAGTTATCAGCCGAGTATTTTTTCTTACACGGACGAATCGTTCCCGAGAGAGAGCAATGGAAGCGTGTTCTTGTGTGTGTTTCGTGTGTCGTATCGTATCGCCAACCGTGCTTCAGTAGAACTCGTCATACTCGAAGCCGTCGTCCTCTTCGCTGTCTGGGACGAGCTTCTCCTCGTCTACTGATTCATCATCCTGATCCCATCCCTATATCCACGATTCCTACATGGCGTTCAATACTCTTCTATTATTACCGCCTCCCCGGTGAGGGCTGTAGTCGTCGCGGTCCCGTCCATCCGTTCGCTCCATACCTCGGCGGACCGACTGCGACGACGGTGGCGCCACCAATTGCTGTGGCTGTGCGATCGGATAGCGAGGATCCCCCCGCATCAGGTCACCCCTCGTGTCTCGTATCAGCTCGCGATCGTGATCGAGCATATCGCTGTTGTGTCTATTGCTACTACTGCTGGCTACGTTCACCCCACCGGATATATGTACCCTACTGTCCCGTTCCCGTAGATCCCGTATGTCCCGACTGTCACCCCGTACCATTCCGCCGCCACCGCCTCCCCCAGTTCCTCCTCCACCGCCATAATCCGAGGGTCCGTAGTTCCGTTCGTTCAGTAGATCGTCGTCGTTGATGTCGTAGTGTAGCTGCATGTCTCGTTCACGGGCGTGCAATCGCTCCCGATCTCTGTCCCGGTCCCGTTCGTACCGATGGTCCATCCGGTCCCGGTCACGGTTCTCGTGGCGATTGGAGGCTGGTCGTCTACTACTATTACTATTGTGATGATATGATGCACCTGCGGACGGGACAATACATGATCAAGGTTAGATAGGCCTGTCGGTGGAGTTTCTCCGGGATGGTCGAGAATATACAGTCCAACCGGACACCGAGTCGTAGTTTGCGGTAGTCCTGGCGGATTTGGTAGATATGGCACTCACACAAACAAATTTTCAACTCTTTTTCGTTGTTTTTTTTTATTTGGGTAATGCTAACTGAAAGTGCAATCGTGAATCAACAAAACGCATGCAATGATGAAAATTCTAGCTAATGAAATAAAAATCAAGCGAAAACACGCATTAGTAACTACATTTTTGAGACTACAATGTATTTTTTTTATTTAAAAAAAAGTGGAAAATTAAGGGGGCAGGTACCGTTATCAATTTCAGAATTTTCTTGAGCAGTTTTTAGCGTTCAAAACCAATGATTTTAAATGAAAATGTGTTCACTGTCACTGCCTCCAACCAAAATGCATTGAACATGTTTTCATCGAATATTTTTCCGTTTTGAACCGAAAAACTGCATTTGAAACTTCAATGATGATGATGATTGCGATGGCGGTTAAACGTTAGGGTTAATCGACGGTTAAACATACTCAGGATAATCGAGGCTAAAATTCCGGATATACGAAAACCGGATAATCAAGTCGCCGGATAATCGAGTTTCCGGATAATCGAGTCCGACCTGCATATGCTAAAACTAGAGGTTGGTCGTTTCGGTTTTCTCAAATTGGGGGTCCCCGAAAAGACCACCCTCATATACCGCATATACTTGCGATCAGTGACAAAAAATTGGAATTCTAACGATGTGTGCCGATGGCGGCCTGGTAATCAGAAAACCATTATTCTTTAAAATATATCAAGGTAAATTGCTTACTTTCTGGCGTATTAAGTAGCTCATTTCCCAAGTTTAATTTTGCAATTTAATGATCAAATACAAGGGTTGTAAGAATTTCAACATGATTTTTTGATACTAAGGATCGAAATTTAGTAGATAAAGTTTTTTTTTATTTTCATTCCATTTTAGGTCCACGAAAGAATAGTTTTCGAAATTCACTCTCAAACTTTTTTCAAGATAATTTCAAGAGATAGCACAATACAATGCTCTACAATATTATTATGAAACTTAGTGTTTTAATGTTAACAAATTTCTATAATGAAAATTCAAGGTAATTAAAAGGCCGAGCTTTTCTGTAAAGTTAAATTATTGCCTATATGCTTAACAAAATGGCACGATAAACATCTACAGTCTTCTTGTTCGCGCTAAGAATAATTTATTATTTTTGAATGTATTATAAAATATTCGACTGTACCGTTTTGATTCATATTACGGACACTTAAGGCCTCAGTGAAGTATAACCCAGCATGGACCATACAAAACAAATCATTCTGTATGATTTTTTAGCGTTATCGAGCGTCGGAAGCCCTTAACTTTCGGATGGTGGGTAAAGAATGCGCGTCCGCAACTTGAATAATTTTAAATAAATCAAAACGTGTGGCCTTTTTATGATTCTTAATCCGGACGCTCCCTCACTTTTGCCTCATATTCCGGACGCTTTGATTGGAATTACGGACAGCTCATGATAATCATTAATGGAACAGTCAAATCATCATTTGAAATCGTTCAACCACTTAAGAGACGTCTAAGTTAGTTGGGCATTATAAATTTGCAATGATATTTATGGAAAAAACCTAATAAAACGAGCCTCGAAAATGAAAACTTTTGGACGGCGGAAATTGAAACATTTCGTGTGAAATGTTTCCCATACAGTCCGGAATTTGAAGCTGTCCGTAATATGAATCAAAACGGTAATTGAATGAGAATCTCAAAAAGTTGAAAAAACAAAACTGTTTTCTAAGTAAAATAAAGGAATAATTTGAAACACATTTAATGGAGAGCATAAAAAACCCCTTCACAAAAGTTTCTTAATATACACATTAAAATATGCTTATTCAAGTAGTGGAAGAAGTTTCTGATTTCACTTGCGCTATTTTGAAATGTTACGCTTAAAGAAGTCGATGGAAAAACTACAAAAACGCTTATACCTTTCCATAGGAAAATTTTAGAGTGGTGACGTCTTCCGAGAAAATGTGTATTTTGCTCATATATAAAACTGTTTAGAACTTAACTGCCCATAAATGCATACCAGTCCCACTAGCAAAACAACGCACCTAAGAAAAACGCGATAGAAGTCGTGAACACTTTTTAGCTCTATTTACTAAAATTAAGTTGAAAAAAACGATGTTTTCGCACATAAATTTGCACTCAAATGGTGCAATGAATTATTGATTACAGTATTACATACATTTTGTTTATTAATTTTCTCAAATAATCAGTTAATTTGCGGGAAAATGTACGCGTGATTGATATGCGTTTATTTGCTCTTGAATGTACGAGAATAAACGCATAACGGTATCAGTGCTTACTATGATGCATCGGTCTTCACATGTGAATTATTGTTGTTTTGACAGTTTAGTGTCCACATTAAAACTCGCGGAAATGTTTGCTCTCGATTATTTGAAAAGTTGTGTTACTTCTGCTAGTTCCGAGGAAGAGTGCAGGATATTGGCCGATGGCGACCCGTTGGACAATGACGCGGGCTCTGAAGACAACTTCGCTGGCTTCAACAATAAGGACGGCTGTGACCGCAATGCTGGTGGCGACGACACCTTTCAGTTTCCACCGAAGGCGTACCCTGAACATTGGGTAAGCTATTTGAAATATTTGGAGGACACCGAATATGCGACGGGGACTGATGAAATGGACTCAGACGGAAGTTATACGGCCATTGATGAACTCGCCAAAAACGCAAGAGAACAAAAAAAGAATTGAAAACGAGATACACCGTCACCAATAAGCGCCATTCATCACACCAAGTAATGCTTGTCGATTATGGGTGTATAATGAACTGCGGGCTTAACATCTCGAAGGACCACCGTATTCGTCTCAACACGGTGCTCTGGGCATTGGATTCACGAGAGCAAACCAGCTATATTTGCCAGTGCGTGAAACAAGTGGATGTTCAAAGACGGCGGCATCGCTACAAGTACAAAAAAAAAATCACACGCTTATGATCTGTGAATATCTGCAAGATTTAATTAAGATTTATGTTTCGACAAATTGAACTCTAAAAAGTTGTAGCATTAAGGGGACGAAATGTGGGTAAATATATTTCCCTTACTTGACTTCCTTATTAACACAATTGCTCGCGAGTCCTTATCACACAAGTCGCGAGACTGACATGCGTTTATTAGTAACGTGGGACAGACCAAGTTCGATGTTGTTTTTCACATTTCTAGAACAAACGTACTGTTTTCTTATAATACCATGAAAGTACATACAATTTAATGAAGTTTTCCGTAACTAACTAAAAATTGACGAAAACTCACGGGGGACTGTTTTGCATTTATGGGTAGTTGATAGGTCTATGAAATTGATATTTTCGTTAGTACTGAGGAAAAATCGATTTTTGACCCTAAAATTCTAAAGTTACCTTTGAATTATGTTCTGCAAAGTTGTTATATTTTTACAATCTACAATATTTTAAAACATTTTATTTTGCTATCTTTTGAAATAAAAAATGGTAGTGAATTCCGAAAACTATGTTTTTTGGCGCATAGAACACTTTCGCCTGTAACGCGCCTTGACCAGACAAACAAATGTTCAGAAGACACTTGTATTTTTCAAGTTATCAATTCATTCCACATAATTTCGTTCCGTGGACCAAAGTGCAATGTGTTATTTTCAATTTGTAAGCAATGATTTTGTCGAAACTTGTTTTTTCCAAGTTCTGAATTCCTAAAGATAATACATAAAAAAGTTATGAAATGATGATCAAGATTTCTCCGGGTTAACGATACCGAAAGTAATTTTCGGATAGAAGCCATGAAGTCATAAAATCATAATAGAAACGATAAACAAGATACTGTCGCTCAATATTGTCAATTTATACATGTAACTAAAGCTGGATTTGATGTTATTTCAGACGAATCAGGAAACAAACATAGATGAAACTCAACACTAGGCGTACTGCCCATAAAGGCATAACTGTCCCATATGGAAAAAGAAGGTACTGAGAAAATGCTACTGAAAGTTTGAAGTTTGTCGTCTCATACAAATATTCATAATTTTCTACATACCATATTCATTGATCACAACCACTCAAATAACTCATATTGCTTCTGTTGATCAGCGAACAATATGAACTTGAACGAAATTACCATTTTGCAGTTATTGTTTGGGTTGGCAGTTCATATAGACTGTTATGCCTTTAATTTTCAATACGGGACTGCATCAACTTCATATTTTTTCACAACATTTCCAAACGAAGTGTGTAGATTTTTATATACATAGTAAAATATAGATTAAAACATGGATATTGCGACGAAAAAAGGTGTATGCTCGAAAATCAATATGGGACAGTTATGCTTTTATGGGCAGCATACAACTGCCTAAACTTGATAAAATGATCTCAGTGTTGCTGTTAATATCTGTTTTTTTTATCGTATATTAACAAATTAACCAGATGACTAGCTAATGACTGGCCTTGGCCAGGGCCTTTCGTTATTGATTAAATATTGCACGGGAAGAAATCAGAATTCCAAAATCATGATTATGACTCATAATATTATCACAGAGAACAGACATGGAGGCTCGAACAAAATTTCATCTGAACCATGTATAAAGGTTCGAATCAACCATCAGCGCCGCCAACGCAGACAGCCCGACATACAAACTCGTTTCGACAACACGATTTGTAGCGTTCTCAATCTAACGACAGCGCCACGTAACAGGAGCATAACGACACACTTTGAAATGACCAGTACAATGGTTTACACACGCTGACGAGAAAAGATGAACGTCTGTTCTCTGTGATATTATGATTCCAGTGTGTTTTCATCTTACCGGAATAAGCATCAGCAAATATGGCCAAACGATGGTACTTTAGAAATGGTCACCAGGAGAAATATTTTCCAAAGACTTTCTCCACTGGGATGGAAGATATTTTCAATATTGAATTTTCAGTCACGTACTATTCATGACTCTTAACAGCACTAATCATGATTATGGCTTCAGGAATCAGGATTTGTCATCACTATATCAAGCTCTAACCAATTCATGAATTTCATAGCTTGTAAATCATAAGTAGATGAAAAAACCGAATTTAGTACTATACCATTTAATCCTACTAGAGTTTGTATCCTTTGACAGATACGCGTATTTCGAGTCTAGTACACGACACTGAAGACGGCCTTACAGTTGAGGTCGAAATACGCGTATCTGTCAAAGGATACAAACTCTAGTAGAATTAAATGGTACAGTACTAAATTCGGTTTTTTCATCTACTTATAGGTATTCTACTAAGCAGCTCGAAGATTTATTATTATAAATCATGATTTTACAATCAGATTTCATCCGTGTATTTCTGGCATTTCTGAAGTAATTTCATAAAGTTTGTGCAGGCGCATGATTAGTTTTTTACTCTTTTGTAATGTTATCTTCATAGGGAGTGACCTATGAACATGATCAATGCCAGACTGAAGTATCAACAAAGGTAGGGGACACTTCCCTGCAGAAAAGCTGGGAAGAATTTGCATTCCTTTGACACAATTCTATTCACTTTCTATTCCGGGTAGGTATTAGGTAGTTATTTCCGGTACCAGATTCAAGAAAACAACCGATATGATTGCACATTGGAGCTCCTTGATAGACGCTGCCGATCGAAGGCGATCTTAATTTGTGATTATCTGCCTTTCGCAGTCTAAAATTAATCTTCTTCGGATTGATAAGCACAGAAATTCAGAGAAATGCACTGCATGTTGTATTCATTGGAATTTTTAATGGATTCAAAGGAGTTTGAGGACCCGAGGAAGTAGAGGCTCATGAAGACTTTCAAGCTTTATATAGAACTAGTGGTCCCGGCAAACTTCGTTCTGCCATCAAGTAGGCTATTGTAAAATGCCACGAAACGTCCCATAAAAAAGACAGTTCCATCCACTCTTGTCTTTTCGATGTGCCCGGTGAATATCTTGAGCTTTTTATGTACACAAACACGTCGGAGCACTTCAGGAACATAAATATGCAAAATTGTTCAAAATCCGATAGCCCGTTCTCTATCCATTTCGTGACCTACAAACACCATTCCATTTTTATTTATATAGAAGATAGATTATATAGATTACCCAAGGCTTTTAAGATGTTTTCAAGAGGACTCCAAAAATGTTCAAATCGTTTTAAGATGCTCGTTTGGTTCGAAGTTTCACAACGATTTTTCAAATGAACTTAAGTGTTTTAAGGCGAAGTAGGTCGTCATTTCAATTTGTACGCATCGTTGATGTTTGTTGCTAAATCATGTCACAAATTCCAAATAATCAAAACTAATTGGTTTTGAACTGACGCATCTGAGATAGTTTCTGCATGTCCGCGCATAAAGTGATACTTTTCCGGATCAATATGAACTATGAGAACTGAGTTTTATCACTTTGAAATTGCGAGCTGCAATGACAACATGACTGCCAAAACGAATGACGGCCTACTTAGCCTGGAGAGGTACCTGAGTGCAAAGGTTATCATATTTAATTTTTTACCGGCATAGGTACCGTAAGGGAACGGCGAGAGAAATTGGATTAGATGTTGTAGAGAGCATACCATACGAAAAAGTATTACTGGAAACGTCCTTCTTTCTGGTTAATGTCCCCTATGGAAACGGCTTGGCGTGTTGTTCGAATAACACAACGAAGACAGCCAAAAAGAAAGAGGTTTCAATTGCCCCAATACTGTTTGGCGATCAAGTAGATTCTTTCGATCGGTGGCTTATATTTGGGGATTCATTTCAAGTAACACTGCTTCATATGGTATGCCCTCTTCAATCCTATTTCTCTCGCCGTTCCCTCACGGTACCTATCCATTTAGTATTCATTGCTTTCTCATCCAAGCTCCCTCTTACTCTGAGCAAAATAGACCGATACGCCGGTAAAAAAATTAGAGGTACCTAAGATAATTCTAGAGCTTTTCATGGATTCCTTAGTGGTTTCAGCGTTTCCTAGGGAGAAGTTTCCAATAGTTCCCAAGAAGTCGATTTGCTTGAACCCCTGAGAAGTCCTTATAAATACCTTGGATGACAAGTAACATAAATAGATGAATAACAGTTTATTCAGAAAAAATATGCTGGAGAGCGATTTTGTCTCACAGGTTGATATATAGTTAATATATAAGGTCAATTTCGTATATTAGTCCCATGTGTGTTGGATTTTCTATTCATGCTTTTATGGTTAATACAGGCCTCTAAAGTTGACTATTTTGTACACTACCCGTCATAAATACGGACTCACTAAAATAAGTATTGCAACACTCAGCTGAATATTGAATCACCCTGAAAAGTTTAGCATCACCTCAAAACAGATAATTTCACATTGCTATATCTCGAGATCCTTACGACTTGCAAAGAAGCGATCTTCAGCAAAGTTGTTCAGGGGATCAAGGGCATCCGGAAAGCGAACAGTTTAGTTCGCGATTTTGCCGTTAGGTGGCGCTAGTGAGCATTTGAAACTAGTTCTAGCATATGATCCATAAGAGATAGAAAGTTCGGGTCTTGGGTTTAGTTCGCAATTTTGCCGCTAGTTGGCACTAGTGAGCATGTTAAATTGAGCATTTCAAACTAGTACTAGTTTATGATTCACAAGAGATAGAAAGTCCGAGTCTTCAGCAAAGATGTTCAGGGGATCAAGGACATCCGGGAAGGAAACAGTTTAGTTCGCGACTTTGCCGCTACGTGGCGCAAGTGATCATGTAAAATTGAGCATTTGAAACTAGTTCTAGCTTGTGATCCATAAGAGATAGAAAGTTCGGGTCTTCGGCAAAGTTGCTCAAAATTGACATTCGTTTTCCGGATGTCCTTGAACCCCTGAGCAACTTTGCCGAAGACCCGAACTTTCTAACTCTTATGAATCACAAGTTAGAACTAGTTTCAAATGCTCAATTTTACATGCTCACTAGCGCCACCTAGCGGCAAAATTGCGAACTAAATTGATCGCTTTCCGGATGTCCTTGAACCCCTGAGCAACTTTGCCCAAGACCCGAACTTTCTATCTCTTATGGATCACAAGCTAGAACTAGTTTGAAATGCTCAATTTTGCATGCTCACTAGCGCCACCTAGCCGTGAAATCACGAACTAAACTGTTCGCCTTCCGGATGTCCTTGATCCCCTGAACATCTTTGCTGAAGACTCGGACTTTCTATTTCTTGTGAATCATAAACTAGTACTAGTTTGAAATGCTCAATTTAACATGTATGTATGTGTCTTAGTGTACTTTATGCTTGCCAGTACTAGTTCCTACAAGGGAATCTCTTAAAATCAACAGTTACCTCTAAGAACCCATGTAATCCCCATAGATTGCCAATAGATACCTTTGGAGAACCTCTCATTCAGGACTCCGAAATACTTTGGGACCCTTCATAACTCCTTAAATCACTTTGTCTACTTTATCATTTAGGATACACATGTTACAGAATCCAAAAAAACGAGACTTCGTTTTATGAAACTGATACAATTTACGAACCCCGTCAGTTTGTGAATAGAAGCTGTAGAGTAAGGTGGGGCAAAAGTTCGACCTTAGTGGTATATTCAAAGTTTCCAGGAAAACAATAGCAGTTAAAACAAAACAAATACCATACAGTGAACCTTCAATATTTTGACTATAGTTTTGCTGAACAAACTTGTGTCAAAATATTTACCCATTTTCAGTTATGACAGTTTCAAAATTGATTGTCTTAAACGAACTTTTGCCCCACCGCTGGGGCAAGAATTCGAATCTAGTGTGGGGCAAATGTTCGCTGGCTAAACACAAAATATCGATCCTTTTATGACAGGCATACTTTACACCAGCCGTAAACTTAAGTTTGTCGAAAAATACACACTAAAATTTCATCAAAAAATTGCCCAAAATCGGATTAATATTCTCAAAAATAGCAGTTTTTCGCAAAACTAAGTGGAAATGTGAAATTTTGGTGACAGTTTTCACACGATCAAATAAAGTTAACTAAATTTGAAGATAATATGTGGATTTTAGGCAATTTGCAAATTTTTTCGTGATTTGATACATGGATCGAACTTTTGCCCCGCTGATTCGAACTTTTGCCCCACTATGGGCCAAAAATTGTTTTCAAGCATTTATGCAAAAACTAATACACCTCAAAGCAACCCATATGATAGGCCTAGAAACGCCCTAACATAAAATATTGAAAAAGATTTTATCTTCAATTGGTTGCATGCATCGAAAGTTTGACCAAAAATTACAATATTCACGTTGAAAAACAACAAATAGCCATAACTTTTCCAAATCTCAATCGATTGTTATGATATTTGGAGCGAAAGTCTCTTACTTGAATAGCATTCGAACCACCATGACATTTATAAGATTTGTTTTGAATTGAGCTAGAAATTTAAAAAAGAGACTCTTACCCCACTCGAACTTTTGCTCCACTTTACTCTAATACATTGCAATACACAGAATATTGGCTTTGAGGTTCACCGCCATATATTAGAATCGTTATTTTCAGAGAGCTATCCCGCATCTCCGTAGGTTTGATTTCACTGAACCTTATGAAAAACATATACAGTCTGATTCGCTATGTGTTGAAAACAATTTACTGGAGTGCCGTTAGTTACAATCCCCCTGAATTATGAGATTACATTATTAAGGAACGTACACATCCTTTTACCTTGTTAAACGATAGCAATTAAATAAAATTCTAAAACATGTCATCAAACATCCGTGTTATAAGCAGCAACGGTGATCCTAACGATCTCAACGAGGCTGCAAAATTTAAAATGTTTTTTTGGTTTAATAATAAGTGTCTAGATGTTGAGAACGTATATATAACGTTCATATAATATTTTAGCGATGAGCTCACTTTGTGATACATGTCTTCAAAGCTGTGTTATGAGTATGATAAAATATAAAATGCACAGAATGGCTAAATTAGAAGGCTTGGATGGACATGAGTCCATCGAGAAACGAGAAATTTCATTTGAAGTCTAAAGCTGTTTTTACTCTAATATTAATTGTCCAAACAGCTCGTTAAATGTATTAAATTATTTATAAGTCAACTTTTTAGTTATTTGATTCAATTATTAGTGATTCAAATTTTCACGATGGATCTCTTATATTATTTCCAAGAGTCAGAGTCAAAAATAGTAGTAGAGAAACATGCTATCTATGGTGTTTAATAAGCTGAAAAATAATAGTGAATCTGTTTAATCCAAAACAGCGGCAATCTCATAGTAGTGTTAGCTGAAGCAGTGTTATTTTTGACTTAGCCGAAGCAATAATAACCTCACACGTTACAGCGAACTCACTTTTTAACTGTCAAAGGCATTTCCTATGTTGCTTCACACATCCAACAAAATTCTCCAGTTTTTAGAAAAGTACTCCAAAACTAAGGAGAGCCGTTTTAAAACCAATCGTATGTGCATCAAGCTGCACTAGTACAAAACTGTTGCTCCAAATGGCTAAAACTTCCACTGAAATTTCTGACCATTTCGGAGTAAGCGTTCGCGTAATCCAAGCCAAAAACAAACAAAAACAAAATGGAAAATTTCTCGAAAAAACAGTCAGAGATCGCTCCCTGGCCTGCTTCCGTCCTAATTCACCCGGATTGAGCATGTTTGTGAGTGTATGCGTTCTAACCCTGCTATCAGAGTGTCTCCTCAACGTCTGCCATACTGAAGACTGCAAATAAAAGAATTACAAATCCGGAATGCATCAAACAAAACAAAAAGAGCTAAGCGATATGTAAATGAGGGAAGAGATAAAAATTGTATCCTACATTATGAAACTTACAGAATTTTCAAAGAAACACTAGAATATATTTGAAACAAGAACAATAATCAAGCTTATAGCATAACGAAATAAACTACGCTCTGAAAACACTTCTATTGATTCATACTCAATGGACCAATTGAACAACTGAAAAAAATGTGTTGTGAATTTACCTCGCTCGTTTCTATTATAGCCGTAGCCGTGATCCCTAGAGTCTGTGTGTACATGAGTTGGTGTGTTCAGCACAATTAGTGGCGTGATTTCCGGCCAAAAAGGTAAGAAACAACGACAACAGCGAGCGAGCACAGAAAGGTACAGATCGAGCGCAAAAATGTGGAAGAAAAAAGAACAAACAAATTCGGTGTGTGTGTGTTGTGAAGTTCAGTTAAAATTATAGTTTCAAAAAACAATGGCTGGTAATTATCGGTGTGTCGTAGAGCGGGGCGGGGTATTCGACGGGAGAATGGAGAGATGTTTCATCAGCTTCACGATCATTAATTGTTTTATCCATTAGTATAACTCTTCTTTTTCTTCTTCTTTTTGGCATTACGTTCTCAATGGGGCAGAGAAAGCTTCTCAACAATTATTAACTGAGAGCTTTCTTTGTTCAAGTTGCCATTTTCGTATTCGTGTATCGTGTTGCACATACGATGATGCTTTATGCCCAGGGAAGTCAAGGAACATTTCATTACTAAAAGATCCTGGACCGACCGGGAATGGAACCCCGACATCTTCAGCATGGCTTTGTAGTCGCAGACTCTAACCACTCCGCTAAGAAAGGCCCCTAGTATAACTATTAGGTAGTAGGTACGACGACATATTGGAAATCCTTGTTGAACTATTAAATACCATGCGTCCCCATGAGTCCCCATATCATCGTTTTTGCTCATTCAGTAGTAGATCAAATTCTGTGGGTGTTCTCATAACATTTGAGCTCATTTTGATGAAAACTGAGACTGTACTTCAAAGTTGTAGGGTGGTGTGCTAGTATCCATCGTATTAAGCATTGATCAGTGAGAATTGCAATTTTCCTAGTATTGCAGTGAATGATGCTGATACAAACCGATGCCAAACAATTCTTCCTCAAAACGGCTTTATCATTGTACAGTAACATTTTGATAAATCTTGATCTCTTTTTGGAAATAATGCAAAGAAAATGCATCTTACCGTATTCTCAATCTGTCGTATCGTTTTCAACTCCATCGCAATCAGTTTTCAGATTCGTCTCACAACTTACGACTCACTTTGATGTATTGAGTGGTTAAAACATAATACATCAACGCTATAATAAAATGTTTTACTAGAAAATATAGATCTACGGGCATCTCCCTCCATTCCTTCAGCATGATGGAATATACTAATTTCCTTTAAAATTAATTGTTCCTCATCAAAATTCAGCCCAAATATATGAACACAGTTTCTTTTGACCGTACAATTCTGGCATTTGCTCACAGTACAGCAAAAACAACACAATCAAAGGAACCGTATTTTTACGTCGAACGTCGCGCACACATTGATGCGAACTTTTTTTTCTCAGTACGACGGATTGAACTTTGTTTACATTCTCAATTATACGTGGCGGTTGAGGAAATTTCGTAAAATTTGGGGATTTATGGAAGTTTTACGGCGTGTGATTGGAATGAAATCCTTCATTGAAGAAGTACGAAGGTTTTCCATAGTGAAAATAAGTGCCCGGCGATGTAAGTCACACAGGGGGGCGGGAAGAAACTTGTGTTAGAAAGTGATGTGACTGATGTCGATCGCTAAGCATTTCTCTCAAATCGTGTTCGTCCATGCGATTTCGGTGAAAAAGTGTAAAGTGGATAATTGAACTGAAGTTATTTATCGAAATACAGTAGTTTCATTGCATTTTTGGTGTACAGATGGACGAATCATAAAAGCTTTCACAAAATTACATTTGGAAAATGAATGTATGTTGCAGGTAAGTTGGAATATCCGCCGTAATGGAACAATTTAAGTTTGATACGACGAATAGTAGCTCTTACGACGAAGAAGAACGAAACCCTATCGGAATTATTATGGAAAAAGCAAGCAATTCATTCAATTGGTCATAGTGTTTTCCCATGTGCTCTTGTGGGCTGGAGCTTCGTTGATACTGTTAGATACTGTTACTCAGTGAACACGTAGACACAACAAGGTAGGCTATTCTCACGTGTAAACAACGATTTTCCATCAACACATGTATCGTCATTTCTATCGTCAACAATGAGGCCTTGAGGATATTAAAGGAGAGCAGGCCTTGCTTTCTTTTGCACTTTTTCGGGTTTGCGATAGGAATGACGTCACTGCCAAATGTCATTTTTCGGAGTATAGAGCGCTGCATATGACGAGCCTAACCTCACTTATTTGACAGCTGCTGGTCCTGTTGTTTACGTTTCGGACTTAGTCGTTTTTTCTATCATATTTTCATCTTCGCATTTCTATCACCAGCATGCTGATGGTGACGGTTTTCCACGGTAGGAAGATAGAATAATACAATCCGTGGGTATCTGCAGTGGATTTGACCTCTCTCCTCGCAGCAAACTTTCACGAAATTAAGAATGATTCGAAAAAAGTACTAAGTCCAAACTGTAAACAACAGGACCAGTACCTGTCAAAATTGATAGGTGACGTCACAGTGCAGTGGAGTATAATACCTTGCTTCTTTTTACCATGGTTCCAACGAATGATTGCGAACTCCTGTGAATGAGAGCGTATATTGCGGCGCTTATATTAAATCCACATCCAGCGGCGGCGGTAACGCGCAGAAGATATGCGCACAATTCAAACGCAACGTCAAATTTCAAGTAGGCTTGGATTTTTTCGTCCTTCAAGGACACAAATGTTTCAAGTTTGCTAAATCTGAAACATTTGATGATTTTCATTATCACTGCGACGGTATATCGACATTTTCAGATAATCGCATTACGTGGATTTATCTTGCAGAGCACAATAAATTTTCCACAACGATCAGCTATCCAGATGATGCGAGAGAACCAAGCACGGTTCAGTTCAAGGATGTTCATTGGCTTTTCGGAAATTTTGTTCAAATGTTTTTTTAGCATTAAAAACTGGTAGTGAGCTTGACAACATTGTGAAAATACTTCAGCTGCGAACTGTTGACTGATCCTCTTGTAGAAATTCATTTGAGAATGCCAAACTATCCTTTACATAGCATCCGAGCATTCCAACTACAGTGTCTTACCGATTTTGGCAACAAGGCTAGATTTTTATGTTGCCAAAATGGGGATGTTGCCAAATTCGGGAATTTTGAAATGCTTATGTTTTTATCATTCTAATCTCTAAAAGTATCAGAAAATGCATGGCAATTACTACGAATGATGTGAAAAATGTCTGGGAGCCTTCTTCAGTTCAGTTTTTGATTCAAAGGCATAAACATCATGTACTGATTATATGCACAATCTGAAAAGCACACTTGTTGTACACAGTACAAGCGTGGTATAACTTTCAGTGACGATTTGCGACTGTTGTAGAGCGCAAAAATGCAGTTTTAAAGCCAGACCATATTGAAAGTAGCAGATTATGAATACAGATTCGGTTAAGGATCCTTTCGGGTGAGTTTATTTTAGGGATTCCTTGAACATAGAGCGCAATTTTGGTGACCACACGTCTTAATAGTGAACAAGGTTCTAAGTGGAAAAAAGTGTAAGTTCTTCTAAATTGCTTCATACTATTACTATCAATGTTATCACGGATGAAATGTAATGTCAGCTTTTTTTTGTCGAGTCTGCACCAAGAAATAGAGTCAATGACGAGTTCTTTTCAAGCATTATGCTAATTTGCTGAGATTTGGAAAAATCAAGCTGAGAGTTGCAAAAGTAATGATTAGAGGATTGGAGTCATATTCGAACTGGAAATTATTGAAAATTTTGCATCCGAAATTTCAAATTTCATTCATTTCATTGCGTTCCAATTTTCAAGAGAATACCATTAGATGTTTTTTAAGAACTCGTTAAGAAACTGCTTGCAAAATTTCTTTGGCACATATGAATTAACTCAAGGATTTCACCAATTGATGCTTCTGGTAGAAATACAATCGCTACATGTAGCCCTAATGCTTCGATTTGATTTTTGTAATTTTCTGTAACATCCGTAAAAATAAAAACGGAGAGCAACAAAATGTAGCTTAGATGCGGAATCAGTGGAAAAAAATGTAGTAATCCTATATTATTTCTTCTTTTTAATTGTAGAGGTGTCTAAAGTATGCATCCAAATATTCTTCTATACCACCCTTCAATTATAGCAAGGATGTATTCAATAAAACTTTTGACTGTTGAAGCAGCGCCAATCTGGTCTAAATTGCTAGAAATGATTTCCAAATGTCTGTATTTGATACATGCGATAGTAAGAAGAATCATTTAAATGTTAACAATATCCAAAAAAAATTGATCATGGGCTCTTCTTTTACTCACTCTTAGAATTCTTCTATAAAAGTTTTTCAATGACTACTTCAAAACACATTCTCATAAATTTTCCCAAATTGTCATCTAGTGTTATGAACAAACTTTCTTGATGTTTTCCTCAACAACTGTTACTAAAATGACTACAGTACTACCTAAAAGAAATCACTCATCAATTAATCAATTCAATTTATTCAATATTATTCAATTAAAGATTAAAATATTATGCCTTTTAAACAATGTAGCAATTATTTATACAGCTTGCCTGCTTTATGAGAATTCTCCTATACGTTAAACAATAACTTTGAAATAAATACGTTTTACTCATAAGTACGTTCAACATTAGCTTTCTTAGCTCGTAATGGTCACCAACATTTTCATTTTGACTTGTTTTCATTTTGTTTAAACTCACAATATTTGGTTTCATTACTTAATAATCAATTGAAAATATGTTTCAATGTGTTGCCAAAATCGGGAAGAAAATGTTGCCAAAAACGGGTGTTGCCAAAATCGGAGGTAGACAAAAGCGGGTGTTGCCAAAATCGGGAAGGCACTGAATGAATGAGGGGAAGCGTTCCAATTATTACAGGCTGTGTTTGCCAGATATATCATTATCGAAGATGCAGCCGCTTTTCGATCTTTTTGTGTAATATTGTTTATAGCTTTGTCAGTATATATTCGTTAAGAAAACTCGCTCTGTTTCACTATGTTGGGTTTACTAGTTTTAGCTTAGAGTTGATAATTCAATATATGTTTAGGTATGTAACAGAAATAAGCTGCTGATAACATCTCTCCATCAAAACGTCGATGCCTCGCCGAAGACCAACAAAATTGTGCACTGAAGCCAACATCAGACGCGGTGTAACGAAAAGCCCTACAATACACATCAAAAAGTGTCGTCGTCTATCGTGAACCCCTGTTGGAAGTTACGCGGCATCCTTCCCTCGCACCCCCACGGATCTATCCCCAAAGCTAATCCAATCAGTTTCGTCCCCAGAATCTGCCCAGATGTCACTTACCAGGCGGAGGTGGAGGACCGATCCGGCCGGACTGTTCGCCCGACGGTGACGCTTCTTGGGACGGCAAAGGTCTAGGAACAGATGGAGTTGGTCGTATGGGAGGATGTGTTGCCCGCCAGTATGCCTAAAACAGAAGGACAATTAAAACACCGTGTGTCGTCCAATTTCCGCGGGGTCGGGTTGGGTCAGCAACGAACCTCTAGGTATTCGGCCAGGTGGTTGCACGCTTCGTCGAGCTGGTTCTCATCTAGGATGACATCAAACATCTCCGGTGGACATTGACCCAATTTTTCAGCAGCTACCATTTGTACTGATAAATTTTTCGCCTGAGCTTTGCCACGTGATTTGATTAATCTTTGTAATACCTGCGGTGGAGGGAGGAGATGGGTTAGTTTTCTGGGAAAGGAATGTTAGCAAGGCGATCCTCACCTTACTACTAGCTATTTTTAAATAAACTATTATTGGCGCTAATGATGTTTTCGCTAATTGTGACGGATGATTTATTGTATCACAATCAAGTACAACTAATTGAAGTGTTCTCGCTAGTTCGAATATTCGCTCGATCTCAGCCTGGAACAGGGTTCAGAATGGTTAATAAGGTTGTTCAGCGAATTCCTGAGACGAATGGTCTTACCTGCACTTCCGCTAAACAAGACGACCTACTGTTGGAACGCTCCATTATCGCTCGCTTCGATGGATTGTTCATCAGGGAACGTTTCGCTAACGATATATCAGCTTGAACACGAGTTATAATTATTCTACGAAAGAATCGATCGTTACCCACTGAACTACAACAACTGTACTGCTCAAAAACCACCATACGAACCTGGATTCAAATCGACGTTTTAAAAAATCAAACAACGCCTTCTGCATCATGTCGGTCACCTCGTAACCCTTTAAACTTGGACCCACTAGTACGACTGGTCTCATTGATGGCACTACGTCATATGGTGATGATGTTTCCTGCTTTTTGAAGAACGGTTTCCGCTTCTCCTTGGTAGGTGGCGTGGCGAGGGGGGTTTTGGGGTGCCGCGACGCGCCCATCGAATCACTATCATCTCCTGTGCGTTGGGGTGTTGCAAATTGGGAAGGAAAATAAAGCAAAGAAAAGAAAATCGGAAAGATGTAGTTAACAGGTTGACCTCTGAGAGACCAGTAAGCACGAGTATGATCTCCTGTAGCGACGATAGAGTTGTTCGATAGGTATAGAATTGATAGGTTAAACAGTACTGCTCTTTGATAGTTGCATACAGATGCATTGCTGAAGATGTTCTTACATATGTACAAAGCTGTTAGTGACCACATAAAGCACCACAAATAGCGGTTGCAAGCAAATCCGACTGGATACATCTGGAACAAAGCTCGAAAGTTTTAAGACGTTCAAAGACTAACTACTAATATGGAAGCATGCTATTTTTAAAGAATACAACGCAAGTTATTAGACTTTTCTTAGAACTACTATAAAACAATGCTATCATAAATAAATGAGAAATGGAATTTAGTACTATACCAATCAATTCAACTAGAGTTTGTATCCTTTGGAAGATACGCGTATTTTGACCTCAACTCTTAGGCCGTCTTCAGTGTTGCGTACTAGACTCCACTAAACAGCTCGGAGATTTATCAACAATGATATCATTTTTACTGTAAGCTAAGATATTCTCTAGAGGTGAATCAGCCTTATGACACGTTTATATCAAATGAAGATATCTATCTATCTATATATTAGGTTTTCAAATTCTAAAAAGCAGAAAAAAAGAGACCTTATTCATGGTGTGATGTGCATTTCACAGTATTCTACCCTCTCTGTGCTATCCGAAGAAATGGTACAGTTGACCTAGTGTTGTTCTTAGATAACCCACCTCCCCTTTTTTAGTCTCTCTCCCTTCTTTCAACTTTCAACTTGAATCATCATAATGGTTTCGCACTATGCGTTCTCCACTGTGTATTCGGTGCTGTTGCGTCTTTCAATTGATGAAAATCTGTTTATTTTTTTCAATTTATTGCAGTTTTTTCTCATGCTGTGAATAGCATAGAAGAAAAGTGACGATCAATTTTTGTAGACCCATGCAAAGTGGATACATTTCTTTTGTAAGGGGAATTTCTATGTGAGTAACATCATGGATCTTGTTTTTGACTCTTCCAGTGAGCATGCGATGGTAAACTTAAGTGTCAAGCCTTATACATGTGCACTAAAGATTGGACTCAGTAAAAATCCGACACTTTTTATCTCGTGGGTAAAAATTAATGAAGTTTTGGGCAACACTAGTTTAGAGTGTTATGTTATGTTTATTTTATCGCGATCTGTCAAGTAGTTTTCAAGATGCATTCGAAACAAGAAGAGCTACGTCAGTAAATCTTGGGCGCGATGATCGATAATCCTGGTCAGTCGCACAGATGGATCGGTAAAAGGCTTGGAATCCACCATTCTACCGTGTCCCGCGTTGTAAAGATGCTTCTGAAGACCATCGAGATGCGCGCTGGAAGCGGCCGAAAACCGAAGATGGAATACCCAGAGAAGGCGTGGATGATAAGGTAGTACTTCAAGAATAATCCTAATCTTTCCACCCGAGACGTGACCGAAAAGGATAATTCGTCGAGGTGGTTCGTCCAGCAGACCATGAAGCGGGCTGGGTTACGTATTTCTAAGGTCAGGAAGGCGCCAAACCAGACTGACACGGTGATCGAGGAACTGGAGGCTAGCAGCCATGGACCGAGTCTCTTGGCGTAACATTGCGGCGCAGGTCATGTTGTTAAGGACGACGTAGCGCCATCAAGAGTAAGTATGTAGAAATTTATGGAGGAATCCCCTAAAAAATGTATGAAGACATTTTTGGAGGAGTTTCTGAAGAAATCTTGGATGAACCTTTAAAACAAATCTAGCAATCTGAAAAATAGTCATTCATTGATTCATTCACCATAAATCTTGATACATCTCAGAAGGCATGCTGGATTTTTTTTTGAAGGAAACCCAAAAAATAATACAGGTGTTCTTGAAGAGCATTGGAAGGATTTTTCGTATGATTTTCATCAGAAATCTCTAGAGAATTGTTTTAAATAAATCTTTGAAAGATTGTTTTGCAGATTGTATTCCAGAAAAATATTAGAAGAAATCTAAAACTAGTAATTTTTGGATGAAATTCTTGGATTCATCCCCTAAAATCTTTGGAGGAATATTTTAAAGCATGCTGAAAGCATTTTATGATTTTGGAGGAGTATCTGGAGAAATCTTGAACAAAACTCTGAAACGGGTTTAGTAAATTGGGAAATAATCTTCGATTCCTGGAGTATTTGCTAATGTTAAGATGCTAATGAATCGAAGCCTTGCGCCATGGAATAAAACATTATGATGCGATGCTTGATTCTCTAAATGTACCGTGTTGATTCGAATTATACCGGCCGCTTTGAATCAAAGACATCTGCACTGATTCATTCAAAAAAATATTGTTTCGATAACTTTTATGCATGGAGATGGTAGAAAACGTCGCAATTATGGATTCTAGACGAAAAAAAATCGATATTTAGTCCAAAAACACTGTTTCAAAATGTCATTTGCGGCTTTCGAAGCATCCGGCAACTCGAAGCAGCACGGTATGCTCTTTGAAATTCCACATGAGGCTTCGACATTCACCATAAATCTGAATAAATCTCTGAAGCTATGAAGGAAACCCAAAAAATCATAGAGATGTTCTCATAGATAGCATTGAAACAGCTTTTGATGGAAAATCATCAGGTTTCATCAGAAATCTTCAGAGAATTTTTGTAAGAACGAGATCTTTGAAGGATATTTTTATGTAATGATTAATTCATGGCAGAATTCCAGAAGAAATATCAGAAAAAATGCCTGAAGATAATTGTACCTCTGAAATAAATTAATAAGTCTACTCTTCGTCATGATTGCTTGATGAACTATTAAGTCAACAATGTTGTCATGATTCATAATTTAGAAGTTTATTCGGCTCCGTAATACTACATGCTACATGAGTCTTGAAGAAAAATTTATAAATTGTTCGATATGCATCTCTTTAAATCTTTTCTAATTGATTCAAAATATTTTGAGTAATTCAAAGCTTAAGAGTCACGTAATGCATTCTTATACTCTATCTATATCTATCTTACTGCTAGGTGGATTGATCACAAAACTTTTTGCATCAAAAGATGCGCTTTAATATACCAAAAAACTTCTCCGAGTAAACTATATCGCTTAAGTTAACGGTTTGGGCGCTATTCAAAAACGCACGAAATCTTCAAAATAAAACACTTGTTTTTTCAATGTTTCACCGATAGAATATTTTGAGCCAATGATCGTATTCCGAACTGGCAGCACCTTCTCACTTTCAATTTAAATTTCTGGATGTGTAGATCTTGACAAAATAAGCCACTAAGTATTCAATAGTTTTTCCAAAATTTATCTAAACTTTCATCTGGAAAAAGCCAAACATGTCACCTTTTTTTTCAAAATGGTTTAATCGAAAAATGTCGTGACTTGAAGATAACTGTCCAAATTTAAGAATAGTAATACCAAAAAAAAAAAAACAATATGAAAATATGGCCATTTTTTGTTGTAATGAAATTTGGTCTCAATATAAGTAATTATGTGTACTACCAACCGTCCTTACTGGCTGGGAAAAATAAAATTCTTGATTATCTTCTTCTTCTTGTCATTAACGTCCCTACTGGGACAGAGCCGGCTTCTCAGCTTAGTGTTCTTATGTGCACTTCCACAGTTATTAACTGAGAGCTTTCTTTGCCAAAGTTGCCATTTTCGCATTCGTATCTCGTTTGGCAAGTACGATGATACTCTATGCCCAGCATGGCCTTGCTTTGTAGCCGCGGACTCTAACCATTCGGCTAAGGAAGGCCCGATCTTGATCAATAAAAGTAAATTGATAAGCTAAAATTGACTCGCTTATTGAGCTTCATTGAATTCTGAGATGATTATCATAATAATCTTCACTTGTTTAGTTTTGTTTGAAAATGACTCGATTAAAAATCCAATTAAGACAAGAAAAAGTTTTTGTTACACAAACTTGTTTCCTCTAAAGTGCCCACATCGCGTTGTATGGACGGTTGGTAGTAAACATAATTTCCTATCTTTAGACAAAATTTAATTGTAATAGAAAATGGTCCTTTATTTTTAAATCGACTTTGAATTAAGCTTTTTAGTATTTTTATTCAAAAATCTAGGTAATTTTCTACAAGTCATCCATACAACACTTATTTGTAGGAGTGTCCATTTTTCGATTACATTATTTTTTAAAATTCAAATGATGGCCAAGACAAATTTTGGGATACTAAGTATGCAAAATAGCCACAAATCCATAAAAATCCTGGAGATCTGAGAGGGTGCTGTCAACATATGTGGGAGTTGGCGAGAAATGCGTCATAAATTAATCATGGAACGATTAAAACAGTATTTTCTGAGTTTATTTTCTTATCCTAAACGACACTAATAGTTATATCTTCAGCTTTGATCAGCTTTTATTGTGTGATGAAAATAGCTAGAAATGCAATTATCAAACTAATTTTACTAAGGCAAAATAATGGAAAAGCAAAACAGGTTTGAATTGAGAATAACTTATTTGTTATCAAATCTACGTATTACTTACATTGTTAGCACATGGACATTTTTGAATACATACATTTAATTGCAGTTATACAGCATATGCATTGAGTAACATGTCGCAACAAACCATCAAACAAAGCCATTAATTTAGGACAAAATAACTAACATTCAGCGCTGGTTAACAATCTTCGAAATCAAACATCAACAGAAACAATAAGCAGCTCATATAAAAAAAAACAGCTAGAGAAAGTCGACAAATTTCAATTGCTTCTCAAGTTAACCCCCCCCCCCCAAACGTTTGTTTCCCCTTCAACTGTCCCTGTGAACTGGAATCGCTCTTTTTTACTCGCTCCTTGTAAGTTAGCCTTCTGCAAGATTTCCTTTTGGTGTTTTCTTCTTTCTTGTTCGTTTTTGTCACATTTATCCCCTTGTCCTCGCAATTTAAGCATATTGTTGATTGTTTCTGTACTACTACAAAAGTGTGTAACAATATTCCCTTTATACTCCATTCTTCTTCTCAGAGCTTTTTGTTCTTGGTGTCTTTTGTCTTCCCTTTTTATGCCGCACAAGAAAGCCATAACTCATAAAGAGTGTGATGTTCCTTGCTTCCGGTAGGGGAAGGGTGTGATTTGAGGGGAGGAACGAAGGAAAATTGTTTCTTTCTCTCACTGTTTTCCCCATATGTGTATGTAGGTATGTAAGGCAGTCTTTTTCTCGCCATCGTCCTTCTCGCAGTAGTTGTGTTTGTGCTGGGGAAAATTGTCCGTCTGACAGGCAGTCAGACAACTGCTAACAGATGACGATGGCGTCGAAGGGGGGAGAGGGGGTCAACAAAGGGAAGTTAACTACCAGTATATATAAACTAGGATAACGGAAGACTACCGCATGCAGATGGTTGCAGATAAATGGGGATTTTTTGCAGGAGACACATGATCGAGTAAAGGAGGAGCACTGGTACAGTTTGAAAGGGTTGATTGGGTGGCAGAAGAACAGTGCCATGCGTTTTTACTGGGCTCGTGGGTCCCAATGGCGATTACAGTATGTTTATTGTAAGTACTTTATAATATAAACTTCTTCTCTTTTTTGCCATTCCGTCCTGACTGGAATAGAGCCTGCTTTTCAGCTTAGTGCAGTGGCGTAGCTAGAGTTTTGGGGGCCCGGTGCGGAGGTAGATTTGGGGGCCCCTCGAAAAGAGGTTTGCAAGATATGTCTTTTATTAGCGAGTTCACACGTACCTTTAGTATTTGTAGAAAAAATCGTGATTAACCCCTCTATCGAGCCTAATTAATTATTCAAATCGCGATAACTTTTTTGTTTCTCGATATTTTTGCACCATTTTTCACAAGATCAAAAGAACTCTTCTAATTTAAGAATCCATATCGATAATAATCATAGGTGATCTGGTTTTGAAGATATTCCGTGTTCCTTGGAGGACCGACATGCTTCATATAAAATGTTGTTGGTGTTTTAGGTCAATTTATCAAAAAAAAAAAAAATAAAATGTGCACTATACAAAGCAAGGTCATAAGGATCTACTCTGAAAAAATCATACAAATCGGTTCAATATTCTTGGAGAAATCTGGAAATTACGATATGAGGTCTTTTTAGTTTTCAAGATCTTTATTTATCCAGCGTGGTACCAGAAACAGAAATGCTCATTACTCAAAGACAGCTGCACCAAATTGCTTCATTTTTTCACAACATACTCGCATTAATGTATCATTCTTTGGAATGAATATCCAAATACTATAAAAATTCTGTATCCTGAGATACTCACGTGGGTTATGGCTACTCGTCGGTCCCCAAGGAATTTTAATCTTAATTTAAAATAATTTTTTGAGATCTTGTGAAAAAATGGTGCAAAAATTTTGAGAACCAAAGAGTTATCATGATTTGAATATTTTTAGCGGTAAAAAAAATGAAGCTGCCGGTAGAGGGGTTAAAGGTTCAAAAAATAATCTGCCGGTAAAAATTACAATTTCGGAAAGGAAATCGTTTTCGTTTCAACTTTTTGTGGAACCTAAAAAAATATAAATATAAGGTACCACGGGGCAAGTGGGACATAAAAAAAACGATAGTTCAAACAAATTGTTCAGTATAATTTTCAAATGTCAATATTTTGCAAATCCAACAGCACGGTCACATTTTAGAAACATATTTGCTGGTGTGTGCATGAATTTGAGCGAATAATTTCGAAATTGTGAAAACTTTAGAAGAAAGATGTAAAATGAGCCTTTAGACGCAGGTGCCTCGCAAAACGGAGCAAGTGGGGACACATCCAGTTTCGTGCGTAAAACCACTTCAGTAAGTCAACCGTTGCAATAATAGTATTGATAAATCATAGATATTTTATTTTGATTACATATTTGATGTACATAAGGGATCAACCATAAAATACGTAACGTTTTAGGAAGAAACCCTACATTTAATAATATGTCACGCCGCATTTAATTTTAACTGAAAATTTCTCACAAAAAACGTGAAGAGGTATAAACATGTTCAAAATATATCATTTATAAGTTATCAATCGAAATGCAGCAAGTAAACTTTCAATAATTGACGAATTTTTGAATATGTTCTGTTATTACCACTTAATGGGATGGAACCACTGATTTCGGTACAAACAGCAAATAAAGTTCAATTAAAATAGAAAAGTAATTGTTCTCATGATGTATTTTGAATTTTATTTCTATCTTTGCTCAATTTTGAATTCGTGTCTCAAAAATTAAAAATAAATAAAAATGTTCCGAAAAATTTGGTTATTTTTCGTACTTTTCAGCAATTAAGTAATATAAGATTGAATTTATTTGGATAAACATCATTTGTTTGAATGTTTTAATGCTACTCTCTAAGAAAATGTTTGCAACGTGTAGGAAAAGTTTTAATTCTGGTGCTTGTATTGATAGGTCCCACTTACCCCGGGTATTAAGATATTTTGGGGTAAGTTAGACCATAGAGATTTTCATATGGAATGAAAAGAAAATACCTGTTTATCGTAAGTAGCTTGTAACAATACTTAATGATGTAGCTTACCGATGGTAATTTGAATTATGACACAATTATTTTTTGCGAGCCAATGTAGAACGTGAAACGTGTCACAATTTATCATGCAAGTTGAAAATAATGCTGAGCTGACAACTGATGCAAAGAGCACATGGTAATAAAAATAACAATATATTTTGTACTAAATACATTCCTTGTTATTGTATCTTCAACTTTCTAGAAGAATACCCCCTTGAAAAACTTTTCCTAAACGAGCTATGACGGAAGGTCCCACTTACCCCGTATTCTCACTTGCCCCGGGGTACCTTACATTTTTTTTTTTATCTGTATTAACGAGATTTTTAGCCCTGGGCTAGTTCATCTCGGGTCCAACGGCTTTACTTCCCTTCCGAAGGAAGTCGTCACTGAAATTTTTAGTGACTATCTCGGGGATGGGATTCGATCCCAGGTCCTCGGCGTGAGAGGCGTGTGTTCTAACCACTACACCAGGTCCGTCCCCACTCAGGGGTACCTTACACACTTCCAACAGCTGATATGTCGGATTTTTTTTACAGAGATCTCGACAAACGTTTACCGAATGTCGATAGCGATTGCCGAAATCTCGATAAAAAAATTTGGATTGCGGAAATCTCGGTAAACTAATAACCGATATTCGGTATTGAAAAGTACCGAATTCACAGCTGTTGGATTCTCGGCTATTCGTTTTTCTGAGGTCGACGAAATAATATAAGTGTATATAAAGCTTCTATCTATTTTTATTAAAAAAAGATCTTTAAAGATACTCTTGGATACATTACTGTATGTTGTACGGTATTTAGTAGTATGCTTACGGTTATTTATATTTGATTTCTTTGAAAACTCGTGAAAAACATTTGGAACAGTTCATCGGTAAATATCTGGTGCAATCACTGGAAAAAATCGTTGTTGTGTTTTTTTGTGCAGATCTAGGAGGCAATCAAGATAGTATCCTTGTTTTAATGTTTTAATTTATGAAGAACTCCCAGCAAAATTCATAGAGGTACCCTAAGAAAAAAATTTGGAGTATACCTTGAAGAAAAAAAACATGAACAGATTCTTCTGAAGTAAAATTTTGAAACTACTTGAACTCTTGGAAAGTCTTGGAAGACATTTTGCAGGAATATTTGAAAGAATTCTTGAAAAAAAAGCTGGCAGGAGTTCCTGAGGAAATTTCTGCTTTTATCGTTTAAAGAACTTCTCGTACAGGGTATCCGCATATTATCCGTACTAAATTTGTAGACATGCCTCTATGCAACCGAAATAGATACATTGAGCAATCCTACATGGTTTAATATTATATTCTCAAGCAACAAATTTGGCCCATTTCTGATGTCAAATATTTGTAAAATCCTACCCAATCGTGTTGGGCTGTTTTAACGAAGGCCGTTTTTCGGGCTTTATGATGGAAGAGAAAAGCCCTTCAATCTCAATGGATTTAAACTGAAAAATTTTCTGTTTCCAGTGTATCCTACAGCCAAGATTCTGTAGAAAATTTCAATCATAAAAAGAAAATTTGAACTCATCTTATAGAAATTATATCTCAAAAAAATGTCTCCAATAAATTTCAATTTGATTATCTCAGTAAAAAGCAATAATTTTTAAATTACCCATCATTGTATTTTTCGCTATTTCATAGATGTATCACCCTCTTAAACCCAAATTTTTATTTTCGATCTAAATATCATTTTTAGTTATCTAAAATCGTTTTGGGCAATGATTTATTTTTTTTTTTGCAAATCTATGAATTTTGGTTTTTGATTTTTATAATTTTTATTTTTGAACATCCCTATCCTTTTTCATTTTTTCTTGAAGTCTCTTCTAGTTACTGATTTTTGGCAATTATAAAATTCAAATTTTTACAATACTCTTATAAATAATAAATTTTAAATATGTGGGGCCCAGATAGCCGTAGCGGTAAACGCGCAGTTATTCAGCAAGTCCAAGCTGAGGGTCGTGGGTTCGAATCCCACCGGTCGAGGATCTTTTCGGGTTGGAAATATTCTCGACTTCCCAGGGCATAGAGTAGTATCTTCGTACCTGCCACACGATATCCGCATGCAAAAATGGTCATTGGCATAGTAAGCTCTCAGTAAATAACTGTGGAAGTGCTCATAAGAACACTAAGCTGAGAAGCAGGCTCTGTGGGGACGTAACGCCAGAAAAAAGAAGAAATTCTAAATATTTTTCTGATTTATTTTATTTACCGTGTAATTAACGGAAAACAGGTTGTAAATTATTTTAATACCACCAAGCTCTTCTTGTGTTATAGGTTAATAGTATAAAAATATAAAAGATAGTATTTTTTATATTTCACGTTAAATAAACCCCAGGCATTTGTTGGTACAATTTTTCAAAAAATTTTCAAATATACAAAAAAATATCAAAGTCATAAAAAACTTTCCTCATATGCGTGTTATGAGTCAAGGTTTAAGCCAAAAGTAAAATCATTTTGATTTCCGAGCTACGAAAAAATAAACAAAATTCCAAAGTGTACCCCGTCTAAAGGTGGGGTTGGCTTTTAGAGCGTTAAAATACATACATCGACATAGATTTTTTATTGTTTTAAATGAGAGATAATCTTTCACATATTTTGTTTTGTAATTCACGGACACCCTATAGTAATGAAGAAGGGCTCCAAGGGAACAATGAAGGGCAAATCCAAAAAGATTTCCAATCAGCAGAAGAATTCTCGCAAACTTCTATTATGAATACCAAAAAAAAGTCCTCAGTTAAATATTTATGGGTATATTTAAAAAGGTATAATTCGTGGAAGATTCCTTGGAATTGGTAAAGAAGTACTCGGGAAAATCTCGGGCTTGACCAAGGGTACGCAAAGAAACCACTTCAGTTGTTTTTTTAGGGGAAAATGCTTAGAAGTCCCCTCAATGAAATTCTTGGTTGAAACCTTGATAAATTCCTTGAACGATTCCTATATGCAATCTTCCAGGATCCTTGAAAAAAATCAGGGTAATCATTTTCGGAATCCTGTGGCAATTTTTGAAACCCCTTAATTAATTGACGCCCATATCGGAAAGCCAAAACGATTATTACTAGCTACTTTATAGTGGTTTTACGCCCTAAGCAGTTCATTCAGATATTAATTTCCAGGTTGCATTGATCAGAATGTTCTTTACATGATAGCACTGGAAAAAGATACCTGAATATGTTGCTAATGTTTATTCTGAAGAAACCCAGTTAAAATTTCTGTAAAAAATCCTGAAAGAATTTCTAAACAAATTCTTGGAAGAAATATTCCTTTTTTTCTCAACAAAACCTTGAGTGTTCTCAAAATAAGTTTTTCAAAAAAAATTGGTAAAATTAATTGAAAAATTTCATATAAATAACCAGGATATTTTTTAAAAGAAATATACTGAATAATTATTTAAAGCCACCCGAGAAAAAATTCAGATTATTTTTGGTAAGTATTTTTGGATGATCAAAAAAAAAAGGAATTTTGATTGCCTCAAGCTCAAAGCTCACCAATGCTCCAGATTTTAGAGGCCAACAAACTAAGGTGCATTTAATTAAAAATCAAAATTCATGAAGTAAATATTTATAAATCCAAAGTCGTAATTATACTCGACATTTAAAAAAAGGTATCTGAGCCTACTTAAGTATCCACATGAGTATTAGCTAACCGCGGCCCTTTTCGAAGGCTCAGTTCTTTCATGCGCCCAATCGATTTAACAACAACAAATATTTGTGAAGGCCCCTAGAGTGGGGGCCCGAAGCGACGATCCCTCTGGGCCCCCCTGCTGGTTCTAAATCTAGCCATTAAGTATTCAAAATAAGGGATAATGAAGGGGCCCCTGTACATAACTGATCCAAATCTCCTTCAAAACCTATGCTTATTATACTAATTTTTAGTTTGAGAACATACAAACTGTCTAGCTAGGTCGAACTTTCAATGCTATGAGAAATCCGCACTGCAATTTTGGGGCCCCTATGATCTCGGGGCCCGGTGCGGACCGCACCTACCGCACCCCCCTAGCTACGCTACTGGCTTAGTGTTCAATGAACACTTCCACAGTTATTAACTAAGAGCTCTTATTGCCAATGTTGCCATTTTCGCATTCGTAGGCATGTACGATGAAACTCTACGCCCAGAGAAGTCAAGGAAATGTCCATAACGAAAAGATCCTGGATCGACCTGGAATCGAACCCAGACACCTCAGGCATGGCTTTGCTTTGTAACCACGAACTTAAGCCTCTCGGCTAAGGAAGGCCCCGTAAACAGTGTGAACATAATGAGAGCAAATCCTTGTAAGGAAGGCAAATTATCACAATTTTTTGTTTTCTATAATATTCGCGTGGAAAGTTCGAACATATTTTTGGTCCAAAGTTGTGTACAGATAATGCTTTGAAACATTGTTTAGAAATTCACCCAGTGATCCTTTAACGGATTTCCTTAGGAATGCCTTCGAGATTCTCACCACGGATATCTTCAACCGGAATTTTGTCAAAGATACCTTCAATATTACCCAAAACATTTCTCTGCAGATTTTTCGAGACATTTTTTTAGTTAGTCTTCCGAAGGATTACATCCAAGATTTTCTGTTCGGGATTTGTCTTCTTTTTCTGGGTATTATTACGTCCCCACGGGGGAAAGCCTGCTTTTCTGCTTAATGTTTTATGAGCAATTCCACAGTTATTACCTGAGAACTTTCTTTGCCATAGCTGCCATTTTTGCATTCGTATATCGTGTGGCAAGTACGATGATACTCCATGCCCAGGGAGGTCAAGGAAAAGATCCTGGACCGACCGGGAATCGAACCCAGACAGCTTCAGCATAGCTTTGCTTTGTAGCCGCGGATGCTAACCAATCAGCTACTGAAAGCTTAGGTTCGGGATTTGTATTTGTATTTATTACTCAATCTATCTGTCCCAAAAGGTCTAAATGGAATCTTAAAGCGTCTTAACGAATTCAACCAGTAATTTCCTTTGGACGTGATCCAGTGATTCTTCCTGAAATTTATTAGTGAGTTTATCCAAGAGATCATCCTAAGATTTCATCATTAATTCTTCCAGTGTATAGAATTCTCACAAATTTTCGTTCAGTTTTGCTTATAAATTTCTACCAGAAGTTTATTTAATGATGCCCGCATAAATTTCTTTAGAGATTCCTAAGGAAATTTGAGGAATACCTCATAAACTTCTGAAACGATCTCTGCATACCATACGAATTGTTGGATAATTTTCTGCTGAATTTTGTAGAGGCCTTTCTTAAAATATAGGGTGCAATAGTTGTACAAAATATAGGACTAATCTGAGGAAATTTTGAAACAATTGCTGTAGAATCTCCTGATGAAAACTTAATAAACTTTCTTTGCATGAAAAATTGATTTGAAAATAAAAAATTGGAAGAAGTTGCTAGAGTTATCCCAAGACAAAATACTGGAAAATTTCCAGGAAAATCGGCTGAGGAATTTCCTGGAGTAACATCATGAGGAATATATATAACATATTGAGAAACCAGGTGAAATTTATGGATTAATTATTGAAAGATCTCAAGGCGAAATTCTTGGAAGAAAACCTGGGGTAATTATACAAGTAGTCGATGAAAGAATATTTGAGAGAGTTTCTGGAGCATTTAAGAGAGAATTGTTAAAGTAGTTCGTCCCCTCAATGCTAAAACTAGATAACCCACAGTTAATTTTTAATGGGTGTTAAACGTTCAGATAGATAGAAGGCATCCACCTCTGTAAGTTTAGCAATAAAAAACTTTTTTAGGTTAATTACTTTGCTCAAAAATTAGATTCTTCCATCGCCTTTAAACAAAACAATTTAAGCTGAGAAAAAAATAAATTAAAATTTCAGAGGATGATTTAAGCAAACCATAAACTTTCATACCGTTAAACAGTTCATATACTCAGTTATAAACCATACAGTGTATACATATTTTGGTTGTAGGACCCCAGTTGTCATCTATGGGGGTGCATGGTTTGACCAAAGACCACGGGCCATACAAATTTCAAAACGTTTGTACAGACAAAAGACATAAGACGGGGGTTTAAAAATCCAAAATAAATGTGTACGTGGTTCACCATCCATAACCTTAAGGGGAAAATACTGTTTAACAATATTACATCTGCTTAACATGATTGTGCTACTGTCATTTCCCCGAATGTCGGCTTACCGAATGACCCATTTCCCCGAATGATTCTTTTTCTCGAAAAATGATGCAGTTCAAACAGGTGCAAGAAAAGTCATTAGGGACTAAGTGCTGAACTAGAAAGAATGATAAGCAATTAGTAGAAGAAGATAATTTATATTATAAGGTTATCCTCGACTAAATATGTGAGTACATTTTGCCAAAAAAGCCGATGATGGTGAAACTCGAAAGAACCGCAAATCAAGTAAAGAAGGGTGCATATTCTGACCGGTTCGTTCATTACCTTGAAACACATAAAGTTATGACAATTATAAGAGCTAAAAACTTTTCTGGGAACTAGGCTATTCGGGGAAAAAGGGTGTTCGGGCCACTGGCATTATGGGAACTGACGTTCGTGGAAAAGGAAATCGTGAAACCGACATTCGGAGAAAAGTAGCACAACCGTTCAAAATAAGCTGCCCTTTCATATGTCATACTATGTTTTATGATCAGACTTGACCCAAACTATTGGATTTTTTGTTTTCATAATTATTCTTCTTTCTTCTAAAAATTTGCTTTTATTTCTTATTGTATTTCCAAAGAGTGATTTATATTAGTGTAATATTCTTCATTTGTACAAAATGAATTGATGGAATTTGTTTTTTTTTGCTTTCATAGCATATTCTTCCTTCTTTTGAACATATGCTATTCTTCCTAGGTTTATTGTCTTCGTAATTATGTAATTATGATTAATACATCACAATTACACTAGAAAATTTATCTTGTTTTTGATAATTTTCTTTTACAGCAAAACATAACAGCTACAAAATATCGTAGTATGTATGCACTAGGGTTGCCCGAAATTAAAATATTTTACCTATATGAAAACTATAATTTGGTTTCCCTTGATTTTTTCAGTTAAATGTGTTTACTATTTATTACTATTTACTATTTATTTACTATTTGCCATTTACCTGGATTTTAACAGCCCTAAAATATCTTGTAATTTTTTTTTCTGGGGAATGTTCCATTCTGGGGAACGTCATTCTGGGAAATGTCTTACAATGTGTCATTAAAACCATAATATTCGTAGAACCTTAGAACCATTAATATGATTATGTATCGTGCAAAAGTGTGGAGTTACCTGAGCCGTGTGCAAATCATTTTTGTCAATATTTCTTACACTTTTCAACCGATTTCAATAGTTGATAGTTTATTTAAACGTGGGGAGTTACACGTACCTGCTCTTTTATTTATTTGAAGCAGTGACTAAAGAAGATAACCTTTGAATTGTTTGACATTAAAAATGTCGACGCATTGATAGCTTTTGTTTTTAAGTAGGCCGAAGTAGGCCGTCATTGCAATTAGTACTGGACATCGATGATTGTGGCTAATTTGTCTCACGTTTGCAGATTATAGGAAGTCGCTAGGTTTTGCACTGACATAGCTGAAATAGTATCAACATACTTGCTGCACGTAAGCGCAAGTAGTGGTACTTTTCTAAATCAATATTACTTATGATGACTGAGTTGTATCACTTTGAAATTGCAAGCTGCAAAATCAACATGGCTGCCAAAACGAATGACGGGCTACCAAGCCTTAATTTGAGGCTACATGGATCGCATCACTTACCAAAGTGAATCCTGATCATGTAGCTTTTGAATCCTCCCGCTAGCGAAGCTCCTTCCTGAGAAAACCATGGCGATGCAGAGGTGATCTCGCTTTTAGTAGCAATGGACGCCACACACACATTCCATCCCTTCCTCGATGACCGTAAGGACGTGGCCGGCGCCGTTATTGGCATTACTATGCTTTGGGTTCAATAAGACGTGTAATCGTAGAGGTAAAACGCAGTTTTTGAGGTAGTTCCCCCACTCTTTTGCACGGTGTATATATATATTGTTGAATTCCTTGTTATATTTGTCTGTCACAGATCTCAACCGTATTCGAGTTTCAGTAAATTTAACCTTTGTTGTGAGTATCGTAGAATAAGTATTTTTCATAGATAATTCGATCGTTTAGACACAAAGACAACTTCTGAAAATGGCCTATGAATTTTTGCATGCAATTTATTTGAAAAAATCTAGCTCCCAAACCCTTTGATTTGAAAGAAAAACTTTCCAAAGAGAAGTTGTAGTTAGCCGTTTGGGCTTCAAGAACGAAATAAACGCTGAAACTTCATGGAAAGTTCAAAAATTGAACCTACATTTGAAATTACACGAATATTTAATTTTTACATTCTTTATCACAGATTTTTGATAGAAAACAGAGATTTGAGACAAAGTTTTATGATGAAGACTTTATTAATGAAAAAGTTTTTAAAGAAAAACTTTTGGTCGATTTTTAAAATTTTGAAAGTTTGTTGCAATAATTACGTAAAAGATAGGAAACTTGAAACAATTCTAAACCATAATGTCATACGATAATTTTCATGATTTCATTACGATTCGTCATCAAGAACAATAAGTGTTCGCGAGTATAGGTCATTAGACTGATGCAAATTTTAGAGTTTTTGCTCCCCTATGCTTAAACGATGTCAATTATGATGAAAATGATCCTCCCAAAATTTGAAGTGATTCGGAAGAATTTTGGTTGTGCACACGCCATTTGAAGGTTATATGGAAATTACTATGGAAAAGGCAAACCTTTTGTGTTCAGTCCTCTAACTGCTCATCATGATAATCTATGGAAAAGTGGACACACTCATCTCATGTGAAAACTTCCCAGCTACAACTTTGCCGAAGACCACATTTCGATGGGACGTAAGGATAATTTGTTATTTTTGATAACAAAGTCTAAATCATGCTGAGATGATCATTCAATTACTTTCAGAGCAACACTGCTTTTTTTGCTATAGAACATAGTAGCCTGGATTACTTTGATCTATTCTACCCGCCAGGAGCACCACTGTTGCCTGCTGAGCAGTTGGTGAAGCATGTTACATGTAAACCAACTTTATGATGATGAATAACAATTTATCCTGACGTCCAATCAAAAAGTGGTCTTCGGCAAAGTTGTCCCGAGCAGGTGGAAAAAGCTGGCCAAGATCATATTTTGTTGTTCTAAAATAATTACTGACGATCATAATCAGCTATTGGTTTGTTGGAGATAAGAGATAAAAGATCAAAAATAATATCAAAAATTAATATGAAGAAGTATTAAACAATATCTTATTCAGATATTATAAGATCAAAACAATATCTGGAAAACTCTTGATTGACCAACAAATCAATATCAAAATATGATCTGACAGATGGCGAAGAATAAAAATAATCAAAAGGCTGAAAATCAGGGTCGAACTCTCGACCTTTAGATCTATACGCAGAAGTGCTACCCATTCGGCTATGCCTCCCCGATGGGAGTTGAGGAAAATAAGAGCATCAGCTTTTTCGCTTTCTGAGACTTCTTTTTGCTCCTAGTCGTTGCCCCGACGTCTCACTGTTCAGTCCGGCCATTTTGTGTTTTGTTCCATGTCAAAGAACTGATCTTGTTTACATATTTCCAGATGTTGAGCTATAGAGCTGAGATTTATAAAATTTTCGAACATCTTTTCAATATCAAAGTGAGATATGCGATCATAATTTGTTCGTTTCGGGATGTGATTTTGATTTTTCCGTCTGCCCGGGGTAGCTGGGAGGATTTCACATTAGAAGAATTTGTTCATTTTTTCATAAAATATTATGATGAAGAGATAGAGGGCTGAACACAAAAGATTGGAGTTTTCCATAGTAATCTCCATATAAACTTCAAATGGCGTGTGCACAGTCAAATTTCTTCCGAATCACTTCAAATTTTGGGAGGATGCAATTTACCATAATTAAAATCGTTTAAGCATACGGGAGCAAACATTTCAAAATTTGCATCACTCTAATAGGTCATATTTTCGTCTACTAACTTATAGTTCTTGGTGCACAATTGCGATTAACCATCTAATTAATTATATAGTTTTGCGTTTGCGTGATTACCAGACGTATATTTCAAAAAGGACGACATTTTGCATTAATGACTTTGCAAAGGACATTTGGACGAATTAGTAATACAGGGTGTATCTTACAAAACATGCTTTTTAAAGTTTTTCTGCAATTTTGAATTCCACACAATTGGTAAAGGAGCTAGAAAATAAGCTAAATTTCTACATAGTATGTTTTTTTCTCTTCTTCAATTGGACGAAAATACCGTTGGAAAGCTATAAACAATACAGTTTTTGAGTAGAAAATTTAACCTAAACGCCTATTGCATCCCTTTGCTTTAGGGTTTCTCCCCTAAAAGTCTATTATCCGGTTTATGGACTTCAGTGTCTGAACATGGTTTTCCGACGAAAGTAATTCGACTGTTCGAAATCAAGTGTTCGGATTGAAGATGAAAAAATTGGAATTTAGCGAGACATAGTTTGTTTACCATCCCATATTACACGGCTTACTTGAAATTTGTCAACTAGCCCTCAGATCAGCATTCACAATTATAAAAGCTCTTGAACAAGCAACACTACACTACACAAAACACGCATGCAGCTAAACCAGTGCCGTTTTGAGCACTACTGTCCAAACTGAATGAATACATTTCTCGTTCGCTGGTTCGAAACCGATGGAGATCGAAAGGGGAAAGCTAGATAGAATGTACGAAATCTTTTTTTTTTTCTTCAATAGTTCCAATTACATAAAAATGACGAAATGAAAGTACGAAAATGACGAAAGATATCGGAAGAAGTGACGAAACGAGTCGTGAAGAAACTCAAAGGGAAGGAAATTTTGTGACTTTTGTGAGTGATTTTTTCTTTGAGGTGTGTTCTGGCGAGTGTGACATTTTGGCGGGTATTCTAGAATTTTTTTTTTGGTTTCGGTGAAAATGTGCGAAATACACTCGAAAATGTTTTCTACGGGGGACATTGGGAAGGGTGGTTGGGTTGGAAGGAATGGTGACTGTGTGTGTGCGTGTGTTTTTTTTTGTGTCTGTTGAGGTGCGAGGAGGTTTTTTAGGGATAGGTGTTTGTGTGTTTGTGTCCGTGTCTGTATAGGAAATAAAGGTAATCAACAGAAAAGTTAAATACAACTGAGGAAACGAACTTAAAACAGTTTCACGAGTACATTGATATTTACGACTTTCAAATGATAAATTACTGAGTTGCATATTAGGTCACAATTAATTCAAAAAAGTAGTTTTTGTCATTCCTTAGGTATTAATTAAAACAAGCGATACTTTGTGTCGAAACTCAGTTGAACAATCAAAACAAAATCTTTTTTTTAAATTAGCCTTATTATTAGTTTAGAACGAAATAGGATTTTACTTTAATGCTTAGGCAATCAAACAACTGTAGATTGATTTAAATGCAGATTTGGTCGACTTCGCTCGACATATTTGTTATTAAAATCTAGTTTGGTTTAACAGACCTTACTATATCGTCTTTGTACTGTTCGATAAGATCGATTTGAAAATGAATAATTACTCAAGGAAATAGAATATCAAGCATTTGTGTATTATTTTCATCATATACTTAGGGGTAGACAAAATTACTTCGGTAAATACTTCAATCACTGATTGGAAGTAAATAAGAAGATATTTTCTCAAATAAACAAGTTACAACAAATTATTGCAAACAACTAAGTACGAGAAAGAAAACTAACAGAAAAACAACTCAAACCAAAGCAAAAACCCAAACCAAAAAAAGAAAACAACATTATAAAAAACAGTTAGTTCATATTCGATCCGGAGAAAGAAACAACAACCAACCAACACAGAGAGACAAATACATAGGAACAGAAGACCGAATAAAATGAAAGAAAAATCTGTGTCATACCAGGTGTTGGGGGTGTGCTACCTCGTGATGGTTCCGCACCTGGAACTCCAGGTGCTCCTAAATTACCGCTAGATGATGATCCCTTACTTGTATATAGCTTGGATGAACGTGCCGCCGACGCCTGCGGGGGAGAATCCGAGTCAGAAAATGCATGGGAAATTGAATTGTCGTTGCACCACCGTTAGGGTGGCTCAAATAACAAATAAGTTTGAAAATCCTGTGCCTCATATTTCCAAATAAACTAGACTGATGAAAAATAGAGTCTTGTAAAACTTCCAGCCATTTTAGCAAGATTATAAAGGTGTCCTAAAAACGTCTCTTATGAAAATGCGTTGAAATAAATTCCCTTTTAATATTAGCTCGATTGAAGACACTAGTATGTAAGTTGAGTTCTGCAAACTTTACGATAAATTAGAAATATGAAAAATATATCCAAACTTTTTTGCAATATACTACAGGCAGGCTTCGCCTTTGGCGCAGAGGCCTGTGTCATCCGCACACAAAGATTTTGGAAATCCCTGAAGTAGCTCAGGTAAGTCAGATGTTAATATATTGTACAGTATTGGTCTGAGGAACACCTCAGCTCTTAAAGGAATTATTTCAGATTTGGAGTTCTGATAATTAAACTGAAGTGTAGGATTTGACAGATGATTTTGGATTATACTTACAATGTATGTTGGAAAATCAAAGTTTTTTTTAAATTTTACAATCAAGCTTCTATGCTTTTGTCTGGGTTTAATATTGGAACAACCTTAGCATTTTTCCATTTGTCGGGAAAATATGCCAATTAAAAACGTTTGTTAAATATATCTTTGATAAGCTACTTTCTGGAAGTTTCTTGATGAGGATGTAAAAAATTTCATCATCGTCAGGGGCTTTCATATTTTTAATAAAAGTTCTCACTTCTTCCAAATCAGTCTCCCAGGAATTTTCGAAAACATTCTCTTGATTGAAAATGTTATCAAAGTCCTGAGTAACTTAATTTTCTATCAGACTAGTGGATTTTCAAACTTTTTTTGCAATATGAACCACCCCTACCATCCTTTGTTGATAATCGTTGCAATCCTCCTCGACGAATCGGAGCAAGTTGCGGGGAGGGACTTACCTGCATTCGTATGTGTTCTAGCTTAACGGGACTGGGAATGAATCCCACTTCACAGCCTTCTTTAACCAATCGCCCAATCCACCAATTATTGTCATATTTCTCCTGCGATTGAGGGCGAGAAAAAGGGGTAATGTAGAGACTCTTGATTATCCACCAACACGTGAAGTGTTCGCTGGGCCCACTTACCTTGATGTGGAGAAAATCGCCGACCTCGAACGAGACTGCACTGCCGTGAACCGGCGAGTCGTCGTCCAAACTGCCATCGTATGATACATTCGTCCTCACAGCAAATGCAACAGGTTTACTCTGTCAAGAATGGGAAAATTGAAAACGGTGTAAAGTAATTGATGCTTCTAGGAAAAGTTTATGTATCGAGTGGAAAACGGTACGAAAGGAAGCTGGTTAAAGCAAGCGAAATATGTAATAAATATCGGAGAATGTGTAGTGTTTAATTGTGCTGTTTATGCGATTTATTTGAAACATTAATAAACACCATTTATATTTATTGCAAATTTGTAACGTTCACAACTATGAAGTTCAGTCACGCTGCCTATGTCTGGATTCGATTCCTGTTACAATCCAAGATCTTTTCGTGCTGGAAGAGTTCTTACATGCCTAAACAAAGTTGCACAATAGACTGATGCAAATTTTGAAGTTTCTGCTCCCCTATGCTTCAACGATGTCAATTATGGTAAAAATCATTCTCCCAAAATTTGAAGTGATTTGGAAGAAATTTGGTTGTGCACACGCCATTTGAAGTTTATATGGAAAATACTATGGAAAAGACAAACCTTTTGTGTTCAGTCCTCTAAGGCTGTGAACCGTTTCACCAGTTCGTTTAACTTTTAGTTAAAATTTGACAGCTCGATAGTTATTTCCCCTCCGGTTAGAAATAACCCTGCTCTGGAGCATGGTTAAACTTGACAGTTCGAAAGTTATTTTTTTGCTCCCGTGAATTTGAGAATAACTAACCATCTGTCAACTTTGTTCTGAAATAACTACTCGACTGTCAAAGCTCAAATGGGTCGACTGCGATGTTCAATTTAACCATTCGAGGGGAAAATAACTATTGAAATGTCAAATTTTAACTAATAGTTAAACGAACTGGTGAAACGGTTTACAGCCTAACTGATCGTAATGATAATTTATGGAGAAGTGAACACACTCTTCTCATGTAAATTCTTCCCAGCTTCGACTTTGCCGAAGACCACATTTTGATTGGACGTAAGGATAATTTGTTATCATTGATAACAAAGTCTAAATCATGCTGAGATAATCATTCAAATACTTTCAGAGCAACACTGCTTTTTTGCTGTAGAACATAGTAGCCTGGATAACTTTGATCTATTCTTCCCGCCAGGAGCACCACTGTTGCCTGCCGAGCAGTTGGTTAAGCATGCAAAATGCAAACCCACTTAATGATTATGAATAGCAATTTTTCCTGACGTCCAATCGAAATGTGGTCTTCGGCAAAGTTGTAGCTGAAAGGATTTCGCACGAGAAGAGTTTGTTCACTTATCCATAAAATATTATGATGACGAGATAGAGGACTAAACACAAAAGCTTGGTGTTTTCCATAGTAAATTCAAATAGCGTGTGCACAGTCCAATTTTTTTCCGAATCACTTCAAACTTTGGGAGGATGCTATTTACCATGATTAAAATCGTTTAAGCATAGGGGAGCCAAAATTTCAAAATTTGCATCACTCTATTGCACAATACTAGTTTACGGAACAAGTTGCAGAATGGACTCTATGACACTACCCCGAACGCCCACTACCCCGAATGCCACTACTCCGAATGCCATCACCCCGAACGCCACTACCCCGAATGGGTCACTACCCTGAACGCCATTACCCCGAATGCATAACATTTTGAGGCTTATGCTAGTTAGAGAGTGGGGAGATAATTGTACGATTCATTATGAGTATTTAACGAGTTTACTGCCCTTCTACGCCTACTTATCCCATGTTCTATGTAAGCCTTATAAACAGCGGGACAAATATGCGTAGAACGGCAGTTTAGCTCAACTATGTATTTTTCAAATATCTATATAAATAAAAATGGAATGGTGTTTGTATGTCACGAAATGGGTTACGAAAGAGTCAACGGATTTGAAAGATTCTTTCTCAGTTTTGTTCGTCAGGGGTTCCGACGTGTTCGTGTTTATAAAAATCCCAGGATATTCACCGGGAAAGTTGAAAAAACGAGCGCGAACGAAACTGTCATTTTATATGGGACGATCAAAAGCGTTTTTCAATAGCCTACTTGATGGCAAGACGAAGTTTGCCGGGACCACTAGTCAAAAGATAAAAAAGCAGCTAGTTTTTTAGCAAACATTTTTTTCATACTAAGTTTTCTTTGGATTTGTCCTCTAATTTTGGTGAGATTCGCACAGCCACATTGCAAAGCTCTGAAGAACAGCCTTTTCAAAAAAGAAGGGTAAATTTATTATGAAAAGGATAGCTATAGTATGCACAAAATTAAGATGTAGTAAAGTCTCTTATTGGAAATCGGTACCCACTTCTTTTACTCATTTTTGTAGGTGTCAGGCTACTAGCATTAAGATCTCCGTAAAGATTTTGTTTCGTAAACGATGGCGATGGATGATCTCCCTTAGATAGTCACTGCAAGTGTTGTTTTATGGAACACGCTTAAAGACAACCTGATAGACAATCGTTCCGCTATAGCTAGGAAACGTTAATATACTTGTTCATGTTAGAAAAACGGCGGCCTCTGATTGCCGCTACAGTAAAAACTTTCGTTGATTTGTGGAATCATTAGTTTAGAATTTCGATGAGATAACCACATATATATTTTTTTTTTGATTCAAGGCAATGAAGAAATTCTGATGGCAGAAAAGTGGTGAAAGAGACCTGTCTATTTTAATACAAAAAAAATAAAAGAAGGGAAAATTTCTGATTAGAATTATAGCAGGATTCACTTTAGTGAATGCCTTCAGGATATATTTCTTTAAAAAAGCTGTTCTATGTGGAAATACTAGTGACTAGCTTATCCAACGAATACTTGAAAGAACAGCCTCTTTAAGAAAGAAGGGCAAACATCTGGTGAAATGTTTGCAACTATGACGTGAATGATCACTGTAACAACGTGATGATATGGCACAACCTATATTCATAAGAAAGGAAGATATTTGTTTAAAAACAAAATTGAATTATGAACACCACCAAGAAGTCCAAATACCGGTGATCACGCAGCTGTTCAGCAAGACCATATTGAGGGTTACGGGTTCGAATTCCTCCGGTGGCGGATCATATGCATTGAACATTTCCTTGGCGTCCCTGGGCCTAGAGGCACATGTACAAAAATGGTAAATTGACAAGGAATGCTCTCAGTCAATAAAAGGCTTATTTTATAAAAAGCCCATTCACAAATTTCATAACCCTGAAGGAGGCAAAAATGTTGTGGGTGGTTGTCTTCAAAATGTTACAGCTCATACACAATATGTAGAATTTCCATACAAAAAATGGTATGAGTAGGTGTCAAAAATGGCAATTTTTGGCGTTATGAAATTTGTGAATGAACCCTTGAACTACGAAAATGCCCACAGAGCTGATAAACAGGCATTGTCTCAGAAAGAATGAGAGGAAGATAGTTGCCAACAATATATTTTGAAAGAACAACTGACATATAAAAGAAGGGAAAATATATGATGAATATTTTACCGACGAATTTTACGCGTCATCAATTATCAGCTTTCATTACAGACGCATTTTTGCCCGCAAAATAAGATACTTCACTATATCTCATACTATTCGGGGTAATGGTTTTCGGGGTAATGGCGTTCGTGGTTATGGGATGGATCCTGCAGAGACTCTATGACACTACCCCGAACGCCATTACCCCGAATGGGTCACTATCCCGAACGCCATTACCCCGAATGCATAATATTTTAAGACTAATTCGGAAGGTAGATAATTGTATGGTTCCTTATGAGTATAAAATAGTTTCGGCTTAACAACACAGTTCGAACGAAACGTGTAAATTTCTGAGACATATAATGCACATAATTGGAGCGTGGGATATCATGGATATTCACATGATATGTCATGTAAACTTCAATTATATGTCATGTAATCCAGCAGGATCCTGAGTGGTTACATGACATATAACACATTTTTACATGATTTAAGACTTAAATTTACATGGCGTCAAGTTTACATCGCATAAATGAAGTTTACATGACGTGTAATCTTCATTATTTTTAACAGTGAATGTATTTTTCAAATATTAGGTGATGAAAAAAACGAGCTACACAACAAATAATTTTTACACACTAAGTTTCATTTGTAGTTGTCCTCTAATTTTGGTGAGATTCACACAGCCACACTGCAATGCTCAGAAGAACAGCCTATTTTGAAAAGGAGGGTAAATTTGTTATGAAAAAGATAACTATAATATGCCCAAAATAAAGATGTAGTAAAGTCTCCTTTTGGACGCTGCTACCCACTTGCGTCACTATTGTTTTTAAATGTCGGTTCATCTATTGCAATGGAATGGGAATAGAAAATTACCCTGATATAATCGCCGCAAGTTTTGTTCCATGGAACTTGATAGAGAATCTTTCCACTGTGGCATAGAAACGTTAATATACATGAAAAACGGTGGCCTCTGATCGCCGCTACAGTAAAAACTTTCGTTAAGGTGAAGATAAATTGAAGTCAAACTTTAAGTTTTCAAGAGCACAAATCTGGAGAACCAAACATCCGTTTAAGCTGAAAACTTAATCGATTGGTCACTGGCTGGTGGTGACCAAACGATTAAGTTCTCAATTTAAACTAATGTTCGGTTCTCCAGATTTGTGCTCTTGAAAATTTAAAGTTTGGCTTCGATTTGTCTTCACCTTAATTCGAGGGATCATTCAGCTGATTTCCGATAAGATAATCACAAATATTAGTTGTTTGATTCAAGACAATGATGAAATGGATAATTGCAGATAAGTGATGAACAGTTCCATGAGAGACCTGACTGTTTTAATATATGAAGATAAAGGAAGAGAAAAATTTTGATTAAATCTATAGTGGGCTTAACTTCAATAAATGCCTTAATGATATGCTGCTTTCAAAATACTTAGCTGTTCCATTTGAAAATATCAGTGACTAGCTTATCGAACGAAAACTTGAAAGAACAGCCTCTTTAAGAAAGAAGGGCAAATTTCTGGTAAAATGCTTGCAGCTATGACGCAAATAATCACTTTGGCAACGTGATGCTTTGATACAACCTGTATTCATCAGAAAGGAAAATCTTCTTTAAAAAACAACAATGAAATATGAACACCACCAAGGAGTCGAAATACCGGTTAGCACGCTGCTGTTCAGCAAAACAATATTGAGGGTTATGGGTTAGAATTATGGTGGCGGAGGACATTGATTGCATTGACAATTTCGACAATTTCCTAGACTTTCTTGGACACAGAGGCACATGTACAGGAAAGATAAATTGACCAGGAAAGCTCTCAGTTAAAAAAAACGCATTTTTTTTTATCAAAATCCCATTCACAAATTTCTTAAACGCCAAACGAGATGGATGGATGTCCGCAAAATGCTCATACAAAATTTGTTGAATTTCCATACAAAAAGTGTTACAAGAGGGTGGGTGAGAGTCTTAAATAGCCATTGAACAAGAAGAAGAGGATAGTTGCCAACAAGATATTTCGATAGAGTAGCTAACATATGAAAAAAGGGAAAATATATGATGATACCGACGAATTCAACGCACCATTAACTTAATATAAGAGACGCATACATGGTCAATCTTTTATAACAGTATGGTCTACATTTTTTGCCAGCAAAACAAGACACTGTACTGTATCTCATACTGTTCGGGGTAATGGCTTTCGGGGTAATGACCCATTCGGGGTAATGGCTTTCGGGGTAATGGCTTTCGAGGTAATGACCCATTCGGGGTAATGGCTTTCGGGGTAGTGACCCATTCGGGATAGTGGCGTTCGGGGTAGTGGCATTTGGAGTAATGGCGTTCGGGGTAGTGGGATGGAGCCGGATTTCAACATGCACGGTGAAGATAAACATCATTTGGCTCCAATTTTATTTGTGTTGTTGAAAACTATGAAACACATCCAACCATACCGAACCAAGAACCATATTTTTCAGTTTTTTTTTCAGCCAGAGTGAACTGTGTGCTTCATATTATAAAATGAAATCCAAATACATCGATAACACTGCGGAACACGTTTCATCAACATACCGATATTTGCTAAATTAAGGAATGTTGAATCCATTACCGTTTTCAAAAATATCATAGCACGTCTAGTTTTTGAGATATTGGCTGTTGAAAATGCAATATTTGACTATATCTGCCTACTTGCATGAGAGTTTGCCAGCTTGTATGGCAGTTTATTTGCTTAATTTGCCAAAGAATTCAAACTTCATGTATATAACAAGACTTATCAACAAGGTTCATAATACTATCGATGCTCAAAAGTTATTTTTTTGGTGATTTAGAAAAGTATTGTATTTTGTCATATAAGAGAAACGAAGAGTTTTGTATGGAGACTGCAAGCATGTTAAAAATATCGATGTAATCTAAATATTATCGTGCGATTTCAATCAAATTGCATCTGAAATGAAAGTTCTTCATGCTTGCTGGATTGAATAACAAAAAACAATTGGTAAATCATACTTTAAACTTCATGTAAACATTGTATGAACCAGTGTTCTACACAACTTTGGCGACCTGTAGCTAAAAATTGTGACGAGCTGGACCATTTCTGAGAACGGCATCAGATTCAGCGATCCTAAATTTACTAGAGACACATAATTTAACCCTTGAGACACGCAAAAATGTTATTTTTATTACGCTGTGTAATTTCTGATGATTAACTTGTATATTTAATTTTGATTTACTTATTCATCTTCAATCGCATGTGAGCGATAAAAGAATAAAATTAATCGTCAGCGATAAACTAGTACGCGATAAGACTTTAAAGTAAAATATCTCGGAATAAAGTTTTTGGCACTTGGTGCGGTTAAGCAGAACCCCGACCATCTGCACCATGCATGAATGATGAAACAGCCGAATGGAGAATGATTTAGAAATGAATGACATTATGTCAGTGGTGCTCACGGTATACACAACAAGGTAGGCTATTCCCACGTGTAAACAACGATTTTCCATCAAAACATGTGTCGTCATTCCTATCGTCAAGCATGACGCCTTGATCCGTTCTGACTGTTTCAACATAATTTATCTCAGAAATGTTTTTTTAAGTTGTCATTAGAAGTGCCTTTGGAGATCCTTAATAAACTTTTTTTTTGCAATTTCTTCATAAATTGCTCCAGATATTCCTCCAAGGATTTCACTAAGACTTCAGTAGTAGCGTGGTAGTATTTTTGACAACACTAATCAGAAGTTCTACTTTTTTTTAGGAAATGCGTTCAAAATTTCTTCCGCATTTAGTACCGAATTCATACAAGTGTTTCTCAAGCAAATCCTCTAGGGAACCCTCCAAGATTTCATCTGGGGTTTCCTTCAAAAAATATTTACGGCACAGTTTCTCCAGAACACGTTAAGTAAACGTTGCTCAAATAATTCTGGATGAAAATGTTTGACATACTCATAGAAGAATTTCTATATCAATCCTTAAACAAATTCTTAGAGGAATCTCTAAGTATCATTTCGATAAATTCTCGGAAACATTCATCTGGAAATATGGAGCTCCTTTGAACAAGTTGCAAGATTTTCAGAAGGAATCTCTGGAAAAAAAACTATAAGATATCGTGGAAAAATCTATGATGATTTTGAGGCTTTGAACGTTACGTAATTTATAGACGGCGCCTGCTTGAGTTTTCTAAAAGAGGTTATTATTTTTGGAGAAAACTAAGGACAAATCTCTTGTAGTAGTTCTAAAAGAATACCTAGTGTTAGCGCAATGTCTAAGAAAAATCGCGATACTGATCGACGGAGAGATGATAATTTTCGGATTAGAATTCAGTAAAAAACACGTATCTTACTAGACGAATTCAACAATACTAATATTTCAACTGGTATTATGGGGTGTTTTAGAAAATAATGAGCAAGAGAACAATGAATTCAGTTTATGAAGAGTTACATAATATTTGAAAAGTGAATGAATTGCTGATGACCGACACGGTGTCTCTGGTAGAACAACATTGATATAAAAAAATCAGTATCGCTAAAACATCCACCAAATGAAAGCTTAGGCTTTCCCCTTTCATTTGAGACCTGTTTGGAAATGTTCTATCGGGGGGTCCTGAACATTTTTTTCAAAACAGTACAATGCCGTTTTTTCAGTACTGATTTCTTAATTATGGTTCACACAGTCATTTTCTTTCATGCTTATCTAGGTAGCCATGAGAAATTGTACTACGAATAGTTAACCAATTAATAAAAAGGATTTAGATTTAGCATTATACCATTCTATTTAAACCAATTATATACACGACATATCGATAAAGTAAATACGGATATTACGGCTTACAAATGCTCACTATTGTACAATACTACAGCTCAAAGAAGCTGTCGATCATAAGCTTCGGAGTTGTCCGGAACCTTAACATGATTCCAAGCAACTTGAAAATCGAAATGCACGGTTTCACTGGCTTGTTTCCCGTATTTGCTCAAACCACGTCCTGTGATTTCACAAAACTCCGGGATATGATAGCGAAAATATGGAATTTCGAGCTATTGGGTAAGCAATCCACGTTTTTGAAAAGTTCTCAACTTTTCTGCAAAATCATCATCCAGACTCGTTTGAAAACAACTTTTATGTACCTGTTCATAATGATCAAGCGCCTGAAATACATTTTTTCATTTAAAAAAGATAATTTACAGAACAGTACGATAAATTACAATTGCTAGCAAACTTAGATCCCATTACACTTCCAAAACATGCCGATTTTTCAAAAGCTTCTGACAGTTTCATCTGGTGAATCCACTTTTGTTGTGGCGTTGACAATTGATGATCCTCACCTGTGATAAAAGAATTATTTTAAGGTCATCTTTATGAATCACACAATCAAACTGCTGATGCTTACCCATTCCTCGACATTATTTAAATCAATTTGGAGCAGTGGATAGTAAATTTGAAGAACTGCTTCGCCAGTTTATGGTCCGAGCCGAGACTTTTCCATTTCGCGGACGCGTATGTGACAAAGTATTCGTGGATGACCAGTATGGGCAAGGAAATGTTAAACTACCTCCCATTATTACGAAAAACAGATTGACGATTTTCAAATCTCCAGCAATGGAGCACCTAAAATTATTCAAAAGCAACAGTGTCTTCCACATTTTCTCAATATTGCCATATTTTTCTGGAACGCCAGAAGCAACAGCAAACAGCAACAGTATTTTTACGCCAGTATCCTTATATCGGCCTTGAGTCCCGATGACGTCGGAATTATGCTCGATAATCGACAGGGTAAATGATTACAGGACCCTTCTCCATCGCTTGCAGAACGAACTGCCCAGGCCAACCCCCCTTTTTGGACGTCACATAATCAACTAACTTCTGAACGTTCTTCTTCTTGGCATTAACGTCCTCACTGGGACAGAGCCTGCTTCTCAGCTTAGTGTTTTTATGAGCACTTCCACAGTTATTAACTGAGAGCTTTTATTGCCAATGTTGCCATTTTCGCATTCGTATCTCGTGTGGCAGGTACGATGATACTCTATGCCCAGGGAAGTCAAGGAACTTTCCTTTACGAAAAGATCCTGGACCGACCGGTAATCGAACCCAGACACCTTCAGCATGGCTTTACCTTATAGCCGCGGACTCTAACCACTCGGCTAAGGAAGGCCCCTGAACGCATTTATATGCATTTACATTTACGTTATTAAAGTTTCTGCATTATCATTCAAATCAAAGTGCAAATGTGTTACCTCTAAAACCCCTGAACTGATTGGTTAGGTCAGCTGATTTTGAAAGCGATGTTTGGGGCGATTGCAACATCCAAACCCCTTAGACAGCTGCTCAACTGCAACGCTCATCTGGTGCTCAAATCATTTTTTTTTAATCAAAAACAAGTCATCAGCGATCAAATGGGTTTTTTAGGTTGCACAGATGTTGAATAAGATTCTCAGTTGGGTGGTAAACCGTGTTAATTCGACAACCAACCAATTCAATTTGCACTTACTTTTTGCATTACTGTGTCTACCACGTTTTCCCTTTAGTTTTGTTGAGATTGTTGTACTCACATCATTACATGCTTCGAGTGTTAGGTTTTAAATTGTATTTATATTTATACAGTGCTATATTCAAATTTTGAACTGGTTACTGAACGAATAAACGTGCAAGCTCGACATATTTTTGTAGGACAATACCAGACTGTAATCCTGATGTCGTGAAGAATGTGCTGTTCAATAATATCAACCACTATTGCTGATAACGGTTGCAGACACAAATTCTTTAAACACAATACGCAAATCTTTGAACGATTGTCTTTATGGCTTTTCGGTTTCATGTTTCAGGTCTCCTGACAGAGTGTAGTGTAAATATATATGTTTATTATTAGGTGTGAAATTGGGATATATTTATTGTAATTATTAACAGGCATACCTCTTATCAGCAAACCAAAATGTTGACCCAAAACAATGAATTTATAAACTTATCACGCGACACAAGCACCAATTTTTCGCTGTACCACCTTAGAACGCGACAACTTAAGCAATGAAGCGTTATAACGCAGCGCCGATTTCCCTACCATTGATGCCAATTTAGTTGTTTTTTGCAATCTGTGAAACCATTGGTAGTGTAATGATCCATGAGTAAATGTTTTCAAACGCTTTGGTTATTACTAATCGTGAAAAGCAATATGTTATGAATATATATTTGAATTTGAAGACGGTAGCCTGCAACTGAATCTAAATAATGGTTATTTATTGGAAATCTTTCAAATCTCTAAACATTTTTTTTTATTCAAAATTTTAAATACTATTTACAACCATTTTAGTTTTGTATAAATGAATAAATTTTGATTAAAGATATACAGTTTTACTATTTACTGAATTTATAATCAACTGAACAACAACACTGCCAAAACAAAAACAAGCTTGTTTTATAGAAATCTGAACAAACATTTAAAAAGGGCACATCGACATAGGTAAACAATGTCTTTGTAAGACGCTGTTGAGCCCAATTCAACTCGATCACGCTTACCAATACTACTATCAGGAAGAGCTAACACTAATCTTTCTGATAGTGGTGTTAGTTTGCATGGACGAGTTAAAAAGGGCTCAACAGCAACGTTTCTGAAAAAAGGCTCAAGACCTTGCCAGTCCTTTTCAAATGTTTGTCTAGAAATATTTGTCATGGCCTTCTACGGTTCTATTGAGTTTTCATCATATGGTACAAGCGATTCATTGTATCATACTATTGGTGGAAGAAGATCACCTATGGTACGTATCTCTTACTAAAATAAAAAAAATGTTCAGGACCCCCCGATAGAACATTTTCAAACCGGTCTCAAATGAAAGGGGAAAGCCTAAGCTTTCATTTGGTGGATGTTTCATCGATACTGATTTTTTTATATTAATGCTTTCTACCAGAGACACCGTGCCGATAGCACCAACCTCGATGACTGGTGTTAGACTGGTTTGTCATTTTGGTCGCAATTCCTAGATTTAACATTATCGATAATTCTGAAGAAACGTTAAAGTTTCAATATATTCGCACGACCAAATTTTCGAAAACAAACGAATCATGATCAATTTGAAGCATTCTATTCCGAATTATTTTGGGGATAGGTGTATGTACGATTGTGTGACATTTACCAGAAACCCATTTGCCAGAAAGTCGTTTGCCAGAATGGACCATTACCTAGAAAGTCATTCTCCAGGAAAACCATCTCCCAGAAAAAAAAATGTTAGTTCATTTCTATGCTTTGTATATCAACACTTAAGTGTACAAAATCCTTCAAATTTCTATAATTTCTAGCCTACATTATTTAAATATTACTGCATATTTTTTTCTCAAGGCTCTTATATTTTTGTGTGATAAATTGTTTCTAACCATGGCTCAGCCTGATAAAATGTTTCAAATATTCAAATGACATTCGACACAATTCGGTAGTTTTACATAAATTTGTCGGTAAATTGGTTTCATATAAAGATTGAAAAACAAAATTACAACAAACGATTCTGGAGAATAGCAAAAATAATTCAGCGAATTGATTCCGGCAAATGGTTTTCTGGCAAACGTCATACAATTGTTAATAATTTTTATATGTTGAATCTTGGTAGAGGAAGAGCACCAATTTTTGACTAAGCAAGAATTTTCGACCCATTCTTACGTTTTAGGCCTACTTTGTATGAAAATCCGAAAATCGACACAGATTTCTTGTGGGTCAAAAATAAGTGCTTTTCTCCTACACTCAAAATCGGTAGATACATGAAATCTGAAGAAATTTATTTTTATACAGTGAAACCTCCATACACCCTTATTCAAGAGACCATCGACTTCAACTCACGGAAATATTCATTATGGCATACAATCTCCAATTGACAGAGAACGTACTCTGGAGACGTCCTTGTGATCATAGTAGCCATGAGGTTTGGTTTTAAGTCGGTTTGAGTTGAGATTGAGTTGTGAAACATCGGATAATACAAGTTTTGCTGTACCATTTTTATTTCGAATGCCGAAAAGACTTTTGCTACGAAAACTTGATTTCATATGGAGCTTTTGTGAAAGTTAGTCAAGTTCATTATACATAGATAAAATTTTACGGACTTGTGTAGTAAGCTGTGTAATTATGAAGAATTATAAGTAAGTAGTTGAAAAATAAGGAAGATTGAAATATATTAGTTTTGCAAAAAGAATAGAAAGCTAGAACATTTTACAAAATCCTTCGAGTGAATAGTGCTGTGAAACTAGAGAAAAAGAAATAACAGATTTGAAGAGGAAAAGCAGATATATAAAGCTAGGAAGTTAAAGTTGTGCATCTGTAAAATAGTAAGAGAGTAATGTATTTAAATTCGGTATCGATTATAAATGGTTCAAAGACCCAATAAGCATAGCATTGCAAACTGTAGCATGCTGATATTACTGATAACATGATGATGAAACTGATCACATTTGTATCTAAATTCAGGAACGAAATTTCACTCAGGTCTCCTATTGAACACTGCCACTCACTTTACGACAACCGCATTTACTTATCAGAATTTCTTTAGGTAATTAGCTTATGACTGACGGAAAGTGGGTAACAGCGTCTAATATGAGAATGGAGTGTGGCCATTTGATCAGAAACAATCAAAAGAGAACCTTTACATCGTCATTCAATAAAAAAAAAATCAAGCATTCATCGGCACAAGCAAAATTGGAACATCGTGCCAAAGTCATGAAAAGGTATTGCTCGTACGAGTTTGCTGTCCGGATTGCTTACTTCAGAATCGAATTTAAATGGTCCGGTTTCATTGGCCTGCATGGAAGTGAAGGTGAAATGGAAGACTCGAATTAGCACTCGGCAAAACGCTGAAACGCGATTCGAAATGATGAACGAAAAATAAGGTTTGATTCCGCGAATTCGGGACCAGGACCAGGATCAATTCAGACGGCAGCAATAATCAACAACAACCAGCGATAACCGAATGTGGAACAGAAGCAGAAATTGTTTGTGTTTGTGGTCAAACCGTGTGTGTATTGTTCGTGTGTGTGGTGGTCTCTGAAATTGTCTATCGGTTAATATAAAGCATAATACGTAAGGTTAGAATCACCGAGGCCGCACTATGGGATAGACACCTATTTTGGTTGCCAAAAACCTCTAGCCTTCTAGGTTTGATGTCTTCGATGAATTGACTTTGGCGAATTAGAGCTTAATTTTGGCGTTCAAGATAGAACTGATCTAGATAAGTTGTAAGTTATCTAGATCAAACTCAATACTGTTAAAATAAAACTGATTCGCCCAAGTCAATTCGCCGGAAATTGACACATCCCCAGACCACTAGAGGTTTTGGCCAACCAAAGTATCTTTCTGCCCCACGATGGTCCGGTTCGAAGACTGATTTGTTGGGTTATTCCATCCAGCATGGACAATCCGGACACTCACCCTTGCTTTTTCCAACTGGCCTAAGGCCTGACGTTCCTTTTCTCGCCGAAGCGATTCTTTTTCCTCGTCTAGCGACAGATCGGACGATGGTTGAGAATAATTGGAATCCGCTGAACCCTATTTAAGAAAAGGAAGACAAAAAAGCAGAAGGAAAAGTTTGCGTTAGTTTTGCATCACAATGACATGTTTTGCACTCGGTCTATTCTAGGAAAAAATCATCAATTTCAAACGTCCCTCTAGCAGGGGGGATAAACTCAGTTCTATCACTGAGTAACTATTGATCCAAACAGGGAAAGCTATATTATGTTTCGTCCTAGAGAGAGAGCGGGTGATGTTGTTACGGCGTGGGACGTTTCCATGAGCAATAAATCAAATCCACAATTCATCACTAAACAAAAGAAACCAACGTCCAAAACAGTATCGAATTTGCTAAATCTAGGTTACGAGTCATTATGCTCGGAAATCGAGTCAATGTTTTTCTCTGATATCGTATTTGATTGGAAATGATAAAACAAAATAGTGTACAAATAAGACCGCGAAAAATTTGTTGGAAAATATGTTGTTTGCAATTTGAAAATATGTTTCAAAATTAATCGATTTAAGGTGTACGTTCCCATAATATGGTGAAAAATGCTAACCCTATATCCATAATTAGATAGATCATATCACTTCTTACTAGAAATAAATGACACACTTAGAACTGTATGTTAATATAAGGGCGAATTATTATGATGATTTTTCGAGATCAAGATGTTTTTCGGTTTAATATGAGGCATCCAACTCCTTGTACTCAAATAAGCAATAAAGCAATAAAAGAAAAAGTACCGTTCTGTCTCAAATTCCGAACACTCGGTTTTTGCATGACGTTTTGGTTGAAATGTTTCGCTGAAATATGTCATCAAATAACCAGGAAATGGCAGTCAATTGCAATTCAATTTTAACGTCTACCAATCTATTTTATACCTCGGGAGTAGTGATGATTCTCTAGCTAGAGATCAGTAGAACTAGCTCAGATGAATTTATTTGCGAAATTCTTCGTGCTGTTCGGAATTCGAATCAAGGTGTTCGGAATATGAGACAAAATGAACACAGTGTTCGGCATTTGAAGCAAATGATGTTCCACACTTTAACGTAAAAACAATACTAAACAAGTTAAAATGCACAATTTTATCATCAAACCCAATAGCTAACAGTTAGACAGTTAGATTTGAAGCCATTGTTGGCCTTAAGTGTTCAAAATATTGGTCAAAACAGTTTTACATAAACAAAGCTTTTCTATGCTACTTTGTATACCTATTGACCAATTTTTTGCTCTTTGTCAGGGCCCTCTACCCAAGGCTCTCAGATTGTAGCGAGGAGGCGAAGGACTCCGCCAACCGTGATAAGTTTTTTTTTTCAAATTCGGTAGATTTGGACAGGTGATCTTTGACTCTATTAGACTAATCAAGGTTTCCTACCAAATTACAAAAAGGAGACTGCCACGCTTTGTCGGAAACCCTGAAAGATAGTACATACACGTTTGTGTTCCAGTAAAATTATTCATTTCACAAAAAATGCGCTTCAAAATGAAACTGACCTATTTTTACATTTTGGGAATTTGTAATCAGAAGACACAGTGTGTTTGTTCGCCAAATTGAGACATGAATTTGCGAAAAAAAAAACCGTTTCTAGTGAGACTCGAACTCACGACTCCCTGTACGCTATACCGTCTCTTTAACCAACTAAGCTTCAGACACCTTATGATTCTGCGGAATAGAAAGCCAAACTGAATCCGAGTACTAACCATTAACACGTCTCTTTTCGCAAATCCATGTCTCTTTCGGACTTAGATGCCAAACACCCAACACGCTCGTGTTTGTACATATGTCCCGATTACATTGTGTTTTGTCATACTTAACTAGTAATGAATGTTTTTATCAAAATCCTTCAATGTGATGAGTTCAAGTACATTGTATGTAAGATGTTTAACATGAATTTTTGATTGATTTTTTTTTGGCTTTGCCAGAAAACATTTAACCATATGGAAAAATTTAATAAAAATCACTAGTTTTCCACTCCACATAAGATAATTTCAAGAAATCATAGCTTTTCAGGTATTTTCAATATAAATAAAAATTATTCATAACAGGTTTTCCTATGTCAAATATCTATACTTTTGGAAAGGCAAAATAAATTTTAGGTTTTACATGTTTTAACGTATATATAAGGACTTGGTTTTGACCCTTTCATAAATCGACCATAACTGAAATCTGATTTTCAGTTTCTTTACAAATTTAATATTCTTAGTTTATAATTTCCATTAATGTATGTGACAGTCTGATCATCAATCGTATCGGCAATCCTAAATATATTTTTTCAGATATTTATTGTCCGTACTTTTTGACCTAGCACAAATTTTGTACAACAAAGTCGCTCAGAAATAACGCAAAGCAAATAACGCAAGAAATTGTGCTAAGCCTATAAAGAAGTTTCTAGAAATGCATCACCATCAAACAACAGGAAGCGCAAAAAATCGCTCGTGCAAGCATAATATGTGTGAAAATCAGATTTTTATCTGCACTAGTCTCGAAATGGCAGTATAGTAAAGTCGTGCCCATACTTTTTGCCGAATACTTGCTGGTACGAAATTCAGTATGCGTTACACACAACAACTCACATAATACAGTGGGATTCCATTTTTGGCAACAAAGTCGAAATATTCAGTTCCCGAAAACGGAACCGTGCCAAAATCGGAACCTATTTTTTACTGTTTCATTTATCAAATATTGTTTTTTCTAGAATATCATTTGGATATTATTAGTTCTTCTTTATGGAACCCAGACGTTCTGCATATTAATAAAGTAGTATTCAGTTATTATGTAATGTTAAAATTTGAAATTTTCGATCACCGCCTCCGTAACGTCATTTTAAGAAAAAAATATTTTGTATGAGCCGTAACGCTCGAGCTTATCTCTTTCCCTTTCAAGTGTTACGTAATTTATGTACGGCGCCTTATCACCTAAACGTCTTCAATAATTTTTTATAAGCTTTATGTATACAATATGCATGTATGGGTGATGTAGGAACTATAATCGCAAAAGTGACCTTTATTCAAGAATTGGACATTCCTTCAAAACTGATTTAAAATTCAAAAATAAAATCAAACGTATTTCTGTATTCGTATTTACAAAAAAAAAAAAAAAAATCAGGATCTGGGTTTCGCAAAACCAAATAATTTTTGAATTTATTGAATATTAAAAATCAGAACTAAAAGGACACCTAACGCCAAATTCAACAAAATTCAGTAAACTTAGAATGGTTCATTTAAATTATTTGTTGCAATGGCTGAGCACAATTATTATTATTTTTTTCAAAACAGAGTGTTGGATTTTCCATAGAAATATTATTGTGAAATTAATGTTTAAATTATTTCAAAATGGTATAGAACAGTGCTGTCCAACCTGCATCCTGCGATCCGCATGAAGTCGTCATGATCCATAAATGCGACTCACAATTTCGCTATAAAACCTCAAAAGCTCGATATGAATCTTCAGGTGCCCGTAAGATTTTCACAGGAACACGCTTAGAGCCTGAAGCATCTTGCTATGAATCCACAGGATCTCGCTTACAATTATCAGGAACTCGCTTAGGATTCCGATAGAAATTTACATATGCCCAAGAGCTCACTAGGAACTTTCAGGCTATCGCTTAGATTAATAAGATTCCGCTCCAATACTGCTGAAAACTCTCAAATCGCCGACGGAAATTTGCAATCCCAAAATTCTACTGGAACGTATATTCAAGATTTTGACAAACTCTAGATATAACTAGAAATCCACAGTATACCGCTAGGAATTCGCAGAACGTCCTACTTGGAATCGAGTTTACTTGGAATGACTAGGTTTCACGCAGCGTTCCCAGTATTCCCTTATTATACATTCTAAGAATCCCGCAAGAATCCCCAGATTCCACTCAGTATTCTAAAGAAACCGCTGAAAAGTCTCAGATGCCCACTAAAAACCCAGGATTCCTGAAGGATTTTCTCAGGACTCAGTTTGAAAACTCCTAGATTCAGCTAGAGATCCATTTTGATTATTTTGTGTGGTTTGTATCATTAATTGAAATTCTTGATATGGTACGTAGTATACTTCAGCCAGAACGCCACTTGTATAGAATGTTGAGTTTCTTACAAAATCGAACGTCATACACAATCTCTAACAAAAACGGACAGTTGGGCTAAACAATCAACGCAGATATATACACTCATAATACAGACAAACAGTAAAATTCAGTAAGGTAACGAATATATTTTGTTTACTGGTATATGCCCACAATGGAAAGAGCTGTGAACTGAAAAGCCGATGCAAATTTTTTTCTTTGTGGCAAGACAATGTTTGTGCTTTTTTCGAATCTGAAGACAAGTGGTTATTTAAGTGTGCCTACTGGCAGACTCAATCAAATAGGTTGGTCTCACAGTATGGATGCCTTATGGAAATATGTTGAAACTGTTGATATTTGAGATACCTATAGACATTTATGATGCCATGAAACGTTGTGAATACATGACCATCCCGAAGAAAATAAGCTCGTACGGAAGCCCTAAAATTTGCTGAGATTTCAGCGAATATTGACGTAAGTGGTGCTCTGCAATGACACTGATCTGTTTTGAAAATGTCTATGGAGAAAAAGACACAATCATACAATCATCAAATACAACTCTTATGGTATTCTAAAAAAAATGTAAATGTAAAATGTAAATCGGGGGTGCCAAAAATGGAATCCCACTGTATTTGAACAATGCGAAAAAACAACCTTACTTTCACGGTTGCTATGTGCACATGACGACGTGCAAGCCGATTTGCTGAGAGTTTTTCAAAAGCAACTTTCTATCTCAAGATCAGTAGGCTGTCCTGCCCCTTGATTTACCCTAGCTGATTTACTTGCGGAAGTTCGACAACCAAAGTTGCCAGTCCAGAAAAAAAATAAAATTGGCCTATCTGGGACCTAGAAGGTCTGATAATGAATCGAAAGATTATTCAAGATCAAGTCTAATTTAGTTCTCACATGACACTCGTAAACAAAACTACAAAAAAAAAATGATTTGGATTCAGATTTATAGCAATTAGTTTACATAAATTCAATTCTGCCGTTTCACCAACGGAATATTCCCGAAATTACGCATATCATGTAAAATTTGTGACGCTGATTTTATTTTCTTATCTAAATAATTGCAATAAGGGTAAGACATGCGGTGGGTTAGCCATTGCCATGTATTGACATAACATCAACCTAGTCGTTATTTGAACTCCACATTTTTAAAGTTTTGGGTGCTTCTGCTGAAGTACAGCTTGGCTTAGGGTTTCGATCTACTTCGTCACAATTTCCATCGTATCAGACTTGAAATGTTCCACTACGTCGGATATTCGCACTTACCTAAAATAAAGATTCATTTTTCAAGTGCAAGTTTGTGAAAGCTGTTACGGTTCGTCCACTTGTATTTCAAAAATGCAGTAATACTGCTGTATTTTAATAAATAACTTTAGTTCAATTATCCACTTTACACTTTTTCATCAAACTCGCATGGACGTACCGAGCAAAACCTGATTAGCGATGGACAGAGCAATGCCCCCCTGTGTAACTTTCTTCATCGGGCACTTTTCTACATAATGGAAAGTCTTTGTACATCTACACTGAAGGATTTTATTTTAATGACACGCCGTAAAACTTCTATAATTCCCAACATTTTTAGAAATTCTCTCAACAAAGCATATAACTGAGAATGAATGTAAACAAAGTTTTTCATCGTCCGGACTGAGAAAATAAAACTTGTACGCATCAATGTGTGCGTGATGTTGGGCGTAGAAAACGGTTCTTTTGATTGGATTGTGATGTGAGAGATTGTTTTTGGTGCACTGTAAGCATCTGTCATGTTTCGTTAGGTCAACAGGACTTTTGCCTATAAACTAATCTACGATGACGTCACACGGTGTGCTGGAACACACATATTATCGAACTTGCATGAACCTCCGATCTTTTTTCACTAAAAGTTAGCCTTTATAGTCAAGAAAAGCTTGCGGAATATTAAAAAATCTTTCATCGGCAAAAAATTGAAAAAAGTCGATTTTTGTATTTTTACCCTTCTCCCATATAGGAGTTCATAGGAGAATATTAGAGTTACACTAATTTTGATGCACTGCAATAGCTCAAAGACTTATTTGATATACCTTGATCACGAATCGATTACAAGACGTTTCAAATTTAGCATAATTTCCTACCTACATTCACACAAGGTGACCAGCCCATGGTGGTATGCCGTTTATTAACGACATCGCATTTTTACATAGATTTATTAAGGCGAAGTAGGCCGTCATTGAAATTTGTTCGCGTCGTTGATGATTGTTGCTGATTCATCTCACGATTTCGAATCAAAGAAAATCAGTTGGTTTTGCACTGACTCACCTGAAAAAGTATCAGCATACTCTATGCATGTTAGCGCATGCAGTGACACTTTTTCAAGTCAATATAAACTATCAAGACTGAGTTTCATCACTTTGAAATGCAAGCTGAAAAGTCATCATTGTTGCCAAAACGAATGACGGGCTACTTAGCCTTAAGGTAAACATACTACAACTTATCAAGTTTTAATCAATGTTTCCTATTCTACAGAATAATTGAAATCATTGGAGTTCGTTATTGAACATGAAGCTTTTTTAAGATAACAGACAATTGTATAATTACATGCAACCATTAAAATAAACCGCCATACAATTATATAGGGCAATGTACTGTTTAAATTTTGTATGGTGTGTTCACATCTAGCTGGTCTTGTTATTCACATTTGTTTTGATTGAAAGATGGAGGAAGATTCTACGTAAACCTGTATACGGTATGTCTACATCCAAAACAAGAACGCATACAAATATTGTAAAATATCGTTACATATACAGGGTTTATACAGAAAATGTAAGATGTGAAAATAAAAAAAAACTATGATAGTCTTATATTTCTTGTATGAGTAACAATATTATATAATACTTGTAAAGTTGTCATGCAGATTTAAATGGAAATCTTGCAGCCGCTGGTTGGGTGCGTTTGGTAAAACCTCACATCATTAACGTATCCCTAGTTACATTCATATACTTGAAACTAAATACATACCATCAAACGGGGTAACTTTGATAGTTTTTTTAGAGAAAATCTAAATATTTTATTTTTTATTTGTAAAACAAGCACTGGTTTGTTAGTTATCGATTGCACATGAAAGATTGCATAACGGTTCGATCTTAATGAATCTATAGTTTTTCATATAATCGAAAGTCAGTTTTTGGTAATGGGGTAACATTGATAATGAGTAGATAAGCACATGAAAATCCAAAACAAACTATTGTTTGACATCATCACAGTTTGAATTGGATTGGAGAATGTTAACCTTCCAGTCGTCGCGCGGTTTGCCACCGTCAGAACCACCACGCTGCTGTTGGGAACGAAGAGCGAGGTTTTTCCACCAGTGTTGTACAACAGCGCGACGACTGAAGTGTTAAAAGAGAAACTGGATTAGATTTTATCAATTAAAGTACAGAACTTATTGAACAAGAAACATCTTTAAAACGGTTTTCAGTCAAAACAAACATGATAAACACCATCATAAATTCATAATAATGGGTATAAAAGTATATCTCTGAATAGATATCTATCGATAATCATGTTTCGACATTGAATTCACCATAAATCAATCGTTTTTGGAACATGAATGAGTATAAATCGAATGAATCCCGTAAAGTACATGAGGCGTTGCATACCTCTAGGCTTTTAATGTTATATGGGAATTTGTGACTTTGATTACGAAAATGATTCCAAATTGTAAAACTGTTTTTCCCTATGAGGTTTGATACCAGATTCATGTTCTACTATAGCTAGGCCATCAAGCATACGTACCGAACTCATTATAGTTTCATGAAATAGTGATAGTAAAACAGATTGTTTGTGAGCGTTTTGAAAGTACCAAAATCTCATCATTTTTAAATATTCGAATATAAAGCCTCAAATACTCTCGATTGGCATGAAAACAGCTCAGAGGTGAAGTGTCACACTGATACCCCTTAGTTTCGTATTCGTTTTGCTTAACTGAATAACATAATTTTTGTTATTTTGTTTAGTACGTTGCGGATCCCGCACTATCAAAGTTAGCCGCATTTTCAAAGATACCTCGTTTTACGATACTAAAATGTATGTGTCCATGTTGGATATTGAAATTGTTGTGTCTATTTCGCAAAATTTGCCCCCTCCATAAGTGCGAAGTCTTGAATAAAAGTGCTGAACTACGTTGGATCGCTTTGTCATCGTCGCCACATTTATTATTCATCCTATGACAAATAATTGGAGTGATGACATAATGTCGATCCGAAGTAATCCAGCCCTTTTACTCAAAATCAGGCACTTCAAACCCCAAATATAATGTGCGCATTGCATTTGAGTAGATTAGTGACAGCACAAAACTTGTATCACGATGAGCTTGAGACCACATTAAGGCTATATAAGCCGTTTACTGTTAATCATGTTATAGTGAACCCTCTCTCAAGACTTTTGCGCGTATAAGCACATGAATACAGCCTATACTGCCATGTGTATCCATTTCTGGGAATTCCTATTCTGATTAGAAAACTTTACCGTATACGTAAAATATTACTTATTTGATTCAGAAAGAAGAATACAAAGCGTTCATATGAGCTTTTCTGAAGTGAAAAGTGAAATTTCCATTATATAAAATACGGCATACCACCATGGGCTGGTCATATTGTGTGAGTGTATGTAGGAAATGATGCTTAATTTAAATCATCAAGAATTCATTCTTGTTAAAGATATGTCAAATTGATCATTAAGCCGTTAAAAGTCATCATATTAGTGTATCTCTAATATTCTCCTATGAACTCATATATGGGAGAAGGGTAAAAATACAAAAATCGTCTTTTTCCAATTTTTTGCCGATGAAAGATTTTTTAATATTCTGCAAGCTTCTTTTGACTATCAAGGCTAACTTTTAGTGAAAAAAGATCGGAGGTTCATGCAAGTTCGATAATATGTGTGTTCCAGCACACCGTGCGTCACGCCGCAACTTCCAGCGGGAAGAAAACCTTTACTGCGGGCCGTGTTTACAAAAAATGAACAACTTCGCTGCACATTCATCGACTTAATGTTCATCCGATGAACATTCATTCACTGGATGTTGGTCCGGATGTCATTTTATGTAAACACGGCCCGCATTTACAGCGGAAAAGAAAAAGAAAGTCGACAATGAAAGAAGACCGTGGATAAGTCCATATGCTTGGGCTGCATTTTATTGGCGCCAATGAATTTGAGGGGGAAACATATTACATCATACTGTAGGATTGGAGTGGAAAACCCATAGATCTAAATATTTTAGTAAAACATTTTATTACAACATTGAACTGTTGTATTCTGACCACTCACTATACTACAGTGAACCGTTAGTTGTGAGACGAATCAAAACTGATTGTGACCGAAAAAAATGGATACGACAGATATAAGAAAAGGTAAGTCAAAATTTCATTGCATTGCATTATTTCCAATAAACGATATATATTTATCAAAATCTTATTTCACAATTTGAAAGCCGCCATGTGGCATATGTTCGAGCCAGCATCATTCACAGAAAAACTGAGAAAATTTCAGATTCTCACTGATCAAAGCTTAATACGATGGTAATAAACACATCATCCCAAATACTCTCAGTGCTGCCTATTAGCCTAAAGCAACTTTATCTGATTCAAACTGACTTGTGAAAGTTGACCTACAATGAACCTAACATTTTTGTAATTGGAGGCATTAATGCCCAATATTGCTCTGGAAACAATTCTCAAAGCAACTCCAATGGCAGGATTTTATTTGACGAGTGCTATCAGATTTAACTTTAATTAGAGATTTTAGTTTCGGGCTGGCCATGTTGTATGCTGGGGCCTTCCTTAGCCGAGTGGTTAGAGTCCGCGGCTACAAAGCAAAGCCATGCTGAAGGTGACTGAGTTCGATTCCTGGTCGATCCAGGCAGTGTTGTGAAAAACTCAATTTCTCACAACTCACGCTTGAGATTTTTCATGCGTGAGTTGTCAATCATGAAACTCAGCAGTTAAAAAATCATGGTTGAGTTGGCTCACCTTTTATACTCATTGTCTCGTATTTCCACAGTTTACTTCCACATGGCAATAATTTCTTGTTAGTCTGGTAAAATTATGTTAATCATTTTTAACGTAAACAACAACATTCGAGTTTCACGAGTTTTTGCCGGGTTTTGCGACTGAATCATTTTTTAAGGTTTGAGTTTATTGAGTTGATTTTGCATCAAAATCTCAAGCGTGAGATTTGCAAAGCAGATCTCTAATGAGTTTGCTCTCACGGGAGAGCGTATTGATTGAGATTTTGAGTGTGAGTCTATCAACACTGGATCCAGGATCTTTTCGTTATGGAAATTTCCTTGACTTCTCTGGGCATAGAGTATCATCGTACCTGACACACGATATGCGAATGCGAAAATGGCAACTTTGGCGAAGAAAGCTCTCAGACAAAAACTGTGGAAGTGCTCATTAAACACTAAGCTGAGAAGCAGGCTCTGTCCCAATGAGAACGTTAATGCCAAGAGGAAGTATAAACAGAAGAATATGTTGTAAATGAGCAAATGAGCAATTCATATATTTAGGTTAAGTTTAGTGAATTGTTGATGATAGCTTAATATATTTTAAATAAATAAAAATGGAATGATGTTTGTATGTCACGAAATGGCTCACGAACGGGGCAACGAATTTGAATGATTCTTTCTCCATTTTGTTCGTCAAGGGTTCCGACGTGTTTGTGTGTATAAAAGTTCCAAGTTGTTCACCGGGAAAGTAGGAAAAACGGTACTGAACGGAACTGTCTTTTTGTATGGGACGATTCATAGCGGTTTTCAACAGCCTACTTGATGGCGAGACGAAGTTTGCCGGGACCACTAGTTTTAAATAAATTGCCATGATTGTAGTGCCTAACACAGAACACTAAGATATAAGAAAGGAATGTAATGTTTGGAGTTAGTATTAATGAAGAAATTAAAAAAAAAAAAATCTTGTTGACATGTATGCTTGATGATCATGATAATTCAATCGATTGTATAAAGGCATGCTTTCCAGGTTTGTATGAATATTAGTCGAAAGTCCTGTGCTTAATTTCACTTCTATAGGTTATTTATTGAAATCTTCTTTTTCTAATTCACATCTGGTTGGAAGCATGGAGATATGGTAGACTTTCGGGTATTTATCAATTTACCTTTCTCAATGGACAATATAATGCTTTAGGTTTTAAGTAGAGCAACAATCGTTTGACAACATAGTTCATGAAAAAATAATCTTGAACTTCTCTACACACATATGACATTGAAATCAAACTTTTTTTTTATAATTTGAACATCAATGAACTTGATCTATGGTTAAATACACAATCAAACACAAAAAAAATGAACCGAACCAAACACAACCACTCGAAATCAGAATCGAACAAAACTGAATCCAACTAAAGGAAAATCGCCACAATCGATGATGTCGCGTGAGTGACACACTACTGATTACAAGCTAGATGTAACATTGTAACGAACCAGAGTGACGGGAAAAACTTTTGTCCACGGTCGCCGAAAAAGAAAAACCAAAACGGAAGCAAAAAATAAACTTAAATTGGAAGACATACACAGCGAAGCAATATACACTTTGTAGCTCATAAAAATGAATTGACGAAAGCTAGACCCAATGCCATTAGGGGAAAGTGGTTCAAAGTGTACAGTAATAATCCTATGATGGAAGAATAGTAGTTTCCTACAGATAGTAACCTGGAATTAAATGATAAAACAGCCATTTGAGTTTAAAACGGTTTTAGAGGCATCTGAGTTCGCAAATGGAAGAATCAACAAATTTATAGTCATGGAAACGCAAGGTATTTCACTATTATGTGGAGCGAAATATTTCTTGCATAATTGATTATACGGGTTTGAAATTTTTGGCAATTGTTGAAGAGAAAATTATCCATTATCTCAAAAGTAAAAAAATGTTTCTCTATAGAGTAACTTTAAGCAGTTACAACTACTTCATCGCTAAGTAAAGTAGTTTTTTACATTATCACTAAACCGACTAAACATTTTTCTCGAAGGTAGTTATTTCACACACTCTTCAATTGTTCAAAAATCCCTCGGATGTATTTTACCCTACGATCTCCTAAGTCCTACCGTTTGTTGATGCTTTGGAAAAACGGAGCCTCAAAACGGATTCCGTACAACGGAAATCCAATTATGTGCTTGTGTGTGCATATTTCGACGGTATGTGCACGGGATCATCTTTGGGTGGGTGGTAGGTGGATAAGCAAACCTACTAGCCTAGCCGAACACAATGTTGGACACGTTTGACAATTTTCACCCAATCATGGTTTAAAAAATCCTGAAAGAAACAACACTTTAACACAAAAAATGGAGTGAAAATCTTACTAGTGTGTTGAATTTGTAATGTTCTAATTCCATGGTATCTACGGAAAACAGTTAGTTTAGGTACTTTTGTTTGAATTTTGTACAAATCCCATAAATGTTTGAAATATATTTAGCGTATAGAAAATTTTGTCGCAGTTCATAGTGAACGAAATCAAGTGTGCTATAAGAACCGAGTTCTGTCTACTGCCTGCTGAAGTCGTTATATGGGCAAGGATTTGTTCATACACAATGAGAGTGCCTACTAACTGGCACATGACCTCCTGCTCCTCGTGCCTAGTGGCCGGTTATTTGCTTTTCCGAGCAAATGGGATTGCAGGTCCACTTCTATACGTCCCGCGGGATTTTCGGGATAAACTTTGAGACGGTTCCCTATCATCATGTTTCAAGAAAAGGGATTGTCGAGATTTTGTGCAGTTTGCTTCATCTTTTGTGTATGTGCTTCATAATGGTACATTGAGTTGTGTTGTGCTAGACACAGTTTGTCAAAAATTGATGCAGAATCTTCTTCCACATTTTTAACAGCTGACTATGGAAATGATCATAACTTTTTTACGGATTCAATTTTTCGCATAGTAAAAACATTACCGTGGCAAAATTTGTTTTAAACCCCAAATAATACATATAGTTTATTTTTTTAATCCCTTAGTAAGTATAATTTTGAACATTTCATTTATTTTTTTATTTCCAGGTGTTCTGTGTTAGACAAAACTATCATCCTATTTTGGTAAAACTTAATTAGGCTTTTATAACTAGTTTGTAAACTACATATTACATATCATTTGCAGTAGCAGTTCAAATTTTTTACAGGAGGGTTGATTTCACCTGCTTATAAGAGAAAAAAAACACTTTCAATTAACTTAATCTAAATATATGACGTATCAATAGTGGCAATAAATTGCAACGATTGTTGTCTAAATTATAATTAATATAAGAATCAGAGCATAAGAATCATTTTCAAAATTTTATTTTGAATCCTCTGCAGAGCTTACTTCCTGGTATTACAAAAGCTAGTACATATTGGTACAGCATTCCGGGTAGAGAAGAATTGCAAAAGAATAACATAACTTACCATTAAAATAGAATGTTTGAATAGCAAAATTTGTTCTTTGTTTGTTTGAAATAAGAGATAAAATAACAAAAATAATAACTAAGTTTATATGGCATAAAAACTAAATAATATCATATTTTGCCATTGTAATAACAAAATAATAGCAAAGATATATGCAACCGTAAATAACAAAATATGTTATTATTTAGATATTGATAACAAAATAATAAAATAAGCTATTCACGAGTAGATCGAAATAATGGTAATTTTAGTTCTTTGACATTAATATATAAATTAATCATGATTGAAAAATGAACTTTTTGCTTTCTTGCCAAAAAACATTTTCTTTTTAAATCTTCAATGAATATCAATCTTCTTCTTCTTCTTCTTTCTGGCGTAACGTCCCTACTGGGACAGAGCCTGCTACTCAGCTTAGTGTTCTTATGAGCACTTCCACAGTTATTAACTGAGAGCTTACTTTGCCAATGACCATTTTTGCATGTGTATATTGTGTGGCAGGTACGAAGATACTCTATGTCCTGGGGAGTCGAGAAAATTTCCAACCCGAAAAGATCCTCGACCGGTGGGATTCGAACCCACGACCCTCAGCTTGGTCTTGCTGAATAGCTGCGCGTTTACCGCTACGGCTATCTGGGCTGAATATCATACGAATTGTAAAATGAGCTATTATGGCAAAATTTGATGTTGGTTTGTTCTCATGAATTATTTAAATCAAGTTATCAAATATCACAATAATGACATATTTTACTGTGATGGCGATGTTTGTTATTCTTTAGATATTTAATGTTTTTTTAGTATGTTTGCACAAATAACAAATTATACCATGATATTATATTTTGTTATTGATTAATTATTACATGACTTTCAAGTATAACATACCAATGACAAATTTTGCTATGATTGTATGTTTTGCTATTGATGAGATATTTATTTCATATATTAATAACATTTATCATACAACTTATTTTACCATTATTTTGTTATTCACCTCTACCCGGGATGGCCGGCCTGAAAATTTGTTTGAAGATCAAATGCTTGCTCTTAAGGCTCAAGAATTCATCATTCAATCATCAGCAATCATCACTAAAAACCAGTTTTTTGCTCAAATTTAGAGAAATCCCCATAAAAATCTATCACTGCATTACAGGTAACAAGATTGTATAGCAATTATAGATTCTCTCCAACATTGCTTCAATTATGACAAAAAAAAACTGGTTTTAAAAGTTTTCAGTACGATGATGGTTATTTTCCTCTCAAGACAAAGTTACGATTTTCTGTTAATGAGTGGATAAAGCCATTTTATATATTTGTTATAAATGGCATGAATGCCCTCAATGTGATTTTTGAAAGTTATTTTTTTTATCTAGCATGAGTCCTCCTTCATATGACCAATTTATTAGTCATTTAATTTATTTATTGGAAAAACTCAAAAGAGGTTTTGACAATTCCTTGGATATCGTACAATAGACCTGTCTAACTTCAATTTGTGCGGTCAGCGAAGAGTTTGAAGACTCTTCTCATATCTGGCATTTCAACTCTACCATATTTTTTGTTTTAAAATTCTCACGATATTTTTGATCCTCGTAAATTTACTTTACTTACTCGGGGCCTTCCTTATCCGAGTGGTTAGAGTCTGCGGCTACAAAGCAAAGCCATGTTGAGGATGTCTGGGTTCAATTCCCGGTCGGTCCAGGATCTTTTCGTAATGGAAATTTCCTTGACTTCCCTGGGCATAGAGTATAATCGTACCTGTCACACGATATACGAATGCGAAAATGGCAACTTTGACGTAGAAAGCTCTCAGTTAATAACTGTGGAAGTGCTCATAAGAACACTAAGCTGAAAAGCAGGCTCTGTCCCAGTGGGAATGTTAATGCCAAGAAGAAGATGAAATTCACTTGATTTATTTTTCTTTCATTCAAACATTCCATTTTCGAAAAACGGCTCAATTTTATGAAGAATAAATAAGGTACACCGGGGCAAATTGAAACGGATGGAAAAAGCTGAATTGAAAAGTTTTGCATATAATGTCAATAAATGTTTGCAAGTTGTTTCTTCATAAAAGTTTGTTTCAATTGTTGACTTAATGTTTCTGTAGTAAAATTTCTTAATTTTATAATATTTCATTCTGATTTTCATAGAAACAAATTTCGTACAGGGATCGACTGTGATGGAGGTTATGTTGTAATTTGTTTTCGGCTTTCTAGTCTTTACAGAATACGAACAGATTTCTGTTCTACATCTGACGTTTCTGTCACACATAATGTACCTTTTTCGAAGGAAAGACAACAATCACTCCGTTTACTCGTTCTAAGTACGTCTTAACTCTCAATTGCACGTCGGAACATAAGTGTTTCGCGTTCCCTTCTTCTACGCTCTTTTTTGAAACTAGTGGTTAAATTAATATACCTCATATTCTCAGACATCTGGCACGAAAGTACCCATAGTCCTGATGTCCTGAAAATCTACAAAATCAAGAGTTATGCCCAGAGAGTATCGATGGAATGAGTGTAGTGTATATCCATCTACTTGTTTTTTTTACAAAAGGCAGATCACTGAATACTCCGTTTCACCGAATAGCCCAGTTCCCGGAAAAGTTTTAAGGCATCATAATTGTCATAACGTTTTACATCTCAAGGTGGTGAATTGTCATTGGATATCCAAATGTGATCAAATTTTCTATTGGAGATTTAACTTTAGAAAGCATTGCCAACTACATTAATCGAACTTCAGAATGATAAAGTCAGGCTCACCAATTATATTTTTGCAAGGTGCAATGAAATTTACAAATTTCAAATATCATTTGAATTAATATTCACTGATTTAAATTGCACTATAAAATTTAGATTATATCGACTTTTTTCATAACCTTGCAGTCTCCATACAAAATTCTTCGTTTCTCGCAAAATCATCAGAAAAATATTTTCGATATTTTTTTGTTGGGAAGTATTGTTTAGCATATAAAGTTGGAATTCTGAGGCAAATTAGGCAAATAAACCGCCACACGATTTGGTAAATTTGTTTGCAAGTTGGCTGAAATCGTCAAATTCTGTATTTTCAACAGCCAATATCTCTAAAACTTGACGTGCTACGATTTAAAAAAAAACGATAATTGATTCAGTAACCCTGAATTCACTGTGGGAGTCTATCCATGGTGCGATGAGCCCCAGTACCGGACACTTAAGCCACTAAATTCATAATTCGAAAAATATTCATTTTATGGGCTCGTGTTACCCATTTATGATAAATATTATCATTTTTATAGTGTACAAAAATAAATTTGAAAATATAAATACAAATTTTGACACTGCATTTTGATGATGAATTTTAGTACCAAATTGATCGATCTTGAAAGGTGGCACTCAATATCGGAAACGATCTGGAAAAGCCTCGAATTCTGTAAATTTGAACATCATTGAATGTGTACACTATAGGAATAGTTTATAATTACCAATTCAATGCATTTGCAACATTTACAAGAATAATTTGAGTTTTTCTTAGTTTACAAGATGCCTATATGATGATATATGATGAAAAATAGCACATTTTACGATGTTATTCTGAATGTTCATTCTTTTTAATTTTATTGCATGTTTGATAGCATGATCGACGGAACCCATGAAAAATGAAAGTATTTTGAGACACTGATGCAATAATTACAGAGATATCATATAACAAATCAAGCAGTCCGAAACTGAGGGACAGGAGGTGCTTAACCGAAATTGTAATTTGTCCATATTTAGTTCAGTTATGGTACAAAATACATTCATACTTTCAAATTTGGATTATGTTCGATCATGCTTGCGGGATCCAAAGTATTTTTCCATATTCAAAGTATTTACTAAATAGGCTCAAAATTAAGAGAATACGTGAATTTTTTAAAGATTTGCAATTTTTTCTACTTTTTTAAAAAGGCATGCATATTTCAAGGATGTGTTGTTCTACGCAAACATTAGTCTACATAATAGCTTTCTTTTCTACTAATACACCATCTTGATTGGACCATGATTTCTCAGTGTTTCGACTTTGTCCGGTATTGGGTGCTGTCCGGCACTGGGGGATCTCTCCCTACTGCTCAGAGACGACTCAGAAACGATTTGTTTGATGAGGAGTGCCAGAATGTGACGGATGAGAAGAATGTTGCCAGAACCTGAATGTTAGTGTCTGGTACCCGGCAGAATAGAGATCGGTACAAGGAAGCTAAAGCAGCCGGGAAAAGAATTCACCGCAGAAAGAAAAGGCAGTATGAAGAAGACATCATTACTGAGGCGCAAAACAGCATGGAACAAAACGATATGCGGAGATTTTACGAAACTGTCAATGGCGTACGGAGAAAAACTGCGCCGTCTCCCGTCATGTGCAATGACCGCAAAGGTAACTTGCTGACAGACAAAATCTTGGTGGCTGCCAGGTGGAAAGAACACTTCGAGCAATTGTTGAATGGAGAGAACACGAGCGCGTCTGAGAACAGATTAATCATCAGCAACGATGGACAAGCTGTGGAGCCCCCGACGCTAGATGAGGTTAGAAGAGCGATTAAGGAGTTGAAGAACTGTAAGGCTGCTGGAAAAGACGAGCTCCCGGCCGAGATTTTCAAGCACGGTAGTGAGCAGCTGTACGAAATACTGCACCGTACTCTGTTAAGGATATGGGAGGAAGAAGAATTGCCTGCTAGCTGTCTGGAGGGCCTCATCTGCCCTCTGTATAAGAAGGGGCATAGATTGGCATGCGCCAATTACCGAGGAATAACGCTCCTCAATTCGGCGTACAAAATAATGTCGCGTGTTCTGTTCAACAGATTGAGACCGCTGGAGGAGTCCTTCGTCGGCGAATACCAAGCTGGTTTTCGTGAGGGCCGATCAACGACGGATCAAATGTTTACCTTGCGACAAGTCCTTGATAAGATCCGGGAATACAACTTGCAGACTCACCATCTGTTCATTGATTTCAAGGCGGCGTACGATTCAGTAAAGAGAAATGAGGTATGGCAGATAATGGTAGAACATACATGGTTTTCCGGCGAAACTGATTAGACTGATTCGTGCAACGTTGAATGGATCGAAATCAAGTGTGCGGGTTGCCGATGAGACTTTAACCTCCTTCGTAATTTTAGATGGATTGAAGCAAGAAGATGCACTTTCGAACCTTTTGTTCAACATTGCTCTCGAAAGAGCTATAAGGAGAGCGGGCATGCAAAAGAAGCGGTACCATCGTCACCCGGTCGCATATGCTCCTTGGTTTTGCGGACGATATCGATATAATCGGAATTGATCGTTGAGCCGTAGAAGAGGCATTCGTGCCTTTTCAAAGGGAGACAGCGAGGATTGGACTTACCGTCAACACCAGCAAAATTAAGTACATGATCGCTGGTAGACAGCGTAGATCCAATCGTGACGATGGTAGTAAAGTGGTGCTGGGTGGTGAAAAATTTGGTAGTGGAAGAATTTGTGTATCTTGGTACTTTAGTGACGTGCGATAATGATGTTACCCGCGAATGGAAAAGGCGTCTTGCAGCTGCGAATAGGGCTTTTACGGGCTCCGTAACCAGCTTTAGTGCCGTAGCCTGCAGACGAAAACAAAATTCGCGCTATATAGGATCCTAATCCTTCCGGTTGCTCTATACGGCCATGAATCCTGGACGTTAAAAGAGGTCGACCGGAAAGCGTTTGGAGTTTTTTAGCGTAAAGTGCTGCGAACAATACTCGGCGGTAACAAGAAAATGGCATCATGAGTTGTACCAAGTATATGAAGAAATGGATATTATCAATCTCATAAAACACGGCAGGCTGCGTTGGGCTGGTCACGTGGTACTAATGCCGGAAGAACGACAAGCAAAAATAATATTCAGTAGAGAACCCGGGCGAGGCCGTCGGCTTCGTGGTAGGCCGCGCACACGTCGGCTTTTTGCAATTGAAGAGGACTTAAGGGCACTTAACGTTCAGGGCGACTGGAAGCGATTAGCTCAGGACCGAGCCCAGTGGAGAAGAATTATCCATTCGACGTAGCGCGACGACTGAAGTGTTAATGAAAGATACTGTTAACTCTCCATAATAGTTTAATCGATACTTCAATATCGAGTTATAGAACCACGTAGAAAGGGAAGTATTATTGTGTAGTACTATAAATGAGTAAAGATTGATGTTTGTCGTTGTATAAGTGTTTTGAACCAAATCGTTTATTGATAGAAGGGATCGAAATAGAACGGCAATCAAAACTGTTAGGTCAGATCAAGAAAGCATGATTGTTGATCAGTCTTAACACATGAAGTCATATTTCTGAACCATACTTGATTTATATTTGTGTATTCATTTTTGTAGATAATTTCTTTATCTAAAAAAAGGTCATTGTTCTCATTTTCTGGTCTTCCACAGTATATAAGTGAAATAAATCACTCATCGCGAGGCATTGAACCGCTTTTTTTCGTACCGAATATTTTTGTTTACATTTCAGCACACGCCCCCTGCAAATAATATTTACTTTTCCGTTTCTGAATCATCGTACTCGGAACCTCTAAAACTACATTTCAAAATAGCACCTTTGAATCATAGCCAAATGTATCCGGTGAATTCCACCATTGGGACCGCTGCTGACCACCTCTTTCTACCCGGTTCAAGGGGCAGCAACCAGTTGCCCACTATGAAGGCAAACGTCTAACCAAAATGTGAGTAAACACTCGATGGATGGTATAAATTCGATAAATAAACGCCTCTATCCAGTCCGGTGTCTATAAATACCCATCTTCTTAGCGAAGTTCCGAGTCTGGGTCTAATTTTAGATATACTGTCGGATAATTGCGAGTCCCAGTTATAACGCAGTTATTGATGATAATTGCGCACATCCTATGATATAATTCATTGCTCGAAACATACAAAGTGTGCTATTTGAACTGCCAGAAGTCTCGCCCCGTAGAAGCCTGCGAATCGTCCCCGGAAGGTAGCACTGACTGCTCGCCAACAACAAATCACCGGAGACGGGGCGCTACCGTAGTTTTGGGTGAAATTGATTTTCATGTTTCGTAAAACTCGATACGAGGTCCAAAGATGTGCACAATTTTTCAAAACATAACAAAATTTTGATATTTTTGTTCGCGAAATATATTTTTTATCATTGTTTTTCACAGACTTCTCTATATGACACTTGAAATCAATGGATAATTGAATATAGCTCTATAAGTAAAAAATAAATCGTGTGAAACGGTGATCAATTTCACCCGAATTAACGGTACTGCAGCAAACTGTCCGACTATTTATTCGTTTCCAAATAAGGCGAGCAGATAGGGAAGCACTCGGAAGCGTTGGGACCACGAAGGGCGGGGCACAGTTTAGAGAGTGTATAAATTTTAGAATATTAAACGATGGCGAAATTTATTGCTCATTTTACTGCAGAAATTTGTTTTCCCTCGGCTGCTGCAGCTGGCTGCAATTCGTAGTCGGTGGCTTCCTTTCGTGTGTGCACTATTGTTGGAAACTAAAAATGAGGGAAACAAGCTCCACAACGGCACAGCTCGCGCTGCAGAAGGGGAACTGGGTGTAAAATGCATCGTAGGGGTGAAAAAAACCCACAGCAACATCATTGAAATAAGAGGTATTTTAGCCGAGTTCGGCTAATCTCAATCATTTTCAACGACACGCACACAAAATATTTTTCAGTTATCTCATTAAAAATATAGAAACTTAAAAACGGTTTTAGGAGTTGGAAACGTTAGGCGAAATGTGCTGTACGCAAATATTATAAGTGATGTTAAATTGTGCCTTGAAAACCAAACACAACCAAAACATAGTATCTGCTGCATAAATTAGAATTAGCAAATTAGATTTAGTTTAATTTCTTTAAAATTTAATTTCAGAAAATTGATTGCCTCAGTTTTAGGTCTGTCTTGGTAATTGCGAGCTTATCTATTGAATTTCTCAGTAGAACTTAAGATCTTGACAATATTTGGTCGGTTTACAGACAGACTGGACCAAATGTTTTTATGGTTTCAGGACAATGTACCCCGAACATTAGAAATATCAAAATATTTGCAGTTTTGCTGCAAGAATATAACATTTCTATTTGGTAATACATCTGTCTGGAGTCTTTAACGCATCCTTAGAATGTAGTCCGGTATGTATGAACAACACTGACCATATGTGGTTGAAATTGAGTTTTTCTTTAGGAGGTGCATTTAAATCCGTTTTTCCTCATCAACCTACTTCGTGTAGATATGTAGCATTGGTATAGGTAGGCGGTCCCTTGAGCATTCAGCGCCCGTGTCCGGAAAACAAGCAACGGAAATATAATAGGCACATTCCTGGGGTTATAGTCCTACCTTCCTACCAACTAGTGAAGCAGCTGCGGGTTCGTTTTCTGGATGGCGCAGCAAACATATTGTGATGAACTTTGTCTGAATGGGATGGATTCATGCATTGCTCATTGCTGGCGGATGCGCCAGGCTGAAGAGATTTCGCAAATAGATGAAGGAGCATCATGGTAGCTTGTTTTTTTTCACATTATTTTGACATAGGACTATGGAGTGCTTTCTGGCTATTGTCTCTTCTTCTCTTCGTGTCAGGAATATTTCACTGACAAAAGTACATAAGAGGGCATGATCCATCACAAGTTTTGGGATAATTAAAGTATGTATTTTGTGTCAAGTATAAATGTGTTCAAAACAGGTGAAATTTTTTATAAGAATCATGGATTTCAATTAAATCCGCTGCGTGACAGCGAGAAACGTTGACATGCTTCCGCAGCCAATACCGATTCGCATTCTAATCTCTGGCGTCTGGCGGGCTATCGAAGATTTGAATAACAAAACGCACAATCCATATCTCACTCATTCATTGCTCCTAGAATACATAACAAATTTCGCCATGAATGGCCGTGTTTACGCAAGAAAACATTTCACCTGTTCCACGCGATGACACGTTGTCTAGTTTGACACCCATCATCGGCCTGAACCATCCGTCAGTCCATCATCCCAGTTCCGTTTTGCATACAAAAGCCGAATTTAAATATAAACCAGCCTCAACCTGATCTCGAGTACGGTTCGTAGTGACTCACCCTTCAAAACCATGGGCGTAGCCATGATTTTCATCGGAGGAAAGCGAACGACTTCAAAGGCATCAGTTAGTGGTTATTTTATTGTTTAGTACAAATTGGATAAAGTCAAAACGTTTGATTCAGTCCCATCGACTGGCGATTTTGTCTCCAAGAGATATCCGCATAAATTCAAGTAATATCTCCAGAATTTATGCAGATGTGTTCAAATGATTTATCCAAAGAACCCGTCAGGATTTCAACCGAATTTTATCACAGGATTCTTTTGGAAATTGTTCTAGGTATTCTTCGAACTATCTTTCCAAACTCTTCTGGAAAATACTCAATGCTCAATATATTGCTGTTAGAAACAATGGGCTATTAAAAGTAATTTTTAACATATACACCATCCTTTGTCTGAGGAACTCAGGAGGTTTGTAATGAAAAGCAAATAAAAATATTTATCCACAAGTTCGCCCAGATACACATTTGAGAACATATTTAAGTCATTCAAAAGTTCATTTGAGGTTTCCTTTCTGGATTTTTTCAGAAATAACACAAGTATCTACTACAGTAAGAGTAATCTAGATACTCATTTTAGATAGTTCAAGAAGGAATCTTTGGAAATCCTTGTTGGTATTTCGTAAAATAAATAAATACGTTGAGTTGTCCTTAGTAAAAATCCTGTTCGAATCACTGAAAGTTTCCTGTGAAGTTACTTGAAAGTTGTGTGGTTTTTATTATCAAAATGGCTGGGCAAATTTAAGAGTTGTCTTGATAATAACTGCTGTTAGATTATTTTTACATTTATTTTATGAAGTGTTATTTTTATCGTAGGCTCATGGAAGAATTAATCAAATCACTATAGCAAAATTTCTGGTCCAATTTATAAAAATCGTAGAGATTTTTCCAAGGTAAATATCTTTGTGTGATTTTTTGATTAGTTGCATATAGAATTCCGACAATATATCAGGGCAATATTGCAAGAACGGAATGTTTAGAAAGGTTTTTCATAGAATTCCTTTAGTTATTCAGGGCAGAATCTCAGTAGAATAATCAAGAACGATTGAAAACATATCTCGAGAGAATATTTAAGATATAATAAGGTGACCTTCCTTAGTCGAGTGGTTAGAGTTCGCGGCTACAAAGCAAAGCCATGCTGAAGGTGTCTGGGTTCGATTCCCGGTCGGTCCAGAATCTTTTTGTAATGAAAATTTTTTTGACTTCCCTGGGCATAGAGTATTATCGTGCCAGCCACACAATATACGAATGCGGAAATGGCAAGTTTGGCAAAAAAAGCTCTCAGTTAATAACTCAGTTAATAAGCTCAGAAGCAGGCTCTGTCCCAGTAAGGACGTAATGCCAAAAAGAAGAAGAAGTAAAAAAGGATGTATTTTTTAGGAATCTATATCAAATCTGTGGTGTATCAGTCGTTTTCTGTAGCCTAGGCAAAATAAAAAAAAACGTAGGGCCCGTTTTGGAGTTTCGCCTTTTAGATTGTAGAAGTTTACAAACTCAAAGGAAATCTGAAATATTTAGATGGGTTTTTATTGACCGTGATTATTATAAAAAATAAACCATCAACATTTGAATCAACGTTGGATTGTATGATTATTTGTAACACCTGAGTGGAGTATTAAATGAGAAGACCAATAAAATTTGGACTTACGCCCTTTTGGAAATGTAGCCATGAAAACACTTATTTTCAATAGATTAATTAGCCATACCAGTATCGTTAAGCTTGTTCAAATGTTTCCAATGGCACATTGCACTTACATGTCGCTTAAGTCTCTTACAATTAACTGAATTTTCATAAGAATTTTATAAGACATTACGGAGTCAATTTTATCATATAACCAAATTAGTTATTGTAGCACAATCTTCTAGATACTTAGGTGAACCCAAGTGCTCAGTATTCAAATTATATAATGACATTTAGGGAAATTAAATTCGATGTTATGGGGTATAATCTTTTCAAGAAAGTTTTGATTTGAGTTCTGATTTTTAAGGAAGGAATGTAAAATTAAGCTTTGTAAGTGTTTTTAAATTCAATGAAACCAAATAATAACGGATATTTCTTACTTTTCTTAAGCGTAATCGTAACTTTAAATTGCGTCTATTTTCTCATTCAAAACTCAGTCCAGATGTTACAAATAACTAAACAAACCAACTTTTAATCACATTTTGATGGCATTTTTCTTTGGATAATCACGACCAAAAAAAAAAACAGTTTAAATATCTCAGATCTCCATTGAATTTGTGGACTAATACAAACAAAAGGGCGTAACTTCAAAATGGGTCCCATGATTTTTTTTTAAATTTTGCCCAGATATGCAGCTAAGCTGTAGAAAACAACTGGTGAGCACAGATTTGATGAAGACTTTTTCTTGATCATAACGGTCAGGGCAGCACCGTGATGACTTCATTGAGCTTACTTCATCGAAGTACTTAGAGCACGTACTGCATCAATATTCGTAACTTATTTGGTATGTAGATCTAAAACCCTAAATTCCAAAAAAATCTTGGATATCTCAGAACGTCTTTTGAATGTGACACTACAGCAATAAGTATATTGCTCTGAACTTCAAAGCTTCATAGATCACGCTTGTAGTCATAGATAGTATATTCCAAGGTATTTTGAAGTTTGGGGCAGGTGCTAATAGGTGCTCAAAGATTGAACACGTCTCATCCATACCACAAAATAAAAGTTTAAAACCAATCGCACCATTCCCGTGAAACATACCATTACAATACAAAATTCCCTATTAAATCTTTTTGATCCAATTTACGAACTACGTGAAAAAAGTTACATAAATTGAATTTACGTAAAAAAACTTTCTTGTGGGCTTCGTGGCCGTGCGGTTATCGGCGTCAGTCATTTAGACGTATTGTGCCACGTGCTGTGGGTTTGATTCCCGCTCCAGTCGGTGGAAACTTTTCGTCAAACAAAAAAATCATCACTGGACTACTGGGTGTTTCGTGTTGTCCGTTGCCTCATGTTAGTGATTGTTCAGTTTGTGCAGCCTTTGGCTGAAGACGGTGTAAATTGTCTTTTCAATCGAGGTGTAAGAGTAATTATTTTTCGAAGGAGCTGAAAAATTGAAAACCGCATGGTAGAGCATGTAGAGCAAACATTTGATTACCTTTCAGAAAAACACCCTAAATTCTTCAAGTTGCTATTATGTAGCAGAATTTCTACACGAATTATTGTTGGACAAACGTTTTGAAAACTCTCAGTTTCTATGGAATATATAAAGAAAAACCTGAAGTTCTTAGGCAAAAAAGTCAATTTGAACAAATTGGGATGTGAAATTGTGATAAATAATGGAATTGTTCTGGTGGGTTTCGATCCCACGACTCCCAATACTCTAGACTGGGCGCGTCAACTCTACATATCTTTTAACTCTCTTTTAGATTCCCAATTCGTCTCTCCTTAGCGTGCCTACGAACAACAGTGAGAGATTTTTATTTTTTTTTTTGCGAAAATAGAAAACTTTTTTGTATGATTCATAAACAAATTTGCTTGAGGTTTATAAGCAAGATATATCCGGAAATTCTGATTCTTATAGAAGTATTTTGATATATCTTCTTTCTAAAATTTCCTAATATAATCTGGAGAATATTCAAACAAATCAATAGAAAATTTTCAGGAAAAAATCGACGAGAAATTCGTCTGATGTGGGAGAGTTGGAGCTACTAGTTTCGGCGCTACAGTCTTGGGTAATCCAAACGACTGTAATACCATACGAAATACGACTAAATAGAATTCTCCCCCTGAAGAAGACTCGGATTAGAGTCGAAACGTCGGGAAAAATAAAAAATTGTCGTTTTGATCATTTAAGACTGCAGCGCCGAAACTAGTAGCTCTGAAACTTATATCAGTTGATTGTGTTCATCGTCATGCAGATATTACGTTACGCTCCAATACATTTTTTTCACTTTACCAAAACATAGTTTTTCTTTATTGTCTCCAAAAGTTTTTTCGGAAATTTATTCAGGTATATCTCGAAGTTTTCCTCAGATATTGAAGAATTCAATTATTGATTCTTTTAAAGAGTTTTTAATGAACTACTCAGAGAATTCAACCAGAAATTATGTCAAGCAAAACCCTAGAAATAACTCCAGATATTAGCGTTTTTAGAAATTTATTAAGAAAGTTCCAAGTCTTCCAGAAATTCATTCAGTTACTTCCTTCTTTAAAAACTGAACCAGTAATTTCTCCTGAGATGTGTTTGAAGATTTCTGAGGATTTCCTCCAAAATTGCTATTTTTCTTGAACATTAGGAATTTCTTCAGATTTTTCTCCGAGATTCTTCTTCAGATTCATTCAGAAATTCTTCAGAAAAGAATTTATTTATGAGCTCTTGAAGATAATTTTATAGTGAGGTTTCTTAGAGAAGTCCCCATACGAATCTCTCTCAAAACTTTGAAATACAGGTAGCAGCGTTCGAGTGGTCAAGGATTTCCTGGACCAAATTCTGGGCACATTTGTGATAGCATCGCTTTAAAAATTGCTGTTGCATTTTCTGGACAAACTACTGGGAGAATCGGTGAAAAAATCTATATTCAAAAGAAATCTTTTGAAAAATCACTAAAAGAATACTTGTATCTATTTCTTGGTGAATCTGAACAGAAATTTAGGAAGAATCCATAGAATTATCTGGCAAGAGTCTCAATAGGTTTCTTTAGAGCCTCTGCAGTGGACGCAAGAAGACAAGAAAAAAGAGTGACTTTACAGACTATTTTAGTTAAAATGAAACTGTAGATACCTTCCATTAAAATTGAGACTTTTCAGAGACTTGCATTATTCAGCCAACAATGTGACTGCTATATCGAAATTGGAACTGAAATATTCATATATAACACCAAAGAAATCGTATTTACTGCTCAATAAGGCATATGCAGCGATATCATACGACATTGTTCAAATTACGACTGTATTAAAAACCCCTGATTTAACCGATTTTACTAATCAAAATATACGACAATCGTATTTTTTACGATTCTATGTAGTCATATACATTAAACTCTTGCAAAGGAAAAAAATATTTAACCGGAATCGAACCTGGTTCGTTTGATCGTTACCAGCGACCTACCTGTCTATGTCACTTTAACTGGTTGTAATGAGTCTAATTGAATTGAAATAGTAGAAGTGAATGAGAACCTAGTTGGAAGAATCGTTCCAATGGTTGTTGCTAACTGCTTAGTTTATTGAGGCATATTATTCTGTTTAAATAACGATAAAATATTAATTTTGCTTACAATTGTATCATTGTACTTCTAGAGCGTCGTCCACAAACTACGTAACGCTCTAGGGAGATAGGGGAAGTAGGATCAAGAGTTACAATTCATACAAAATTTTTAAATTTTTCATACAAAAAACGTAACGGGGTCAAGAATTACCAATTTCAGCGTTACGTAAAAAGTTAACGCTGCCTTATTTCTTATACAAAATTACCCAAAAGTTTGAGCTTCGTAGTAGATACAATCATCGTAAAAAATAAGCATACCAATACACATAAAAATGATAAAAGGGTCCTAAAAGGTTAAATGAAATTTTGTTTTCATTTAATAACATGGAAGAGCATGTAACTGCAACTACTTTAGCAATTTTTCTTGCTCCAATAATGGCTATATCAAATTTAAATTTTAATTCAAAAGTTGGGTCCATAAATGTACCTTAACACTTTTGATCATGTTTGACGCATGTTTGACGTATAGTTTTTGAGATATTGTTGAAAATGCTAAATTTGACTGTTTCAGCCAACTTGCATGCAAGTTTTCCAACTTGTACGGCAATTTGTTTGCTCAATTTGTCACAGAATTTAAACTTTTTGTATAGAAAAATAATTATCAACGAAGTTCATAATATTTTCGATGGTAAAATGTTATTTTTTGGTGGTTCAGAAAAGTATTGTATTATGCCATATAAGAGAAACAAAGAACTTTATATGAAGACTGCAAACATGTTGAAATAAATCGATTTAACCTAAATTGTAGCGTAAAATTTCAACTGATTTGTATCTAAATTGATAGTTCAAGTCCTATTTAGCATGTTTGGTAGATTATATCACAAAAAAGTTTGATAAATCATATTTTAAATTTCATGTAAACATCAATAAAACCAGTGTTTTATACAACTTTGGCAACCTGTAGCTAAAAATTGTGACGTGCAGGAACATTTCTGAGAACGGCATCAGATTCAGCGACCCAAAATCTACATAATTTGATCCTTGAGACACGCGAAAGTGTCATTTTTGTTACGCTGTGTTATCGATTAATCACTAACTGGTGGTGACCAATCGATTAAGTTTTCAGCTCATATGGGTGTTCGGTTCTCCAGATTTGTGCTCTTGAAAATTTTAAGTTTGGCTTCGATTCATCTTCACCTTAAAAAAGTGAGTGAACATGTGTTTTTGAATTAATTAACTCATTACGCGTGGTAACGATGGACAAGTTATGGGTGAAATTATGAATAAAATCCACGTGCTCGGCTGAGATTTGAACCCAGGACTCTTGTATGCTAGACGAGCGCTTTATCAACTAAGCTACCGAGCCACTTGATGACCGATTAACTGAGTTGGTTACAAGCCACCAAGTGGCTCGGTAGTACAGTTGATGAAGCGCTCGTCTAGCATACAAGAGTCCTGGGTTCAAATCCCAGCCGAGCACGTGATTTTTTTTTCATAATTTCACCCATAATTTACCCATCTTTACCACGCGTAATGAGTTAATTAATCTAGATAATCTAGAATGATTTTATATTGATATACGATGTCTGGTTTGCTCGGTAAAAAGTGACTTAATCTCTAAAAAAACAGAATAGATTTAATATTAAATAACTAGTAGTTTTGGTAAGATCAATGGCAGAATCTCTTAGAATTTCATAGTAATATTTTTGGCTAAATTCCTTTCTATATTCGCTGTTGATTCATTGTTTCTTCCTCTTCGTCAATCAAGGAGAGGCAAAGCCTCCCCTATGCCCACCCTCCGACTACGCCCATGCCAACAACGCAAGGTCGCCACCCTTCGGATATTTACCTGCGTAAATAGCTTGTTGTATCCGGCACTCTGGAACGACGGGTATCCAATACCGAGGCTCATACGCGATTCACGATGCCCCCCGGATACGGAAGGGGCATCCGACGAGGCACGCTGAACCATGGGCCTCTCAGGCCGCCAATCTTCTTCTTGTGGATCGGATATTTTGCGGTGGGGTTTATCACCTCCGCCTACGCCTCAGAACACGATATTCACACTTTCCCTGCGTTTGGGGATTGCTCTTCTTTTTTGGTGGTAAATTATTCCACCCCTTTTGATTCACTGCCACCTTGCTGAGGGCATACTACTTCGGCGCGGTCACTACACTAGTGGGGTTGGTTTTACAGTTGAGCGCTCAGCATCGCACACTTTCCAACTTCTCTGACCGGACCGGAAATGACTGTAGCTTGCCACGCTCGGGATGAGATTCGTTCGAACTGCTTCCTGTTTCACTCACTCTGCTAGGATTTACTCCACGCATTGATTTTCCGCATCTTGCCTCGCGCTCACTCTCTCGCAGCTTTTACGCTTTTCGCCTTGCACACACTGATTTTTGTTGTTGTTTTTTATCTTGGTAAGACACAAGGATAACCCGAAAAATGGTTGCAGATTGGTTAAAAGCTTTTCACTCACTACCGCACTAGAGCCGAGGATTGTCCGCTTGCATTGCATCCGATGGGTTTTTCTTGATCAGCTCATCTGACTGGAGGGGGCACACACCGACCGAAGAGAGAAAAATCGTGGGCTCACACAATATTCTGCCTTTCTGCTGAGGGATATGAAACAACAACCTCCAATATGCCAGTCGATGGGGGAAATAAAATTACCGTTTTTAATTGCCATGGCGTAATCTAATAACGACCAGAGGTCCCCAACTGCTCCAGTTTATTGTTCCCTGGCGTCGAATAGGGAAGGAAAGGTCTAACAAATAAATAGATTACACTAGTCGACGAAACTGAAACTATTTTCACGCACTTTGGCAATTTACAATGGATGCACCAGTTTTGATCTGCTGGTTTTAAATCTGTTTTCTGATTTTTTTGTAACACGTGCAGTTTTTGAGGAAAACATTAAAATCTGTTTTTCCTAACAAAATCCATAATTTAATGGAAACTTAATATTTTGGGTCGTCCCCATTAGAGTGTCCTATAATTTCACTTTGTCAAAAAACTAGGAGGTTCAACGTTCAGGTGATACAAACAAACTGTTGTATGGGGGGAACTCTGAAGAAATGATGTTGGAAGATTTCCCAAATAGATTTATGAAGAAAGCCCAGTTTTTGTGAGTAATAGCAAAAACACATTTCTAGTTTAGCAATGTTTTTGGATACCTTTTATTTTTATATTGCTTGTGATTCCCTCGGGGTCCAGAATATTAGGAAAAATAAAATCATTCACGAAAATTGTGCACGCTTATTTTTTAAACTTCGAGCAGAATGTTTTTTTTGTTCATTAAAAGTCGAACGCTGAACAAATCCATACAGTAGGAGAAAAGTCTAAAAATTTATTTCTCATATTTAATGAAGTATGAGTAAACTACATATACAGTGTACCCCCGTTAATTTGAACGATACCTCATGCAAACCATCGGGGTTCATTTTTAATTTGAACATCTAGTCACCCTAGAACCGTGTTTCTGGTTACCTTTTTCACTGTTTTGTTTTGATTCTGCGCTCCGTTCCACAGCGTTCCATTTCACTTCACTACGTTCCATGAGCTAAATGACGTTTGAACCATTTTTAATCTGAACGATGTGCAAATTAGCGGGGTACAGATTAAAAAGTGTTCAGATTAAATGTGGTCAAACCAACGGGGGTACCCGGTATATCATTATCGCATGGTTAACCTATTTTTAGGTGATATTTTTAATATCAGAGTCGTTTATTATCAACATGCGGTACTGGCTTCATCAAGCTATACGGCACTTGAGCCCAGCTAATGAATGGAAAATCCACTAGTATCGTTATACTAGTATCTTACTCAATGATTTTTAAACAAATATGGCTTTTAATTGGCACCTAAAAGGAAGTATTCATTACACATATTAATATATGCGTGCTCAGTATTTTCGTATCCAATCCGGTTAGTCAAACAACAGAAATCCTATGTTGCGCAAGTTTGCTCAAGATGAGATGAAGATTTACCGGAACTTGACAAAATTTTCAAATTAAGACTAAAGTAATTTGTTTTTTTTTTGTTTTCAAATAGTTTACAAAAGAGTAAAATATACAAATACGTTGATCATATTCCCCAAAATGCTCTAATTCCACTAAATCTTCATGGATTCATAGAAAAAGACTATTTAATTAGCATAAAAAAATGCTGGGGATAAATAGTTAAAGTTAGAGGAACAAAAAGTAGATTGGAGTACCTTGTACCTATTAACTCCGCCCTAATTGCTTATCTTTAACAGATACGCGTATTTCGACTACCACTTACAGCTTCTTCAGTGTCAGTTAATCATATCCACTTTGTGGACTCTGTTCAGAGGATTCGGATGCATTAAAAATAGCTAAAGCAAGTTTTTTTTGACTATTTTCCGCCCTCGGATTACTTTGAGCTAGTATGATTCTTTACCCATAAAAATATTGGAAATTTTGTATTTTTTTATTCTTTTAAGGCTCAAGAATCCATAATTCAATCATCAAAAATCAACAACAATTTCTACAATTCAATCAAAACTAAGTTTGTAGGACGACTTTGTAATTTTAATTACAATAAGTTGTGTTAGAAAAATGTATCATGAAAAGACCGTTCAATATTGGCTACATGACATTTTTGAATGTGTTGCTGAAATCGAACTGTCACTGTATATGCACTAGGGAGCGGCTTATTTTTCGAAAGTTTTAAGAATCAAAAATTCGTGTGCTTTTGTGAATTTATTTCTCATAAGATGAGAAACTTCAAAGTTTGAGCTAAAATATAGAGATTTAAAGGTGTCTTGATGTTGAATTTTCTAGTTTTACAATATAACCTTTAATTTAATTTTTATAGTCTTGTTATTTTTCAATCAATTTTATTTTTTAGCATTATTTTCCTTGAAATTAAATTTTGTAGAATATCGTTTTTGCGTAGAATCAAAATTTAATCTGAACATTTTAAACAGGTTTTTTCAAATTTTCATTCATTTAACTTGCAAAAAATCTTTTGTTTTAAAACTGTGTAACCTTATATTATTAGAAAAATGTTTTTATTTGGTTATTTAACAAAAATTACTCAAAAAACGTGACATTTTTATTGATAAACAAATGTTTATAAAGCGTCTTGTGATAATTACAAGTTTAATAATTCATATATTTTTCAACAACGTTCATAAATTTGTTTGTTTTAGGATTATTAAATAATTGTTTCTATGACCTCTTTAAAAGTATTTGAAATGAGATGAAATATTTTCAGCTTGAGATTTTACGTTGAACCGACAAAAAAAATATAGAAATATTTGGTATATTTGTACTGAAAATCCATGTTTTTTGGAAGTTTTTGTGGAATAATGAAGCCAAAACAATTGTTTGACTATATGTGTTTTTGAAACTTTTAAAAGAGAACTAAATTATTTTTGAATGAATGAACAAAAATTTTAATCGGTTGGGTACTCTTAAAAATATGAGGGACCCAAACTAAAAGGGGTGTAATTGACATTTTCATCCGTTTTTCAATAATACCAAAGAATCCCACTAATTTCAAGCTTTCTAACAGTATTTTTAGGTTATTTTTTGGTCCAACAGAAAAAAAATACATAATTTTTAAAAGGTTTGCTCTATTTTTTCAACTCCAATACAATTTGTATGGAATAAAAAAATGCTGCAAAAACTTTAAACTCGTTTTTCTCAATGGCAGATTTTTGTCACTTATACCCAATTGCCTCTAACCCCTTCAATTGTAATTTGTAAAATAAGGAAAAATTGGAGAAAGCTACTTTTAACTAACACTAGTATTTTATTTGACAAATTTGGTGTTTCACAAACTTAACTTTCTATGAGTATGATTTTAAGGAGAATGATACTGGAAGATTCAAAATTGATTGCCAAATAACAGAGTAGATTTAGCTTAGTGTACTTATGAGCACTTTCACATTTATTAACTGAGAGCTTTCTTTGCCAAAGTTGCCATTTTGTATTCGTATATCGTGGGGCAGGTACAATTATATTCTGTGTCCAGGGAAGTCAAGGAAATTTCCATTACGAAAAGATCCTGGATCGACCGGGAATTGAACCCAGACACCTTCAGCATGGCTTTGCTCTGTAGTTGCGGACTCTAACAACTCGGCTAAGGAAGGATTTAGAGGTAACTTGCGCTACCTCTAAATCTTAAAATTTTAAGGTTTTCCTTTTCATGTGATTTAAATTCACAAGTGCACACAAAGTTTTGGTTTTGAGAACTTTTGAAAAAGTAAGCAGCACATTAATACGCACGCTTTTAACTCTAGCGAAATGACTTGAATTAGAATATAGATTTTGCACTGCAGAATTTCAATCTACAAAGAAAAAAAAAGTTAATTTTCATAAAATTTATGGATTTTGTGAATAAGAACCTTTGTATATCCCAAAATCTATTGGTGACAGAAAGAATAAGAGAGCGAAAACAAGCAAAGCGATATACAGTGTCCGTTTGATTTTGTCACGGATCGTTTTTGGCAACTTTACCGTGCGATTTTGTCAAGGTTCGAATTTGGCTACATGGAATGCACATACAAAAAAAGAATGATGATTCAGTCACCAATCCTGTTCATCTCAATGTTTCTGGGTGGGCCTTCTTGAGACTTACCATGTTCAAAATAGGTAAATTTAATGTGTGATAATTACAACGGTAATTTAGGCTTTTTTAAAATCAACTGTTTGATTTTTTAACCTTTTGATTTAGGCAACATTATTTTTTTAAGGTTGCTAAATTCGAACGGGCATTGTACATTCAATAATTCATTTAGGAAAAAAAAGTTTATTTTTTACGAAAATACAAAATTTTGTGATTTATATTTCAAATTGAACCTTTGAAATCTTTGCACATGCAAAACATTTCAGAGCAATATGATATTTTGATTTTGTTGTTGCATATCTTTAAAGGGATGTTCTGAGTCATCCATTTATTTTGGAATATAGATCTAAGAATCAATATACGTAATACACGGAAAAAACAGTTTACCTAATTTTAGAGTTGACTTTATCCAAAATTAAGTATATTCATAATTCTGTCAACCCAAAATCTCTCAGTCTCCCCAACAATGTGGTCAAACACATTGAGAGCTGCACCTACCCAATGGGGGTAGTTCGGCCCAATAAGCCAAATTTGGGTAAATGCGATTATTCTCAAGCTTGGGTTGAATGAACTCAATTTTGCGTTGAATCAAACCAAATTAAAGTAATTTTTTTATGTCTTCAAAGGCAAAGTAGGGTAAATTGGTATAATGCGCCCCAACTGGGCAATACGCCCCACTTCATTTTCAAGGGATTGAGGCTTCTTTAACACGTAAATATGATTACATATCTTAAATATCCGCGAAAAAATGATGTTGCGCATATAATATCTTTGGGAAGTATGAACATTCAATAGAAATACCAAAAATATCGAAAATCAGCTTTTTGGCGTGAAATTTTGGGTCCGATAGGAAAGCCTCGTTGTAAATGAAGCCCATTCTTCAATATTGCACTTCTTACAAAAACTTTTACCGGAAGACGATTGCTAATGGACCCTTTTAAGCTTAGAAAGTGGTGGAATTCTCCTTGGAAACATTTCTACAACGCTGCGGAACTTTTTCTCCGGGAGGGGCATATTGCCAAGTTTATTTTGAAACGTCAAAATTTGGACCGTTTATAGAAAACGTCTAATACTTTTTTAGAAGCTACCTGGCAAGAGAAAGTTGCATACAGAGCATGACCAACTAAGTAAATAACACTTTGACACCAAAAGCTATGGTAGTAATGCATTTGCTACTGCGATAGAGTAGTTTTTCCTTAGGGGGGGCGTATTATACCTGTTTACCCTACCTAATTGAGGCCTTGGAAATTTACCAAATTTGGGTTATTGGGCTCAACTACGGTTTTTCGTTGAAACAACTCAGATTTGAGTAGTTCCGCGTTGCCGTGTAAGTAACATAGTGGACGATTATGGATCATTGAAGGTAGTTTTTGTCAGTGCTCGCCGCATCAAAACAAAGGCGCCACTCTATATGGGATTTAACATTGTGACAGCATTGCACAATGGACCGAATCGACAATTTAGCCGGAAAAAAGTGTTTTCTCTGTTCTCGTCGATTTTAGACGTTCGATGTCTTCAGAGAAGTTATTCGCAATTGAGTTTTGCATCTTTTAAGAAAAAAGTTGAATAGGGTGGCTCTTATTTAAGTTAAAATTTTGACTCAAACTTTTTCGTTTCATGAACTTTGTGGCTGCGCTCTTCTGCAAACTTTTAGAAAATGTTATTTTGAACAACTTTGTAGAAGACACTTTTGATCTAACTATTCATTTTAGCTAAGTCAATTGATTTTTAAAGTTTTAACTTAGGGTGGACCCAAAAAAATCAGGTATTTTGGTCTTACTTTTTTATTTTCAGTACTTAAAAAAAATTCAAAATTCACCTGTAACTCACAAGATTTTATAGTTAAAGGCGTGCTGCCTTCAGCAAAGTTGTAGGTGCATTGCTGTTCTGTCAAACACACAAGGCTACGGTGGCGCTATCTATGCTTTCCATAGCGGCCGTTTTGGTTATTTTAATGATCCATCGATGCAGTACGTGTTATGGCAGCGTCCATTAATTACGTAACTCTAAAATAAGAAGTTTTCTACCCCATCCGTAACGCTTCTCGTATGAAAAATTTCCAATTTTTGTATCCCTTGAAAAAATGTTTGTGACCAATCACGGTTATCCAAGAACTTTTTGAAATATAGTTTTTCAAACCAGTGAGCATAATTTGTTACGTATCCAAGAATTTTGCGTTAAGTACATGAACAGAAATGTTAGAAGAATTTTACTTCGAATAATTGTTCATACAACGGAAACTCTAAGAGATCGCAGCAAGCCGTGCGCGCGGGCGGTTGCGTTTTGAGTTTTCTGTCACGTTTACTTCGTTCCGCGTTTTTTTTTCGGGTCGGCTGATGGTGCTATGCCACTTGTCGATGTTCTATGCAAAAATGTAATTTGAAGCAATAAAAGTGTTTTTTTTCGCGGAGATTCATTTTAAAGAAAGTTTGTGTTGTTCCGCGTTCTAGATTGTTACGTGATTTCGCTGATGGTTCGGCCGGCCCTACGCCATCCGTTTAAAGTTAATCATTCGTTTGTGATAAGTGTGATTCCGCGTTCCGCATTGGGAGTTTTCCGCAATTTAGCTTGTGCTTTAAATAATTTCTGTCGAAACAAGGCATTGTTTTGTGAAATAAGATAAAATAAAAATAGTAGTTCAAAAGCCACACAATGCAAAAACAATGTGTTTTGGTAAAAGTGTAAAAATGTGCACCTGACGTATACTCGATCGTGACCATTTTCTCGCGGGATTGGGGATGGAAGTAGATGGAAGCTTACATGGTCATGACAGCTACACCGGCCATCGATGAACTTGGTGAGATTGTTCTATTTTTTTAAGTTGTTTGCACTTCAAAACGAATAGGGAAGAGGGGTCCAAAATGCCACTCTGATGATTTGTACGTACATTTTTTTTTTGTTTTCAACACAATTCATGAAAGGGTTTCATTTATTCAGGATACATGCATTATAGATTTCGGTCGGGAGGGAGGTCAGAGTTACTTTTCTTTTCGTTTCAGAGAGCGAGTAAGGGCGCTTAAGCCTAGGCTTCATAGCCAGGACACACGGAAGAAATACCTGTGTCCCATCCTTGGAAAAGAACCACAAACAACAATGGAGTGCGCATTAACTTTCTTAGCTACGCCACTCCCAACGATTTTACCCGATTTCCCTGATTGGAACGGTTGGTACGGTTGTCCCCGTTTCTTCCATCACAATATTTAAAAAATATTCCGTCTATCATGTTATTCATTCGTGAATAATCTGATCGCCGGATTTTTTTAAATTACCTTCAAACCCCAAGTCTGCACAGTGGGCCTGGCCATTTTAATATTTGTATCAAATCATTGATATGCTACAAATATTAATGCTGACAAGAAAATACTGGATGAAATTTCGGTATTTCCAGGATGCTTTTCAATATTGGCTGTGCAAGCACTTAGAATAGAATAGAATAGAATAGAATACAACGGAAACTCTAAGTCATCCAAGAACTTCCAGAAAGACAATCCATAAGATCTACGAGATCTACTATTGTAATAACCAGGGATTGAATCCAGAGGACATTGAGAGAATCTCTCACTTATCGCTTTCTGCAACAATCATGATATGCTGCACATTATCGTTTATCGTATACTGCTACAAACATGATTAGATTAAAACTGGGGGACACTATTGCTATCGGATGTTCGGGGGGAGTAAAATGAAACACTCACCCTCAATGGTAAACAAGCAAGAAAAATGGATTTTATCGCTCTCTCTTTGGAGAATCTATGATAAAAGGTCGAAAGACAAGAGATCGAAAAGACAAAAGGTTGAAAGACAAAAAGTCGAAAGAACAAAAAATCGAAGAGTAAAAGAGATGGGATAAAAGGTTGAAAATCCTTTTTCAAAGACGGTTAAATTTCCCACCAAGTGAATCATTTTCAACCTTTTGTCCTTTCGATGTGTTGTCTTTCGACCTTTTTTTTTTCTTTCGCAAAACGTCTTTCCGCCTTTTGTCCATAAACCATCATTACAATACTGTGTTTAATTAGAATAAGGGCTCGTAAACTTTGACTTGTAAGAAAAGAAAAAAGACTGTGCCTTTACAAAAGCTATCAATCGACCATTAGTTACGCTAGGGGCTACCAAGGCCAATATTCTATGAAAGTTTCGTGTGATAAAAAAAAATCCGTACAAATAAAATGAAAACTCAGTATACTTATGCGAAAGGTTAAGACTATATGCTACAGTTCAAAACAATCCATATATAACTGCTATTATACATGTCTTAAGGGCTGTACTCCATGGAGTCCTTATAGGATCAAGTACAAAGGTATAAATAAGAACAATATAACGTTTGCTCGTGTCAATGGCTATGGGTCGTATGATGACCAAGAACATCCGTAAAAATGCAATACTCTGTTTTGTTACATAAGTCCTTGCGTGATACACAAAGTTATTTTAATAATGAATCTTCATAAGCAGTCATAATCAATGTTAGTGGAACATAAAAATTGCTTTTCGATAAAAATATGCGTTCTGTGAAATAATCTGCGATTTTTACTCAAAAACTGCACGTTAGGGCGATTCAAAATTTAACAATGTTTGAAAATCCAATGTCCCATATCTTCCTTGATAAGGATAATAGAAATATTAGTAGTAAAACGCTAATGGCGCTGTTCTCACAAAACTGAATTAGTTTATTATGACCTTTAACTGTATCTTTTCATTGTTTGTTCGATGTCATGTTGTTGTGGATGTAGTTAAAATTTATTTGACACCGGTACTCAAATTTATTTGAGGACCGGTACTCAAGCTGTCAGCGCGTGGCAAACTAGATGTTGGTAACACGAACAGTAGCGACATTAGCATTCTTAGGTTAATGCTTCTACTGTAAGGATAGACCATAAAAATAGTGTTCTGTGAAATTTTCAGCTTTTTCGGTGGTGATCTAAAAATGACTAAATAATAATAATAACAATGGAGATATTTTGAAAAATGTTCCAAACGCATTAGTACTGTAATGTAAGTACAAACTTATCATCCCATAGTGAAAACATATTCTTCAAACCTCAATGAAGTATGTTGCTGAAGAAACAAATCCCGTTTGAGCTAATTTTCTTTGTCAATTTTGTAACTGTTTGCAGGTGTCATGAAAATTCCGAGAATTAAAATCCAAAATGAACGAGTCGAAATCAATTGAATCCATTGCGAATAGCCAAAGTGCGTGAAACACTGTTGCCTAGTGTTATCCATTCCAGGGCAAGTGAAATATTTGTGTTTTAGATGGAAGAATATCTATCAAACATTACTGGATCCTTATGAGAAGGACTGTAAGTAATGCGGAAGTTGCCTAGGTCACAACTTCCTACAGCTAGAGAACTTCTGCATCAGCATTGCCTTCTATTTCACCGTATCCGTTTTGCTGTTCGAGATGCCCTGTTTTTTCATTATTATTGTCAGAAGGACACACAGTATTCCAGATTTACTCCATCTATCATGACCACACTTTTTTCCTTCTAATGGATGACCGTAATAGGCATCATTTTCCAAAACTTTATCTTTCGCCTGACCCCTTTCTCACTTGAACTCACACCAGATCCACACAGCACACTTCAAAATCCGCAGTTTTCCAGCTTCAAGCGCAGCGAAGAAAAAAAGAAAGGAAATTCGATTTTCATCCAACCAAGTGTTTCACTTTTCACTGCATCCGATGGAATCATCACGCACTTTCAGCATCCGTGGAAGCCCCATTTTCCAATCTTATCGACCATCACCAGGAAAATTCCGATTGAACCAACCTCGCACAGATTGCTCGCCACAACTTCTTAATTTTCCTGCACTGGAAAACCCTTTTCCAAAAATCAAACTTTCTCAAATGGGAAAAAAGGAATAAACTTTGCAATGACGACCACGGCGACGACAACTGAATCGACCACGGGATGTGAGAGAGAGCCTCTACCACGGTTCCGCACCGTCCTACTAAGTACCTACTACTGCTGTTTCTGACTACTGGCTGGATTCTGCTGCTGATTGCCTCTGCTGAACGTTGCCACTGCGGTCGATTTTCGCATCCACCACCACACACTACAGTTGACCGACCCTGAGCTTGAAGAGAGCAGACTACTAGTGAAGTTTTGCTTTCCATCACATTTTCTCCAACTTGAATTTTCCTCCGGACGCAGCCAGACGTGTACGGGTACGCAACGTTTCTAGAAGTGTGTTGGTGCTAGACGGTTGGCTACTAAGTGGTGCTAGTGGAAGTTTGTACAAGAAAGGAAAACGGGAAAACTCTTTTGCTGTTTTTCTCACACCAATACCAGCGAGAGCGGAACCGATACTGAAGTGTAACAGTGAATCCTATGTTGTGCGGTTGCAGTGAGACATGAGGAGCGGTGTTGAAAATTTTGTAAGCGATGAATCGTGTGATTTTATGACACTACCCCAAATGTCACTAACCTGAGTGGCCATTACCCTGAATTTATCAAAGCAGATGGTTATTTCACTTATCAACTGTTAACTTAGTGAGGTTCATTATTTAAAGCTGGGTAATTCATCTCAACAACTTTGTCGTTGTACAGGTTGCTCTTTTGAGTTTTGCTATGATGTGTAATGATTATTCGATAAAACTACTAACATATTGATGAAGAACTTTACCTTCTTTTGAACACTGACTGTTTTGAGTTAGATTATTGACACATTCTACGCACATCTAAGCCAAGATATCAGAATACCAAACTTTGAAATATTTCCAAAGCTATGCTGAACGGCTCTACCCCATTTGGAATAAAGCCATTTGGCATAAAGCCATTTGGCATAATGCCATTTGGCATAATGGTCATTTGGCATAATAGCCGTATGGCATAACGGTCATTTGGCATAATTTATAGTATTTTTTTATAATTTAAAACCGTTCATTTTCGTGCTTGAAATGTTTGTCTAAGATAAGACTAATGGAAGGCTAAGCAAATATTGGTCAAGATTTTTAGTACAAAAGAGTCAATGGGAAGTGCAAGGAAACACATCAAGAGTGACTTGTTGCCTATTTTGAAAGTTTATTACGGGGAAATTCCAAATAGACCTGTAGACAGAGAAAAGTCACCGAATGCGCGTTTGAGGCTGATGATAGTTAGTTACTACATGTTGGGTTAAGCCGCTGGAGAGGAATCGTGTAGATGCAGACCTATATAGCTGATTTCAATACAGCATCATAAGAAGGCTTTCAAGCTTGAGTGTGGTGAAACACAAGCACCGAATCAAATCGTTGTGTACAATTTGAACAAATCAAAGGATGGACTCCTGAGTAGGTGGAAAAAGCTGAACAAAATCATAATTTGTTGCTTTAAAGTAATTAGGTACTGACGATCATAATTAGCTAATGGCTTGTTGAAGGTAAAAGATAAAATATCAAAAATTATATCTAAAATTTGCATGGAAAGTTTTGAGCAATTTATTGCCATAATATTAACCCGTATAGGCTTGAGTGGAAGAAAAATAACTAAAACTCTCACCGTTCAGCGAATACTTAACGGATTTCAATTATTTTTTGTCAGTATAGTGGTACACATATCTAGTTTCTAAAAGTGGTCATAGAATCTTGGGAATGTTCCTATGGCCGAAGTTATTGCGGTGGATCACTGGGTCAGGTCGGGTGACAAGAGTTCTGTGCTTCTGGGCCCCTGGAGGTAGGCAAATTTCAAGTCACAGATAATTTTCAGAATCGGCTATAATGTGGCCACTATATCAAGGAGTTTTAGGAGAAACGCATCAATGTGAACCTTCTGATAATTGATTAAATTGAATAATTATGTCAACTGCATTTGATTGATCCTACAAATGACCATATTCGAGTGCCCGGGATGCCTCAAATTTATCATAAAGTGCACAATTTGTATCTCAACATCTGTGTCAAGCTTATGGGAATGCATTTTAGTGAACTATTATGTTCGATCTATACTTTTAGAGATTTGAAACGGTTTAGTACCTAACAAATCTAGAGCCGGTTCTTCAGGGCATTAAGTCCGAGTGGATGCATCTGGTACACTCTAAACGGTGCAATACTAATATTTTATAATGTTGAATATCAGATCTTAATGATTTATGCAAATTAAAATTATTGCCATTGGAAATAAATAAAGATAACTTGGCATATCCCAAAAAATCGCCTTTTTATACCCGACTTGACCCAGTGACCCACCACAATAACTCAGGCTACAGGAGTATTCCCGAGTTCCTCCGACCACTTTTAGAAAATAAAAATATGTGGGCCAGTATACTGACAAAAAATTATTTGAATCCGTTAAGTATTCGTTGAGTGGTAAGGATTTTAGTATTTTTGCTTCACTCAGGCCTATACGGGTTAAAAGATCAAAACAATATCTTGCAAGTTTATGGATTGACCATCGAACCAATATCAAAATATGATCTGATGGATGGCGAAGAATAAAAATCAACAAAAAAAGGATCGACAATCAGCTTCAAACCCTTGAGTTTCAGATTTATACACAGATATGCTAGACATTAGCAAGCATGGGAAACATTCACTCGAATATTGCATTTCTTTCGCTCACATCCACAAGCGGTCAAGAGCGAGATTGCCGTTTCTCCGACCAAGCTGAGTGTTTCAATTTCCAATGCGCTTTCTTCTTGTTCGCCGAGCGACAAGTTAGACAAAAACGGCAACAGAATCATTCACTACCGACTCCTTGTGCCGAAGGCATCCGATTGCTGTAGCGAATGATTCTTTACATTCCGATTCCGCACGAGTGGCATTCGTATTTGAGAGCTGAAGAGCGTTCACTGACTGGTAATACACAAGGCGAAATGTTTCAGTGAACGCAAAATCTGTACATTTCGCAGGAAGCTTTCAGTGATCGAATGGCGAACGCGTTCTTTCGTGTCTCCAATTTAAGAGAGGATAGGTGCTCTCTCCGCTCCGTATATCTTTTTATTTTAGGTTTATCTCAATCGTTTACGATTCGTCGGGATTGCGCTCACCCTAGTAGCGTTCGGCAGTCATTGAACATTCGGTGGCAGCAGATACTTTGCAGATATTTTATCGGTAGCGTTCGGGTGAGTGAGTGAATTTTCCCATGCTTGGACATTAGGCCATGCCCCATAAATGGTAGCCGAAGTAATTAAGAGCATCATGCTCTTCGCTGTCTGGGACTGCTTGTTACTCTTAGAAGTTGTCCTGACGCCACCCTGCTCAGAACGGCCATTTTGTTGAAGAATGTGTTTTGTTTAATGTAAAAAACCTAACTCTGATCTTGTGTGTATTTTGAGATGTCGAGCTATTGCGTTGAGTTTTACCAAATTTTCAATCCTCTTTTCAGTATCAGATTGAGATTTGAGATATTAATTTGTTCGGTTCGAGATATGATTTTAAAATTTCCGCCTGCCCGGAGTTAAATCCACTAAGCTATAAATTTCAACGTGCGCCATTCGACTTTATTCTTACTTTTGTATTTATCGTATTCGTTATATATCTATAGGGCAGTGGCGCAACCAAGGGGGGGGGGGGTTAGGGGGTCAAAGCCTTTCAAAAAACAAACACATTGAAGGCGTTGTGTCAACAGTTTGTCACACCTTCAGATATATTGGTATCTTTTCATTGGTCTAGCATCCGAAATATCAAAATTCTTACAGTTGACTGCCTTAATATTTTGCAAAATTTTGCAACCTTCAGAATTGATTTTTAAAGATTACGGAAACGAAATATCTACGAATGCTTTTGATTTATTTGGTTTTCGGTAGAAGCATTTCAGTCCCATTGGGAATTTCAGCAATTTCACGATTTTGGAGGTGTGGATTATGAATTATATTCTATATTTTGGGTGAATCATGAAAATAAAGTGTTCGTTCAAAAAAAAAATTGAAAACATGTGACACGGATTTGTTCATTAGAAATATGGACGCATTAGCGTCCCACATCAATAGTGAATCAATTGGATTACAAAGTAATCCAAAAACAAATTTTATTGGTCGTAAATTATAAGATATTTGGACATAAATTCTTCACAATGAAAGAAGCACTCATTTTTTACCTTTAGACACGTTTTTCTCGGTTGCCAATTCTCTAAGAAGTGATAATTTTCTACCGGCAGTTGAGTTTTGCAATGTTGATCTACTTTCGACCTACTGCGTCAAGATTCATATTGCAAATGGCTGCGCATAAAAATTACTCTAGAAGTCATTCTCATTGAAAAGCTCGAAAATATATATTTAAGGAACAATTCTAAATAGAATCATACTTATTTTAGTAATCTTTCTAAATTGTTGTAGTTGTTGATTTCTCGAGAAGTATTTTAAAATTTCCAAAACCTAGAACAAAATTCTGGTTGCGCTACTGCTATAGGGAAAGATGCAGTGGCAAAAGTAAAACTCCTGTCTTCGCACTTCAACCTGCAAAATTGTGCAGCCGAATTGTTACAATTTCTCAGAAACATAAATTACGCATTGGTGCACGGTTATGAATTTAGATCAGTAAATTTCACCTACTTTCTAAAATAAGCTGTTCTTTTGTATTTGCAGCATAGCGAATACTATTCAACTAAGGCAATCCGGTGTAAATGAACCTATGAACCTATCTTTGTATGCCTATGATTCGCTACTCTGCAAAATAAAAAGAACAGCTTATGTTTGAAAGAAGGTAAAATTTCTGTTTGGGTAATTCGCCAATTGCTGAACGGCATTAATATTGGCTTATTGTAGAACTCCTCATAAGGAATACATACACGGACTGTTCAATAATAGGAGAGATTTTTAGCCATTCAACAACAGATGAATTACCTTACTAAATTACTAACCGTGCATCAAATGATTTGTTGAGTATTTAAGGCAAATCATCTCTTTTAAGATTTTCCTTCCTTAGAATATTGGCTGTTCTTCATATTTCTGCACCCTCATGAATAAATAAATAATATTTTATAATTTAATTTTGAGGCTATGGTAGACAGTTTTATATACAGTCGACTCTCCACATCTCGATGTTTTACATCGCGATATCTCTCCCTATGTCGATGATTTCATAAGTCCCTTCAGTCTGCATACATTTTTACTCTCCATATCTCGATATCCTACGTATCTCGATATCTCCATATATCGATGTGTTTCTGTTGATTTTTCGTTCTCAATTTTCAATCCGTATGTCGATATGTCTAATATCGAAGGTTACTAGACCAAAATTTTGGGATTCAACACAAATAAGGAGCGCAAAATGACGTCTTTTTGTGTATTGCTTTCTTGGCAATGGAGTGTTTTTCAATCTAGTATTAATCAAAAGTTTGTTCTTTGTCTCGATCTCTCTCTATCTCGATGGTCCCTTCGATATCGAGACGTGGAGAGGCGACTGTAACTGCTTTTCCAGCTACGATATAATCGTGGCACCAATGTCACGGTCAAAAACAAACTAATGCTTAGCTCCTCATATTACTCCTTCATGATGTGATACGCATAAGTACTCCCAGCTACAAGCGTGACTTGGAAGATGCCGGTTGGAATTTAGAAGTTATCCAATTCCATTGTCTAGAGTCAAAGATGACACACATTTGTTTTAGGCAGATCATTATCGAGTCCAACGTTACGAAAAAATAATATTTGGAAATGTATTCTTCAAATTATGCCAAATGGCCGTTATACCAAATGGCCATTATGCCAAATGGCGTTATGCCAAACGGCGTTATGCCAAATGGCATTATGCCAAATGGGGTAGAGCCATGCTGAACCTATAAGAAAATATGTTGAAATTCATAAAAAACATAAATATGATTGAAAATACCATAAAAAACCATACATGAAAAGTTATATAAAGATAATATAATTTGTTGGTGAGAAATTGAGACATTTCTATAATAGTCCTGTATCATACTTTATTAAGTGTATTGTGACTGTCTTGTACGTTAACTAGAAGGATATCTGATGACATTGTTATGTGGGAGTTTAAAAGTTTCAAACGAATAATTGGTTCTTTGAAAACGTTGTTTTCTAAATAGCCGCATTATCATGGTGTCACATTGCGAAAATTACATAATTTTTGACATTGGTCAATAAATACTTCTTATAGAACTCTTCTTTAGCCGAGCGATTAGAGTCCGTGGCTACAAAGCAAAGCCATGCTGAATGTGTCTGGGTTCGATTCCCGGTCGGTCCAGGATTTTTTCGCAATGGAAATTTCCTTGATTTCCTTGAAAGCTCTCAGTTAATAACTGTGGATGGGCTCATGAGAACACTAAGCTGAGAAGCAGGCTCTGTCCCAGTGAGGACATAAATGCCAAGAAGAAGAAGAAGTGGTCTTTAGGAGCTATTAATGGAAAACTTTGAGCGGAACGGTTCGAAATTACCTAAAAAATCTCTGGTTCAAACCTTGAATGAATTTGTGGTTGAAGTCCTGAGTGTTTTTTTAGAGGAATTTCAATGATGTTAGTTAAACATTCTGAAAAATACAGCATAAAATTTGTTGGAATACTTCCTGGGAGAATCACATAATGACCGCTTAAATGCTTGCCTTAACCCTTCGACAATGCTTTGGTTGTTTTCTTGCAATGATTTCCGAAGAAATTTATTATAAAAAAAAGAAAATGTTTAATTTTTTGGAATTTTTTTCAAATGAATTTTAGGAAGAAAAATTAAAGATTGCTGTGGTGAATAGTTGGAGGGTTTCCTGGAACATTTCCAAAGGACATTTATTTAAAACTCTTCCAGAAATTTCCAGCAGGACTACCATTAAAACTGCTAGAGAAAATCTTAAAAAAAAAAACAATGCAATTGCAATCTAATTTATTTTGTATTTTATTTAATAATATGTTTTCGCTACATTTCCTGGAGGATTGTAAAGAACTTCTTGCATATTATCAAATAAAAAAAATTTAAAACTTTCCGAAATCACTTTACTGATTTTTGTAGAAGTTGTTCTATAAAAAAAGAAAGTTGTAAAGAAGAAAAATTGTAATCGAAAGACGTGAATTTGTGAAAATACACGTGTTTAGTGAAAATTGAATTTGCCACAATGTTTATGTTTGATCGCTGCTTCAAATAACTAAGTTACTGATGGGTAGTGTCAGCTCCGGGATGGTTTAGCATCCAATAAATGAGCTTGGAATTATTTTACCATTCTCAATGTGCACAAATTGAGAATTATCACAAAATTAAACAATTTTCACAGTTCCGAATTCACTTGTATCACAGTAGCGATTTTACCAGGTGCATAATATTTTAACCGGTACTGTGAAAAGTTTCATATTTTGTGATAATAGAATTGAGGACATTTGTAGCTCTCTACCAATATTTCATGCCAACAAGAAAACAAAGTTACAGCATGCCAAAGTTCAACATGTTGTATGAAAAACTCCTTTCACTACTATTATTCTAAACACTGCTGTATATGTCAGAAATGGCGCCGGCGACGTCCTTGCTGTCTCGGGGAAGGGATAGTTTTAGATAGACAACCATTGTTGCTAGAGACCGAATGTATCATATATTGATATACAGTTGCAATGGAAAGAATACGAGGTTGTGAGATAAGGTAAGGATCTAGGTGTCACCAATGGTTGATGATTGGATTCGCCTTGACGGATTCGCGATAAACGTATTGTACGCCGATATAACCCTAGCCTGTATCCCAATGAGCTCTTCGATGATTGGAAGAAGGCAAAGCAAGCTCTTAGCTTATTACTGTGAAAGTGCTAACAGAAACACTGTGCTGAGAAGCAGCTTCTGATCCAGTTGGGATATAACTACAGAAATAAGGAGAAGATAAATACGAGCCCTAAACACATATTACTTGTTCATATTTTTACTACAATAGATTTTTTTGAATGGATCACGAAATTTTCAATACGGTGTTTTATTAACTTTTTTCATTAATATAGTACTAATATAAATATTTTCAATCGATAGTGTACGTTTCACAACAATATTAGTTGTAATAGTTCACAAATTCCACACGAGACCATACTGAGTGATCCTGCACGCATTGTTCCTTACCCCATACAAGTTCGACCTACTTGTGCGCTCCTTACTCACACAAGCCTCAGTTTTTCAGGTTTCCCTTTTTCCGACTTGAACTCTTCGAAAGCATACCCACATTTATTTTTCATTCGCTTTCCCTCTATATCGCACTTTATTTGTATTTTCCATTTCCCAAGCACGCAGCCACAGAATGCAAACAGAAGACAAAAGCAGGAAAACAAAAATCACTTGGACACATGACGAGTACGACGACGACGATGATGATGATGATGACAGAAGTGAATGCAAAATCTTCTACACACTTCCGATCATAGGATAATGCAGGAAAACCTCAACACAACGGAAAACTTGATTGTCACGGATGAACGACACGCAATGAGGATTGCTCTGTAGCAACGGTGGAAACTACTGTTCAAGAATGGACCAAATGTTGTTTAAGGGTGGCCTATTTCTATATGGAAAAATCAAACTGTAAAAATCTTAAGTTCTTCTTCTTGGCATTACGTCCTCACTGGGACAAAGCATGCTTTTCAGCTTAGTGTTTAATTAGCACTTCCACAGTTATTAACTGAGAGCTTTCTTTGCCAAAGCTACCATTTTCGCATGCGTATTTCGTGTAGCAGGTACGATGATACTCTATGCCCAGGGAAGTCAAGGAGATTTCCATAGCGAAAAGATCCTGGACCAACTGTGGTCAAAGATGAACATAGTTGGAACAATTTTTCCCACATATTTGATTTATTTTCTCCATACAAAAATAAAGCTTGTTTAGTCCCCCTCAGAGATAATGAATTCCGCTCAGATTTTCACAGTAGTTCCAGGGGTCGAAATAATAATATGTGAAGGGGTGTAATTCAACATTAATGTTGTTTGATCATTATGGGCCACCCTAATTATGTTTTTCAGCTGCGGACATGTATGTATGTATGCGTATGAGTGTAAGCGTGTTTTGTTGGTCAATTTCTGGCTACGACTGGATGTTAGTTTTTCCTACGTCTCGATTTCTTTTCATGCGTTGGCCACTGCTGAGAGCATTCGAAATTCCTTCGATAAACAATGAAACTATTTTTAGAGTTGAAAATTCGGCACTTTGCTGGCTTATCCACTATTTGTGATGGGATAGATCGAGTAGCAGGAAGAGAAATTTTGAAGTTTTGATGTTTTTTTTTGCACTTTGGATTTAATGTTTTAGGATGAAAATGGATCACGTTTCAATTGCAAAATTAATATTCCTGATGGGTTGCAGATTAAAATCTCCTGTTTGAGTCGACTTTCTCATAAATTGTGACTGAGCCCACGGTTTTTCTTTGTAAATGTGCACTTTTGGTATAAAATAAACTGTTTTTGCGATTAGCAAACTCATTTCTTTTGGGTCATGATCAATATGTTGCAGATAGACACATTCTCCTTTGTTGAACACGGTGTCATAATCCAAATGTTTTCCACTCTTTGTCACACTTCCACTTTATTCCATTCTAATTGCTTTTTTTTCCTTTTGATAGGATATCACATTATCCATTATGATTGCTTCTTTTCTATTCAGATTCGGAAATATTCCATTTTCCTCAGCCGCCCACTTATATCCTACCGAAGTTGAAATGACAATCCTGCGAGTTTCGCCTGTCACAATTTTCTTCAGATTTTCACAAAACACGTCTCGAAACCAATTCCAATCCCTTTCAGTTCCAACTTCGCACTCTACACTATCGAAATCCACGAATTCCGAGATCTCGGATCTGCGAATCTTTCCGACCGAACAATTTAACTCCGGAACGCACTTTTCCGCAATACTCGTCCAGTTGAGGCAACCAGCTCTGAAAAAGTGGCGTCAGTCATCAGACAGACGGGGAGCAATAGATGGAAGATGGAAAATGCTGTCAGTTTTCGGTGGTCAAGTCAGCTGCTGGATCCCCGCTCTCTCTCTCTTTCGCGTTTTGTTCGCAAACTGCCAGAGAGCATGGCCGATTTCTATTTTCCGCTCGTGCGGGGTTTGCTGTTTCGAGGGGGATTTTGTTTGGAAACAGAGATTGTAAAATGCGTGACCGAGGGGTGTTAAACTGCATAGGATGTCTATCGGTAGAGTTGATGCTGCATTATCGGGATGGAGACGCGTGGTACTTAGTGAGAAATAAGATCGATAACTTGCTTGAATGGTGGAGTCCATAGTCACCGATATCTTAGACTAATTACAAACATTAACATTTCAATTTCGTTGATCGATATAAAAAAATCGACTGAAGGTTGAGCGACAAAATTTGTGTAAAGCTACGTCAGTTATATACAACTTTTTTTAGTTTCCTATGTCAGCTACGAACTTCGTGGAAACAGGTCTTCAAATCTAAAAACGTTACCAATGATTTTTCAGCGATACCCATACGTACGAATTGCATTTTATTCCATCACATTTTGAGTAAAACAACTGCTCTAAGTTATCCAAGTATTACTTAGAGTGTTGATCATCAGATTTACAATTTTAACGAGTGGTTCAGGTTTCACACTGATATCCCAGAATCCAACTGCAATACCAGGATCCATACTGGAATCCTAGGACCTATTCTGAAATCCGAGGATCCACACTGGAATTCCAAAACAAACGTTGCAATCTTAGGATTCATGTTGAAATACCAGGATACATACTGTAAGACCAGGATCCACGCTGTATCCAACCATCCACACCAGAATATCAGGATCCACAATGGAATCCAAGCATCTACACTGGAATCCTAGAATACACATTGGAATTCCAGGGTCCACATTGAAATCCAACGATCTACGCTACAATCCAGGCTGGAATCGCAGGACCCATACTGTAGTCCCAATATTCACATTTAGGGGCTTTTTTGTAAATCGAGCAGATTTATGTGACTCGCCTGTAGTCACTGTAGATCAAAGTAAGCATGCATATTTCAGATGTCACTCGTCGACTGCCATAGTAATCCTGTCACGTAAACTGACAACTGTCGATAAATTCGAGTGACAGAGCCATGTAGAATAAGAGGATCCACAATCGAATACCAGATTCCACACTGGAGTTCTGGGAGCCACACTGGTATCCCAAATTTGAGTATGAAATCTTACGATCTTCACTAAAATCCCAGTATCTGGTGGAATTCTACGATCCGTAGAATAATCCCAGGATCCAGTCTTAAATACCAAAAATCTCGCTGGAGTTCTTAGATCCGTACTAGAATTCTAACCGCTAACGGAGCCTGTGGGGTACCAGGGCGCCCTCCACAGTATTGAGCCCTTCCTGTGCTACCCGGAGCAATGGTGCAGGTGACCTTGTGTTTCTCCGAGATAATCGGCTGCCCTTCTTCAGTCTCTATCCTGAGGCTTAATAAGGGTGGGATTATGAATATGTTCACATATAATTTAAATTATCACCTATATGGATTCGCATTATGCGTTCTACACAGTGTATTTTGTGCTCTTTTTCTGACTATAAATAGATACCGATCTGTTTTTTTCGTTGCTGGTTTTTTTCGTGCTGAGATTGCAAAAAGCTTAATCCTGCCTAGTTTTGATAGTGGTTACGGTTAACTCAGATCAATCAACAGCAACGATCAATCTTTGCAGACTCATGCAAAATGGTGCAGCCCAAGTGGCGCTAGTCCAAGAACCTTATTTCCGTAGAGGAAACTTCTATCTAGGTAACCTTGTGGACCCAGTTTTTGCCACTTTCAGCAAACTTGAAATGGCAAACTCGTGCTACATGCCTCGTGCATGCGTGCTCGTTAATAAAGCAATCGTTGCTACACCCATTTCTGAGTTAACTACCAGAGATGTATGTGCTGTCATCGATGTTTCTGTTGGTGACCTCAGCAGGAAATACGTCTATTGTTCGGTATATTTACCACATGATGAACCATCCCTAACGGATGACTTCAAACGAGTTGTCGTACACTGCGTAACAAATAGCCTTCCGCTGATTGTGGGCAGTGATGACAATGCTCATCACATCATCTGGGGCAGCTCAGATATCAATTTGAGAGGCTCCAGTCTGATGGAATACTTAAGTAGTACAGACCATGGATTACTTAACATAGGCAATCGCCCAACCTTCATGGTTTCTAATAGAGAAGAAGTGTTGGACATAACGCTCTGCTCGAATAGAATCAGTCATGTATCAGATGAGGAATCATTATCCGATCATCGCTACATCTTCTTTGAACATTCAAATGTAACTGCGCAGACTTTGCGTTTTAGGAATCCCCGCTCAACAAACTGGGAACTCTATAATGAATTAATTGCGACCAAATTTCATGGATATTCTCCGTCCAATGAAAATCCAAGTGATCTGGATGATGCCGTTGATACTACAACATCCTACGTTATGGAAGCTTTTGAAGAAGCATGTCCTCTGCGGTCTGTAAAGACTACAAGAGGGACCCCATGGTGGAATTCCGATCTGACTAGACTCAGGAAACAATGTAGAAGGAGTTGGAACAGACACCGTTCAGCTGGATCAGAGTCGTTCAAGTCGGCTCGCAAGGCTTACAAGAAGGCTTTTCATTCTGCTGAACGATCCGGCTGGAAAAACCTTTGAACAAATGTTTTCAGTTTGAGTAAAGTCAGTCGGCTGAACAAAATCCTTGCAAAATCTAAGGATTTCTAAGTGAACGAAATTCGCTTACCTAATGGTGACTTTACTTCTTCCGATGAAGAAGTTTTAGAATGTTTATTCAATACACACATGCCCGGATGTGTGGACATAGTATCTACGGATGAACCAAATTTCTTTTCATGTAGTTTCGAATTTCTGGCCTCGGCTCGCAGTATCGTAACTACTGAATCGATTCAATGGGCACTTAATAGTTTTACTCCTTTCAAATCTCCAGGAGCGGATGGGATTTATCCTGTTCTGCTCCAAAAGGGCTTTGAGTTTATCAAACATGTTTTGAAAAAGCTACTTGTAAGCAGTTTTGCTACCGGGTATATTCCCAGATCCTGGCGTGATATTACTGTAAAGTTTATCCCAAAAGGAGGACGTGCGTCGTATGAGGAAGCAAAGAGTTTTAGACCAATCAGTCAAAGAGTCTTCTGAAATGTCTGGAACGCATTATCGATCATCACATCCGTGATGTTTATTTGGCAAACATGCCTCTTCATGTCAATCAACATGCTTACCAATCTGGAAAGTCCACAGTGACTCTTTTACACATAGTCGTATACAATATCGAGAAAGCATTCGCTCAGAAGCAATCCTGCTTGGGTGTTTTCTTGGATATTGAGGGTGCCTTTGATAACGTGTCTTTCAATGACATATTGGAAGCCGCACGAAACCATGGGTTTAGGGGTATAGGTATGGTTACCAATTGGATTCATCAAATGCTCAAAAACCGACATCTCTTCTCGACATTGCGTCAAGCAGCGATTCGAAAATTGAGTGTGTGCGGATGCCCCCAAGGGGGAGTCTTGTCACCACTTTTGTGGAATCTCGTAGCAGATACGCTATTGAAGCAACTCAATAATTGCGGTTTTCCAACTTATGGATTTGCCGACGACTATCTAGCTCTGATAGTTGGTATGTGCATAAGCACCCCATTCGACCTGATGCAAAGTGCTCTTCAGGTAGTCGAGAGTTGGTGTCGCAAATATGGCTTTTTGGTTAATCCGAATAAAACATCTATTGTTCTTTTTACGGAAAGACGAAACCGCGATGGAATTCGACCTTTACGTCTTTTTGGCACTGAGATTAATGTGACTGATCATGTAAAGTATGTCGGAGTCATTCTAGATTTCAAACTTTCATGGACACCTCACATTGATTTCAGAGTCAAAAAAGCTTGCATGGCCTTCGGTCAATGCCGGCGAACCTTTGGTAAAACTTGGGGCCTCAAACCCAAATATATCAAATGGATTTACACAACAGTTGTTCGACCAATATTGGCATATGGATGTCTTCTGTGGTGGCAAAAGGGCGAAGTGAGAACAATCCAATCAAAATTGGGCCATCTCCAAAGGATGTGCTTGATGGCGATGTCTGGTGCGTTCTCTACAACTCCCACAGCAGCGCTCGAGGCCCTTTTCGATGTTGCGCCACTACACATATATCTTAAACAAGAAGCACTTTCTTGCTCTTACCGTTTATAGGTACTGGATCTATTGGAGAAAAATCCAGTGAATCAGATCTACGAAACACATACTTGTTTCCACTTTTGGTGAATTGGGACAAAATTGTCCTTGCTCCAAATGCTCTCACAATTGCTTGTCACTTTCCTTACAGGACATTTACCACACAATTCCCTTCACGGGAAGAGTGGACGTCTGGCTATTTGGAAAGAAGTATATCTAACAATATATGTTTGAGGTTATGGCTTTCAGTCTTAAATAAAACTCAAAAACGGATTTTTGCTTACATCCGACGTTTCGGACACATGTATTGTGCCTTTTTCAAGGATTAGCTGTGTTCCGTTTTATCGTTTGCCCACAGCATAGGCAACATTTGTCCAACAGCATAAAACGAATTCCCCGTTCGGGTACTATACGGGAGTAGAAATCCGAAAACGATCCGGGTCGCAGAACTGAAAACGCAGTTGCCTGTTTTGGCGCCACTTTTACTCTCAAGAGTGAATTGATTGAAGCGATGATTGAAGAGTGAATCATCATTGCTGCTCAAGGATGACGGATCAATTGGTGAGCTTGTTTCATGCTACTATATCTTATCTATAAAATATGCATGACTGCACCTTTAATCGTTACAACGGTGAGACGTAAATATGATTTTTCAACAAACTATGAAAGGTTCGTCACTGTGAGTGTCGACATAAACTCTGTTCATAAATTATTTATATCCAATTTTTTTTTCAAAACACCTTTTTCCTTTTACCTTTATTTTTGTAATTAAATAAAAAACTTTGAATGGTTCGACACTACGAGTGTAGACTTGTGAAAGGTTTATTCAACAAACTTTGAAAGGTTCGTCACGTCAAGTGTCGGCATAATTTTTCTCTACATAGATATTGTTCATATCAAATGAAAATATTATATTTACATATAAGCATGTTTATATCTCACCAATTATTATTTATCATGGTCTAATCGCATATCAAAGTGAATCCTTTGACCCAACGATCCTCCCCATTAACAAACATCCCTCCCAGTAACCTTTGTGGAGATGCAGAGGCAAACACGGTCTTCAAATAGCAAAGGTTACACACTAACATTCCTTCCCCCAATCCCACCTGACTGCAATGACCATGTATTGACGGCACTGAATTATGCAAACTGAGAAAGATTATGGCCAATCCCAGCCGAACTTCTAGTTGATTCTTTGTGCATTTTCACTGACTTCGGTCAATCACGGAATAGCAACCATTGATATGTGTAGTCAGTCTAAGCTAAGCTAAGCATATTGACACAGCTTTCTGGAAAGATACTGTCAAAATAACAGTGCCCCATGTCCTGAAAAGCTAAACATTACATATAATTTTCAATTGGATTAGAAGGACAAATTGATGTGAAGATTTGCGAAAAAGTTACACGTCTTCTCAGTGAGAATCGAACTCACGACTCCCCGATCTCTACTTGGAGCGCGTTACCACTACGCCATGAAAGGACTCATGAACGCAGAAGTTAACCTGAATTCGATTTCAGCTCAATAATCACGTGGTCCTTTTTCGCAAAGTGCACCTCTTTCGGAAGAATTAGCTGCCCATCCAAACACAACGCTTTCTATATATATCCAATGCCTAGCCCGAGAGCGCATTGTTTTTTAGGTATAAGGAATAGCACACTACACTAGCCAGCAACTGCGCAGGCTGAGGTTTCTATTGTGTGGGCTTCCAATGAATCGCGACGTTCTCAAACGACCGGTTAAGGAACATGAGTCCGTTGCTCGATAAATACTTGTTTTTAATTATGAATCGTGGTTTTATGGCTAACCAGCCGAGTGGAAGTTAAACAACTACCGAAAAGCTACCTAGTAGTGCGTAATTGCTCATTTGTTGCAAAATACTTGAGAGAAAAAAATTTAAACTAAAATATGAACGAGAATCGAACTTCCGACCTCAAGATCACCAATTTTCTCCTCTACTCACTACTCCAGCTCTTCGAACAGTTGCTTCGCGAATGCACTATAAAAGCGATAACATGGCCCATTAAGTTTGTTACTTATAACTTTACTGCAGCCTTTGGAATGCATTCATTATTCATTGATTATCTAAATTTTTCGCAAAAACTTCCGCGCAACACATGAGAAACACCATTTAAACGAACAAACGGTTGCTAGACCATGTTTCGTTGTTAGATGATACGTAAGGTGCAACTCAACGATATTGCTACTGGATTGAAACAAAAAAACTTCCATCTGTCATACATGCAGTTAAGTGCAACTTTCTTGCAACTGGGATGAATCTTCTTGAGTTGTGAGTATGGGAACGAAAATTGAATGCAAGTTGCGGATGCTTTAAATGAAAGTAATTTGAAACATAACATTAAAATCGGCATTTTGGAGTTTCAAGAGTTTGTTTGGAAAGTTGCTTAAAACATCTTGATAAACTTGACTTTATTGCTATTTGCAAAGGACATTTGCAGCAAATCTTGTCGTTTCAAAAATGTTGAACGTCAAACAAGGAGTGACATGCATGTTCATTGGAACGGAAATGAAACTTAATGAGCCTTCATATTGATATGCAACCGAACTAGAACCAGGTAAGTTACATATGCTTTTATTGATACGTGATTAAAGCCATTTTTGAAAACCATCTCGGTTACTCCTGCTCCAAAATACTAGACGCTCGATGGCACCCCTTGGGAGATTCTCTTTCTTATATTAATGAGCTAATAAACATTGAGATTTTGCAAAAATTGGGTTGTGTTTATGCGTAAAATTTTCAACTTTTGGAAGCAATGATTTTCATGATAATGAATGGCACGATCAAAGAATCATGTCTCACATGAGTTCTGAAAATGATATAAGCCAGAGAAATGCTAAAAATGACATAGCCGAAATCGATTCCGTTGCCAAAACTTTTGAAAATCTATTCAGTTTAGCATAATTCACAAATTGCTATAAAGAATGCAGAAATCTCTAATGAAACTGTCTAAATTTAGGCGTATTCCACAATTAAAGGTGTTTTTAATTTTGAAATAACTCAACAAGTGAATGACTTGAAAGAGTTTTGCTTTCATATTCGGCTTCAGGGACCATGATTTTGATAAGTATTGATATTTTCTATATTATCGAACGTTACTTCCATGGGTGATCAACTTATTCAACACATCACCTAGAGCATTTCAGAACTTTCAGAAAACAAAATATAGTATATAGACACGAGCAACGGGTGTCAATACTTGTTATAAAAATAAAAAACTTGCAACATATGCATTTTTATATGAAATATTTAAAAAATATAAAAAAAAGAGCAATGTTACCCCAGATTACGTTACCTAAAACCAATAACATCTTGACATACTTAATTGTTACTGTCAAACTAATGATGCACAAAACTTAGCAATAGTTCTTCTTTTTTCTAATGGCTGCCTCAAATCATTAATTGATTTAGAGTAGCGCTATTACTTTCGTACCTCAACAATTCTGATGAACTTAAGCAGTTCCGGCTAACGTGACCAACGATCACCCGATTCCGAGAGATTGATTTATAACCCTGCACCCATTTTTCCGGAAGCCTAATGCCAAAAAGATTTTTCTTAACCCTCAAAACCACGAACAATTGTATGCATAAAACCGGCGACAAAACGTGTCCTTGCCTGAGAAGACTCGGTGTCGTCACACGTTCCCATTATTCCAGCAGCATTCAGCAGCCTGCCTCTATCGGCACACCATATCCAACCAACTGATGATGCGACAAATCTGCGATGATGACATCAGCTACTGCAGTGCCCAAAATGGTCAACCAGAAGCAGGAAATCTGGGCTGAATACAAACTGTTAGTACTTACGAGGATTGTGTATACGTTCGCGAACGGTTCAGAGTCGGCACGATTTGCGATAATGTGTTTGAATCATGCATGTTATTTATGAAGATGGGATTTGTTCTGGTTACATTCATATTCTTTGAGATTTACTATTTTTTTATCGCAGGAAGTGGCCAAGCCAGAGATACTTACATTACTGAGTGAAGCTCTGGCTCAAAGTAATAAACGGGTCAGTATAAAAACAAAAAATCAAAATCTTTCATTTGTTTTCTAGAAATTTATCCCTTTATCATAGGAAAGCACGGTGGTGCTTCGATGGAACCAATACCAAAAAAAAAGTATTTAGCGCACAGGTCTGATATACAGGCAACACTTCCGTTCTCGATTGTCCGTATCTTGTTATCAGATTAGAGAACTATAGTAAAAGTTGATTTTTACAATTTCTAATCGTAATAGGCTGTTTTTCATCACGCCAATCTGTCATGAAACGGCCTACTTTCCTGCACTGAAGTATGCAGTGCGGGAATAGTCTTTACGCAACTGAAACCAGTGCTGTAATAATTCATTACGCAAGGCTTTCTCATTACACAACTGTTTTGAGTTTCGTAATGAATCATCACACAACAATTTTTCAAAAATTCTAAAATAATGGTGAATGCATTCTGATATAATTTCTGATACCCTCAAGTGGTCTTTTACGAAATTGCAAAAAATGATGTACGTTACTAATGAGCAATGGCAGAACTCGATTTTTACAGCACTCGTCGTAATTATCCTACTCGGCCAGCCTCATAGGATAAATTTACGACTCGTGCTGTAAAAATAATCATTCTGCAACTTGTTCCGTAAACTACTATTTCATTGCTATCTCGATGATCCCTAGAATCGCAGTTGCACTGGTTAAGTGTTCTTTAAATCGATATCTCTCTAACTCGATGGACCCTTCAATATCAAGTTAGGGACAGTTGACTTTATACGATTTTTATTGAGTACTAGGGATCCCGGCAAACTTTGTCTTGCCATCAAGTTGGTTGTTGTTAAACGTCATGTAATCCTCCATACAGAATGACACATTGGTCTCCTCCCGTTTTCCCGATTATTTCGCAGGCTTCATAAAACTTTTTCATTGCATTATCACGTCGCATCCCTTGCCGAGCGCAACTGTGAAAAACTTTCGTCAAACCGTTCTCAAGCTATTTCGTGACATAAAAACACCACTCAATTTTTATTTATACAGATAGATAGATTGCGTTTTTTTTTTCTATGTGAATAGTCGAATTTTTGATGTTCAATTTCTGACGTATTATTCTGCAAATTTTCGAATGCATTTCTAAATGAAACTCACTTGTAAGAATTCTGTACCGAATTGAAAAAAAAAACACCAGTATTATGTAGTTTTAACAAATCTGGAAGAAGTTAATTCTCTACTAATTCTGCCGACATATCTGCCAGAACTACTATCCTGAACATCTGGATTCTCCAGAACATTACTGGAAATCCTCTGGAAATTCCGAATAGCATCCCGTCATACAGATGACCTACAAAGTTTAATATATCGTTGATAACGCATTTGCTGCAAACGATGTGATACATTTGAAAGCTGATTTCTGTTAACGCAGTGCGGAAGCAAGCGATATACCTATACCAAGTGGAAGCAATGCATCTTCACATTAATTTAATCTCCTTTAAATTAAGATGATACCGGCCACTTATTGAATAATATAATAACACGGAAATAATCATTACAATTTAAGCTTATCTCCCTGTACCTCATACGTATTTTAATTCTATCAAGTGTACCAACACCAATTGCAAGAATAGTACTTTCTTTACAATTCATTGGTGAGAGTTTGTACTAAAAAATATAAATACAGATGGTTTGTGGTTTGGAAGTAAACATAATCGATTGGTCACTAGCTGGTAGTGACCTATTGATTGAATTTTCAGTTCAAACGGGTGTTCAGTTCACCAGATTCGTGTTCTTGAAAATTTGCAGTTTGGCTTCGATTCATCTTCACCTTAAAATTAACATATTATCTTGGAAAGTTACATTATTTTTTTCTTTCATTGAAAAAACATTGTATTTGTACTTTCATTTCAACCAAAATACTAATTTTATTGAAAATTTGAGAAATCCCGGGATTTCCCGGGATAAGCTTATATATTTGTCCTGAATCCCGGGACGAGCAAAATGGCCGGAAAATGGACACTCTGAAGTTGATCAACTACATAGATGACGAAATAGCCCCCATTTCAAAAAGTTTTTCTCTCTAAAAATTTAACCAATTTATCAGAGTTCTCACCTATGCTATGCATTTTCACAGTACCTAGAAAATTCGATTATGAAACGATGACAACAAAAAGCTCTACCCACTGAACTGACACTTCAAAGTCAAGTTCGAATGCAAATTATGAAACTTCATGCTCTTGCAAAACTGGGTTTAACCAAGTTGATAATCGCAATCAACTGAACATCGCACTAATCCTAATCTGTTCGCCTCCAGCGTACGGTACCAGCGACATTGTTTATAAGCTAATCGTCGGTTCACACTCATTGATTCATCATCATCTTTCAGTTGGTAATTGGCAGTGCCACGATTAGGAGCTGGAACGTTTGTTTCCGATTAACATTAACGCGAACATTATGGTCGCGAGAATGTTGTGGCTTAGTTGTTTTGTAGGGTTGATCGCCTGCTCGCTAGTTCAAGGTGAGAATTTATTTATATTACTAGTTGTCCCGGAAAACGTTGTATTAGTAGTTGAAAAACCGAATTAAGTACTATACCATTTAAATCCACTAGAGTTTGTATCCTTTGACAGACACGCGTATTTCGACCTCAACTGTAAGGCCGTCTTAAATGTCCTGTTCTATACTCGACTTGCTATTCCTTAGTTGAATCTAGTACACGACACTGAAGACAGCCTTGCAGTTGAGTCGAAATATGCGTATCTGTCAAAGGATACAAACTCTAGTGGAATTAAATGGTATAGTACTAAATTCGGGTTTTCATCTACTTATAGGTATTCCACTAAACAGCTCGGTGATTTATTATAAACGTTGTATTGCCAAGCAGTAGGCTGTAAAGTAAGTCATGCGAAAATCTCTTGGAAAATGCCATTGTAGTGTTTCCCGTTTTTCCCAATTTCCTGGTTGATGTTTATAAATGATATAACGCACAATCACGTGGCATCCCCAGTTTAATCCAACAGTCAAAGAATCAGGCAAATCCATTGACGCATTCTCAAATTATTTCGTGACATACAAACAACATTCCAATTTTATTTACAAAGAAGAAGATTATACTAGAAAAGTACCTCCAGTAAAATTCAGGCATCCACTGGACGGGTTCTCAATAATCTAGAAAGCGCTTTTTAGCCGTGTGGTTAGCGGCATTATTTGTTTAAGCGTATTTTGGATGCCAAGAAGCGTGGATTCGATTCCCGCTCCAATCGGTGGAAACTTTACATCAAACGAAAAAATCATCATTGAGCTACTGGGTGTTCCGTGTTGTTCGTTACCTATTGTCAGTTATCGTTCAGTCTGTGCAACCTTTGTCAGAAAACGGTGCAAATTGTATTTTTTTTTTTTACAATTTCTCATCGTAATAGGCTGTTTTTCATTGCGTCAACCTGTCATGAAAGGCCTACTTTCCTGCACTAAATTATGGAGCATCGTAATACTCGTTACGCATCCGAAATCAGTTGCGCTACGCTATTGGGGATTTTTTTTTATTATCGTACAAATTGGGCCGAAGGGTCTCAGATTTTCATGAAACTTTTTCCACAGGCAGAGCTCATGGATATATGAATAAAAAAAAATTGAGAAAAATTCAGGGTCGCCTATTTTTCCGGACTTTTTGTTTTCCCTTGACACTACTTACTTTGAAAAATCATAACTCAAGAACGAAGCATCGTAGAAATAAAGTTTTTATATGAAAATTTAAGCAAATTTTCTCAAAAATCTAAAAAAATATGAACTGGAAAAAGTTTTCCACAAAATTTTCCACCGTTGGGAAAATTCATAAAGAAAAGCCGGAAAAACTATGCCCGAACTCGTGGAAAATTTTCAAAAAAATATTTCCGAGAAGGTAATTTTATAAGCTTTAATCACTGAAATTTGTGAAATGCACTTTTTTTTCGTTTTTGAGTTATGGCCAATTTTGTGAAAAATGTCCAGATGTGCCATATAAGACTTTTCTTTGAAAAATCATAACTCAAGAACGAAACATTGTAGAAACAAAGTTTTTATATGAAAATTTAAGCAAATTTTCTCAAAAATAAAAAAAAAATATAAACTGGAAAAAGTTTTCCACAAAATTTTGCACCGTTGGGAAAATTCGTAAAGAAAAGCCGGAAAAACTATGCCCGAACTCGTGGAAAATTTTCAAAAACATTTTTTCGAGAAGGTAATTTTATAAGCTTTAATCACTGAAATTTTTGGAATGCACTTTTTTTTCGTTTTTAAGTTATAACCAATTTTGTGAAAAATGTCCATATGTGCCATATAAGACTTTTCTTTGAAAAATCATAACTCAAGAACGAAACATTGTAGAAACAAAGTTTTTATATGAAAATTTAAGCAAATTTTCTCAGAAATCAAAAAAAAAATATGAACTGGAAAAAGTTTTCCACAAAATTTTCCACCGTTGGGGAAATTCATTACGAATGAAAATGAACCATCACTGAGTCGACGCGCATGTTATGATTCATGCTGGCGAACCGGTTCCGCTTTCCGTTGCCGTTCCGCTGTCATTGCGTTTGGGCCTTAACTACAAGCATTAAGGTATTACCTATTTTAACTCTAATTCAACAAGTGCAATGCATCATTGCTTTTATTCTGCAATATGCAGAAGATCAAGCCGTTTTTGAAAATAAGAAATAGAGATTGTCCTGACAATGTCTAGCAATCATTGATTTTGATAACGTCCAAATATCGACCATTCTAAATATTCATGCGAATTTTAATTATTTTGGAGGATTTTTTTTAATTTCATTGATAAATTAAGAAGATACAGCATACACAAAGTGTCCACCTTATAAAATGAACAGTCCTCTAAAACGAACGACGAAAAAAAAAAACAAACGAAAAACAAGTGAGAAAATAAAGCAAGAAGAGCGCAGGAACAAAATTTGAGCTAGAAACGACAACACACATGCAGTTTCCTGACAACTTACAAGTGGAACGCGTATATTGAACATGCCTCCCGCACTACACCCGGAAAACGCGAAAAAATCCTAGCAAATAACTTCACTTCGTCATGCATGTCGGAACGCATAAAGCTACCAGATTCTAAAATGCAAGTTTCAATTAATTGGAACAAACTCACCGGATTGATTTATTGTAATCGTCTGTTATTTGAATTACAAACACAAAGTCACAAAAAAATCAAACGACAGCAACTCCTGCTTAGTTGTAACCGTGGACTTTAAAATACTTGGCGAAAAAAAAAACAAAAATAATTTCATTGACATTGTTCATGGACATTGTCGCAATTTATATCTGAAACAAAGTAGTCTACTGAATCAGGAAAAGCATTTCGTTCAGTTTATAATTACCGTTTTGACTCATATTCCGAACACTTAAGGCTTACAGTGACTTCAAATGCATCTGATAGCAATTAATTAGCTAATATTTGTGAAAATTTTTTATTTCAACGCAAAGTCTTACTGTTAGCTATTGGGTGTGCCGATAAAAATGTTGATTTGAATTTGATTACTATTGTTTTAACGTAAAAGTATGGAACAACATTTTGATTCAAATACCGAACACTGTATCCATTCTATCTCATATTCCGAACACCTTGATTCAAATTCCGAACAGCACAAATGAATCGTATTCGAATGAATAATTTTGCAAATAAATTTATCTGAGCTTGTTCTACTGGTCTTAAACTAGTGTATCATCTTCTTCTTCTTCTTCTTTCTGGCGTTACATCCTCACTGGGACAGAGCCTGCTTCTCAGCTTAGTGTTCTTATGAGCACTTCCACAGTTATTAACTGAGAGCTTACTATGCCAATGACCATTTTTGCATGTGTATATCGTGTGGCAGGTACGATGATACTTTATGCCCTGGGAAGTCGAGAAAATTTCCAACCCGAAAAGATCCTCGACCGGTGGGATTCGAACCCACGACCCTCAGCTTGGTCTTGCTGAATAGCTGCGCGTTTACCGCAACGGCTATCTGGGCCCCTTTGTATCATCATTACTCCCGAATTATAAAATAGATTGGAAGACGTTAAAATTGAATTGCAAATGACTGCCATTTACTGGTAATTTGTTGACATATTTCAGCGAAACAATTCAACCAAATCGCCATACAAAAGCCGAGTGTTCGGAATATGAGTCTGTTCGGAATTTGAGACAAAACGGTACTTATTTTAAAACATTAAAAATTAAAGAGAACCCAAAAAGTACATTTGAGTCTTGATTTGAGTACATTTGACACGTGTTTCGTCGTGTACATGTAAACTTCCAAACCTTATAACGGCAAAATTCCTTAGACTGGAATTGTCTAGAACTTGACAATTAATAGTGCAATTCATTAGAGTATTGTACCTTTCATTCCGCCTGAATGGCTTATCTTTTGACAGATATGCGTATACCACTTGTAATCTTCCTCAGTGTCATTTAAGATGAAGATGAATCGAAGCCAAATTACACATTTTCAAGAGCATAAATCTGAAGAACCACACAACCGATAACGCTGAAAATTTGATCGATATCTGGTTCTTCAGATTTGTGACCAGACGGATATCTGGTTCTTCAGATTTGTGATCTTGAAAATTGGAGGTGACACTGTGTAAGACTGCAAGTGGTAGTTGAAATACGCATTTCTGTCAAAAGATAAGCAATAAGGGCAGAACTAAATAAACAACCCTCAAATCTACTGTTTTGATTTTATTTTATGAGATTCAGCCCAAAGAGTTCCAAAGGATTTAAAATTATTATATTGAAAATATGACCAACACAAATCCCACCACGTAATTTTGTTGGAATTGTAAGATCGATGTACGCGAGTCGGAAATTTTCAGAAATTTGCTTTAAAGAACAGGCGGTCCACGCAACAATTTATTTTGCGAGTATGCTTCGCGAGTCCAAAAAATTGCAAACCTCTGGTCTAAGAAGTTTTCCCTGAGAAGTTTTCCCAAACATTTGGGAGATTCATCTGTGCAAACTCAAAATTAACTATCTTAAATCCTTATGAATCACTACTTTTTTAGCAATAGCAATAATGTTCCTAGATTAATCGACCCTGTTTTCAACATATTTCCAGGCAAAAGAATTTCGCAGCTCAGTAAGTTACTATCCAATTCTCAGTCTCAACTCGCTTCACAAAGTTTTATCAAATTCCAACAGAATGTGAAGAGTACGTGAACCAAACTATGACATCCGTCAGTGTCATATCGCTGATACTGGATCCAACCCCTATCGAGTTCACATCCTACAATTGTTCGAAAACCATCGATCTCATAGTGGGTGGAGAGGACGCCAAGAGCGGAGAATTCCCCCACCAAGTACTGCTCGGATGGAAAACCAATCACACGGGTGTCTATCGATTCGATTGCGGAGGAACGGTGATCAGTGACCGATACGTCCTGACGGCGGCTCATTGTGCGTCCAAGGGAAACAATATGAATCCTGCACCAGAAATTGTAAGGTTCGCTGAACTGGATCTGACGATCGATGAGGACGAGTTTGACATAGAGATTGAAAAAATTACGAGGCATCCGGCGCATCGGTTCCGTTCCTCGTATCACGATATTGCTCTGGTCCGTTTGAAGGAACACTTGCGATTTTCGGCCGTAGTTCGACCTGCCTGTTTGTGGGTTGATGTGGACACGAGTCCTTCACCGGTCATTGCTACGGGATTCGGTCAGTTGGATGTAGCAGGTATGACAGAGTGGCATCTCCAGAACATAACCTTCTAAGTTAGGAAACTTGCTTACAGACGAGCGTGGTTCAAACACACTCCGGAAGGTACAGCTGGACGTCCAGGATTTGAGCGGCTGCAACAATCAGTTCTTGGGGACGAGAAATTTCCCGAACGGAATGACCGATAACCAGTTGTGCATAGGAAGCTCACGAGGTGGTAAGGATACGTGCCAGGGCGACTCGGGCGGTCCGATTCAGGTTTTGGCTAACCCCAAGTGGTGCATCTACCACGTGCTTGGTGTAACTTCCGCTGGGTCGGCCTGTGGAACCATGGTGCCAGCAGTGTACACCAAAGTGGCTAGTTATATAGATTGGATCGAAGGGATCGTGTGGGGATCCGGATGATCTAATGGGGATTCGTTTGGATTAAGTATAGTCTATATAAGGTTAACAGCTTACTATCAAATGATTCGATTTTATGATAAATGTTTTGATTAAATTCAAGCTAGCTGAAAATCATGCCTTCCTTTTACTATGACTTTGTCCTATTTATCTATGATTACAAATTACAAGTTCAGAATCAATTCAAAGTCAAAGATAATCGAAGCGCCTAAGCGAAGATAATCAACATTGAACCTCTTTTCCTCGTTTATCTGTATTGAAGCATTCCCTACCAGTGAAACGTTTTTATGCTGGCAAATCCACTGGCTGCGAAAGTGGAAAATGACAGCTGACGGAAAATCGTTGTTATGCTTGCATTGCGCATGTTCCACCACACTTTGCCGTGAAAACGTCAAATCTGTGGTATATTTCGGCTGTTGTTACTGTTGCTAATGGCCAGAAGAGAGCCTGACCGTTGTGACAGAACTTTAAAGAGAATTTTGCATGTTTCTCTCCCTTACGAGCAGAATCAAAATAAATCGCTTGCATCCTCCGAATGTTGGATTATGTTGGTGGTGCTTTCGTGCGATTGTATGCGAGGACGTCCTTACAAAACGACAACGGAAAGGAATTCGGTGTGGATGTCTTCAATCGGAGAGGAATTTTTCGAATCGCAATTCGAGGTTGACACGTATCTGTACAAAGTGCCAATCGGGAGTGGGTAGGGTAAGATGGTTCAAAATGTCATCTCAAGTTCATTTGCATTTTACAGAGAAATAACAAAGTTTAACAAGCTGCAAGTAGTTAAAATGCTGGGAACAGTCTACAGCGTGGCTTATTCAAATGTTTGTTGGTTACCTTTGCATTTAGCATTAGCATTAAGCATTTCTTACACATCGTAGGTGGTACAGTCCTAGACCATTTTATGAGGGTTGCCTCCTTTCTGTCCGTTACCAAAGTCAGAAATTTGGGACTAACCTCTTACTCTTAAACAAGATTGACGCATCCTCCAATAGTCGAGAGCTGTCCTGGCCACGTCCTTGCAAAAGCTGAGGAATGGGAAAGGGTGATTGATTGAAAACCTACTTAAGAAAGATGCGGAGAACTCTACGAGCTCTCATAATGTGTTACGGGATGTAGTGGAATGTTGATGGAAAGGGTAGTGCCATAGGATACGTTCGGTAAACGTTCTGGCCGACAAATGGTTAATATTTACGCATTGTGAACATGCGCTGCTGATCAGAACAAATTCACCATATTCCTTTTTAGAAACTGCGATCCGTCGCTCCCATGGCCATGGTCCCCGGGCCCCCACATTCTAGGGGCTTCCGCAAATCTCGACAAAAATATTTATGGTTAAAATTTCAAGAATAATTAGAATCAATGCAACAGTACATACTTTTCGGAAACGCTTTACATGATTAGAAACATTTATTTTTTTTAATTAATCCGAAATAATAAATGAATCTTTTGGAAATAAACTTTTATATGTAAAATAACTAGAACAAAATATTCAAACATTCAAAATGGGATTTTGTTGACTTTACGAGAAATAAGAAGATCAAGAATTATTATTATTATTATCTTTATTGAAGAGACTCTCAGCCGTTGGCTGGTTCGTCTCTAAGAAGATCAAGAAAAATTTAAAAACGATTTGGATAAACAAGTGGAGTGGTATCTTTTTAATTAAATTCTTAACGATATTCTTACATGAATTTTCCAACTACAAAAGCTTTCGTTGTTCGAAGCTTAAGACAACGTTGAAATGTATTTTATATATCTGCAGATTAAGTAATATGACTTATTTATTTAATTATTTATTTTGAAAATTGCTCAATTGATCACATTGCAGACCTAGTAGCGTTTGAGTGCATTGCATATAGGAACTTTAGAGAACTCTAACTTGAAAAAAGGAAAACGAAAAGAGACCGAAAAGCGATCAAACAGGAAACAGAACAACCTAAAATGAACCATTAGAAAAGAGAATCAGGCCAGACATTTCTTTTTTATTTTGTAGTTCTTCATGACGACATTAAGACAGTGTTACTGCTCGTTTCTCTGTATGTATGTATGTTTTCATGATTTTTTCTAGGAATTACGTGAAAATTTAGGTGTTTTCCCAAAGATTCAGAGATAATTCCGAAGATTAAGCTATTATGTCCTGTGGAATTACTCCAAGAAATTTTCTTAGGGATTCTCCAAGAATTTTGTTTCAAATATCTCAAAAAACATAACCTGGATTTTAACAAGGATAACAATATAAATTACCCAGGTATTTTGTTGTTGACATTGACAATGATGGACAATGTCAAAACATTGAATTTAACCTTCAAACGTATAAAATCTACTAAGATGTATTAGATATAAGAACCATTACCTACATTAATTTAAATTTCAAATTGGTTTATGGTCATAAAGGATTTCAAATATTTTTTAACATTATAAAATAGTTTGACTCTGGTAATGAAAACCTTATAAAAACATATTAAGTATCTAATATACGCTGAAACATCCAAATGTTTTTTTTTCTGGAAAAAGGGCCCCCGCAAGATAATGGCCCCCGGGCCCCCACGTTTGAAAATTTGGCCCTGCTTTGTTGCATGGTCAAATATCTGCAGTACCGATTAGGTTCCTCAGATTCAAATCGAATCTATTTTAAAAAGGGCGCCTTCGCTGTGATGTAAATCTCTTTGAAGGATGTAAATAGTCCCGTCACACCACATACGATTTTTCTATCACTATTTGAAGAATCAGAACAAAAACTGTACAGAAATCAATATTTCATTACCTGTGAATAAAATTGGAATAATGTGGCTTGCACTATAAACTTAGGGCATCTTCACCGGTGATCCAAATCACTGGTTTGGTTTAAATTTTCGGACCATGTTAAAAATTGTAGTTTGCACCGGTGTTGCAAATTATGTTTCAAATTTATTTCATACCAGTTTTAGGGTTTATTTTTTTGGAACTAGCAAACTGCCTGGTCTATTATTGGTCTGATTTGGACCAAGATTTGAACTGTTTTAAAACTGATTTGCCACATGTTTGTTTACCAGTTCGTAATTTTCTCTCTGAGACTGCCATCGTCTCTCCTACTCTTTTCAGGTAACTAGATAAGCTAAGTGCTAAGATAAGTGCTGTTTCTCTAAACAATATTTGTTGCTCTTTCGGCAATTCTTTCGGGGATTCCTTCAAAAATTCATACAGAGACACCTGTAGGAATCACCAGGTGATTTCTCCGGGGAATCCTTTAGGAGTTCCTGCAGAAATTCGTCCATGGATTCTACTACGAATTTTTTCACGAACACAACGGAAAATTCCTCAAAGAAGTCCTCCTACAGAAATCTCCAGAAGATTTTCCAGAATTCTTCCATGGCTTCCAACCAGGAATTGATTCTTGGATTTCCTCCAGGAATTTCTGTGGGGATTCCCTCCACGAATTTCTTCCTTTCATTTTAAAATTCCTACAGGCTTTTTATCCAGATTTCATCGAGGATTTTTTCAGAGAATTTATCCGGGGATCTTGTCCACGAATTTCTTGGAGATTTGCACCAGGATTCTCCGGGGATTTCGTCCAGTCATTGCTCCAGGAATTTCCTCCAGGAATTTCTCCGTGGATTGCCTGCAAACCAACCCCCCCCCCTCAGGGCTTCTCTCAAAAAATTCGGGGACTTTTTTTTTCAAAGAATTAATCCGGAGATTTTCTCCAGGAATTTGTACCAGGAGATTTACTTCAAAAATTTTTCTTGGATTTCATCCGAGGATGTCTTCCAGAAAGTCATCCGGGAATTTCCTCCATGAATTCCACCGGGAATTACAAGAACTCATCCGGGGATTCTCTCCACGAATTCCTCCTGGAATTTCCAAAAGCAACTTCTCCAGGGATTTCGCCTTGGAATTCAACCGGGGATTTCTCCCAGGAATTTTGGCGATTTTCCCCAGGAATTAATCCGAGGATTTCTCCAAGGACTTGCTCCGGGGCTTAATCTAGAAATTCCTCCGGAGATTTTTTACAAAAAAAATATCCGAGGATTTCTCCTAAGATCTCGTCCGGGGATTTTCTCCAGTAATTACTCGGGTGATTCCCAATAGCAATTCCTCATGGGATCTCGTCCAGGACTTCCTCTGGGGATTTCGTCTGGCTTTTTTCTCCAGAATTTCCTCCGTGGATTTTTTCAGAGAATTTTTACCGAAATTTCCTCCAGGAATTTCTTTGGAGTTCCTATGAGAATTCGTTCAGAATTTCTCCGGGAATTCTTTTGGAGCTCCATTGATTTTTTTTTGAATTTCTACAGGTGTTCTTCAGATTTCCTTAAATAATTCGTTGTAAACCCTCCGGTGTTCCACTAGGAATTATCCTGGAACTACTTCGAAATATTTCCTACATTTCACCGGACAAATCCTCCAGAGTTCCTCAACAATTTTCTCAAGAGTTACTCTGGGAATTCCTCTACACGTCCTCCGATGAATCCTCCAGCGTTCATCGTGCAACTCCTCCGGCATTCCTCCAGGATTTTTTTTAGTGCTCCCAGAAATTCTTCCGAATTTCCTACGGCAATTGCTCTGGATTTCAACGAGCAATCTCTCGGAACTTCCTCCGAATTTCCGCCGGGAATTCTTCCACAGTTCTTCCAGAAACTCCTCTGAAGTTCTCCCAGGAATTCCTATAGATTCATCTAGTGATTACTGGGAAATTCCTGCGGAGCTCCATCGGAAATCACTTCATTTCTGCAGGAGTTTCTCCAAAGTTGCTCAAGCAATTACTTCGGATTTGGAGTTGCTCTCGGATTTTGTTCAGAGTTCCTCCAGAAATTCATACGGAAATCCCTTCGGAGTTCCTCTGCAAATCCCTTCAGAGCTCCACCGGATATTCTTTATTTTTTAGAATTTTTCCATAATGCTTTCAAGAATTCCTCCAGGAATTTTTCCAGATCACCTCATGCATTCCTCCATCCGGAGTTTTTTCAGCAATTTCTCCGGAGTTCTTCCAGCAATTCGTCCAGAGTTCTTCCAGGAAATTCTCAAGAGTATCACCATAAATTCCTTCAGAATTCCTCCGGGAGTTCGCTCAGAGTTGCTCCGGGCATTCCTCCAAAAAAACATTTCTGAGTTGTTCCAGAATTTACTCAAGATTTCCTCAAGCAAATCCTCTGGATTTCATCCAACAACTTCTCTAGATTTCATCCTGCGATTCCTCGGAAGTTTCTTCCATACATTCTTCCGGATTTCCTCTACAAATTCCTCTGAATTTGATCCAGCAATTCTTCAGTAGTTCCTTTGGAGTTCCACCAAGAATTCCTTCAGATTTCCTCCATAGTTTCTCCAGGAATTTATTCTGAGTTCCTCAAGCAACTAACTTGGAGTTCTGGAGTACAGCAACGCTTCGGGAGTTCCTCTAGGAATCACTCCAGCATGTTCTCCAGAAATGCTCAATGGGAATGCTTCAGGAGTGCTTCTAAAACATTCTTCAGGAGTTCCTCCATAAATTCATTCAGGAGATCTTCCAAGAATTTCTGAGTATTCCGTTCCCAGGAGTTTCTCCGAATTTTTTATCGGCAATTCAATCAAGAATTCCTTAAGACATCCTTTTACATCTCCTAAGTCGTAATTCCTCCGGAAATTATATGATTGGAACATATCGTTCAACTACGCAGAGATGACTATGCAAGATGCCAATAATTCCTAAGTCTGCCAGAAATTCCTCCAGGAATTCATTCATCTGTTTTGCCGGAAACTCTCTTGTAATTTTCGTGATATATTCTAATGAGCATTCCTCCGGAAGTTACGTGAAATTCTTTCAGGATTCAGCTTGAACACACCGAAGCATGTGCGTACGATTTGGTCTATTTTTGCTGGTCTAAATAATTTTGTCAGGTCCATTGTTGAAAATTTCGACCAAAAAATTGACCATCGGTGAAGTTGTTCTTAGAATACGGGTAATGCCACCGCTCAATTTATTCGCTTTTTCAGTAACACAGTTAGTACGGTATGGAACCAGAGGTTAATGGACACAATGTTTGGAAGGAAGGACATGGTAAGGTTTAGGTTTAGGGTTCTCTGCAGCTGGGAGGTATATCGTGTTAGTTCGATTATCGTATCATGGCGTTGGTACTAATCTCTTGTCGGTATTCTCTGCCGGATGGCCACGATCCTCAATCCAACACAAACTTCTATACAAGACAAGCGAATGAAATCGTAAATGGCAACCATATGAATGTAATTGCGGGTGCCCAACACACTCTTACTGAAACATAGGGTTGTCTATCTCGGGCCTCAAGGGTATCCAGAAGTTGCGCTCTAGAGGCGTCCATATACAGGCATTGCCAAACTATGTGATCGATGACATCATAACCCGAGTAGAAGAAAATAACTACTGAATACCAAATCGAGGTATTCCATAGCAGATAATTTCCAATACTTACAACCTGAATGAAGTATGAATGAGCCCTGCATAAGAGGTAAAATACCTCAAATAATACCTTCTGCATGTTCTACAAATATCAAGCTGATTATTGGATCAGGTATTGTAATACCTAAATAATAAATGATGGATTTTCATATAAAAGTGAAATTTTTCAATAATAGTTCAATACCTCCAGCAGTCCTCAATAGCTATCGAATACCAAAATGAAGTATTTTTAATTCATTTAAATTTTTTTTTATCAAATACCATTACAATACCAAAATGAGGTATTGACAACTGAACAATACCTAATTATGGTATTGACAACTGAACAATACCTAATTATGGTATGATACCAAAATATGGTATGCATAAGTTATGGCGAGTTATTCTTTCCTCCTCGGGAACCGGAACCACACCTTTTGCAACTATTGCTCCGCCCGAGGTTAATCCTGTGCATATGTGCACCTTGCGAGGAATGGTTGAACATTAGTCATGATATCACGCGAATGAAATCTCGACTTACGTCCAAACCTTTACCAGGCTCGCAAGGAATCTCTAGGAATTATGGAATGTAACCACCGTCTCAGTTGGCCATTTAGTCAATCGCTTTGCCAACCGTCGAGAGAACTTTGACGTACTAAATGAAAAAAAAAACATAGCATTAGCGTAGTTACGGTATACTTCGTAGATTGGATACTTGCAATATTTATGTTTTTATTTTGATAATCTCATCGAGACTGCTTTCAAGAACAAAGCTTGGGAGTGAGCGTTGTTCCAATCTTAAACAAGAGTATCATAACCATAAATATAACTATTCCCGGCCACGCGCATCTTTACCGTAACTTGGGATAGAGAAAGGAAATGTTGATGTAGTACTTACTTAACGAGAGGCCTCCGACTCAGTGACACCCTCATAAGTGCTACGGAGTTGGGGGTTGGGAGGGATATTAGGTCAGGATTCGCCTGAAAAGCTGGCGATAACCCCAGAGTATGTGATGTTTAATTGTTTTGTTTTTAAATTAATCTTTTTAATGCCGGCAATCAGAAGAAAGCAAAATGTTTTTATTTTTAATTTGAACAATATTATACCGCGTCGAAAAAAAACTAAAACCGATCACACGTTGAACGGTAGTATCTTTCTGCTCGTTAAAAAGCAGAACCGATTCCTTCAGGGTCATCGGATTGTTCCGAACACAAAAAAAAAAAACATCCAGGCGAACCGAAAAAAAAACCGTACACCAAAAACATCGTATGAGCACCTATAACATCGTATGAGCACCTATAATGGATGGATAACTTCACGACAAGTGACTGGTCGAAAAAGCAATTGTACAAATAAACCGCGTAAAACACAGAAAAAATACGAAACACCGTCAGTTTTGTTTACCGAAGAATTATGGCGTACTCCGAAATTCGTATATTCGTAACATCCAGAACAAGTTATTGTTTTTACTATACCGGAACGAACTCACCAAATTCCTGTAGTCTCCTGAAAAATGTGTCTGCCGGTTCCGCTAAGGCTAAACTGAGCTTTAAATAGTCCTGTTCTTCCATCGGTTCACAAACTAAATTTAGAAACAGGTAAAATTAAATCCAGGTGGCGTAGTACCACCGAACCATCAGCGGAATTATGTAGGTACGCGAAAGAAACACGTGACAGCAGTTCAAAATACAACCGTCCGCGGCACGGCCTACTACGATCCTCGTACTAAATGAAGAAAAAAAAAATCATCGCCAATAACTACGCTTCTTCGCTTTGATCAGATTATTCAGCTTTTTTTCTAGCTTCGAGTACTCTAAATAAAGTTCTGAGGTACCGTAGGGTTTCGTTCTACTTCGTCGTAAGCGCTTTTATTCGTCGTATCAAACTTAAAATGTTCCACTACGGCGGATATTCCAACTTACCTGCAACATAGATTCATTTTCCAAGTGTAATTTTGTGAAAGCCGTATGGTTTGTACAATTGTACACCAAAAATGCAATAAAACTACTGTATTTCGTTAAATAACTTCAGTTCAATTATCCACTTTGTACCTTTTCACCAAAATCGCATGGACGAACACGATTTAAGAGAAATGCTTAGCGAATGCCGGAAAACAACCCTGTAAAGATGGTGTTCGCCACGAATCCGGTCGGAACAAGAAGGCGTGGGGCAGCGAGCTAGGTGGATTGACCAGGTACACCAGGACCTGGAGAGCGTGGGTCACAGTCGAGGATGGAGAGAAGCGGCCATGAACCGAGGGAATTGGCGAAATATTGTTGGCGAGGCTTTATCAAGATAATTGATGTAAAGCCAAATAAGTAAGTAAGTAAGCTTAGCGATCGACACCAGTCACACCACTTTATGATACAAGTTTCTTCCCGCCCCCCTGTGTGACTTACTTCGCCGGGCACTTATTTTCACTATGGAAAACCTTCGTACTTCTTCACTCAAAGATTTCATTCTAATCACACGCCGTAAAAAATTCACAAAATTTCATTAAACATCCTCAACGACCGCGTAAAATTGAGAATGTAAACAAAGTTCAATCCGTCGTACTGAGAAAAAAAAAGCTTGTGCGCATCAATGCATGCGCGATGCTCGACGTAAAAATACGATTCCTTTGATTGTGTTGTTTTCGCTGCACTGTGAGTAAACGCCGTATTTGTTAGGTCAAAAGGAATTGTGTTCAAAAGTTTGGGCTGAATTTTGATGACGAACAATTCATTTTTAAGGAAATCAGTATATTCCATCATGCTGAAGGAATGGAAGGAAATGTCCGTAGATCTATATATTCTAGTAAAACATTTTATTATAGCGTTGATATGTTGTGTTTTGACCACTCACTATATCACAGTAAGCCGTAAGTTGTGAGACGAATCTAGAAACTGATTGCGACAGAAATGGAAATGGTACGACGGATTGAGGATACGGCAAGATGCATTTTCTTTGCATTATTTTCAAAAAGAGATCAAGATTTATCAAAATCTTGTTGTACAATGCTAAAGCCGTTTTTGGAAAGAATTGTTTGCCATCGGTTTGTATCAGCATCATTCACTGCAATACTGGGAAAATTGCAGTTCTCACTGATCAATGCTTAATTCGATGGAACTAGCACACTACCCTATCTACAACAAGCTTTAAAGGCATTAGAATTGAGTGCATTCATCATCCCAACCAGGTGTGGCTAGTCGTCTTGTGAAAGATGCACTTGGAACTCGTTGCTTTTATGATTTTAATGCACTTTTATAAATAAATTCTGTTAGGAATCGATGGGCTGCAAAACGGTGAGTCGACAACTAGGAAGGAGCGTTCAACACAGCTCTGGTCCTCACAAGTTCCTACCTCACGCTTCCACGGGTCCAACGATGACAAAGACCGCCAGCTAAGGATTGCGTACTTAGCTGGTAGTGCAGCCTGGGCACTGTTGTCCTTCTGACATCAGCTAGATTGAGGAGGTACGTCTCGAGGGTCTGTTCACCAGGAGGTGCGGCTCAAACAGCGTCTGTTCTGGTATCCAGCGGCTGAGTAAGAAATGCTGAATCGCGCACAGCTAAATCCAAGGTGGTAGCCCCATCAGCGCGATCGTCCTAGTGTAAGTTGGGACGTTAAACAGAGCTGGCGGCACGATGGCGCTCCGGCGAGACAGGAGTGTTGGCGTAGGCCCAATAAGCCACCCGTAAAAAACCTTATTGCGAATAACATAGGAGATAATACGACCCGGAACAATCGGCAAAGACCCACGCAACGAAATAAGGATTACGATTGGAAACTTGGAACATGGAACTGCAAGTCACTTGGTTTCGCAGGTTGCGACAGGATAATCTATGACGAACTACATCCCTGTAACTTCGATATCGTAGCGCTGCAGGAACTTTGTTGGACTGGACAGAAGGTGTGGAAAAGCGGGCATCGAGCGGCTACCTTCTACCAAAGCTGTGGCACCACAAATGAGCTAGGAACTGGCTTCATAATGTTGGGCAAGATGCGACAACGCGTTATCGGGTGGCAGCCGATCAACGCAAGGATGTGCAAGATGAGGATAAAAGGCCGTTTCTTCAACTACAGCATCATCAACGTACACTGCCCACACGAAGGGAGACCCGACGACGAGAAGGAGACGTTTTACGCGCAGCTGGAGCAGATTTATGACGGATGCTCTCCGCGTGACATGAAACTCGTTGTTGGCGACATGAACGCACAGGTAGGACGAGAGGAGATGTACAGACCGGTGATCGGGCGGAACAGTCTGCATGCCGTATCTAACGACAACGGCCAACGATGCGTCAACTTTGCAGCCTCTCGTGGTATGGTAGTCCGAAGCACCTTCTTCCCCCGCAAAGATATCCATAAGACCACCTGGAGATCACCCGATAACCTAACCGAGAACCAAATCGACGGAAAATTCTTCTCTGACATTATCAATGTTCGCACATACCGCAGTGCGAATATAGATTCGGATCACTATCTAGTTGCTGTATGTATGCGCTCAAAACTTTCGACGGTGAACAACTCGCGTCGAAGCCAAACGCCGCGGCTTAACATCGAGCGGCTACGGGACTCAGAAGTAGCCCAAGAATACGCGCAGCAGTTGGAAGTGGCCCTACCAACGGAAGAGCAGCTTGGCACCGCCACTCTTGAAGATGGCTGGAGGCACATAAGATCCGCCATAGGTAGCACCGCAACAGCAGCACTAGGTCCAGCGGCCCCGAATCAGAGAAACGACTGGTACGACGGCGAATGCGAGCAGTTGAAGAATGAGAAGAATGCAGCATGGGCGAGAATGCTGCAACACCGCACGAGAGCGAACGAGGCACGGTATAAACAGGCGCGGAAGAGACAAAACTCGATCTTCCGAAGAAAAAAGCGCCATCTAGAAGAACGAGATCGCGAAGCGATGGAAGAGCTGTTCCGCGCTAAAGACACGGAAGACTGTGAACGAACGTGAGGTGGTCGAAAGGTGGCGGCAGCACTACGACGAGCACCTTAATGGTGATGTGGCCAGTACCGGAGGTGGCACGGAAATAACTTTGGGAGCACGCGCGGACGACGAAAGACTTCCGCCTCCAGATCTCCAAGAGGTAGAAACGGAGATTAGACGGTTGAAAAACAACAAAGCCGCTGGAGTGGACCAACTTCCGAGCGAGTTGCTAAAATACGGTGGTGATGCACTGGCAAGAGCGCTGCACTGGGTTATTTCCAAGATTTGTGAGGAGGAAGTATTGCCGGAGGAGTGGATGGAAGGTGTCGTGTGTCCCATCTACAAAAAGGGCGACAAGTTGGATTGCGCCAATTATCGTGCGATCACAATTTTGAGCGCCGCCTACAAGGTACTCTCCCAAATTCTATGCCGCCGTCTATCACCAATTGCTAGAGAATTCGTTGGACAATATCAGGCAGGATTTATGGGCGAACGAGCAACAACGGACCAGATATTCGCCATCCGCCAGGTGTTGCAGAAATGCCGCGAATACAATGTACCCACACATAATTTATTCATCGATTTTAAATCGGCCTATGATACAATCGATCGAGAACAGCTATGGCAGATTATGCACGAATACGGTTTGCCGGACAAACTGATAAGATTGATCAAGGCGACGATGGAGCGAGTGATGTGCGTAGTCCGAGTATCGCAGAGGGTTACGGCAAGGTGATGGCCTTTCGTGTTTACTGTTCAACATTGCTTTAGAGGGTGTGATAAGAAGAGCGGGGATAGACACGAGTGGCACGATTTTCAGAAAGTCCGTTCAGTTACTTGGTTTCGCCGACGACATTGATATTGTTGCACGCAACTTTGAGACGATGGCGGACACGTACATCCGACTAAGGGCTGAAGCTAGGCGAATCGGACTGAACATCAATGTGTCAAAGACGAAGTACATGATAGCGAAGGGCTCAAGAGAAGACACGGCACGCCCTCTACCTCGAGTTCATATTGACGGTGATGAAATCGAGGTTGTCAAAGATTTCGTGTACTTGGGCTCACTGGTGACCGCCGAAAACGACACCAGCAGAGAAATCCAGAGACGCATCGTTGCTGGAAATCGTGCCTACTTTGGACTCCGCAGAACGCTCCGATCGAGCAAAGTTCGCCATCGCACGAAGTTGACCATCTACAAGACGCTGATTAGACCGGTACTCCTCTATGGGCACGAAACATGGACCCTACGTGCAGAGGATCAACGCGCCCTTGGTGTTTTCGAACGGAAGGTGTTGCGGACCATGTACGGCGGAGTGCAGAAGGAAGACGGAACGTGGAGAAGGCGGATGAACCATGAATTGCACCAGCTGCTGGGAGAACCAACCATTGTCCACCTCGCAAAAATTGGGAGGCTGCGGTGGGCCGGGCATGTCACCAGAATGTCGGATACCAACCCGGTGAAAATGGTTCTCGAAAACAATCCAACCGGCACAAGACGACGTGGTGCGCAGCGAGCAAGATAGGTCGATCAAGTTGAGGACGATCTGCGGATCCTTCGCAGAATGCGTAGCTGGCGACGGGCAGCCATGGACCGAGTCGAATGGAGACGTCTCCTACGTACAGCAGAGGCCACCCAGGCCTTAGCCTGACTGGTAAGGTAAGTAGGAATCGATAGGGGAACTGTGGGTAAAATGAACAGGGGGAGGGGGTGGTAAAATGAACAGGTTTGTTTTTTACGGTAATTATACTATAAATCTATGCAACACATAGCACCATCCTTAATCCTCAGGCTAAGGAACTATTTCGACAACTCTAGAGCGATCTAGAACTATCAAAAACTGGAAAAGTAAACAAAAACAAAGTACGCCTCTCCGTTTTCTCACATGATGTAAATTTGCACTCGTGAAATTTAAGGTTTTTATGACTAAAATCATCAAAAATCCATTGAACTGCGTAGCACACCATATCTTTAAAGTATTTATGATAAGTAGACGGAAATTGAAAGTATTTTTATCTTCTAAATGCTCAGAACAAATGATTTGAATATGTTGATTCTTTAGGGGAAAATGAACCACTCGAGATGGTGGTAATATGAACACCACGGCAAGACGAATACTACCGGATTTTATTTCAAATGCCGAGATTTTTCCGGAAAAAATGCAAAGTCATACATGGACAGCCATCCAAATGGTCGCGGCTAAACGTTCCATCGATTCCTGAATGTCTGAGATATGCATTGATCGTGTACCAGCTGCCGAGAATGTGTTGATTTTACCCCCATTGTATGTTCATTTTACCCCCAAGTATATGTTCATTTTACCCCCGTTAAATGTTCATTTTACCCACATGTTTGAAACATTGACTCTGTGTAAAGAAATTTGCAAAATTATAATAATGTTGATAAAATTCCATTCCATCACAATATTTCAACTTGTTACATTGCATAAACATACTTCTTCAATACTGAGCAATCGAAGAAGAATCTGACAGCTTCATAAGCAAGAAAACATGAAAATTGCTTAGGGTGTTCATTTTACCCCCAGTTCCCCCTACTCATCCAACTGCAATATCGCTTTTAAGAGAAAAGCAGGCATTGCAAAATTCGTTCTCAATTAATTTCGAAGTACGATCAAAATAAGCGAAGAAAACATCGCATCTGGAACGATTCATGATCGACAATGTTTCGCAAGTTGTAACAAACTTAATAAATGAGAGCAGCGAAGGAGAGCCCCAAAGAGAGAGTGATGATAAGACGCATTTATCTCGCTCGTTTACCTTTAGGGGCAGGTGTTTCACTTTACTGTCACAATAAACAATCCCCGAAAATCCTATGGCAATAGTACCCCCAGGTTTGGAGCTTGTTTAGATGGGTTTGACTCTCATGATGTGTTGAGGATCATGATTGTTACAGAGAGCAATACATGAGAGATACTCTTATTTTTTTCATAGTTCAACCTTTGTAGAACAGGTAAGTTACCTGCAATGTTTAAAAACTAAACTATTACCAGATTATTTTTTAATTTTGTTAATTAATTTATTGCAAATAATCACTGAAACCAAGCAAAAATTTTATTTTCCCTCATTAGCATTCACTCAGTTGAGCAGCATGTGAAAATATTTAAAAAGTGTTATGATAATGAAAAAAAACCTATTTTGAGTCATTTGTTCGATATTTTTTTTATCGTAGAGGCCATACACCTTATGGTTTATTCGCCTCTATGTGTTTATATGTGTTATGACTAAAAGCTATCAATTTCTGTAACAAGTTTGCGTTTAAGTGTAATAGCACAAGATTAGAGTTTTAAGAAACAGTATTTCCTATCCTGTCAATATTGTTTCATTAAAATGTAAACTTTACCATTTTACCCCATAGAGTTCATTTTGAACCACTTTGCCCTAAATTATTGCTGTGGGCCGGCAAACGGTTGAGTGCCCAAATAATTTCTAATAAATAATTCTAATAAGGATAATTTCTAATGGTGATGAAGTGGATAACAGTGATCACTCACCCTTCGGTTCCGATTCCTCATAAACGGTGGCTTATAGGTGGTGTTGTGGCGATGATGCCGATGGTGATTTTTATGTTTCAACATTTTCGGGCTGTTAGAGCTTCCTCGGGAAGATCTCACAAGTGGTTAGCACCTTCAATCGCTGCTCGCTTGTATCAATCAAAAGGCCGTTTTTACATATTTTGTTCACATACAAAATTCGATTTCAACAATGATATTTATGCTTTCAAAGCAACTGATGTGACACTAATAATTTTCTATGAAACATAGAATTTCACACGATTTGATTTTTTCCACCAACACAAATATCACAAATTCAAATGACCTTTCACTGTGTAGAGATCACGTGTGGCACGTCTAGATTTGCGCTTTTTCAATGCCACTAATTTTCCATCACACTCCACCCGCTTCACAGCTGCAAACCGATCGGCCAAATTGATGGGAGATCTGTTTTCATTCAACAATTTTCCATCAATGAATTTCCGTGACTCACCGATCCCCTTTCGGTCTTCCAACCTTCCGCGCTTCACAAACCGTACTACCCCCCTTTCAATCGGAATTCCAACCTTGATTTCGGTTTTCTCTGTAGTCCAAGAAAACCATAACACGATCATTCACAGCGAGGACGACGACGAAGACGATAACGAAGACGTCGATCTATACGCGGGTCATCTCACCAAAAAGAGAAAAAAATGTCACTTCACCTGCTAGCGCCCAAAGAATTCCCCGCGCGCGCTTCTCAAAAGACGATCGCGAAGACGCACGGAACCTTGAAAACTTCACGTAGAATGTCGATCACTGTTTGCGTTAACCGATCGAATCTACACGCGCGTCCACTAGCCACGCTTTGGCCAGAGGCTGGAATTTTGGCACACTTCTTCCTGAAGCCGCGTCCGGATTTCTGCCTTTTCTGTCGACGTCGTCGTCGCCGTCGCCTTGCTGAGACACTCTACCACACTAATAACCCGAAAGGCGCGCACCGAGAATCGCGGATTTTCGCGTATTTCCTCACACGTTGGTACCGAGGAGGACCCAGACTGAGTTTAAAAATAAAATCTCGGCTCTTGACAAGGCGGCGGCGGCGCACAGTGGTTCGAAGTTGTTGTACGAAGCGGTCATAAAGCGTCTAATGCAAATTTTTATGGAAAATATGTATTTTCAGAAATTGACAAATGAATGATATTCTGACCATTGTTGTTCACACTATAAACTCATTTGAGATCTGCTTTGCAAAACTCACGCATTAGATTTTGATACGAAATCTTATTTTTATTCATTTAGGGTGTGCGATCCAGTGGTGGTATAGAAGATAATGTTTATATTCGTGTGTAAACATTGTCTTATTAATATAATTTTCTTCTTGGCATTACGTTCTCACTGGGACAGAGGCTAATTTTGAGGTTAGTGTTAAATAAATGTGGAAGTATTTATTAACTGAGAGCTTTCTTTGCCTAAGATGCCATTTTTGTATTCGTATATCGTGTGGCAGGTACGATGATACTCTATGCCCAGGGAAGTCAAGGAAATTTACATAACGAAAAGATCCTGGACTGACCGAGAGTAGAACCCAGACACCTTCAGTATGTCTTTGCTTTGTAGCCGTGGACTCTAACCACTTGGCTATGGAAGGCCCAAAATAAAATTATGTAGGCATTAAATGAACATCTTCTTATGCTTACTGGTCACATCTCCGCTGACCAGACATTACTAACTTCATTTGTATCAAAAACAACACAAATAAACCTATTCTGTAGCTACAAACTTCAAATTGTCTTGCGATCATAATCGATCGATGAACGGGTGAAAAAAAAAACAAGATATCTTTTTTGTTTTTTGGCCTACGGTCGGTACCACTGTGCGGCGGCGTCCATCCTGCTTCGAATAGCAAACGACTTTGGCTCTAAGGTTTTTCATCTCCGTCGTCATGCATGTCTCATTTCGCGCAGAGCAGCTTGGCTTTCAACAACCAGATAGACCGACCAAGCTCTACCAACCGGACGACGATAGTGGCGGTTGATTTTCCTTCTATTTTATTTCAATTTTTATGTTGACTCTGGGTGAGAGAAAAGTGTATACACAAAGACGGCACTTTGCGGGTGAGCTGCAGTTTGGCTAACGTCCGGAGATCAGGATGGAGTTGAAGCGGAAATGGATTACAATTGCGATCATCCAATGGTTCATGATCTCTCCCATGAAGGAATGCATTTAAGTTGGAAGTGGGCAATGGAATTGATGACGACTAGAATATATTCAATGAACGACACCTGAAACGGTTTTCATTTATGCCAAAGTGGCCAGATATTTTTTGCTTCAATGCGGGACAAAAATGGTAAATTTTTAAAAATAAGTGTAGAGTAAATTCGGAAAAATTTTCGAGTGGGACAAGAGTTTCTTTTTGAGATGTCTAGCTCAATAGGCTCCTAAAATGTTTAACGAAAACTTGTTTTCATTTAGTAACACGAAAGAGCATGTTACTGTAACTACTTTAGCATTTTTTCCCGCTCAAATATCGGATATATCATATTAAAACTTTAATTTAAAAATTAGATCCATAAATGAACCTTGACACTTGAGATCATGTTTGACGTTCGCTTAGTCGACAAAAATACCACAGGGGTTCAACTTTTTAACACCGGGGTTGTTCCTTTCTGACACGGGAAGGGACACGGAAAACAAAATTCACCCAAAAGGAGATTGGGCAAATCTGGGCCCGGAATGTACACAGATGACTCATATGTCATTTGAAAGATCTAAGTGAGACAAGAAAAAGTTGGTAGGGGGTTAAAAATATCCGTCGTTTGAGAAAAAAGTTATTCCGTATAGTTTGAGATGGATTTTCTATGTATTTTATTATTATTTTGCTATATTTTTTATCGATTAAAAATGAATACATAGATTTTTTTTATGCACTTATACGATGATTAGCAGCTCTATGTTTTAAAGAAGTGAATTAGTACTTTGATTCAGAGATGAAAACATTACATAGTGATGTTAGACTGTAATAACATTAAAAATCGTTATAAAATAAATATGTATATTCAGTAAAGTATTCTACCATACCCTGCTGCCCACATTATTACTAATCACAATTCCTAACGGGTTTTTAACAGACTTATATGATTTGTTTTGTTCACAATAAGGTAATATTACGACTTACATTCAAATAAAAAAGTCAGACTTATTCGATAAAAAACAATTGGGAAACAGTGATGAAAGAAAGGTGTGTGGTATCTTATAAGAGAACTGTCTATAATTATTTTTGCTAAAGTACATATTTATCCAGAACGGATATTGCAAAAATATTAATAAAACCATCAGCTCTACCTCAATGAACAACATCATCAGCATAAAAAAAAACGTGAAATGTGGGTTGAAATGCTCATTTGAACTTATCAGTAACAAATGCGTAGTTTTAGGATTTCATGTGTTTAAATCAATGACGATCTAGCTCGCTAGTATAAACAATCTCGCGCTGTATTTTGCATACCTGGATGTTCAGTATCACATGTACTCCTACATTATCCAACCAGTCTTAATTAAGAATGTCAATCATTATGGTTTAACGAGTTGGTATACGAAAGCCGAGGAGCCTAATGACATTATTTTTTTTTAATGAGTATACTATAGCATATATCATCTCCTATCTCTCTCTCCGTCTATTACTCTCCAGTAACTTGTGTGCAAGCTCTTGATAACCTCTATGCAAGTTTTACAGATAGAGGAAAAGGACAAACAGATAGACTCTTATGTTTTCCGTAGATAGGGTATTTAATTCCTTGGCACTTCTTGCAGCTGTTATATCTCCCAGATTCTTACTGTCAGCCGATTCAGACAAGCGACCAACTTTTCCGGGTTCATCTTGAGGAGTTCCACTCATACACCATCCTTAAATACTGCTGTGTTGATCTTGAGTTATTGAACGGCATCCTTAAATACTCTCAAAGTGGGATCTGGTTGGCTGCTATTATCAGAAATTCTGACGTAGAAATGCTCCCCATTGCTTTGAACCTCCGTGCATGTGCCATCAACACAGGTCTGCTGCTTCCCCTTCTGTGTATGGTGTTTCACGCTCTTATCCTCTAGAATAATTCTACACCCTTCGTCAAAACAATCGTACCATAGACTACGTTCGACGCACAATGATTCACCTGTGAGTTGGTGGCTTCTTTTACTGTAGTACAACAGCCAAGAAGGGTTTTAACAAGCAAAACCTATTCCGGTTACACTTGCTCGAGATTCGGAGCGATGCTGTGGCGACATCCATCTACTTCAGTCTATGAAGGTCATGCTGCGGCGGGCGTCGGTACTGTTCGTCGTCAACTACAGGAAGTTTTAAGCGCAATTTAATAGTTATCGGATAGTGGGCAGAGTAAATGTTGGCAGACGATAGATTCTGCCGTTGATTATGTCGAAGATGTGCAAGCCATCAACCAATGCCTGATCGGTTCGAGATTCCGCTTGCTGTGGTGAACGCCAGTTATAACGCTAAGAGATGTTATCTTGGAAGAAGGTTCTACGAATTAACAAATTCTTGGAGGCGGCAAAACAATCAAGCGTAGGACATTCATGTTCGCCAGTCGGAGAGCACTGATCTTCCCAATCGTTCATCTCAATTCCTCATCTTGGCGTTCTAAACCCTATAATGATCTTGACGCAGAAGCTTAGGTGGCGGTCCTACTTGCGTTCCTGCTGCGTCTTTGCCATCATCAGTGCCGTTGATCGACCGTTGATCCTCAACCTGTACATTCTTTTGTTGATCGACCACCATTTGATCTCATGTTTTTGCATGTCGTTCATCACGATGAAAGCTGTTCCCAGTTCAAGTGTAACATGCAACTCTGGAATGATTATTATTACTTCTTAACATTCACATTATTGATATCTTCATGAGTATTTAGCGTTCTTAGTGAAGCATTCGTGGAGGCACATGTGCTCAGGCGTCGCCAATGTCTATTGATAGCAAACTGAAATGGTTCTGTTCGGAGTATTAGCAGTTTGTTGGCAGCAAACAGTCAAACACTATAGTTACTTCCAGTTCAAATGATCTCCTTCTCTGAGAAGTAATAGCACGATAGTATGATGTATTGATATCGAAGATAGAAGTGTGGTAACTGTCACGCGGATTTCTTCTGCTAAAATAAGCACGGTACAGCTGTGCACGACAAGCGAGGTATTTCTACAAGTGTAATACAGAATACAACAACGCAACCACTGGAATGTTAAATCGGATATAGTCTGGAAATTCCTTCCTGAGTTAACTGCCAGTTTATACAAACATATTGCTAGAACACTGAAAAAGGATAATACGATTTAATACTTGTGTTCTGTTACCTAAAGTGACGTGTTTCTCAAACGCACATTCCTATATCTTCATTTTTTCTCTTCGTATGTTTTAAGTATTTACATTACAGCAATTCAAAACCTCCTGGAGTCTGAGACAAGTCACTACATTTTTGATATATTGTCAATTAAAATAAAAACATACATAAGCACTTACGTACGCACGAACTCGATAACATTTGCGCAAGAAAATATCATTTAAAGAAAAACTGTCCAAAACATACCCCTTTGTACATCATTCCAGCACACATAACTTTTTTCTCCCACGACGAATATTTTTGGCCCCATATCAACTTTTGCTTGTCTCATTTAGATCTTTCAAATGATATATGAGTAATCCGTGTACATTCCGGGACCAAACTCCATACATTTTTGCCCAATCTCCTTTGTTGATTCTTTAAATTTCGATAAGAATTCAAAAAGTTATTGCAATGTGTTAGTATTCCAGCAATATTTTGCGAAGATTTCAACATACATTTTGTAATAAAAAGGACAAAGTCCTGTTAAAATATTGATATCCTGTGGATCCTGCTATGATCTTGACTGGAATCCACTTGGCCTATGGAGAAGAACCTGTAAGTGGAGCTTAATTTTGAATTAATTTCAAATACACATTTCATTAATTATGGCAATCTCTACAATCCGGGACGTTTTCCGGGACGCTTGGTAATGCGGGATAGGTTGCTCAAATTCGGGACTGTCTCGCACAATCCGGGACGTCTGGTCACTTTAATTTATGCTGAATTGAGTGCGGCGTACACGAGTTCTCTCTGCCCTTGGAAGTTTTTTTTTTTAAACTACCTGAAGCAATAAAACAGCACTTCTCAGTGCTACAAAAACAGTATTTCTCAGTACTATTTTTTTACTATTGATCCCTTTACGATCCTCGTTTGGACCTGTGCCTTCGATTTTTCGTTGGACCCACTAGCAAAAGCTAGCGGTGGTAATCCTTCTTGGACACCTTCTTGGAAAAAACCTCTCGAAGGTCACGTCTTCTATCGTTTATTCACTAAACATGGTTTCAACTACAAACAAAAGGAAGGGTGAATCTCTGAATTCACAACTTCCTTCCAAAAAAATGAGTTTCAAACCTGTCACTTTGCGTGGCAAAAAATGGAAGAGATAGTTTCTTCGGAATGCGAACTTTCTTCCATGGGTGAAATATGTTGATAATTACATCGCAATGAGCAATCAGTTCGATGCTTTAGATGAATTTTCCGAACATCAAATCGATGCAGTCTCTAGCCCAGGCTCTTTGATTCAAGTGAGGAAGCAAAGTGTGCCGCCTTCGTGGTAAGTTTTTCTGAATTTTTGGGATTTAGGCAGGAGATCTTGAACTCCATTAGGGGTATTAAGGTCTCCTTCCAAATCGCAAAGAAAGAAGACTGACGCGTTATGCCGCAAACTCTTAAAGATTGCAAACTTCTTCTCGAACATCTCTTCTTTTTTACTTATGACGATAAAACTGAACGTTTGTTCAAGGTTGTCCTTTCAAGAGATCAAAAATGGAATATATTTTTAAATAGATTTCCTCCAGTGCAAGTAATCATTATGAAAAAGAGAACCCAATCTGACATTCGTCGGAAAAGGCTTTCTCAAGAATATTATTCAGCTCACTCTAACAAAAGTGATCTCAACAATATTAGAGCTTTAGAAAAGCTAAACTTATGTTCAATGTCCGTGTGACATAGGAACGTTTTCTGAAACCTGGAGGAAATTCCCACAACCGCACTCAGTGCCGTCGGTGCCAAAAGTTGAGTTATGGCACCAAACATTGCCGCATGGATGCTAAATGCATGATTTGCGGAGGTTCCTCTAATACTAAGGACGTCGGTCCTGTGAAGGAAGATTCCAAAAAGTGTGTATGAGCAAATTGTGGGGGCAAGCATGAGTCTAACTTTTTGGGATTGCCCTTTGCGCAAACGAATCGTTGAGACTCGCACTAGGCTGATGAACAGCAATGGTTTTCATAGCCGAAATTTCCCAGGCAGAATCTCCAACAATTTTCATTTTCAGTGAACGATCCCTTGTAATCATACCCATAAGGTTAATTATATTCATGCTCGTTCACAAGCTTATTCTCTCGAGCTAATTATCTACCGACGCTTATCCGTTCGAATGGACATACCAAAGCAAATTGCTACGCCATTTTTGTTGCAGCTAATTTCAGCTCTCCCTCTTCAAATTTTTTTCCGGGAACGGCTCTAATTGTTTCAAACCAAATGGAAACACCCTTGCTTATGCTGCCGTAGGTAACTTCTATTCCATCTCTTCATCAACGGTAAATCTCAACAAAAAATCAACAGAAAATGTACCTACTTCTAGTAACATGTCTCCTTCTGGTTTCCATTTTTTTAACTGAACGATTGAATCAAATGAATGATGCAATATTCAAAACCACCACTATGACTGAAGCAGTCCAAAATTGACTCAATTTTACTTATAAAATTTTTATTGGATAAAGTTTCTCTAATGGATCCAAATATATTTTTTAATATTTTGAATTGGAACGCTCGTTTTTTAATGTTGAAGAGGACGAGCTATCAATTATTCCTTTTTCCTGAAACTTATTTGAAACCTGAATCCAAACTCAAAAGAGATCCATTGTTGATGTTAATGTAATGATGATCCATCGAGATTGTTTATCATCATAATCGCCTGGATGGATCATATAGTGGAATTGTTATCATCATATAGAACATCAACTTTTTTCGTCATTTGAAAACAAAGTTTTTGAAAACATAGGTGTTTCTGTTGAAACACAGCTTGGTAAAAGTTCCGTTCTGTCTCAAATTCCGAACAGACTCATATTCCGAACACCCAATTTTTATATGGCGATTTCGTTGAAATGTTTCATTGAAATGTGTCATCAAATTATCAAGAAATGGCAGTCAATTGGATTTTAATTTTAACTACTAATGTTATACATCGGCAGTAGAGCGGTTCCACAGAAAATGACGACTTTTTTCCCAAATTTCATTTTTATATTTTTTGATTTGGATGAAATTTTGCACATACTTTCTTTATGCCCAAAAATGCCTTTTTGCATCATCGGCTCGCCATTTTGACTCTAGCCTTACTTTTGAGAAGGGCCTAAGAAAAAAAATCCTTAATAATTTTCAAAAAAATATAACTTAGAAACGGTTTGTCCGATCAGTTTGGTGCCTTCCGCAAAGTTTTAGGTTATTATTGGGACTATCTGGAAAAAAATATACACTGTAAAAAAATTTTTTGTAATTTTTTCTATATCGAAAATAAAGCTTAAATATCAATTTTCTCAAAAATCGTGTTTTTGATTTTTTTATTTTTTTATATGTTAAAGTAGACAAAAAATGAAGTCTCTTGCACAGTGGGTCAAGATGGAGAAATCATGGGCAAAAAAGTTATGATTTTTTGAAAATAGGTGAATTTTTGAAAATGGTCATGATAAACTTTTTAAATATTTTTCAACTCGATTTTATGAAAGTACGCAAAATTTACAATAAAAAAGGTATTCGGAAAATTCAGGCTAACTTTTACCATTTTAAAGATACAGCGATTTTAATACAAAATTATGATATAATTTTCAATTTTCGGTCATTATAATATAACTTAGAAACGGTTTGTCCGATCAGTTTGGAGTCTTCCGCAAAGTTTTAGGTTATTGTTGGGACTATCTGAAAAAAAATATACACTGTAAAAAAAACGTTGTAATATTTTATACATCGAAAATAAAGCTAAAAAATCAATTTTCTCAAAAATCGTATTTTTGATTTTTTTTATTTTTTTATATGTTAAAGTAGAAAAAAATGAAGTCTTTTGCACAGTGGGTCAAGATGGAGAAATCATGGACAAAAAAGTTATACATATAAAAAAATAAAAAAAATCAAAAATACGACTTTTGAGAAAATTGATTTTTAAGCTTTATTTTCGATATAGAAAAAATTACAAAAAAAAATTTTACAGTGTATATTTTTTTCCAGATAGTCCCAACAATAACCTAACACTTTGCGGAAGGCACCAAACTGATCGGACTAACCGTTTCTAAGTTATAATTTTTTGAAAATTATTAAGGGTTTTTTCTTAGGCCCTTCTCAAAAGTAAGGCTAAGGTCAAAATGGCGAGCCGATGATGCAAAAAGGCATTTTTGGAACCGCTCAGTAGTGATCATTCCCTAATTCGGGGTCGGTAGACTAGCTCAGATAAATTTAATTGCGAAATTTTTCATTTGAATTCATACTGTTCGGAATTTGAATCAAGGTGTTCTGAATATGAGACAGAATAAACACAGCGTTCGGCATTTGAATCAAAATGTTGTTTCATACTTTTACGTAAAAGCAATACTAAACAAGTTTAAGGCGAAGTAGGCCGTCATTGAAATTTGTACGCGTCGTTGATGATTGTTGCTAATTCATCTCACGATTTCGAATCAAAGAAAATCAGTTGGTTTTGCACTGACACAGCTGGAAAAGTATCAGCATATTTAATGCATCTTAGCGCGTACAGTGATACTCTTCAAGTTAATATAAACTGAGTTTTATCACTTTGACTGAGTTTTATCACTTTGAAATGCAAGCTGAAAAGTCATCATTGTTGCAAAACGAATGACAGGCTACTTAGCCTTAACCCTCTAATACCCAAATTTTTATTTTAGATTTAAGTATTATTTTTCGTTATCTAAAATCGTTCTAAGCACGTTTTGGGCATTTATTTATTTTTATTCGCAAATTTTTAAATTTTGATTTTTGATTTTTATAATTTTTATTTTTGAACATCCCTAGCTTTTTTATTTTTTTCTTGAATCCTTTTCTAGTTGTTGATTTTTGGCAATAATAAAAATTTAAATTGTTACGGTATTTATAAAAATATTAAATTTTTAATTTTTTTTCGGAGCGTATTTTATTTTCCGTGTAACTAACGGAAAAACAGGTTTGAAATAATTTTAATACCACCAGGCTCTTCGTTTGTGATAGGGCAATCGTAGAAAAATATAAAAAGTACGATTTTTTATATTACACGTTAAATGAAGCCCATGCATTTGTAGGTTATATAAGAATGCAATTTTTCAAACAATTTCTAAAAACACAAAAAAGTTTCAAAAGTTTCAAAAGTTTCAAACTTTTCTTATATGCGTGTTATGAGTCAAGGTATAAGCCAAAAATAAAATCATTTTGATTTCCGCACTGGGCAGCAAGTTAATTTGCTTCAAACTGACTTCCAATAAGTCTAAATTTCAGGAAAAAAAGTTTTGAGCAAAATCGATTTTTTTTGTACAATTTTGTATACATTCTGTTCTGTTCTGTTTTTGCTAAACATCACACCTCTCCATGAGCGTAGACACCCTGGCCCTGGCCGACAAAAATATCAAAATTAACTGGTTTGCTACAGAGGTAAATAAGATTTTATTTATTTATTTTTAATTAGTCCTCTGGGTTCATGTTTATGTAAAGTGCAGCATGATGAACTTTTTGAATTATTCTTGGAATTCATCTAAAACATTCCGCAGTGGATCTTGCGAGGTATCTACCAAAAACCTGATGTGGAACTGAAAAGAAACGCTTCAGGAATCATATTTTTCCAGAATCACTTCAAGATTTTTTCTTTTGTTCCTTCTAAATATAGTTCTGTGAGAACTCCTCAAAGATTCCTTTTTGATGTTTTTCCAGAAATTACATTTCGCTTCTGGAAATACCTGAGAACATCTCCAAGCATTGACTTAGACTGAAATTGCCCAAAAATTCGTCCAAGGAGTTTTCTATTAATTTGCCTTCAGTAGTTCTCAAATATTGCAATGCCTACAGAAATGCTGATTGGGCTTCTTCGAGGATTTTCGCAAAATTCTTCAGGTTTTCGAAGGAAAGATCAGGAATACTCCCTATTCAAAGCAATCTTTCTCGGAATATTCTTTGAGTTACCCCAGGTATCACATAGAAAGAAGGCATAATAGTTTCTGCAAGAATTGTCCTAGGTTTAGTTTATTAATTTTCCTTGGAGATATTTTAAGTATTTTCATAAAAATTTACTCTCAAATTCATATAGAGATTTCCGAAATTTGTAAATTTTCGAGAGTTTCAAGAATCTTACCAAAAATACCTTAAATTTGATGTTTTGATTTCCTTCAGGTATCATAAGAAAGTTTATCCAAAACATCTCACAAAAGTTTCTTCAGTAATTCATGTAACTTCCCAAATATATTATTTTCTCAGAATTTATCCAAATATTGAAACAGGAATTCTCTCAAGGATGCACTAGAAAATAGTTCAGAGGTTCCTAAGACTTCATCCATTACTTCCTTAGGGGTTATTTTTATAATTATAATTTATTTATGAATATCTCTAAGAACAGTGCAAATAAATCTGGTAAATCCAAAGAAAATTTTTCAAGATATCACGTCTTGGCTACTGTTATTTTTGCAAGGGATATTTTTAAAAATAACCTGAGGACTTCCTGAAAGAATTTCTAGAGGATTTTTAGAAGAAATTCAGAATTTTCTGGAAGGATTTTTCAGATTTTCTTTGAGAAAATGTATCTAGATATCTCCTAATAATACTTTGGATGGATTTTTTATAGTTTGCTCAAAAGAATGCTGAAAGGTGCTCCCGCAAAAATAACTGTTAGAGAGTTTCTAGAGAAATCCGCAGAGAAGCTCTTATATGAACCTCTGTAAGAGTTTCAGTGATCCAAGAGTAATTCTTGATTCTTGGAGTATTTGTTGGAAGTAATTCTGAAATAACAGAAATGCCTAAAAGAATTTCTGAAAAAATATTAAAATTATGTTTACAGTTTTTCTTAAAGATCTCGCTGAAAAATTGTGGAGATCTTTTTAGATGTATTTCATGAAATGAGGAATCGACTGTATCGTTTAATAGTGGCTAATAGTATTAATAGTATAAAAAAATAGCTCAAAAGTAGAAAAAATCAAAATTTCATCGATGGAATATTTTAAAACCTTCTGATCATGAAAGTATAACCCTATTACTGTACTCTAGCGAAAAAAAATCCGAAGTACATTCAATTTGCATAATCTGCTGGTTTAGACATAGCGTACTATGCAGTCTTGGAATGATACAAGCGAGTTTTATTTTAACCCAACGTTTCGTCACGGGGATTCTGTCTTCCTCAGGGAAAACGAATTTATCGTTTTTTCTCTAGTTTTTGGTTTTATTTTAACTGTCCTAAGTCTGAAATTCCGTTGGTTCATGACTATTTGGAACCAATTCCACTTAACGTAATGTTGGAATTCCAGAGCACTCCAACGCTACTACCTCCAGTTATGTTCTCATAGAATACTCTGAAAAAAATACTCCAGATGTTTTTCCACTGATTTTTTCGCCGTTTTCTCCAGTTGTTGATAAAGTTTGTTTCAAATTTGGAAGAAAAAAAAAATGTTTCGACATTACAAAAAAAAAAACCTACAATAATTCCTACGTCGATTTTTTCATTTACTCCAGGCGTTTTCATGATGATCTTTTTAGAAATGCGTTCACAATTACTCTCAAAAGTTTGCTCAAAAATTCCTGCTAATTATTCGATGACATCTATTAAATTTTTCTTTTCAAAAATTCCTCGATAAATTCTATCAGGGATCCAATAAGTTTCTCATCTTGGCTTTTGTCCAGCATATCATTAAAATATTATTGCTGCAGTATAAACATTTCTTTTCTGTCCGAATTTTTTCAAGATTTTTTTAAAAAATAAAAATTTGTATGATGTTTTTCAGTAAGGCTGACATAAGCAGTGCTGGCAATGGTAATAGTAGTAGGCTTGAATTTCGTGAAAATCACGTGGCTCTCTAACTACAGTAGTTTAAAATCGTGAATCTCATCAAGTAGCCTATATTGGGTACATGATTTTCTCTAAATCAGTAGTGTCATTGAAGGCTCTAAATGCGGGAAATGCAGCGGGAAATAGAACATTTTTGTACAGTTATTTTGGGTTGCCCTTAGCAACGGGTGTTTTGCAATTTTCAAGGCTTTTGCCTACAGCAGCGATGGACGTGAGTTTCACTGGCTTCGCTGACTGTGATTGTTTTGTTTGACTACTGTGGAGTGAATTTCAGATTTTTTCCCAACCCTGGACACAAGTATTTTATTGACTTTTTGAGGCATCGACAGTAGGACGGTTGAGAGGAAGGATAATAAAAATATAAGCAACAAAGTTGAAAAAAACATCAAAACTCTTCGATATTTTGTAGAAACCATCAGATTTTGAAAAATATGTTTCCACCTGCCCCATCAAAATACCAAATTGGGCCCGAAACTTTAAGGCGAAGTAGGCCGTCATTGAGCTTTGTACTGGGCATCGATGATTGTGGCTGATTCGTCTCACGATTGTGAATTAAAGAAAATCACTCGGTTTTGCACTGACATTGCTGAAAAAGTATCAGCATACTTTCTGCGTATAAGCGCAAAGAGTGATATTTTTCTGAATCAATATTACTTAAGATGACTGAGTTTTATCACTTTGAAGTTGCAAGCTGCAAAATTAACATGACTTCTAAAACGAATGACGGGCTACTTAGCCTTAAAAGAGCAGAGACAAAAAATTAAAGTCAAAGTCAAATTTGTTTCGGCCTAATCTTAGCAATTTATTGAGAAAATCCTAGGAAGAATTCTCAGGATTCTCATTTCAAATTCCAGTTTTTTCGAAAATTTCCTTGATGCTTCCATTGAGACATCCCTGGATGAATAACTGTAACAATTTGTCGAAGACACCCTTTTTCAAACAAATTCAGAAGTATTATTGAAGGAAATTTCAATTCTTGAAGAACGGGAATATTTGAAAACCTAAGAAAGTCAATGAACAAATTTCTGGAGAACTTGGGACTTCCTTGAAAAATGTATGAAACGATCTTTGGATGGATTCCTGATGAAATCTCCGTAGTAATTTCTGCGACTACCAATGGAAAAATTTGAAGTTGAATTCATAAATTTATCTAAAACGAAATTCAAAGAAAAATTACTTAGGAAAGTCGGGAAAAATCACTAATAAAACCCTCAAGAGATCTTTGGAGTAATATATGAAAGAAAATTATAGTAAATCGATGAGTAATGCTTATCATGCTTGTCGAGGAATTCCAAAAATAAAAGTCTTGGAAATATATAAAAAGAAATGTCTGTTCAAATGAGAAATCAAGCACTTCGTTGTGGTTTCTGTTAGGTTTATATTTGTATTCAACCTGGATAAACCAGGTCATGTCATGGAATTTAAATTTTGTGAATGAGTACTCACCCTGAAAAAGCTTTCTTAGTCTTGTAGTAGTGACTGGCATGAAAATGAGGGGCTTACAAGCAAAGGGACAAAAACCTAATTTTGAGAAAATCTGCTTTAAGTTTTTTAGCATATTTTATTCCAAGAATTATGTTTTTTTCTGTTGCTCGTAAAAATCACCTTAAAATATTGTTAAAAAGCTTGGAAACAGTAGATTTTTATAATTCTCTTTACTCGTGGTTTTCGGCAACATTCTTCATCGTAAAAATACCTATCGAGGTCTGTGTTCAGATTTTTTATATAGGTCAATGGGCGACCTCTGGCGATTTTTCTTTGCAAAAGTAAGTTTTCCCATAGTAAATCTCATACAAACTTTGAACGGCTGGCGCTTAAATATAGTTTCACCGATCGAGCTGAAATTTTGCACAGTTGTTATGGGACCTAAATGCAATGCAAAATATGGACTGGATCAAGAATCTATAAATTTTGTCCAACACTAATGTACAGGTACAACAGCATTGGGACGATTCAAATATGACGTCCATCGTTTTTTGGGATTTAAACCCCCTCCCCCCTCTGTCACGCTTTTTTCAATACCTTATACACGTACTGTCACACTTTCGTAGAAAATCCAAATGATGAACGTCGTATTTGAATGATCCCATTATAAAACATAGAAAGAATATCGAAATATTCACCATGCTTACTCAGAACAAAATTTGTTAACAATCAATGCACGTCTTTCACACGCTTATAAAATACTACTTGACGTCTCAGACGACTTCCATTAACTTTCGTACTCATGTAGGTACACTTCGACCAGGAAAGACCACATCGACAGAAATCATACTGTTTGTCTCTAATCTAGCCAGCCGTTTTTGATGATGATCTTTATTTTATGAACATTTTCCAAAATTAAATCTAATTTTATCTGAATCGATTGGCGGTAGCTAAACTGTAGGAGGATAACTAACTTGACTCAATAATATGCCAAAATAGCTATTGATTGAAAATTATAATATTCGTTTGGAAAATTTGCTGAAAAAAAATGAGCGCTAGCTATTTAACGAAAATATCCGAAAGATTTTTTTGTGATCTACAAAAAGGAAAAGAAGCTATGAGGAGAAATTGTTTAAAGTGTGCGCCGCACACTTTCATCGATAATCCTAAAGAGAGCACTACGGCACCATTCACCTCACACGAGGGTGCTTGTCTTGATTAAACTCACCACACTACTATAGGGTGCGGCATATTTTGTTGTTTCATTTCGACTCTCGAATCTAGTTCCACTAGGTATCTATTCTAATGGGTATTCCGAATAACACATTAAATTCAAAAAAAACCAGAAGTAAAACGTAAATGTTTAATTTGTAAAATATCTCTTCTCCTTTTAATAAATCATGGGAAGAGTAGCTAAACTAGTTATTGCTGAAAAATCAACATGAACTCACTAGGAAAAAAAGGAACGAAACTATTGAAGAAACATTTAAACCTTACATGAATTTTGATCTTTTTTTTCGATTACCTTCCTGCCGTCTAGCCGGCTATAGATAAACAACTTATCGTGTTTGTCCAGACCGGACGAAGGAATACTGACGTCAACTCACGGGGAGGACGGTTCAAACGTTGTCCCAGAGTGTTGTTGATGAGGGGGAGAAGATTGCCGTTTGCTAGTCAGAGAGAACAGTGCGTTTCGTTGGTAGGTTGTTGTCAGTTCAAAACCTCGCGCAAAATCAGGAGTGCGGAAGTGTACAATTGGCGGTTAATTGATGCTGCTGGATCGATCGATCGAAAGGGATACACACCGGTTGCAATCTACACACTTACCTGAAAAGGGAAAGAGAGAGAGAGAGAGGGAATAATTGAATTTAGTTGGTGTGGAATAGTTTTTTCGTGAATGTAATACATTTTGGTCTTATATGTATAGCTATACTCTTCCTCAAACTACTTGGCTTACTTTATGTGCAGATTTGAAGATTTGCGAAATTTTCATGCGGTGCTAGTTTTATATCTCTATATAGCAAAGGCTTAACCAGATCTTCTAGGTAAGCTGAACGATCTTAAAAGATTTTTCGTAAATTGCTCCCTTTGGGAACGCTATGGATTTCGTATAGAACGAAACACTAGAAATTCTGCAATCATTTTATACATTTGGATACATTTTGACGAATATGCATTGTTCATAAAGAGAAAAATCAGGTTTTGACGACACATGTACAGAACTTATTTGGTTAAAGATCCTATTGATCGTAGAAATTATGATTGAAAGGACTATTTTTCTTTCTCAGAATAAGCGAACTTTCAGGGATGTCTATTTTTGAAATAATCTCTGAAATAATCAAGGAAAGAGTCACTAGACGATTAATTCAAGTGTTCATGTTAATATGTTATAACTACTTCTACTACAACTACTGTTGGAATCTTGAAATAAATTCGAAGAATTTTCAGAGGAACATTTCGGAAGAATTGATGGATGAGAATCTTGAGAAAATCTTGGTACAAATAATAAAAAAATGGAATTATTGAGTCAATTTCAGAAGGAGCTCCCATAGATGTTCTAAAGACACCTTCTTTAAAGTTTTGTTTCTCGCCGAAGATTATTTTCTAAAACAATCATTGCAATCGAAAACCCGGAATAAGTTAATACAAGAGGTAACTTTTATTGGAATGACTCTCCTCGTCAAAAGTTCGTATCAAAATATTTGATGCAACATTTCGGATGCATGATTGATGATTCTTTTTCTTATATTCATGAGCTTATGAACATTAATGTTTTTACGAAAAAGTTGTTCTGCAAATGATTTATGCACGGAAAAGTAGTTTTATTATAAATGGCATTGCCGAAAAAAAAAACAGCTGCCAAAATTTTTTCGAGTGCGATGAATTGAGCGAAATTAGCGAATTATTATAAACAATGCTGGATTTCCATAGGGTTTAAAAAAACCTCAAAGAGTAAATGACATAATAATGTTTTAGCTTTCCTCTTTGGTTCCAGGAGCTATGGTTTTACTAAGTAACCACAATTGCAATGTTACATGGGTGATCAATGTTACCCCATATCAGCCAAACTAAAAAAAAAACGCTTAAAGGTGAAGATGCATTGAAGCCAAACCTCGAATTTTCGAGAGCTCAGATCTAGAGAACCTGACAATCATTCGGCGAGTGACCACTGGGACCAGTTCTCTAGGTTTGTGCTCTTGAAAATTCGAGGTTTGGCCTCGATGCAGCTGCACCTTAAACGTTTTTTTTAAACATGCCATAAATTTCCACTAAATAAAATTCAGTGTACATGTACGAACGATGAGTGCTAGTAGGGTGCCGGTGCCATTAGTGGACTACCTAAGCTATAAAAAATCATAACAAAATAACGAAAAGCCTTAACAGAGATATTTTGGTGTCAACAGAAAGATTTCAACTTCTACTATATGGGAAAAATATAAAAAGAGTGATAAAACTATATTTTTAACATAAAATCGCTTGAGCCACTATTGGTACACGTGTTCCAGTAGTTGCGCTAGTGCTCCAGTAGTAGACGTTCGGGAATGATATAAGGAATTTTAAACAAAATGGTAAATTTTTACAAAGGATTAACATTTTTCCCTCGGAACAGCAATTAATATCTTTCGAATAAAGCATAAAGATCATCTCTAGGGCTTTTCCTCATTTTTATACATCCATTTTAAGAACTGCTTCCATCCGTTGATCCACTACTGGAACACGACGGCTACTACTGGTGCAAGGGAGCATTTTTTTTGCATAAACTTAATTATTTATATGACTTTTTGATAAAATAAAAAGCTGAAATTTGGCAAATCGACTAAACTAGAGACGATTTATCCACCAAAAATAGCACATGTCGTTTTTATCGAAAAATATTCGTTTTATTCCATAGTCCAATCTACTGGTACATTACAACCATTGGTACCGGCACCCTACTTGTTTTAAAAATATAAAACTTGAAATATTTGCATTTTCAAACTAAATTTTTAACAAACATCCAAAAACCCGGTCAATGTTACTCAGGATCTATCTGAACTCTTAGAAATAAATTCTGGATGAATCATTCAAAAAAAAAAAAAAAAAAAATATCTAAGATATTCGGATAACTTTTTGGAGACAATCTAGAAATGAAATCGCATTTGTTTTAATAATACCTACAAGATAATATGTGCACGGCAAATTCTAGAAGGTATGCCATGAAGTTATTCTAGTTATGCTAGGAAGGATTTAAGTAAGATTTATTGGTAAGTCGGCGATACAATTTGTTGCCCACAATGCTCGAAAGTGGAGAATGAAATCCCTGGTCGATTCGTTGAAAGAATGCTGCGATTGTTCGTTGTAGAAATTTATGAAAATTTCTGGTTATTTCAAAAAATATTTTCGGAATTTTGACAGAACTTTCTTGCAATGTGCTTTGTAAAATTCAAGAGCTGTATTGAGTTGAGTGAAACAACTAGAAGATCATATTTAGCTCTCTATTATACGTCGTTTAATGTGTTTTCCTGTGGCGAGTTTCAGACTAAACACATTTGGAGTTTGTCTTTCAAGAATTCTTCTCCCTCAAAAAAAAAAAAAAAACGGTAGAACCCTTAAGGAAAATCTGGAAGAAATAGAGCTAGAAATCTTTAACAGAAATTGCTAAAAATGTATCGCATGCTCGATGAATTTTCGAAATAATTCAAGAAACAATCCAAAGACGGATTCAAAGAATGATTAATGGTCGAGCTCGAAAAAGATTGCTACAGAAATATGTTCAGGAATTTCTCGAATCTATGACATTATGCCGAATGACATTTTCTCGAATGAAGTTTGATCGAATGACGTTTAGTAGAAAATTCGAACCGGCATTTCATCGAAAAGTATTTAGTCGCAATAGAAAGCATACGATATTTATTCCGAAACATTTAGTCGAACGGACATTTGATCGAAAAAGTAAGGTCGGTTAACATAGACTTGAAAACTGAATATTCAACGATAAATAACGTGAACTGCCTCATCGCATTCAGAAATGCTTGCAATCCTGAGCGAAACTGAAACATTTAAGGATCTCTGCACCCGAAATTTGCTAAAATTGCAGGGTTTGCAAATAATAATGCTCTGTTATCACGATTATACGTTGAAAATTCTGTCAAAATTGATGCATATAAACGGAACGGCAGCTTGGGCAATTTTTTTGTAACATTTGTGACAGAGTTCTCAGTGTAAAATCATGTGAATGCTGTCGTTTTGCTTACAACATTATATCAAAGAAGAAATGTTACGTTCAATATTTAAGATTTTGTTTGCAAGTTTTAATATAATAAACATATTCGCAGTATTCAGAAATGGCTTTACATGATTGACGCTAATATTACGTGATATGGAATTTAAGATTTTTTTGTGTGATAATAAATCTTCGAGCTGTTTAGTAGAATACCTATAAGTAGATGAAAAAACCGAATTTAGTACTATACCATTTAATTCCACTAGAGTTTGTATGTTTTGACAGATACGCGTATATCGACCTCAACTGTAAGACCGTCTTCAGTGTCGTGTACTAGATTCGACTTGGATGAATTAGTGCTTAGGTACCACTTGATGGGGATGATACCAGTGAAATCGTCCCTTAGTGATAGACATCTTAGGTAAATTTGCCTAAAAACTTGCTAGGCTTCTTTCTAAAAGAAGACATTAACACATTTGAATATTCAGTCAACTCTGCTTTACTCGATATTATGTAACATGATCCCTTCAATTTAGTAGACTTAAATAAGTTTTTGCAATTTCTCATCGTAATAGGCTGTTTTCCATCACGCCAATCTGTCATGAAACGGCCTACTTTCCTGCACTGAAGTATGCAGTGCGGGAATAGTCATTACGCAACTGAAATCAGTGCTTTAATGATTCATTACGCAACGCTTAATGTATCGAATGTATCGATTTTATTGCGAACTAATCTGTACTCTTATGTGAATTAATTTATGATAACAAAGTTAATTTGACAGCTGCTACGAATTGATACTTTGTACGAGTATACGGGACGAAACAAAATGTACATATGAATTCATAAAATAACGTTTTATGCGAGGAAACCCGTCAATCAAACGATTTTATCCACCATGTAGTGCGGTTGTGATGCAATTTATATAAATAAACGACTTTGTTCGTAAACTGTTATGCGACTTCTGGTTGTCTGGGAACGTTTTATGTCCCTTTCATCCATGTTTTCTTCAATTTCAGATCTCTTTTAAAAAACCTTGAATGATTTTCGAACTTTGGCTTTCATTATAGCCCAAAATCTTTCCACCATTTCTGGTGAATTTGGGGGGTTGGTGGTTTTTGGTACAAAAACAACGTTATTGTCTCTGAATCAATCCAACGTCGATAGTGCGTAATGGCATGATGTCAGATCCGGCCAAAATAATGTCTCACCTCCGTGAGACCACAGAATGGACAACAGACACTTTTGGAGGCACGCGGTGCGGAAAATATCGCTGGTACTTTTTTAATGTACGCTTTACTCAGTTTACCGCATTGGCATACGACCTGCTAGAGCAAGTTTTTTTTTAGTGAATTTGTCCATTTTTTCTTCCTTATTTCTTCCGGAACATCAAACCGTGATTTGGCAACGTAGAACTCCAGCCCCGGTATCTACTTTGCGTCTACCTTGATGTTCCGTCATACATTACCATACATTTCGGTTTCGTTAACCAATCTCGATACAGCTTCCTTGCGCTGGATTTGGCCGCCGTGTTTTGTTGATCACGCCAGTTCGGTGCCTTCCGGACCTTGAATACACGAAACCCAGATCGTTTCATGGTTTGCTGCACGAGCCAGGCGGAACACTTGGCCTTCAGAGCCGTGTCGCGAATCGAAAGGTTAGGATTACGCTTGAAATAATCCAACACCTTCCGGGCCTTCACAGAGTCGGCTGTCTTCGATTCTCTTCCACTTCCAGCCCGCCGCTCGGTCGTCTGGGACTCATTAAAACATTTTACCACCCGCAGTCAGATTTTCCATGACGACGCGCAAAATTCTCCGGCAATTTTCTTTTTGTTTCGATGCCATCTCAATAATCACTGAACCGATTGTTTTGCACATGTAAACAATACACTCCAATATAGTTATACTCAGATTTATAACAATTTTTACCCAAGGATAAAAAAGATACACACGGATAAAAATGGTGTATTTATTTGAGTACAGGCCTTACATAAGTTTTTGTGGAGTTCTTTCTATAACAAATCTCTCTAAGAATTTTTGTATGGATTTAATTTAATTGATAATTGATAGTCCTTCTGGAAAGAAACTCTCCAGAAACCTGCAACGTTTCATAACAGATTTTTGGCAGATGATTTTTCAAAATCCGTTGCTCTTGTTGCTTTTTGTTATTCCCCTTTAAGTGCATTCTCGATGTCATAATAATGAAAAGAAAAACAAACGTACATGAAATGGGTTGTGTGAGCCAAGACAGTTTCAATGATTTCGGTCAGGTGTAGATGGTATCATGTTACAGACTATCTAGGCTTCCCAAAAATTCTCCAAAAAGCACTGCAAATGCATTCTTTATCAGCCTCCGAGTCAGCAACGGTTTCGCATTCTCCGGTATCGTATTTCACCGCCGTATTTGAACCGGAAAATTTCCCCCTTTCACCTCGTCAGGCCCATTTTTGGTCATGTCACCCACCCGAAAAACGACGGACGCCGGCTGGCCAAAAATAGCGCATCATTCCGGGACAGAATGCAGCAGTTCAACGCTTTTTTTTCTGTTTCGGGGGGAAACTGATCCCAATCCCACATGACACGGGACGCGATGCTTAACGTTAAGAGCAAAACAAGCAACGGACGAAAAACAACACCCAGAGTAGAATAAATACAACGGAAGATAATGCATCTCCCAATTTGAAATGCATGCACTCACACACAGTCAGTGGAAGAGCGAAGGCACGGTGCTCCTCAGACCGTTACGTAATAAATGGATGCTGCCTTTGCCGTTTTAATTGGTCTTTGGTTTAACCAAGATACATTAAAGACCTCCATGTCCCTTGAAGTTGCCCAAAATTTTATGGCTCATAAGGTAATCTAGAATGCCGTGAAAAGTGTACTGCGATCTGTCAAACTTGGGTACCTTTTGCACTACCGAGGGACCAAATGCAGTACTAGAAGTGATATCCAATCTGAGTGGGACGGACCTGGTTTAACACCGAATATCTCACGCAAAACATACACGTCAAGATCACGGGGCCCAGATAGTCGTAGCGGTAAACGCGCAGCTATTCAGCAAGACCAAGCTGAGGGTCGTGGGTTCAAATCCCACCGATCGAGGATCTTTTCGGGTTGGAAATTTTCTCGACTTCCCAGGGCATAGAGTATCTTCGTACCTGCCATACGATATACGCATGCAAAAATGGTCATTGGCAAAGTAAGCTCTCAGTTAATAACTGTGGATGTGCTCATAAGAACACTAATCTGAGAAGCAGGCTCTGTCCCAGTGGGGACATAATGCCAGAAAGAAGAAGAAGAAGAATACACTTTAAGGTAAATACATGTTTTGTTCATTTCTTACGTTGAAAACAGCTAACTTCTTTCATTTTAAATTGACGTTTTGACAGTTGCGCCTTAAAAACGGCGTAACTCATATTATTACGATAGTTTTTTATGCAACAAGTTGCAACATTATGATTTTTCAAGAATCAGTTGTACATTTACTCATCAAGTCTTGCCGAGTTGGATAAATATGAAGATGCTGAAAAAACAAGCTCTGCAACGAGTTGCGTACAACCAGGTGCGTCCCACTCGAACTCATATTGGGTACCACTTCTAGTACTGCATTTAGTCCCTTGCTACCAGTGTTGCCACATTTTTTCCGAATCTCATCTGTGATTTCGACTGAAAAAATTTTTTTTATCTTAGGTCAACCTCCAAAAATCTTGGTAAAGATCTGTGTTGTGCAAAAATCCAAAATTACCGTATTATTAGTAATTTTAAGATGCATAATTGCTTCTAAAAGTTCAAATTCTTAAGTTATTGAGAAAAAATAAACAGAATAATGGCATTTCTGCTTTATATCTTCCGAAACTGGGTGCTTAAAGTGAAGATGAATCGAAGTCAAACTTAAAATTTTCAAGAGCACAAATCTGGAGAACCGAAAACACGTTTGAGCTGAAAACCTTATCGATTGGTCACCATCAGCTAGTGACCAATCGATTGAGTTTTCACCTCAAACGGGTGTTCGGTTCTCCAGATTTGTGCTTTTGTAAATTTGAAATTTGGCTTCGATTCATCTTCACCTAAACTCGTGAAATATCCTAAAATCTTAAAAAAATCTTTTTAATCTCAAAAATCTGTGATCTGTGGTCACAGATATCTGTAGGCAAAAACAGAAAAAAATCTGTGTAATTACAGATAAATCTGTGTATGTGGCATCACTGCTTGCTACTGCAAAAGATACCCAAGTTTGACAGATCACAGTACACTTTTCACGGCATTCTAGATTGTGCTGTATAATCTTATGTGCTATAAAAATTTGGGCGACTGCAAGGAACATGGAGGTCTTTACTTTGTCTTTGGTACAACATTTTTTGCAATTTCGTTAAAGGTCTCATGAGGGTATCGTGATGCGTTCGCCATTATTTTGCAATTTCGAAAAAGTGCTGCGACTCATTACGCAGCTCAAATGAGTTGCGTAATGAACATGTGTTGCGATATCAGTTGAAATCAGTTGCGTAATGAGTCTTACGACTGTGCATAGGTGAAGTGGTTCATGACAGATTGCCGTTATGAAAAACGGTCTACTACGATGAGAAATTGCGAAAACATAAAATTATTACAAAATTGTCCCAGATGTAAAGTATTCGCTTCGAAACGAATTTCGATGATATTTTTTTTCCTGATTATTACGATCTGGAGAGCACCGTTCGGAGAACGACTGCAACGTGGAAAATCGCTTGGCGCGTGCGGATCGGATGTTGGTGCAGGGAAAATTCCGTTGCGTAATATGGTTTATGTGCTTTTTGGGTTTGGTTCTAAGTCGTCTCGCAGTGTCGCACGGGATATGTGTGTACTTAATTAAAAAGTGTGGCCCCTCTGAGTAGGTGTCCCCTTCGTTCCCCTCTCTTTCTCTCAGGTGGGGGGAAAGCACGTGCGGGTCGTTATTTTTGGAGAGTACCGCAAGAGCCCCAGCATCACAAGAAGCACGTGCTGTCATCGATCATAAATATGTGCGTGTTCGTTTGCTTCCTTGTACAATTATTCCGATGACTGATTCCGGATTGCACCTCCGCGTTTGGCGGGAATGGTTTCATGGTGGTATGAGTGGGCCATAAATGCAAGCGGGAATGCATTTTCTGCGGCTGCAGAGGAGTATCCGAGTGTGCGAGAATGCAATCAATCATGCGGCGTTAGAAAGACGTTAAATCTGTCAGAGAATAAACCCTTGCATTTGCGCTTTACGTTTGGCTGTTGATTACTATACAGGAAGACAATCAGGAGGTAATTGGGATGTACGGACGAGATTTGATCGAAATTTGAAGGCTCAGCTCATTAGATGCAGACTGGTTAATGATTGCGGTGGTTGAATTTGCTATGTTGCTTAACTCTTCTAAAAATACTTTTCTGCAGCAGAGAGACAAACAAATTTGAGTATTTTTAGCCTGCGTATAAAAACTTCGATTTTTTTTAAATAATGTTCCAAATGGGACAAATTAGGCGTCTCAACTGAGGGTTCTCTGAGCACCTTCACCTTCACAATTGGTCGGCGTTAAGTCAGAGTGGACCAAGTGACATTTTTCATATTTTGAGAAAAATGGGTTTAAAGTTTAACGCTCTGTAATTTTTGAACTCTTTTAAATTTTGGTTCAATATTTGTTCACATCTTTGTGTTACTTCCAAACCATATAATGTGAAGTGGTAATCATGAAAAATCATAATCCAAACGTCTGATAGAACGATTTTTTGATGGACTATGTATACTTGGTCCACTCTGATTGCACCAAAGGTCACCGTTCAGTGAGTTGGTTCACTCTGACTGAACAATTTCTAAGAAAATAACAATCATTTAATGCTTGTATGGTCAAACTGGGTGCATATCTCTAAGGTAAAGACCCTTCGACACCACTAACGTAATATCTTTAATAATCCATTCGTCAATATCGAAATCAGTGGCATTACGATAGCTTGAAAACTAAGGTTTTGCAGGATCAGGGCATTGAAGACTAGAGTTATTCAAATATGTGTTCAGTCAGAGCGGACCAAGTGAAAATCTTGCGTACCGACCAAAATATACTGGTCCAATGAGCGGGTTCTAGCACATTCCATACGTATACCATAGAACTACTATAAACTTCTATCGGACTCTGAAATTGACTCAAAAAATGCAATAATCAATCAGTTTATTGCTTTTCAACACTTGGTCCGCTCTGTCTGCACAGAAATTGTTGCAATTTCTGACCACCCATCCAAGTACGGTAAATGGTCAAAAATCAAAATCAAATGCATCGAATTAAGTAATATTTATAAATTTCTATTGATGCATATGTAGGAGAATCATTCGATGTCGAAAAATCTGACAAATCTCTTGAAATGTTTTTCATTTCCTCGCATTCCTCAGCGCGTTCATCATTTTCGCTATCATGGTAATAAGGACTTGGTCCACTCTGACTGCACACTTTTATCTATTTTTATTGATTATCCAAATTAAATTTGTTACATATCTCTCGCAGTTTACAACATTCATCAAATCTGGTCAAAATGAAACGGCGTTTAGGTAATTGCGCATCCAATGAGAGAATAATCCAATTTTCCCAAGTTTTGTACTTGGTCCCCTCTGACTTAACGCCGACCAATTCACTGTATACTAAGTTTAAGAAGATTCTTTCCCATTACCCCGAATGCCATTTTCTCGAATGCCATCACCCCGAATTCCATTACCCCGAAAGTACCATCACCCCGAATTCCATCAAACCGAATGCTATTTCCCCGAATTTACAATTATCTTGACATGATGTTATTGATGACATTATCCTATAATATTTAAATTCGGGGTAATGCCATTCGGGGTGATGGGTCGTTCGGGGATTTGGAATTCGGGATAATGGCGTTCGGGTTAATAGGATTCAGGGTAATGGGGTAGAATCGACGGCATGATAGTGAGCAAGATCTTACGTCAATATTCAATGCGTGAGTTTTGCGAAACAAATTTCAAATGAGTTTGCTCTCGCGGCATAACTCAATAATTGAGATTTGAGTTTGAATCTATCAACACTGGTTACCAGAAAAACAAATGATGCTTTCTTTATTTCATTCATTTTAGCACAAATTTCAGGAACAATTAGTGGAATTCCGAAAAATTTGAAAATGCAGTAATGTATTTCTGGTACCTAACCATTGGGAAAAATATGGCTAAAATTATAAAAAAATGCTATTCAATTTTTAAGAAACCATTTTCCCAGAGTTATCCATACATTAATAATTCATAAAAAATACTAATGGAACTCCTACGGTTTTAAATATGAAATTCAGAAGTTTATTTTGATTGAAATATGAAATATTTTATTGTGATTGAAGACAAGAGTTCCAAAAAAATAATCGATGGTATTCTGGTCTTTTGATTCACATATTTGGCAAGATAGATGATGTAGATTTTTTGACGAAGTGTATTGGGAACTATACAATAGAACTCTTAGAGTTACACCGTGTCCAGAATATTTTCATACAAATTCGAGGTAACATTATTTCGTACTAGTCCGAAATAACGGGGCAATGTCATTCAAGGTAATTGTACATTCGGGGTGATGGATTTCGGGGTATTGGTACATTTGGGGTAGTGGGGCAACCAGCCTAGCTACTCTAGGGACGGATCCGAAGCCCGGCGGCTTGTAGGCTCGTCCTCGTCGTCGAGCCAGCATCCGACCCTCGCGTACTCTAGGGCCAGCACGGAGGTCTTCCACTCCTATCAAACCTTATCAAACCTCGTACAAGGAGTGCTCACCAGTACCGACGGCACTGCAATCAGCATCGTGCGCAGGACCTTCGTCGGCTAAGACGTTTCGTTACTACTCAAAACAGCATAATCCGGTATGAGTACCATTTACACCACGGTAAGGCCTTCAACCGAATATTACCAGTGGCCTCAGTCGTCCGAGTGGCCAGTGCAGGTCAGAACATTAGGTGGTAGGTCATTTGACATAAAGTCGTTTGGCATTAAGCCGTTTGGCATAAAGACGTTTGATATAAGGGTCATTTGGCATGAAGTCGTTTGGCATAATATTCGTTGGGCATAATGAGTCTGAAACCAAGAATTTCTTAAGTTGACATTCGTTTTTACGTTTCTATTGAATCTTTCTGGTGACATCAGGCTTGATGTAGAGTCAATTGATACAAAATGTCACTTTATTCAACAATCATTTGTTCTTGAATAAACTAAAGCATATTAGGAAAGTTATTGCAAGTAGTATTTTATTAATTCTTCTTTTGAGTTCCGCGAGTTTTGAGTTGATATAATTAGCAGAAATTTACCCTTCATTCAAACATTCTATATTTTTCTTCTAAATGAAATGTAACCATAATAATAGGTATAAATTTTAAATAAATTTCACCTTATTTCATGCACAGGCTGTTCTTTGGAGTTACAGTCTACTCTTCCTTACTCGATATTGAAGGGATCATCGAGTTTGAGAGGTATCGAGATACAGAACACATATTTTTCAAATTTTAAACTTTTCGTTGTTTCGACAAAACATATTCAAAATAATAATTTTAACGTAAACAATAATAATATTTTACTAATTTTACCCTGGGAGGGAGGCACTGATACTACACAAGAAATATAGAACAATGTTTGTTTGAACTGCAAGATAACTCCAGCTTGCCAACAACAATCAAGGCAGGCTTGGGGAAAATCGCTAGTTTTCTTTTGTTGTGCACTTTCGATTTTTCCTGACAAACATGGAAAAAGGGCCACCATTTTCTATGCACTAAATATTCATTTTTATTGGAAAAAGTAAAACGATGCGTTTTTCAATGCTTTATATTCAATCCATTTGAAAGTTGCTCACGTGACATTACTTGCATTGTGTGCATGAATTGATTTTCATTCGATTTTTGTCACTTTTGATGAAATGCGAAAATGTGTTTTAATCAGTTACGCGCTTTCTCCATGTTAGTCCATTGTTTGAGATCTGGGCTCACAGTGACAGTACGTGACAGCGGAATCCCGGCTCACTATGACGTACAGAAATTTTGTATTGGTTTCTCCCTCCCAGATTTTACCTATGTGACACTTTTTGGACAGTTAGATAAAATTGGAAATTTCAACACCCAGAAATGGGCAGTAAACATTAATTTTACAATCAATTCAATCCTAATATTCAATTTCATGTAATTTATTAACTTTTGGAGGACATTTTCAACTTTTCATGAAAATATCGAGTTAGAGAGAGCGGTTCCACGCCGTTTCGCAAACCCGATTATTTTTGTTTTTTTTTTAATCGCCTGAAAAATTTGCATACAGATTCTTTATGACCAAAAATGCCATTATGCACTTTCAGACCGCCATTTTGAACCTCGCCTTATTTTTGAGAAGGGCGTATCGGAAAATGCATGGCAAGTCTTTAAAAAACTGTAACTCGAAAACGGTTTGTCCGATCGATTTGAGATCTTCAACAAAGTTGTAGGTATTGGTTAGGACTATATGGAGAAAAATATGCTCGGTAAAAAAAGTTACAGATTATTTTTTATTTCAAAAACAATATTTTAAAATCGATTTTCTCCAGAAATGCAGTTTCGATTTTTTTATTTTTGGATATGTTTTAGGGGACAACTTATGTGATTTATTGCACAATGTTTCAAAATGAAAGAATTATGGACAAAAATGTTATAATTTTTTAAAAAATTACAGATTTTGAAAAAAATTGAAATAGAGGAAAACAATAATTTTTTATATGATTATTTGAAAGTACAGAAAAATTGCAATCGAAAAGTACTTAAGTAAATTTTTTTCTAGGTTGCATCAATTTAGAGATATACTCATATTTATATAAAATTTTCAAATAAAAAAAGTAAAATAGGCCCTTTTCAAGCATATTTCGTGTTTCTCCATTCCAGAAAAAAAATTATTTTGATTGAGCGAATCGTAGCTAAATCGTTTATCGTTTGATCAAAACATTTATGCTTAAGTATTGAAAAAAGAGTGCACGGTAAAAACATAAACGATATTTTCAAATGAAAATTTAAAGCTAATAGTTCTTAAAAACCGCAACATCGATGTTTTTAATTTTTGGATATATTTTGCGGTTGTTGTAGGTATTGTTTAGGACTATTTGGAAAAAAATATGCACGGTAAAAAAAATGACAGATTTTTTTTTTAATAAAAAATTAAAATCGATTTTCTACGAAAACGCATCTGTGATTTTTATTATTTTTGGACATGTTTTAGGGGACAACTTATGTGATTTATTGCACAATGTTTCATAATGGAAGAATTATGGACAAAAAGTTATAATTTTATAAAAAATTACAAATTTTGAAAAAAATTGAAATAAAGGAAAACAATTTATTTTTTATGTGTTTATTTGATAGTACAGAAAATGCATTGGAAGAGTACTTAAGTAAAATTTTTCTAGGTTGCATCAATTTCGAGATATACTCATACTTATATAAAATTTTCAAATAAAAAAGAAAAATAGGCCCTTTTCAAACATATTTCGTGTTTCTACATTCCGGAAAATTTTATTTTGATTTCAACAACACAAACCAAGTCAAGTCAAGTACACAACACTGAAGACGGCTTTACAGTTGAGGTTGAAATACGCGTATCTGTCGAAGGATACAATAGTAGAATCAAGAGGAACAGTACTACTCATCTTTTTGTATATTTACAGGCATTCTACTAAACAGGCTCCACAATGGTTTTCATCACTTTTGCCTGTGTTAGTAGGTATGATGAACAAACACGTTTTTCCCATACCCATACATTTGGACATGGTAAATGAATAAAAGAAAAACGATGCTTTTTTTTAAACGTACTTCATGGGTACAACAAAAAATGCGCTATGTTGTCAAGTTTTATCACTGTATCAATCATCATTGAAAAAAATGCGGTACAAAAACTTAGTGGTGTGAAGTACCTATGTAGTGATTGTTCAGTGATTGTAGGTGACGTTTATTTGCCTGTGAAATTGACGTGCTACGAAAGAAGATACAGCATTATATTGTGGATTAAGGAGGCGTTTTACAGAGGTATTTTTTTGTTGTGCGTGAAGCTATACAAATATCATTTTTTCGCAATGAGTTATATCAGTTCAAGATGTATTAAAGTGTTCAAACAAAGTTGTTCTAAACATTGTCGAAATCTTATGGAAGATAATATTCAGAAATTGGTTTTGTTGGGATTTGCTGAACAGAATTAATTAAATAGCAAGCTTAAAACTTGTGATTCTTGTCTCATGACCGATGACTAATCGAGCAGTGATGAACATGTAACTTCTGATACTGAAATTAATGAATGAAATGAAATGAAAACAAAAAAAAAACAAAAAACAAAAAAAAAACAAACTTTTTCTCCATGGTTGTACGATCTTGCCGCGATGAGAGGGCTTTACCCATTAGCCGGGCTTAGCCCTGGGGACCAAAGGTACACCGTTGTGATAGAATCACATTTTTAATGCCACGTTTAGCTTTACCGTGTATATCTCGGAAGTGATGCATCTCAGCTAAATTTTACTTGAGTATTTTTCGATAGAAATTTTTCATATTTAAAAATATATAGTTATTTTTCTGTACTCAAAAAACGCACCAAAAATATCGTTTTACATAAATTCGTTTTATTTATTTTTTTAAATAATATATTTTTTATCTAAAAATTTTTCGTTTTGAGGCATTGTGCAAGAAATTACAAAAAATATGCTGCAAAACATATCCAAAAATTAAAAACATCAATTTTGCGGTTTTTAAGAACAATGAACTTCAAATTTTCATTTGAAAATATCGTTTATATTTTTTACCTTGGTATATAGGTTTTGATCAAACAATAAACAATTCAGCTACGATTCACTCAATCAAAATAAAATATTTCTGGAATGGAGAAACACGAAATATGTTTGAAAAGGGCCTATTTTACTTTTTTTATTTGAAAATTTTATATAAATATGAGTATATCTCGAAATTGATGCAACCTAGTAAAAAATTACTTAAGTGCTTTTCGATTGCAATTTTTCTGTACTTTCAAATAATCATATAAAAAAAAATATTGTTTTCCTCTATTTCAATTTTTTTCAAAATCTGTAATTTTTAAAAAAATCCATAATTCTTCCATTTTGAAACATTGTTCAATAATTCACATAAGTTGTCCCCTAAAACATATCCAAGAAAAAAAAAAAAAAATCAAAACTGCGTTTCTGGAGAAAATCGATTTTAAAATTTTGTTTTTGAAATAAAAAATAATCTGTAACTTTTTTTACCGTGCATATTTTTCTCCATATAGTCCTAAGCAATACCTACAACTTTGTAGAAGATCTTAAATCGATCGGACAAACCGTTTTCGAGTTACAGTTTTTTAAAGATTTGCCATGCATTTTCCGATACGCCCTTCTCAAAAATAAGGCGACGTTCAAAATGACGATCTGAAGGTGCAAAATGACATTTTTGGTCATAAAAAATCTGTATGCAAATTTTCAGGCGGGAACCGCTCTACGGAGAAAACGGAAAACCCATATTTGAGTATTTTTTAACTTACTTTTGAGTTATTTTTCTCTCCCTATTTCATTCGCTCCATCTATTGTGGCCAGACAGCGAAGAGCAAAACAACCCAAAAACCGAACCTTAGTGCGTTACCTCAAACTTGAGTAAGTGGCACTGTACTGGAAATTGAGTTATTTGATCTGCCGATTGAGTGAAAATAACTTAGCCAGTAGGTATTTTTTCGCATGGCTGCAAACGAAAACAACTTCTACCCCATCAACTCAGAATTAGGTTAACGCAAAAACCCCCGGAATTGAGTGGAATGGACTCACTTTTGAGTATTTCATTTTCTCCGTGTAGTGGAATTAAATGCTATAGTACTAAATTCGGTTTTTCATTTACTTGTTCATTTACTTGTAGGTATTAAACAGCTCGAAGATTTATTGTATGCATTTATTTTCAAGCATTGTTACCATTGCAACATTCAATGGATATTGCTCAGGTGTATCATTTTGACATTCTAGCTTCCCTACAGAAATAATTCAATTTAAAGAAAAAATGACATCATCATGCATTGGATCATTGCAAAACTCTTGAAACGGTTGCTTATGTTAATTCACGACATCGGAAAAAGCAAAACACAGCCCCGCCACAACTCCCCAAAAGAATCCCTCTCATCTAAAATCGCCGTCGAGTGCGCTTCATCGTCCCCATCTTCATCGCTTTCACTCGCCGCTGCGTCCGATTCCGAAAACACTCGTCCACTAGAATTTATTACCGCGTACCACGGCGGCTTTAAAAATAATTCCGTTCAATTTTAATGAAATCAAAAATAGAAACTTTTTTCGGTTTCGTTACGCGAGTTCTCTATGCCGATGGCGGCGCTGCGCTTCATTTGGCGATTGTGTCCTCCCGATCCGGTCACCACGTCTGGTTCTAATGAATGCGTCTCCTCTGTCTCCTCCGAATCGTTACAATAACATGGAACACTAAACGATCTTCTTTGAGAAGGATGGGACGGGAGGTGGAAGTGTGCGAGTTCGTTTGCCTTCATTGAATCGAGTGAGTGGCGGAAAGTGGGTGGAAAGTGCTCCCGAATGGGACGACGATCGCTTGGAAAAACAACACCACTGTCAGCTCGCTACCTATCTGTAGGGAAAGATGGTTCAAGCTGTCAACTGCAGCTCATTAATATAATATCTCTTTTATTCCAATTTGCTGACAAAAAATGTCTTCACTGTGTATAAAAATACTAAGTAAGTGTTGTTAGTGTTGTTGATTACGTAGTGGTTGACCATTTACCATGTAATCATGTTTCTCTGATTTTCAGACCCCTGTTCTCGTCTTTCGTGGTCTTGTGTAACTGACAAAAAATAATAAAATATAATAAAATATAAATAAATAATAATAAAATAAAATATATAGAAATATTAAAATTGTATGGACCGTATCTTCTTCGATTTTTCCCCATGAGTGCATTTTGGACCACTTTCCCCTACCATGTGTGGCGCTCTTTGAGTCACTCACTCTCTTCTCACATTCGCTACAGGGACGACGCTGTAGCTGAGTGTATTAGAAGCGGCGGCGGGTGTTTTTCCGGGAGTTAAACATTGGCGCTTGGCGGGGTATTCGGTAGTTGGGATCACTGAAGGGAAAATTTATTTCAAAGTGGAAATGCGCGGAGTGTGTAATTTCTGTCTCTTCGTTAGATCTTCTTTTCGTCATCAACATATGTACGAATGTTGAATGCCCAGTCGTCCCCAAAGTGGAGCACATGGCATTTTTTTTCGTGGCATCGTAAGTGTTTTCCCTTGCGCTGCTCGTTGCTCTTTTTCCACGGATTTTAATTTATAAAGAGAACTTGAAATGTGTGTATACGTCGCTAGTGGGTGGGTGAGCCTGGAAAGAGAGGTGTGCATTGCCCGTGCGACGGAAGTAAAATATTTTTATTTTTTATTTCTTCCATACGCTTCAAGGCGAGATTTCTGTCGTTGGACCATGTTGGCATTTGAGGAGAACAGCTTCTAAGCCGACTCGCACTCGAAATACGGTTTGAGTGTGATGGGAATGTTGGTCTCTTTGAACTAGTGATGATTTTTTCCACAGCTCGTCGTCTTGGAACGGCTGGGATTTATTAAATTATGGACTGCGTTTTTCTTTTTTTTGAAGCTAGCATGTTATAACTTATGTTTTCTTTTCATGGGTGCTCGTTTTGATGAACAAGGGTGTCATAGATATATTTTGACGAGCAGGCTAAATTGCACTTGCGTAGTTAAATAACGGTGAAGGACCCGTCAATGGGTGGTCGTTATGCATTTTGAACATTTAATGAAAATCCTATGGATTTTTGTTAGGAACGAATTTTTCTAGTTCACTTTTCAGCTACTACATTACCCATGGTCAGATTTATCATTATCATAACCTTGTGACGGTATCTGGAACTGTTAGCACCACCCATTGGGTAAGAGGGAACTGTTTCGCTAGGGAAGGGAAAGAAGGTAAACGAGATATCATTATCGAAAAACAATTGGGAGGATTGTTTTAATTTAGTTTTTTTTTTTTGCAATATTGATGTATTGAAAATATGAGTAAATGAGATGAAACTGACGACACATTTCTATTGAATACCTCAGCCAACGTTTTCAAGAATATATCTTATTATATAGTGTTACGTCAATAGTGATGAACTGAGAGCAAACCTGGAGGTTTGTACTTCATGTTAGGAGCGGCTAACAATAGTGTCAGTTCCCCATGCCAGGGGCAGCTGATCACACAGCGTAACAAAATGATATTTTTGCGTGTCTCAAGGACCAAATTATGTGTTTAGCAGATTTGGGGTTGCTGAGTCTGATGCCGTTCTCATAAATGACACGTCACAATTTTTAGCTACAAGTCGATAAAATTGTATAAACCACTGGTTTCATTGACATAAAATTTAAAGAATGATTTATCAATTTATTTGGTAGTCTGATCCACCAAGTGGTGGCCGATCAACAAAAAAATTGCAAGTTGAGGCTCAAAGGCCGGTTCTTTAGCTTCAGCATCATAAACGTGCATAGCCCTCCCTCACTTCGGAAGCACTGATGATGACAAGGACGCATTTTACGCATAGCTTGAACGCGAGTGCGACCGCTGTCCAAGCCACGACGTCAAGATCATCAAAGGAGATTTGGACGCTCAGGTTGGCCAGAAGGAGGAGTTCAGACCGTCGATTGGAAAGTTTAGCGCCAACCAGCTGACGAACGAGAACGACCTACGACTGATTGATTTTGTCGCCTCCAAGAATATGACCATTCGTAGCACCTACTACCCGCACAGTCTCCCGTATCGGTATACCTGGAGAACACATCAGCAGACAGAATCGCAAATCTACCACGTTTGAATCGATGGACGGCATTTCTCCGACATTATCAACGTCAGGACCTATCGTGGCGCTAACATCGACTCTGTCCACTGTGGTGATGGTCAAACTGGGCCCAAAACTCTCCGTCGTTAACAACGTACGGTACAGACGGCCGCCCCGGTGCGACCTAGAGCGGCTCAAGCAACCGGATGTCGCAGTGGATACGTGCAGCACCTCGAGGCTGCATTACCGGAAGAGGATGAGCTGGCTGAAGCCCCTGTTGAGGACTGCTGGAGAACAGTGAAGGCAGCCATCAATAATGTAGCTGAGAGCAACGTTGGGTACGTGGGATGGAGTCGACGGTTCGACGAGGAATGTAGGCAGATTCTGGACGAGAAGACCACAGCGCGGGCGGTCATGCTACAGCAAGAGATCCGGCAGAACGTGGAGCGTTATAAACGGAAACGGCAACAGCAGACGCGCCTCTTTTGAGAGAAAAAACGCCGCCTAGAAGAGACGGAGTGTGAGGAGATGGAACAGCTGTGCAACGGCTTCGTGCCGCGAGCAGAGATGTGCAGGGATAACGATGGGAGGATTTTGACGGACGAGCGTGTGCTGATCGAAAGGTGGAAGCAGCACTTCGATGAACATCTAAATGGCTCTGAGAGCACATACATTGAAAGTTGGGACAACGGAGGAAATGCCTTCGTCGGTACTGCGGAGGATGGAAACCAAAAAGCCCCCACTTTGAGGGAGGTTAAGGATGCCAATCATCAGCTCAAGAATAATAAAGCTGCTGGAAAGGATGGTTTCGGAGCTGAACTCATTAAGATGGGCCCGGAGAGGCTGTCCATTTGTTTACACCGGCTGATAGGCTACCGGTGGAGTGGAAGGAAGGGATGATATGCCCCATCTACAAGAAAGGTGACAAGGTAGATTGTGAGAACTTTCGAGCGATCATTATTCTAAATCCAACCTACAAAGTATTATCCCAGATCATCTTCCGTCGTCTGTCACCTATAGTAAGCGAATTCGTTGGAAATTATCAAGCCGTTCGTTGATGGCCGATCGACAACGGACCAGCTCATTACTGTACGGCAAATCTCCCAAAAATGTCGTGAATACCAGGATCCAACGCATCACCTTTTCATCGATTTCAAGGCGGCATACGATAGTATCGACCGCGTAGAGCTATGGAAAATCATGGATGAGAACAGCTTTCCCAGGAAGCTCACGAGACTAACAAGAGCGGCGATGGAAGGTGTGCAAAATTGTGTGAAGGTTTCAGGCGAACATTCCAGTTCGTTTGGATCCCGCCGGGAACTACGAAAAGGTGATGGACTTTCGTGCCTGTTGTTCAATATTGCGCTAGAAGGTGTATTATGCGGCGAGCCGGGCTTAACAGCCAGGTAAGATTTTTACGAGATCCAGTCAATTTGTTTGCTTTGCGGATGATACGGACATTGTCGGCCGAACATTTGAAAAGGTGGCAGACCTGCACACCTGCCTGAAACGCGAGGCAGCAAAAGTTGGACTTAGGGCGAATGCAACCAAGACACGGTACATGCTAGCGCGGAAGGGCTCGCCTAGGTAGCAGTGTTCGATAGACGCAGATACGTTCGAGATGGTCGACGAGTTCATCTACCTTGGATCCTTGCTGACGGCTGACAATAACGCTAGCCGTGAAATACGGAGGCGCATCATCAGTGGAACTCGGGCCTAATATGGCCTCCACAAGAAGCTGCTGTCAAAAAAGATTCACACCCGCACCAAATGTACCATGTACAAAACGCTCATAAGGTGGTCCTCTATGGACATGAAACGTGGACGATGCTCGATGAGGACCTGCAAGCACTGGGAGTCTTCGAACGTCGGGTGCTTAGGACGATCTATGGTGGTGTGCAGGAAAACGGTGTGTGACGGCGAAGGATGCACCACAAGCTCGCCCAACTCTACGGTGAACCCAGTATCCAGAAGGTGGCCAAAGCTGGAAGGATACGATGGGCAGGACATGTTGCAAGAATGCCGGACAGCAACCCTGCAAAGATGGTGTTCACTTCGGATCCGGTTGGTACTAGAAGGCGTGGAGCGCAGCGAGCTAGGTGGGCGGATCAAGTGCGTATCGATTTGGCGAGTTTAGGGCAGAACCGAGGATGGAGAGATGTTGTTTTAGGCCTCAGCATGAGGCATGCTGGTTTGGTGCGGAGTGATAGCAAAAAACCCCAGTAGCTTGCTGGTGGCCTTAACATGACATCTGACAAGACAAGAGATTATCATAATCAACAATTACAATTTCTTGGAAACTTTCAAACAATGCACGGAATTTTCATCAGGCATAACCGAAAAGCAGATTATTAGTGATATTGAGTTTGAACTTGATTGGTCGCCCGTGGTTGTTACCCCAATATGACCAGATCAGTTGCATTTACACAAGGAACTAACCAGATGACTGCTTGGGAGTAACAGACACCCTCAGTGTATAAGTTCTGGTGATCTTCTGTTTCTAGGCAACAATGACGCCTGCCACGTCAGAATGCTGACCAACGTGGGGAAGGGGAAGAGGAATGTGCGATCACGAAGGCAATTACCACAGTTGACCTTATGCGTGAAGCTCCGATTTCTTCACATGGCAAAGCATAGGAAGTCAATTTTTAAATTCTTGTAAAACATTCAAAACATTATTTTATTAGATTCTGTTAAGTGTACAGGGTTAGACTTGATAAGCTATAGAATCCGCAGAATATTGAGGAAAAACTATGAAAATCAAAGTAATGAATCTATAATGTAGCCCATTAAAAGATTTTGAATTTGTACTGAAGAGATTATGAATAGCTATTGTAGTTAATTTTATATACAGGGTGATTACTATTTCCTGCCAGTAAGATGAATAATCATAGAAAAAAGATGGTTATATGAAAATTAATTCCCAGTGCATATCCAGTTTTGGACATCTATATCATTTGTCCTCACTATACAGAAATAACATATTTATTTTTTTACCTTAATTTCCAGCCACATGCTTTGTTTCAGAAGCATTACAGTTAACAAGCACGTTATTAGAACGCATATATTTTAACCAAGAAAGACATATATTTTTCGGTCAAATTTTCCATAATCAGTCTAATGCTATTCTCTAGTAAGTTTAAGAGATTGTGGTAACATACTGTTTCAATCAGGCAAATTTTTCAGTGGAATTTAGTCAGAAATACATAACTGTGGAAAACCTACGTGGCAGGTGTAATGCCTTTAAAACAACACATATGGCTAAGATCCAGGGCTGTGCATTTTGTGAAATACGAAGGTTTGGTTGCGTCGTCTCGATGTTGACGAGAAAATGCGTCGCTTTCGTTCTTCCTTCACCACTCATTTGTTTCGTTACCTGATTGAAAGCAGCGAACAAGAAAGGTGAAATGAAAGAGTAAGAACTTCGTTTGATTTGATTTCATTGAAATCTATCAAAATGTTTCAAATTGGATTTTACCTAATTTTTGCAATAGTAATGTATATAAATTGTTAGGTAATAAATTAAGGTAGAGAAAGTATGCGGGCCACCACGTCGTTCATTTGAATTAATCTGCTCCTAAAGTTAGACACTACCGATTGAAAGACCAGCACGCTGCGGCGAGGCTCTGATATATGACGCGCGACGCACAGGCAGCACGAAAGAAATGAAAGACTACGCTTGTTGCGATGAAAGTAAATGTTTGTCGGATTGAAACGAAACAGAAGAGTTTCAATTGAAAGGGAAGCTTGAGTCAGTCAGTTGGGAAATGTTTTCAATGAATTGAAAATGGACGGCCCCGCTAAGAACTAAGGTATATGAAAAAAGATTTAATCTTCACTTTGTCAAAACAAACGTTATAGATGTGCAAACAGGATGTACATTGGAAATTAAAGTTCATACATAGATCTTGTATCTATGATCATTCATAATTTCATTTCCTACCCCTTGCCAGGTAAATTTTTCGACGCTTCACGCATCGACTAAACTTTTTCCAGATGACAGCACCGTATCTTCGTTGACTCGAATTGATGATGCATTAAACTGGGTCCCAGTAGACCGTATATACCCATGCGTCTACGCCAGTTCAAGCGGGAAGGTGTAGAGCTGGTATAATTTTTATGGCAGAGAGGCTGGCTGTTTCGTTAGCAAACAGTCTATGTATCAGGCGTAAGGAAATGCGTACTATCATAATGTAAGACTGGAAGCTTAGGGAGACGTTTTTTTGTCCGTCTCGGGTTCTATAAAATGCTACGAACTGTGATAGATTAAGACTGGAAGACAGAAACAATGAAATATACAACTACAAAGTACGAGGAAAGAGACGGGCCTGGGATTAAATCCATGAACTTCTGCATATGAAGCAGAAGCGGTTACCATTGGACCATCAACCCCGTCTATTAGTGATATTATTTACAAATGAATTTGTTTTATTATTAAATTATTGTTTGCTTATTATTGAGGACATTGTCCCTGGCGTACAAAGATGGCAGCCAATATGGAAACTGTCTCCCTTCCTTCTAAATGCTTCCTCCCATTCTCTCCCACAGCCACAGGGAGTGTTCAAGAAAAATAAAAAAATGTACCAACTAACATGCTCTGAATAAGTATATTTTGCTACTCATATCAATACAGTGTGTTCCTTTGTTTCAGGAGTCATTCTGGATCAATTAATTTTTAAAATCATTACAAATAATTTCGGCTGTAGTTTGGGTTGTTGCTATGTATTTAAACAACGTTCTAAGATCTTGAATTGAAATATCACAATTACTAGGAAATTTCTTTTAGCGGTCGCAAAGAACCTTCACCTTGAAAAAATCGACGAAAGTTTCTAAAATTATAAAAGGATTGAACATTTGGTCATTCGGTTAAATTTTGGCTATAATGCTATCAGTTGTCCTGCTTACGGTTTTGGATAAGAACTTACCAAAGTCATCAAAAATATACGCGAAGAAATGTATTGCAAATATATTGTAAACGTAAACAAATTATGTATTAATTTAAAAAATAGATTGCTGAATCTCGGTTAATCGGCAATTTTCGATGATTCATTGAAAAATTCTATTTGTTCCCTCAAAATAAATTGTTGTTTCTTAAAATTTCTCATAATAGACCTATCTCAAAACCAATATACAGGGTGGTCAATAAGTTCGTATACAATTTTTCCTCGTTGTGTAGGTGCGCACCATGTGCATTCTGTTTATTGGTATTGGTGTCAGCTACGAGGCTAAGTATATAGGTTAACGCTCAACGCTCCGTCATCGTAATCATCATCATCATCATCGAAACTTCAAAAGCAGTTTTTCTGTTCAAAACCAAGAATTATGGTATGAAAATGTGTTCACTGTGTTTCGGTTGAAGAATAGAATACAATAAACACATTTTCATGTACATATTCTTGATTTGAACGAAAAAACTGCTTTTGAAAATTTCGAAATCAATGACCGACGTGCATGATGTCGGCATACTGTCATTTGTTGTTTGTTTATCACGACGTCGCGACGTAGTAATAATAGTTTACGGAACAAGTTGCAGAATGATGATTTTTACAGCACGAGTGGCAAATTTATCCTAGGATAATTATGACATCTGCTGTAAAAATTGAGTTCTGCAACGAGTTACGTACAACATTTTTTGCAATTTCGTTTAAGACCACTTGAGGGTATCAGAAATTATATCGGAATGCAAAACAGTTGCATAATGATATAGCGTTGCGTAATGAATCATTACAGCACTGGTTTTAGTTGAGAAATGACTATTCCCGCACTGCATACTTCAGTGCAGGACAGTAGGCCGTTCCATGACAGATTGGCGTGATGAAAAACAGCCTATTACGATGAGAAATTGCAAAAAATTGTTTGCGAGATCTGATATTGTGAAGTTTCTTCATAAATTATATTCTAGAACTACATTTAAAAATATCTCGTTTTTATTCGATAACATGATAGAGTGTGTTCTTGCCACTATTTTGGCAAATTCTTCTTCTTCTTTCTGGCGTTACGTCCCCACTGGGACAGAGCCTGCTTCTCAGCTTAGTGTTCTTATGAGCACTTCCACAGTTATTAACTGAGAGCTTACTATGCCAATGACCATTTTTGCATGTGTATATCGTGTGGCAGGTACGAAGATACTCTATGCCCTGGGAAGTCGAGAAAATTTCCAACCCGAAAAGATCCTCGACCGGTGGGATTTGAACCCACGACCCTCAGCTTGGTCTTGCTGAATAGCTGCGCGTTTACCGCTACGGCTATCTGGCAAATTATCCCGCTCAAATAGCGATAAATTGGTTGTTGTTTTTTCAGACTGGACCAAATGTTTTTAGTGGCTTCAGGACAATGTACTCAAACCAATCGAAGTAAGAAAGGATTTGCATTATTTGCTGTAATATCTGAACATATCTATTTGATGCAGCGTCTATATACCTATAAATAGCATCGGAAAAATCAGAATTGATGGAGTCGTTAACATATCTTTACAGGGCAAAAATATCATCTAGACCGGTCTGCCTGAACACCGACCGATTCATATTTAAATTAAATAATTAAATTTCAGTTAATTATTTATCGTTGAAAAAAAAGAAGAAGAAATCTTCCCAAAAGCATGCTTTTTAGCATGTGTTCAAAGTACATACACATTGTGTTAGGCCAGAAAAGCTCGATTTTGTGCAATTCGTTTTTAATTTTATGTAACTTTGTTTGAACGTGTAGCATAGAGAAATGGAATAAGTCGTTTTGATTTTAATAAAGTCCTTAGACAGTGGTACTGGATAGACCTTTTGCCCACCTTAGGCCAAATGTGGTTTCCAAACATATAGGGTAAATGTTCCAATAGTGGAGGTACTAAGCATGGTTCAACTTCATTTAACCCCTCAAAATTCAAGTAGCCTCATCAATGTACATATGATTGTTGTAACGGGAAGTAACGACCATTCACTTAATGAGAAAAATAGTTTCATCGCAGTAGCCATCGAGATTTCAGTGAAAAATAATAACTCAACTATTGGTACACTGTTCCTTTAGTTGAGGTACATTTTTAATTTGTGTTCCTATAGTTGCGGTATCCGTGGTTTTCTTATGGGATCCTCCATTATAGGAACACTTTACCGCAACTATTGGTAAAAGTGAGAAAAGTTTAGGCACTTTTGGTGGTATTTCATCATTTTTGAAGCAATTTGAACGAAGTTTTCAGCTATTTCGTATATCTAGAAGTCAATGTGTGTATTAGCGGTGTCGGATCTGCAGCTAATTCAATTACATCAGTATAACTACCGCAACTATAGTAACACCCACAACAAATGAATCACTTACCCTATGCAAAGAATAATACACATCAAAGCATTCTTACGGTTTATACATAAGATATTTATGAATGGTTTGCAAGTCGGCGTACATTATGGCTCTTTATTATTTTTTTCAATGAATTCATATAGGAGCCTATTCTTGGCACTTTTGATTCACTTCGGCAGTGGGGTTTTTTGAAAGCTACCGAGCCAACATTTGGCAACAACATGCTTCGTACTGATGTGCTTCTTATTGCAAAGTTGCAGACAATTCTGCCAAGAAAAACCCCCCATGCCAAAGTGAATCACGGAAGTGCCCAAGCGGTTCTGCACCCTACCCATTCCTGCAAGCTCAGTAGTGTGATGATCACAGTTTGCTTGCACAGCAGCATACCATAAAGATGTTGGCGATTTGATCACTTTCTCTTCATTTTTGGCTATCGGAAAAATTGCACTCGATGGCCTCGGGATATATTCCACATGAATAACGGCACTTTTTTCGACGAAGGAGAGTGAATCAGTTTGCTTGTTCGATTATTGTGCTCACTGACTGACAAAGTTAATTTATTCTTTGATTGGTTAGACAAATGCAACTTTTCGGCATTTCAAAATGTTATATGCAGATTTTTCAGTGTATCGAAGTTATAAGAAGTGCTTCTGTACTTTAAACTATTTCAAAGGTTTCGTATAATTTGTATGAAATTTCTTCACTTATCAATTCAGTCAATATGTATACATAAGTGATCTTACACGTGACTTGTCATTAGGCTTCTGATTGACTACTTCTTACTTTTCACGCTTTCAACCATATCTCAGAATTTCATAAACGACCATCTTCCCCTTTTGGATCTGATTTGCATCAAATCTTTCCAGTTTCGTGCTCCTGAAGGATATTTGTCGATGCAGTAACAAGCATCTGTGCAATTCTGCTGCCTTTTCGAGTTCCTTTCTCTTTCGTTCACAAAGTTCTTATACGCCCAAAATAATAAAAAGAAAATCCAAAAGACGAGACTACGCCGAAAACCGGTATTGGGGATCAGGAATGTGACGAAGATGCAGTCATTACCAAATTTTTCGAAGCTTTCAGCAGCTGACCGGGAGGAACTTCGCTTACGGATATGATATGGATGACCTTGAGGAAGAGATTCATTTTCGTTTGAACGCAATTGACTGGCGATTAAATCACATTTTATTTGTTGTACCTTCGATGTCATGATATTGAATTAGACGATTCAACTGTGTCTAACTTAGAGAGAACACAAGTGGAATGGATTGTCAAATGAATCGCAATGAGGAAGCACATCATAGGAATATAAATGACCAACTTTGTTGAGTGAAGCTCAGTACCATAGGCCACACGACTTCCATTATTGATGTTATTATAAGTCGCAATCGGGGTATCGAAATTTATATTTTGTATGTGCCGTAGTAATCAGCAATGAAAGAGTTGTCCAACAAAGTATGAACGCTTTGATTATTATTTATACACATATCGTCAATTTCAACGGGTCTCTTTTATTCACTTCTGTGTTTTAACCTGTAAACACCCAGGATGATCTATAACGCTATAACTTGATAACTTTCTAATATTTTAAAGTGGCCTGGGATATTATGTACTGTCGAGGTAAAACAGCCTTGTCAATTCCTCTGGGATAAACAAATTTTAGTAGGTAAATTAAAATAAAATTTAGTACCATATCATTAAATTACTCAGTATTAAATTACATTTAGTTTTGAGCTAAATTAGGTTTTCATTTACTTACAGGTATTTTATTGAACAACATGAAGATTTATTAACTGAGAATTATCCACATTTTCAATTATTGAACCGGAAGATGGAACAATAATATCGAAGAGCACGGTTCTTATGCAACTTTCCGTTTTTTTTCAATTGTCGTTTTGAAAGTGATCAACAGAAATCTTTTACAAGCCTTAATCAATTAACATATTTTTCAAGCGTATGCTTGAATAAGGGCGTAAGCAAAATGATCTATTTTTCTTCACCAATCCTCTCTCCGTGAAATCTACTATTTTACCGGCAAAACAATCGTGAATACAAACAAATTTACTGTAACCCTGTAAAACACTCACGAACATTTCGGTGACAGGCAAGCAGTGAAAGCTGGCTTAGTGGTAACAAGCCTCCTTCCTGATTGCTAGGTCGGGAGTTCGATTCTACAACACAATAGATTCACACAGTTCTTCCACCATTAAGGGCTGTGACGTGTTTGTGTGTATAAAAGAGTATAGAAAAATCTCCGAAAGATTGAAAAAGGACTGGACAAAAACTAATCTGGCATTTCATATGGGAGACAGTGTGTCACTTTTCCACAACCTACTTGATGGCAAGATGACGTTTGCCGGGACCACTATTGCCCTTCTAAGCCTACTTGTCCCATGTTCTATGTAAACCTTATGAACCGCGGGATAAATATCCATAGAACGACAGACTAGTCCTGAATTACTGAAAAATATAAGAAAGTTATGGCATTTTAATCAAAGTAATATCGTCCTGGGTACACACGGGATAATCAACATTGACATCAGCGTTTACGATTTAATGTTGACCATGATCGTGCCTTCGTAGCAAACTTTGTTTCCGTCTGGTTATCATGCTGCATTAATGGGCCAGACTTTTGCGAGGCGCTAAAGCGACCAACAAAAAAAGGGTGCACTACACCAGCAGAGTGTCAGTTTCTAAGCCGCCGGGTAGGACTTCTAAATGGACGAATTGTTTTCACTTTTGCTATGTGCCAGACTGTAATTGAGTCCCGCACTCCTCTTCTGATCCTCCGGCCGGTCCCTCCAGATGGTTTGTTTAGGCCATTACTGTTATGCTAAAAAATATTACGATGCGTTTTTTTTGTATCCTCCATTCGCCGAAACATAGACGACCGAAATGCGGAGACACAATGGGTCAGATCCCAAGTGCTGCCTTACAAAGTACCCAACGAATCAACACAAGCACTAGGGGTGCCTGGGGAAAATACACTGTGGGCGGGAAATGCACCTTGTCAATCTATCTGGTAAGAACAACCTTTGAGTGAAAAATACGACGCAGGTCAATGATACGCTGTTAATTTATGCCATCCTGTGGATTTTAGATATTTTGAATTACTAAATAGGGAAACAAAAACTGCTAAACATTTGTTTGCCTAAATCATCAAAATACTGCGTTTACTGACGCATTTTACCCCAGATCTCCCTTTTGAATGTTTGGTTGACTGACTGAATGTATGTCGTTCTGTCACTACCGGGCCGCCGATGGTTGCACACATTAACATACAATTTTTCGTTAATTTAAAAACATAACGACAACTGACCTTGAAACCAACCAGACTGGCGAGGCGGAATATATTCGGAAATTAGCAACAGACGCAAAGTGCCCCTCACTGGAGCACAGTCTGGCTCTGATGGGAGGGGGAAGCGGAGGGTAAATGCATGGCTGGGTTTTGTTTAGTTGGCCTTTTTGAAGTGATTATTCATATGTGCGTCTGGTGTGTGTCATAGTAATTAGATTTTTTTTGTTTAATTTGGATCAAAGAGACACCATGCAAAATAAAATACACAGTACAGAATACTTTTGTTAGTTTCGAGATGTCTTATCAGAAAATCATCATGACAAAAATGACATGTACATAAAGTATTAAGACTCTTCTCTTATCACTATTCTACTTATCTAAAAATATGACATACCGAGGATTATTATTATATTTTCAGCTTATTCTTCAGTGTTTGATTTTAAATTCTTTATTTAATTTATTTCATAAATTTGAACCAATTGTCAACGTGAAACTGCATGCAAGTTTGACACTTATGAACCCGACATGTTTCCTAACTAGAGCAAAGGGAACAGCAGCGACATTCTATTGTTTTCTCTCTCTATTATGGATACTCAAGGATTTACATAACATTTCTATACCTTTCAAAAATTCGAATTACTTGAAAATAAGAATGAGAATAATTACTTGAGATTAAGATGATATATAGATAGTAATGAACAAAAATCAAGTATAGTGTGAATAGGTAACATTATATGTTTGGTTCCGTACCCAGTTAACACACGATCGTTTATGGTATCGTATAAGAGTCAGGCTTGATAATGCTCTTCAACATCACTAGAGTTCGGTGAAATACTCTAGAGCACCGTGCTGCCTTCACGCTAAGCCTGCTCAACGCAGCGCATGTGCTAAAACTACACAGAATGAGGCAAACGATGCAGGATTCTCTGGCTGAGTGAAAATTCTGTGTAAGTCGCACTCATGCTATGTGTAACCGATGTGTTGGCCATTGGCGGATCGATGGAAATGGAACTGTCAGTCATCTCCCGCGCGGCAGCAAACAGTTGGCCGTTGGTAATATAGAGAGTTTTCAGGGATTTTTTCCAGCGAAAAGCCGGAAGATTATCGCAAATGAGAAAGTTTTTCCCCCATTTGCTTCCGCTTCGGCTATTCGAATGAAACAATCTCTGAAAAACTTCAAAATCGGAATGTTTTTTTAATGTTTTCAGAAGCAAAACAAACATGGAAACGAATTCCGCATTCCAAGCGTTCCTCCTCTGTGCGCATTTCACTCATTCGGTTTGTTTACCACCGTTTGCACAGAATCTGTGCTGCATGAAGAGAGGCCGATTTTGTGTACTCGGCACTCATTTCTGAGCGGATGAAGTTTAGCGTGAACGGTAAACAAGCGAGAAAAATGGATTTTATCATCGCTCTCTCTTTGCGGCTCTCGCTCGCTGCTTCCATTTATCAGACTTGTTACACCTTGCGATACAATGACGATCGTGGACCGCAACAGATGGGATGTTTTTCATTGCTTGCTTTGATCGTGCTTCATACTCAAATTAGAGCGAATTCTTCATTGCCTGGTCAAGCCTAATAAGAGTACAACGTGGAGGCGATATATGTACATTTTGCATGCAGCCTTATGGCACATGTACGTGATATACGCCTCCCCTTTTGTACTATTATGCAGTATCGTATACGGTTTTGTGCTTACTGGGTAACGTTTGCCGTTTAAAATTTTTGATTTTACTATCTCTGAATAAAAAGCCATCTCTACCCTTTTAATTTTGTTTGCCACCATATAAAAAATTTAATAATGTCGCTATGCCAAGATAACGTTTGCTTTCTCAATCAGATGAAATTACATAGAACTCAAATGAAATAAAAAGATTTAAAATGAAACTAATAGTAGCAAATTGAGTTTACCCTTGCTAATTCTGTTTAAACTAAAGTTTGGAAAGAATTATAAAACAGTGTGCAATTTTAAACGTTGGGTTGGTTAAATGTGTAAAATGAATGTAAAATTATAATTAACTCTTGATGCCAAAAAGTTAAACAGAATTAATGCACTTTTGAAAATATGGATGTTTGTTGCTCAGCATTCCACCAGCGAGTGACACCTTTGTACAAGCCTCTAAACGGGTAAAATATAAAAGCTGTAAATTAAAAAAAAAATAGCATAAGTACATTCTCTGTTGCAGTTAAAGTCCGGACTTAACGGTCTTGGGTAGCCTCAAAGTTCTACCATAGGCTTGGAAACCGTTTTATCATTGAAGAAAACAATCCAATCTATACTATGATTGAGAAAACGTTTCAAATCAGTGTCACAATCAGAAATCAGGCTTGAACACTGATCGATTCAAAAAATTGAACCCATAAGGGCTAAAAAAAGAAAATCGGTTTTCAATGCAGATATAAAACATATTTATCTCAAGTTATAAGGAAATAGTGATGGTTCATCAAATTTGGCATACTATAAATTCAACATATGTAGTTTGATACATTTCGAGACTTTTTGCGTTTGGAACTAAACTGGGCGTTCATGAGCGTTGTCAAAATCTTGCACGAGAGTTCAATGTATACTACGTTCTCGTGCAAAATTAGAACGCGTTAAGTTGGCTCGCGTTCAGTTCAAAGTGCATCACTGCCCTGAATGATTGCAACATACAGCAAGTCCTTTTTTCTGCAGGCCCCCCTTGGCCCCTTCCTATTTACGCCAATGTGTCAGATATAATATAATATAATTGAAAGTAATTTGGAAAACTCTGCGCCAGGAATCCTTGTCAGAAAAAGAGAATTCTATATTGAATTGGTTACGACTAAATTTCGAGGATAGTCTTTGTCCATTTAATCTCCAATAATGTCGATAAAACTAGTACGTCCTATGCCTTGAAAGCTTATGAAGAAACTTGTACTCAACTCGCAAGCTGTTTGGGAATGTTTTTTTTTTTTTGAATTTTTATTCGACAATTGACGCATTTTTTTTATAAATTTCATGATGAATGGTATCTCATTATGCGCATTATACAGTGCATTCTGTGCTTTTAGTCATTGACGACTTTTAATGGATAACAATCTGGTTCAGGTATTTCTAGCATAGCGATTGCAAAAAAAACCTGCCTAGTTTGAATAGTGGCTACGGTCAGGATTGCATTTGATTGATACTACATACTTTCTTCTTCTTTTTGGCATTACATCCCAACTGAGTTTGAATCAGTCCGTGTTGGTCGCCGGTATCGTATGTTATTCACAACAGAATTTTTTTGGCAAACTTCAAATGCAACTAGGAAGTGGTCCGACAGCCGATTATTCTCGAAAAGCTCCTTCCACTAATCAAATCCTGAACGATTATGATTCTGTCTGTAGTGATAAAGTACCGGTGCTTCTGTATGGAAGACTGACTTAGCCATATTCTCGAAGGTAGCGATAGTTAATAAGCTTGTTACTTTTCAATATTTGAATGATTTATAAAAAAAGCTCTGAGGAAGTGGTCATAAGAACACTAAACTAAGAAGCAGACTGTATTGTCGTTAAGCTGCAACACCAGAAAGAAGAAGAAGGCACAAACAGCTACTAATTATCATACATTATTTTATTATGTACACAATCAAAATTATCTGAGTTTTTAATTTTTAAATATTGTTCGTACCTACTTGTGCTGTTTCAAGGAGTTCATTTTATTGTATTTAGTTTGAACATTAGGGGAATTTTCAAATTGTCTGCAGTTTAATCCTCTATCGAACATCAACGGAGTTGTCAAAAACTTTTCGGAAACGTTTTCACAACGCATCCAGCTTCTCATGTCAGTGTGGCCATTGTCGGTATCTTTATTTTTCTACGGCAGCCTTTTCCATAAGACCTGTATATCTGTTGTTCTATTATCAGCAACTTGAAATCAGCCTCATTTTGAGCCGTATTTATTTCAATTTATGACAAATCTGGCAAAATTATCTGTTTAATCTTGAAAATATCATCAAGAGAAAGCCGACGGACCTAAAGATTCACTGAATGATTAAATTGAAGATTTTTGATAGACGAATACTGTAAATTTAGGTTCCAATTTTTTTTTTCAGAAAATTTACCCAGAGATTTCCACAAAGAATTTCTTTGAAGATTGACACCAGGAATTTCTCTGGAGATTTTCTCCAGTAATTCTTTCAGGAATTCCTCCGGGGAGGTCGTCCAGGAAATCCATCTAAAATTTCCTGCAGAAACCCTTCTGACGATTTCATCTTGGAATTCATCCGGGGATTTTCACCGGAAATTCCTCCAGGAAGTTCTTTGGGGATTTGAATCAGGAATATATCTGGAGATTTCCTCAAAGAATTTCTCCGGGGATTTCTAGGATTCCACCTGGGAAATCCCTCAAAAACTACTCCCATAAGCAATTCCTCCGGGGATTTTCTCCAGGAATTCCTCAGATACCAATTCCACCAGGGATTTCGCCTACAATTTTCTCTGGGAATTACGTTAATAAATTCATTTAGAAATTCCTCCGGAGATTTTCAACAGAAATTCGTTCGGAAATTTGTTCAGAGATTTTTTTCTGGAGGTTTAGTTCAGGAAGTTATTTGCGGATTTGCACTAAAAATTACTCTCAGGATTTTCACCGGGGATTTCCTCCAGGAATTCCTCAGGAAATTTCAAGAAAACTTTCGGGTATAACCCTCAAGAAATCCTTCGAGAATTTCCTCCAGGAATACCTATGGGGTTTCTAAAAGCAATTCCTCCGAAGATATCCTCCAGATTTTTTTTCCGGGGATTTCATCCAAGAAATCCTTTTAGGATTTCGTCCAAGAAATCTTATTAGGATTTCGTCTAGGAATTCCTCCAAAAACTCCTCTGCCGATTTGCTCCAGGAAATCCTCCGGGAATTTCCCCCAAGAACGCATCCGGTGATTTTCTTCAGGAATTTTTCAGGGGATTTCCAATAGCAATTCCTCTGGGGATTTCCGTCCAGAAATAATTCCGGTGATTTTCTCCTGAAATTCCTCCGGGGATTTCCTCAACAAGCACCTTCGGGGATTTCCACCCGAAACATCTCCTGGGGTTTCCTTCAGAAATTGTTCCAGAGATGTCTTCCAGAAATTCCACTGGGGATTTTCAACTAGCACTCCTTCGGGATGTTGTCTAGGTATTCCTCTGGGGATTTCATCAATAATTTTTTCCGGGGATTTTTTCAGAGAACTTATTCGGAGATTTCCACAAGGAATTTCTCTTGTGATTTGCACCAGGAACATCCTCCAGAAATGCTTCCAATTCAATCGAGGATTTCCTCCGGAGATTTTCCCCAAAGTCCTCCGGGGATTTTCTTTAGACATTTCTTCAGGGATTTACTCCAGGAATTCATCCGGGCATTTCTTCTTAGAAATGCTCTGGGGATTTCCTTCGGAGATTTTCTCCAGGGAATAATTCGGAGAATTATCTTAGGAATTCTTCTTAAGGTTTTCACAAGAATTTCCTCCGGATCCGAGAATTTCCTTCAGAAATTCCTCTGTAGATTTTTCCAAGAATTCCTCCGGGAATCCTTCTGAAGCTCCACCAGGTATTCGTTTGGATTCCCTCCATAGTTCATTCCGAATTTTTTGTTTCGGTATTGCTCCATGACTTCTCCAAAGTTTCTCAAATAATTCCTCGGAAATGCTCCGGAGTCCACTAGGAATTCTTCTGGAGTTACTTTGAAAAATTCCCTACATTCCCTCCAAGATTTCCTCAATTTCTCAAAAGTTTCTCCGGGAATTCCTCTTGACTTTCTTCGAGTTTGTTTTTTTTAGAGTTCTTCGTGTAATTCCTCTAGGATGTTTTGAATTCCTTCTAGAAATTCTTCAGGATTTCCTCCGGCAATTCCTATGGATTGCATTCAGCAATTTCTCGGAATCCACCGGAAGTTCAGTGGAGTTTCTCCAGGAACGCCTTCGGAAATCCTCCAGAAATTGCTCAGAGTTCCCCCGGGAATTCCTTCGTAGCTACACTTATAATTCCTCCTGTGTTGCTCCAGAAATTCCTCCGGAGTTCTTTTAGCAATTGTTTTGGATTTTATCAAGCATACCCTTCGAAGTTTCTCCAGAGCTTCACTAGGAATCCGTTGGTTTCCTGTCATAGCTTCTTTTGGAATTGATCTTTAGTTCTTTCAGGAACTGTTCCAGATTTTTTTTTCAGATTTCCTCCATGTATTTCTCCACAGTTCTTCCAGCATTCATTCGGAGTTCCTTCAGGAATTTCTTCAGAGTTCCTCCGGGAATTTTTTCAGAGTTGCTTCGGGCATTCCTCCAGACTTCCTCCGGGAAATCTTCCAGAGTTTCGTCAGGAAGCAGAGAAGAAACCCTATTACTCAGGGCATTCCTCCAATAATTTCATCACAGTTCCTCCAGGATCTGCTTCTAAGTTTCTTCCAGAGTATCTCCAGAAACTCTTCCGGAGTTTCTCTAGAAATTCCTTCGGGAATTTTCAATTTTTTTGCCGGGGCTTTAGAGTTCCACCGGGAATTCCTTCGATTTTCTTCATTTTTTTTCATTTTCTTCATTTTTCACGAAGTTTCTCTAGAAATTCCTCGGAGTTCCTCCAGAATCTCCTCAGAGTTCTTCCAGGAATTCCTTTGGAGATCCTCCAGAAATTTCTCCAGAGCTCATTTTGGATTTCCTACAGGAGTATCTTTAAAAATTATTCAGCAGGTGTATGTTTGAAAATTATTCGGAATTCCTCCAGGAATTACTTTGGGGGTTCTCCATGAATTTCTCCAGAGTTCCTCATGGAATTTCTTCAGAGTTCCTTCAGATTTCCTTAGGTAATTACTTTGGAGCTCTACCGGAAACACCATCGGATAGTTGGCGATAGCTCCTCCAGGAATTTTATCGAAGTTTCTTCAGGAATTCTACAGAGTTCCTCCAGTGATTCCACGGAAATACTAGGAATTCTTCAGGAGTAATTCAGTGAATTCTCCTAGATTTCCTATGAGAAATCCTCCAGAGTTCTTCCAAGAAATCGTACAGAGTTCCTCCGGGAATTTTTCAGGAGTTTCTCTTAGGATTCCTCCATAGTTCTTTTAGAGTTCCTCCTGGAACCTCTTCGGAGTTTCTCCAGGAATTCCTTTGTTCCAGCCATTCCTCGGAAGTTCCTGTGGAGTTCCACTGGAAATCGCTTCTAAGTTCTTCCAGAAATTCTTCCGGAGTTCCTCCAGCAATTCCTCTGGATTTGGTTGAAATATTCCCCGGTAGTATCTTTGGACCTCCACCGGGAATTCCTTTCCGGAATTTAACCGGAGTTCATTAAGCAATTACCTTGGAGTTCCTACAGGAACGCCTCCGGAGTTCCAATAGAAATCGCTCTGGAGTTCCTCTACCGATTCCTTCGGAGTTCCTCTATAATTTTTTTTCCAGATTTCCTTCAGGAGTTTCTTCAGAGTTCCTCTAGAAAATCCTTCGAAGTTTCTCCACAAATTCTTCCGAGGTTCCTCTAGGAATTCCTCTGAAGTCTCTCTGAGTATTCCTTCAGATTTCTTCCGGGAAATACTCCAGAACTCTTTCAAGAAATCCTCTAGAGATCATTCAAGAAATCCTCCAAAGTTTTTATAAGGAAATTACTCCAGACTGATCTGGGGATTACTCTACAGTTTCTCTAGCAATCCTTCTAAGTTTTCCTGCGGAATTCCTCTATATATTCCTTCGGAGTTTCTCCAGCTATTCGTCCGAAGTTCCTCTGGAGCTCCATCTGGAATTTCTCAGCAGTTCTTCCGAAAAAGTCTCCGGAGCTCCACAGAGGATTCCTTCGGAGCTCTGCCGTAAATTCTATCGGAATTCCTTCGGAGTTCCTTCCGGATTTTGATGGTTCGATCAGTTCGGCTTTAGAATTCTGTTGCTTCATTTTATTATTTGTTTGTTTTTGCTGATCTCATTTGCACATGAATCGAAAAAATGCAACAACTGGTGCATGCGCGTGTGGTTTTGTCAATTAAAGTTTGACAAGTCCATTGTTGGAATAAATTTTGATCAAAAATGGATTACTGGTGAAGTTTCCCTGACATTTGTGTTTTATATCTTTCTTAAAGCCTTTAAATGATCTATAAAACTGCAACATAACTAAAATTGTAACAAGTGGTATTAGACTCACACTCCAATCTCAATCACTTAGTTCTCTTGCGAAAGCAAATTAATTTGAGATTCGCTTCGGAAAGCTTTCGCATGTGATTTTGCAAAATCTCTTGCTCACGCTCATGCCGTTAATATGATTCAATCATAATACATATCTGAAATCCGTGTAACCCCATGAGTAGTATTAGAACTCAAGCATGAGATGTGAGAATTTGGGTTTTTTGTATCAACAATCCGCGTAAGGAGTTCTTAAGCATTTCTCCAATACTTGTGAGTACTTTTTTCGTGTAACTAGAAAGTAATGTTGAAGGTAGAAACATTGATTGTATTGCGTCTTCCATTCAATTTGTTAGAATTGAAAACTTTGAAGTCGTTTTTCTCGAAAATATGTTTTGCACAAATGAATTCCTTTGCTTTTATACACCTCAAACATAATTACAAAACTAGTTTTGTGATCAGTCGTTAACTCTTTGCAACTTGACATTGCCCTTGCATTGGAGTTCTATTCTGAGAAATTCTGGTTTTACTGTTACCATTCCTTCACCAATTCAATTCAAAATCATCAACAACTTTTTACTCCCCAAAACCTTGAAATTCGACCAAACATCTGCAAAGCTCCTCGATACCTGGAAGGTACACACAACACCGATTGGAGATGTGATACAGTTGCAGCCCGACGACTCGTTCTGGCTCTAATGAAATAGCCCTAGAAAAGCGGCGGAAAAGTGGTCAAAAGTGGCATGTGCGCAGATGTCGGCGCGAATTTCTGTATCTTCGTGTGCTTCGCCGTCGTCTCCGTCATCAAAAATGGAACATTTGGACAACCTTTTGGGCACGAGCTTATACCCATCGTATCGCGAGGGGGGATTCGTGCTAGGAGGAGAATGCAGCGCGCTTAGTATTAGAACAAAAACAGACAACAGCAAACAGCACAGCAGAAGAGTCGTTTATTGCCGAAAAACAAATTATGCATTCAAGCAGCTGCTTCTTTTCTAATTTCTAATGCTGTTCTGGCTTTGTGTGTTATTATTGGTGTGTTGGTTGGCGGTTCTCTACGTGAGTTTCGTGGATCTACTACTAGCGGTAGTGACGATCGTCTGACGACCTTAATAGCAGTCGGTGGGTTTTTTTTTTTTCTTAGGGTTCTCGAGTCAGTGCCGCAAGTGCTTTGCGAAGCGCAATCTAATTTATGCCTCCTTATATTTGCCCAACGGTTTTTGGGGATGTTCGGGTGTAATGGGCATTCCGATGTGATAAAATTTGTAAAATTTGTGTGTCAACCATACTACGGTGTTGCAAAACTCGGAATTTGAATTTAACATGAACATTTACTACGAATGACTATAAAAAATAGTCCAGTCAATTTCATCCCACATTCCCTCCAATCGCTGAACTGTGCGATTCCCGAGATGGGTGTTTTCCCTCGCAGCAATTCCTTGGCGGCTGATCGTCCTGCTGCTGTTCCAACACAACGTCTACGTCTCGAGTTAGGCACGAGCCACTTGAGAATCGTTCATCCCGGCTTAACCACCTTGATTAGGTGGGACAGGTTCGGAAACGCATATCGTCTTATCATTTTCACGGCACATGGCCGATTGGCCGTGCTTGGTGGTTCGATCACCCTAATCGAATAATCGGGATCTGTTCGAGTTGATTAAAAGCGATTTAGAGTTTAAAGAACGAGAGCAGACAGGCGGCCTATTTGTCGATAAATGATAGGTGCGACGAGACGATTTTGAACAGCTGCAACTCTCAGCTCTCAGCTGCACCTGAACTTCATTGGCATTTGGGATTTTGTGGCGGCGGCGACGGGTGGTTTGTCCATTCATGTGCTCCCATAGAGGTAATAACTCAGCCCCGTACTGAAAACAACTCAAACAGCAAAAAACACTTTGTAGTCGAATTAGTTTTTTACGTTACGTTCTCTGGTTTGCTGTTGTGTCTTGCATGGATACCCGAAATGAAATCAACTCCACGAAATTATTCATAGACAGAAGCGGTGAACCTCGGTAGCCATCCACCTCACTGCACAGTGGTTTCATTTGTTCTACAAAGCTGTCAATATTTAATGAGAATTGCCTCCATGAATTGTCAAATGATGTTTTGACAATCAAATACACTCTCGATTAAAGATTACGGATTTCTTCTCATCCCAATATGGTCCATAAATATGCAGAAATATGTATTTAAAGCCTTAGAATGGAATACTAGACGAAAATTGTCTGCAACAATGTCCTTTGTATGGTGTTATTTATAATGAGGATGGACCAAATTTTCATAGTAATTAACTTTTAGAACTTTGAAAAATGTGTAATTTGGTGATTGGAATGCTTGCTCTCTCTCTCTCTATCCGAAGGGAAATTGAGTTTCTATATCATATAACAAAATATCTATCTTTGATAAAATGCACTGGATAAAAATCCAGTGCATTTTATCAATTTGACTTTTGAATTAGAATAGATATCAACAATCTTATAAAATTAAAATTTCAGTCTGAGATTACTTTTGATTCACGAATAAGAAAGGGAATGAAAATCAATCCGTGTTTTAACCAATGATCGGTACCACTGTGCCCCTAACCGATTAGCAGGTTGTGCAAAATTAATCAGTTCACCAACACAGCGGCAATTGGCGATTAAATTTTAAAATATGCAGCTCGACGATGAGTGATGAAAATGTACCTTTATTTTGACCGAAGAAGCCTCCCGTCCACGATTTTAGTGGCAAAAAATCAATTTGACGTTTGCATACATAAACGATGCGGTTTGGGTTCCGTCAACAATCACCACTTGCATGAACTATACACACGTTTGCTTTAGTTAAGCAAAATTAAGTGCAACAGTTTACGCAATAAAATAAATCTTGCTTCTTAACGATACAGGTAGGGAGCCGGATCCTATTCTTGGCACTTTTGATTCACTTGGGCAGTGGGTTTTTTTGAAAGCTACAGAGCTCATATTTGGCCACAATATGCGTCGTACTAATGTGCTTCTCACTGCAAAGTTTCAGACAATTCGGCCAAGAAAACCCCCCCATGCCAAAGTGAATCATGGAAGTGCCCAAGTGGTTCTGCACCCTAGGTGCCTGCCGGAGATGGTCTCGTTTCCTCGTTGTCGTCTTTGTTGTGGAAAATGATTTTCAAATGTCTATCAAGGTGTAATTCCGTTTTGCTGCCTAGACGGGTTCAAGAGCGTTCTCGTGAATCGCTTCATAAATCAGTTGAATGGGTAATGGATCAGATGGAAACCATTATCGTGTCTGTCATCACTGCTGCTTGGCCTTGTGGTACAACGAACAATCGACGTCCGAATATTTCATAAAGCGGTTTTATAAATTTAGTCGAAAAGCTTACATGTGAAAAATCCTAAATTTTCACGTCCCGTAATATAAGCGTCAGTAATGTTAAACCCTTTTTAATGGATTTTTCAATGATAAGTACTGCCAGCATGGCTATCATATTCAAAATTGCAAACAAAAACCTTAATGTTGAACGTAAAGTGTATGTTTTGAAGAATGTTGCTAGTAAAACAACTTCATTTACATGATTTTGCACTGATAATTCAATGTAAACAGATCATTCTTGTTTACTTTTACGTTCAAGATGCAAAAAACCGTGCAATTTTGGCGATTGCTGCTATAAGATCTCGAAATGTTACAGTTTCACTCAAGATTGCTAGCACTTTTGTTTGCGATATTTACCATTGAATATTCAGTTATAACAATAGAGGTAATAAACTATAGAGGAAGATTTTCACTGTTGGAACTTCTTTTACTGGCGGAGATAGGCGGGGCTATAAATGTCAACGTGAAAATGACAGTTATGTACCCGACATGTTTTCGAGCGAGAACAATGGACCGATGCACGAGTTCACTATCTGACGTTTGAGCGGTGCCGTGATATTTACGTGACCATGGCAACAAGTGAATTCGGCACCGCTCAAACGTCAAATTCATGAACTAGTCGAGTCTAGTACACGACACTGAAGACGGCCTTACAGTTGAGGTCGAAATACGCGTATCTGTCAAAGGATACAAACTCTAGTGGAATTAAATGGTATAGTACTAAATTCGTTTTTTTCATCTACTTATAGGTATTCTACTAAACAGATCGAAGATTTATTATCATTTTACTTGATAATCATTATATGGTACGTAAATTTAAGATATTTTGGATGTGTAATTAACCCTTCTAAATGTGATAATACTGTCTCCCCCATGCCTTTGATCACTTGTTACGTGTACACAGTATTCAATATTGGGCCATTCTCCAGGGCACTGGTAACCGGTAAGGACGTAATACGCAGTAGAAGAATAATTGAATAATCTATTAGAAATGGCTAAACAAAATGTTTCCTCCCCCTTGACTGATATTAAAAAAAATCAAAATTAACTAGCTTGCTAAGAAGAAGAATTGTTCATTTTTTTTAATTGTTTTCAGGGTATTTACAGTTAACTCTTCCTTAATCGACATTCCGTATCTCGATATCGAGTTAGAGAACCATAGTAAAAGTTGGTTTTCATGGCTAACTTGATGGTCCCTTAGATAGCAGTTGCACTAGTTTTGTATTCAGTAACTCGATACCTCCCTAACTCGATGGTCCCTTCAATATCGAGCAAGGGAGAGTTAACTGTATATGAAATTGTGTCATGATAAACTTTGCTAATTACTCTTGGAGCCTCAAAATCATTCTTCTGTCAAATTTCAAAAATCATTTAGAGAAATTGACGTTGTCTCGTCCATCCTTAGTCGATGACAAAATTTTCGTTACGAAAATTTATTTTGAATTTCTCAAAAATTATCTTCAGCATTTATCTTTATGAAATAATTGCGTCCTGATTGATTCATTTAGGTTTTTTTGGAGTGCACCCTAGTCTTCTTTTCTGACAAAAATCTTTCTAGAAATCATTTGAAGATTGTATTTATTTTATTTTATCATTTGAATCTGATGAAGTTTTACATATTACATAATATTTCCAGCCAGGATTTCTCTGGATGCATTTGTACGATTTTTCAATGAATTTCTTCGATAACCACTTCATGGTTTATGTCCAGAAATCGGAGTCACCAACGAGTCGTCAGCAAAACCTCAAGGTATTTTTGGAATTCATTTTTGGAAACCTACCAGATCTTTTTTTTTTAGAATACAAGGGACTGTTGCATTTTTTATGTAGTCCTAGGAAAGAACTTACTGGACAGTTTATAAGGATTTCTCGAAGTAATCATGTAACAATCTTACCTTCTAAAATTCTTCTAAATAGTTTTGAGAAATGGCACCTTCTGGAGTTCTTCTACCTAACTCTATGACACTACCCCGACCGCCATTACCCCGAAAGCTATTACCCCGAATGGGTCATTACCCCGAACGCCATTCCCCGAATACATAACATTTTGAGACTAATTCTGATTAGAAGGTGGGGAGATACTTGTACGGTTCCTCATGAGTTTTAAACAATTTTGACCTAACAAAGTATTTTTCAAATATTTGGAGATAAAAATGAGCTAGCTTTTCAGCAAACAATGTTTACCAATTAATTTCAGGGTAGATTTTTTCTCTATTTTTTTAAAGATTCACATAGCTACTCTGAAGAACAGCCTATTTCAAAAAGAAGGGTGAATTTATGATGAAAATGATAGCTATAATATGCACAAAATTAGGATGTTGTAGTCTTTTTGTTTAACGCTGCTACCCATTTCATTCACTAATATTTTTTAGATGTCGGTCTACTAGCATTAGGATCTTCCAAAAGATTTTGTGGCAATGGAAATATATCGTGATATTATCGATGCAAGACAACCGTTCCGCTGTAGCATGGAAACGCTAATATACTTGTACATGTTAGAAAAACGGTGGCCTCTGATCACAGCTACACTAAAAACTTTCATTGGTTTGAGGGATCATTCAGCTGAACTTCGATGAGATAACCACAAAAAATAATTGTGTTTGATTTAAGACAGTGAAGAAATGATGATGGCAGAAAAGTGGTGAGCAGCTTCATAAGATATCTGACTGTATTAATACAAGAAGATAAAATAAGGGAAAAATTTTGATTAAATTTATAGCAGAATTCACTTCAATGAATGCTTTAAATATATTCAGCTTTGCAAAAACCTAGCCGTTCCATATTTGTTAGTGACTAGCATATCCACGCTTGAAAGAACAACCTATTTAAGAACGAAGGGCAAATTTTAAGTAAAATACTTGTGACGTGAATAATCACTTTAACAACGTTATGCTATGGTACTACCTGTATTCAGTGAAGTGAAATCTTTGGTAAAAAAAATTGAAATTGAAATATGAACACCACCACGGAGTCCAAATATCGGTGAGCACGCATCAGTCCAGCAAGATCAAAATAAGGGTTATGAGTTTGAATTTCTCAGGTAGCGGAGGACATTGATTGCATTGACAATTTCCTTGACTTCCCTGGACACAGAGGGACATGTTTAAAAAAAAATAAATTGACATGAAATGCTCTCAGTCAATGAAAAGCGTGTTTTTTTTTATAAATTCACAAATTTCATAACGCTCAATAGGGTAGGGTGATGTCTTCGAAATATTACAGTTCATACAAAATTTGAAGAATTTCCATACAAAAAATGTTACAAGAAGGAGGGTGGGTGTCAAAATCGGTCATTTTTGGCGTTCTGAAGTTTGTGAGCCAGCCTTGAATTGGGTAAGGGCTCACTGAGCTGAGAAACAGGTACTGTCCCAGAAAAAAAGAAGAAAAAGTTGACAACAGGATATTCCGAAAGAATTGCTGACATATGAAAGAAGGGAAAACATTGTGAAATTTTTTCCGACGAATTTCCCACAACACTAAGTTAACATAAGAGACGTATACATGAATTGTCTTTTATAACAGTATGCTAAACACTTTTTGCCCGCAAAACAAAATACTGTACTGTATTTCATACTATTCGGGGTAATGGCTCATTCGGGGTAATGGCTTTGGAATTGTGATATTTTGAAAAGTATTCTGAGATTTCCTAAGGAATTCTATAATTTCGAAAGAAAATCCTATGTTCCGGTAAGATTACCGTAGAAATTTGGTATTTTCGTATGAATTCTGGCATTACGATGATTAAAGTTGGTGGGATTTCAAGTATTTATAATGTAATTCGGAATTTACCATGAGAATTATGACATCCCGGATTCTCTGATTACATTTGACATTCTGGAATCCCTGTAGGAATTTTGGGATTTTAATAAACATCCTGGAGTTGTAATGATTATTATAGAATTCTCGAATCTATTCTGGGATTCTTGTGGAAATATTAGAATCTTGTGGTGTCAATCTTTGGTATTCTGATGCTAATCTTTAAATTCTTATAGAATCTTTAAGGTTCCTTGGATTTCCAATTGCGTTGGGATTTCAGAGGAAATCTTTAATTCTAGTATGAACATTTTGAATGTCGGTAAATATCTTCTAAATTCTGATGGGAATTTTTGTGATCGAATCATTAGACTCATATGGGGGCCCTGGTGTTTCAGGAAGTTCCTCATGGAAATTTAACAATTACCACCAAAGTCACTCAATTCCCATTTCAACATGGATTCCAGATCAACCAGATGGAATCAATTACAAGTTTTATACGAATCAAATGAGATACAATATGTTTACAAGAAACTTAGCTGGAACTGGACTTCAATGAAATTGTAAAAAATATTCCTAGGGATTTCTAGAGATTCCAGAATTCGAATAAATCCTTCCTCAATTCAACCTCAACTGTGAATTTCATTCGTTGTCCCGTCCTTCATTGCCTGTGCTTTCAGCGCCATTCAGGTGCTCATCGAAGTGCTGCTTCCACCTTTCGATCACTTTACGCTCGTCCTTCAAAATGCTCCTTATCCCTGCAAATCTCGGCTCGCAGCACGAAGCCGATGCGGAATGTGTTGAGCTTCTGATAGAACTTACGTGTTCCTTGAGACCAGCACAGCTATTCCATCTCCTCGCACTCCGTCTGACATTATGATACATAATACTGCTCGCAATTTTTGATGATTTTCTCAAGGAATTTCATCATAAATTATTTCAGATATGTGGTCAAAGATTAACATATTACTTCGAAGCTTTTCTCACGCTAGGATACTTTATTTGAGAGATGTGCAGCCCGAAGCTAGCTTCTCTCTTGCATTTCTTCAGATATTCATTTAGTGATTATTTCTTTTCGAGGGAATCCCTTCGAGAGTATCCTAATTAATTCACCAAAGAGTTTTATTTTGGATATCTCAAAAAAACAATCAGGTTTTCGCCAAATCACCAGATAATCAGGAATTCCTTTAAAGATTCTTTCAGATATATTTCAATAAAACCCTAAGTTCTCCAGGACTTTATCTGGTGGTTTTTCCATCGATTCCCTTAGCATCTTACAAGACTTCCGTTTAGAAATTCTTAAAAAATTTAACCTGATGCCTTCAGGGATTCAATACAAAATTGTCCTTCAGAATTTATTTAACTACAAATTTCTTTATTATATTTTATTCATGATAGTTCTCCAGGACTTTATCTGGTGGTTTTTCCATCGATTCCCTTAGCATCTTACAAGACTTCCGTTTAGAAATTTTTAAAAAATTTAACCTGATGCCTTCAGGGATTCAATACAAAATTGTCCTTCAGAATTTATTTAACTACAAATTTCTTTATTATATTTTATACATGATATGCTCAGGAATTACACTGTGATTTTTTTAAGAATTCATACAGACATGTTTTGAAGTTTTGAAGGAATTCTTTAAGGATTTGTTCAAGTATTCTTCCAGACAATTTTCAGACTTTTGAGAGAACGCTAAAAAATATTGTGAGGTGTTTCTAAATCAAATTTTAAAGTAACCTCTGACGAAACTTATGTACGTTCATAAGTCACACTTGGCCTTGATGAGTAAGAATAACAAGAAGAACTCAGAGACGATTGAGGAAATTTTAGAAGAGTTTCTAGTTGAATTGTTAAGATGGTTGAATAAAAAACGAATCACTCGAATCTCTGGATGGATGATGGTTTTCTGTAGCCACTCCTTGAAAAACAACGGGCAGAATCAATTAAAAAAATGTGTAGGAGAATTTTCGGGAAAATGCTGGAACCTTAAAGAAGCTGTTGAAGATTCCTTGTTTTTACTTGAGAATCTCATTAGAAAAGGTTTTGAAGAATTCCCAGAAAAAAAACTAGAGGAGGTTGAATGATGTAACGCAGGGTCGAGGAATGCAATGAAAAGTTTTCAATAGATTTTCTCAAATAATCCCTCGAGGAATTTTTGGAAAAACTCTGATGAAAAATGACGTAGATATTCTTGTCGGGTTCCTTGAAAAAAAAAAAAATCTCTGATTTTTTTTTTAACTCTGGCATTATCTTTTGTGGATTTTCTTGGACAAAATTCTGTAAAAATCTTTCGAAGATCTCATAGAGTAACGACTAGAAAACTGGCTTCAAGGATTAGTGGACAAATATGAGGAGAAAGTCCTAAGATAGTGTTTGGAAATTTTTGGAAAGTATTCCCTGAGAAAATTTCTGCAGATAGTAACGTTGGAGAGCTCGAGAATTTCCTGGAACATATTCAAGAGAAATTGCTCAAGATATTCATTGATAAATCGCTGTGAAAATATTTGGAATAATTGGTTTAGGAATCTCTAGAAAAACTTCAGGACAGATCCTTTTAGGAATAGCTGAAAGTATTTCAGATGGAATCTCTGAAGAAACCCTTAGGATAATTCCTGGAGTATGTCCTCGAAAAATCTGTGATGAAATTCTTGATGAATTCAAAAAAAAAATTGAAAATTTTGAAATTTCGGAGAACAGTGGCTTTCGGGGATAAGTAGCATAATCTTACTTGTGATGTGAAATAGTGAGAAAGTATGGCCCAAATCGAATAAAAATCTTACTAGCTGGCTGCAGCAATAACGCTTTTAATATTATGAACCTTTTCTTTTTTTTTAATTTTGTGTTTGCTATTCATTCATAGACAATTCACTTCTTGAAAATTATTCAGCTTCTCCTTAGTACTTCTGATCTAATCGGTTTTTCATAACTGTTACGACAATAAGCATCTTCTTATGACGTCGCTTAAAACTCAGGTTTAAGCAGTAAAGGATAATTCAACATGCATTTAATTTGAATTATGTGATAGGATAAATCCCCACAATGGCTTGTGTCTCGTTTAAATAGCAAAGCGGTTATTGCAGGATCAGGGTACTCCCATTCGTATTTTCATAGTCATAATCTCGCATCCAATCGCCCCGGGAAGACAAGACTGTCAACCCGTTCATCATGTTTTGGTTTGTGTGAAATTTTTACTTTGTGGCCGCGCAATTTTCCGCTCTCCTTGAGCGGCGATTAAAAATGTTCAAGAAGCGATAAATTGTCACAGTGCGTTACCACTTCTGATACACTGCCGACACCGTGACCGACGATGAAATCGTTCTTCAATGTTAAAAATACTGAGAATTATTAATGGTGGTACAACAACGGACATACAAGCAATGACGACAGTGATTTCTTGTACGCTGATGACGGGTTTTGAGTGTGCAATTGAGTGAGATAATGCTTTAAAGCAGATCACGATGACGAATTCGGAGGATTCGCTTTGAAAATTTGGAAGCCTGACAATGGACGGTATTAGAACGTACAACAAACAAAACAGTAATATAACATATATACGGTAGAGTATATCCTAGAAAGCAAAACAGACGACCTTGGAAATTTATGATACAAGTTTATAAATAAACTTATTTATGAAATTAATTTGATAGGATCAAAAGTTTCATGAGCAAGTAACAAAGTTGTAAAGAAACAAATACAAAAATCTTACTCTATAGACGACTTTCTAATCAATTTTCGGGAAATATTCTTGTTATACAGTAGAATCTCGTTATAACGACCACTTTTGTAGCGACAAAAGCTCTCTATAGCGACATTTTTCGGTCCCTTGAAAAACATTTTCATATTATCTCTATTCTTTATAACGACATTTCTCTATTACGACGGTCCCTTGTGATGTACATATAAACATACAAAACCAGCAGGCATTCGTTATACAGTATTTCGTAATTTTGCAACGTTTTTGACCTGTTTTTAAGCTTTTATTATGCGAAGAAAGACATTGATGGTGGATTGAATGTCCCTAATTTTAGCACCATTTTTCCGGTGTAACTAACAAGGAAGCACCTCCCACTTTTTTGCAATTCTCACAAATATATAACTATGTTTTCGGTACGCTCGACATTCGTGTTGCAAATTAACATGTTCTCTGGAATAAAAACCTAAAAGGAAACCCCATAAAACATGCTAGATGTACCGTTCATTCTTTGCGTGACTCTAATTTCGTTACTCTGAGTTGGCATCGAAAAGTAGATATGCAAAACGTTAAGCCATCAAAACCAGCACGAGAACTGTCTCCGGGAGCAAAAACCGAAAGCTGACTCCTTGATTGCTCACTTTCCAATTAAAGTTGGTGATTTACTTTGGCGCGGCGTCAGACGAAAGAGAGCGGAATAAGACTCTTCCTTCAAAGCGGCAAAAAGTGCCCCTATAATATTCGCTTGGGTCCGACAATTAACCTCCCTCATTGAATGTTTCGTCAATTCCGAGAACAATTTCGGACACTGAAACAAGCAAACCTCCAGCATATTGTCGGCGATGACGTCTGCGTCTACGAATGCACAAATCCCAAGGCCACCCGTTTCGCCTAAGTACAATTTAATTGCACCGAGACCCCGAACCATCGTCAATGGCTGCATCTCTCGAACTGCATAAAGCTTCACCTAACATCATTGACGGCTGCAGCCAAAAGCGGCGACGGTGATTTTTCCCGGGGGGTAATTTTTGACCACGCTCATAATCATTCATAAATTAATTTTCGCTTTGGCGCGAATCCCTGCCCGTGGCCATAAAGGCAACCAACCGCACAACGGGGACTGGAAGCAGATCAAAGAGGAGATCCTGAAACCGAAGAAAAAAAGGTTCCTATCATAAGCCGCACCATTTTCGGGAGGTTGGGCGGAAAGGATTTCGCGGTAGGGTGAGTAGGTACAATTCGTCCAGTCTGAGGAAAGATAGAAGCGTCTGTTACTGATTTTTTCACGAAAACGCTTTAGATCAGTGCTTCCCAAACTTTTTCAACATTCGCCCCCTTGAGGCCAATATTTATCTGGAATCGCCCCCCTGATATGTGATTCAAATATTTTAATGAATGTCCTCGACTCATATATCCAAAGAATCATAATACAATAACTATTATGTACATTTAAAAATATTTTCTTAAATATCAATAACCTGGACTGTTATAATATCAATTTTAACAATATCTTGCGTGCATTACAGGCTACGGTAAACGTTCGGTCCAGTTTCAACTCAAATCGAAGTACTCCAACACTGAATCAAATGCAATGTTTTCCGAGGAAACGATTTATTTTTACATGAATTTGTCTTATTTAGGTGAACTGCATTGAATTTGTTCGCCATTGTTCGTTTTTAGATCTCACCCCGTGAATTGTGATTTCATATTGATTTATAAGCTATTTAAAATTGAGAGTAAAAAATGTCTGACGTTTCTGAGAACGCTTTTCTTTAAGCTATCTAAAAACCCTGAAAAATATTTGAAAATACAGAATTTTTTTCAACTCGTTTTTTCAATTTAGTTTATTAAAAGAGTGTTTTTTGTAACACCAAGAAAAAAAATTGAATTTTTCGGACGTTCTGGAGGTTTAAGGTGATGATGAATCGAAGCCAAAATTCAAATTTTCAAAAGCACGGATCTGGAGAACAATACACCCGTTTGAGCTGAAAACCTAATCGATTGGTCACCACCAGGCAGTGACCAATCGATTAAGTTTTCAGCTTAAACGGATGTTTGGTTCTCCAGATCCGTGCTCTTGAAAATTTGAACTTTGGCTTCGATTCATCTTCACCTTAAATCCCACGCATCTCTGAAATTTCTTTAAATATATTTATAAATAGTGTTTAATTTTTGTCTTTGGCATCGTTGGAACCCGATTTTATCTGCTAAATTTTCCAAACTTTGTTTATAAAATCATTAGAAACATCAAAAATGATACTGTAGATTTTTTTCTAAAAAGCTGTATGCCAGAAATATTAACTTCCAGACCTTAATGTTCACATACAAAAAATGGTCCTTATATAAAATATTGTACATCTGCAAAATCTTGTGAAAATCTCAAATGCTGATCATTCTTAAAACTCACATGATATTTTAAAACCTCAATAGTCCTGGAAATAGTTAAGTTTGGAATTGATTAACTATCAGATGTGTGTCCTCCAAAGGTTTTGAGTAATTATTTTCAAATGATCCCATGTTTGCTTTTTCGCCCCCTTTCTGGATTTTTCGCCCCCCCCAAATTCTGTTTTACAAATTTTCGCCCCCTTGAGCCTGAAAATCGCCCCCAGGGGGGCGAATTCACCCACTTTGGGAATCACTGCTTTAGATGATCGCATACACTTTTAGAATATGCTATTTAAAAAATTTTTAAAACCAATTATTCTATTTAAAACGTATTATCGTGTTTTCAAAACTAACGTTACCATTTAATTAAATTTTATTCATAAAAACACTGGCGCAAACATCTCACAACAACTGGACTATATGCAGAAGCGTAGCGTGATCTAAGTGCGCCCATCCATGATAAATTCTTAATTGTACGTCCCTTCGCCAGAGTTTGACTTTTCTTATACAGATTCATGTGAAACATAGTGTAAAAACTCCTTGGACACTTCCATGACTAGGCTTACCACATGGTAGCGGAAAAGCTCTAAGTCAAAACAAGAATTCTGAATTTTTCTTCGAGTCTAGTCCACGACACTGAAGACGGCCTAATAGTTTAGGTCGAAATACGCGTATCTGTCAAAAGATACAAACTCTAGTTGAATTAAATGATATAGTACTAAATTCGGTTTTTCATCTACTTATAGGTACTCCACTGAACAGTTCGAAGATTTATTATCATTAGAATTCTATGCCAATTTTAAGATTTCTTTACAAAGTAGCCCAAAATCGCTATGATACTTTTTCCATATCTTTTGGGAGTTCATGTCATCCTCTTTGATTATACGTCCTCCATTGAGCTGCAAATGTTCTTTTTTCCAAAGTGATCAAATATTGAATTTCTTATCTAATTTTTCGTTAGATACTCTTGGATGAATATGGAAAAGGATTTTCCACTTCAAACCCACGTTTATAAATTTTCATTCATTTGCATGCTTTCTGGCATAATTGAAAGGTGGAAATGTTCGTGAGTGAAAACAAACACTATTTGCCTAAACTAGGAAAAAATTATCAACCTAGCTTCATTTAACCTTAAACCCATCGGTATTAGGAAATTTTCAAACATTCATGTTTTTTGCTCTGAAAAAAAAAATCAAATCGAGCAGTCTATTCATATAGCAAAATAAGAAACCTTTATCGATATTTTCACTTTTCAACAAAATGAAGTCTAAAAATGACCTTATTGAATATATGATTCGTTTGTTCAAGAACCCACAGTTCAAAATTCTTTGTATTTCTTAGAGCAACGCCTTTTCTCAACATTGATAGTTGAATAACAATTATGCTAAAGTACTATCCATACAGCTCATTTCAGCTGAATAAACTGTTATTTGGCTACCAATGTTACTTGGAAATGACTTCAAACATCTGAGATTTAGCTTAAATAATGTTTTGTATCAAAAAGGTAGAAAAATAAAGTTAATTTATTCATTGTTATTATCTTCCTTCAAGTGGCTTTCAACTCTAGGCGAACTAACCCTTAAGGTTGTTGTTGGTGTGGTACCATTTTTTTGTTTTCTTTTAGTACATTTGTAGTTTTCAAAACCAGTTATGCAAAATATCCTTCTTTCTGAACTATCCTTCTGGTAATCCCATCTCGGACGCACTTAGGCATGACGGGGTTTCTCTGCCCAATTGTCTACCGAAACTTTGCAATAAAAAGCACTTCTACACGACGCACAATGCTCAAAGGACCCAAAACTATATCTAGAATGACAAAAAAGTTTGCCTCTGAGTCGTCAGTTTTAGGTATATACTATCTTCGGGAAGTTTCTCAATATTTTTCAGACATTTTTATCTGTGAAGTAGAATTATGGAATGATTTAAAATTGATGCTTTGTATTTGACACTTGTAAATCTTTCAAAAGTTCACAATTATGAAGCCATCAACGAGCGATCTCGATTATTTTTCAATTTATGGACGTTTAAAAAAGCCACGGACACCGTCTTCAGTCATTTAGCTGGACAGACTGTATCTTAACACCAGTCGTGGAAATATTCGCATCACGAAGCACCTCACGTGTGTAAACCAACGCATAACAAACATGACGGACTCGTGACCAGGCTTGGTGTGAGTAATTTCGCATCCGCCTGATCGGGAGAACAAACCAAAGGAAACAGAAAAAAAAAAATCGTGAACACTAATTCGCGAGTAATCGAACAAGGTGTGATTAAATATGGTTTTGACAAACAAATCAATTGAATATCCATCAAATCAATGTCAAACTACCAGATTCTGGCGAAAGATCCGTCAAAACCAGGAATCTCGGAAGGAAAATAGCATTTTTCCAAAAGCGCAAATGACTCTGAATAGCTCCGAACATGTTCACGAATCACTTTAGTTTCGTTTATTCGCGAGCACGATAGATGCGAGTAAGTCAGCATGCGATGCGATTTACTGCCTGACGACACTAACCGCATGGCCAGTCAACAGAAATTTAGATCTTTTAAACCATGTGGGACCAATTTCACATCACTGAAAAATATAGAGAAACTTCCTGTGTGTATATTTAAAACCGACGATTTAGGCGCAAAAAGTTTTGTCTTTGGACCAATGTGAAATGTGGTCGATTATGAGCTCAGTAGCCTCCAAAAACAAACCCCTGAGAGAGTCAAGTACCGTTTTGACTCATATTCCGAACACTTAAGGCCACCAGTGACTTTAAATGCACCTGATAGGCATATTCTAGCAGTTATTTGCGAAAATTTGAATTTCTTCACAAAATCTAACCGTTAGTTGTTGGGTGTGCCGATAAAGACGTTTATTTAAACTTGTTTAGTATTGTTTTTACGTGAAAGTATAGAATAATATTTTGATTCAAATGCCGAACACTGTGTTTATTCTGTCTCATATTCCGAACACCTTGACTCAAATTCCGAACAGCACGAATAAATCGTATTCAAATGAATAATTTTGCAAAAAAATTATCTAAGCTAGTTTTACTGACCTCGAACTAGAGAATCATTACTACTCCCGAAGTATAAAACAGATTTAAAGACGCTAAAAATGAATTTCAATTGACTGCCATTTCCTCGTTATTTGATGGCATATTTCAGCGAAACATTTCAACCAAGTCATCATACAAAAACCAAGTGTTTGGAATATGAGTCTGTTCGGAGTTTAAGACAAAACGGGATAGAACTTAGTGGCATTTGAACACACGAATAATTGCAAAAGCTCGTCATACACGGTTTGTTTTTGTTTTTCCCTGAGAAACTTGCATACGCTTTCTAGGCTAATCAAAATGCTACGGAACTATTACCCATTTAGGAACATTGACACCCAGATTCTGTGCGTTTCCAAGACAGAGTGCATGTTTTTTCTTCTGAGTGTCACTATTATATCTACAAAAAAAAAAAAAAAACTACACCTCGCGACATTTTTTTTTTGTCTAAAGCACCAAAATATCGTTATATATGTGCCGTAAATTTGGGGCAAATTAATCATTATTTTACACCTTTTTGTTATAGTATAATAATATTATTATCCTTAGGAATTAATATAAGATGGGGTTTGTGGTGTAATGGCCACCACTTTTGCTGCATAAGTAGAAGGTCACGGGCTCAATCCCAGGCTTTTCCAGCACTTTCTCTTGTATCGGTACACTTGGAGATCACCTCAGCAGACAAAATCGCAAATCGACCACGTTTTCCACTACCTGATGATGGTGAAACTACGCCCAAAACTATCCGTCATCACCGATGTACGATACCGACGCCTGCATCGATACAATCTAGCGCGAATGAAACAACCAGATGCCACCAATGCGTACGCGCAGCATCTCGAGACAGCGTTACCGTCCTGCTGGAGTACAGTCAAAGTAGCCATTAACGACGCTGCCGAAAGCATTGTCTGATGCGTGAAACGGAGCTCAAGCAACGATTGGTTCGACGAAGAGTGCCAGGAGGTTTTAGAGAATGCAGTGCTGGCTGCAATACTGCAGTATGGTACGTTGAAAAACGTGGAACGACACAGACTGAAGCAGAAACAGTAAACCCGCCTATTCCGGGACAAAAAGTGCCACCTGGAGACCCATGTAGCACACATGTTATATTGGAAGCAAAATAACAATTATATGACAAGATCTAGTAATATATCAGTTGATATGCCTGAATTATAACATGTGTGTTACTCGGGGAGGTGGAATGCCAAGAGATGGAGTTGCTGTACCGTTCTCAAGAAACGCGGAAGAGGTGATCGAAAGGTGGAAGTAGCACTACGATGAACATCAGGCGCAGCGAGTTAGGTGGATTGACCAGGCGCACCAGAACCTGGAGAGCGTGGGTCGCAGTCAAGGATGAAGAGAAGCGGCCATGAACCGAGTGAATTGGCGAAATATTGTTTGCGAGGTTTCATCAAGTTAATTTAAGTAAAACCAAAAAAAAAACATATAAAACAATACGTGAGTCTGGAACTTTTCACCATCTGTTGTTCCAATTAATGGGTCGGATTCACTAAAAGGCAGTCGTGTTTCAACCAGCGAATTCCCGCTGTACTGACTTTACCAACGGTTTTGATTACACCTTAAACAGTGGCCAAATTCACAAGGTTACGAATAAGTAAAATCTTGAATTGCTTTTATGCTGTTATCTTATTTATTTATTTATTTATTTTAACAAAAAAATTTGGAAGAGGGAAAAACCCCTTTGAGTGATTTTCTTTCAAAATACTTCTCAAAAGGGCGCAAAACCTCTTCATCTTTTCAAAAACGTTATAAAATAAGACTAGACTACTTATAAAGTAAAGGCTCAGCCGGAAATAATCCATAACAGAGCCAAGAGAACATCAATAAGCTGTGGTGACCAACGGACAAACAATGAGATAGGTTTCTTGAATTCTGAAAAGATAATTGAAAAAGGCGGTATCATACAACATAACAAATTTCATTTAAATACTCAAAAATAATTATATGCTGTTATCATTATGGTATTCTTGGTAATACCGTGTCGGGGCGCGTTATACCTGCTCACCCTATACGCTCGCGGTATCCCTTCGGTGGCGCGGTGGAACAACGTATTTGCTGGCTACGGAACGCTTTCGGCAGTTGATGATCATCGTCGTTTGTGGCCGATAAATTGGAAGGGAGAATTCCGGTGAACAGTCCGTACTTAGGGGCATATAAAAATGGGAGGCATAAAATCGATGATCAAATTAGCGAAATTTGCCGCGCAATCGGTGGAAGGTCACTGCCAGATTGAGAGGTATTTAGTAGGTAGGTAGTGCTAAATTTTGTGCAAAATATATTATTTTTTTATTAAAATAAAATCAAACAATTTAGTACTACACCATTTAATTCCACTAGAGTTTGTAAGGCCGTTTTTAGTGTCGTGTACTAGACTCGATTTATTTTATAGCTATTTGTCTAGTACTCTATTTATAAGGGTTAGCTATTTAAATTTTACAAACTAACTCAAAACTCCTTTAAGCTTTACCTAGGATCCCGTAAACACACTGAACAAGGATGCCGTTTACAAAATTAGTTGTCCTCGCTACGTTGGTCCAACGAGGCAGTCTCTTGATGTTAGATACAAGGAACACTTAGCGAACATAGGAAAAGCTCAGAAGACAATAGACAAGGGGATGATGCACGATTTTAAGTCTAAGGTATTTGTTCTTTACAGAAGGGTTCAAAAGGCCGTTGCGGTAAACGCGCAGCTATTCAGCAAGACCAAGCTAAGGGTCTTGGGTTCAATATCTTTTCGTAAAGAAAATTTTCTCGACTTCCCTTGGCATAGATTATCTTCGTATCTGCCACACTATATACACATGCAAATATGATCAATTTGCAATAAAGCTCTCAGTTAATAATTGTGGTAGTACTCTTAACAACACTTAGCTGAGGAGCAGCCTCTGTCTCAATTGGGACGTAACGTCAAAAAAGATTTCCTTACATAGGGTAATTAGCGTGGAACAAAAATCAGATTCTCGCTCCAGTCCACTTGATTGTCACAGTAATTTTTTTAAGTAGATGAGAACCCGAATTTTGTACTACACCATTTACTTCTGCTAAGGTTTGTATTTTTTGTTGGATACGCGTATTTCGACCTCAACTGTAAGGCCGTCTTCAGTGTCGTGTCCCGAGCAAAGTAGGGTGTTGGCGATAAAAGATTCTGTGAAACCGGCAACACGGACTGACAATGAAAAAGCTTGTTAGTATAGATTATCACTGTTGGTAGGAGGTCAGTTTGAAGACAGCGCGAGTAAAAATACCAAAATGTATGTATATATTAAGTTAGATTTGAAATATATTTTAAGGAGAAATAAATTGAATTTCAGCATTGAACCTGCTATCGAGAATGCTGCTCTCAATCTTTGGTTATCGCGGCAAATGTGATTCCCTCCCCAACATAGGCTAACAAAAAGATAACAAGTTGTGTTATCCGATAACAATTATTTGATAACATAGTTTGTTTTCATTTTGGTTGAATATGCAGACAACATAACATACGTGATTAGACCTGTGCGTTTTTTATTTCAAATTTTCGGACATTTTTGTGAAAAATGAATCTTTGGTTAGGTATAGAGATACATTAACGAACCTTAGTACTCAATATTTTATCAGCAGAGCTGCTGACTGGATAATTTTATTTTGTGCAAAGTATATTATGGGTTTTGAACTAGAATTTTACATGATTTTCTTTAAAAATTGTATTATTCTTGGCGTTTCTTTTAGAATTGCCATATCTTTGATTCATTCATAGTGCCAGTTATGAAACACAGTTTCGATCAGCCAGGATGTTTTCTCGGTTTCGGGTCATTTGGCCGAATGCCATTTGGCCGAAGGCTGTTTGGCCAAAATCAAAAACAATAGTTTAAAACAGTTAGCATGCATTTGTAATGAATTTCAATGAACAGTTTATTCGTAAAGAAGCATAAATCATCATTGATATACAGCTCTTTAGTGTTAGTTCAAGGAACAGTCAATGCTGAAAGAAGAACATTCTAAATATAAACCATTATTTACTTCTCTATTAGCAGTAATAGCTGCCAGCATAGGTTTTTGCATTGCGTTTGTAATCAGCTTTGACAGTTACTAAAACGGTTTACGACTTATTCGTATTTCTGTAGCATTGATTTGCTTAAATCCTACTGATAGTACTTAGTAAATTAATTAATTTCTAGCAATCACAAGTTTGGTTTCTTCTTTTCACAACGGAGAAACAGTTAGCTTCCTTAACCGAGTCGTTGGGTTTTATTTTTAATAAAACTCTATGAACGTATAATAACACAGCGTAACAAAAATGACATTTTTGCGTGTCTCAAGGATCAAAATATGTGTCTCGAGTAGATTTGGGGTTGCTGAATCTGATGCCCTTCTCAGAAATGATCCAGCACGTCAAAATTTTTAGCTACAGGTCGCCAAAGTTGTATAAAACACCGGTTTTATTGATGTTTACATGAAATTTAAAGTACAATTTATCTAACTTTTTTGTAATCTAATCCACCAAATATGCAAAATAGAACTTAAACTTTTATTTCAGATATAATTTGATTCAAATTACATGACTAAATTTCGATAAAACCGATTTTTTCAACATGTTTGCAGTCTCCATAGAAAATTCTTCGTTTCTCTTATATGGCGAAATACAATAATTTTCTAAACCATAAAAAAATAACTTTTCCGTATCGAAGGTATGATAAACTTTGATGATAAGTATTGTTATACTTATAAATTTTGAATTCTGTGGCAAATTAAGCAAATAAATTGCCATACAAGCTGGAAAACTTGCATGCAATTTGGCTGAAATAGTCAATTTTCGCATTTTCAACAGTCAATATCTTAAAAACTAGACGTGCTATGATGTTTCTGAAAACGGCAATGATTTCAGCAACCCTTCATTAAGTGAATAGCGGTATTTTGGTGCTGGAGACAAAAACGTGTTCCGCAGTGTAAGCCTTGATTCCATTTACTATGAAAAACATTAGAATATGAAAAAAAGAAAATGAAGGAAAATCTCTTATAAAAATTTAAGCTGGTGTAATGCAAATAATGGTTATATCAGTATAACTATAAGAAACTGCCGATGATTTAAAATAGGTGAAATTCCCATTTATAATATAGGCTAAATTATTGTCAATAGTAATGAAACCAGTACAAGCTGAAAGAATAGCCTAAGTTTAAAAGAAGGAAAAATTTCTAATGAAATTATCAAAAACATTGCAATCCCTAGTACACCGTTGGTGGTCCAGAGACAAACCAACCATGCATGTTTCATACATTCTCTTGGAGCATTTATATAACGAAAACCATGACGTCCCGTCGCATCATAAAGATCGACTAGTTAACTTATGGATCCTACACATCAGCGTTGATTTTTTTTTTGTTCTTGATTCGGCCAAATAACCCATTAGGCCAAATGGCATTCGGTTAAATGGCTGAACACCGTCTTCTTCTACATTGTGTTGACTTTACTGGGCCGGTTAAGGGGAACAAGAAACGAATGTTTTTGGTTTAACTAATAATTTATTACAACCTAGGAACAGCGTGCTCACAAGTGGGGAACGAACTAGATGTTAAAAGCTAGACATACAAAATGACATTTTCGAAATTTAATTTTCTTTGACGAAATTAATGTATCAAATTCTACTATAACTGATAACAAAGCTTTATTGATTTCAAGATAATATATGTTAAATATGTTTAACGTAATTTAAGAAAAAATAAATAAGTAAGTATTTATGTATCGTTATGTCCTCAAAATAAATGATGAATAATTATGCATTTCATAAAACATTGATCCATATTTGTGGGCTATTTATAACTGTAGGGCGAGTGTTCTTCAAATAATAGAGCTATTAAAATTGTTGCCCTACATCTGTTCATCTGTAACAATCCCTGATAAAATTCATAAGAATTTTATAATAAAATCTCAAAACCATTCCTGAAATAATACACGGAAAATTGCTGATTAAATTCTTGTTAGATTTTTCAATTCTGGGAGGATGCTTGAAGATTAGACTGGACGATTATCTGTCGGAGAAGGAATATTAGTTTGAAAAATTCTTGCATGAATCTTTGGATAAAATCTGGGATAAAGTCTAGAAATATTTTCTGAAAAGATACATCGGAGAACCTTAAGAAATCATCGCTGGAATATATGGAGGCATCTTCAAAAGGAACCCATGATTTATTTACTAGAATTTCAAAGGGAATAGTCGGTAACTTGATTTTTTTGCAGGAATACCTAAAGGTACACGAATGTTCAAAAATAAAATCCACCAAACTCCAAACTCCACTAAAATCATCCGAAGAGCTCTAGCCGGTATATATGGAGAAATTACCCAAAGACTTCCAAGAAAGAATTTGTGCAGGAATCATCTGAAGAATTCCTGAGAAATTAAAGAAATGTGTTAAAATATCCTTAGAAAACGTCATAGGGAAATTAAATGAGGAATTCCTGAAGTTACGCTTGAACTAATCTATTTAAACAATCTTAGAAACCTACTTAGAGAATTTAAAAAATATATTTAGAGGAAGATTTCCAGAATTAAAAAAAAAAACTATGATCTCTCAGTTCCTGATACCTAAACCACAAAATTCGTTATTTTAAAACTATTTATTTTATGCAATTTTGTTGCCTATTTATGATAAATATTATCTTTTCTGTAGGGTACAGAAACAATGAAAATATAAATATGAATTATGACATTGCATTTTGATGATGTATTTTAGTACCAAATTGGCCAGAAAATGCCTCGCTGTAAATTTGTACATCATTTAATGTTATTACTCCAGGATTAGTATTTTACTGCCAATTCAATGAATTTGCAATATTCACGAGAGTAATTTAATTAATTTGAGTTTTACTTAGTGTGCAAGTGGTTCATCAAAAAACATCTTTCATATCTGATGAAGAATAACACATTTTACGTGTTGTTCGCAACCATTCCTCTCTATACTAATTAGATTCCTTTTATTCTAATACACCATTTTGATTGGACCATGATTTCTCAATTTTTCGACGGTGTCCGGTATTGGGTGCTCTCCGATACTGGGGATCTTCCCCTAGTAATTTAGGAGTTCTCCAGGTTCAATGTTCATCTTTGGACAATTTTAAAGGATCTTGTCACTTTTGACTTACTTCGGCTAGGGGTATTTTCAAACCTTCTATGTACACATTTTGCTTAAATATGCGTTGCATTGAAGGGCTTATTATTGCATTCAGATAACTTGTGCAACAAAAACCCCTCCAAATATAAAGCGAATCATGCAGGTGCCCACAAACGACATGTTCTCACGCATTTGATAGGTTAAACGGATCATTGAAGTAATTTCTGCAGGAATCTTAAATACAGTTCTTAAGGAATTCTAAAAAGAACTCTAACAGTAACTTATAGAAATATTCTTAAAAAAATGGTTAGTTTATTGAAAGAATCTCTGAAGAAATTAGCAGCGGAATTCTAAGACTATTTACGAAGAAATCAGCACAACAATCCGATAATTTATTCTGGTACAACCTTTGAATGGATTAACATAGACAAAGGTGAATACATAATGAGGGCCGAGAAGGAATCTTAGATAGAATTCGAGGAGATATCTGTAAACGAATGCTCAAACATTTTATTTGTAAAAATCGCTGAAGAATTATTTGTCTTAAATCTTCATTTTTGAATTTCTTCTATTTTCTGAAGATTCCAAGAGGTGTCTTATTTCCACATACCGTAATCCGGGGTATCATTGATCAGCGGGGTAACATTGATCGGAATGACCCATCTCGTAAAAAGTTCGTATCGCCATTTATTGATAGAACATTTTCAAATCATGAATGGTGCTTCTCTTTCTTATATTCATAAGCCCATGGAAGTGAAGAATTTTCCGTGAATTGCCTTTACCTTATGTGTAAATTTGTCAACTTTTCGAAACAATTATTTCAATGGGTAAGGATGACACTACCGAACATTCATGCCTCACATAAGTTCTGCAAACGATATGAGCAAGGAAAATGCGGTTCTTACTAAAAATGGCATCGCCGAAAACGATTCCGTTGTCAAAACTTTCATAAGTATGCTCAATTAGGTAATATTAACGAATTACTGTTAATAATATAGAATTCCCTTAGGAAATTGCCTACCTTTAGGCGTATTCCGTGGTTCAAGGTGTTTTTAATTTTAAAATAACTTAAAAAGTAAATTACTTGTTAGCGTTTTGCCTTAATATTCGGCTTCGGGGGCCATGATTTAAGTAAGTAACGACATTTTCAATATTACCGAACATTGTTTACATAGGTAATCAATGTTACCCCATATCAGCTAAATCAAAAAATCGCCTAAAACATTTTTTTAAACATGCTTAAACCTTTCAAAAAACAAAATACAGTATATAGTCACGACCAATGGGTGGCAGTACTTGTTTTAAAAATATAAAATTTGCAACATTTGCATTTTCAAACGAAATATTTAAGAAATATTCAAAAAAATTATCAATGTTACCCCGGATTACGGTAAATTCTTTAAAGAAATTAAAAGCATCCTTCATTCAAGTCATACTTGGAAAAATCTCTTGAGAAAAAAATGGAAAACTTTTGGCAAAATCACTGAAGAGATACCTTTGAGTATTCCGTTTCACTGATTTCTAGATGTATCACTAGAGGCATGTATGGAGTAATTGTTGGAGTTAAATGCATGCTTTTTTATTATTTGACTGCAGAAGTTTATAAAGATATATCTTAACAAATCTTTGGAAAGTTTTTGGAAGAATTCTTAGATATTTTTGTGAAATGCATGGACAAATTCCATAAATAATTTTTGGAATGTTTTCAAAAGCATTTATGCAGAAATGTCAAAAATAATCCACGAAGAAGATCCGAATACAAAATTCATGTATTCCAGAAATATATGAAGCAATCGTATGATGAGTTCCGTAAAGAATTCACAGTGGAATCCTTGAAAATCCACGAATACCTTGTAGTACCTGAAAGACAAATTTTTGAAGCAATTTATGAAGAGGTCACTTGAGAAATCAATACAAAACGGAAATATCGGAAAAATTCTTGAAGATATTTCATGAAATAAGTTCCTGAATATAAACTCGGAGGTGTTTTTGGAGGAATTCCTAGTGTAACTTATACAGAAGTTTACGGACAAATACTTAAACTTTATACTTAGAAAAAATCTATAGAAAAAAAATCATGGAAACAATTCTGAACACATTCACATTTATTGAGGAATTATCAAAAGAATTTCTGATTCTCGATGCAATCCGTATTAAAATTCCTGGAGAATACAATGAGTAGAAATGGTCGAAAATGTAATTAAAATTGGTTATTTCATAAATTTAGTTGATTCTCTTCGGTTGCGTGACAAAACGTTGAAATAACAAAAAAAAAACGGCCAAAGGAGAAAATTGTGAGGATACGAAAATTTCTTGGAAAAGTAATTCTCTTTTGAAAGAATAAATGAATCACGATGTGCCAAATGTTATCCGTAGCGCAATCAATCCGACAAGATGTAAAAAAAAAACTATTTTAAACCACTTCCTATGCCTCTTCCGACGTTTTGAGAATCGAGAGTTGTTTCTGGAGGTCCAAATGAATAAATTTGGGGGATGTCTCTAAAGATTTTTGTAGTGTGATCATTATGGGCCACCCTAGTGTACATCGATAATGAATTGATAATGCTCTTGAAACTTTAATTAATACCAAACTAATAACAGTACTAAAATATGAAGAAAAACTACGTTATCATAGACGAGGTTCTTAATTTATTGATCTGTATAAATAACGCAAAAAGAACACAATTTTAACGCACTAACGGTCCTGCTTTGAAGAATTTTCTGCAAAAATAAATATAAAATGTATATTGAATAAAGAATCAGATCAATGCAACTAAGCTGAAGAAATGTAGGTACTATGTGCCCTTGGAAATCAAGGAAACATCTTTTACAAAATAATCCTCGACCGGTGAGATTTGAACCCACAACTTTCAGCTTGGTCTTGCTGAAAGCTACGGCTATCCGCATAGCATAATTTTAAATGCTACTAAAATAGCGTTTACCCCCGATGGAACATCCCAGGACAACAACTCACCAACATTGTGTCTCAATTCTGGTTTATCCAATTAGTTGTACCGTTAGCCGAGACTCCATTTCCTTTCAATTAGGTCCGTATTGAACCGGGCACCATCGTTCAATCGTTCCACATTCTCCACATGTTTCTCCGAAGAATAGCCGCCCGAAGAAAGAACACAAAACCTCTCCATCTCCACCTTGGCAGAATGTTGCAACTACCCACAAACGATAGAACCGTTTCGAGATTCGTTATTTGCTTCCAGGAAACGACCCAAGGACAACCAGCTTCCTCCTCGCTCGTGAAGAATGCATTCGCCGTCCGGTCCCCCTCACTTCCAATGGGAGGCCTTCTAATGTCTTGCAATTTCATGCTTCCTTGCACTTCGTTGGGCGATGTCAGTGAAGAGATAAACATATTTTCGATCAAATTTGGAATGGAATCGGTGTTGGTGATTGAGCGCCTTGAGTTTGCAGTGCAAAAAGTTAGTACTCTTTTCATCACCAGGCTTGCTGGGGCTCCACATTCTATACCAAAAAAAAAAACTATATGTTGTATGTCGACATGCTCTCAACTGTTCTGCTTTCGACTTAATTTCTAATGTTTGAGGGGATGCTCTTTGCCTCTTGCACTTCAATGCTGTCCAATGCGATGAGTTTGTCCATAACTGCGTTTATCAAAACACGATCTAACCAATCACAGTGGGAAAAAATCACCCAAAATGGCACCTAATTCATGTGGCGAATTGTAATTATCAGAATTTCCATATTTTTTGTAGAAATATAAATAAATAACAATCGGATAGATTCATCGGTATCGTTTGAAAGTAGGGAAAGTAGTCAGTTGTTGGCCTAACTAAGTTACGAGCTAATAACCTAAGTTAGAATCAATCATATTTTTATTCTATTCTATCATTTTTAAGGCAATATGGTACAAAACGGATTTCTTAAAAAATGTCGTTACGACAAAATAGGGCAAAACGGATACTTACACAAGATCCTGGCGAATACAACTATGAAATATGGAGATTTTTAAGGAGACACAATCAGGATTTTAAGAAACAAAAACTACCACACGACTAAGGTGTTAGTTTGGGTCCATTTCTTCCCACTGTGGCAACGAACGGACGCCAATGACGATGACTAACAGTTTGCTCCAAGGTAAAATCTTTCCTTGAGTGCGGATCAGCATCCTGAAACATATTGCTGCCGGGGATCGGCTTCATCGCCTTCCTCTTCGTCATCGCCATCATCATGAGAGCCGAGAACAGAATCACCAGAACAAGCAACGATATGATGGGAGGTTTGCACGCTTGGTGCATGCAAAATTACGGCTATTAATGAAATTTAATTTGTTTTTACCGGGTATTCGGCGAAGGACACGAGCCCCTTTGGTCTTTCTCTCTAACAAAGTGGTGTAATTTGATCCAGTTATTGGGAACCGATTGGTGAAAGCGTTTGAGCTGTTTAGCAAGCGTGAAAGAATGCCAAAATCTAAATCAGACCAGCCAGGAATTTCCGTTCCCGGGTCTAATAAACCAAACAAAGTTATTGCATTTGCATCCGAAGAGAACCACCAGAGCCAAAAAAGGGAAATATCTTGAGAAACGCCAAAACGAAACAAACGAAACGGAGGCTACCTCTTGTCCGTAAATGTCGTTATCGGGCGTCCAATCTTTCTGGCTGGGCGAAATAATTTATTTAATTTTTCATTACCCATTTCGACGTTCCGCGCCTTGTGGACGCAGTGGATCAGCTAAAGAAGTAAAAAACGCAAGTGTCCATTAGACTGATGAACATTTTGAAGCTTTGTTCATGCGATCCATGAATAAGGAGGATAAATACGCTTCTTATTTAAACTAGTTTTGCAGCTTTGACTGGTGGTGAAAAGATGGCTGGTAAAAGATTAAACAAGTATGTTGACATTTATAATTTCGAACTAACCTTTAATATTTTTGATTATGACAAAAAAGAGAGTAGGTGTTTTTTTAAAAATTATATGTCGACACTTGTAATGACGAACCATCCATAGTTTGTTTGGATATAACATAAGCGTACCGTTATCACGATAGATATTTAAAATAACAAGCATGAAACGAGCTCACCAGTTGGCAATCACGATTGATCTTGATTCCATCGCTCACCCCACCGTAGCATGCAATGGAATCCAAATACCACATACTACTGTTTTCCACAGTAATTTCTATGTAAACTCTAAACAGCGAATGCTCAGCCAATTTTTTTCGGAAACTATTCAAACTTTGGGAGAATGACATTTGTTATAACTGAAATTGTTCAAGCATAGGAGAGCCACAACTTTGAAATTTGTGTCAGTCTAATGCCCGCGCAGGTAGACAGTGGGAAGGTGCAAACAAGACTTCACCTTCGCTTTTATGTGCCTCTTCCTCCCCTTTGCGCTCCTTGGGACCCCTTGGGTCACCAGCGTGGTGATACGATTAGTACAGCATCCGCACAAATTTGCCGATCGCAGTTGAAGCCCGTTGGTCACTCGCGCTTTTTGCCCGAACAACAAGAAGGAATTTGCCATTTAGGAAGAATCGAACGAAAATGTTGCTAACAGTGAGTCAATTTATGAACATTCTTGCATTAAAAATCGTTGGCTGCAGTATCGGGTTTTGGTAATAAATTGAAGGATGGGAACAAGAGCAAGAAGTTGCTAATAGAAATGAATGTACATAAAATGATGATTCATTTTACGGCTGCAGCAATGTTAAGTACCAAATTTAGACTTGAATGCTGAACTTTTTATTTTTTTTTTCTTATTTCAAAACTGCTGGTAAAATCCTAGACATTACATAAATTAAGCAATTGGATTAAGGCGAAGTAGGCTGTCATTGAAATTTTTACGCGTCTTTGATAATTGTTGCAAATTCATCTCACGATTTCGAATAAAAGACAATCAGTTGGTTTTGCACTGACACAGCTGAAAAAGTATCAGCATACTTTACGCATGTTAGCGCGTACAGTGATACTTTTTCAAGTCAATATAAACTACTGACTGAGTTTTATCACTTTCAAATGCAAGCTGAAAAGTCATCATTGTTGCCAAAACGAATGATGGGCTGCTTAGCCTTAAATAGACAAATTGAAGTGAAACTAGCGAATAGGTTACACCCGTGGTGGCCAAAGTGCGGCAGCACGTGTCGTCTGGATCTCTTGAATGTGACAAACTTGCTACAATTTTTCATCAGGAGGCTGTACTACCCCTAAAGTTATCATGAATAGCACCCAGATATATTCGGATAACTATCTTCGATCAGAAATACAGACGATTGAAAAATGAGCCTGAGCATCACTGAGTTACACGTTTTCTCCATGAGAATCGAACTCACGACTCCCAATTCGATAGACAAGCGTATTACTGACTATGTCGAGGAGACTGATGAACGCAGAATGCAACCTGAATCCGATTTCAACTCAATTATTATGTGGTCCTCTTTTGCAAAGCACTCCTCATCCGGAAGAATTAGAAACATTTCCAAACACAACGCTTATTATTGTATACTGAGTAGGAATAATAATTAGAGTCTAAGTTTCTCACCCTTAGAAACGACAAAACAATGGCTCGCTGTGAGATGTTCGTTTCAGAGTGCTTTTTACATGGTCGGTGGTCCACGGACCCCTGTCTAGACCATTAGAGAATTAGACAATTTGCTCCTTTAATACTCTCTTTTGCACTATGTATCGAAAAATAAAACATCCAATGAAAAGTGCATCCCTAGCTATGTGATCCCTAATCTTGAGTCCATTTCAGACCATTCTTCAGAGCCACTTCTTTTGTGCGGATGCTGAAAAGTGGTGGTGAGTGCATTGCATACTGACACACTGACAAACATTTTAATGTGCCACTCATTCCGAAAATGGACAGAATGTTTCCGAAATCGTGTTGATATGCACACAGAAAATCCGAATGACGGTGATGCAATCAACCACACTCCTCGAAGATGTAATTCTTTGTTTTGATTCCGCGATTCTTCGCCGCGGATCGAGATGCTGGCTTGAAAGTGAAACGTATTTTCGTTTATTTTCACGGCATTGAATAGTGTTTGTATCTTTATTTTTATTATCGATGCAAGTTCCGAGCTCCGTCACCATTGGTTTTGAAAGTTGATTCTTTTGAGCTAGTATGATTTTCGCGTCTCCAAAAAGGGAATCCAGAACAGGATTTTTATTCAATACTTTTATCAGCATCGTTCTAAACATTACATCGTCCTCTTCTTCTGATTGACATTATGTGCTCACTGGGACAAAACCTGCTTCTTAGCTCAGTGTTCAATGAGCACTTCCACAGTTATTAACTGAGAACTTTCTTTGCCAAACTTGCCATTTTCGCATTCGTATATCGTGTGGCAGGTACGATGATACTCAAAGTCCAGGGAATTCAAGGAAATTTCCATAACGGAAAGATCCTGGACCGACCGGGAATCAAACCCAGACACCTTCTGCATGAGTTTGCGGACTCTAATCACTCTGCTAAGGAAGGCCTAAACATTACATCCATTTCTTATGTCTGGGTGTTCTGTGTTAGAAAACACTATCATCCTAATTTGGTAAAACTAAATTACCCTTTTATTAACATTTTGTTAACAATATAGTACAAAACATTTGCCGTAGAAGTACAGAATTTTTACAGGTTAGTTTATTGGATTTTTGAAAGTTAAATTCTTATCTAGCATGAGCCCTAGATACTTAACTTCATCTGATAAATTTATTGAATTTATTGGGGGGGTCTAGACATCCCGAGAAACGATGGACGTCATATTTGAATCGTCCCTTATGTGGGAATATTATAAAATGAGTTTTAGAAGCAATAGTTAAATGTTTCCTTTTTTGTGATTATAACGAAAAAAATATCCTAACATTTTTGCAATCTGCTACAGATGATACGCCGGATTCATCCTTTGGCGGAGAGGCCTGTGTCATCCGCAAAAAATTTTTTGAAATCCCTGAGGTAACTCAGGTAAGTCAGATGTGAAAATATTGTACAATATTGGTCCCAAAATGCTGCCTTGGGGAACACCAGCTCTTACAGGAAGTTTTTCAGATCTGGAGTTCTGATAATTAACCTGAAGTTTACGATTTGACAGATAGCTTTGAATTATTCTAACAATGTATGTTGGAAAATTAAAGTTTTTATTTTACGATCAAACCTTCATGCCAAACACTGTCGAATGCTTTTTCTATGTCTAGAAGAGCAAGACCATTAGAATAGCCTTCAGATTTGTTGGAACGTATCAAATTTGTTACACGTAAAAATTGATGAGCGGTCGAATGTCCATGGCGGAATCCGAACTGTTCATTGGCAAAAATTGAATTTTCGTTGATGCGGGCCATCATTCTGTTCAAAATAACCTTTTCGAAAAGGCTACTGATGGAGGAAAGCAAACTGATTGGACGATAGCTAGAAGCTTCTGCAGGATTTTTGTCTGGTTGCAAAATTGGAACAACCTTAGCATTTTTCCATTTGTCAGGAAAATTTGCTAATTGAAAACATTTGTTAAATATATCAATTAAAAATTATAAGATAGTTTCTGAAAGTTTCTTGATGAGGATGTAGAAAATTCCATCATTGCCTGAGGCTTTCATATTTTTGATTTCTTTCAATAGTAGATCTCACTTCTTCCAAATCAGTCTTACAGGAATTTTCGAAAACGTTCTCTTGATTGAGAATATTTTCGAAGCCCTGAGTAACTTGATTTTCAATTGGACTAGTGAGTCCTAAATTAAAATTGTGCGCGCTTTTGAACTGCATAGCAAGTTTTTGGGCTTTTTCGCAATTAGTTAGTAATAATTTGTTTTCCTCTTTCAATGCCGGTATTGGCTTCTGAGGTTTATTCAAGATTTTAGATAATTTCAAAAAGGGCTTAGAGCCAGGGTCCAATTGAGAAATCTTATGTTTAAAAATTTTGTTTCTTAATTGTGCAAAACGTTTCTTGATTTCTTTCAGCAAATCCGGGCAAATAATTTTCATAGCAGGATCGCAAGTGCGTTGAAATTGCCTTCTCCTCACGTTTTTGAGACGGATCAAGAGTTTAAGATCATCGTCTATAATCACGGATTCAAATTTTACTTCACATTTTGGAATTGTAATGCTCCTGGCTTCAACAATGGAATTTGTTAAAGTTTCAAGAGCATTGTCAATATCAAGTTTTGTTTGTAAATGAATATTAACATCAAGATTAGAGTCAATAAATGTTTCATATATATTCCAGTCGGCTCGAAAATAATTGAAAGTGGAGCTGATAGGATTGAGAATCACTTCTTGGGATATTTAAAATGAAACAGGGACATGATCAGAATCAAAATCAGCATGCGTAATCAGTTGGCTACAAAGATGACTAGAGTCGGTTAAGACCAAATCAATCGTAGATGGATTTCTAGAAGAGGAAAAACATGTAGGGCTATCAGGGTATTGAATTGAGAAATATGCTGAAGAGCACTCGTCAAGTAAAATTCTGCCGTTGGAATTACTTTGAGAATTATTCCATGACCGATGTTTGGCATTAAAGTCACCAATGACAAAAAAATTTGACTTATTGCGAGTCAATTTTCGCAAGTCAGTTTGGAGCAAATTAACTTGCTGTCCAGAGCACTGAGAAGGCAAATAGGCAGCTATGAAAGTATATTTACCAAGCTATGTTTCAACAGAAACACCTAAAGTTTCAAAAACTTTAGTTTCAAATGACGAAAACAGATGATGTTTTATACGTTTATGAATAATGATTGCAACTTCCCCACATGCCTCATTAAGTCGATCATTACGATAAACAAAAAAGTTAGAATCCCTTTTGAGTTTAGTTGTTCTTGAGCTGGTGAATGGCATCCTTAACTTCCCCCATCGTGGGAGATGGTTGGTTTCCACTGTCCGCTGTGCTGACGTAGCTATCGCTTTCGCTGTCCTGACGTTCTGTGCCTGTGTTCTCTGCGCCATTCAGGTGTTCATCGTAGTGCTGCTCCCACCTTTCGATCATCTCGCGTCCGTCCGTCAAGATGCTCCCATCCTTATCCCGGCACAATTCAGCTCGCGGCACGAAGCCTTTGCGGGATGTGTTGAGCTTCTGATAGAACTTCCGCGTTTCTTGAGAACGGTACAGCAACTCCATCTCTTGGCGTTCCACCTATTCCAGGCGGCGCTTTTTGTCCCAGAATAGGCGGGTTTGCTGTTTCCGCTTCAGTCTGTATCGTTCCATGATTTGCCGCGTACCATGCTGCAGCATTGCAGCCCGCGCTGCATTATTCTCCTCTAAAACCTCCTGGCACTCTTCGTCGAACCAATCGAATCTTGAGCTTCGTTCCACATATGCTTTCTTTCGGCAGCGTCGTTAATGGCTGCTTTGACTGTCCTCATCCGGCAACGCTGCCTCAAGATGCTGCGCGTACGCATTGGCGACATCCGGTTGTTTCAGCCGCTCGAGATTGTACCAAGGAGAGCGTCGGTACTGTACATCATTGATGATGGATAGTTTTGGGCGCAGTTTTACCATCACCAGGTAGTGGTCGGAGTCAATCTAAGCGCCACGATAGGTTCTGACGTCGGTTATGTCGGATAATTGCCGTCCATCGATCAAAACGTGGTCGATTTGTGATTCTGTCTGCTGAGGTGATCTCCAGGTGTATCGATACGGGAGGCTGTGCTGGAAATAGGTGCTACGAATGGCCATATTCTTGGAGGCGGCAAAATCTATCAGTCGTAGGCCGTTCTCGTTCGTCAGCCGGTGGGCTCTTAATGATCTTCACGTCGCGACGTATTGAAGTAAATATGGGATTTTTCTTGACCCTATTTCCACAGTTTGTTCGATCACGCTTGAAAAAGTTTGGAAAATTTGAATGATTCTTTTATTTGGAAATTATTTGAAGCCATTGATACTTTTAGTGATAATCCTATAAAGTGGTAAACAATAGAAATATATTGTCATTTCTGAGCTCTTTTTGAGAAACATCGCGGCCTCGTCAGGCACTTAACGCACTGTGCTATAAGAATGTACGTTAAATTTCTGACCCATACTGGAACACTTTTCTTTAGTATATTTTCGAACATGCCACAGAGTGTTGCATGCAAATACGTTGTTTAGTGTAGTTTCTTATTTACAGGGGAAATTGCCCATTTTACATATTAAAATAAAAGCATGCTGAAATTATCCTTATATTATAGATTATTTGTGAAGTTGCTTATCTGATACGGGTTGAACATAATCTATGAAATTGAATGAGAGCATCAAAGTTGTTGAACAAAAATATTATGTTTTGTTATTGGCAAAATATGGTTTTATTTACGAAATTCAAATTTCTTAACCCTCTAATACCCAAATTTTTATTTTCGATTTAAATATCATTTTTAGTTATCTAAAATCGTTCAAAACACGTTATGGGCAATGATTTACTTTTATTCGCATATCTATGAATTTTGGTTTTTGATTTTTATAATTTTTATTTTTGAACATCCCTACCCTTTTTCATTTTTTCTTAAAGCCTCTTATAGTTACTGATTTTTAGCAAAAATAAAAATTCAAGTTTTTACATAACTTTATAAAATATTTAATTTTTAATTTTTTTCCGAGATTATTTTTATTTTCCGTGTAATTAACGGAAAAAGAGGTTTTAAATTATTTTAATACCACCAAACTGTTCTTCTGCGAAAGGTTGATCTTAGAAAAATATTTTAAGATTTTTTATATTACACGTTAATTTAAACCCAGACATTTGTAGATTATATAAGAATACAATTTTTTAAACAATTTTGAAAAATACAAAAAAGTTTCAAAAGTCATTAAAAACTTCAAAGTCAAGGTTTAAGGCTAAAATAAATTCATTTTGATTTCAGAGCTACGAAAAAATAATCAAAATTCCAAAGTGTACCCCGTTTAAAGGCGGGGTTGGGTATTAGAGGGTTAACAACTCATTTTGTAAATTGACACTTATATTGAGCTGTTCGGTAATCCAATCCGCATGGTTATTAAATTAATTAACTCATTACGCGTGGTAAAGATGGGCAAATTATGGTTGAAATTATGAAAAAACTCATTTTGTATTTCTGTTAAAAATCACACATTTTCATGATTATCTCAGAAATATGTCATAGGATCCTCATAATTGTATTTGGCTTCTGATATAAACAACGAGAGCATGGTAGGGCTGTCCATTGTTCAATTATTGACAAACTAGAAGTTGCTTGAATTTCAAGTTGAATTTTTCTTTCATCCCATTTTACGGTGTGTTGAAAAATTTAAGTTATTCAATTTTACAATCAAGCCTTCATACCAAACACTGTCGAATGCTTTTTCTATGTTTAGAAGAGCAAGATCAGTAGAACAGCCTTCAGATTTGTTGGAACGGATCAAATTTGTTACACGTAAAAGTTGATGAGTGGTCGAATGTCCATGGCGGAATCCGAACTGTTCACTGGCAAAAATTTAATTTTTGATGATGTGGACCATTACTCTTTTAGTAATAGTTCTCACTTCTTCTAAATAAGTCTCCCAGGAAATTTCGTTCTGTGTATTGAGAGTGTTTTCAAAATCCTGAGTAACTTGATTATTTCTTGAACTAGTATTTTCTAAATTGAAATTGTGCGCGTTTTGAAACTGCATAGCCAGTTGTTGAGCTTTTTGGCAATTAGTTAGTGGTATTTTGAATAGATATTGATGAGATATTTGAAATGTAACAGGGACATGATCAGAATTAAAATAAGCATTTGGACATATAGTTGAATAGAGAAATATCCTGAAGAGCACTCATCAAATAAAATTCTGCCGTTGGAATTGCTCTGCGATGTTTGGCATTACACAGTCAGTTGACTTCTTCTTTCTGGCGTTACGTCCCAACTGGGACAGAGCCTGCTTTTCAGCTTAGTGTTCTTATGAGCACTTCCACAGTTATTCACTGAGAGCTTACTATGCCAATGACCATTTTTGCGTGTATATCGTGTGGCAGGTACGAAGATACTCTAAGCCCTGGGAAGTCGAGAAAATTTCCAACACGAAAAGATCCTTGACCGGTGGGATTCGAACCCACGACCCTCAGCTTGGTTATGCTGAATAGCTGCGCGTTTACCGCTACGGCTATCTGGGCCACTGTCAGTTGAGCTCAGCTTATTTTCATTCTTTTGCCAAAATCTGCACAGCCGAACGGTCAGTAATTGAATTTTAACTGATGTGTCAGCATAAAATTATGTTTGCTTGTAGCAGTACTTTTGGGTGCCGCTAACAGCAAACGTCACTTTTACTGAGATGTCAGCGAACGAACTTCACCCGAGATTTGCACAGCTGAGATCGGCATTCTGATTTAAGTGTGTATATTCACCAATGACAAAGTTTTTTACTTATTGCGAGTTAATTTTCGCAAGACAGTTTGAAGCAAATTTTCTTGCTGCCCAGTACATTGAAAAGACAAATATGCAGCAATGAAAGTATATTCACCAAGCTGTGTTTCCACATAAATACCAAAAACTCCAAAAACTTTGGTTTCAAATGACGAAACAAGTTGATGCTTTATACGCCAACTTCACCACTTGCTCCATCCAGTCCATCGTTACAATAAACAAGAAAGTTAAGATTTATTTTGAGTTTGAATTCAGGTTTCAAATAAGTTACAGTAATACCCAGACAACCAGAATGTACACATAATGAAATAACCTTTTGCGTTATGCGATGTTTATATGCGCAAAGTTTCACGTATAAGATGTTGCAAAATGGCCTTATGCGTACAAAAGTGGAGGCGATTTACGTGCATATTTTATATGATAAAAATAACATGCAATGCGAGTGTGTAAATTTTATTGCGCACTAGTCTGTACTCTTATGCGACTTATTTTATGATAACGAAGGTGATTTGACAGCTGCCGCGGATTGATCCGACTTACTTTGTACGAGTATACGGGACGAAACGAAATGTACGTATGAACTCATAAAATAGCGTTTTATGCGAGGAAACTCATCGGTCGAACGATATCATCCACCATGTTGTGCGGGTGTGATGAAATTTGTGTAACTAAACGACTTTATTCGATAACTGTTATGCGACTTCTGGTTGTCTAGGTAATGCTATAACTATGTATGTTATTAGCTGTTAGAAAATTAAACAACATGTCCACTTAACACCGCTAGCGCATGACGGCTCACCATAGTAGCATGTCCGAAAGAACTTGAAATTATTGAGAACCAGAGCTACAGGTCCAAAGCCCTGATAAAGCTGGATGGTTTTGATGGCTATGACCGTGGTCATCATGTAAAGAACAAGCGGACAATGCTGTATCGTGTCAGCACCGAGGAGGCAGCCCCTCTAGCACGATGTAGGTAGCGCAACCCTGGTTAGGTGGCCTATCGAAGACTCTTCACCAACCAAGAAAGGCAAAAGTAGAGCAAATGGATTGATTTTACGGCAACGGACCCGGCAACAAATAAAGGACAACGATTGGAAAGTTGGATCTTGGAACGTGAGAACTTTGAATGAACCCGTGCGTGTTGGGCTCCTGGCTCGTGAACTGCAGAATGTCGGCGTGAACGTGGCAGCTATCCAGGAAATACGCTGGCCGAGAACCGGAGAACGCGAATTCCGAGCGGTGGACCCCATCGCCAACACTTCATTCAAGTACCACATATACTACAGTGGTGGCGACAGAGCAGAACGTGGAATTGGCTTCATAGTGATTGGGAAGCAGATAAAGCTAATTATTCGGTGGAAACCGGTCAGCGACCGAATCTGTGTGTTGAGAATGAAGGGCAAGTTCTTCAACTACAGCCTGATCAGCATATATGCGCCAACGAACGATAAGCCCGATGACATGAAGGATGAGTTCTATGAGAGCCTGGATAAGGCCTACGGAGAGTGCCCAAAACAAGACGTCAAGATAGTCATCGGTGACGCAAATGCGCAGATCGGGAAAGAAGATTTCTTCCGACCCGTCATTGGAACGGAAAGCCTTCATTCCGTTACCAATGATAATGGCCTGCGGCTAGTAACCTTCGCTGCTGCTAGAGGGATGGTAATCAGCAGTACCTACTTCGCACGAAAGAATATCCGCAAACACACCTGGCGACACCCGAGTGGCGATGCCTGCTCCCAAATAGACCACGTGCTGGTTGATGGGCGACATTTCTCAGATGTCATTGATGTCAGGACCTTCCGAGGCCCTAATATCGACTCGGATCATTATCTCGTTGTAGCTAAAATTCGGGCGCGGTTATCCAGCGTCACGGATTCCACGACAAACAGAACGCTGCGCTTCAATATACAACGCTTGTCGACTGATGGGGTAGCTGCGCAATACCGTCAGCAACTAGACGAGCAGTTGGGAAGAATCAACGTTGCTGGAGACGTCGACAGCCTGTGGGACCCTATCCACGAAGCTGTGACAACAACGGCGCGGGAAGTGATCAGCACTGGTCAACGACGAAGACGAAACCACTGGTTCGATGAAGAGCGCCAGAGAGTGACAGACATGAAGAATGTCGCCAGAAGCCGTATGCTTGTGGCCGGTACCCGACAGAACAGAGAGCGGTACAGGGCAGCGAGAACCGACGAAAAGCGAATCCACCGCAGAAAGAAAAGGCAGCACGAAGAAAGTGTGGTAGCTGACGCTCAAGAAAGCATCAACCGGAATGATATGCGGAGATTCTATGCAACGGTCAATGGTGCGCGGCACAATACCGTACCAGTGCCCACCATGGGCAATGATCGAGAAGGGAATTTGATGACCGATAAAACGGCGGTGCCTGCCAGGTGGAAGGAGCACTTTCAGCAATTGTTGAAATGTGGAAATGGAAATGTAGCGAGGAGCAGGATGAACATAGATGACGACGATCAAGCTGTGGACCCACCGACCATAGGAGAGGTTAAAAAGGCTGCTGGGAAGGACGAGATCCCGGTTGAGCTTCTCAAGCACGGAAGCGAGCAGCTTTACCAGTCGATCCACCGAGTACTTCTGAAGGTACGGGAGGACGAAAAATTGCCCGCCGGCTGGTTAGGCCATCCAATCAGCTGGCTGGCAATTTCTACAAAAAAGGGCACAGACTGGAGTGTGCCTATTACAGAGGAATCACCCTGCTGAATTCGTCGTACAAAATTCTGTCGCGCATCCTGTTTAACAGACTGCGACCGCTCGATTAATCCTTCGTCGGCAAATACCAAGCTGGTTTTCGTGAGGGCCGTTCGACAACGGACCAGATGTTTAGCTTGCGAATGATCCTAGACAAATTCCGGGAGTATAACTTGCAGACTCACCATCTGTTTATTGATTTCAAGGCGGCGTACGACTCAGTGAAAAGAAATGAGCTTTGGCAGATAATGTCTGAAAATGGTTTTCCGGCGAAACTAATTAGGCTGATACGTGCTACGCTGGATGGTTCGAAATCAAGTGTTAGGATCGCAGACGAGGTGTCAACCTCGTTCGTGACGTTAGACGGATTGAAGCAGGGAGACGCACTTTCGAATTTACTGTTCAACATTGCACTGGAGGGTGCTACTAGGAGATATGGCGTGCAGAGAAATGGCACTATTAACACAAGGTCGCACATGCTCCTAGGCTTTGCGGACGATATAGACCTAATTGATCGCAGGTCAGTGGAAGAGGCCTTCGTGCCTCTGAAAAGGGAGACAGCGAGGATTGGCCTGACTATTAATTCTACCAAAACGAAGTACATGGTTGCAGGTAGAGATAGAGCCAGGCATGGTGGTGTAGGTGTTGAGGTAGTGTTTGATGGGGATGTGTTTGAAGTTGTTGAAGAATTTGTTTATCTTAGAACACTTGTGACATGTGACAATGACGTTTCCTGCGAAGTGAAAAGACGTGTTGCGGCTGCGAATAGGGCCTTTTATGGACTACGTAACCAGCTTAGGTCCCACAGCTTACAAACGGCAACAAAACTCACCCTGTATAAAACATTGATTCTTCCGGTGGCTCTCTACGGGCACGAAGCGTTGACGTTGAAAGAGTCAGACCGGAAAACTCTCGGTGTTTTTGAGCGTGAAGTGCTGCGGACAATACTCGGTGGGAAACTCGAAAATGGTGTTTGGCGCAGACGCATGAATCACTAGTTATATCAAGTGTACAGAGATGCGAATATTATCAATCGTGTAAAATACGGCAGACTTCAGTGGGCTGGTCACTTAGTGCGAATGTTGGAAGAAAGAATTGTGAAATAGTATTCAGCAGGGAACCAGGCAGAGGTCGGCGGTTTCGGGGAAGACCACGAATAAGCTGGCTGTACACAGTGGAAGAGGACCTGGCGACCCTAAACGTTCGGGACAACTGGAGAAGTTTCGCCCAAGACCGACGAAGATGGAGCTCTACAATACGCCCGGCAATGGCGTAACGCTACGCTGTAGCCATCAAGGTATCAAGGTAGGTAGGTCTACTTTACCATTCAAAAAACGAGCATTCCAATTCAAAATATTTAAAACATATTTGAATCCATTAGGGAACTGTTTTCCAATCACAATTCAATTAATAAAGTTTACAAGAACTTAGACTGCTTCAGCCATAGAGGTGCTTGTTGCATACTTGATTCTTGCCCTCTGCGCAGAGCAAAAATTTTCAGATAACCAAACGCTGCAAAGTATTTCCGGTGTGATTCGATTCTCAACTCAAATCGCAAACCGACTGGATTACAATCAACACATGTGAAACATTTATTTATCACTGCAGTACGTGGAAATTTGTTTATTCATGGTGATTTATCAGATGACATCATCGCCACGGTATTAAAGCGTACCTTTATGAAATTCTGTACTATGGCCCCTCCCCAAGAGACCGAAAAATGCGTCATTAGGGACAGGGAGCAAATCTAATATGGAAAGGGGGAGAACGCCTTCACCGACACCACTTGGCATCAACCGAAGATTTACGATCCGATTATTTCGAATAATTTCAAGTCAAAAAATGAAAACAAAATTCAGCAATAAATAATCATAATGAACTGGTTGTTGCGCTTGTTCCAACTATAGATGACACTCATCGACTCATATTCCACCCCGGGCGAGCAAAAGTCACTACGACGAATCTGATGTCGCCAACCGAAGACAAGACTTGTAGTGAAGCTGCCTTCCTAAAGAGCGAGAGATAAACACGCTTTGGCTCTTATTTTTATTTTGTTTTAAAATTCATAAGATGTGGATTAACTCTTTTCCTGTGTCGTCGTTGTCGTCTTTGTCCACCTCATTTCCACAACTGAGCTCCGGGTTTTGGTTGACATTAGTGAAAAGCAGCAGCACTTCTAAACGCATAAAATAGGACCCCCCCTTCCATTTCTTCGGTTCAACGGTTATGTAATATTTTTATTTCGATGAACTCCCCGATCTGTCCGATGCCGGTGCTTATTCAGGGGCGTAGCCTATGACCTCTCCCCTGAATGACGAGAAATTAATCAAAAATAAACTTTTTTGATAAGAACGTTGATACTTTTAATTTTACAGCATTAATATTCATGAAAATCGCGTCATGACAAACTAGTTGGTGTTCAACTAAGAATCTGGATTCGGTCAAAGATCATGCAAAAGTTTCATTGTGATTCTTGAAGGAATTTGTTGAAAATCATTTTAAATGAAATTTATGAAGATCTAAATCAATATTTTTAGTTTAATTTTTTATTTCTATTTTTTTTAGCCGAATACCAGCAGACTGTCTAATTTTGTTTACTAGATGAGACACTCAAAGTAATTCTCCAGGAGATTTGCTATGTTGTTTTCGGATCTACAACCCCCAAATCCGTCTAAAACTGTAATCTGAACCCTTCGTAAGTAAGAGAAGAAATTTCATCCTAGTTGGTTCTCCACTAGGGCAATTCAAAATTTAAAAATGTTTGAGAATCCAATCTCCTATATGCTCCTTACCATCCTTACCAGAAAAATAGTGTTCTGTGAAATTTTCAGCTTTCTAGGTGGTGATTTAAAGGTGGCCCAAGGACAATGTAGGTTTATATGGAAATTACTACAGAGAAATTGTGAAATATGTTCCAATCACACTAGTACTGTAATGTAAGTACAAACTTATTATCCCACAGTAAAAACTCATTTTTCAAACCATAATAAAGACATTTGCTGAAGAGAGGATTTCAATCCGACGGATAGCAGAAGAGATATTCATGAGTTTGTTTGCTATTATTTAGCTTAATATGGGACTATAGCCCTGCAAACATGAACAAAAATCCCAAACAAAATTAGCTCAAATTGGATTTGTTTCTTCAGCAACATCCTTCATTAAGGCTTGGAGAATGAGTTACCAATATGGGATGAAAAGTTTCTACTTACATTACAGTACTAGCGTGTTTGGAACATTTTTCACAATTTCTCCATAGTAATTTCCATATAAACCTACATTGTCTTTGGGCCACCTATAAATCAACACCTAGAAAGCTGAAAATTTCACAGAACACTATTTTTATGGTAAGGATGGTAAGGAGCATATGGGAGATTGGATTTTCAAACATTTCTAAAATTTGAATCGCCCTATTCTCCACTTTGCCCAATATGATAGAGTAAGGAGGGCTTACACCCCTGAAAATTTTGCGTTTCATACAAAGTTTATAATGCGGGGAATGTCGAAAATTATCATCACGTGAGAAATTGGTGAATAATGACTTTGCAGTTGTTCGACACCACTCCTCCTCCTGACTTCATGACCCTGACTACACCCATGAACCTTTCCAGTGCAGCCGAGAACAAACTTCCTTCAGCTGTGTAAGATCCACCAAAGAATATCCAGAGCAATATTTTTGGAGACAGCAAACCTAGAGTCGGCACCAAACTGACGCTCGCTGAATAACGGCACCACCGGTGAAACCTTTGCCCGGAAAGTAACATCCTCCCGAAGAGTACGTGAAAACGGATTGCGAAAGAAAAAAGAAATGAAACTTGGGGCAAAACTTCCAGGAATAGAGGAACAATATATTTCGCCTAATTATACTCCACACACTGACGAAATTAAACATATTCTTTGCGGGGAAAAATTTGCCCATCCAAACAACCGGCAGTTTGGCCATTTGAAAAAAAAAAAAGCGAGGGGAAGGGGAATAGCGAAAAAACAGAGGTAAAACATATAATACCTTCGCCATTTCCTACGGCAACTGCACCCAACAAGTCGACCAATAATGGCAAAGGTTGGCAAAGTAGTCGAAAAAAATGAAGTCCCGGTACACAACAGTATAAAATATAGTGCGACTCGAATTAGATAGGAAACGAAAGATATCAGTTGATCACTTTGTTTGATTGACCCTTTCAGGACGGGTTGGTAATTTTAAATTAAATTTGGAACACATTCGACTTTCAAATGATTTACAATGAATTCATGTGTATTTATTTGAGAGGTTGATACTCTTAACGAAGATTCTTATAAATTTCCATGCCTTCCTCAAAGTTGTTGGAGATTCTAAAACACGTGTTTTTACTTAACATCGTATTTTGAAGTTAAGATGAAGATGAATCAAAGCCAAACCTCAAATATTCAAGAGCACAAATCTGGAGAACCATACAAAAGTTTGAGCGCCAACGAGTGACCAAACTATGAAGGTCTAGACCGTCATATTTTGGACATTATCTGCTATCTCTTAAAATCGATAGCATTCCACAGATTATAACAAACAATTATGTTGCCGTAGGGTATTCGGCTTCTTTTAAGCAGTAATACAGATGATGTTGGTGATATAAGCAAGTACCCTACGCCAACAAAATCTAAAAGATATTTAATCCGCTATCCCACTTCTGGCCAACCAGTGTTTGGATTTTGATCCGAATAAGCCGATCAAACCATATTCGCAGAGTGTGCAACAGCTCGCGAACCTTAACAGTTCGTGGCACATCGTATTCGGAGAGCCCTATGAATGTGAACTTTCACTCTCTCGTTTGGTGTGTGGCACGAGAACATTCATGAGCAGCAACTCCTACAGATTGCAACATATTTTCTAGTAATGTAGCCTTTAACAACCTAACTATAATCTATTGGATCAGTGAATACCCCTTTGATTGCAAACATAACACAGAAAATGGAAATATTCTCTTCTGTTCCTTGATCAGAATGAGAGTGGGTCAGCGAATGTTACAAGTGTTGACATACAGTGATCGGCGCCAAACAGTGGGTGGTGTGTGTCTGTCTTGTTTTCGTTCATGGCTCGTTATCTTCCACGAACGATAAATGACATGCGAGTTGTAGGCAAATAAATGAGAGAAAATTATGGCTAGTATGTCAATGATCGTAAAATTTTCCAAAGCCTGTGGCTAACGAAAAAATATAATTTCAGTTATTCTGCTGAGTTTTGCCTTTTAGGTTACAAATAGGCTCGTAAATTTGCCTAGTCATGCTCAAAAATATTAAGAATATTCAATATTATTTGCAAAAAACTGCAGTTGAACTAAATTCAACTTCGAAATAGTTTCCACTGATTTTCAGCTAGCTACAAGTGATTAATAGAGGTGTTTATATCTCTTATTATTATTTGATATATCTACACAATTTCTTAATAGCTTCGTGAGGTAAAATAGATGTTAAAAGATAGCGCACTACGTTCGTGTCAGACCGAGGGGTATCCTAAGGGATGGTGCTATCCACCGTAACATCTCCCCGACTCGTAAGCTGCTTCGATATGTCCGGTTCAGTCTTATCCTTCAGTATATCCAGTCGCGCCAACTCTGCAATCGGTCGTCGAACTAGTCCCGCAGCTGTCTTCACCACGGCTTGACGAGTACGACTGTGTCAATTCCTTTAAGTATTTCGGTGACACGGCCTCGGGTCCATCCGTTGCGTACGCTATCATTCACGATGATCACCAAATCATCTGGTTGAATAGCGGCCACATCGTCAAACCACTTGGTGCGACGTGTCAAATCCGGCAGGTATTCTCGGACCCATCTTCGCCAGAATGCGTCAACCATAACTCTACACAGGTTTCACTGGTTTCGACAAGCTTCTTTAGAGTCCACTAGTGTATTTGTAGTTTGAACTACAAAAGTGGTTAGGAGTCAATGCCACCTGTTGCTCCTCCTCTAACGGGATGAACGTAAGTGGTCGCGAGTTGACTTTTCCCTCAGCTTCTGCCACCAAAGTTGCCAGTGTCTCTTCGTTTGGAACTCTTGATGTGTACATCGTCGTTAGCGTTGTCTTCACCGATCTTACTAAGCGCTCCCAAGCTCCGCCAAAGTGAGGAGTGGCAGGCAATCGCTGTAGATCTCTACCGGTGCTTCTCTTCGTGCTACAAATCTACGAAAAGCCATTTTGCAGAATTCTGTGGATAGCAAGTGGACGATTTTCAAGTGAACGGCCCTGATGATAAGACAAGTCAAAAAAGCCACCTATCTTTTGGCACACGTACGGCAATCGGCCCCAAATAGTCCATTCCAATGTATGAAAATTGACACTAGAGTTGCTTAAGTCTGGCTGCAGGAAGTTGAGCCATCCGAGGAACCGCTGAGACCGCCAACTTTATCTTGCACTATACACACTTCTCCTTCTCTTTGTGGACTACCATATGAAGACTAGGCACATGGAAGCGTTGCCTAACCTCGTTGACGACAGTCTCTCCATTCCCATGAAGATATTTTCGGTGAAACCATCCAATCAACAGTACAGTCACAACCTAGGACATCACACACAACATGCTCTTTCGGCAAGACAATTGAAAACCGGGGACAGTTTCTGAAGTTTGCTGGTTCGACCCAGTTTCATCAGCCGCTTCGGATATTGTCCATGCTTTTTGGAAAGGATGGCTACTTTATCCGGGAACTTCTCACTTTGAACCCTGCGCCAGCTAGTTGTTTCGGCTGATGCCAATTCGGTTTGGGCAGCGGTCCAAGCATCCTGTCTATTTTATTCACCTTTCGTCGCAAGTTTTGTAAGTAGCGATGCAAGTATGCTATCACACGGTCAAGCGTTTCCACTGCGTAAACGCTCCCATTTCACATGATGATGTAGCACCACTTCACGATGCATCAAACAAGCTCGGAGCTCTTCACTGGCCATTTTTTCTTGGAAAGGTACACAAAATCTGGCCCTCAGAACCAACGACTACTTGCCCAATGGGGATAGACATGGCACATGCATCGACCGCTACGTTCTCCTTTGAAGATATCCTGCGCCATTGACTTACACGGGTTTTCGAGAGTATCTCTCCTGTTCGACAGGCGACGAATTGACGGCAGGTTCGATGATCATAATTGATGCTCCAATCACCGCGGTCATCAGCTCTAATCTCGGTATAGACAAAGGCTTGAGCCCTTTGCATTTCCCGGCTTCTAGTGCTACCTCGATGTCATCTGATAACTCTGCCCGGAAGTAAGCCACACACGCAAAAGCATCCTCACTTGCATCTACCAACACATGTAGCTGTAGCGATATAGAGTCCTTGACCGAATGGCGTGGAAAGTAACAGCGTGGAACACTAATTAGGTTCTTCTTCTTTCTGGCGTTACGTCCCAAACGGGACAAAGCCTGCTTCTCAGATTAGTGTTCTTATGACCACTTCCACAGTTATTAACTGAGAGCTTTCTTTGCCGATTGACCATTTTTACATGTGTATATCGTGTGGCAGGTACGAAGATACTCTTTGCCCTGGGAATCGAGAAAATTTCCTTTACGAAAAGATCCTTGACCAGCGGGATTCGAACCCACGACCCTCAGCATGGCCAAGCTGAATAGCTGTGCGTTTACCGCTACGGCTATCTGGGCCCACTAATTAGGTCTAGTCTTTGAAAATACTCTATCCACTACAACCTTCTTCTTCTTCTTAGCATTACGTCCTCACTGGGACAAAGTCTGCTTTTCAGCTTGTTCAGTAGCTTGTTCGTTCTCCCCGACTCGTGCGAAAACCTCTTTGGAGTTTGACAACCAATTCCGCAAATGGAAACCGCCAAGTGAGTGCACGTGTCACATCTCCTCTGCCATCTTAATCGCCTCTTAAACGTTGTCCGCAATGTCCACACGTGGTGTTAACGATTAATGACATCCGCTGAAGCTGGGTACTCCTTTGCATGCTCCGTGGCGTTCATGTTCTTAACGAACTTCGCGGAACAAGGAGAACATGTGGTCCCAAATGAAGTATCATCCATCAGGTAAAATTCCGGAGTTTTTGTTGAGTCTAGACGCTAGAGCAGCCGTTAGGCGTGCCGATCCTCCTTTTGTACTAAGATTTGATGAAACATTACCATTAAATCAACGCAAATGGCAATACGCTTTTCACAGAAACCGAATAGAACTCCAAACAATGTAGTAAGTAGGACTGGTCCTTCCAAAAGCATTGAGTTAAAGAAAAGTCCATCAAAACTTTGATGCTCCATTGCAAAAGATACGAACTTTAAATGTTTTTTTTCGGTTTTAACGCCATACCAAGGGGTTCCGCTTCCTTGAGTTCTTCTTCGGATGCTTTGTGAATGTATCCTTTTGTCTGGTATTACTTCAGCTGCCGCTTTATGATTTCTCCTATCACTGTATTGCTCTGAATACGACGCTCTACACATTGCAGTCGCCTAACCGCCATTGTGTAGCTGTCTGAGAATTCTATGTTGTCGAACTTCCAGAATAGCCCTGTCTCGAATCGCTGTCGCACTCGTTTGGTTGTCGCTTAAAGAATCTTCTTGGCCCGCTAAACTTCATCTGACTCGGGGCATGCTACCGTGGCTATTACTAAGCTTTCTACACTAAAGCACTGCACCAGCATATCGTAAAGCGTATCCCGTAGATGGTCCACCCGAATCGTGTCTTTGCTGCAACTGGTTCACCCGGTTGTCCTTCTCGTAGTTTGTGCGTTATCGGTTCTGATTTGCGGTTGTGCTTGGTCGTAGTATTGTATAGGCAATCCCTGTAAATACGGAAACGTTGCAGTAAGTTTTGACGAATGTCGAGGCAAATCCAAAATGCTAATCATTCGTACGACTTTTAACTAGTGTTTCGTTCCAATTGCAACGCCACCCGTTGTGAATTGCTTTCCGTGTTTTTAACATTCGCCGTCCATTTCGGGCATAGTGGAATGTGCTTGCCAGTAACTCCCAGTTTACGAACCACCTCTTCTTCCACAGGAGTTCGATCCATCGTCAAGAAACGCATATACTGAGATCGCCCGATTATTCCTAAACAGCGTTACATGGGAAAACATCTGATTCTCAAATTATGATTTACAAGTCATGAAATTCATAAGTTGGTCAGGTCATGATATCAGGACCACAAATCATGATTTCTGGAGCCATAATCATGATTCCACATAAGCGTAACATCCAGACTGACAACACTAAACGGGGTGCATTGCATCATTTCATTCGTTTCGATCACCCAGATTCCAACAAAATAAAGTGTGGTATTGGTACACGGGACTCTCAATTCGAAGGTTCTTGATTCTTGGATTTTTTTTTATGTTGTAAATCATAAACGGATGCGCGGTTCGTGATTTTAGGAGTGTGATTCATGATTTCGAGCGATCCGCAACAAAAACATAACGCGTGTGATGCGTTACAGCAATTCTACTCATGATATCATAAGTCCAAATCATGGTGTGTTTCCATAAGCTGAAAACACTCTGAAATCATGATATCATGAGCCATAATCTTTTTTTGTTTTTGGATTCTGATTTCTACCCGTGTACGGAAACAATTATATTACAATTAGAAATTATAATTGTTAAACCGAACAAAATTTGTTAAAAACGTTTAGAACATTGCACACAGCACACAAAAAACTACTACAGGGGAAACTTTCGAGGAGTTGTTGCGAGTTGATGAAAGGACTGTTAAAAAAGAGATGAAAAAGGGAATTCGGTACGGAAAGGGTAGGCTACTGGGGAATTATGAAAGCTGGCTCAGTTTCTTTCTATAGTGATCACCAAATTTGTAAGACGCTATAGTTCAGCTAAACCCATTTCTAAATGCCGCATTCACACGATTAATTAAGTGAATCAGGTTTGCTATTCCTCTAGAAATAATTACCCAGCAATAAACCCAGTAGCCCATGAACCTAGCCCTAAACCTAACCTACACACCAAAAAATTCTTAGATTTACACGTAACGTAATATTAGCCTCAATCATGCAAAGCTATTTCTCATGTATTATTCAATGATAAAACCTATAAACACATCTATTATTTACAACATTGTTACCAAAATCCTTAATATTGAACGCGAAACGCCTTCTCTCGAAGAATGTTGCATGCAAAACGGCACGGTTTATATGATTTTCACGCTGAAAATTCAATCATAAATAATGCACATGGAATGACAAGCCGTCGATCCATCCATGTGCATTATTTTTGACAGAATATTCATCGTAGAATCATGTAAACCGAGAATTCTTGTTTGCAATTTCACTTTCAAGATGCAAGAAAGCATGCAACATTGGCGAATATTGGATGAAAGATCATGAAATGTTTCAGTTTCACTCAAGTTTGCAAGCATTATCGAATGCAATGAGACAGTTTACATTAATTATCGTTGAATGTTCAGTTGCAACTCGTGCCATGCATTACGTGCCATGTAAATTTGAGAATTTTTTGCTGTGTAACCCTATCATGCTCTCAGGACCTAATGGATCAATGCGCGAGCTCAATATTTGCCGTTTGAGTGGTGCCGTGTTATTTATGTGGCCATGGCAACGAGTGAATACGGCACCGCTCAAGTGTCAAATTAGTGAACTCGTGCATTGGTCCATAGTGCTTTGCTCAAACGTTTTGGAGGCGCATAGCCCAATCTAGGATCAGATACCGTCGAAGAAACCAGATAATATACACGATCGGTCGCCGTTCCTTCCCGATCGGGCTAATAGGACTCCGAATCACACATATTCGGTCCAATCTTTCACCCGCTTGTCATTCCCGGCTGGAGTTTAACCCTCGAGCATCCGACATCTCGTTTAGAGTGGAGCAGCCACGTGCTGCCTAGGTCGAGATAGGCCATGTTAACCCCTCGCTGTGATCCTTCCTCCCAAAAGTGACCCACCAACCCCAGCAGCAGCAGCAGTAAGCGCCAGCTGGCCATCCCATCGCCTAAAACACACACAGCCTACACAGATTTGAGAGTAACACCGAAATAAAATAGTTAATTAGATTAAGAGTGTTGCTTTTTATTGAGCCCTTGGTTAGACTCTCGAATTGCCGATCTTGAGAGCAAAAAACTCAAGTTCTAGCTCGCCGGTACTCAGGTCTTGCTGAAGGGTCATCCGACTCCTAAGTAACATTTTTTATATGTTTATAATTATTTTATTGATTTGTAAATTTCATAACTCTTCTATACATTAAGGAAATAGTCCTCTGTATGAATATATTTGTAGAAATTTATTTAACCAAATCAATCCAGGCTTAATAATACTCATCAATATCTTCAGAGTTCGGTGACATACTCTAGAGAAGCGTGCTGCCTTTGCCTCTTTGCTAGGGAGGGAAAAAACGCTAAGCAGAGATGCAACGAAAAATGAACGAAGAAGATGCTGCACAAAACACACACCAGAGCAAAATTCCATCAAAATAGATTTCCATCACAACTCCTCGAGGACTGACTTGGTCGGGAGGGAAGCTCAAGAGTTCTTTTGAAGCGTGAGTAAAGGTGAGCATCGCAACAAGAGAGAGAGAGTACCAGAAAAAAATCCCTTTTTTTTGCACTCTCACACGAATTGTTTGAGGATCTGTGTTGAGAATTTTAAGTTCAATTTTTTCTCCTCAGAAAAACGGGAAAATTGCCTCCTCTTTGCATTGCAAATTAATTTCTATCAAGCCTGATTCTGCCAAACAAATTTCCACGATTCTTGTACAGAACAATAACCAAACAGGTGAAAAAAGCTTAGCTATTACAAATAATAATATGGATAGATAAAAGTGATAATCACTTGATATGTAGATACAAGTGATAAAAGACCTGCAAATGATATCTAAAATTAACTACTAGAAAACATTGGCATGTCATATTTAGGTTTTGTGAGATTTGATCAAATGCGGAGAGCTTTTCATTAGATCTTTGATAATTGAATTTTGCTATGGTTCAGACGTTGCAGGAACAACATCTTCATATTGTCGTCAGATCTTCTATCTCTTATGTCAATCAAGTCAATACCACGTTTTGTTTGTCACAACTTCGCTCCTACTCGGAATATTTAGCATCAATGTTTATTTTTGTTTTCAAAATAATCCTATATTTCTGGAGGCTTATCGTGTTTATTTTCTAAACAGCTTTTATAAAAGTTATGAGGAAGCACCAGTTATGATTGTATCTGATAAGTTTTTCTATATTAGTTATTTGAGCTTTGAAAAGCATTCGGAAGTTAGCACAAATTTCCGATATTTTGTCCATTTTATGAAAGTTAGCTGTGACCTCTTTGGCAAGGTTTATTTACTGCTGAGCAATGTGTTTGTTAAACGTTATTTAGGCCTGTTTTGGATAAACTGTTTTTATAATATATCGAAAGTGAATTAGGATTTTATATAATACTTATTCAACTCTTAATCATTACATGCGGAAATAGCTGAAGTGCAAAGCAAGTCCACAAGATGGCTTGACTTCATTTCCAACAACATCACGAAACAGTCCATCCTACGCAGCCAACACTGAACCATGCACTCAATTTGGCATACGGGTACAATGAAACGTATGGTGATGTTACGCAAATTAATATTTTTTATAATTTTCCATACTCTATTATGGAATGATAAGAATTATTTTCACATCTTGTATTTTATACTCACTTAAATTTACAATTCAATTAATTTAACTCATTAACGATTAACTTTCACTTGCAGCGGTAAATCTTTTGTGAATACACGTAGTCAGACCATATGTCATGTGTTATTTTGCTTTATACTCGACCAAATGCCCATTCTATTCCAATTGAAATTAAACAATTTTCGATCAAATAGAAACTTACTGCAGACTAAACGTATTTTGACCATTTGATTTTGGCAGTTGGATTTTAGCACTATATCCACTATTTGATGAAAACATATATTATCGAATTACTTTCAAACTGAATTTACAAAGCATTAAGTTTGACATACACTGAACAAAAATCCGTTCGATTTTGGCAAGGTTCGTTTTGGACAACATGAAATAATTCATGATAATTAATGATTGATGATTCCCCTAGTAACACAACTTGTTTTATAAATGAATAAAATACTTGATTCATACAAATTGGTATGTTTTGTGGTAAATATGAATAACTTTATTTTGTACACTTATATCACCGAAACAGCGCAAAAAATGGCGGCTTATAAAACATCTTTCATGTCATAGAAGATGTTTCCCAATACATTATTAGAACATACAATTATGTGTTAAAGATGATCTACATAGCATCACTAATACTTACTTGTTATATTGAAGCAGAGAAGATGTATTGTTTTACAAATTACATCTATTTTTGTTTTGATAACATCATTTCAAAACAAAATCAAAACAATGAAAGCGAAAATTTTTTTTCTCTTCGCGAATTGCTTATGGTGATTATTAACTTTTCTTCTGTTGATTCCCAATAGTGTACTCAAACTGTGTGCGGCTCCAGATTTATTGTGAAATGCACAATTTTATTAATTGTAAATCCATGCGCCTCAATGAAATGGAAAAACAAAACAAACTATCCTAAAAATATGTCCCAGACAACCAGAAATCGCATGAAAGTTCACGTTACAACTCGTTTATTCATACTAATTACATCAAACCCGCAAAACACCGTGCATAAACTCGTCAGATTGATGACCTTCCTCGCATAAAACACTTCTTTTCTGAGTTCACTTGTACATTTTGTTTCGTCTCGTACACTCGTACAAACAAAATCGGATCACTCCGTAGCAGCTGTCAAATCAACATTTGTTATCATAAGCTAAGTCGGATAAGATCACAGGTTAGTTCGGTAGAAAATTTATACACTCGCATTGTATGTTATTATTCATCACATAATGTATGCACGCATATCGCCTCCACTGTTGTACGTAGAAGGCCTTTTCGCGACATCTTATAAGTGAAATGTTGCACATACAAAGCCTCCAGGTGATTTCGTTATACGTACATTTTGGTTGTCTGGGGTGTGTCATCATAGAATTTTTCATCGGATCAATTCCCAATGTCAGAAACACAATATGGTGTCTTCCTCACGAAGCCTGCAGTGCCGTCAAAAAATGTTCGGATGTTAATCGATCAAATATTCTAAACTATTTTATGAAAATCATGTTACTTAGAACATCCACAATAATATCAATCGAACTACCCTGAATAACACACTACTTGTGGATAATCACAATGTGTTTATTGCGCTCACTTCTCAAATTAACAATCGGACAGCATAAATCAAACGACTTTATATACTGTGCCGTGGCAATTTTTTGGACCGTCAATGTTGCCCCCGGCAAATTTTTACTTTGCATTCGTACGTGCCACGTGGCAACTGAAGCACTTGTATAGTTTGTTTGAACAACGTATTTAAGACGTAAAAATAACATGCATAAATCTCAAACCATCAAGTTGGCTCAAACAGGTGTTAATAATGCGCTACTGACGTTTTACTTAGCATCTCATTTTCAAGAAAGGTAATGAAGTCATATACTTGTATAATCAACGTATTCAATACGCATCAGAAACATGTTTTTTTGAATGAACGTTGTGAGGCAACTTGTAATCATCAAACCTTACAATGACTGTATTTCACCACAAGATGTTTTTCAATAGGATTATAATACTGTTGTAACACATCATTTGTCAATCTCGAATAGCATCGAATGCAATCGCTGTAGCTCAGCTGTGATGACGATGGACTTCAAAGAATAACAGAGCATGTTGGTGAACAATCTCGCCTTCACTGTGCATTACTTGGTGGTGTAGTGATAAGGTGTTGACTTCTGAATCCTAAGGTCACGTGTTCGAGACCGGGTGAAAACTTTTTTTTAATTTTCATCAAATTTTTGTGGCATCGTATGTCTGATTGTAAAAGTGTGGAAAAGTCGTGCGAAGTGCTTAGATAGCTTCCACTTTGATAGGTGTAAAATGGTTTGTTAAGTTTATACCAGCTGAAAATTGTCTTTTTGTCACCTTAAAAATTAACATTCAAAACTTTGATCGTCATACGGGAGTGGGTTAGAAAGGCCCGGGTCAATATGAAAAACTTGCCTGATGTTAATGCATCTTCATGGTGTTTGAATGTTATTGAAAACTAGTTCAAAATACTTTTTTAGCGCATACGTTTCGATAACGTAAACATGTGCGGTTTAAATCTTATGAAAGTTATATTAACGCTCATGAAGCTATAATAATACCTACACCCTTTGTTTTATTTCTAATTCATGATCTTGCATGACATGTTTTTCGAATACTGTACTATAGCTCATATATAACACAAGATGTTATATAATACTCAAATAGAGCTTCAATATACCAATATATCGTTAATGCTGCACAAAAAGATGTATTTGGTGTTACTTGGGTCATTCACATTGTTTGATCATGCTACCAAATGTTCTTTCGTTCTTGGGTTTTCGGCTTTCAGTCTCTAGAGATCCTAAACGGATTTCCGTTCTACACCTGACGTTTCGGTCACATTTATTGTGCCTTTTTCGAAGGATAGACAACGATCACTCCGTTCACTCGTTTAATGTATGTCTTAAACATAATTGTACGTCGGACCATAAGTGTTTCGAGTTCCCTTCTTCTACGCTCGTTTTAAATCTACCGGTTGAATTTTGGTGTACCTCCTACGATAATTCACTACCGTCACTTTCGCGCCAGATATCAATTTCAATTATCACTTATGGTCCGACGTACAATTATGTTTAAGACATACATGAAACAAGTGAACGGAGTGATCGTTGTCTATCTTTCGAAAAAGGCACAATAAATGTGACCGAAACGTCAGGTGTAGAACGGAAATCCGTTTATGATCTCTAGGGACTGAAAGCCGAAAATCCAAAAACATAACCTCCATCACAGTCGATTCCTGTACGTTCTTTCGTTCAACCATATCGAAATAAGCTTTCGAATACATGTCCGTTGGATATAATGATCGAATTATTAAAATTTTCCAAAATGTTTAACAAATGTCTGTTTTAACAAATGACCTTTCGATCAAAATAGCTTTCGACTAAATGTCATTCAACCATCATGACCAAATGCCACTTATCCAAATTAAAAAAAAATGAAATGGACGTTTGATAAAATGTTTCAAAAATGGTTATCCTAATAGCATTAATCCAAAATGTGTTTTAAACATGTGGTTGAAAACCTATGGTGAATACTAACTTTAAAAATTGCTTACATTTTGTCTCTTACAAAGCTCATGTTATAGGTACTTCATTTGCATGCCTTCTTCCACCGTTCCTGAAAGGGTTGCATTTTTGCAATAAGAAGGAAGTTGCAAACAAAATTTATCGTAACAGAGAAAACTGAAAAACGTCCTCTTCGGTCAAACCATTCTCGCTCTCTCTCAACCCTATTTGATCCAAGCCATGTACTAGGAGGTGCAGGAACCTCTTCGAATCACCTTCTGTCTTCCTACTGCGGATCAACCGATGATGATCACATATGCTGCTGGTGGATGCATAGAGGAGAGCGCCCAGCCCAAGGTGAATATCGCTATGTGATGTCCCGTTATTTATGGGGGGATATGCTCAGAAACGACCATTATTGGAGTTTCCCATGGAGCCCGATTCGCGTGACCGTTTCTTGTGGTGATCTTCCTGCGCCAATATGGCCTGAAACTAAGCAATGCGCAACCGATTAAGTCCACGATATACAAAATTCGACGAAATGAGCCGAAAATTACGGTTGAGAAAGGGTCAAAATAATAATATTCATAAACATATATTGCGATCGTGGTGGAATAGAATTACGGAGCAAAATCTTGATCCACGGTTAATTGTGGAAGAAACGAACCGTAGAAAGTAGAAGTGGATTATCTCTTTGAGTCCAACGATAAAAAATATGAAATGTAGTGCTAAATAAGTTGGTGCTTGAAACAAGGATTTTTGGGATTGGGCTCCATCTTGTATTATGGCTTTCGTCGAAGTTATAAATAGAAGAACCCTCACCAGATTAACACATTGTGCCATTTTAGATTTATGGCTCTTGAATATTGATGAACTTTCGAACCAAGCTACACTTGCTACCTGTTCAGTGATGTTTAGGTTAGGTGAAAGGTGACTTGAAACGTTGTCTGTCGGTTTTGCCTAATGGCAAGCCAAATCGTGCAGTTGTTTTGTTACCGTGTATTGTCATTGAAGACTTCAATGCCAAACAGTGTCCTATCTCTATGATGACATTTCTCTATTATGACGGTCCCTTGTAATGTCGTTATAATAAGCTTCGACTGTATAGCAGTTATAACTGAAACTTATTTAAAACCTGAATCCCCACTCAAAAGAGATCCAAACTATTTTGTTTATCGTAATGATCGACTGGATGGGGCATGTGGGGGAGTTGCAATCATCATGCATAGACGTATTAAATATCAACTTTTTTCGTCATTTGAAACCAAATTTTTTGGAACTTTGGGTATTTCTGTTGAAACACAGCTTGGTAAATATACTTTCATAGTTAATTACCTTTTCAGTGCACTGGGCAGAAAGTTAGTTTGCTTCTAACTGGCTTGCGGAAATTTACTCGCGATAAGTAAAAAAAATTTGTCATTGAAGAATTTAATGGCAAACATCGCTCATGGAATAATTCGCAAACTAATTTCAACGGCATAATTTTATTTGACAATTAAATATTTATTTCTCATTTCTATATCCCGTTAGCCCTACTTGTTTTTCCTCTTCTAGAACCAACACAACATAAGCGTGGTGGTTCTGACGGCGGCAAACCGCGCGACGACTGTAAGGTGAAATATTAATATTTTGAGAAAATCTCAGAAGCTGATTCCGCCATTGAAAAAGAAAAAACAAATTTTCCCAAAATAATTGCGAAACAGCTCAAAAAACATACTATGCAGTTTGAAGGCTTGCACAATTTTCATTTAGGACTCACTAGTCCGAATGAAAATCAAGTTACTCAGGATTTCGAAAGCATTCTCAACCAAGAGAGTAACTTACCTTTCTTGGTTGATACACAACAAATGTTTACAGTTGGCATATTTTTTTTTCTGATAAATGAAAAAATGTCAATGTTATACCAATTTCAATACTGGACTGCAGAAGCTTCTATCTGTAGTAAATGTAACAGAATTCAGAAGTCTATCGTTCAAACACAAAACAAGTGTAGTGGTCCAATTAAATACAAATTTACTGTTCTAATACTCTGAACCAGTTACTTTGCATAATGAACATTTGGATTGTAATTTTCCAGCACGAAAACAAATTTTCTACAATCTCTACCTTCAAGACGACCACTCTACGCCAACGGAAACATTAATCCGCCAAAAAATATAATTATATCTAATTTGAATGCAATCGACTTGCCGTGGGACTTGTCCCCTCGGGGCCAAACCTCGCCCATTGTCGCACAGCCAAACCGATGTGGAACTATAATTTATGACATGAGCTTGCGCAAATGGCCAGCAAAAGTGTCACCCTCGCGAGTTTCTGCGCAGGTTTCCGATAAACACAACTGAACCAAGCTAGGAGAATATTGAGCGCCGGCAACAAAGAAACATCCTCGCCTCGAGTGGTGGACCTCGAGCACCTCGAAACCAACCAACCAACCAAGAACGGAACGCGCCAACCGAATTAAATGGCATGGAGTTTGTTTTATTACCGAGCTCCCCCCTCACCGAAATGTGCGTCCTCCAAACGAAGATGATTGCTCGAGTTTTCCACCGTCCGGCCGATCCGTCGTCTGGCCTTCCGCATCCACGGTGTGTCTAAAATTGTTATCAACGGAAAAATGACCATGCATCCTCTCTGTGAATTTGAGAAGTTTTATCAAAGGGGTATGATGGTATAAGTGATTTGAAGATTTAGGGACTGTAAACTATACAGTAGGGTGCGGCTTATTTTTCAAAAGTTCTCAAAACCAAAAATTCGTGTGCTCTACTGAATTCAAATCACATTAAAAGACAAACCTCAAAATCTGAGCCAAAAATATTAACATTTAGGAGTGGCACAATCGTCTTGAAGGTGAATTTTCAAGTTATAAAAAATAACCTTCAGTGAAGTAAACATAACTTTGTTAGTTTTCAAACGATTTCAAAACTTTTAGCATCAATACCTTCAAAATTAAATTTACAAAAACTTCGTAGAACATCAAATTTGTGTAAAATCAAAACAAGTTTGAGTTAAAAGTAATTTATTCCAAATTTCTCCTCATTTTACTAAAAATTTCAATTTTGTTTGACCATAACTTCATGATTACTTAACCGATTTCAAATCTTTTTACATTTTTTTGAAGCTATTTCAATTGTTTTCAAATCTTTTATACAACACATTCCACTAAAAAAATGTCTCGACCAAGTTATTTAGCAAAAACTGCACAAAAACATGATTTTTTAAAGAAAAATGACAGTTTTTTTAATTTTTGCCAGTTAAATATTATCTCTAAAGTTGAAACTGGTTTTTCTCATTTGTTGAACTTTTGAGAAGGACTTTGCAACATTTTTTAAATAATTTTGAAACAAAAATATGTCTGTATATGTTGAAAAATATATGCACTATTCAACTCGTAGCAGAAGCAAGATGCTTTATAAATTTAAGTTTTGTATAAAAAATGCAATTTCCGGCGAAAAAACTTCAATAATCAAAAGAAATTTGATTTTTGCATTAAAAAAATCATGTTTTTGGATAGTTTTTAGTGAAAAACTTAGTCAAAACCATTTTTTAGAAAAATGTGTTGTATTAACAGTTTGAAAACAACTAAATTTTCTTCAAAAACATGTTAAAATATTCGGAATCAATTGAGTATTCAAGAAGTTATGGTCCAACTAAGTTGAAATTTTTAGTAAAATGAGAAAAAAATTGTATAAAAGTATTTTAAACTAAGACTTGTTTTGATTTTAGACAAATTTGATGTTCTACAAAGTTTTAATAAATTCAATTTGAAGATAATGTTGCTAAAAGTTTTGAAATTGGTTGGAAAATAACAAAGTTATGTTTCGGCTGAGATTTCGAGGTTTCTCTTTTAATGTTCAGTAGAGCACACGAATTTTTGGTTTTGAGAACTTTTGAAAAATAAGCCGCACCCTACTATACAGTTACTCACAAAGTTGAGCGTACAAGTTGAATTTTTACATCTGTTTTCTATTTTCTCCCCTAAAAAGTGTGATACTTTAAATTTTCAAAGTGTTTTCCAAAATTATCATTCGAATATTTCGATATGTAGCTAAAAAATTGGGTTGATAATTATATAGTAATTTATTGCAGTCAAAATCATAAAATATCTTCAATTTTAAAGACACAAAATTGAGCGTACAACAACTCGAACCATATTAAAATTCACAAATTGTTGACAACATATTGATTCTGCTCAGGATTTAGTACTTGGTATGCCCTCCATTGGCATCAATGACCGCCTGCAGCCGACGCGGCATCGATTCCACTAACTTTTTCGTGACCGCCGGTGGGATTTCATTCCAACTTCAACTTTAGGTCCTTTTTGTTGGTTGGATGGTGTTTGTTGACTCGAATCTTAAGTTCGTTCCACAGATTCTCTGTATGGTTAAGGTCTGGTGACTGCGGTGGAGTACTCAGCTGCTTTGGAACATTGTATAGCATTTGTCAACATCAAATAACATTAAGGCTCACCATACTATCAGAGAGGCTCCAAATACATTCTTCTTGAGTCCTGCAACATCGCAAGAAGTTTCCAATATAATTTCTAACATGGATGTTCAAAAGCGACAGGATACGATGGATTACCAATCACCGCTCTAAAACACCATTGCACGGTTTTATCGACAATCATAGCCGATGCCTTCAATGATTCAGCTATTACTGGAATATATCCCGATTTCCTTAAGAAAGCGATTGTCTATCCAGTATTCAAATCTGGAGACCGGAAACTACTTAATAATTATCGGCCAATATCCGTGTTACCGGCAGTTAACAAGGTTTTCGAATATCTGCTCTCCCAACGTCTTCTCGCATTTTTGGATTCTAACTATTTCTTCTATAACAAGCAATACGGTTTTCGTAAAGGCTCCTCAACTCAAATAGCCGTGTTTGAACTGGTAGATGAGCTGTCAGATACTATTGATCGTCAAAAGATCATTGCTGGTTGTTTGTTCTTGGATTTGTCAAAGGCTTTTGATACGATCGACCACGGATTTATTCTGAAAAAACTTGAGGCGTGTGGAGTTCGAGGTCTTCCTAACAACTTGCTAAGCAGTTATCTGAAAAATAGGAAACAAGTCATTGTTAATGGATGCTGTAGTAGTGAGCTTAGTATTGAAATCGGGGTACCCCAAGGAAGCAACGTCGGACCGCTGTTGTTTCTTATTTATGTTAACGATATGTGTAACTTGATGATACAGTACTCTCTTATACTGGGCGAACTCCTCAAAAAATAGTTGAAAAAAAATGAGAGAGTATCTTCTTATTGTAAGTAAATACCTAGAAAACAATCTGCTATCGCTAAATGTTACAAAAACTAAATTTATGATAATAAGAGGACCACGCACGATTCTTTTAATCACAGTATAATTCCAATCGGTGATTTACATGCATATCAAACCTCAATTGTAATCCATAGATTTTTTTGTATCCAAGATATAAATCACAATTTTGAGTTACAGAATGTATCACATCAGTACGTAACCCGGAATTTGGACCGTATAGTTGCCTCGAATTTTGCGTTAGAGATAGGTAGAAGAACGTTTTCGTCCATTGGACCTCGCATTTATAACAAATTTGCCTAGTAGCGTAAGAAACTGTGAATTTATTACAAGATTTAAGAAGAATTTGAAAAAGTATGTGCTTGATCATCTAGGTAGATATCTTTAAGTAGAAGAATTATATCAATGAGCATGTAAGAATTGTTATAACAACAACAACAACACTCTAGGTAGTTTTAAGACTTTTTAGAGGAGCTTTGAGTTCATAAAAGTCTTAAAACTGCAGTGCCGCTATGTATTGCAATGTTAATGCGTTAACGTTAACGTTCAACGCTCCGTAATTTGGTTTCGATAATCAGTGACTGATATGTTGTTGTATTGGTATGTCTGAAGAAAATCAGTGCAAGTGTGTATGTGAAAGAGGAGTATAAAAATCACGTGCTTTACTTTTCGCAGAACGGGGACCGCTTGGAAAGTATTGAAATTTCAAATTCATTATGTTACTCGTTTTTCGCAATTAAAAAAATATTTCTGGCTCTGCTTTCCAAATGACAGATTTTTCTTTCGCCGAATTTCTGCAATGGCACCAGCAAATTTTATTTTGTTGAAAATTTGACAAATTGTGCATTATAATTATGCTATCTCACTAACTAAACAATTGAAAAAAAGCTCACTCATGATAAAATTAAAGCTAGATGCCTTTACTCATACAAAATAAAATGATATTTAGTATTTTAGTATCAATTGTGAACATAGGCAAAGCCGATAATTCTCTAGCATAAAAGGATGGTTATGAAATCTTATGAAATCGATATCGATTAGATGATCTCTTGCAGTGGAAAAAAAATCGTAATGCAGTAGTGAAAAAAAAATATTGGATGCTATATTCCGCAAGTGTCTATTTTTGGTCAACTCAATTAATATGCTGATAATTATTGAACTTTCCAGACAAGGAAGATGTACAGTTATTTGATTCCCCTGTCTCTTCCGTCTTTGCTTAGTTATTCGCCTTAATTTTAGAATCCTCCCCGATGGATTCAAACAGGATCACATCCACATCATTTCAAACACTACGCGTGGATTTATTCACTTTGATTCTGTGACATTCTAAAGCATCTATTTCATAACATTATTTTGCTCATTAGAAAAAGTCATGCTCAATCTTATAAAAAGTTTGTTTACAAACGGTGGGAGAAAATGGGGAGGCACCAGGATAACAGCTGACGAGCAAGGATGCCAGCTGGTAGGATGATGATCATTTGTAATTAATGAACTTAGCAGTAAACCATAAAAAGCGCAAGATTTCTTCCTGCCAATTTAATTGAAAAGATCATCATGTATACACTAATGATTTGCAAACTAAACCATGTTATAATTTTATAGTTTTCTATAACTTTGTGAGTTGGAAACTCGCCTTTTCTAGCAAAATTAAGTAAATGATGTTGGCAACCATCGATTGATGATGTTACCCCCGATTTGTTTGCTGCATGGTGTGTGTACGGTCAACTGTGCGGGTTTTATTGCGACGCATTTCGTAGTTGGAATGCGATAGTTTTTCCTGGCAATTTCTACTTGATGCGTAGGTCTCGTAGAGAGTTGCAATATTTTTTGCTTGAGCAATATCAACATCAAGTTCGCCCCAGAGTTTCGTGTTTCAAAAAGTAGTTTACGAAGTTGAAAGAGTTAAGAAGTGAGAAATGTTAGTGTAGTTTGGAAGAAATATATATCTTACAGGAGCTAAACAGTTTTTCAAGACGTGAAAAGTTTGAAAAAGGTGGAAAATTCCGATTGAAGAATTCGACTTGCCGGTTTTTGTGCATGTAGTTGTTGAAGCAAGTACGTATAGTCATGGTGTTAGTGAAGACTATCAATGATAGCGAGGGCTGAAAATAAGCAGATTTCAGTGATATAAAGCATTTCTATGCGAAAAACAACACTGTAATGCAATTATTGATTTTCCCATAACCCTGTGAACATTATCAATCGCAGGTAAGTCGTGATTTACTACAATAAAAACCTAAAAAGGGGAAATAGTCAGTGCTCACAAACACCAATGCAAATCATCATCGACATTACAAGGATTCATGACGGATCCTGCCCCCTTAATAAATTTGAATTTGAAAAGATCTCCTGCCTAAATCTTCCAAATTTGGAACATCTGACCACGATAGACGACACTTGAGTCACTTGAATCGAAGAGCCTGGGCTAGAGGCTGCTTCGATTTGATGTTCGGAAAAATTGTCTAAGGCGTTGAGTCTCCCTACCTATTCATCGAATGATGGGCGTTGATTTGACGGTTATTTATTCCCATTTATATCGGTTCCAGGCACACCGCGAGCGCATCCAAACAGCAAGGCAGCCAAATTACGCTACCAGTACGGATTGAGCAAACGCGAATGGCTTCACTTCCAAAAATTTATTTAATTTTAGAATTTTTAAGTGGGTGTCTTTCTTTTAATGTAAGCAATGGCCGGTTTTGGGTGGATCTTGGTTGGTTCTTGGGTGGGTTCTTGTGGGAGGGACGGAGAGGTGCAAGAGGATCATCAAATATATGTGCGCGTGTAAAGTGGAATTAAAAGCGAGAAGTTGGTATTAAATGCTTCAGCACACTGCAAATAAAGGTCGTTCGGAGATCCACACCGGATCGCAAGAGTGGCCTATGCAGGGCGAGGATCATTCGAGGGACACAGATGGATATGGGTTGATTTTGCTTGGAGGGAAACAGATTGGTGGGGGAGATTTGCTGCGGTGGAAAGGTAATTAAGTAGTGCATTTTTATGCTGCCTTTTCGTGGTTCTGTCGTTTTGATTATCTTCTTGTTGGGTATTTTTGGAAGTCGGACAGACATCTTGCGCGGTTGTCGTTGTCGAGTTAAGCGACGTGAAACGCGTATCTGAGATTCGTCGAGTGTGTTTCGGAAATGGAATCTTTGACTGCTGGTGGCGTGATGATTGACTCATTTGGTATCGTTTAGCAATGAATTCGTTAACGTTTTCCGGTGATTAATTTCGACATGAAGAAAATCAATTGAATTATTTGCTTGGTCATAAGACGAAAAACTGGCCTTTTAAACATGAGTAGTTGCCCACTTTAGGAAGTTACACAAACTTGCAGAACATACCAACCACTTACAGCTCACCGTAGCTAGATTAAAAAATCTCTCGGTTTCTTACTTTTCTCTTTGACCAACCCTCTGAAACTCCTCGGATAATGATTGAAATTTAATGAGCTCAGTATACACAAAACTTCAGGTTATTTCAGGTAGTTCGCCATCCAAATTTAAGGTAATTCGGCCTACCAGAAGTTGAAATGCAGTTCCCAAAACTTGGGCATTCTGTATGGAAAACACCATTTGGATACGAACTTTTATCACTAATTTCAATGCCCGGACATTGTGTGACATTGAATCTGTAAGAATATATGTTTTTTATTGATCACAATAATAGGATGAAATAACTCAATAATAGTACAAATGATGAGCTTTAGATTCATGTTGAAAAAAAAGGTTCGATTTTAAAATTATTTTTGTCTCACTACACTCCAGATAAAGGGTAGTTTCAACACTTAACATTTTTTTTCTCTGTTCGGATACACCACTGAGACCAGTATTTAGATCTATTGTGGCATTACCCGTATCCTTAGTGTATAGTGCATGCCGCATTACTCCATTTCCATTGATAGGTAATGAAGCATCGATTTCTGTACAGTTCTTGTTTTGATTCCTCAGATATTGATACAAATCGACTATGATGAAAAGGTCCCGCTATTTACACCTTTCATAGAAATTTACATCTCAGCGAAGACGCGCCCCTTAGCAAACATAATCGATTAAATTTCTGAGGAACCAAATCGGTACTACTGATATTTGACCATGCAACGGAACTCTAGTCACATCCTTGATTCGCTTTTAGTTTAGTCCCAAAAATATACTAGAAAAAAGGGGCTTAATGCTAGCAGCAAAACCGAATCAAGCTAGAAAATTTGTTTAGTAATCAGAATTCACGTGAGTTCTTGAATTACCAGTACTTACAGTCCTTGTTGAGTTAATACTCATGCTTGGTATCCTGGCTTTTAGTGTAGTCTCGGGACTTACCAACTCCGAGTCTTTGACCATCTGCAAGGTAAAATAGATTAATTTTCAGAAACTGTTGCCAGCAACAAGGACTTTGTACCGCGAATCCTTGAATTACCAGAACATATTACCCTAGCCCGATAAACAAGATGAGACTAGGGTTCAAATTGGTAGATCTTACCCCGTAACGTGCCACGAAAAAATGATCTACCCGCGTTACGGGTAAACAAACACTTAACATTGCAAAATACGACAATATTGAGTGTTTGATATTTATTCAACACCGTGCATAGGTATATGTAGGTCCTCCATAATAGGACGTAAACCCTATGATAAAATAAAAAAGTTATCAGATAAAGTGTGAAAATGTCATAAGTTTGAATCGCCAACTAATCACAGGACCACAAATACATGCTATTTTATCAAATGTATCACACGGTGCAAAATTTTTGAAATTCATATTACTCCTTCAAGTGAAACATTGCTTGTCAGTAAATATTACAGTTCGCTGTTCCAAAGGAAACATGAAACAGACAGATACCAGCTTCAAAGATATTTCCTAAGGCATTTTCGGTCCATGTAGTTAGCTGCCTATTTGCAGCTCATTATCCACCTGACCCGGAATGAAAACTCATTAGCAGAGCAGAAGCGTGACTGACCCGCGTTCACCATCCAAGGCTGGTATGTAACGAATCTCCCAAACAACTTTCATTACCACATTAGACGCATTATCTAATCCACACTCGTCGGAGGCACATATTGTAGCGTCAAATCACGAGACCATAATCAAGCCTCAACTCGTTGTACCGGTAACTGTAGCATGACCCTTGGCGCTCTCAGCGGGGGGCAACGCATCGGTAATTCCACTTTGTGTACACAAAACATACATGATCACGGCAATTTTCGGAAAGCCATTATTTTGACAAGCATTCAAGGTAAAACAATTTCCACACGCGTCAACCCGGCGGTACTTAGTTTCAACGGTTGTTCGAAAATGGACAGAAAATAGCACGTTGGTGGTGAACTCGGAAGACGTACCAGAGGAAAAGAAACATCAATCTTTTCAAATCTAGATTTAATGACAAAAACTAATTACACTTTTCAGTGTTCGGACTGCCCTCCCCGCTCTATTGTGGATTTCGATACAGAGTGGTCTATCTAGAAAGCATAGTTGCTACTAATAACGATTGTGCATCAAGTTATGAATTTAATTCATATTGTAGATGTACCATCATCCGGTACCAATAATGGATGATTGTGCTACCCCAGTTAACGTGTATAAGAATATGCGTTCTAAATCATATGGTTCCTACGTCAAAAATCAGAATCGCACAATATGCCAAATTAAACGTAGGTAATACAGCCAACTCTCCCTTACTCGGTATTTCATATCTCGATATCGAGTTAGAGAGCCATAGTAAAAGTTCATGGCTACCTCGATGGTCCCTTGGATCGCAGTTGCACTGGTTTAGTGTTCTGTAACTCGAACCTCCTTAACTCGATGGTCCCTTCAGTATTGACTGTAATGTCAAGACAACTTGTATTTAATTTCTCACTACGATTCATTATCAAAAAACATGGTGTAAACAGAGCAACATAGAATCGGGTCAAGTTGTTTAAACTGACAGATCGTATACCAATCAAAAATAGCATCATACCGTACTGCATCGAAAGCCGGACACTTGCCTTTTAAGGGATGGTACACTGTCAGGCTAAATTTCAACTTGTATTTCTGACGGCAGAAAGTCTGAAAAAGTCGGGCCAATTGCGTATATAGCCTCCACTTTGATATGTATGAAGCCTATCCGTGCATGATAAACGGGTGAATTGATTAATATAGAATGATGTATAACAAATACTCTACCAACCAAAATGTTGAATCGAACTCTTCTCCGAATGGTGGTTTGCATAATGTCGTATCCCCGGGACTTGTTGTTCGAAGAGAAACATGAATAGTCTTTAGTAGCAGGATGGTAAACCAGAAAAAAAACGCAAATCAATTTGAAAGATGCTATACTTGCGTATCTTATACAGCAGGTTTCGAAAAAGTTTGGATACTTCATAGTTGTAAAAATCGAAGATCTAATGCTTCCAAAATTCAGCTTACGATAATAACATACCATATGAATTGAGGGCACTTTATTTGAAAGCTTTTCAGAAATATTGTCACGATTAGAGGGATTCCAATTTTGTTTTCTCATGGTGCTAGTTATACTTTCGGAATGGCTTTCTCAGTCTAACCCCCCCACAACAAGATATTCAATCGTTTTAAGTCCAACTTGACTCTAATTCAACTCATGCTTGAAATTCAACATACATTCAATTTCGACAACAGTGAAATAGTTGATAGAACCTTTCTATGGCAATTTAAAAGAAGCCTAAACCCCCCTTATGGCAGCATTAAACTTCCCACGATAAATGGTTGACTGAGTAGGTTCATGTTTGCAAATGTTTTATGTAACTATTACTTAATATGCAATGTGTTTTGGTTTTTCCCTTGATAAAGGCCAAATAAATCTGGCCGAAACGTCCGGTAGTCCAAAACTAGTCGTTTTGATAACCAGAGAGTGAGCAAGCGAGCAATTTTTTATCACTAACGGTTGTCTGGTTCTCTAGATTTGTGCTCCTGAAAATCGATGTTTGGCTTTGATGTATGTTCTCCTTAACATTTTTATTATGGGTTATCCACCTTGTGATCAAACGATGTTCTATTGAGTCATATTGTTCTAATAAATATTGGCATTACACTTGCTGATACCCAGTTAGATTTTTTTTCGTTTTTCATCAACAAAAAATTTTGAAATCCAAGTAGAAAAAGTCCTTACTTAACGTGACATAATTTGTGTACCATCTCTAGAGGGTCTTTGATTGGTAATGTTATTCATAAGCACTGTTCACTATATATTAAAGTAACCGGTAGTTTTGTTAACCTTAGCTGAGATGACATTCTTACAGAAGACTCATAGTAGCGCTTTACACGGTTTCATTCATACCGTAATTCATGGCTCGTATCATCCTACATAATATGAGCATCACATCTTGTATTTGACATGCTTTCTCATTATTATGATATTTTATTAAAAAAAAAACTACAGATAATTATTGCATTGAATGTTAAGGTGAGAAAAATTTGCTAACTTTAATTATTACCATGTTCTACCTACAGCATGGCCCATACAAAAATGCGAAAATTGTTTGAACGTGAATTTCGCATAACCAAGCGTTATTATCATTGTTTTCGTAAGTGAATGTAATTTCTGATTACTGTGGTATATTATAACATATTTTCACTATATGAAAACATTTTTGTAATATATTTTAGACTAACCCAAGCAATGCACTGAAGCAAAAAAGTTTGAAGGTTTTGTTCTTTATAAGGCAGAAAAAGCGTTTATCTGTCGTGTAGTCTGGTGATAAACTTCTCACCTTCAAAAATATACTTAATTGTTGAAAATATTAGTTTATTTGGTATCAGAAGATAGAGGAGTTCTTAGACTACGTGTTTTTCATGGTCACAATCAAATATTTTGGCAGGGCCATAGTTTGTGGATTTTTTGGAATTTATTGGTTTGATATGTCTTTATTTTTTTTAAAGGTTCAATAGAAAACCCAGTCAACATTTTGGTTGGTATAACTTTTGTTATACATCATTCTATATGAACCAATTCAATCGTATGGAATGCATGAAAAGGCTATATACCTACCAAAGTGGAGGCTATATGCGTACTTGGCACGACATTTTCAGACTTTCTGTGATCAGATATACGATGCCACAAAATTTGGATGAAAATAAAAAAAAGTTTCCAGCGAGTCTCGAACGCGTGACCTTTGGATCAGGAATCGGACACCTAACCACTGTACCACTAAGGGTCACACATCAGACGGGTGATTATTTGCCAATGTTTATACATGTTTCATGTACAGCGACACATACTTTGTTGTTCTTTGAGGCCCATCGTCAGCAGATACAAAGTTTGGGAGGCAATTTTTGCTAAGTTATTGCGATTTCATAAGATGCTTTCTGGATTGATATATGATCTGTCAGTTTATATAACATAACGCGATTCTATGTTGCACTATTTACGACATGTTTTGTTGTCAGCACAGATTGTCGTTTATGAATTGTATTTAGGATTTATATACAACCTGTATTAACATTGATAACGCTTTGTCTGGCATCTTGCGCGATTCTGATTTTGGACGCATGAATATGTGATTATAGATGCACATTCTTATACGATGTGTGGTACATTGGGAATAATTATAGAGGTCTATAACAGTATTTTGAGAAAGAAGTTTTTTCTCTAGATTAGAGACACGTTAGATGAATACTAGCTAAAAGTTTTTCAGCAAAACAGAGCCGCTTATCATACTTTTATAAATGATCAACTACGGCTTGCCAGAATGAGCAGTTTATTCTAAAATTAGTTCAAGTCTCCAGCGCTCCGAGTATAAATCCCTTTTACCATTTGACATGGGCAAATATTCGAGACAATGCTTGTTAAGAACCTTACACCATCAATGAAGTTCTAAAAGCTTTCATCACAAAGATATTGAACTCAATGAGTACATGCTAAAACTTGAAAGTATACTTCCAATTCCTCTCTAATATGAAAATAGTAACAGATAAAAATAATGCTCTAAGCGAAAAACGAAGTCCAAACAGATTAAACAATACAAATAACACTGCGGAACACGTTTTTGTCTCCAGTACCTAAATACCGCTATTCACTTAATTAAGGGTTGCTGAATCCAATATCGTTATCAGAAATATCATAGCACGTCTGGTTTTTGAGATATTGGCTGTTGAAAATGCAAAAAATGACTGCAAGTTTGCCAGCTTGTAAGGCAATTTATTTGCTTAATTTGCCACATAATTCAAACTTTATGTGTATAGCAATACTTATCATCAAATATTATAATAGTTTCAATGAAGAAAAGTTATTTTTGCATGGTTTAAAGATTTTTTGTATTTTGCCATATAGAAGAATTTTGTATGGAGACTGCAAGCATGTTGAAAAAATCGGTTTAAGGTGAAGATGAATCGAAGCCAAACTTCAAATTTTCAAGAGCACGGATCTAGAAAACCAAACAGTCATTTGAGCTTAAAACTTAGTAAATTGGTCACCACCAGCGTGTGACCAATCGATTAAGTTTACAGCTTAAACTGATGTTTGGTTCTCCAGATCCGTGCTCTTGAAAATTTGAGGTTTGGTTTCGATTCATCTTCACCGTGTAATTTCAATCAAAATGTATCTAAAATTAATATTCAAGTTCTATTTTGCATCCTTGATGGATTAGATCACAAAAAAGTTTGATAAATTGTTCCTTAAATTTCAAGTAAACATCAATGAAACCAGTGTTTATACAACTTTCGCGACCTGTAGCTAAAAATTGTGACGTGCTGTAACATTTCTGAGAATGGCATCAGATTCAGCAACCCCAAATCTACTAGAGACACATAATTTGATCCTCGAGACACGCAAAAATGTCATTTTTGTTACGCTGTGTAATGAAATAAATTTTTGAATCGTTTTCATTTTCCACATAAAAACTATCATAAAACATGATATAATGTTTTTCGCATTTTTATGGGTCATACTGTAAACTGCTACTGCATATAATCTTGCTTCATCTGTTTCAGCCTGCCCCGGTGTATCTTAATTACTTCAAGCTCCAGTAATTTTCTTAAGGAACTCCTCGAGGGTTTTATCCATTCATTTCTCCGGGGATTTCTTTATCAACTTCTTCGACGATTTCTTCGAGGATTTCTCCGCAGATTTCTTCGGGGATGTCTCAGAAAATTTTCCTCCAGTATAACTTGAGAATTTCTTCTAGAGATTCTTCGAAGAATTCTACCAGGATTATTTCTGATGATTCTTCCTTGAATCATCCTGAATTTCTCCAGGTAATTTCTTCAGAAAATCTTCAGGAAATATGTCTAAGGATTTCTGCGAGAATCCCTTACCGAATTTCTACAGAGATTTCTGTAGGGATTCATAGAAAGAATCTCAGAAGACGTTACTGGGCGTATGCATGATTAAATCCGCAGCAAGAAAGCTTCAAAATGTTATGATAGAATTTCCTAGATAAATTCCGATAGTAATCGATGGAAAAAAAATGCCTGAAGAATTCCTTGAGTGATCGCGAAAGATCTTTTCGAAGGAATTCCTGGGGGAATCTGAGGTGATTCTAGAAAGAAATCATCATATATCATATCTACTTGAGAGAATGTTTGGTGGAAGCCATGGAGAAATTTCTGGTAGAATTTATAAAGGAATACTTTTGTAGAACTCCTGTTAGAACCACTGCCACAGTGGGACGGATTGAGGTTTTAGGAGGAAAGATGGAACTTAAGCCTTCAATTGTGATTTTACGTTAAAGTGATGTCCTACAAAGTAATTCCTATTTTCAAAACAATTTTTTAGGTTGGAATGGAAATTGGGGTGGTCCATTGTGAAACAAGATAATCATCAAAACTTTTTTATTTTCAAGAATATCGGTATAGTTTGTTCTACACATTTGAAGATCTGAAAATTTTGGGCTGATTTGACTAAAAAAGTCGCGAATTATGGTTTTAATATGTATAACAGAAATGCCTAAAAGAGCCAATACAAAAAAGGTAAAATTTCTTATGAAAAAAAAATTTAAATTCACAAAACAACTAATCCATCAAGTCTTCAATACGCCACTGCTACCCAGTTTTCACGCCCATTTTGTTCAGTAACAGCAATGAATGGTCACCATGATTCTGTCTCTATAAGTACTGCTCAAGGATCATCTTTAAAAACAACTGAACCAAAATAATAATAGAAATAATATAATAGAGATGCTGGAACGCATGTGCAAATTTCGACACAAGGATGAAATCAAGACGACCTTTTCTACATCAACAGCTAAAACAGAGAATTGACTCAGTGGGATTGAGAAACTTAATAGAAGAAAACTGGTGACCAGTTCCATAATAGACCCTTATTTTGCAGCATAAATCTTACGAAAAGAACTCTATCATTACAAGAAATGAAAAATTTATATCAAAATTATAGCTTCTTAGGCAATACCCTGACAACAGCGTTACTTAATTAAAATGTTCTGTTTTTCATGAGCATTAACAGTTTTTTTTTTAATTATTAGAGGCTATTTCAGAAAGAAGGAAATATTTCTGATGGAGTGCTTGCAGCTATGATTCCAATAATCAGTCTAATACAATAATTAGATCCGCCTATAAATAAAAGAGAGTTATATCTCTGATAAAAATAATAGGGAGGAAATTTATCATCGACACAATATGTCGAAAGAATAAGGCTGTGAACCGTTTCACAGATTCGTTTGACATTTAGTTAAAATTTGACACTTCGATAGTTATTTCCCCTCCGGTTGAAAATAACCCTGCTCTTGAGCATGGTTAAACTTGACAGTTCAAAAGTTATTTTCTACTCCGGATAATTTGAGAATAACTAATTACTGTCGCCTCTCCACATCTCGATATCGTAGGAACTATCGAGATAGGGAGGGAGAGATCGAGACGAAGAACAACTACAAAGTATTGTACTCCGAAAAATGACATTTGGCAGTGACGATATTCCTATCGCAAACTCAAACGAGTGCAAATGAAAGCAAGGCTTGCTCTCTTTTACTATCCTGTAGACCTCATGCTTGGCGATAGGAATGACGACACATGTTTTGTTTGAAAACCGTTGTTTACACGTGGGAATAGTCTACCTTGTTGAGTATACCGTGGACATACGGAGAGAAATTTGCTAGCAAAAAATGAACAGGTGCACATCGAGTAATGGAAACATCGAGATAAGGAGGATATCGAGATATGGAGAGAGAAAATGTATGTAGAATGAAGTGACCGAAAAAATCATCGACATAGGAATCGAGATGTGGAGAGTCGAACAGCCCGAGAAGAAAATTTTGCGTCGCATTTTACGCACCCTTTATTACCAACGAGCCGTAGAGTAAAGTGGGGCAAAAGTTCGAGTGGGGTTAAAGTTTCTTTTCAAGATTTCTAGCTCAATTCAAATAAATCTTAGAAATGTCATTGTGGTTCGAATGCTGTTCAAGTAAGAGACTTTTACTCCAAATATCATACAAATCGATTGAGATTTGGAAAAGTTATGGCTATTTGTTGTTTTTCGACGTGAATATTGTAATTTTTGGTCAAACTTTCGTTGCATGGAACCAATTGAAGATAAAATCTTTTTCAATATTTTATGTAAGGGCGTTTCTAGGCCTATCATAAGGTTATTTTGAAGTGTATTAGATTTTGCATAAATGCTTGAAAACAATTTTTGGTCCATAGTGGGTCAAAAGTTCGAATCAGCGGGGCAAAAGTTCGACCCATGTATAAAATCACGGAAAAATTTTCAAATTGCCTAAAATCTACATATTATCTTCAAATTTAGTTAAATTTGTCTCATCGTGTGAAAACTGCCACCAAAATTTTACATTTCCACTTAGTTTTGCGAAAAACTGCTATTTTTGAGTATATTACAATTAACCCGGTTTTGGGCAATTTTTTGATGAAATTTTAGTGTTTATTTTTCGGCAAACTTAAGTTTACGGCTGGTGTAAAGTATGCCTGTCATAAAAGGATCGATATTTTGTGTTTTAGCCAGCGAACTTTTGCCCCACACTAGATTCGAACTCTTGCCCCACCGGTGGGGCAAAAATTCGAAGAAGACAATATATTTTGAAACTATTATAACTAAAAATGGGTAAATATTTTGTCACAAGTTTGTTCAGCAAAATTATAGCCAATATGTTGAAGGTTCACTGTATGGTATTTGTTTTGTTTAAACTGCAATTGTTTTCCTGGGAACTTTGATTATACCACTAAGGTCGAACTTTTGCCCCACCTTACTCTATCGTCCTATTTGATTGTTTACACAAAAATACTGTGCTGCATTCTGAAGTATGCGGGGTAATGGCTCATTCGGAGTAGTGGCATTCGGGATAATGAGCCATTTTGCAAAATGGGTAATAGGATGGAGCCGTATGATTTAATGCAGGAAAGTAGACCGGTTCATGACGCAAACATATTTTAAAGTTAATTTTAAGTCGGAACACTCATTTGTCAACAAATTTCTGTGACTTATAACCATAATAATCAAAAAACAAATGATGAAGCACATGTAGTTATCAACATGAATTCTATGATAACATAATTTAATATTGCTTTGTTATTCGACCAACAAATTTGAGTTCTCAGTTTTCTCAGCCAAGATGAGAAGAAAATCAGTTATCAAATGATAATAACCAGGTAACGATATTTATTCTTGTTTGTTCTTATTTTATTTTTAAGCTTCGGGTGTGTAGTTTTTTGTAGCGGTCATTTTCTGTAAACTGACTGAATACTAAAACTAATCCTAAAAACATTGTAAATTTAATATATCTATTCTTCACATCATCACCACTGTGTACCATGGACCTAGTCGCAAGCTTATGATTTCATATTTCTTTGTCTAAGAGCTGTATGTACAACCTCAAAACGACGTCGCTAGTAAGAGGTACTTGTGAACTCCCAAATACTATGTTATGCCCACTCCATTGCACACTTATCCTCCTCCGTTTTCTTTAGCCACTGGAAATCATTTCCGTACCAAGCGGAGGAAAAAGTGATTAGGCCCGCGAAACTGATTATAATAATCATGCGTAGACGTCGCGTCGCGGATCGGGGAGGGGTACTTCGTGTGTACCCACAGATGATCTGTATCCCCTCCCCCCATCCATGAGTAATGGGCATGGTTTGGAAACGCAATGGAAGGCCACTCTCTGCGATACCCGAGTAGAGGAGAATTGCAAATGAATGACAAATTCTACCATTTTTGCATTTGTATATCGTTGGGCGGGTACGATCATACTCTATGCCTAGGGAAGTCAAGAAAATTTCCATTACGAAAACATCCTGGACCGACTGGGAATCGAACCCAGATACCTTCAGCATGGCTTTGCTTTGTAGACGCGGACTCTAACCACTCAGTTAAGGAAGGCCTAAGCTTAGATATAAATTACAAAATTAAAAGCTAAGCTTAGATATAAATTGCATAATAATGGTCGAACTAATTGCAAAGTTTGTTCTTATTTTATTATTATTTTGTTATTCACTTCCACACACATACACATGGGTCATAACCATTATAGCGGGCAATGCGTGGAAGACGAAGCTAGTCACGTTACACTTTGATTACGCTGCGCGTTTCATATTTCGTAAGATGAGAGATATTTGTTGGACTTTTGTGAAGGGTGTTTAGCCGCAAAACGGCTGAAGGGGGGTCCAAGATTTAATTGCTTTTCTGTTTGGTGGATCGGTTACGTGTTATTAGTAATGGTGTTTTTTGTTGGAGTTGTTTGGTGCAGCAACCGATGGATTACACACTGCAAGTGGCTCATTTCGAATCTCCAGCGGAACACAGTCCAATGTAATGACAGTAATTTCGTGTTTTGGTCATGAGAGATTATGTTTGCTATGAGAGGGCGACTGAAAACTATCTGCGTCTAAACTTACTTTTGATGAGATTAGAGTTAGAGTTGGCGACGATTCCTGAAACGATAGAAGAGAAAATGGAAAAATAATTAGATGTAATGATGGGAGAAGTTGGCATTGTACAATAACTATGAGCAAAGATGATCTTTCGTTGTTGATTCATCTGCAGTAAGTGGTCAAAGGTTTAAGAGCAATAAAAACTGCAGCGTTAGGTCAACACAAAGGACCAGCTTTGTCTCGTGTCTTCTGTGTTTAACCAACGTCTAGGAGATCAATGCTTATTAACCAACAAGTTTTTCAAACAATGTGCAATCAATTCATATATAAATAATCTATAGATTTATCAAAAAATTAATGGTAAATCCTATTGTGCGAAAAAAAAAATGACAAATCCATTGAAATTTCCTATTTGTTGATCTCTCTGTAATTTATTCAAATATTTTCTTGACAGAGAATTTTTGAAAATTCGCTAATGAACCCTAGAAATAGCTCAAGTCGTTAAAGTTGCGGTTAAGTTAGTATGAAAATAAAGTCCAAAAATAATTAAACGCCTTGAAATTACCTTCTTGATTTCGAAGCAGGACTAGGGTTTCAAAGCCCATCTTTCATACCGAAATAGAGCAGCAGCATTTGCCTGGAAGATCTGAAGGAAAATGTGAAGTTGATGGAGGTCAAAATGAAGGTCAAATAAAGCTACGAGTACATGAAGGACAGGATTAATATGCATCACAAGATTAGGAATCTTGCAACAAGCATAAAATCCGCCACAAGAGCAGCTGAAAACGAATAGAAACGCTAAAAATGAGAGCCGGAGCTGCCGAAAAGGCATCACAAAATGCTAAGGAACAAACAGTTGCTGACGCGTTTAAAACCTCTAAGGCACAAACGAGAAAGAGACTCGCCAGGAGAAGAAGCGGGTTCGAAAAAAAACAGAAAAACGAACAGGGTAACCACCTGCTGAACGAAGCAGGAAACAATGAAGGAGGACGTCATACTTGTTACGGCAAAGATGATCCGAAGCTGAAAGACCTCGGATAGAACATGGTCAGAATGAGGCGTACTAAGAGAAGAGAAATGCTCTTCGAGCTGCAGAACGATCCGGTGATCAAGAGCTTGGCCTACCAGGTCTTGATTGCTGAGTCGTTGGCAAAAGAAGCAAGCGTAAAAGCTTTAGCACAAGAGGCAGTGGTCCAGTGCAGATATCTGGACGACAAAGAAATATGATCCAATGAGTTGCAATCACAGTGCGATATTGGAGATGTGGCCATGACAATCGATTTTCAAAATCGTACGATGGCACACAGTTAGCGACGATTTTGAAGAGCTAATTCCAAAATTGAGTATTGAGGTATGAAACCGACGCCGGCCCGAAGGAATTAAGAATAATGGCTGGAGTCCCATCTGGGTGCAACAGTCGCGTAGATTATGCATGCGAGAAAGCGGTGAAGGCGAGCAATGCACTCACAAGAAGTATGCCTAACAAAAGGTGGTTCTAGAAGCACTAAGAGGCGTTTTCTGGCTGGCGTATCAACATCGCTACTAAGATACGATGCACCAATCTGGGGCGTGGCGCTACAGACCAAGCAGAATGGGAGAAGTAAAAAGCTATGCTAACAACAACACAAAGTTGGGCAACATGCAAAGCCGCAAGGAATTCCTGCTTAGATGTCGGCGATCCGGGATAAAACAACGCGTTTCGACTGATCACCCGCATGGTGAGTGGTGAGCGCGTACGTTTTTTTTTCTTATGTCTTGTATAGCTAGTACGGTTCGTTTGAATTATTATGAAAGAGGAAAAAACTCAATCACACCACATATAATCTTCCTTGGAAAGAAGCCTATGTGTTCCCCGGAACTACCTTCCTAAACAACCAGAAGTCGCATTGAAGTTCACGTAATAAATCGTTTATTCATACAAATTATGTCAAACCCGCATAACACGCTGGATAACATCGTCGGATTGATGAGTTTCCTCAATTAAAACGCTTTTTTCCGAGTTAATTTGTACATTTTGTTTCGTCCCGTACATTCATACAAAGTAAGTCGAATCAATCCGTAGCAGCTGTCAAATCAACATTTGTTATCATACGATAAGTCGCATAAGATCATAGGATTATTATTTATTTAGTTGGTGTTACATCAATTAATTTGATAAAACCTCGTTAACGATGTTACGCCAATTTACACAGTCCATGGCTGTGTCTCTCGCACTGTGAGAACTTTCTAGCGATCACCATTCCAAATGCGGCCTACAAAGTATTATCCCAGATCATCTTCCGTCGTCTTTCACCTGTAGTAAACGAGTTCGTGGGAAGTTATCAAGCCGGCTTCGTTGACGGCCAATCGACAACGGACCAGATCTTTATTGTACGGCAAATCCTCCAAAAATGTCGTGAATACCAGGTCCCAATGCATCACCTTTTCATCGATTTCAAGGCGGCATACGACAGTATCGACCGCGTAGAGCTATGGAAAATCATGGACAAGAACAGCTTTCCCGGGAAGCTCACGAGACTGATGAGAGCGACGATGGAAGGTGTGCAAAATTGTGTGAAGGTTTCAGGCGAACACTCCAGTTCGTTTGGATCCCACCGGGGCCTACGACAAGGTGATGGACTTTCGTGCCTTTTGTTTAATATTGCGCTAGAAGATGTTATGCGGAAAGCCGGGCTTAACAGCCGGGGTACGATTTTTACGAGATACAGTCAATTTGTTTGCTTCGCGGATGATATGGACATCGTCGGCCGAACATTTGAAAAGGTGGCAGACCTGTTCACCCGCCTGAAACGCGAAGCAGCAAAAGTTGGACTGGTGGTGAATGCGGCCAAGACAAAGTACATGCTAGTTGGTGGGCCCGAGCGCGACAGGGCTCGCCTAGGTAGCAGTGTTACGATAGACGGGGATACTTTCGAGGTGGTCGACGATTTCGTCTACCTTGGATTCTTGCTGACGGCTGACAATAACGTCAGCCGTGAAATACAGAGGCGCATCATCAGTGGAAGTCGGGCCTACTATGGCCTCCAGAAGAAGCTGCGGTCAAAAAAGATTCACGCTCGCACCAATTGTACCATGTACAAAACGCTCATAAGGCCGGTAGTCCTCTACGGGCATGAAACATGGACGATGCTCGAGGAGGACATGCAAGCACTTGGAGTCTTCGAACGTCGGGTGCATGGGACGATCTTCGGCGGTGTGCAGGAGAACGGTGTGTGGCGGCGAAGGATGAACCACGAACTCGCCCAACTCTACAGCGAACCCAGTATCCAGAAGGTGGCCAAAGCTGGAAGGATACGATGGGCAGGGCATGTTGCAAGAATGCCGGACAGCAACCCTGCAAAGATGATGTTCGCTTCGGATCCGGTTGGTACAAGAAGGCGAGGATCAAGTGCGTATCGATTTGGCGAGCGTGGAGCAGAACCGAGGATGGAGAGATGCGGCCACGAACCGAGTATTGTGGCGTGAAATTGTTGATTCAGTGTTATCTGTCTAGATGTTAACTAAATAAATGAATTGTTACTACAGATTCATCGTAGTGCCCATCATGCACTCCGTAACGAGCGGGTGGCCAGATTGTGGCTTCGTGCTGCGGAAACAGTCCGTCAATACTGACCTTCATTATCTCCGGGCACTTTTCCAGTGGCCTCAGGTCCGTCCCACTCAGGCTCAGATTGGGTACCACTTCTAGTAGTGGTAGTGCAAAAGGTACCCAAGTTTGACAGATCGCAGTGCACTTTTCACGGCATTCTAGATTACCTTATGAGCCATAAAATTTTGGGCAACTGAAAGGGACATGGAGTTCTTTAATGAGTCTTTGGTGGCATGGTTGGTCCTTTGAACCTCGCCATGGCTAGTCTGTACGCCCCATGGATTCGCGTTTGCTTTGTCGCAAAGTTCTAGATAACAAGCTTTTTTGCTAAGCCTGATTTCGTTTTTAAGTACGGATCTTGCCGCTCTGTAGACGAGCCTACGTTCCTCTCTTTCAGCGTTGTTGCAGGCCCGTTGCATCCTCCTTCTGGCTCGGAGGCAGCTTCCACACAGATCGGCAATGGTCGTGTTCCACCAGTAGGCTGGACGGCGACCGTTAGCTGGCTTCCTAACCCTCGGCATGGTTGCATCGAACGCACGAGTTAGTGCTGCCGTTAACTCGTCTGCACTGAGGTTCAAAGTGATGTGTGTGCTTCGACTTCCACCTTCGTGCGTCTGTCTGACTTTTGCAATATACTGGCTGGAAATTACCTCTGATGCGGTACCTGATAATCTAATGGTCGCTGCCGGTATACTCTTCGCATACTCTCCAGTACTTGTGTCTTGCGAGGTCGATGATGGACTCTCTGCCTTACCGACGATATGTGCTGATGGTACCTTCGTTGGCTAGATGGGCATCTACAGCTAACTTTGCTAATGCTTCTAACAGACTGCATCCTTTTGCGTTGGTGAGGCGGCTTCCCACTCGATTGCCCAAGCATTGAAGTCGCCGTCAATGACGAATGGTCTACGATCAGTTAGCTCTTCCGTTAATCAGTCTAGCATACGATTGAATTCTTCTAAGGGCCATCGCGAAGATGCGTAGCAACTACAAATGTACACACCATTAACTTTGGAGATTACGAAGCCTTTTTTTGCGCATTCCACCATTTCCTGAATGGGGTATCTTCCCACCGCCCACATTTTTTTTTAATTTGCGGCCCAATTCTCATCTCTAGTTGGAATTCGGTATGGCTTAGATATAATAGCCACGTCATACTTTATTTCCGCTACGGCCATCCACAGCAAATGCTGAGCAACCCCACAGTGGTTCAAGTTTATTTGCGCTATCTTCACTGTAACATGTTTGCAGACGCTTGTTTAAAGGTCGGACATCTTGGGCCTCCTGTGACGTGTTTGTTGTCTTGCCCATTGCAGAACCGTGCAATATGGCCAAGCTCGAGACACTTAAAGCGCGCTATCAGCTGATAACGTTCAGACACACTAATCGGAAAAGCGAAAAAGCCTGACCGAAGCTTCTGGGATCTTTTCTTATGCGAATTGTCATTAGAACGTTACCCAATGCGCACTGCTGATGCATGGCTAAGCTCAGATCTTCCTTCGTTGCAATCTCGTTCATATTTTTACATTCAAGAGTCGTTTCTGGGTACATGGCTTTTACTTCCACCTTATCCCCTATGGCCTTTTCGACTAGCGTTTTATATGCACGTCTTCTCCTAGCTCTTTGAGACCTGGATTCGACCGCATAGCATGCAAAACCTCCATTTACGAATCATCACTTGCTTTGAGAATGAGCGCTTCGCCCTTGTTCCGCCTCTTAATAGACAGATGTTTTTCGGATGGGTTCTTTTTACTCGTCTTCTCTTTTTTCTTTCCGACCACTTGCCACGGTGTTTGGTTGTTTTCCTCAGTAGCTTCCTAGTTTGTTGGATATACCTCAGGTGGCATACGTAAATGCTGGGATGGTCCCGATCAGCGAAGAGAAACCAGGCAAGCAAGGCAGTTGACAAGATTTCGTTCGCTAGCTAAGTGGCAGAAAGAATGGGATGCCACCTATAAAGGAAGGTGGACCCACAGGCTCATCCTGAATTTATCGGCCAGGTTGAACAGGGAGCACGGAGAAGTGAACTTCCACCTGACACAGTTTCAATCAGGTCACGACTGCTTCAAGCAGTATCTGTATCGATTCGGCCATGCGTTTTCACCACTTCGTCCTGAGTGTATGGAGATTGAAGATATGCAACCACATGTTGTCTTCGTTTGTCCGATGTTCAACATATTACGAAACATAGTGGCGGCTGCTTTTGGTGAGCACTTCAGTGTAGAAGGAGTGGTACACGGAATGATAAGCGATCTCGATCTTTGGAGTATGACGACTAACATGGTGGTGCAAATAATAACTGGCTTACAGCGTAACTGGCGAGCAGAGCAGCGAGACGTCGGATCGTCGGGCGCCAATGAACCGGAAGCCAACCCCCACCGGAATCGTTGGACCATTCGGCACTCGGCAAGTTAGTCTGTTCAAGAGAGAAGACCTTTGGGCGCGATCGGTTTTGGCTAGATCGTCGGGGACTAGACCAAGCCTTTTGATACCTGATACCGGCAAGTGGTCGTCGGGGCACCTCCACCGGAATCGCAGTACCGACCTCTGCATCTGCCCGGCCAGTTTCGGAGTAGGCTAAGTCCACCGGCAAATGATCTTCGGGTGCCTGTGAATTAGAAGTTCCCTGCACCAAAATCGCTGGACCGAGCTCGGTCCCTTCTGAGTAGTACGAGCGTATCACCGATTTGAGTCGCCGGAGCGCCAGTGAACCGGAAGCCATCCTCGATCCGGAATCGCTGGGCCGACTTTGGCACTCTACCGGCCAACTATGGAGTATGAACAACGCGTAACATCACCGGTTTCGGGAGATATTCCTCCGTCGGGGAACTCTCCATCGAAGTAGGCTAGCTTCACCGTCGGGAACTATGCCGAGTAGTATTGATCACGACGAACCGGCGGCTATGAGTCGTCGGGGAGCTTGCGAACTTGAAGGCACCCCTCCACCGAAATCGCAAGACCGACCTTTTCATCCAATCGGTCCGCTCGAAAAGCATGACGAGCGAAGTAGTTGAGTCAGGCGCTCCAACAAACACAATAGCATCTATCGTAAGAAGTATCACATGGCCCAGGTTAGTTACTGGCCCCAAAATGTGAGTGACGTTGAAGAGACAAATTGCAGTCAAAGCGGATAGAGCAAGAGGTGACAAAAAGGCGTAGAGGCATCAACAAGTCCTCAATCGCTTGAAGTAATACCATGAGGTAGTTCCAGGGCGATTCGTTGAGTGAGAACCACAGATACTAAACCCTATATGCTCCCCAAATAGACGTGTTAGGCAAAAGTTTCTTGCTTTACTAGAAGTGCGAAAATTCTTTTGAAAAAAAAACACAACATATTATTGCAGCAATTATCAGTTAGCAATGAAAGATCAGTTCATAACTGTGTACTTATGAGAAGCTATGAAACAAGCTTTGTCCCATCCCAGTAGAAACGTAACGCCAGAATGCAGAAGAATAACTTCATACTGGGATTCTACAGGATATTATTTTTTATATTGGTGGTTTACTTCTCAGCCAATCGAGCACTTCTTCTCAATGATAACTAACGTCATCGCGTATCGTTTGAAGGGCACCACTCATAAGCCACGGTTCATAGGTGAACGTTCTACTAATGAGGTCTGAATCTGGGGTCAATCGATTGCTTCCAGGTCCAATTAGAGAAACACCCCGAGCGATGATCATCCCCCTCATCTTCTCATATTTAAACCGATTCATGATCCTCAGCTGGAAATAGCAGCAGACTCCAATAGTCTCCTCTCTCAAAACGGGTACAGACCTCATCAGCAGCCCCTTGTAACACCAGCTTCGAAATTTAAATGGATTGATTAATGAAATTATTTTCTATTTTACTTCGATTTGTGTTGCCTATAATTTTCAATTTGCTTCCTCCTCGCCTAGCGCCAAGACCGATCTCGTCTATGTGGTGAGGAAGTTTGATCATACTCTTTTTTTTCCTAAAAAATAAACAACACGTTTCTCGGTCTCAGTCCCGAGGTGAGAGGAAGAAATGAGCATAAATTGTGAAAAATATATGAATAAAAGAATGCATAATCGATGAATGGGGCTTGGAAGAAGGAAGCTATCAACACTTCTCGAAGTCTACGCAAGCAAAGCCAAAATCAGACAGTGATTGACCACCTTCTTCGCCAGGGGGGAAATTCGCTTCGAAAGAAGAACGAGTCGAACGCATGTATTTATGGCGCAATTACCAAATTGTTTACAGAATCTTAATCGCTCCTTCGCGTTGCGTTGCGAGGCCTGGACGGGAAGTACTTTACGGTACTTGACGCTGGATGGGTTGCACTCTTCCTCGTTTTGGAAGCACCGATGAAAAATTTGGAATTCCCTCTCACCAAGGCACCACAAAATACAATTTGAAATTTTTCACCAGTGCACTCTTTCTCAGCCCGACCCAGTGATTTCCAATTATCGCCTTATTGCTTCCCAATAGATTTGGGTGATCAATTACTATCTAGTTGAATAATGACTGCCAGTGAACTGCAAACGAAATAAAATGGAAAAATGAAGCAAAAATGGCAAGTGGCGCCAACGTGACGATTTGGGATTGCTGTATTTTCCAGCCCTGGCCCAGACCAGACACAGGAAATCAAATGGGCCTAATTTTTTGTTTTTTGTGTTGAATATGCAGCTTGGCATGCGTTGGATTCAATTTTGGGCTATGAGGCGCAGGGTTCATCTAGTTTTTTTTTCTGGTGGAGTTTTTCCGCTAGGTTTTAACTACTTCGTAATGAGGTGATTGATTCTCGCACATTTATCGCCCAATTGGTTGTGGGGCATTATGGGTTTATTCAATTTGGGTGCTTTCTCCGGGCGTTTGTTAATTGATGTGGGATTCATTGCAGTCGACTTTTGAATGACGAATAATACCAATCGAATAATTTGTTTAAGGGAAAACATATGTGCAGGGGTTTGACAAAACGGTTGAAATTGGTTAAATTTTGTTGAAATTCAATCATGCATAATTTCTTTTAAATTTCATGAAGTTTGTTGAGTCCGGAAGCATTTGGCGGTAAATTTCTGCTAGTTTCATTGCACACCAGAGTTGTATTTATTTTCAATAGGGAATGTCAAAAGGTCAAGTCTTTCGATGCTTATGTTTTCAGCTGGTGTGAATCTATACTGTTGTTATTTTTTTATAAAATTGAAGTATTCAAAAGACGGTATTGGGGCCCAGAAAGCCGTAGCGGTAAACGCGCAGCTATTCAGCAAGACCAAGCTGAGGGTCGTGGGTTCGAATCATCAGAAGGCCGGCACATGCAAAAATGGTCAATTGGCATAGAAAGCTCTCAGTTAATAACTGTGGAAGTGCCATAAGAAAACTAAGCTGAGAAGCAGGCTTTGTCCCAATTGGAACGTAACGCCAGAAAGAAGAATAAGAAGACGTTAAATTTTATGCAAAATCTGTAAAATCCGTAGGAGGTATGGCCATTTCCTCAAAAAGAGGTTCTCTAGAAGTAGCTATAGGGAAAGTGTGTTAGTTATGGCTCTAGTGTTTCTCAATTAGGCCATATTTGTATTTTTGAAAACTCGAGAGAACTGCAGAGAGAACCCTCACAAAAAAATATCGGGAAAACCGCTGATGGAATTCCAAAGGGAGGATGATTTTATGTAATACCTGGAGTAAGTCCCAGAATAATTCAAGAAGAAATGCTCGCATAATTATACAGGGGAAATTTCTAAACAAATCCAATTATCGGAAGTCATAAAAAAAATACTGGGAAGATTTCAAAGAAACATTCTTAAAAAAATACTTTGAAGTATTGCTAACGAAGAACGACTTCTGGAAGTAATTATTGAACAAAACAAAACTGGAGTAATTCGTCTCCTTGATGCTACAAATAGATAACCATGAATTTTAAATTTTTGACTTCAATAAGTGAAAACATTATTCTTAACAGGATCTTCAAAATATCCACAGCTCACCAGCGTGTTGACGGGGTTGGTGGTCTAATGACTTCCGCTTCTGCTCCATAATCAGAAGGTCATGGGTTCAATCCCAGGCCCATCCCTTTCCTCGTACTTAGTATCTTTGCTTCTATCTTCCATTCTTAAACTATCACACTCAAACTATTCGTTGATAGCAAACGCTAGAACCAGAAACGGACGAGAAACCGTTTCCCTAACGCTTCCATTCTTCCACGCGCATGCCTTTTCTTACGCCTGATACATAGGCAATCTGCTAACTTTCAAGATTTATCCTTACTTATTAAGGGTAGACTTAGAACGACCGGACCAGCGGACTAGTCCCTGAGCACGGTGATATTTACGCTGTAGAAATATTTCACTTGTTGCTTGTTCAGTGTCTCACAACTTTCTGCCTCTCTGCTTTATTCCATTGTCATAGGTAACCGTTCGATCGCGTTTGAATGATAAAAAGCTTATGCTTAAGTAAAGTGAATGGTGAATTTTTAATAAAACCGTTATTTTCATTCTTCCTCTACATTTGGTGCATGAGTGAATCTTTCTCGATCGTGACTTTCACGGATGATGCGTCTCCGCACGGCATAAAAACTAACAAGGCAGGCTCTTTACTGATGTTAATATCAAGTTTTATTGTAAACATGTGACGTCACTCCTATCGTACCACATACCTTCCGGACCACTAGATCATTTTTATCGCAATTTTTTTCGAGGTGGATAGGAATGACGTCGTCGATTAGCTGTCAGTTTTCGGAATATAACACCTTCTTAATATAGTACACCGTACGTCTCCGTATTTCACGACTAACGTTGTTATTAGCCGTTAACAAGGATCCGAAGTAGACGAACTCATCAACCACCTCAAAAGTATCCCCGTGTATCGTAACACCACGTCCGTCCCACTGAGGCTCAGATTGGGTATTACTTCTAGTACTGCAGTAGTACAAAAGGTACCCAAGTTTGACAGATCGCAGAACACTTTTCACGGCATTCTAGTTTACCTTATGAGCCATAAAATTTTGAGCAACTGCAAGGAACTTGGAGATCTTTCGTAACACTGCTTCCTAGGCGGGCTCTGTCGCGCTCGGTTCCGCCTATCAGCATGTACTTTATTTTCGATGTATTCACCACCAGGCGGGTGTACAGCTCTGCCACAGTTCCAAATGTTCTGGCGACAATATTCATATCATCCGCGAAGCAAACAAATAGGCTGGATCTTGTGAAAATCATACCTCGGTTACGGTTATGAAATGTGCAATAATTTGGGTTTTGCTAGGGTTCATAATTGTGTGAAAAAGTCAATATAATCAATTCAAAAGCTCAAAAGCTATGGAAAATTACTTTTCAATGTATTCGAATCCTCTGAACAGAATCTCAATAGAGAAACGAAAAAGTAGATTGGAGTACCCTGTACCTTTTAATTCCTTGCTAATTGCTTATCTTTCAAAGATACGCGTATTTCGGCTACAGGTATGTTCCGTTTTTATCAACACGATCGGCTATTTTCAGTTGGTAAAAACGGATCCTTGACAAAAACGGAATAATTTTCTTAGACAAAATATTTCACAAATCTGAATAAAAAATGGCAGTATTTACAGGAAAGTAGATATTTTTACCAGATATATGCAAACTATTGATGTTTAGGGACTGTAAGGAATCTTTCGATCGTTCATTAGTACAGGTCGGACTCGATTATCCGGAGTATCGATTTTTTTTTCACTCCGGATAATCGAATCCTCTGGATAATCGAATCGCTAAGAAAAAAATTTAAATCTTCGATGAAAGAACTTAAATATTATCTGTTTTCGTTGTTTTATTCATATGATGCGGTGGCGTAGCCAGAAATTATTTCTAGGAACAGAAGGGGTATTTACAAGAAAACAAAATTCTTGATCAGCATACACAAAAAAAAAACACTTTTTCAAACCCCCCCCCCTCCTTCTCTCAAATACGTTCAAAACTGTAAAACCATTCTTATTGTATATAACAATACCAAATTATCTCAGATATATGCATAAAAATTGAAAAACAAGAACATCAAAAAACAAATTCCGGATAATCGAGTCTAAAATTCCGGATAATCGAATCCCGGATAATCGAGTCTCCGGATAATCGAATCTCCGAATAATCGAGTCCGACCTTCGTAATGAAATTGGATTGCAGTTTTCTACTTATGGTCAGAATGTCAATAGATGTATCATGGAATATTAGAAAGATAATCACATAAATGTACTATTCACTTTTGGGGGGTCAAACATGTAAAAATCGCGAATGCGAAAGTGTGTCAAGTTTGTCATTATAGTTTGTTATAGAAAAGTTAAACTTTTTTTTCTACTTTTACTTCTGATTCTTCCTCTTCTTTCTTTATAGCATTACGTTCAAACTGGGAAAGAGCCTGCTTCTTAGGTTAGTATTATTATAAACACTCCAACAGATAAAAGTCAAAAAAAACTTCCTACCCGAAATTTGGCCAGAATTTGAAACCCCTCTCAACGACACATACTTCAACCAATAAAATGTAATTTTAACTTAAGGACATATCCCCATGAGTACCAAAATGGCCTCTAATATGGCACCTTACTTCCCCCTTCGCTTTCCGCTCCCTCCTCCCACACTTCTCACAGTGTTTTGGAGAGCGATCACAAAAAATGATTATTTGAAGTTACTAACCTTATTGTAGAGCGGTGGTTTCTTAACTGAAAGCATTCCATAATATGTTTTTCACAAATCACCAGTTTTTGAATGCAAATACGTAGTTATTGCTGTAACTTGTGTTGTAAAATACCACGCACTTGCGAATCACTTCTTCTTCACGCACCGAGATATTGTTTGCTGGCTTTTCGGTGCCCGTTCTAAAACTCACTTTTAATCGTATTTCTACTCACCGTAGCAATTCAAAAATCTAATGCGATACTTGAAACACTTTGATTATTCACGCACGATGCTCCTGGGAGCAATAAATCACTTATATTAATCAATTTGTGCTCGAAAACAGCACCGGAACGCGAATTCACTGAGCCAACATTGTTTATGATTCGGATGCGCCGCTCTCATTGATTGGAAGTGATGCCAGTTTTTATGTTTGCAATTAGAATGGTTTGGATATTCATACACTTGCTAGAACCACGTATTTTATAATTTCATAATACTCAAAAGGTGTACAATGTCACAAGTGTTTCAAAACATTTTTATGCGTGAGAAAAACAATGTACGACGCAATTTAACGGCAAAAATGAATATAAGATATTATACAGTACAATTGACTGTAGAATTCAAATGCATACTGATGGCAACTTTCTCCGTCCATGAGAAGCGAGAGAAGAGAGGAGAAAACTGCCAAAAAAAAGTAAACAACACACGCATGGTGTGAAAAATGCTTGTAATTTTGGTCAAAAAACTTGTTTTCACTATCAAATGAAATAAATTGTGATTTTGAGTTTTTGTGAAGTTGTTGATGGATTCATATCGACCATAATACCTTTGTATGAAACGTGTGCAAGTAACACTACCTACATAATGTTGTTGGTGGAGGTATACATGAAACATGATGATTTATTTTTGGCCGACGCACATAACATTGTGCTCCGCCTTGTTGGGTGGCTCGAGAGGGTGCTTTAGCGGGTGGCTCGAGCGGGTGGCAACATTATGTTTACGTGCTCAATGAACTTTCATCTTAACATACAGTTCTCGTCGTTCATTCAGTAAAACTAACGTTGAGTCAAACACATAGAATCATTCTATGAATTGAAAACCTAGAAGTGTACACGCTCCACAAAAAGCATTCCTTTTTGACCTTTTTGTTTGGAAAACCCTGTGTTAATAGTTTCAATAAATAAGCTACTTGAATAAGTCTATGGCAGTTTTTTTTATGAGACTCTTCATATTTTTTTTATCTTCCGAGTCGGACATCGTCCCGTAGATGGGCAACATCGAGTCCGAAACCGGCCGACTAAAAAGGTAATTTTAACTCCTTTTAATCGTTGTAAGAACAATAAGTGTTGTGCCCTGTCTCACGTCGCGTCTTATAAGCAGGCTTTATTCTGCTCATCTTGATCTGATAGATGAAGCTACCTCGTACGCTCACAACAATTATGAACCAGCATTCGCTGTTGGTTGAATAATCCGTGGCTGAGAGAGTGGAGAGAAACGTTGGCTCTTTCCAAACGCACATCTTCCATTTGACAGCTCTAGCTTCCTGCGAGGCTCTGCAAACACATCATCATTGCTTTTGGGATGAACTGAGGTTGGTTTCTCCGTCAACGCAAGAGCATGATTTCGCTTTCCTCTTTGCCCTTTTGGGCAAAGAGCAACAAAGAGACAACGAAGAGCTGCCTGGAAATGCTCTTCCCCGAACTGAGAAATAGGAAAACATGCTCTCCCCCTAACTGAGAAAGGGAGAAAATAATCTCTTTCTCTTTTAAGCACTGAGGTTGTCAAAACAAACTCTTCACCACTGTGGGAATGAAAATAACAAAACACAAACGTGTGAACTCTTCATCCCGCAGAGCTCGTACCCTCAGTTTGTGTGTGGGTAAAATCGCTTCTCTTTTGTAGTTGATCATTAAAAGGGGGAAAAAGAGGATAAGTCAAGAGCAAGGAAAAAGCCTGCTTATAAGTGGTCTTTATTTCGTCTTAGGTCGAAAGGTTACCGCCTCTTCTTCCATGACAGAATATCTTGAGTTCATTCCTTGGTCCATTCCTCATAACAAAGAATTGAACAATGTTTGAACAATTATTTCTATCATATTTACATCGAGAATTCTACGATGCCATGTTTTATAAGAAAAAGAAGAATATCTGCATCTGCATACGTACCGAGTTCAACTAATTACAATCGCTAGGACGTAGCCAGGACAAATTTCGACTATTGAAGGATGTGCCTATATTGTCTTGTAGATAATATCGAAAATTTAATCCTGATGCATTTAAAAAACATTTGGCTTGCTTCAAAATATGTCTTAAGTTTATAATCTAAGCGTTCGAAAACATAAAAAAAATCATGTTTTTGTGTTGATAAAAACGGAATAATTTGTTGAAGAAATCGAAAAAAAAGAGTTTGACAAAATCGGAAAATGACAAAAACGGAACATACCTAGTCTCAAACCCACTGTACTGTAATTTTTATTATTTTATCATTATTATAGAAAACTTTTCAAATAATATACAGGAAGAATTCCTTTTATGGCTAAGTTGCCCGTCATTCGTTTAGACAGCCATGTTGATTTTGCAGCTTGCAATTTGGAAGTGATGAAACTCAGTCATCATAAGTAATATCGATTCAGAAAAGTATCACTACTTGCACTTACAGGCAAAAAGTATGCTGATACTTTTTCACTTATGTCAGTGCAAAACGAAGTTATTTTCTTTGCTTCGCAGTCGTAAGACAAATTAGCCACAATCTTCAACGACCAGTACAAATTTCAATGACGGCCTACTTCGCCTTAACCCCAATCTACTGACTGATATATTCTCCATATTATCATGTTAGAAATTGTTATTTTGATTTCTCGATGAGAACAATACTCAATTCGATTCGGTCCCTTAACGTGTAAGAGAAGTAATTCGTATATTTTAAAGGATTCATCTTTTCTTCGCGATTTTTAAAGAGCAATTGCGTCACGCATCCATGAGTAAATTTGGAAATTTGGATTGAATGGCCCATTTGATTCTTCACTTGAATTGTATAATCATAGCTTATTTTGATACAATTTTAAATATTGTTCCCTTGGAAAGAAACACGCATTCCAAAGAAACCTCCGGTGTTTACCAGAAGCGACTCCAATTGAAAAAATGTCTTTCTTACTCATGGAATTTGAAAAGTTTTTTCGTCTCTTTAACGTAATCGGCTCCTCTGGACAGAATCTCAATAAAGAGTGTGTGATCAATCGATTATGTTTGCGACTCAAACAGCTGTCTAGTTCTATAGATTTGTGCTCTTGAAAATTTTAGGTTTGGCTTCGATGAATCAAACCTTAAGGTTTTTAGGCAAAGTTGTTCACTTTCAGAAGTTACGCATATTTGCGAAGCAAAAATAAATACAATGTTTTCTGATGAAGGCGTTTGAAAACTGGTACATAGACTCATTTTACAACAAGTTTATGTTTGTACTAACCGATCCAAGTACTTAGTACACTTATCCCGACACGGAGATCATAACAATTACACATCTTGGAAATCAATCCCTCGTTCAATCTCCATCATCTTACATAACTTTCCAATTTGCGTCTGCTCAAAATGTATATCACAATCAACTACCTTCAAATTGTACTCACAAATCATTGAAAGTAAAAGTTTTCTATTGATACCAATCGCATTGAGCGAGGCTAAGAGCGGTAGGCAAATGAACCGATTCCGCTATTTTTTCGCCCTTGTAGTAGTAGTCTCGCTTTAGCTCGTCATTCGCTCTCGATTCCCTGATTGGTCACACTTTACTTTCAATCGGCCGGTTTAAATAACTTCACTTTCAATTGAAGCAAACGTCTTGCAACTAAAATCCAATCATCACCACCGCATACCTGGTCTGGTTGCAATTCTTACAAACGAAAAGTGTATTACGCAAAATTTCGGTGCATTGAAGTTCGAGTTTTGCCAAATTTGCTACCCGGATAAAAAATTCAACTTATTTGTTAGTTGATTCTACTCATACATCATAAAAACAGTGATGAGCAATAGAGTTTATTTAAACGATAGTGTAGACGGCCTTACAGTTGAGGTCGAAATACGCGTATCTGTCAAAGGATACATACTCTAATGGAATTAAATGATATAGTACTAAATTCGGGTTTTCATTTATTCATAGGTATTCCACTAAATTTTATCTTGTTATAAACAAAGCAGGAAGAGCAAGGTCAAGGTTTGCTAATTTTTATTGGTCTTCTGAAAATCGTGAAAATCGGTAAATTGATTGCAAAACATGGTGTTGTTTCAATAGAACCTATTGTACTTCAACAACTTTCTTTATCAGGGCACAGATAGTCAATGTAGATGATCGCACTCTTCCACGCTGTTCGGGGGCAAGGAACATCAATCAAAAATTCACCTGTACTAGTGTTGGTTGGCAAGCGCGCGGTGTAGATTTTGCTCCACCAACTCCCGGCCAATTGATGCCCTCGAGAGTTCAAATCGGTCATCAGTCATCTCTAGTTCGGGTGCGGAAGGGTTTGAGCCGCAAAGAGCGTTGCCACCTGCCTTTTTGTAGTTTGTTTTTTTTTTCTATGGCATTTTGCGAGAGTGCGATGCGAGGTTAGAGATTAAACAAACAGCAAACAGAAATTAGATATCTACTTCTGTTTTCGCTAATCATCGCAGCAGTTCATTGTGAAAGGGGGTTGTTCCATTTGGAGTGTAATTTCAGTTTAGGTTTTCAAATCGGAATTCCTACAATGGGTATGAGTAGGAAAGCCTCTTCAAAAAAACTTCAGTAATGGGACGTACAGTAACTGCCCATAACTGCATATTTGTATCATTCGACAAGAGTAGGCATTGAATAAATTGGATACCAAGTGTGCATTCTATGGCAGTATGAGAAAACTAAAACTTCTAAAACTTACCAAGAACTCAAAAGTGCTTATTTGCGGCTGAAATTTTGTATAACTCATATCGCATACTGGGTGGAAAGTCAGAAAATAATTCTGACATTAATTTCATTGCTACTACATTACGAGACTCATGTATAATCTCAATGTGACTGTTATGCGGTTATAATTACCAATGTGACAAAATGACATGGTTTTTTTTTAATTTTCTAGAACAATCTCACATATTTCAGTAAGTTGATCGAAAAAATTTATCATTTCATGACTCTCCCCGGTATTAACTCGAAATTGTCAAAAATGTCTAATGTGATAAATATGCAGTTATGGGACATATACAATGCACCAAAGCCGTTTTCTTATACAAAATGGTCAACTTCAGCGAGCTATATTTCCGCCGTTTCCCAACCGATTCTTTTCATTTATTTTCTGTGATGAACCACAAATTACCTAAATTTTTGAAAACTATTGAAAAAGTTGTGTGAATGTGGCGGAGTCTGGAAATTTGCAAACAGGTACCTACGACGCTACTCAATAGAGACAACGGCAATACATGGCTATTCAACTTGGTACCTACTAATCGTTCCCGTGACGTACCTTTCAGCTTTTAAAGTTTCAACAAAAGAGGGGTGGAATGTACCTAAACGTACCTACCCTCTGTAACGCTTTTTGTACGGAAAATTTCAAATATTTGTATGGGCCGTAACGCTTGAGCATACTCCCCTCCCCCTAGAGCGTTACGTAATTTGCATTTTATATGTCCGATAATGTAATAATGTCATACGCTGAGATTTGATTTATTTAATAAATTTCCGAGCTGTTTATCGGAGTACTTTTTAGTAAGTAGAAACCGAATTTAGTACTGTACCATTTAATTCCATTATAGCTATGTGTCCGTCTGCAGTATCTATACTAAAAAAAGGACAATTTACACCATCTTCTGCCAAAGGCTACACTGACTTAACGATCACTATCATTAAGCAACGGACAACAGTTTCCACCGAATGGAGCGGGAATCAAACCCATACCTCATGCACCTAAACAACTGACGCCGCTAACAACATGGCCACGAAACCCGAAATGTAAGCTTGTATCCATTGTATTTACAAGTTATACATTCTTAATCAAAATTCATTTCCTAATTTGATAGTAAGGAGTTCAATAGTGCGGAACAATATTAAGGTATGGAGCTTAAAACCATGCGTTGATGTTGTTTCTGTTAAGAAGCGTGCAAATTAACAGACTCTCAGTCACATGCAAGTTGAAGAAACATTTTGATGTCTAAAACAAGTTCAGCCAGCTAAGATTTTCAATCGTGAGGTGGTTTCTGATTTTTTCCTGTTCTCGCTTAGTGTTTATGGAATCTACCATCGAGAGAGCTTTGTTTGAAGAGGATCCACCACAGAAAGACATGATCTGAAGAAGTAAAAAGAAAGACATTTCTGAAGAAGTAAAAGAAAAGCTAACACCCGGTAGCCATAGGATTAAGATGGGCTCCCATATTGTGAGGATAGCTGAGAAAGAGTACATCACGGAATCGATTAAATCCCACTATGCGGAATTGGACAAGCTGATGACGAAGTGCTAAACGTGCGAACCGTGTACAAGTAATTGTAATAGAAATTATAGTGGGTTGACATCCATGCTAGACAAGATTGATGAGATGTAGAATAATGTGATCCCTTATATAGAATATGAATCGCTAGGTATGTAAGTTAGGTAGATAACGTAGAGTACAGTGGGGTACCACGGAGCGGAAAAGCATTGTAGGTATGAAAATAGAAATTCATTTTATTTTTCGTTATTGTTACTTCCGTTAATTGTTAATTGTAAGTAATGTACAAAAAGGTGTTCTGCTCGACTAAAAATCCACCTTCTGCATGTATGAAACGAACATCTTGGGCGAGCGTCACAGCATCTGCTTTGGACTCAACGCTGCAGAGCATGTCCTCCACGTACGTCCCGTTGCAGATTTTTTTTTTTTTTCTATCTTTATTAACGAGATTTTTAGCCCTGGGCTAGTTCATCTCGGGACCAACGGCTTTACTTCCCTTCCGAAGGAAGTCGTCACTAAATTTTTTTTTGTGACTATCTCGGGGATGGGATTCGATCCCAGGTCCTCGGCGTGAGAGGCGTGTGTTCTAACCACTACACCAGGCCCGTCCCCCTCCAGTTGCAGATTGCCTCATCCGCATTTGGGAACTGTTACAAATAAAAGTTATTCATTTCAAGTTTTCTTATGTCAAATATCTATACTTTTGGATAGGCAACAAAAATGTCAGATTTTTGCATATTATAATGATATATATTTTTTAAGGTTTTTATTACAAATACTCCATGATCTATCACAAATTTTGTACGACAAAGTCGCAATTTGTGCTTAACTGATAAGAGGAGCTTCCAGAAAAGTAACACCATCAACAAAGCATTGGCGAAAAAATCGCTGAAATTCTAAATCTGCTTATGATAAGCACAAGAACATAACGTGTGAAAATCAGATTTTTATCTGCACAAGTCTCGAAATGGCAATATGATAAAGTCGTACCCATAGTTTTTGGGACACTCTATAGTTGATACTGAATCGAGGTAATGCTTAAATTTCATTATATAAATATTTGTTTGCCTTAACCTGTTACTCGTGTTTAGTATCTTTTCGTTATTTTGCTACGTCTGGAAAGCGGTACCGTACGGTAGTTGTGATTCCTAGTTTGTTTTCATGTTGGTGATTTTATGGTTCTGTTACTTAAAATATTTAAGAGCTGTTCAGAATGAGATTTGTAGGTATTAAGCTGAAAAGCCATGTATTGCTGTTACCTTTGTTTTTGTTGAGTAGCGTGGTTGGTACCTTATTGCAAATTTTCAGACACATGCAATTTCCAAGGAACATTTTGCAAAAATTTGATATACACCGTCGTAATTGTAAAGACATGTTCTGAGTCAGCTAAGATTTGAAATGTGAGTTAATCATGTTCGCTCTAAGTGTGTATGGAATCTAATATCGAGAGAGCTCTGGAGAAGTGTTTGATCCGTTTAATCTGCATGCTCCTTTGAGGGCGAGCGACGGAATTCGGATCGTGTCCGAATCTCATAGTAACCGCACTATCGCACAGTGGGACGGAATAAAAAAAAGTGGGACATGTGGGTTTGCGCCAAAACTATCGGTTTTAGCGTTTTGGTGTCTTCTGCAATGTTTCTTCTTTTTAAAAGTACTTTATTATAGAAATAAAAAAAAAATCGTTTTCAATTGTATACACTGAGAAAAAAAATTAACTTTTTTATTTTTTCTCAAAATTGAAAACTACCTAAGGAAGTATTGTAGGTTACGTCATTTGAAGAAATTTTGTCGAAGACGAAAAAATTCTAGCTCTCATACTTACTAAGTTATATGATAAAAATGATGTTAACCCCCTTAAAAATGATTTTTTTACAATATCTTTTTTATATGATTTTTTTAATTTTTACAATGTTCTACAATGTTGTAGATACTCCAAAAATACACATTTTTGCTGAAGAGACTAAAGCGCTATCTCTTATTTTGAAAGAGCTATGAACTATTTCTTCTTTTTTATACGTCACCTTTAAGGGTTAACAGCTTGCAAAGTTGTAGGTAGTAGCAGTTAATTTTGACGTTATACTGTTCAGTAACTTACACATTTTCAAAACATATATGAACCAGAGCGGGATCCAATGGGATCAATAATGTTTTTTAAGTTTAACGATCTTGATGTTATAACATAATATTGCAGTTTTCAACAATTATGATGGACATATTATGCTTCTGAATAATTTTATATTGCTTTTGAGGTTCATATGTATTGCAAAACAATAGTAAGCAATTGGTTTCAATATTGGAGTACCTTTTTTAACTCATGTTAGAATATTGATTTATTTTTGGAGATGTTTCCTTCATCCAAATTTAGTTCATATCTGTTCAACAAATTCATCGAATTCTAATATTTTCTTCTGCTGGAGTTATAATTAAAGCTCATTTAAATCATTTTCTTCCCAATCTTCATCGTCGGAGGAATTTGACCAATCGTTGTGAGAAACATCTGCTTAGCTATATGTAAAGCATTACGACTGGTACAAAATGCCATCCAGTGTTCACCGTGTTCTGATTCATGGCGCTGAAATAGTCAGACATTGCATCGTTCCAGTCGGAACTTTATCTGAAGAACCTCAAGAATGTCGAAATAAGGACATCAAAAGTTTTCGCGAAAATTGATCAAGGAAATGCTCACGGTAAACTTTTCAAATATTTATGTCTTCTCAAATAATAAAGCATACTTTTCTTTTTAACAGTGTAGCAACCAATCAGGACATTTTCAACCGCCTCATGGTATCTTCGGATCCGCTGATTTCATCCATGCGAAAAATTCCAAAGAGGAAAAGTATTCCGTTTCGAAAAGAAGTATTGGAATGTTTGAAAGAACCAGAATGTTTGAAAGAAGGAACATTGCAGAAGACACCAAAACGCTAAAACCGATAGTTTTGGCGCAAACCCACATGTCCCACTTTTTTTGATTCCGTCCCACTGTGTATCGGTATCAATCATCCGCGTAATTGTATCTTTATCGTTTACCAAAACAAATCCTTTCCCATATCCAAACTCCCAGTGCTTACTTGTGGAAGTGCAAAGGACTCCTCCGCTTCCATAAAGCAAGTAACACGTCAACATTTCCCTCCCATTCCCAAACTGATTTGCATTCGGACGCAGCCGGCGCCGGTATTGTTTGTTATAATAATGAGAGCACCAGTACCTACACATTGAGGATGCTACTGATACACATTGAGGATGCTACTGATTCTGTTGGTTCCCTGTGTAAGTACAGCTGTTCTGGCAATAACGGAGTAGCAAGTTCGGGCGGTCAATCATTGCTCATGCTCTAACATCACACACATATAGACATGGCATATTCGAAGAAGTAAAAGAAAAGCTTACACCCAGCAGCCATAGGATTAAGATGGGCTCCTATATTCCACTACATATTGCGAGGAAAGCTGACAAAAAGTACATCACGGAATCACGGAATCACGGAATTTTGCTCGCAGTTAAAGGGCTACATCCCAGTGAACCACGTATTGTATAAGAATATGCATCCAAAATCACATATTCGTACGCCCAACAACAGAATTGCATAAGCTGCCAAATTAAGCGTTCTCAATGTTACGCTGTGTGCGACCGCTCTTTCAAAATCATCCATTTGGGATGGTTCATCATGTAGTAAGTATACCGAACAGTAGACGTATTTCCTGTTGAGGTCACCAACAGAAACAACGATTGTGACAGCACATACATCTCTGGTAGTTAACTCAGAAATAAGTGTAACAACGATTGCTTTTTTAACAAGCACAAACGCGCGGGGTATGAAGCGCGAGTTTGCCATTTCAAGTTTGCTGAAAGTAGCAAAAACTGGTAATTTTCAATACCAACAACCTAAATGAGCCCTGGATAAGATCTAAAATACCTAAAATAATATCTCAAGCATGTTCTACTGATACCAAACTGATAGTTAGATCAGGTATTGTAATACCTAAATAATACGTGATGGATTTTCATATAAAAGTGAGATTTTTCAATAATAGTGAAATACCTCAAGCAGTCCTCAATAGCTGTAGAATACCTCAATGAAGTATTATTAATTATTTTAAACAATTTTCTCAATACCATTATAATACCAAATTGAGGTATTGTTAACTGAACAATATCTAATTATGGTATGATACCAAATTATGGTATAAGTATGTTATTACGAGTTATATTTTCCTCCTCGGGTAGCCACTACCCAAACTAATCAGGATTGAGCTGTTTGCAATCTCAGCATGAAAATCAATTGAAAGTCGCCAAAGGCAAAAAGCACAGAATACACTGTGTAAAACGCATAATGCGAAACCATATAAGTGATAACTTAAATTGAATAGCAGCGTATTCATAATCTCACCCTTATTTAGCCTCAGGCAAGAGACTGAAGAAGAACAGCCGATTGTCTTGGAGGAACACAAGGTCACCAAACTGACCTTGATGATGTTGAGGAGTATTGAGCCTACTTAAAAATGACGTTTGGAATAGTATAAGAAAATGACTAAGAAAACCTATTCGTCCTAGACAATGTGCTGGACGATGTGAAAAAACACTCAATCAACATTGAGGTGGTATCGCACTATTCCTAAATCCTGACTAAGATTAAACGAACGGAGGAGTGCCAGACATGACGAGCAGACTACACCCGTATAACGACATTTGAGAGTGACTATCCGGACTTATCAAGCTCTGACAAAATAGCGAATTTTCACGGAATTCAGTGACTTACCAGATCGGCTTTTCATGGAATGGCTGAATTAGAACACAATTTTATTATTATATCTGAGTGTTAAACTAAATAATTTGGATGGGTTACATAAATGAGCGTACAAAATAAATTCCTTCTTGAGCTTATTATCTCTTTTCTTCTTCCACTTATTCCACCACTCTGCCAGAACATCGTACGATGATCATAGCCATGTTAAAGTAAAGCCTACAGCACACCATGAAGATTATGCAATTTGATCGTTTCCTTTTAGTTATAGAAAAATTGCATTCTGTAGCCATAGGATATTTTGCGAAAGAATAACGGCACTTTCATCTGCAAACCGAGTAATTCCCTTCGAGACAATAATCGATGTCTCTGACCTACAACACAACTCGGTTTATCACGACTCAAAAACAAACTTTTGGTGACGCACACTAGGACACACCGAAACATTATTAGCATCCATCTCCGAATCATAAATCAAGTGCCAGTTAGTAGGGTATCCAGCATGCCCCACGAACTTCGATTAGAAATGCCTCTTAGCTGCTTTGCCGCACACTTTGGTGGCCATCCACGGCCCGATTGAAGAACGGCCTCACCAAACCTTGGCGGTCAGTGGAAAAGGCTAGTTAAAAAAAGCACTTGTAGATCTACACTCACTCACCAACCGGTCATCGTGGCACCGGGGTCCGGTTTTCTTAAGAGTTGTCAAAAAAAAAAAAAATTCCAAACATGTTTAGTTCACAATGCTAACATAAACAAACATAAACAATCATAGACAATGATAGTTCAGAGCATAATTTTGAAAGAAAATTCTTCGTTTGTTTATACTAAATAGTTGCACATGCCCAAAATCCTTAATTTTTGCTTAAAAGCTCGACTATTTTAACGTACTTAAAACTCTTACAAATTTAGTTCTAAGTATTAGTCACGTATGCAAATATATGTTAATCTCTTGTTACCCCTATTAAATTAAGAACTTTCAGTGTAGGTTTGTCAAAAAATAAAAGTACAGCTTCCTCATAACGTACAAATCGCTTCCCGTGGAGACATCTTGATCAAATGCCTTTTGAATTCTAATGAATCGATTCGTTTTTTTAATGTTGAGAATCTCAAAATGCATGGAAAGCAGCATATTTTAAAATAGTGTTCTATGAAAACTGCAACCCTAACACTAGTTTTAGTCTAAACTTCGAAATTTTCAGAATGCGCAATCGTTGCCATGATTTTTCTTGAATCTGAACCACTGTGACGTTGAATGCATGATAGGCTCAATTTGCGCGGCCCAAAGTCAGAAGCGCAGAACAACTCTCCAGGTCTAGAGGAATCCAGGTAATCGGGGGGAAAGAGCAGTCCAAGAAGCGTGAACGCGCGCGGGGGCAAAAGGCTTTAGACAAATTGACAGCCATTTTTCTCGCGCGTCTTGCGTCGCAACTTTCTCCTCCATCATAAGCGTCATCGGTTTTAGGAACAAGCATGCAAGGAGTGTTGGTTAAGGGTATGTGATATTTCGAATGATTGTATCAAATGGCGTTTTAAAAATGTTCTTTGCAGTACACATATTCAAAAGACGTAACGTGATAGTAACCGCTAACTTTATTTTATTGTTGCCAATGGATACTGATGTGGATAAATAGTCTTTGTTCAAAATGGCAGATATCATATATAACTGACCGCTGAACTACTGCATATTAACAATCTTGTCTAAGAATCATGGATAATCAATCTATTGTAATTTCTATTACTAATACTCATTATTCGATGGCTCCAGGTCGATAAACTTATTTTATGCTCGTATCTAAACATGGACCAGTCTAGTGTAATTTCGATTAAAATTAATTGTATTCCTTAAAAATTCAATAAAAATTAAGCTGCAAAATATAAACAATTGATATCAAGATACTCTTTGAGATTATTTCAATCACTTTACGAGTTCTTTGGGCTGTGTGTTCCATCAGTGCTTGTAATTTTGCTTTAATTTTCGATCCCGTTTGACCAATGGAATCTTGAGGGGATGTACTTACTCTTTTCGTATCGTGATGGATTACACAGCGTAACAAAAATGACATTTTCGCGTGACTCAAGAATCAAATTATGTGTCTCTAGTAGATTTTGGGTCTCTGGAATCTGATGCCGTTCTCAGAAATGTTCCAGCACGTTACAATTTTTAGCTACAGGTCGCCAAAGTTGTCTAAAATATTAGTTTTATTGATGTTTACATGAAATTTAAGGTATGATTTATCAAACTTTTTTGTGATATAATCTACCAAACATGCTAATTAGGACTTAAACTTTCAATTAAGATACAATTTAGTAAAAAAAAATTCCCCCGTAACGCGGGTAGATCACATTTTCGAGGTGCGTCACGAGGTAAGATCTACCATATTGTACTCTTGTTATATCAGTTCTTTTGAATACTCATAAGTTACGGTCGGAAGAGTATAAGAGAGTAACACTAAGACCCACCTACAGTATTGAACAAAACATTTGCAACTTTTTCGATTTTCCATACAAAATGACCAACTTTGGTAAGCTATATCTCAGTTATTTTTGGACCGTTTTGAATGAAATTTTGGCAAAGCATCAGACATAACTTGAATTTTAACATATATTTTTGAATGATTTTTCCAATCACAAGTTTAAAAACAGTAACGGTTTATCTAAAGTGAACTTTTTGACGATTTTTTATAAATGACATAACTAAACATATTGAAGGAATAGCTTCATGGTATCTTCAGCAAAGTTATAGATTTCAACGAGATGAACAAGTTTGCTGAAGACAGTTTTTGTGTAAGGCTATCAGATATTGAGATATATCGAATTTTTCGTCAAAAATTACACTTTAGTTAAACCGTTATTACTCATAAACTCGTGATTGGAAAAATTATTCAAAAATATATGTTAAAATTCAAGTTATATCTGAGGTTCTGTGAAAATTTCATTCGAATCGGTTCATAAGTAACCGAGATAAAGCTTACCAAAGTTGGTCATTTTGTATGGAAAATCGAAAAAGTTGCAAATGTTTTGTCCAATACTGTATTTGTCCTAGATGATGAGGAGGTCGATGTGGAAAAATGGCTCAATCAGCATCTGAGGTTGGTTTCAACTCATGAGACAATTTCTGTCCGAGTTCAAGAGTTTATCTAGGAGGGAAACGATTCCGAATCAGTGGAGTAGCAGACCTCTTAACTTCTAAAATAAGCTTTCTGTTTCAAGGAATCTAAATGTCTCATGCGATGAAACCTGTTCACAGTTTCAAAAAACAATTTCACGGTAAAATTTAGTTTAAATTGCATTTTTTCAACATACTTGCGGTCTTCATATAAAATTTTTCGTTTCTCTTATATGGCAAAATACAATACTTTTAATAATATAAACATTAATTATTGTTTTATACATGAAGTTTGAACTTCGTTACAAAGTAAGCAAATAAATTGCCGTACAAGTTGGCAAACTTGCATGCAAGTTGGCTGAAACAGTCAAATTTTCCATTTTCAACAGTCAATATCTCGAAAACTAGACGTGCCATGATATTTCTGAAAACTCCAATGGACTCAGCAGTTTGGTCAATCCAAGTTCAAGCATTAATCTAAATGCTTCTTCTGGTGTCTCAAGGACCTGTGAGTACACACTCAATCTGTTCGGTAAAAATAACTGGGTTTTGGAACTACCGAAAAAGTCAGTAAACTAAAAAAAAATGTCAGAAATCGAAAACCAGAGATTTTTTACTGAAATTTTGCAGAGAGCTTCCTTTTTATATCATATATTGATAAAAAATTAAACATGGCGAAATTTGCTTTTCAATTACGCGTAGCGACAGTTTTCATTTTACTGACTGTTTCGGTAGTTCCAAAACCCAGTAATATTTTACCGACCCCAGTAATTTAATCTTAGTGTGTATGATAATTGATTATGTCTGATTTTGATGTTCAGAAATTAAAAGGTGATATATCTTCCAGAAACTTCTAAGTGATATTCAATTCACAGTGTTTTTTCCATAATAAATCCATTAGGATCTCTATTTGATTCATCACGATCAATCAGGAGCTCTCAGGAAAATTTTAAGGGCTTCCCAGAGCGTTCCTAATGCACCATACACACGATCAGCCTGTTTGACTAACATTTGTACCTCCCCAAAGTTAGACAAACCAATTTATACAGTGAACAGTGAACACATTTTCCTATAAATTATCTTGATTTTGAACGAAAAAACTGCTGTTGAAAATTGTGAAATAAATTACGGATCCTGCCCCTTTAAGAAAAAGCTCCAGAACACCCTCTACGAAATTATCTAGGGGTTTATCAGGAATTCTTACATGAAATCCTCCACGAATCGTTATTCAGATACTTTTCCAGGAGTTAACTTATATTTTTTCTTTAGCAATTCTACATAGAATTGTGTAAAATATTCTCCAAATTCCACCAAGGATTCATCAAAACAAAAAACCTCCAGAGGCTCTCCCAACACTTCCTACAGGTTTTTTTTTTCAGAAATTGCATCAGGGCATACCCTTAATATTTACATCAGAAATTTATTTGAAGATTTCTACAAAAAATGCCCAAAAAATTACCACAGCAATTACTCCTTAAGAAAATATTTCGAAAACTACACTTGGGATTCATCTGGAAAATCCGTCAGAAGTTATTTCAGCGATTCATAAAGAAATTCCACTAGAAGTATTCCAGAAAATCCACAAGGGACTCTACCAGAAATACTGCTAAAAAAAATCTTCAGGAAATCCTCCATAGTTTCCTCCTGAAATACGGTATACCTTAAAAACTTCTTTCAGAGATTCCAGCTGAATTTCCTTCAGGGATCTTGCAAAATTATCACGGGATTCCTAAAAATAATCCACCAGAAATAAACATAGAAGATTCCTTCACACATGCTTTCGAGAAGTCCCGAACAACTTCCGGAAGTAGATGAAAAACCGACTTTAGTACATTCGTCAGTGATTCCTCTGGAAAACCTTCCAGGTCCTTCTTTATTTATTTCAAGGGTTTTATCAGTGATTCCTTCAGAGATTTCACTTCACCAGGGATTCATCCTGGGAATTTTCTAGATTCCTCCTGTAATTTATTCAGTGATTCATTCAGAATTTTCTTCAAAAATTACGCCAGGTATTCCAAAAGAAGTTACCATAAAAGATTCCTTCATAAATTTCACTGAAAATTCCAGTTCCCCTTCGGAAAATTCTCCAGAGATTCCTTGAGAAATTACTTTAGAAATACCCCCAGAGATTAGCATTAGAGCAATTCTCGCTGAAACCAGGCCGCCAACATCACCCATCGTTAGAATTCCAATTTTATGTAGCTGATCGCTAGTATATGCTAAAACTAAAGGATAGTCCTTTCGGTTTTCTCAAAATGGTGGACTTCTCGTACGCTAGCTAGCTAAGCACTGGGGGATTTTTTTTTCGGCAATGCAGTCTTAGGAGCAATTAAAACGACAAAATTTGTTCTATGCCCGACGTTTCAATGGTCTATGCCATCTTTCTCAAGGGTTCTATTAACGAATTGAAAACAAATTTATACATTAAAAAGGTCACAAAGATGTACAAACAAGAAATGAAAAACTTACAGAAAAAGGTCGTTCTTCGTCAGGTGGGACGTTATACACATTCAATATCGTCAAAGTTTTACAAAATGTCATCAATTTTCTACAATTTAACAATTATATAAACAATCAAACGTACAAAAGACAATTTTAAAAAATTACTTACTATTAATTTAATCGAAAAAAACTAACAGGAAAATTTTTTATATGGTGGGTCACTGCTCTAACTAATTCGTCACTTACTCTCTAATCAACAGTCATTTTGTATTTACATATAAAAGTTTGAATAGAATATTGTGTGAAAGTTATGTATGTTTATATTCTCTATTGGGCGTCGTTATCAGTAGTATTAGTGTTGTTCATTATTTGTCTATCGATATTGTTTGTTTTGATTTTTGATTTTAGTGTGTGTAAAATACCTGCATATGTTGTACTAAGACTGTCGCAATCGCTTCGCTTGTTGACCGTCTTGTCTGTGGTAATTATATGACACATTTCCAAGATAGGGAGAGCAGAGAATCGTCGATGGCAATCAAGTATCTCTGTTTTCTCTAAAGCGAAGCGGTGTTTGTTATCGGCTGTATGCTGTAGGAGAGCTGTTCTCTCTTTTAATCTGCCGAGTTCATAGCTGTTGTAGTTCGCGTCGTTGTTGTTGTTTTCGATGTCATTCATAAGTCTGTCCAATTTGTTTATGTCACTTTTATGGTGTCCTACTCTTTTCTTCAGGCTAGTTGTGGTGAGTCCAACGTAACTAGCATTACAGTCTCCACAGGGTATCTTGTAAATTACGTTGTTACGTTGCTCTTTTGGGATTTTGTCCTTAGTTTGAGTGAACAAACTTCTGATTGAAAATTCGTTCCTCATCGCCGTCGTCACATTTGGAAAATCAGTTTTGAATGTTTTGGCTAGTCGGTTTGCGAGATTTGGAACGAAGACCATGGGTTTGTAGATTGCATCGGTCTCGTGCGTTGCATTGATACTCTCTCTCATGTTCACATTTTGGTTCATGAGACGATGACGGAGGGATCTGGGATAATGATTCGTTTGCAGATGGTTATCAATTATCCGATCAACCTCTAATTTGGACATATTGGTGCTCAGTTTTCTCACTCGTTGTATGAAGTTGGTGACCATGTTCATCTTCATATGTAGTGGATGACAAGGTAGAAAATCTAGAAAGCGACTGGACGCCATTGGTTTGCAATACCATTCAGTCTTTATAGACTGATCTGAAAGACGAACTAAGACCATGTCCAAGAATGGTAGTTTTTCTTCTTGCTCTACTTCATAAGTGAACTGTATATTGGGATTGTAGCTGTTGAAGATGTTTAGTACTTCCAACACTTTATCCGGTGGTAAAGCTAAAATTAGATCGTCCACATATTTTTTTATGACTGGGATGGGAAATTTGATCTTGGTCATAACATTACTCATTAGTGTCTCCATGACCATATCAGCGATGGTGGGGGACAGTGGGTTACCCATCGCTGTGCCCGCTATTTGTTTGTAGATATGGTCATGGAGACACTAATGAGAAAGATGGCATAGACCATTGAAACGTCGGGCATAGAACAAATTTTGTCGTTTTAATTGCTCCTAAGACTGCATTGCCGAAAAAATCCCCCAGTGCGAAACATACCAGTCAAAAGCATCAAAAGGCTAGCTAAGCAGTTTGCCAAAAAAAACATTTTTTTTTTTAATTTAAGAAATTTCTTCACGTGATATGTCTCATATTTCCCTTGGAACACATAGCAAACTTAGTGACATCGTTAAGAAGAAGGATTTACTGTTTTCATAACGAATTAAGCTAAGAATCAGGCTGTTTTCCAGCAAGGCTGTAACGCCAGAAAAATAAGAACAAAAAAAGTGAGCTATACAGTACCGTAAGGCGGGGTGACATTGGGCCATAAGGGTGACTTTGGGCCAATGTTTTTACAGCAACCTAATGCCAGAATAATGAAAACAATGTGTCAAGTTTCAAGAATACGTTATAAATAGCCAATTAATAGTCATAGATTAGTTTTTTTGAAGTTCCTATTAACCATGAGATGCATCAAAAGAGGCGGTCAAAGTCACCCCCTAGGCCCAATGTCACCCCGCACGGCGGTAGCTTTAAAATCCAACAGGTGCGAACAAGGTAAAAAACTTATAGTAGAATGATAAATATCATGATGGCGTCAAAATTCAAGATGGCCGCCAGATTTTTTCACTGAAATTATTGCTCTTACTACTCATCTGGAAATATATCCAGGAATTCTTAGAACCATTCCATTAAGAATTTCTCCCAAAACCCCTACAGGGAATCCTTCAGAAATTATTCTTCTAGAGATTTCTCCAGAAAGTCATGCACAGGATTGCTCCAATAAATCCTACCAAGATTCCTCTACGATTGTTCCATAAAGTACTTCAGAATTTTTTTAAAAATTTCCTCAAAGAATTCCTTTAGAAGTTCCTCCAAAACTTCGTCCAACAATATCTCTAGAATATTAACAACTTACTTCTTCATGTTGTTTTCCATGAACTCCACTTCGATTTGCTTCAGAAATTTCTGCAGGAATTGCTGGAAGGGTTTTTATAAGAATTTTACCAGAAATACGTCCAGAAATATTTCCAGAAGATATTTCGGAAACTCCTCTGTGAATTCCTACAAAGATTGCTTTTGATGTTTTACAATCTTTTCGCTAGAAATAACTTCAAAGCTTACACCAGAAATTTGAAAGGATTCTCCCACAAGTTCCTCTATTGATTCCGTCAGTATTCTTTCTTAAATTCGGCAATTAGTTAATTAATTTAATAACCATGCGGATTGGATTACCGAACATCTCAAAAATGATTCAATATAAAAGTTACTATATTGAAACATGTTTTGAGATGTTCGGTAATCCAATCCGCATGGTTATTAAATTAATTAACTCATTACGCGTGATAAAGATGGATCAATTTTGGGTGACAAAAATCCACGTGCTCGGCTGAGATTCGAACTCAGGACTCTGATTGAAGAGCGCTTTACCAACTAAGCTACCACTACTAAGGGATTGAATTCGAAACTTGTAACTTTCTGAGTTATTGGATCACCAAGTGGCTCGGCAGTTTAGTTGGTCAAGCACTCGTCTAGCATACAAGAGTCCTGGGTTCGAATCCCAGCCGAATACGTGATTTTTTTTCATAATTTCACCCATAGTTTATTCATCTTTACCACGTGTAATGAGTTAGTTAATTCAGTAACTATTTCAAGAATTCTTAAAGCTATTGCTTCACAATTTTTTTTTTGATGAATCATTCAGGAATTCCTAAGGAATTTCAACAAGATTTACAATGTAACATTAGCAGTTGAATAATAGTTAATTCAACTGAAACAAAATAAGAGTTACTTTTAAACAAAATTTTTCATTGGGCTGCTTCAGAAATTCCTCCAGATATTTCTCCAGGGAATCATCCAAGAATTTTGTTCATGATATTTTTTTGAGATATTTCTACAAAAACATCATAAGGAACTCACCAAAAGATTCCTCCAGGTATACCACCGCTAGGAATTTCTCAAAGAATGTTTCAAGGGATTTCAAAGCCTTTCATAAATTAAGTCAGAAGTTCTTTCTGAGATTTCTTCCAGAATACTTGCAGAGATTGCCCAAGGAATTTTTTCATGTATTTCCCCTGGTAATTCTTATGGAATTTTAACAGTGATACTTCCAAGAGCTCTTTCAGAAGTCCATCCAGAATTTTCCCCCAACATTGCTTCAATAAATCATCCTGAAATTATTTAAGGAAATTTTCCAGGTATTTTTCAGATATTCCTCTATGAATCTCAAATAAATTTATTTTACAAATTTCTCTAGGTATTTCTACCGGAATTCCTCAATAGGTTCTATCAGAAATTTCCGGGAGAATTTATGTGGGAATCCATCGTGCTATTGATTGCAATAATGCCAAGAAGATTTTCTAAAGTAAGACTTGGAGGATTACTTGGAGATATTCTTTGTGGAATATCTGGAGGGTTCTTTACACCATAAGAAATCCCTGCAAATATTCCTGGAGGAGTTTCTGAAAATTTTGCTAGAGGAATGCCTTGCGGATCGCATTGAGGAGTTGCAGGAAGAAACCCTGAAGGGATCCCAATAATGATTCCAGGAGGAATTTCTTGAACAATCTCTATAGGTATTTTCAGATAAAATTCTCTAGGAACCCCTAAAGAAATGCATGGAAGTATGACGAATTGCTGAAGGACTGTTGTACACATTTAGTAAAGCTATCCCTAAAGGAATTTCTATATTCTTAGAGGAAATACTGAATAAACTTCCGGAGGAATTTCAAGGAGAACCTTGTAATTTATTCTGAAAGGACAACCGAAAAAAAATTGAAATTTTGGCGTCATTTCTGAAAAAAAAAATCTATACAGGATTTTTAAAAACTTTTCTAAAGTGATTGCTAAAGTAAACCCTAGTGCATTTTTGGAAGAAAAATGTGATTTCAGGAAAAAGTGAAATTTCTGAAAATCCCTGGAGGTTTTTCTGGACAAATTTCTGTAGGAATTACTGTAGAAAATTCCAAAGTAACCACTGGAGGAAAACTTGCAGGAAGTTATGGAAGAACCTCTGAAAGCACGTTTAAAGGAATTCTTGGAGGAAGCCCTGGGACGCTCCTGAATAAATTTCTTATGAAATAACAGAGGAAATACCCTGCTGATTTTGGAACACTAAATACGGTCGCACATTAAGTTTAGCAGACTTAGACCGCTCGAGGGGTCCTTCGTCGGCAAATACCATGTTGGTTTTCGTGAGAGCCGATCGACAACGGACCAGATGTTTACCTTGCGAATGATCCTAGATAAATTCCAGGAGTATAACTTGCAGACTCACCATCTGTTAAATGATTTCAAAGTGGGGTACGACCTAATGAAAATAAAATAAATGAGCTTTGGCAGATAATGTCTGAACATGCTTTTTTGGCGAAACTTATTAGGCTGATACGTACAACGCTGGACGGTTCGAAATCAAGTGTTTGGATCGTAGACGAGATGTCAACCTCGTTAGTGACGCACTTTCGATTTTACTGTTCAACATTGCACTTGATTATTCTGGCTGTATGTGGTGAAAGAGGACCTGACGATCCTAAACGTTCGGGGCAATTGGAGAAGTATCGCTCAAGAACAACGAAGATGGAGCTCTACAATACGCCCGGCAATGGCGTGACGCTACGCTGTAGCCATTAAGGTATCAAGGAGGCCATGTGGTCCACAAGAACCCTAATCCGTCCTTTAAACAATCCAGGTAATTTATAACCTATAACACGCTATAAACCACACTACCACAATAATTTGGCACACACTACCACTGGATTAGCCACCCTATCGTTTCGTTTTGTATCGACCTGCAAAAAATCGCATATCGCATATCCCTAGCATTGAACGCAAAAAAAATCAAAACAAGAAGTTTGACCAGTAGGAAAGGCCATTTTTCAGTCGCAGCTTCTATGCTATGATGACGACGATAGAGACGGATGATGAACAGTTCAACGAAAGAAAAAAAAATACGGAATAATATAAAACGCCCTAAGTGGGCCAAAACCGAGGAACCGGACCGAGGGGGGGAACTCGGGACGTTTTAAAAACGGTATCGGTAGCATGGGGTAATTGATATAAATGTGAGAGTCATAGCCGAAATGTTATATTGAGAAGCTGCTGCCGTCGGTAGTTCGGGCCTAATAATGACTTGACTGAAATGAGGCGTCCTCCGGGCGATCGAGGTAAGAGGCTTTCAAGGCTTCAATTCAAGGTGGTTTTGCTTACGAGGAGAAAATGGACAGCAACAAACACCCAGAAAGATGAAGTGCCCTCACGGAGCGAACTTCAATTATTTCTAAGCGAATGTTTGATGGAAGAAAAATTGCCTTTTAACTAGCGACTCTGGAGTAGGTCTCTGATCGCTTGTATTGCTTGCGCCGTGTAATTATATTTAATATGGATTTAAAGGCCTTTTGTTGGGAACGAAGGGGAAGCTGCCCGTGGGTATGATCCTGTCACAGTGATACTTAAACCGCTCTCGTTCATATGGAGAGATTGCGCCTTCAATCGGTAAAAATACTTTTAATGAGAGACTCCTAGAGGTAATCTAAAATCAAATTTCATCTGATTTCATAAATCCTCAAGCTGTTCGTTGAAATAACTGTGTTAGCACGGTTAGTTATTGAGATGATGACGGTTGAGAATGATTCCTTTACAACAGTTCCTCGAACGTTGAGATTCGAACCCACAGCTCTCAGCATGGTTGCTACGACTACATACTGAAGTTGTAAATAATCCCTATCGACAACTGTCTCATATCATTGCAAATTCAAACTTTCTACTTTCTAACGCATGTCCACACGAATGCAAACTTCCTGCAGCTCAAGTTTCCTCACATTTCCCATGTTAAAATATCGAAATCTTGCCAACATTCCACCAATCGTGCAGTTCAGCTGGGAGCAGAAAAATTGCGTCCATTTGCATTAAAATCGCATGTCCATAAATTTCCGTGTCCTCCTCGGGAGGCCACTCTTCGTCACCTTCAAACTCATTCGATTGCTCTGCCGCACGTCGCGTCAGTACACCCCCGCCCATTCATGGGCAAGTAGTGCCCAACCACTTCCACTCAGTTGCTGAAAGTTTTCGGCTCATTTCCATACCAGATCACACGCCACAACATTGGTATCGTTTTCTACACCCCATTCATTGGCATTGTTGCCAAATATGTTTCGAGTCGTAACCACATGCACTAATAATAAGCCCCGATTAGCATCAGCAATTTATAAATGCATTAAAATAGCACTGTAAATGCAGATAAGCCTTATAACCAGTGGATTTGAGCTTCGGGGCCCGGGTCAGATCTCTTGACGGGGGCCCTTGGTACAAAATGAGCGAGAAACGCTTAGCATAGGAAAGTTTAGTACAGTCGAAGCTCGTTATAACGACAACTTTTATAACGACAAAAGCTCTCTATAGCGACATTTTTCGGTCCCATGAAAAACATTTCGATGTCATAACTATTCTCTATAACGACTTTTCTCTATTGCGACGGTCCCTTGCGATGTCGTTATAACGCGCTTCGACTGTATGTGAAAATGGAATATCCGAAAAACTAAGAAAATATGTAGTATTACTCGAAGCTGACTATATCATCATCGATACTCAACAGTATTTTTTCTGTTCAAAAGTGAAATTTATTCGACGAGAATGTGTTCTGTATGCTTCGGTTGGAAAATAGAATACAGTAAACACATTTTTATGTAAACTTCCATGGTGTCGAACAAAAAAAAAACTGCTTTTGAACATTTTCAAATTGATGACGGATCCTGCTCCTTTAAAAAGCCGTACATAATAAATTATGTGATTGAATTTTGACTGAATCGTTCTATTCAAATCCAGAACTGAAAAATATCACAATAGCAAAGATCATATTTATACATTTTTTTCAGTTTTGCCGCAGATATTTCCATTTAATGAACTTGAACGACCGTCATTATTTAAGCAAAGAGCAAACAATTACCTATTTTTTTAATGAAATTAACTATGCTTATACCGCCACAAGTAACCTCTATTCCGTTTCTTCATTAACAGAATATCCCAACAGAATATGTACTTTTTCTAGTAACACCTTCTTCTTCTTCTTCTTGGCATTAACGTCCCTACTGGGACAGAGCCGGCTACTCAGCGTAGTGTTCCAAGCGCACTTCCACAGTTATTAGCTGAGAGCTTTCCTTGCCAAAGTTGCCATTTTTACATTCGTATATCGTGTGGCAAGTACGATGATACTCTATGCCCAGGGAAGTCAAGTAAATTTCCATTGTGAAAAGATCCTGGACCGACCGGGAATTGAACCCAGACACCTTCAGCATGGCTTTGCTTTGTAGACGTGGACTCTAACCACTCGGCTAAGGAAGGTCCCTACTAGTAACATGTGCCCCTAACATGTCTCTCTCTAATTTTGATTTTTTAACCCTTAAAAGCCCGATACTGACCTTGAATTTTTAAATCGCGACAAATCGGAAACCAATTAATCAATTTATCAATCAATAATTTGAAATAAATTTTATAGCAAATGCGCTAAGTTGGTCTTAAAATCCTTGGTTGGGACAAGGTTTCTCGTGGTGGAAAATCTGATTAGAAACACATCCACTAGGTAGTGCTAGAAAAAAAATTAAAGAGTCTGATTAGAAATTCATTCGGTTGGGGGCCCAAGCACAAAAAAATCTTCAATCTTCACTACCTCAGTTAGAAAATTGCTTTCTTCAACAAAGATATTCAGCAGGATTAGTGCTATCTGGAGGTGAAAAATCTATTTGAGAATTTATCCGCTAGGTGGCGCTAGTGACAAATTTTCTTCATTTGTCTATATCTCAAGATCCCTATTGATTAGAAGACTGGTATCTCTGGCATAACTGTTCATCAGATCAAGGGCTATCTAGCGGTAAAGAGTCTGATTGGAAATTCATCCACTATCCACTACAAGATAGCACTTAATCTGTTGAACAACTTGTCCAAAGACAGTAGAATATAGCCGAGTATCTTTGCCAAAGACTCCAGCCTTCAAGCTGATAAGGATCTGGAGCAACAATACTGTTGCATATTATTGCTGATTCGCTACGGTAATGAGACCAATCAGGTTTTGAACGAGCATTTCAAATCAGCGTTTTATGGTAATCAGCTTTGGGCTATTGCACACTTCATAACTGTTTAAAACGCATTGGTAATAATTCGTGGTCAGCCATACATTATATTTAACCTCCAGATAGCCCCCAATCTGCTTAATATCTTTGCCGAAGGCACTAACCTTCTAGCTTATAAGGATCATTAGGTACAGACAAGCAGTAAAACAAGGAAAAAATACTAGCGCCATCTAGCGAAGGTTTATGTTTCATTAGCGCCACCTTGCGAAAGAATTCCCAATCAGATTCTTCACCGCCAAACGACCCTTGATCTGCTGAACAGCTTTCCCCTAGACACCAACCTTCAAGTTGATTAGGAGCTTGAGATACAGACAAATGAAAAACAAAATTGTCACTGACGCCACCGAGCGGGAAATTCTCAATCAGGCCCTCCACCGCCATATAGCCCTGATTCTGCTGAATAATTTTGACGAAGACGCAAACCTTCTAACTGATAAGGATCTTGCGGTATTGAAGATTTCTTTTACTAGTGCTATGTAGTGGATGAATTTATTTGCCGAAGACACCAACCTTCGAGCTAATAAGGATTTTGAGATACATAAAATTGAAGAAAAATTGATAAAAGCACCATCTTGTGGATAAATTCTCAATTAGATTTCCCACTTCCAGAAGCTTACAGAAAGTAGCTTATCACTCTTGGTCGATATGTTTCACAAAAGTTTTCAGTTGGAATATTTGCCTGTCAAATGGAGAAATGCCAAGGTTTTACCAATTTTAAAACCAGACAAAAATACTGCAGACGCTTTCTGCTATAGTCCAATCGGTTTGCTTTCATCTATCAATCAACTTTTTGATAAAGTCATTTTGAACATAATGATGGCCCACATCAACGAAAATTCAATTTTTGCCAATGAACAATTCGGATTTCGCCATGGACATTCGACCACTAATCAACTTTTACTTGTAACAAATTTGGTTCATTCCAACAAATCTGAAGGTTATTCTACTGGTCTTGCTCTTCTAGACATAGGAAAAGCATTCGACAGTGTTTGGCATGAAGATTTGATCGTAAGATTAAAAAAAAAAACTTTAATTTTCCATCATACATTGTTAGAATAATTTAAAATTATCTGTCAAATCGTACACTTTAGGTTAATTATCAGAACTCCAGGTCTGAAAGACTTCTTGCAAGAGCTGGTGTTCCTCACGGCAGCGTTTTGGGACCACTACTTACTTACTTACTTATTTGGCTTTACATCAATTATCTTGATAAAGCCTCGCCAACAATATTTCGCCAATTCCCTCGGTTCATGGCCGCTTCTCTCCATCCTCGCCTGTGACCCACGCTCTCCAGGTCCTGGTGTACCTGATCAATCCACCTAGCTCGCTGCGCCCCACGCCTTCTTGTTCCGACCGGATTCGTGGCGAACACCATCTTTACAGGGTTGTTGTCCGGCATTCTTGCAACATGCCCTGCCCAGCGTATCCTTCCAGCTTTAGCTACCTTCACGATACTGGGTTCGCCGTAGAGTTGAGCGAGCTCGTGGTTCATCCTTCGCCGCCACACGCCGTTCTCCTGCACGCCGCCGAAGATCGTCCTTAGCACTCGGCGTTCGAAAACCCCAAGAGCTTGCAAGTCCTCCTCGAGCATAGTCCACGCCTCATGCCCATAGAGGACTACCGGTCTTATGAGCGTTTTGTACATCGTGCATTTGGTGCGGGGGTGAATCTTTCTTGACCGCAGTTTCTTCTGGAGCCCATAGTAGGCACGACTTCCGCTGATGATGCGCCTTCGTATTTCCCGACTAACATTGTTGTCAGCCGTCAACAAGGATCCGAGGTAGACTAACTCGTCCACCACCTCGAAGGTATCCCCGTCTATCGTAACACTGCTTCCTAGGCGGGTCCTGTCGCGCTCAGTTCCGCCAACCAGCATGTACTTTGTTTTCGACGCATTCACCATTAGCCCGACTCTTGTTTATTCGCATTTCAGGCGGGTGAACAAATCTGCCACCGTTTCAAATTTTCTCCCAATAATATCCATGTCGTCCGCGAAGCAAACAAATTGTCCGGATCTCGTGAAAATCGTGCCTCGACTGTTAAGTCCGGCTCTCCGCATGACACCTTCAAGCGCAATATTGAACAACAGGCACGAAAGTCCATCGCCCTGTCGTAGTCCCCGCCGAGACTCGAACGAACTGGAGTGTTCGCCCGAGATCTTCACGCAGTTTTGCACACCGTCCATCGTTGCTCTGATCAATCTTGTGAGCTTCCCGGGAAAGCTGTTCTCGTCCATGATTTTCCATAGCTCTATGCGGTCGATACTATCGTATGCCGCCTTGAAATCGATGAACAAATGGTGCGTAGGGACCTGGTACTCACGGCATTTCTGGAGGATTTGCCGCACGGAAAAGATCTGGTCCGTTGTCGAGCGGCCGTCGATGAAACCTGCCTGATAACTTCCCACGAACTCGTTTGCTATAGGTGATAGACGACGGAAGAGAATCTGGGATAGCACTTTATAGGCGGCGTTTAGGATGGTGATTGCACGATAATTTTCACACTCCAGTTTGTCGCCCTTTTTGTAGATAGGGCATATAACGCCTTGCTTCCACTCCTCCGGTAGCTGTTCCGTTTCCCAGATTCTGACTATCAGCCGATGCAGACAAGCGGCCAACCTGTCCGGGCCCATCTTGATGAGTTCGGCTCCGATACCATCCTTGCCAGCGGCTTTGTTGTTCTTGAGCTGTTGAATGGCATCCTTAACTTCCCCCATCGTGGGAGCTGGTTGATTTCCGCTATCCGCTGTGCTGACGTAGCCATCGCCTTCGCTGTCCTGACCTTCTGTGCCTGTGTTCTCTGCGCCATTCAGGTGTTCATCGTAGTGCTGCTTCCACCTTTCGATCACCTCGCGTCCGTCCGTCAAGATGCTCCCATCCTTATCCCGGCACATCTCAGCTCGCGGCACGAAGCCTTTGCGGGATGTGTTGAGCTTCTGATAGAACTTCCGCGTTTCTTGAGAACGGTACAGCAACTCCATCTCTTGGCATTCCACCTCTTCCAGGCGGCGCTTTTTGTCCCGGAATAGGCGGGTTTGCTGTTTCCGCTTCAGTCTGTATCGTTCCACGTTTTGCCGCGTACCATGCTGCAGCGTTTTGGGACCAATATCATACAATATTTTCACATCTGACATACCTGAGTTACCTCAGGGATGTCAAAAATCCCTGTTTGCGGATGACACAGGCCTCTCCGCCAAAGGACGAAGCTTGCGTGTCATCTGTAGTCGATTGCAAAAAAGTTTGGATATATTTTCTTCATACTTTTAGAAATGGAAGATTTCTCCTAATGCTTCCAAAACTCAACTAATAATATTCCCACATAAAACAAAAGCTCTTTATTTGAATCCTTCAAGTAGACATTTTGTCATGATGAGAGGGGTTCTAATAAATTGGTCCGATGAAGTTAAGTATCTAAGGCTCATGCTAGATAAGAATTTAACTCTCAAAAATCACATTGAGAACATTCAAGCCAAATGTGACAAATACATCAAATGTCTTTATCCCCTTATTATAAGAAAATTAAAGCTTTGTCTTATGAACAAACTTTCTTCGAACAAATAATGGAATTAAAATATTTAATAATGATTGAGCTTTGCTAGCAAGTTTATTGTAAATTATTATTCTGGATCCAGTCTGTTCTGCATTTTATGCAAACTCATTCTCTAAAAATTGTGTTATTACAGATAAACCGCCGCATGTGGCACCACTGCTCATTGAGATTTACACGAAGATGAAAAATAAAACGGAAACAGCTTTGCAAACGACTTGTCGTCTCTTCGATGGTGATGGTTCGTTGAAACGCGTTCATTAGTTTTTAGGGAGCTTTTGCTCACGACCACGACCTATGGCGCGCGCAGAAATTGAGATTTTACATAATTACCCACCGATCACTAATGAAAGCTAGCGATGGGCGGAGTGCTTTGCACATCGTTTTCTTCACACAAAAAGCGACACCGTGTGGAAGGACAAATATTTCACCAATCACGTAATCCAACCGAGAGCGTTATAGTGCAATTTAAGATGACTTCGACAGCGTTTGTTCACCCTTTCGTGCCACAAATGAATTGGGTGGTTACTGTCTCCAAGAAATCGGTGGCAATAAGATTGGCATTCTGGTTTTATTGCAATGGTATGTTGTAAAATTTTACACACAATAGACTAAATAATCCGGTTCGTGATTAACAGCACTTAACAAAATGGGCGGTAATTTTACAGACAATATTATTCTGCGATTAGATCTGGCTTTCATAATCCTGCTTTTGAGATGATTCGAAAGATTTACTCAAACAGTTACATTCCTAAAATAATGGTAACAGTAACTGTTCTAATTCCATCGATACGATTAGTGTTTCTTCAATGGCAATGCTGCTGCGGGTACGCAAAGTGGAAAATTTACAATGTATCTTTAATTTTCTTTTTAGCAATGCATTTATTTTAGTTACGAGTATTAAAATTAAAATGGTCGTTCTCTAAAAAATGACGACAATGGCTATTTAATTGACGTTTATTATTTATAAGCGTATTAAACATCAACCATTTATCGTAGAGTCTATGTACCAATAGCCCATTAGCTAAGATCAAATATTCATGTAATATCAAGTAACTAGAATGCATAGATCACGGCCTACATGATTGTAAAATATTGAGTCTATTCTACCCATGTATTGCTGTTTGCGTTCGACGCACAAATCTCATCCAAACTGGTCCCAAATGCGGTGACATGACGTCATCAAAGGACACTTAGCAACTATGGTCCGTGACACCGCCAACCTAGCAAAGAAAAACATATACTTTGACTTCGCTTTCCATGTGGAAAATCTAACCGCGTTTGGTGTTCCCGCATTTGATATTTGCGTTTTAAACGCACACATCAATATGCCCACGTGGGTTTGCTGGAAGCATGTTTGAAATCCTAGAATCAATCAGATTTAAACTGCATTTTTAGTAATTTATTAGATCTCGTAATATTTATCCAATTCGACGAAACTCGCGCTGAAAAAATCATCATTCATCATATCAATCATACTTTTGTATCTAGATCTCTTTAATATTTTGCTTATATTGTGAGAGATAAACGTATTTTATCTGTATTTTGTAGCTAGTCTTTTCTCTGCTTTCAATCTTGTTCAAGCATGAATAATAGACTGATGCAAATTTTGAAGTTTTTGCTCCCCTATGCTTAAACGATGTAGGTATATTATGATGAAAATGATCCTCCCAAAATTTGAAGTGATTCGGAGGAAATTTGGTTGTGCACATGCTATTTGAAGTTTATATGGAGATTACTAAAGAAAAGGCAAACCTTTTGTGTTCAGTCCCCTAACTGCTCGTCAAAATAATTTATGGAAAAGTGAACACACTCATCTCACGTGAAAACTTCCCAGCTACAAGACCACATTTCGATGGGACGTAAGGATAATTTGTTATTATTGATAACAAAGTCTTAATCACGCTGAGATGATCATTCAATTACTTTCAGATCAACATTGCTTTTTTTGCTGTAGAACATAGTAGCCTGGATTACTTTGATCTATTCTACCCGCCAGGAGCACCACTGTTGCCCGCCGAACAGTTGGAGAAGCATGCTACATGCAAACCAACTTTATGATGATGAATAACAATTTATCCTGAGCAGGGTTGGGAAAAAATCTGAAATTCACTCTACAGTAGCCAAGCAAAGCCAATCACAGTCAGCGAAGCCAGTGAAACTCACGCCCATCGCTGCTGTAGGCAAAAAGCCTTGAAAATAGCAAAACACCCGTTGCTAAGGGCAACCCAGAATTACTGTAGAAAAATGTTCTATTTCCCGCTGCATTTCCCGCATTTAGAGCCTTCAATGACACTCATGATTTAGAAAATTCGTTCACCCAACATAGGCTACTTGATGAGATTCACGTTTTTGAACTACTGTACTGGAGAGCCACGTGATTTTCGCGAAAATTCAAGCCTACTACTATTACCATTCCCAGCACTGATCCTGAGGTCCAATCAAAAAGTGGTCTTCGGCAAAATTGTAGCTGGGAGGATTTCACAATAGAAGAATTTGTTCACTTTTTCATAAAATATTATGACGAAGAGATAGAGGGCTTAACACTAAAGATTGGCGTTTTCCATAGTAATCTCCATATAAACTTCAAATGGCGTGTGCACAGTCAAATTTCTTCCGAATCACTTCAAACTTTGGGAGGATGCTATTTACCATAATTAAAATCGTTTAAGCATAGGGGAGCAAACATTTCAAAATTTGCATCACTCTAATGAATAATCAGTCTACTGTAAATTCTATTACACTTATATCTATGTTCTGACCATTTCGTTTGAATTTTGCTGGTCTTGTGCTAATTTTGTCTGCGATCTGATCCATTCTTGTATACTCATGCGATGCTCTTCTTCAGGTCGATAAACTTATTCTGTTTAATTTAATCGTTGAAAATCATGTCATGTTTTTTCCTTTAAAAATAACCAGCAGTAATTTATAGACAACTTGAAATTTATCGCAATAACCTGTACATTTTTTGATTGTACGTTGACCATATTAGCAGACTCGGATTTGGGAGGGGGGGGGGGGGTGCCAAGGGGCAAAATTTAAGAAAAACTGATTACTATCAGATCTTTAAAATTTATACATATTTGCAATTCTATCAGAAACTTGAAGCGTAAGGGAAATTCTTTTATGACTCGGTAGTCATTATTTTTAATCATTATTCCGTAGTTGATTTAATATTCTTTGAATTGATTAAAGGCTAAGAGTAAACCTTGAATATAATTTATTGAATATACAGTACAGCCAAGAATAAAGTACATGAAGGCCGATTTTCATATAAAAATGGCCATGTTTAGGGAACTGCTTCTAACGAACCAATAGACCTGAAATTTGAACCACATCTCATAAATAACTTGAAATTTGATTTATTGAAAATTAATAAAATTCTATTTAAAAGTTTGGAAGCTATTAAAAATAATACTAGGGTAGGTGTACCAGTTATGGACATAGTGGTTCCCTATTTCGCCATACGTAAATACTTTAATGTCTAAAAAATTTTGAAAATTTTTGCGTGTTGTAGTAGTTAGATTTAAGATATATCTTGATGTTAAAACATTCAAAAAGATTTAAAATGTGAAAGTTATCAAAATTTCACATATGGCCAAATAGGGAACTACTATGACCATAACTGATACACTTTCCCTATTTGGAGAAAAATGCCAAAATTTTCGGAAAGATAAAATGCAAAACTTTGTAGAAGATTATATTATTGTTTGTTTTCAAAATATCTAAGTATCAAAATTTGAACATGTTTGTCAATATGGGCGGATTTTAAGAACTTAGACATTTTTGCATAGAATTTGACGATTTATTTACAAATCTAAATTGAAGTTATTTTCAACAGTCTGCAGATGGTTGAGGATTGGTTTGGGTAAAGAAGGATTTGTAGAACGGGAGGGAGTCTCTCGATAGGGAAAGCTTCAGACAGATCAAAAGAAGCAAGTTTGACCAGCAGCGTAAAGCGAACGGTAAAACACAAACATGTGTCTTTCGATCGCTTCAGGAGTGTTAATGAGATGGTCGTTGTCAACGCGCAGGGTGATCGTTGTTCTTTTTCGTCGCCTATCGCCTAGCTGGAACGACGAGATTGGTTCTCCAGCAACGTATGATTCGTTCACTCGCATAAACGTTTGGGTAAAGTTACGCTGATGTGTCAACATTTGCGCCTTCACACAGCATGGCAGGGTTTTGAAAATAGCCATCGTATGCTTGCCGTAACTGCGTGTAGAGCCGCAAACACCTTCAGATATGTACCTACATTTGGTACCTATAAGATTTTATCATATATAATGGACCACATTTTTACGGATGTTACCAATCATGCCTAAGGATCATTCTGTAATTTCTATTAAATTAAAAAGCTAAAAAGTAGATTGGAGTACCTTGTACCTTTTAATTCCGTCTTAAATGCTTATCTCTGACAGATACGCATATTTCGACTACCACTTGCAGTCTTCTTCAGTGTCAGTTACTCGTATCCACTTATTTTACTGTACAGATTTTTTGGCGTTTTAATTTGTCTACTAACTTTTGAGTAACGATTCATTATCATTATTATATGAATCGTATGAAATGCAAAACATGATTTTGCATAGCATTCTAGAGCCTTAAACCAGCAAAACACATTCCAACTTTTTCTTTGTCTTCATACACCATTCCTTTCTAATAACATATCTACACTACAGCAGACTCCTTTAATTTGCTTACTCGTTTTTCTTCTACGGCTTCTAACTGGTTTTTATTTTTGTTTTTATTCATGTCATCTCTTCCATTTCTCACTCTTCGACTGTCAACGGGCGCTCACGTCTAACGATTCTTCGACGCGACAGTGCTGCCAGGGCAGCTTTCCTTGAAATTCTAACTGATCAGGTAAAGCATGTCGGAGTCGTTCTAGCTTCCAAACACCTCACATTGATTTCAGAGTCAAAAAAAAAACTTGCTGACTGATTTGTGATCATTGTGTGATATTGTGACTTCGATTATGGAACTTCATATCACCTGATATGTAACTGTCCAATTTTCGCGCAAATACGATTCCAATTATTTGGTAAACACTTATTAAGTAAAACTGAATTCAGAAGCCTGAATCTTCAGGACATTCTGTTATTCTTAACCCGTTGTGGTAAGGTAAGGTTCTCTTTTCGCTCATGCGTTTTGAAGTGCAACCTGTTGCATAAATAACTATTTCAGGGATCTCGTCATGAATCTGTTGACAAATTTATATACGATTTCATTAGAATTATTTCAGATTTTCCTGGGTTTTATACGTTGTTTTTAACCTTATTAATTCATATCATTCTGACGAGGACTATTGTAATTTTTGCCAACGGGTACAAACGTTGATCGACAGTCTTTGTACAAAATGGCAGATTATTGATTACGAATTTCATACCTACATTACATCTCCACTTGGTGTGACCCCTATTCACCCTGTAATAAGTACCTACATTTGATACCTATACACATCTATCATATATAATGGACCGCTTACTACTGGATGTTACCAATCTTGTCCAACGATCGTAGATGATTAGTCTGCTGTTATTTCTATTACTAATACTACATCCTCATGCTACGATGGTTTTCTTCAGACCGATTAACTTGTTTGACTCCATTGGCTTGGTTGCCATTTCACTATACTTTTTATTTTTCTCATCTTGCGATAGTTTTATTTTATCTGTGTTTTGATCTTTTACGGTTGTATTTTTACAACCAATCCAATTGTCTACAATCAATTGGAATTTGTTTTCTTTTAATGACTCTTCAGTTTCATTTCTAGCTGATTCTTGCAACTGTATTGGTGTGTGTAATGACGGTTTCAACATCGATGATTGTCTGTTCAATATCTGGTTTTGTGGCAACCATATTTGCTTCTCTAATTCGTGTGACCCTATTATCCTACATTAAGTATCAACCTTTGGTGCCTGTTAGTTTCATCCTCTTTCTACGATGGTCATCTACAGATCGATGGACTTGTTTTGCTCCCTTGGTTTTGTTGACTTTTCTACATTCTTTTGTCTGCTTTCAAATCTAAACCAGGTGGGAAGACATGTCTTCCTTACAGAATTTATGAAGTCATTTGGAATATTTTTGCACGTCTAAATTTCACAATAGCGGACCCTCTCCGAATTCCGTTGATAATTCCTTCAGCTATTAATCTGAGAATTCTGACAAGGATTCTTCCAGAGTTTTTTTCTAGAAACTCTTGCAGATATTTATCAAGACATTCTTGTACTGTATATAAGTATTACTCCATAGAATCATCGAGGTATTTCAGGGATTCATACATGGACACTGTGAAATCTGTTTCAGTAATTTATCTTAAGAAAGAATGAAAGAATGTTTCAGTAATTAAATATCGTGTATTTTTTTAATGGATTCATAAAAACAGAAAACAGATTCTTTTATGATTTTTTCCTGAGATTTTTACAATTTTTGCTTTTGATATTATTTGGGATCTGTGGGATATCTTTCAAGATTTTTTTTCACTGGTTTTACTGAAACTCCTCCAGAATTCCTTCAACAATGAGTAACCTTAGGGCAACTTCACCAAATTTTTGAATCATGTTATAAAATTTTTGAATCATGTTATAAAATGGAGCTTGCACCGGTGCTGCAAACATTGTTCCAATTTCATTTTATACCAGTCTATTTTTTTGGAACAGGATAACTGCCTGGTTCATTTTTGGTCGGATTTGGACCAAGATTTGAACTGTTCCGAAACTGGTTCAATATATGTTTGCTTATCAGTTCAGATTTTTCTCGCTTATACTGCCACTGTCTCTAGTTCATTTGAGGTTAGTAAAAATAGGAACAATATTCCATCGCAGCGGGGTTTTAAACAACATTTATTCCTCTAACAGCGAGTCCTTCGGCTATTCCTTCGGAGAATCCTTCAGAAACTCATACAGGACACCTCTAGGAATCAATCTTCGGGAAATTCTTCAGGATTTCTTCCAAGGAGTCCACCACGAATTTCTACGGGAACATATTCAAATATTTCACAATATTCCTGGTGATGGTGGTAAACGACTGGACAATGCGTACCATTGGTACTTCGCGTACCTGCAGGTATAAAATAGACCCCATTTGTGGTCCTTAGCCTCTTGTCCAGTAACTCCTATCCCTACCTCCCCGTGGTGCCACGTGGGATACGAGTAACCGTAGGGAAGATCGGGTAACCAACCCTGGTGGAACCTTGGTCGTATGCTAACAGGGAAGGGGGGCTCCCAAGCAACCAATAGTTCGGATTGTACTTGAGCAGTGAACTCCTCTCCTCAGTGAACTCTTGGTATAAATTTAGTTTCAGTGAAACTTCTCCGCTGATTAAGAGATCATCATGGATATTAAATGAACTTCATTCTCAAAAGAGTAACTTATAAACTCGTCAACAACTTAAAAGTTCAGAACAAGTTTGAACTGAACTTCTTTTGTACTTGAAGGTAACAATCAAACTTAAACGAACTTTATGTAAACTGTAAAGTTCGGTTAACTACTTAAAAAGTGAGCTGATTAAGCCAAAATATGCCCTTTTATCCGAACTATTGGTTGCTTGGGCTCCTCTCTTCTGAGAGTGTAGCTTATCAGAGCGTCTGTTCTCCATGTTAGGAGTGGCTGATCATCGTCCTAGTGCCAGCGTGGGACTCTAAACAGTGCTGTGCACGATGATCCTCCGGCGAGACAGGGGGTTGGTGCAGGCCTTACAAGCCAGCCGTAAAAATCATCAGTACAGGAGGCATATAATGTAAATTCACACCGGAACAACCCAGGCATCAAAAACGGACTAACGATTGGAAACTCGGATCATGGAACTGTAAGTCTCTCAATTTCTTGGGAAGTACCCGCATTCTTTCCGAATTATTGAGGGTCCGCAAGTTCGACATCGTAGCGCTGCAGGAGGTTTGCTGGAAAGGGTCGACGGTACATACGTATAGGGATGGTTATACCATCTACCAGAGCTGCGGCAACAGACATGAGCTGGGCACAGCTTTTATCGTGATGGGCGAAATGCAGAGGCGCGTGATTGGGTGGTGGCCAATCGACAACAGAATGTGCAAGCTGAGGATCAAAGGCCGTTTCTTCAATATCAGCATAATCAACGTGCACAGCCCTCACCTAGCAAGTGACGATGACGATAAGGACGCTTTCTACGCGCAGCTGGAACGTGAATACGACGGCTGCCCAAGCCATGATGTCAAAACCGTTATCGGAGATCTCAACGATCAGGTTAGCCAGGAGAAGGAATTTAGACCGATTATAGGGAAGTTCAGCGCTCACCAGCTTACGAACGAAAACGGCCTTAGACTGATTGATTTTGCCGCCTCCAAAAACATGGCCATACGTAGTACCTACTTCCAGCACAGCCTCCCTTATCGGTACACCTGGAGATCACCCCAACATACTGAATCGCAAATCGACCACGTTTTGATTGATGGAAGACACTTCTCGGACATTATCGACGTCAGAACTTATCGCGGCGCAAACATCGATACGGACCACTACCTAGTGACGGTTAAAGTGCGCAAACGACTCTCCGTTCTGAACAACATTCGGTACCGACGCCCGCCACGGTACAATCTGGAACGACTCAAGCTACCCGAAGTCGCAACTGATTACGCGCAAAGCCTTGAAGCAGCGTTGCCGGAAGAGGGAGAGTTCACCGAAGCCCCTCTTGAGGACTGCTGGAGTAGTATCAAAGCAGCCATAAACAACGCAGCGGAAGGTGCCATTGGGTTCGTGGAAGCAAATCGACGGAACGGTTGGTTCGACGAGGAGTGTCAGACGGTTTTGGACGAGAAGAATGCAGCGCGGGCGATGACGCTGCAGCAAAGCACCCATCAAAACGTGAAACAATACAAATAGACGCGAAGACAGCAAACCAATCTATTCCGGGATAAAAAGCGTCGCCTGGAAGAGTTGGAGTGCGAAGAGATGGAGCAGTAGGGTGGGGCTTATTTCCAAAAATCTTCCGTAGTCAGGATTTACAAAGTGGAAAATGATCATCTGTCCCAAAATAACATCCTGTGAAAAAATGAGAATTTTTGGTGAAGGTTTAGAGGTGGCGCAAAGGGCGTATGTGCAGTTTTCCCATTTTATAGAACTCTGAAAAAATTTGGTATGCTTTTCAGCTTGTTTTGGTGATTTTAGGACCCTTAAGGGCAAAAAATCACCTCAAAATTGCGATATCTCCACTCCTTTAGATGATATTTGACGAAATATATTTTATGCATGCGATTTTTGGCCCTTGAATAGGTTACGCTGACTGATTACTATGAACCCGAATAAGCACATTAATAGCTGGGGAGGATTCCTATGCTTGTAGAATGAAACAAAGAGCAAAGAAGAATGAGAGAAAGAACAAAGAACACAGAAGAATGTAAGGTGGGGTAGGTTAAACAGGTGGGAGGGTGTAACTGATGATATTATATTAGAATCAACTACGGAACCGAGAAAATATCTCAGTTGGATGTATGAGATGTGATTATATGCAAGTTTAACACTAATTTAGTATTTTAATAAGTCCGTGTGATATAACTCCAGCAATTGCTTTTATAATCTGAAAGAAATAACAGAGGGGGCCTAAATCCATAAGGTTCAAAATCCGTACACTTCATACAAATAGAAGGAGTTTTTTTATGAAGTGGAAGGGTTTAGATTCATTTCTTAGGTGTTCGGATTTTGATCCCGCACAATATATGCTTATTAGGTAAATCCATAAACGATTTTTGCTTTCTAGCAATAACACTTCTTCTTAGATTTTCCACACAGGAATATCTGAATTAGGATGCCATTTCAGCAATTAATTGCGTTTGGGCTTCCAATACTTCACTTTTGCCGCAACACCTTCAACACAACTTCGGACAAACGAAAATGCAGTTGAAGTTGAATACATCGTTCTATTTGAAATCGATGTATATAAACAACAGCAGAAGGAAAAAATCGGTAGTCAAAATTCAAATTAGTGCACGAACTTCTATAAGGTGCAAGAGATAAAGCACTTCAGTTTGAAATCCTCTCGAATAAAACAAAAAATAAATCTTCACAGTTCTGAAACATATTTTGTTTAGGAATTGCGACAGAGCTACATGAAGAAATTTTTACAGTTTGTCCAATGTATATATTGATAATTATATAAATTGATTATGAACTTAATAGATACTACGTGAGGCTGAATTTCCAGGATGTATATTTTTCAACGGTCCCTTTCGATAAATTGCCATCATCATTCAGGAAAATAAACACAACCAAACGATTATTGAACTAAAGCAGTACCGTGGACATGGATTAATCTATATCTACCAAGAGAATAATGATGAAACTTCGCATGGAGTTGAGGACATTTTAGCCGTTACTGCAATTTTTCCATAAGGAGTAATCTAAAATCGTATGCATGGGTCGAATACTAGAGATTGTTCAAAAATTGGAGCTCTTCCCCTACTTGAAGAAATATTGTTCGAAATATTTCTGAACTAGATAATATTAAATAGAAGTCAATATAATCATCGTTTTCTACTGGAACTTTTCTCCATTGCGTAAAACTGAGATTTTTCAAGATTCCTCAAGATATCACTAGTTTCACCGTCCCACCTGTTTAACCCACCCCACCTTACATTCTTCTGTGTTCTTTGTTCTTTCTCTCATTCTTCTTTGCTCTTTATTCCATTCTACTAGCATAGGAATTCTCCTCAGCTGTTCATATGCTTATTCGGGCTCATAGTAATCAGTCAGCGTAACCCATTTAAGGGCCAAAAATCGCATGCATAAAATATATTTCGTCAAATATCATCTAAAGGAGTGGAGATATCGCAATTTTGAGGTGATTTTTTGCCCTTAAGGGTCCTAAAATCACCAAAACAAGCTGAAAAGCATACCAAATTTTTTCAGAGTTCACTAAAATGGGAAAACTGCACATACGCCCTTTGCGCCACCTCTAAACCTTCACCAAAAATTCTCATTTTTTCACAGGATGTTATTTTGGGACCGATGATCATTTTCCACTTTGTAAATCCTGACTACGGAAGATTTTTGGAAATAAGCCCCACCCTAATGGAGCAGCTGTATCGTTCTCAAGAAACACGTAAGTTCTACAAGAAACTAAATGCATCCCGCAAAGGCTTTGTGACGCGAGCCGAAATGTGCCGGGATAAAGATGGATGGTCTTCGTACAAAATGGCAGATAATTGATTTCGAATTTCATGCCTACATTACACCTCCACTTTGTGTGACCCCATCTCACCCTGTAATAAGTACCTACAGTTGATACCTATGTACATTAATCATATAAAATGGACCGCTTACTACTGCATGTTACCAATCTTGTCTAACGATCATAGATGATCAGTCTTCTGTAATTTCTATTACTACATCCAATACTACATCCTTATTCTTCAATGGTTTTCTTCAGAACGATGAACGATGTTTGAGTCCATGGTGGACTCCTTGGACGAAATCCTAAAGAATTTCACTATACTTTCTCTCAAAACTTTATCCTCGTCATTATGTTTTCTTTTAATGACTCTTCAGATTCATTTCTAGCTGATTCTTGCAACTGTATTGGTAATGTGTGTGTAAAAACGAAATCAACATCTATGATTGTCTGTTCAATATCTGGTTTTGTAGCAACCGCATGTGCTAAAGAAAGTGTCAATTGTTCTTTTGAGAATTGCTGCGTCGGATGGTTGACTACAAAACATATATATACGTACTGCTTACTGCTGAATTTTACCAATTATGCCTAGCGATCACAGAATGCTACAATTTCTATTACTAATATTTTATCTTAATTTTACGATGATCTTCTATTTTTATTCAGAGATAAAACTTCTATTACATCCAATACTGTTAGCAAAATCTTTAATATTGAAAACAAAACAACTAGGTTCACATGATTTTCACGCTAAAAGTTCAATCATAAATAATGCACATCACATGACAAGTCGTCGATTCATCCATGTGTAACATATATGGCAGAATATTCAGCGTAGAATCATGTAAACCGACCATTCTAGTTTTGTAATTTTACTTTCTAGATGCAACAAAGCATGTAATATTGGCGAATGTTGGATAGTAGAACATAAAACGATTCAGTATCGCTCAAGATTGCAAGCATTTTTGAATGCAATTTATCGTTCAATATTTAGTTACAATTCGTTTTAAATGATTATCAAAAACGTTTGCGTGTAACGTAAATTTATGATTTTTTTGCTGTGTTATTTCTATCACAGTTCTATGTAGAGCTTTATAACACTTTAATATCTATTGCAATGAATTGTATGTACCTTTCAATACTAATATTGTTAGTACATGAAAACCAAATTTTTTACTACACCATTTAATTTTACTAAATATTCCAAACATCAAAAAAATCTTAGGTTTACACGTAACGTAATTTTAGCCTCAATCATGCAAGGCCATTGCTCATGTATTATTCGATGATAAAACCTATAAACACATCTATTATATAAAACATTGCACAGTGGTCCAGGAATCAGTTTTACGCGGAAAGATGCATTTTGAGCTTTAGAATGAAACATTAGACAAAAATGGTCTTCTACAAAGTTGTTTGTATTAGTTAAGCCCTTTGTTTGGTGTTATTGAAAATTAGGGTGGACCACATTTTCATAGAAATTGTTTAACTAACTTTCTTATTTGTAGAAAATATATTATACATGCTTCAGCAAAGTTATAGACCATTCAATTTCAAGCAACTTTGCCAAAAAAAGTTTTTTTGTATCTCTTAAATTGACCGATTTAGAGCTTTTTTCCTGCAGTGACATAGGGTGGTCCGAACAAAACTGGTTTTCTGGCTCTAGAGTTTTCAATTCAAATTTCTCATCAAAGTAGTCTATGAAACACTTTTAGAGCTTTAAAAAATGCGTAATTTGGTGAGTAAAGAAACTCGCTATCTCCTTTCGTTTAGGAGTTATTGTTGTTTTTCTCTCAAAAACATGCCTACTTTGATTGTGAATATCTCTGATTGGGGCAAACATAAAAAATATCTTTTGACAGCATTCAAAACACAAAATAAAATTGTATATTATATCAAAAAATTACAGATGTGTTATTTTTGTAACTCTAATAAAATGCCTTGAAAAACAAAGGTTTTTAAGCAGAAAAACTTTAATAACTTTTGAACTAAAATAGATATCATCAATATTTTTGCATGAAAATTTGCGTTTTGTTAAGTTCTTAAAGTCGTTCACAGACCGCTTTGACGAGAAATCTGAAATAAGAAAGATAGGGCCTTAAAACTATTTTGAAAATTTTCATGGTATGTATTTCTTTATTATTTTACATTTTGAGCATGAAAATGAAATTTTAGACAAAAATGATCTTCTACAAAATTGTTTCTAAAAATGTAAGCTTTCATACTGTGTCATTTGAAACTAGGGTGGTCCACAATATCACACATATCATATAACCAACTTTTTTATTTGCAAAAATACTGGTATATGCTCTTAGGCAAAGCGGTAGAACTTGAAATTTTGATCAACTTTGCCAAAAAAAGTTTTTCTGTAGCTCAAAATTTGACCAATCTAGAGCATTTTTTCCTAATTATCGCAGGGTGGTCCAACAAAAATAAGTTTTTTAACTCTAGTTTTTTTAATATTATTTTCTCGTCAAAGTCGTCTATGAACTACTTTTAGAACTTAACAAAACGCAAATTTTCATGCAAAAAGATTGTTAATATTTATTTTAGTTCAAAAGTTATTGAAGTTTTTGTGATAAAAAATGTTTGACTTTCAAGACGTTTTATTAGAGTTACAAAAATAACACATCTGTAATTTTTTGATATCATATACAATTTTATTTTGTTTTTTGAACGCCGTCAAAAGATATTTTTTATGTTTGCCCCAATCAGAGAAATTCACAATTAAAGTAGGCATGTTTTTGGAAGAATAACAATAATAACTCCTAAACGGAAGGAGATAGCGAGTTTCTTTACTCACCAAATTACGCATTTTTCAAAGCTCTAAAAGTGTTTCATAGACTACTTTGATGAGAAACTTGAATTGAAAACTCTAGAGCCAGAAAACCAGTTTTGTTCGGACCACCCTATGTCACCGTAGGAAAAAAGCTCTAAATCGGTCAATTTAAGAGATACAAAAAAACTTTTTTTGGCAAAGTTGCTTGAAATTGAATGGTCTACAACTTTGCCGAAGCATGTATATAATAATTTCTACAAATAAGAAAGTTAGTTTAATCATTTCTATGAAAATGTGGTCCACCCTAATTTTCAATAAAATCAAACAAAGGGCTCAACTAATACAAACAACTTTGTAGAAGACCGTTTTTGTCTAATGTTTCATTCTAAAGCTCAGAATGCATCTTTCCGCATAAAACTGATTCCTGGACCATAGTGCATTGTTACCAAAATCCTTAATATTGAACGCGAAACGTCTTCTCTCGAAGAATGTTGATGCAAAATAACTCGATTTACATGATTTTTACGCTGAAAATTCAATCATAAACAGTGAATCAAATTGTCATCAAAATAGGCGAAAAACAAACAATAAAGCAAGCTCGCTCACAACCGTTTGTCACAACTGTTGCGGATAAGGACACAATTAAAAGCAAAATTGTCATGACAATCACAGAGCGCAACATTGTTGCAATCTTTTCAACACGCGATTTATCAGTTATTTTGAACTCAAAACCAAATTTGTTTTATGGATGCTGTTTGATAATGTGTCAATGTTTACCAACACGGAGAAAGTTCTCGAAAATTGCAATGCGAAGCCCAGAAAATCGCTGCGCACGTGGTGATCGATCTTTGTCATATTCTGTTCAAGTGATGATAAACTCATGTTGTGGAACAAAATTGTTGCAACAAGAATAGGAGGTGACAATGTCTTTGTTGCTGCGTGTTGGGTGACAATTGATTCACTGATCATAAATAATGCACATGGAATGACAGGCCGTCGATTCATCCATGTGCATTATATATGACAGAATATTCAGGGCAGAATCATGTAAACCGAGCATCCTTGTTTGCAATTTCACTTGCTAGATGCAAGAAAGCATGCAATATTGGCGAATGTTGGATAGAAGAACATGAAATGTTTCAGTTTCACTCAAGATTGCAAGCATTTTCGAATGCAATGAGAAAGTTTACATTAATTATCGTTGAATGTTCAGTTGCAACTCGTTTTACATGATTATCATAAAAAATTACGTGCCATGTAAATTTTAGAATTCTTTGCTGTGCATCCTTGTCCCGACGTCAACAGTAGTCAATATCAATGTTTAGCATAAATAATGCTTGTCTTGTGAAAGATAAGACTATTTCGTCTACGATTTGATCCAATTTCAAGAGTAATTGTTGTACGTCAATCTTATTTTTACAAATCATGCAATACGGTTATCAGCGGTTGGGGGCCCAGATAGCCGTAGCGGTAAACGCGCAGCTATTCAGCAAGACCAAGCTGAGGGTCGTGGATTCGAATCCCACCGGTCGAGGATCTTTTCGGGTTGGAAATTTTCTCGACTTCCCAGGGCATAGAGTATCTTCGTACCTGCCACACGATATACACATGCAAAAGTGGTCATTGGCAAAGTAAGCTCTCAGTTAATAACTGTGGAAGTGCTCATAAGAACACTAAGCTGAGAAGCAGGCTTTGTCCCAGTGGGGACGTAACGCCAGAAAGAAGAAGAAGAAGAAGGTTATCAGCTTCCCGGGTAGTTACTGGAAAGACTTAAAAAAGCAAGATATGACTTCGGCTTCCTTATGCATTATTTCTTACAAGCGCCACCATAAAAGTGTGACGCAGCATAATGATGAATATCATCATGCATTGTTATTGATTCTATTTTCGGCTCTGCGGTAATCTATCTTCTATGACAATGGTGGCTCTCTCGGTGACTCCAGTGTTAGAGATCGAAAATCCAAAACGAATTGCACCCATTATGGGAGCTGAAGCGAGAAAGTACAATAGAAGACATTGGACGCATGCGGTGCGCATTTTTGCCCGGCGATGTACAAGTGCATCTCTTGGATTCGTTCCTTGCTCAAAACTTCCCATTAGAAGTCGAAGTCTCGGCAGAAAATAGAACGAAAAACACATGATGCGTTGAAAATTATTCTTGAACCCTACGTTAAGGGACGGTGTTTCATTTACCGTCATTATAAGAAAAATAGACATCAAAATTTCGAACTCCACTTTGTTAATAAAGTTATTCTTCACACAACCAATAAACTAGCGTTTAAATTAGTGCCCAACTTTTTTCGTATAAATTGTTGATGCGTTCACAAGAATAGACCAATATGAACAAATTTAATCTCAAATGGAAGGTTTGTAGTATATCTTTCTAATTCATACTGAACATTTTAAATTTATATCAAACTCTTCGCTAGCGATGCAAGCAAAGATATATATCAGTCCCATTTTTGGACTTACTTGCATCGGTAGCAAAGACGTTGATAAAAATTTTGAATTTGCAGCATGGATTAGACAAATATGCTATCAAGCTTTCATTTTGAGACAAATTTGTTCATATCGGTCTATTATTGCTAATGCACCAACCATTTATGTCGAAAAATAGCCAAAAAGGTTGGGCAGGTCTGGTTTGAAACTTTGATGGCTCTTTTTTCTGATAACAACGGCAAATGAAACACCATGAAATCCCGAATGTCCACATGCGGCCCGAAGCAACAGAGGAATAAGATGCCGACACTTGCGTGGGTTCCTTCCCATTCTAGATACGCACCGTATGTAAGTAAGTTAGAGGTGCAACCAAGAAAGACGAAAAAAATGCAAAGAAAGTGTATCTCTTCCTCAAATACACAAAGACAAAACGCGCCTCTTACACAAAGAGGAGTGGTGATGGTGGTGGCCGAAAATAAATAAATTGCTCATCTGGGCCGAATAATTCTTCTTCACTCCCCCTCGTGTTTGCGATGAAATTCGGAAAGCAACCGAACAGAACTAGAGGTACTGGAATTGCCGGAAAGAAATTTTGGTGGAAGATAAATCAGTCAGCATATTTTAAAACAGAAAAAGGTTGTCGATGCACTTGTATGCACTCTACAGCAATGGGGTTTTCCCTTCTCCCGAAGGTGAAGGAAATGATAGTCGGTCGGGTCATTTGTTTGACTAGGACCAGGTTGTTTCCTTTTTGGCGGATGGACACAGTAATAACAAGCGACCCGTAGAATGCAAATGCAAATAGTTTAAACTTATCTATAGAAGGGACTTTTGGCGATTGCCGGGAAAGTTTACATTTGAATGATGTGTTTGTTCGAATTCATTTCCGTTCCATCAATGGAGGCCTACGTGTAATGAAGTGGTGATCCTTAGTGTAGTTGAGTTTTGCCATTTTTATTTGTTTGCATCCTTTGTTTGCAAATAATGGATGGTGAACTTTGAAAAAAACAGAGGATGGTGTTGGTAACTGATTACATTACATTACACGCTGCCAAAGAATTGTTTTTCTACTTTTTTCCACACAAACTCAAAGACAAAATTATACATAGTTTTGTTCATTTAGGATAACCAATATATTTTGGACCCCTATATATTTTGGACCCTCTGGGACATTTTCCTGGAAATTTCCCAGTTTAAATCGGAAGACCAACTCAATTCTCATGCCATTTGGAGAGATATTACTATTCCGCACTTGCATCAAGCGTTTGTACATAGAAAATGTATTTATTCTATCTGAAATTAATTAAATTTAATCGATTCATCCATGCAACCGTTACAACACGTTACACACAGAAATCGAAGCCGTCAGAAATTTTTCAAATGTAAACAAATACTTTTTTCAAATTTCTGAACTAAAAGCATAGAGTTTCTTCGGTTAGCCATTGTCAATCGATTGATTAGACTATGGGCAAGCATATTATACAACCAGTTGCGTGGACTTTGTCGCCAAACGATAAAAAATGCCAGGGATCCAAAATATATACGTTGAGGGTCCAAAATGTATTGGTGTGTCCAAAATACTGACAGACAGTGCTTCACAATTCAATTATTTTTGTTATCTTCGGATCCTACATGACTGTATGGGCATTTTTATCTCGTAGAGGAAGTTTTTCGCTACATTTTGGCATGTTCTTTGACATGATGACGCTGTGCAATCAATTAATTGGAACAAAAACTAAAATCACTTCCTAAGGGGGTCCAAAATACGACCGTTACCCTACCTTCGACATTTTAAGTACCAGTGTAAGATTGACTTAAGCTGGGAGGGAGAAACCGATACAAAATTTATGTACGTCATAGTGAGTCGAGATTCTGCTGTCACGAACTGTCACTGTGAGCCCAGATCTTGAAGAATGGACAAACTTGATAAAAGCGCTTAATTGATCAAAACAAATTTTTGCATTCCAACAAAGTTGGCAACAGTCGGTTGAAAATCAATTCCTGCGACACTCAAAAGCAATGCCACGATAGTACTTTTTAATTTGATCGAATATAAAATAATGAAACACGCATCTTTTTACTGTTTTCCAATCATCATTAAAATTGGATGCACATAAAACTATGGCCCTTTTTCCAAGTTTGTCCAGAAAGATCGAAGGTACACAATAAAAGAAAACTAGCGATTTTTCCCAAGCCTGCCTTGATTGTCGTTGGTGAGCGGGAGTTATCTTGCAATTTGGAAAAGTGTTGTGTCATATTTCGTGTGTAGTATCGGTGCCTCCCTCCCAGGACTTAAGTACTGTTTTGTTATCTCACGTTGTCTCTTTATATACACCACTTAGTAGTGGTTGATTTTCAAATGTTGAAAATCTTACGTAGGTCGTATTGTAATTAAATTAAACAAAAATCAAACGTTGTGGGGGCCCAGATAGCCGTAGCGGTAAACGCGCAGCTATTCAGCAAGACCAAGCTGAGGGTCGTGGGTTCGAGTCCCACCGGTCGAGGATCTTTTCGGGTTGGAAATTTTCTCGACTTCCCAGGGCATAGAGTATCGACATATTCTACAATCAATAAATTTCCTCAATTGATTTTCCTAGAGGCAGTTTGTTGATTGTAAAATATGTCTATTTAGATGGTTTGAAGCTGGGTGCTGCGAATTGAATCCCTTTTTATTTTCAAGCAAATCTTGAAACATGCTTCTTGTGAAGAATTGGGTTTGTCGTATTAGTCCCTCAAACGTCACTTTGAGTTCTCTGTTTACCTATAAAATTTCGCTCTCTGATCTCTCTCTGGAGAGCTTGAATGCGTCCTAGCTCGAATGACTTTCTCATTGTGAAATCGGCTAATAGTGGGTTTGCTAGAAGTTCGTGGATCTATTCCATTTTTATGTGACTGTGCCTTTGGATTACAACGCTGAGTTCGTTCAAAAGTTGCCGGAGGAGCAATTTAAAGGATCATGTCGATGGTTTTATTATTCCAGCCGTAGCATACCCCCTCAATCAAGAAGGTGGGCTAATAAGATGTATAAACTCGATTCATAGCATCAAACCGAATAACATCGAAAACGACGATTCTGATTAATCAATTTCGGAATCACCGATAGCGTCAGCATCTCGAACGCTTCAATTTTAAAGATTATTTGGGTGGCCAAAAGCCAAAAGGAGAAGAAATACTTAACCGACAAAATGTTGCGCATGGAGTGTCAAGTATTTATCCTTGTGTGAATATTAGGTACACTGTTGTTGAAATAAGTCTTAAATATTATTTAGACTATTAAACAATTTGTTGCAATATAAAGAAAATAATAAAAATAAATATATTTTTTATCTCAGAGATTACAATACTTTCTCACGAGATCACATGATTCTCTCACAAGTAACATAACCACAATCTGGAATGTTTGGCTCCGGCAATCAGGCTCCCGCTTGACAAGCAAATTGAGTCAGACCGCAGCAGCCAGGTTTGAAGCACATAATTGAAATTTTAGATTTTGCCGCTTGATAGATATTTCTGGAGCCTGGTAAGCTCTATGAAAGAAAGTGTTATAGAAATCAATTGAGGCAGTTTATTGATTGTAGAATATGTCTATTTGTATGTTTTAAAGAAGTTATTTTAAATTTCCGAAAAGTTATCGAAATACGTTGAGGCAGTTTGTTAATTGTAAAATATGTCTATTTGGATGGTTTAAAGCAGTTTGTTGATTGTTAAATATGGCTATTTAGATGGTTTGAAGCAATTAATCGAAATTTCTGTTATTGCCGCTTGATAGGTACTTCTAGAGCCTGGTAAGCTCGATCGAAGAAGTGTTATAGAATTCAATTGAGGAAGTTTATTGATTGTGAAATATGTCGATTGAAATGTTTTAAAGAAGTTATTTTAAGTTGCCGATTTAGACGATTAAAGAATACTTCTGGAGCCTGGTAAGCTCTTTAAAAGAGAAAGTTAACAAAATACGTTTTGAGCAGTTAATTGAAATTTCTGATTTTGCCGCTTGATAGGTGCTTCTAGAGCCTGGTAAGCTCTATCGAAGAAGTGTTATAGATATCAATTGAGGCAGTCTATTGATTGTGAAATATGTCGATTTAGATGTTTTGAAGAAGTTATTTTGGATTTCTGATCGAGACGATTTATGAATATTCTGGAGCGTGGTAAGCTCTTTCATAGAAAAAGTTATAAAAATACGTAGAGGCAGTTTGTTGATTGTAAAATATGTCTATTTAGATGGTTTGAAGCAGTTAATTGAATTTTTTGATTTTGCCGCTTGATAGATATTTCTGAGCCTGGTAAGCTGTATGAAAGAAAGTGTTATAGAAATCAATTGAGGCAGTTTATTGATTGTACAATTTGTCTATTGGTATGTTTTAAAGAAGTTATTTTAAATTTCCGAAAAGTTATCAAAATACGTTGAGGCAGTTTATTAATTTTAAAATATGTCTATTTGGATTGTTTGAAGCAGTTAATTGAAATTTCTGATTTTGATGCTTGATAGATATTTCTGGAGCCTGGTAAGCTCTATGAAAGAAAGTGTTATAGAAATCAATTGAGGAAATTTATTGATTGTAGAATATGTCGATTGGATTGTTTCAAAGAAGTTATTTTAAATTTCCGATTTAGACGATTAAAGAATACTGCTGGAGCCTGGTAAGCTCTTTCAAAAAAAAAAAAAAAAAAAGTTACCAACATACGTTGAGGCAGTTTGTTAATTGTAAAATATGTCTATTTAGATGGTTTGAAGCAGTTAATAGAAATTTCTGATTTTGATGCTTGATAGATTTTTCTTGAGCCTGGTAAGCTCTGTGAAAGAAAGTGTAATAGAAATCAATTGAGGTCGTTTATTGATTGTAAAATATGTCTATTGAGATGTTTTAAAAAAGTTATTTTAATTTCCTATTTAGACGATTAAAGAATACTTTCGGAGCCTGGTAAGCTCTTTCAAAGAAAAAGTTATCAAAATACTTTGAGGCAGTTTGTTGATTGTCAAATATGTCGATTTAGATGGTTTAAAGCAGTTAATTGACATTTTTGAGATTGATGCTTGATATATGTTTCTGAAGCCTGGTAAGCTCTATGAAAGAAAGTGTTATAGAAATCAATTGAGCCAGTTTATTGATTGTAGAATATGTCTATTGGTATGTTTTAAAGAAGTTATTTTAAATTTCCGATTTGGACGATTGAAGAATACTTCCGGAGCTTGACAAGCTTTACCAGAGAAAGTGTTTTAAAGATCCGTAGAGGCAGTTTATTGATTGTAAAATAGGTCGATTGAGATGTTTTGAAGAAGATATTTTGGATTTCTGATTTAGACGATTTATGAATAGTTCTGGAGCCTGGTAAGCTCTTTCAAATAAAAAGTTATCAAAATACGTTGAGGCGGTTTATTGATTGAAAATATGTCTATTGAGATGTTTTGAAGTAGTTATTTGAAATATCTGATTTTGACGCTTGATAGGTACTTCTGGAGCCTGGTAAGCTCTATCGAAGAAAGTGTTATAGACATCAATTGAGGAAATTTATTGATTGTGAAATATGTCGATTGAGATGTTTTGAAGAAGTTATTTTAAATTTCTGATGTAGACGATTAAAGAATACTGCCGGGGCTTGGCAAACTCTACCAGAGGAACTGTTATAGAGATTAGTTGAGGCAGTTTATTGATTATAAAATATGTTGATTGAGATGTTTTTAAGATGTTATTTGAAGTTTATGATTTAGAAGATTTATGAGTACTTCTGAAACATAGTAAGCTCTGTCAATGAAAGTGTTATTGAAATTGTTGTGTAGTTTGTATATTGTGAAATATGTCGATTAAGATGTTTTGCTATTTTAAATTTTGAAATGTACGGAAGAAATTATTGGAATTGTTTTTCTTACGCTTTATAGATACTTTTTGGAGCCTAATACGCTCAATCCAAGAAAATATTATCTAAATCAGCTGAGATGACTTAAGAAACTTTGACTGGTTTTTGTCTTCAAAATATCGTTAAAACACAGACAAAGTTAAAATATACGAATAGAGTACCTATTAGAGTAGAGGAGGAGAAGGATGTAGTGATGATAGTTAGTAGTATTAAAAAAACGATTCAGTAAGTATCTAGATAGTACTAAAATAATAAACGATTCAGTAAGTATGTGTTTGAGAAACCTGTAATTTCAAAATAATTATTTCATTTATTTCAGTGTGTTATTTAGGATCATCAAATTCAGACGGTTGCTACACCATGCGCGCAGCAAGAATGAATGATGACGGTATACCCGAGACGACACCAAAGCTGATGATGATGACGACGACGACCGATACGACAGACAATGATAGACGGACACGAACGAGCGTTCGGGATCGTATGAATCGGCACTGACTTGAATGGTTCAGTTTGGAGATTACTGTAGTGAAGTGCAGTCGTGTTGAGCGTTGTTCAAATTTGTATGCGAAAAAAAAATGAATAGTTATCGGAAGAAAATTAAAATGAAGTTTATTTGAAATTTGATTTCAATTGTGTTGTGTTTACTTTGACATATTACGGGAAGTATCCTACACTTCGTACCTGCCAAACAATATACACGTGCAAAAATGGTCATTGGCATAGTAAGCTCTCAGTTAATAACTGTAGAAGTTGCTCATAAGAACATTAAGCTGAGCAACAGGCTCTGTCCCAGTAGGGACGTAACACCAGAAAGAAGAAGAACGTTGGAAATGAAAATTGAAATGGTTAAAAGTGGAATGTGAAGAATTTTTAAACTTAGCATCGTTAAACTAAGTTTGTATACTTTTGTGACTTACGACTGTTAACATAAATTTTCAAGATTCCGGATTTTACCAATTTGTTTTCAGCATCCCCAATTTTTTTTTCCTGGTTTTTGAACAACAGAAGTTTAAGTAGATGAAAAAAACGAATTTAGTACTATACCATTCAATTCCACTAGAGTTTGTATCCTTTGACAGATACGCGTATTTCGAACTCAACTGTAAGGCCGTCTTCAGTGTAGTTTGTCATCATGGAGGGGACCTGGCCCCCTTGCCCCCTGTTCCTAAGCCGATGTACTCCAATCTACTATTTAGTTTTTCAATTTAACTTTAGGTAAACTTGACAGAACCAAAATTTTACTCTGTCTGTCTTTTTTTTTGACAACATTGCTGTTGTGAGAGAGGCAAAACCACCGTGGGTAAAAATAATTGCAGTTTAGTATAAATTTGAGTTAAAAAAGGATCGTGGTTTCCGACTGGGATTGGGCTCACACACGGACAGGGTTGGACACTACCGGAGGTGATCACTATCTACGGAATTCGGTACCACAAGATTCACCACTTAAGGCGAAGATGAATCGAAGACAAACCTCAAATTTTCAAGAGCACGGATCTGGAGAACCAAACCTCCGTTTAAGCTGAAAACTTAATCGATTGGTCACTTGTTGGTGGTGACCGATCGATTGAGTTTTCAACTCAAACGGGTGTTCGGTTCTCCAGATCCGTGCTCTTGAAAATTTGAGGTTTGGCTTCGATTGATCTTCACCTTAAAAAACTTTTCTCTCTTCTGGCACTTCAATTCACTTAATTTCGCTTTAAGATCGGTTAACTTTATTTCTCAAATGTTCGATTTAAACTGATTAAATTTTATTCTTCTACATCGTCTTTTAACCCTACGTTGTGTGAAATAATTCATTTTGAAAGGGCTTCAAAATTTACTATAATTTTAAATATTTCATTAGGCTTCCAGCCTTACTGACAGCACGGCATACCTGCTTTCGGCAAACATCAGTTTTGAGAACTGTCAAACATAGTAATTCCGTTAAAACTTCACAGATTCCGGTAAATTTTCACCGTATAATATAAAAATTTATCGTATACCGTTAATTTATTTTACCGAACTGTTCAACTGTTGAGATTTAACAGAAATCCACAACATAATTTAAGTTGTTGACAAGCAAAGGTTCCGTGAGTGGCTCACATCTCATTTTGGGGGCTACGGCTCTAGGAAGAACCTTAAGTGCTTCACTGGTTTATGATAAGGATTCCTATAGAGGGAAAAATTGAAAAATGAGCACCTTAAGAATAACATCTTGTTTCTGATTGAAAAACGATGAATTTGCATAGTTCTATCGCGCAACATCAAAAATTATCCAAAGCGTGACATGAATTTAGACTATAATGGACCTATGCACGGGTTCACTATTTGACATTTTAGCGGTGCCGTGTTATTTACGTGACTATGGCAACGAGTGAATTCGGCACCGCTGAAACGTCAAATTCATGAACTCGTGCATCAGTCCATAGCTTAAGGCACGGCGTTCATTTTCCAACACTTCGCACAGTAATCATTGTCAAAATAATGAGTAAGGTTATCGAACACATATTAAAACCAGGTCCGTCCCACTCGGGTTCAGATTGGGTACCACTTCTAGTACCGTAATTCGGGGTGTAGTTGATCAGCGGGGAGAAATTGATCATTCCTGTACCCACATGTTTAGACTGTTATAAAATCTATGACCCGATTTCAATTATCACAATTTCTGAGTTGTGGCATTACCTGATAGCTACTCTTGATTTTCATAAATTCGGTTTGGCATTCAAGGTAATTATTTCATGGAAAAACAGATTTTTTATGAAATGTTTGATGAACTGTTAAAGGGTTCTTCTCCAAACAACAGCCCTGTCGTCCTGCTAAGTCGCGCTTAGTCGACGACTAAGAAGCTTTTCTTAGATTTTTTTTTACAATTTTCACCCAAATTAATAAAAAATGTAAGCAATGTGATAGAGTTTTGCAAAATTAGATACAATCTAACGCTCTATAAGACGTCAATAAAAAAAATCATGCCTGTATCAACGCCCTGGAGTAATATGACATTTTGCATGCAAATCAATGTCATCTTAACGCCCTGTAGGACATCAATATAAAATTTAAAAATCTATCAACGCCCTGGAATAATTTGTCCTTATCCTTTTTAAATCAGGTGCATCTTAACGCCCTGTATGACATCAATTTAAAATTCCAAGTTGTATCAACGTCCGGGAGAAAATTAACCCGACCTCATTAAGATTAAGTGCATTTTGAAATGTGACTTTATTCAACTAAGATCATATACATTTGAACGCCCTATATGACATCAATAGACATTGCCATGATCTACTAACTACCAGGAGTAATTTAACTATTTTCACATTTAACAATTTCAAACTCTATCAACGTCCTGAAGAAATTTTACCATATCCCATTTGGATCAGGTGCATCTCAACGCCCTCTAGGACATAAATTGAAAATTATAAGCTGTATCAACGCCCTGAAGTAATTGATCTTATCTTATGTATGATGAGGTGCATCTTACCGCCCCGTAGGACATCAATAGAAAATTTCTAGTGGTATCAACACCCTGGAGTTATTTCACCTTACCTATCAATATCAGATGCATATAAACTTGTATTTGTCTTGTCTTGTATTGTATTGTCTTGAATGACAGCAAAAGAAATTTGATAACATGTACCAACGCTCACGAGTAATTTGATTTATTTCACGTAGATCCAGACATATTAACGCCCTTTCGGACATCAATTTCAAATTCCAATCTTTTTCAACGCCCTGAACAAATTTAACCTTATCTTATTTGAATAAGGTGCATCTGAATGCCTTGTATGACATCAAAAGAATTTGTCAAGTTTTATCAACGCCCTGGAGTAATTTGACCTTTTCTCATGTAGGTCAGATGTATATTATAGCCCTCTAACATATCAATTGAATAATTCAAACTAGAGATGGGCAAAATGGTTCAACTTTAGGAGCGACTCGTAGGTGACTCACTCACGAAAGTGAATCGACTCTTTTGATCGATTCAGTGACTCATTTGGTAAATCATTACTTAATCATGTATTTCGTAGAAAATATGAAATATGTTATCATATTTGAACAAGATCTTTTTTATTAAGCTAAATTAAATGTTCAAACATGCATGGAGTACTAGATTATGAAAATCCCGACTCAAAAACAAAGGGTAAATTTTAAGACTCATTAATCAAAATATAAGGACCTAGTGAAACATGACTCTTTTGAAAAGAACCGTGATTCGTTCACTCAATTTTGAGAGTCGACTCTTTGGAATGATTCGTGAGTGAGTCGCCCATCTCTAATTCAAACTGTATCAACACCCTGAAACAAATTGATCTTATCTTTCGTAGATTAGGTCGTCTCAATGTGCTTTAGAACATCAATTAAAAATTTCAATCTGTATTAACGCCCTAAACCACACCCTTTATCACATTTTTATCAGGAATATATCAATGTTCTGTAGGGTGTTGAAAGAAATAAGCAATATGTATCAACGCCCTGGAGTAATTTGACCATGCTGATCAGCTGCATCTCAACGCCCTCTAGGACATTAAATGAAAATTATAAGCTACATCAACGCCCTAAAGAAATTTTACCTTATCCTAATAATATCAGGTGCATTTGAAAGCCCTGTATGACATCAGGCACAACCTTAGGCTGTATCAACGTACTGGAGTAATTTGATATTTTCTCATGTAGATCAGTTGCGTATTGACGCCCTCTATGACATCTATTAAAATTTCCAAGCTTTATCAACGCACTGGAGTAATTTGACCTTGTTTCACGCAGATCAGGTCATCTTGAGGCTCCAGTAAGAATCGATCATTTGTTTAAACTAAATAAGCAGTTTTCATTCAAATGATCAACAAATCAAGAAAAACAAAAAATACTTATGATAAACAGACGTTCTTGTTCTTTTACAATTTTTGTCTGTTCGTGAGAAAATTTCTGTTTCAACTTTGTAAACACCGATTCTAAATAGAACCTTAACGCCCTTTCACAATAGAAAAATCTATGCTGTGCCAGAACCCTAGAGCAATAATATGTTATCCTATTCAGATCAGCTGCATCTTAACGCACAGTATGATATCAATCAAATTTGTCAAGCTACATCAACGCCCCGAAGTAAATTGACCTTGTCTCATGTAGATGAGGTGCATCTTAACGCCCTGTTGCACAACAATTGAAATGTCCGAGCTGTATCAGCGCCCTCCAATAATAAAGTCTTATTTTACGTAGATTTTGGTGAAACCAGGTGCATCTCAACGCCCTGCAGAATATCAATCAAAAATGTACGAACTATACCAACGCGCTGCAGCGCTATGGAATAATTTGTTCTTATCTCACGGAGTTTTTTTCTGAGGTCATGAACATGTTAACGTCTTAATACAGTTCAAAATTTTGTGGATATATTGTTGCATTTCATTCCACAAGGATCTACGTAAGGTTATATTATTTCATGATGCTGATAAGTTCGAAATCGTTGTCCTGCAGGGTGATTATGGTATGCACCTGTAGGCGAATTCAAGCGCGAATTTCCTTGAGAGAAAATCAAATTTTCTTCCTAATGAGTAATAGAAGAAAATTTCCTTTCTTCGATGAACTTGTTTGACTACTATTCCTTCAATGTGGTTTAAGGATAACCCTTAATTGCTTTGTAGATACGCAGGAGTCCTCGTTGATCCACATGCCACGAGTTGTTTAAAGAATATTGAAATTTTGAAGACAATTTTGAAGCAGCATTTGCGTTATTTCTGAATTTCATGAAACTAGTTTAAAAACTAGAAAAAATAGTTATGAATACAGTTATGTTTTTTACGATGTTTATTTTTGAGCGGTTGTTTTACGAAAAACGAAGTGAAAAACCTGCGCCAGATTTTTTTTCTATGCATATCAATATTCTATATTATGATTCGTATGGTCATAAAACTTCGAAGAAAATTAAAACTTGTTTACGTCGTTTTTTCAAATAACGTGGTTTTCTACGCGGTACGTAAACTGACGTACTGAAACATTAGTGTATGGGGCAATTGTGCACACTTGGAATAAATCGCAGTATCCTGTCAAATAAATCACCGAATTTTAACTGTAAACAACAAAATTACAGATTTCTCTGTGAAGTCATTTATTTTACCGACAACATCCGTGAAATTTACTAGTTTTCTGGAAAAAAGCCGTGAAACAAACAAATTTACTATAACCCTGTGAAATACTAACGAACAGTTCGGTAACAGCATTATTTTTACCCAACTTCTGTCAAATCTTTTGACAGCCGCTCTGGCAGGTACGAGCTCTTTTTGTTTCAGTTTTTGCACATCACAGCAGTGAAAGCTGGTTTAGTGGTAGCAAGCCTACTTTCTAATTGGTAGGTCAGTAGTTCGATTCCCGGTCGAGCCGTTTCCCAGTTTTTCTTAATGATTTTGTTCAGGATTTTACAGATTGTTCGGTGATTTTTCACCAAGCCTTCAGCTGTTGCGATTGCGGTATAATTTTACAGTGATCTGTATTTTTTAAGTGTGTAAGATACACTAATGCATCTTAATACAACATGTAAAAAATTGTGCATGAATCTCAGCACTAACCCTGTTGAGAATTTGTTTTCAGTCGCTTATAATATTTCAATCATGCCTGAAAATGATGAAGTCGTAAAAACATGAATGTTGTTGTGATGATTCTAGAATTAAGAAAACATGTTTAGAGATCTGACCTTACTCAATATTTCTCTAATCATAACTTATAGTTATTTATTAAAACGTCAGATGGGAGTTGTGTTTGATCCTTCGACCTTGACGCTTGCTCCTGCGGGGGTGAGCGATAAGGGCAGGATCAAAAATAACGCGCGTCGATCGCGTAGCAGTTAAAAAGTTCAGTGATTTGTTAGTAGTGTTTGCTCTTTTGATCTTGTCGCTTGCTTCTGTGGGGGCGAGTGACTAACACTTGTTGGGCGTTCAATGCGTTTATCGAGTAATATCGCAAATCCGATTAGGCGCATTCATTTTAAATTATATATTTATCGTTTACCAAAACGAATAGCTTCCCCATATCCAAACTCCCAGTGTTTATTTGTGGAAGTGCAGAGGACTCTTCGGCTTCTTTAGAGCAAGTAACACGTCAATATTTGTCTCTCATCCCAAATTGACCTGCATTCGCACGCAGCCGGCGCCGCTATTGTTTATTATAATAATGAGAGAACTAGTACTGACACATTGAGAATGCTACTGATCTCGAGTAGCGTCTGTTGGTTCCCTGTGTAAGTACAGCTGTTCTTGCAATAACGGAGTAGCAATCATGCTCATGATCGTTTATTAAAACGTCAGGTGGTGGCAAAAATGTTTATACAAACCGGTTCTTAATTTTCAGTAAAGAATGATGTTCTTATCAATTTGAGCTGTGTTTAACAAATTAAACGATGATATCAGTAAATATCGGTCAAGTAGCAGCCTTCTAAAAATTATCGAATTATTTTTGGAACCAGAAGTTCAAAAAAAATGCAACATGTCGATTCTACTAAATCTTACGCTCATAATTTGCGTTTCACAATTTCCTTATCATGAGAAGATAAAAACCTGGCTCTGTTTTTGTAGGAACGTTACACCAGAAAGAAAGATGATGCCGGTTAGTTTTGTTGCCTGTTGTATGAAACAGTTCAAGCGAGTTATTAAATGTTTTTCCTGTAAAATAATTCGATAATTTCTACTAAATTCAATTCATTAAGAAACTATAACACTTTTTCTGAATTTGAGTACTTCTTGTATAACATTGACATATAGAGATGTCGTATATCTATTAAAATAATTTGTGGTAAATTCACAGACCTAGTTTTTGAACTAAACAATGTTGAAGCTTGGGAGATCTCTTCGATCCCTATTTTAATTAGATTGGAACACAATCGTGTAAATGCCTATTGATTCTCTTGCGAATGTTCCAAATATTGAAGTACCTGCGAAAAATTTCTTATGAAACGCCCCATTGACTCTTGGAAGTAGAAGCGCCCTATGGGTCATAGTAACGCCCCCCTCTAAAAGGGAAGACTAAGAAGCTCAAAATTTACGACGACAGGGCTGCCAAACAATCGACTATTTCCACGGCTATACAAAGCTACAATTTTAATAAACTGTTTCATACATTCCAGATATGTTCTGTGTACCCAGTTTTTAATTTGTATTGAGGATACAAATTCTTTTATTAGAGAAAAAATGATCTTTTTACAAGAGGGTTGCTTATTTTAAAGAAAATTGCCTACCTTTAGGCGTTTGATGTGGTGTAATCTGTAATTCACAACTTTCAATTGAAAAATTAACTGATTTATCAATAAGTTGTAAGATTTTTGAGTCTTGATTCAGATTCAGAGACCCCAAATTTAGTGAATAGCATACTTCTTTATTTAAGGAAACCTATCGCAGTAGTTGATCAACTTCACCCCGGAATAAAAAACACCACTTTTTGATATCCAAAAAATGTTTTTGTTATTATGATAATAATTCGTCATAATTTCGTTTATATAATTCGTTAAACATTCAACCAGTACAGGTTTTAAAAATATATGGATGATAATACATGCATCCCGCTAGGAATTATAGCACAGAATCGCTCGAAAGTGATCAACTTCCCCCCAGTTTACGGTACTGCATTTGGTCCCTCGGTAGTGCAAAAGGTACCCAACTTTGACAGATCGCAGTACACTTTTCACGGCATTCTAGATTACCTTATGAGCCATAAAATTTTGGGCAACTACAAGAAACATTGGGGCACAGAGAAACAGACGTAACACTTAGAACAAATCGCGATCAAAATCATAGTCGCGAAAACATGTACGCCCAATGCTAAAAACACTGTAGTTGGCCGATGGACCAACAGGTGGCGGTAGTGTGTAAACGTCAAACACGAACAAAAATGACGCGAGCGCTGCGGGCGGTCGATTGACCACCTACCAGATATTCGAATCGATCGTTAAAAAGTTGGTCGATGGACAGCGATAAGAGTGTGACGTCTGTTTGTCTGTGATTGGGGTCTTTAATTTGTCTTTGTTAAAACTGTTGTATTGATAATATATTTCGAAAAACAATGCATTTAGAGGATCAAGCATGGGAAAATTCACTCACGCACCCGAACGCCACCGATAAAAAATAGCAAAAAAAAGTGAACGTATTTAGCATCCATTCGCCGAATGCATTGAACTGACTGAGTGGATTCCCACCCACTGACCCATTTTTGGTTTCATGCTAGACTAGTGATAAGACCGTGACAGAACCTGAAATGTTATCAGGGTTACCTGCTGCTGGTTTAATCCGGTAAGATCTGACAGTAATCAGTTGTAGTCCAGACAGAATCACGATATCAAGTATTAATATACCCATCTGATAACTTTCACAAAAAGGTATGAAGTTTCTTGAAGCTTTGAGAATGAAAAAAATCTGTTTACTATCAAGTTAATTCCATTACAAAAAATCTTATCAAAGATGGTGCTACTAATTTCGATCCTTACTGGGTTATTCTCTCTGAAGCGATGTTGTTTTCGAGCACTGGGATGGCATAAAATATTGAAGAGTTATTACAATGTTGAAATTTTGACGAATGTTTGATGAACAATTCTACCTTTCTCCTTTCCACCAATTTGCACTCCTACCAAAGCCGACGAAGTCGGTGCTCTGCTTACATTGGGCCAATACTCGCATCGTCGTTGCGGCTACCAAGATGATGAACAGGCATCCTAGAAGTGCAAGAATCACGTGCAAACGTGAACCGAAGAAGGAGAGAATCGTAATTGTCTGGCTCCTTTTTACGGCCCGAAAATTAATGTTCTTGTTGTTGTAGTTTTTTTTTTCTGTTTGTCTACATTGTGTCTGCCAATAGAGACCGAGAATCTTTGGGATAACTTTGGCATTATTCGGCGGGGTGACGAAGCATACAGCGTAAATTTGTACCTATCAGGGGCTTAAGATTTCATTAAATTTAGATGGTTGATTTGTTGTTTTCGGTTGTGTGTCGAAATTGGTACGGTTCGATGTATTCTTGCTCTGTAATAAACCCGACCCGAACGAACAATGTACGTACGTGATTTTTCAATAAAAGATGGGAGAATGCAATGTCATGGATTTATGACACGTATGTTTCCGTTCTTCTTTCAGATACAGTCCAAAAATTATTTATAGATTTTCCATTAACAAAACTCATTTACTTTGGGTTTAGTTTTTCATGATTTGAATCACATCTTATCTCAACAATCTGGCACCTACGTAGTATTTAGACTATCAAAAGACACACATATATTTGAATTTTATATTTTAACACATTTAACTCAACATAATCTTTGTAAACCTATAACAGCTCTTGTTGTGTGGTCTTTCTTTTATTTTCTTAAATTTCCTTTAGTAATATTTAAAACATTTCATTCATTTTTTACATCTAGGTGTTCTGTGTTATGCTAATTTGGTAATACTAATATATGCTTTTGTAAACATTTTATTAATAAAAAAAACATTTTATTTGAATTATCAGTTTGTATTTTTCAACAGGCATGTGATCAGAATCAAAATCAGCATAAGTAATAAGTTGGCTACGAGGTGCCTAGAGTTGGTTAAGATTAAATCAATCAAAGAAGTGTTTCGAGAAGGGGAAAAACAAGAAGGGCTATTAGGGTATTAAGTTGAGAAATATCACGAAGAGCACTCATCAATTGAAATTCTGCCGTTGGAATTGCTTTGCGAATTATTTTATGAGCGATGTTTTGCATTGAAGTCACAAATGACAAAAATATGACTTATTGCGAGTCAATTTCAGCAAGTTAGTTCAAAGCAAATTAACTTGATGCCCAGTGCATTGAAAAGGCAAATAGGCAGGTATAAAAGTATATTAACCTAGCTATGTTTCAACAGAAATACAAATGTGTTCAAAAACTTTGATTTCAAAGGACGTAAAAAGTTGCATTCATTACGATAAACAAAAAAAAATGGATTCAGATATAAAAAGTTTCAGTTATAACTGTTATATATATGCTATTAGTTATTACAAAATTAAACAGCTCGACCTTTTAGTCATTCAATAAATGAGCAATCTAGTTCCAAATATTGAAAAACATATTACTATTCATTATATGATATTCATTAAAAATATCTTGTGTTCAGTTTTAAAAAGTCAATCCACCTATTTGGGATCAGATTGATACAACCGATACGAAGAACTACAAAAGAAACACAATCCAGCAAAGAAAGAACTTCTAAGCGCTTACCCGTCGAAGCTGATTCACAGCATCAACTCTGAAATATTTAGAAGCATATTTTGTTCCCAATTGTAATTTCACTCGACCCTGATCCAAATAAAAGAAGGATTTAATCCACACCCCCTCAGCAAAACTCAAACCTTCAATCGTGCCGTTTAGATGCCGAGATATAATCCTGGCCGGCTTTCCGCTCGCTTCCTTCTTTTGTCTTGCCCTGTTAACCAATCACCTTCCTTCCCTGCTTCATCCACTTCATCGGAAAAGTGAGTGAGTCTTTTCTGGCCAGGACACCAATTCAATTCCGCCTGACGATTGCTAAGGCTATTGGCTCGAGGTCGGTACTCGAGGTCGAATACGAGGAAAAAATATTTATCAGCGGCATCAATATATGAAGCAATCTAAATTCAATTTCAGTTTCAAACCTCTTTTTCAATTTCTTCACAATCCACCTCCGCCGATGATGGCGATCGGCTGCATCTGCTCGGGCTGCTTTCTTCCACTTTCAGGCCGTTATTGTTCTCAGTTGAAACTCATTTCATTTGCTTCGAGAAGAAAAAAATCAATCGGGTTCGAGCGATGTTGACTCACCAAGGGATGAACGTGTCCTACTTGATGGAATATTTATCTCACAGGAAAAAGTTTTTACATGAGTTTCCGAAAATCCAAAAAAAATGATTTACATGACGAGAACCCGCTATTACTTACCTTATTAGCTATAGACTGACTGTAGTTCTCTAAAGTTGCTACTCCGTGATTGATTGGGACTGGTAAGAATTGCACTTCGTTCCAAATGGCCGGGGACTTTCCTCTTACTTTCGAAGTGCACATTTCAGCATCTCTCATAATCTTGATCAATATCGGCACCGAACAAGTCCTTACAGTCAGTTGGGATGGATAAGGAATGTTAGGGTGTAATGATTCTTGCTTCTAGAGACCGAGAATACCTCTGCATCTCCACAATCACCACAGGAAGGGTGTTGATAAGTGTGGGAGGAAAAAGATCTGGGAGTTACATTTGGTCGATGATGCTATCCATGAATAAGGAGGAAAAATACGACTCTTAATTAAAACTAGTTTTGCATTTTTGTTCCGCGGTGAAAAGGAATCAAACGACCACACACTACTCGAAAGATCATTATTAATTACCTTATTAACATCAAAATACGGCAATTAACAAGATGAAATTATACTGCATTAAATGATTAACGTTCAAAAAAAAAAAAATAACAAAATGGAATGGCTTACAAAATTGTTGATGTGTCCTAACTTGGCGTGGTTTATACATAGTTATCAACTACTAAATGGCTTGACAAGATTTCCTAAGTACATATTATCCAATTAACTCTACCATCAGCAAGAACACTTAGTTCAAACCACTACATAAATGCAACGACACCAAATAAACACTTCTCTTCAATTTCACCCCACGACAGCTCTAATGGGAACACGACACAACCGGTTGACGATTAAATTACGATCGATCTCATTTACCTTTCTTCATTAAACCCACTGGCCAAACACAGCGCCGTTCCAACTTTCCCCTCTCTCTCACCGGATGCCTTGGCCGACATCCCACCGACCAGCATCCACACCAAGACTAGATCTGGCCGGCCGGCCCCGGTTCCACATTCTATCTATCCGCATTTATATGTGTTTCCAATCGTAGCTCCGAGGTAATTTTAATGTCGGGATATTTATTGGTGGTCATACGAGGGGATTGTTTTTAAATATCTCCGCTGCTCCGAGCGCGTGATGGGTTGGTTAGTTGTTTTCGTTGGATTTGAATTGTTGTGATGCTCTTCTTCGTCGGTGTCTGTCCACCCGTTTCCCCTACTTTCCTCCCCCGCACTGACCGTAGACGGAAGGGCAACATTCTTTGGATTTCGTGTTTTTGTCCATCTTAAGCAGGGATGCCAGGTTCGATTAAAAAACATTTTAGTAGAGTAGAAAACATTTCAGGAATAGTGAAGAATATCATTGAATTCCATGATAGAAACGAACCAATTAAAAAAATGCTTGAATTGGGTTTTTCTATAGGTTTTCCTTCAAATATTCATCTAGAATTTTGTTTTCGACAATTGCTTCAGAGTTCGTTCTAGAAGCTCATGTAGGGGTTTCTCGATTATGATAATAAATCTTCAGGCTGTTTAGCGAAATACCTATAAATTTATGAAAACCTAATTTAGTACTATATCACTTAATCCCACTAGAATTTGTATCTTGTAACAGATACGCGTATTTCGATCTCAACTGTAAGGCCTTCTTCAGTGACGTGTTCTAGATTCAACTTAATTTGATTCAAACTCTAGTGGAACCATAGACCATGTACTAAATCAGGTTTTCATTTATTTATCTCAATTAATTCTTTTAGTAATGAATTCTAGGATTTATCCAGAGAATCCTCGAAGGAATTATTTAGAAATTCCTACAAAGATTTCTCATGAAATTGTCTGCAATAGTTCCCACGTATTGTATAAGAATATACGTCCAACATCACATATTCGTTCCTCAAAAATCAGAATCGCATCACATCGCAAATTAATTGTAATAAATGTCAAGACAACTTGTGTACAACTTTCCACTACGATTCATAAACGAAAATCTGTGTTGACAACAAAACATGTCTTAAATAGTGCAACATAGAATCACGTCAAGTTGTATAACCAAGGGAGGTACTCGTGGTCGTAGCTCTTTATTGCTAGCCCAAATTGCTAGATCAAATTTTTAATGAATACTAGATTGAAATCCCTCCGTTACCAGGAACAGACAGAAATCCCACCGTTATTAAACAGACAGACGTAATTTCGCCTTTTTAAATTGTTTTGAATCGACTCTAGTAACCTTTGATAATGAACACATCGACATATGAAGAGAAAATCATTTGGTATAGGTAGACATCGGGATAAGGAGGATATCGAGATATGGAGAGTGAAAATGTAAGCAGGATCAAGGGACCGTAAAAATGACGTGAAGAGTTGACTGTATAACAAAAGCTATACCAACCAAAATGTCGACTAGGTTTTCTGGGAATTCACCATAAAATTCCATATCAGATTCCAATATGAATTTTGCCTTAATCCTCAAATATTGCTCATGACTTAGACGGTATTTCCAGAGATATCCTTAGCACTTTTGCTAATGATTTTTCTTGAAATTCCAAATTTCGTTCGGAATATTTTACAAATTATCTGCAGTATCATCTTGAAAAAAAAAAGGAATTCAAAAATCGATAGAATTCTTTATAAAAGGGATCAATGGAATTTCTTCATATTCGTACAAGAATACTAGTCAAATTCACATTTCCAAGGATGGCTACAAGTATTCTTTGAAAAATGCGTAGGATATAATTTTATGTATGGTTGTGTATTGCAGTTTATATGACTTAATTTTTACAAACAAACAAAATAAAAACAAATAAAATAGTACGAGATGAGTCCTGAACTTCTGACCCTTAGATCACTTGCCTGATACGCTACCACTATGCTGCGCAGTCGTTGTTGCTGGATTTGGTCTTTAAGCAAATATAAATGAAACACTGTAGAGCATTGTTTGCGAATGTAGGCTTATGGTAATCCACAATTATCAAAAAATAAATTATTACTCATACAGTTAAATCTAAAGCAGTCTTTTAGTTCAAATTTAGTACAAGAAAATACTTTATAAACTACACAAAGCATCAGGCCGCTTTAAAATAAAATAAAAACCACTATCCTAATAAGAATCGTTTTAAATTTTTTTTTTTCAAGGTGGCATTTCAATGAAAAAAAAAAAAAAATATATATATATATATATATATATATATATATATATATATATATATATATATATATATATATATATATATATATATATATATATATATATATATATATATATATATATACAGGGTGTTTGGTTCCATGTTTTTAATAATTGGAGGGTAGATAGGTCTCCATGAGATATGAAAAAGTGCCCATGGAACATAGGGTCGCAAATCACTGCTAAGTGAGTTATTCACGATTTTAAGATTTTCAACTTGTTCATCTTTGGAACCACATATCTAATAACCTATGCGTCATACATTTAATCTCAGCGCATGAATCGAAAGCTTATGATCTAATCTATCTTAGTTTCTTGGACGTAATTTTTGTAGAAAATGATTCAAAGGCTCAAATTACGAAAGGTTTGCAAAAAGTGACGGAAAAATCATCATTTTTCGACGTATTTTTATGAATTTTATTAAAATTATCGTAATTAATGTTAAAAAAATTCTTCTACAAAATATGCATTAACTTGTTAGCTACCAAAGTGTCTTTGAGAGCAAAAGTGTATCTCTTGTAGATTCGTCACAATATCATGTTGAAAGTTGTGCTTCAAAGAGCAAAAAAATCAAAATAAATATCGGCTGATAACTCTATTCGTTCGTCCGTTCGTGTGTTGATGCCTCCGCGTGTGGATGAAGTGCTCGGAAACGACAGATGTCGGTCGTGCCGAAGCGAAGGGGAAATGAAATCGCTTCACAACATGCGCCATTTATTTTCTTCTCTTCGCGGCGTTTGGTTTGCAAACAGACGCATAAATAGATTTAGTAAGGTCGCCGCACGACCACCGCAGTAGCGAAAGTGTGTTCATAAAGACTGATCCCTTTAAATTCCTCGCACTAGTAGCTGAGCTACGGTGCAGAGCAGATGGGGGGTGCGCTTGCGCGTGTAGCGAGGACTCAATTTATGCATTTCTCGCCTATGACGTGGAACTTTTGATGCATTTTGAAGGGTTTTAGGTCGTCTATTAATTACATAGAGGTGGACAAGTGAGAGTAGAATTTATGACGTGCCATTCACGCCGTTGTAAAAGTACAACACTACCAAGTAAACCTCGCCCGTGATACACAGCACGAGCGAGGTGAATTCTTAGGTTCAATAAAGTAATTTAGGTATCGCACTAATGCTCAGCGTGAACTGTTGGAGCAGCAGGATGAAATATCTCACAAAATTAGTGACCGTCTATCCTACTACAGCTTGGTTTTCTGTATAAGGTTGCTTACAAATTATGTTCAATAGATCAATAATCTCTCAGTTAACTATTTTTATAAAATCAAATAATAGACCTACATGTATATTTCATATAATTTTCAGTGTCGTATCCAGAAAATTGCTCAGGGGAGACGAACGACGCAAAAAAGTGGATATTTTTACAAAAATTGGGATGGCTTAAGACGGTTCAACCACATTATTTTGTTTTTCTTTTATCCAGCATAATAATAGAATAACTGCATAAAATTAAGAATTTCTTTTGAAATTGAGACTTTGGCAGTTTAATAGGTTCTATGTGCACAAAAATGTGTAGTCACAAAAATTAAAAGTCACAATTTGTAGATCAGTACTTTTCTTAAAAAAAAGCCTAAAGCCTTGCAATGTTTGTAATATGAAATCAAATATTTTGAAAAAAAAAATCAAATAATTCATCAAATTCCAACATTTTTACTTCATTATTGAAACAATTTATGATAGATTGAACGAAAACGACACAATTTTATCAAGCAGGTTGATGAGGTTCTTGTACAAGAATAATAAAATATAAATAAACCTTTTGTTATGCCCTAAATCAAATGGTAATCAGATCAGTACCCAAATATTTGTAGTTCAAAATTTCATTTTTTCTCTCTCTCTGTTGAGTTACTGAGTCTTATTTTTTTAAATTTGAAACCAAGAGAAGTGTTAATTTTGAACGATAACATTTGAAATATTTGCAGTTTGCTCTAATAGATGGAAAATTAGAAATCGAATTGAATATAATTTAACAAATAAATGTATTAAAATGAACTTAAAACAGTCACAGTCACAATTAGAAATTGAAGCTCATTCCAAACTTTAGTCAAGTTTTAATCATCAAGTTAACTGTAACTCTAGCGATGGCAAAATCATTTGAAATTTGACTCATGGAACATATTCAAGGCATAAATGTGTATGATTTTACACGAATTAAATTAAAAAAATACCTGCTGGAAACCCACCAAAACCCGGAAATATGAGAATATGTAATTTTTCAAACAAAACTAGTTTCATGTTATTTAAAGCTCCCACAGCAATTTACGGATGCTAATGGTTGTCACTATGGCAAGCCTGTAAAATTTCGTGAAGGGAAATATCCTTCATCATTTTAGTAACTCAACCTCCGAAATGTCAAGAAGGCGAAAGTGTAAACACGATACGTAGCAAAACATTTTTTGGGATGAACAATATTTCATTAATAGTATCAAGAACTTTGGTGATCACTAAAGCCTCTCACTAATTTGAATTTCAAATCCAAATGTTTAATTTTAAAAATAAAATTCAATTCACATTTTCAAAACTGAATAAGCCAAACATGCTTTTAAGAGCGTTTTTCGTATTTCAAGTGGTTTCACACCAAAAACTTACTCCAAAATCCACTAAGGTGGAGAGAGAGGGAGGGTTGACCCTCAAACACACCCCCTCCCACTGATCACTTGTTTCTGTTTTGTAGACAATATGATCTTAATTTTCTTTCTGGCGTTATGTCCCAACTGAGACAGAGCCCTGCTCCTCACCTTAGTTTACTTATGAGCATTTACATAGTTGTTAACTGAAAGGTTTTCTTAGCCAAAGTTGCTGTTTTGTATGTGTATATGGGCAGAGGCAAATACGTTTTAAATATTTTATATGGGACAAAGTCCACGAGACCCCTCCCAGCTCTGAAATTCTTTGGAAATGAGCATGTAGCTTAAGGACAGCCATAAAAGCACTGCAATATTATATAAATGAAAAAAAAAAACTCTAGTGGAATTAAATGGTATAGTACTAGATTCGGGTTTTCTTTTATTTATAGGTATTCCACTAAACAGCTCGAAGATTTAATACACAATATTCTTAATTTTTCTCATGATCTCAATTAAATGCTTTTCACACAAAACAAAAGCATGATTACTGCATTCACATGAAAATATTAATTTAGAAAATATTCAAGATCTATCCTGCAATTTCCAAGTTGTTCCAATAATTTCTCCACAAATTCCTTCAGGAATTCTTTCAGTTAATGTTCTCAGGAGTTTCCCAGGGATACCTTCAGACTGAGACCACTTGAGGAATCCTTTGTCGGCCAATACCAGGCTGGTTTTTGGGAGGGCCGATCCGACAACGAATCAGATATTACCAGATACATCTTGCAAATGAACTTAGATAAATTCTTGGAGTATAACTAGCAGACTCACCATCTGTTTGGATTGGAGACGAGGTGAATTTAGATGGAAGTAAGGAGACGCACTTTAGAATTCATTGTTCAACATTGCACTCCAGGGTGATATTAGGAGACCAGCGAGCAAAGAAATGACACTATCATGACACGGTCACATCTTCTTCTTCTTCTTGACATTACGTCCTCACTGGGACAGAGCCTGATTCTCAGCTTAGTGTTCTTATGAGCACTACCACAGTAGTTAACTGAGAGCTTTCTTTGCCAAAGTTATCATTTTTGCATTCGTATATCGGGTAGCAGGTACGATGATACTTTATGCGCAAAGAAGTCAAGGAAATTTCCATTACGAAAAGATGCTGGACCGAACGGGAATCGAACCGAGACACCTTCAGCATGGCTTTACTTTGTAGCCGCGGACTCTAACAACTCGGCTAAGGAAGGCCTACGGTCACATATGGTCCTTGGTCTTGTGGACGATATCGGCCTCATTTAAATCGATCGCAGGATACCTCTAGGAACTCCTCTGAAATTTCTTCGGGGATTTCGCGGATTTCACCTAGCACTCCTTCTCTTAGGAATTCCACTAGGGATTTGTTCAGAATTTCCTCCAAAGATTTTAACAGGAATTCTTCCAAAGATTCTATCAGGAATACCTCTTTGAATGCCTCCAGAAATATTTACATTTTTTTTCTTTATTAATGTGAATTTTAACACATAAGGCTAGTTCTTCACTCATACAGAAAAATATTTAAAAGGATTTCTCGTAAAATACATCCAGAGCTCCCTCCAGGAATTCCTTAAATTACATTCCTTCAACATTTTCTCCAGAAATACCACCAAGAATACCTCCAAGAGTTTCTCTAAGGATTCCTCTAAAAATACGTTCAAGGTTTCCTCCACGAACTACACAAGAAATAACTTTAAAATTCTACTAAGAATAGCTCCAGGGATTCTTTAGGATTAACTTCATGGTTTCTTCCAGGAATACCTTCAGGTAGAGGAATATCTTTCAGGATTCGTCCATAAATTACTGCTTAGATTCCGCTAGCAATAGCTTCTAAGATTCCTCCTGAAATTTGACCATGGGTTCCTCCTGATAAACTTCAGGATATTTTTATCAATTTCTCCCTCATTTGTATAGGAGCTGTCTAGTAACATCCTGTAACTCCTCCGGAGATTCCTGCAGAAATTCCTCCAGAAATACTTTCATTTTTTCCTCCAGGAATATCTCCAATGATTTGTTAGGAAAACCGTCAGGGTTTTCTCTAGCTATAAATAACATATCCATTGATTTTTTTCAAGAGTACCACTAGGGTTTTCTCTAGGAATACCTTCAAGGATTCCGTCAGTTATAAACCCATGAATCCTTACTGGAAAACGTTCAAAGATTTCTTCAGAAATATCTTACCTCCATGAATATCTCAAAAGATTGCTCCAAGTAAACTATGAAGATTTCCTTCAGGGAGTCTTTCTGGAATTCTGTTTAAACTTTTCTTCGGTGACTCCTGCAGGCATTCCTCTAAAGAGTTCCTCCAAGAATTCCTTTAGGGTTTCATCTAACGATTTCCTTAGGAATCTCTCCAAGGATTCCATCCGGAGCTTCTCCATTGGTTTCTTCAGGAATTCTTCCAGAGTTTCTCCCTGTTTTTAAGAATAACGATTTGGATTTTCTCTTGGAACTTCAAAGAATCCTTCTTAGAATAATTTTAGGATATTTTTCATGATCTTTTCAAGAATTCTTATGGAGATTTCTACAGTGACCCCTTCAGGAATCAATCCATTCTTAAAAACAGGGAGAAACTCTGGAAGAATTCCTGGAGAAACCAATGAAGAAGCTCCGGACGGAATCATCGGAGAGATTCCTATGGAAATTGTTGGATGAAATCCTAAAGGAATTCTTGGAGGAACTTCTTAGAGCAGTGTTTCCCAAACTTTATTAACTTTCGCCCCCTTTAGGCTAATATTTTTTGGAATCGCCACTTTAATTTATGAAACACATATGTATGCCAAAAAATGTCTTCGATTTGCGTATCCCTTAATATTTTCGGTTATTGGACAATGATTAAAAACGATTAACTGAACAGTATTTTATACAGTCGACTATCCACATCTCGATATCTCACCCTATGTCGATGAATTCTTCGGTCCTTTTATTCTGCATATAATTATCATCTCCATGTGTCGATATCTTCGTCGATCGATGTACTGCTCATAACTGCATATTTGTCAAAATCGACATTTTTGAAAATTTCGAGTTTGTACCGGGGAGAGTTATCAAATGACAAATACTTTCGATCAACTTACCGAAATCTATGAGATTGTTCTAGAAAAAAAATGCATAGTTGTTTTGTCGCATTGGCAATTGTAACCGCATAACAGTCACATTGAGATTATACATGAGCCTCATAATGTAGTAGCAACAAAATTTCTATCAGAATTATTTTTTGACTACTTTTCCTATATGCAACATGAGTTGTACAAAATTTCAGCCTCAAATAAGCAATTATGGATTCATAGTGATTTTTTTGAAATTTTAGTTTCCTTCAATACTGCAATGAAATGCAAACTAGGTATATCATTTACTAAATGCCTACTTTTGTCGAATGTTACAAATATGCAGATAAGGATAGTTTAATCTTGTAGTTTTTTCATTCCTGATTTTCTTTCCGTACGTCGCTATGCCCATTATCAAAGGATACTAGTTCAAATTTTCGTGATTCAAAATAATATAGGTGCATAAGATGACGTCTGCTTGTTTATTATTTTGCTTATTTTCCTTCGTATTTCCACGCAATCAACGCATGCTTCGTAAACTGTTTAAGGTTAACGTCAACGAATTAACGAAACGACGTTAATCGTTGATTAACGTTAACAACTCTGTTTTGTACGCATATTTATCGATCTACAGCAAATTGTTAACGATTTTCTTCGAATATTTCGATAGGTAATCTCAGAATAATATATTATGAAAACAATATGTGAAAAATAGAATCCATTTCATTACAGCAGTGTTGCCAATTTTGATGATTGTCAATGTACTTTGAATGGTCTTCTAAGAATGAAGCAATTGTGTTTCTATTGTGCTATAAATGTGACATTGGGACTTAATAAGTAACTCTGTGAAGGCGTAAGTTATTTTTCATATTAATACTATATTAGCACTTCCGTCAAGGCGTACTTTTATCCAAACAAATCTAATCATATCAGTTCCTTTCAAATTTAAAATATTTTTCTCTAAAAAATATAGGGGAAAAATGATTTTATGATATCTGTAAAATCGTTGCTCCAAAAATAATTCAATTTTTACCATCAGGCTTCTGATTGATGATGTTTTCTAAGAACAAGCCTTTTATGAAAATAAAAAAATATAAATTGTCGAATTTTTCAGCCATCATCATTGGTTTTGATAACCTCCAAAAATTGACCGTTCTAATCGTTGTTCTATATTCGTGTGAAATTTAATTATTTTGGAGATTTTTTATTATCACAACATTGTAAAATACTAGTCGAACGATGTACAGAAACCCGATTGAAATTTCATTAATAAATTTAAAAGTTATAGCATGCACAAAGTGTCCATTTTATAAAATGAACAGTCCTTAATTTCAAAGTTCCATACAAAAAAGTTCCTGGTATTCAATATTGAACATTGGGATAATATTAAAATAATAATTAAAATTCTCAGATAAATGTTTTGAACTTTTAAAACATGTTATCTGTGTTCTCAATGATATCAGTGATTTATCTTATCGATTCAGAGAAAATCTCAAATACCAATCATTCACATGATATGGAAAAAATGAATGCATATTACAAACATTTTGTTTTTGACAATCATTCAGTGTTTTCTATCATAATTTTAAACGGAACATGCTTAGAGTTCTAAGCAGTCTAAGATAAAGGAAATCATGAAAATGGTTTAGTTTAGAAATGATTCTCCTTCAGATGCATTAGTAATAGTTTCTTGTTGTATAGTTGTACTTGAGTGTGTTCTTCAAAGGTTATAAGTAACAATTTTCAACTGCTCCCATGTCAACTTTTTCTAGATTTTCGCTCCCCAATTTCTGTTTTACAAATTTTCGCCCCCTTGGACCTGAGAATCGCCCCTAGGGGGGCGAATTCGCCCACTTTAGGAATCACTGCTTTAGAGGATTCATCGGGTTATAACTGACGGAATCCTTGGAGGTATTCCTAGAGAAAACCCTAGTGGTACTCTTGAAAAAAAATCAATGGATATATTATTGATTGCTAGAGAAAACCCTGACGGTATTCCTAACAATTCATCAGAGATATTCCAGTTAGCAGTAATTTATGGACGAATCCTGAAAGATATTCCTCTACCTGAAGGTATTCCTGGAAGAAACCATGAAGTTAATCCTAAAGAATCCCTGGAGCTATTCATAGTAGAATTTTAAAGTTATTTCTTGTGTAGATCGTGGAGGAAACCTTGGACGTATTTTTAGAGGAATCCTCAGAGAAACTCTTGGAGCTATTCTTGATGGTATTTCTGGAGAAAATGTTGAAGGAATGTAATTTAAGGAATTCCTGGAGGGAGCTCTGGAAGTATTTTACGAGAAATCCTTGAAAATATTTCTGGAGGCATTCAAAGAGGTATTCCTGATAGAATCTTTGGAAGAATTCCTGTTAAAATCTTTGGAAGAAATTCTGAACAAATCCCTAGTGGAATTCCCAAGAGAAGGAGTGCTAGGTGAAATCCGCGAAATCCCCGAAGAAATTTTAGAGTTCCTAGAGGAATCCTTTGATGTTTCTCATAGGAAATCCCTGAAAAAAAAATTTGCCAGAATTTACCAAACAATTTCTGGAGAAAACTCTGGAGAAATTCATAAAATAATTCTTGAAGGAGTATCAGGGGTAATCCCTAAAAATACAGTTTCTTCAGAGCCTCGAAAACCTCCTCCACTGACCTGCGATCGAATTAAATAAGGCCGATATCGTCCACAAGACCAAAGACCATATGTGACCGTAGGCCTTCCTTAGCCGAGTGGTTAGAGTCCGCGGCTACAAAGTAAAGCCATGCTGAAGGTGTCTCGGTTCGATTCCCGGTTGGTCCAGCATCTTTTCGTAATGGAAATTTCCTTGACTTCTCTGCGCATAAAGTATCATCGTTCCTGCTACCCGATATACGAATGCGAAAATGATAACTTTGGCAAAGAAAGCTCTCAGTTAACTACTGTGGTAGTGCTCATAAGAACACTAAGCTGAGAATCAGGCTCTGTCCCAGTGAGGACGTAATGTCAAGAAGAAGAAGAAGATGTGACCGTGTCATGATAGTGTCATTTCTTTGCTCGCTGGTCTCCTAATATCACCCTGGAGTGCAATGTTGAACAATGAATTCTAAAGTGCGTCTCCTTACTTCCATCTAAATTCACCTCGTCTCCAATCCAAACAGATGGTGAGTCTGCTAGTTATACTCCAAGAATTTATCTAAGTTCATTTGCAAGATGTATCTGGTAATATCTGATTCGTTGTCGGATCGGCCCTCCCAAAAACCAGCCTGGTATTGGCCGACAAAGGATTCCTCAAGTGGTCTCAGTCTGAAGGTATCCCTGGGAAACTCCTGAGAACATTAACTGAAAGAATTCCTGAAGGAATTTGTGGAGAAATTATTGGAACAACTTGGAAATTGCAGGATAGATCTTGAATATTTTCTAAATTAATATTTTCATGTGAATGCAGTAATCATGCTTTTGTTTTGTGTGAAAAGCATTTAATTGAGATCATGAGAAAAATTAAGAATATTAAGTAATAAATCTTCGAGCTGTTTAGTGGAATACCTATAAATAAAAGAAAACCCGAATCTAGTACTATACCATTTAATTCCACTAGAGTTTTTTTTTCATTTATATAATATTGCAGTGCTTTTATGGCTGTCCTTAAGCTACATGCTCATTTCCAAAGAATTTCAGAGCTGGGAGGGGTCTCGTGGACTTTGTCCTATATAAAATATTTAAAACGTATATGCCTCTGCCCATAGACACATACAAAACAGCAACTTTGGCTGAGAAAACCTTTCAGTTAACAACTATGTAAATGCTCATAAGTAAACTAAGGTGAGGAGCAGGGCTCTGTCTCAGTTGGGACATAACGCCAGAAAGAAAATTAAGATCATATTGTCTACAAAACAGAAACAAGTGATCAGTGGGAGGGGGTGTGTTTGAGGGTCAACCCTCCCTCTCTCTCCACCTTAGTGGATTTTGGAGTAAGTTTTTGGTGTGAAACCACTTGAAATACGAAAAACGCTCTTAAAAGCATGTTTGGCTTATTCAGTTTTGAAAATGTGAATTGAATTTTATTTTTAAAATTAAACATTTGGATTTGAAATTCAAATTAGTGAGAGGCTTTAGTGATCACCAAAGTTCTTGATACTATTAATGAAATATTGTTCATCCCAAAAAATGTTTTGCTACGTGTCGTGTTTACACTTTCGCCTTCTTGACATATCGGAGGTTGTGTTACTAAAATGATGAAGGATATTTCCCTTCACGAAATTTTACAGGCTTGCCATAGTGACAACCATTAGCATCCGTAAATTGCTGTGGGAGCTTTAAATAACATGAAACTAGTTTTGTTTGAAAAATTACATATTCTCATATTTCCGGGTTTTGGTGGGTTTCCAGCAGGTATTTTTTTTTAATTTTATTCGTGTAAAATCATACACATTTATGCCTTGAATATGTTCCATGAGTCAAATTTCAAATGATTTTGCCATCGCTAGAGTTACAGTTAACTTGATGATTAAAACTTGACTAAAGTTTGGAATGAGCTTCAATTTCTAATTGTGACTGGGACTGTTTTAAGTTCATTTTAATACATTTAATTGTTAAATTATATTCAATTCGATTTCTAATTTTCCATCTATTAGAGCAAACTGCAAATATTTCAAATGTTATCGTTCAAAATTAACACTTCTCTTGGTTTTTAATTCAAATTTAAAAAAATAAGACTCAGTAACTCAACAGAGAGAGAGAAAAAAATGAAATTTTGAACTACAAATATTTGGGTACTGATCTGATTACTATTTGATTTAGGGCATAACAAAATGTTTATTTATATTTCATTATTCTTGTACAAGAACCTCATCAACCTGCTTGATAGAATTGTGTCGTTTTCGTTCAATCTATCATAAATTGTTTCAATAATGAAGTAAAAATGTTGGAATTTGATGAATTATTTGATTTTTTTTTTCAAAATATTTGATTTCATATTACAAACATTGCAAGGCTTTAGGCTTTTTTTTAAGAAAAGTACTGATCTACAAATTGTGACTTTTAATTTTTGTGACTACACATTTTTGTGCACATAGAACCTATTAAACTGCCAAAGTCTCAATTTCAAAAGAAATTCTTAATTTTATGCAGTTATTCTATTATTATGCTGGATAAAAGAAAAACAAAATAATGTGGTTGAACCGTCTTAAGCCATCCCAATTTTTGTAAAAATATCCACTTTTTTGCGTCGTTCGTCTCCCCTGAGCAATTTTCTGGATACGACACTGAAAATTATATGAAATATACATGTAGGTCTATTATTTGATTTTATAAAAATAGTTAACTGAGAGATTATTGATCTATTGAACATAATTTGTAAGCAACCTTATACAGAAAACCAAGCTGTAGTAGGATAGACGGTCACTAATTTTGTGAGATATTTCATCCTGCTGCTCCAACAGTTCACGCTGAGCATTAGTGCGATACCTAAATTACTTTATTGAACCTAAGAATTCACCTCGCTCGTGCTGTGTATCACGGGCGAGGTTTACTTGGTAGTGTTGTACTTTTACAACGGCGTGAATGGCACGTCATAAATTCTACTCTCACTTGTCCACCTCTATGTAATTAATAGACGACCTAAAACCCTTCAAAATGCATCAAAAGTTCCACGTCATAGGCGAGAAATGCATAAATTGAGTCCTCGCTACACGCGCAAGCGCACCCCCCATCTGCTCTGCACCGTAGCTCAGCTACTAGTGCGAGGAATTTAAAGGGATCAGTCTTTATGAACACACTTTCGCTACTGCGGTGGTCGTGCGGCGACCTTACTAAATCTATTTATGCGTCTGTTTGCAAACCAAACGCCGCGAAGAGAAGAAAATAAATGGCGCATGTTGTGAAGCGATTTCATTTCCCCTTCGCTTCGGCACGACCGACATCTGTCGTTTCCGAGCACTTCATCCACACGCGGAGGCATCAACACACGAACGGACGAACGAATAGAGTTATCAGCCGATATTTATTTTGATTTTTTTGCTCTTTGAAGCACAACTTTCAACATGATATTGTGACGAATCTACAAGAGATACACTTTTGCTCTCAAAGACACTTTGGTAGCTAACAAGTTAATGCATATTTTGTAGAAGAATTTTTTTAACATTAATTACGATAATTTTAATAAAATTCATAAAAATACGTCGAAAAATGATGATTTTTCCGTCACTTTTTGCAAACCTTTCGTAATTTGAGCCTTTGAATCATTTTCTACAAAAATTACGTCCAAGAAACTAAGATAGATTAGATCATAAGCTTTCGATTCATGCGCTGAGATTAAATGTATGACGCATAGGTTATTAGATATGTGGTTCCAAAGATGAACAAGTTGAAAATCTTAAAATCGTGAATAACTCACTTAGCAGTGATTTGCGACCCTATGTTCCATGGGCACTTTTTCATATCTCATGGAGACCTATCTACCCTCCAATTATTAAAAACATGGAACCAAACACCCTGTATATATATATATATATATATATATATATATATATATATATATATATATATATATATTTATATAAAATGTTGCAGTTCACCGAAGTTATAGAATTATATCCAAGATTTCTCCCAACAAATTAACGAACGTTTCAAGTCTTGTCGAACGAAATATTGATTTTCATACAAAAGACGGTTTGTTTGATTAAAAGTCATCTGTTCTAACTGATGTTTTAAAAACCTGTACCAATAAATTAGTCGACCATAAATTTGTTTCGTTGAAAAATTCGAACAGCTGGTACAATTTTAATTTGTTGCGTTGTAAATGCAATAGGGTCAAACTGTACAAAGAATGGCGTAGAAATAATAATACAGTACTGACCCAATTTTGTCAGCCCCCGATTTTGTCTGCCCCCGATTTTGTCTACTTTTTTTGTCAGCTTTTTGACCCGATTTTGTCAGCCTATTTTAAATTTGTCAAAAAATTGTTATCGTCATGTTTTATCACGTTTACATTAAAATTGATGATGATGTTTGATGTCATGCACGCATGGGCGTAGCCGGAGGGGGCAATGGCAATGCCTTTTATTAAGTGTTAAAAATCGATATTACCAATAAAAGGGAGGGGGAGGAACAAAATAAAATGACCCGATTTTGTCAGGTTCCCCATTTCGTCAGCCAAAAATTGATCGAGGGGCTGACAAAATCGGGTCCGTACTGTACTAGAAATTAAAATAGGTACAAGGTCGCGCGGAATTAAAACTCACAAATGGTTAAACAAACTCGTTGCGAGTATATTCAGAGGAAAATTGATCAGCATCGAAACAACAGCAAAGTGTTATGGAAAATTTTGAAATCATTATTAAAACCTAGTTATTGTAAGCCGCGTTCCAAAACTTTCACATTAAAAGAATCAGAACAAGTAATAGCATGTAAATTTAATGAGTATTTTGTAGACAGTGTTTCATCGATTAACCAATCCATCGAGTTAGTAGATGAACCTGACGAAATAAAACAGCCAATTAATAATAATTGCTCATTTGAATGTTTTCACCCAATAACGTTGGAAGACCTACGAAATATTTGCTTTTCTATGAGAAAAACGGTTGGCGTAGATAACGTTAACGTAAGAGTAATACAAGATTGCTTTGATGTCATCGGACACAATCTGCTGGACCTGATTAATGAATCGTTACAAACTGGGCACGTGCCACAAGTTTGGAAGGAATCACTTGTGATTCCTATTCAAAAAGTTGCTGGGACGATTAAAGCCTAAGAGTTTCGTCCCATCAACATGTTGCACACATTAGAGAAAATTTTAAAACTTGTTGTAGAAAAACAGCTGTTAGCATATTTGAATAGTAATAACTTGCCAATACCAGAGCAATCGGGATATCGGGAAGGTCATTCCTGTGAAACCGCATTGATCCTGGTGTTGGCAAAGTGGAAAGAGAACGTAGAGCGTAAAGATACGATTGTTGCTGTTATTTTGTATCTCAAACGCGCTTTTGAAACGATTTCTCGGCCCTTGTTGTTAAGAACAATCAGTTATAGTTATAGCTTATTCCTTTTTATGTGTAGTCTACGGAGGTTTGAGTCCCGCGCGCGGTTCACAGGTATAAACGGCTGTTTGATTATTTATCATTTGAATTAAAAATCTAGGCTGTTAGTAGATGCCATGCATTAGTAGTGAGTTTTCTGGTTGAATGTCAAAAATTTCTTGAAAATGCAAATGTTTCCGATAGTTTTGACATCATCGGCGGGGTTATCAATACTGGCAATTTTTTGGATTTTGTTGAACTTTCTTGATGACTAGTAAAACTTATGAAAAGTGGGTTGAGACCAACAGATTTTCACCATTTTTTTTTTTTGCTGTATAGTATGGAAACTTGAAATGTTGTTTATATTTGTTGTAATAATCAGACCGTTTATTGTTTGCAAATCTGGTTAACATTGAATTGGTCATAATTAATTATCTTAAAGATATATCGTCTTGCTCAAACCTCTGTTGGGGTATGTTGTGGGACCATCATCATCATCATCATCATCATCATCATCATCATCATTAAGAATCTATCACAAAATATTGAAAAAATCCGTCATGAATATCGCAGCTCTCTCATTGCCTTATATAACATTTGTCTATAATTCTTTGTGATTTAAGTAGAATACGTTTCTAAAAGGGCCCATCGAATAAAATATTTGTTTATGTCTTTAATAATTATAACAACCTTTGAATGCTTCATTTGTTTTTCATATGCCATTTTGACTCATATTCTGAACACTTGAGGCTTATAGGCATGAATCAGTTAAAGTTTGCCAAAAGTCAATTTCATTGCAAAAAAATCACTTAGCTTTTGAGCTCAATGATAATAGTAATAATTATTCATATTGAATACAAATTTTACACAAAAGCATGGAACAGGGGTTTGCTCAAAAAATTAAACACTGCTCATTTTGTTTCACGTTCATGGAATCACAAAGCTGAGAAGCAAGTTTAGTCACAGTTTGAGCGTAATGCAAGAAATAATAAGTAGTTAAATGTATAATTTCGCAACAAAATAAATAATTATAATAGCTTTATAGGCAATAGAGTTGAGCTACAATTGACCACCATTACCTTGAAATTCAACATATTTCAGTGAAATATTCCAACATAATATTAACACAAAATCAAGCGTTCGAAATATGAGCCTGTTTTGAATTTGAGACGAATCTGTATTCTGTATTAGAAACAATTTGTTTTATGTTAAAACGATTTTTTCGTTGAAAAGTCTTGTATTGCGTTTCGTAATTTATTGACGCTCCTTACGTCAAATCTCCTATGGGATCAGTTTCAATATAAACACCATGAAACAAGACGAAAACATGTTTATTCTTTATAGGCTGACAAAATCGGATCAGCACTATATAGGTACTTCTGGAACGAGACCGATGAGTAGATGACGGAAATCGATGTCTGACGCCATTTTGAATTGGATTTCGATTTTCAGTTTGTGGAAATCACTTGAAACCCATGCAATACGGATATTTACGAAACGCCTTTTACACATCGATCCCGCTACTAAAATACCCATATTGCTTGGGTTTCTAGTGGTTATCACAAACCGGAAGTCGCCATCTTGGATTTCAAAATGGCGTCAGATATCGAGTGCCATCATGTATTCATCCGTCTCGTTTCAAAAATACCCAACATGCATCGTATTGAAATGTTTCTTATTGCAAAATTTTAGACAAATCGGTCGAGAAAACCCCCCCCCCCCCATGCCAAAGTGAATCATAGAAATGCCCAAGTAGCTCTGCACTCTACTAATCGGTCCCGTTCCAAAAACACCAATGTTGCATGGGTTTTAAGTGATCTTCATTAACCGGAAGTTTCTTAGATTCCAAAACGGCGTCAGACTATGGTTTCCGTCATCCTTATTGATACCCTTGATCAAAACCACGGATAAACCCCACCTTGTCACAAAACTCCTTGAGAACACACGAAAAGCTTTTTTTCGCTTCTAATTATTTTTACGCTCGAAATTCGAACTTACGCTGCGGTTTGGCTGTATATGTTTATTTAATTACTTCTTGTGAAATTAACTGAATTCCGCCTTCAAAAGTTCTACTAGAGATAAAGCTCAACAATAAAACTTTCCCTGGATTTTTATCCAAAAATTTCCACTATAATTCATCCAAAGCAAACACTAACAACTACTTCAAGTTTTTCCTACGATTACTGTAAAAATTTCCTGTAACTAACTTTTTTGAAAAATTCTGCAATGGATTTCTGAAAAGTTTTTCCCAGGATCTTCAAAAAAATTACTCGTCAATCATCAATGAGTACAACGATCAATCACGGAACATATACCTACACCGGAAGAAATAGCCTTATGAATTATTTGTGATACAACTTCGAGAGTTGCTCTCGATATTCCATCTCTTTGAATTCTTGCATGCGTTCATTCAAAGTTTTTTTTTTGTCAGGATATCACCCTGGAGAGTTTGGGAAGAATCCTTAAAAAATATGAATTGAAGTAATTGAAGAATCCATGCGGAATTTAAAAAAATGTGTATCCTACAGGCAACATTAGGAGAATTCTCTACGGAGTTCATATGAAACTTGACAAAGTTGACAAAGTCCCAGAAGAAATTTTTGATGCAATCCTACGGAAGGTAATTTTGAATCTCTTGAAAAAAAAACTGTGGGAAAATTCTTTTATCAATCTTTGCTAGAATTTTCGAATATATTCCATTTGAAATCAATAATGTTTCCTATGAAATTTTGTTAAAAGCTGCGTATAGAAATTAATAATTCTTCGAGCTGATGGGTGAGAACCGAATTTTGTGCGACACCATTAAATTCCATTAGAGTTTATCCTTTGACAGATACGCGTATTTCGACCTCAGATTTGAGGCCATAGAGGAATTTCTGGAGAAACTTTTAGTTGTATTTCGGGAGCGTTTCTTGAAAAAATCAATGAAGAAACTTCTAGACAAAATATTGCAGTTTCTCAAGAAAATTATCTCGATTAAAATCTGTGGGTTGATATATTTTTCTTAATTCAATTTCGATGTCTTTTTTCCTAGAAATTACAAGGATGAATAATTGGAGTAATATATTTAGCAATTCATGAAGTAATCTTTGGATTACCCTTTGGAAAATGTCTGGTTAAACTCCTGGAGAAATGTCATTCTTCCGGAATGTATGGTTTTCGAAAGGTTGGTATCATCGGCTACCCAATCTTCTTTCTGAGAATGCCAACTGCAAACCGGAATCCATAACTCAATAATAATGTCCAAATTGATATGATGTGTGGCAGGATTAAGTGGAGAGGGATGGATTACTAAATGAAGCTGCTCTAATGTTTGAAAATTTTGTGGTGGAAAAGCAACAAAATACCGTTATTTATACGTATTTTAGGGTTATCAAAACGCCATTTCAAAATTTACCTAGTACGTCTATTGATGACTATTGAAAATGTATAATTTCAAAATTTAATATAACTTGCAAACAAGTTTACCAGCTTGCATGGTAATGTACCGTTTTGATTCATATTACGGACACTTAAGGCCTCCGTGAAGTATAACTCACCAAAAAGCATGTAAAATAAATCACTCCGTAGGTTTTCTCCACGTTATCGAACCTTCAAACCCCTTAAATTTCGAATGGTGAGTGAAGATTTTGATTCCGAAACAATAATTTCAAATAAATAGAAAAGTGTGGACTTTACATGATTCTTATTCCGGACGCTTCCTTACTTTTGCTTCATATTCCGGACACTTCGATTTGAATTCCGGACAGGTCAAACAAATCATAAATAGAAAAATCAAATCATCAAACGAAATCGTTCAACTTCTTGAGAGACGCCTAAGGTAGTTGGACATTATACATTTTAATAGATATCTATGGAAAAAGCTCATTAAAACGAGCCATGAAAGTGAGAACATTTGAACGGCAAAAATTGAAACATTTCGTGTGAAATGTTTTCCACACAAAGTAGAGTGTCCGGAATTTGAAGCTGTCCGTAATATGAATCAAAACGGTATTTGTATAATTTACCACAATATTCAAATAAATGTATTTTAGAATACTTATAGTGTTATGTGTTTAAGAATACTCTAAAGTTGTTTTTTTGGTAATTTAGAGATGTATTGCATCATACCATAAAAAAACGAATAATATCGTTTGGAGACTGCAGATATTTCCCACATACGACAATTTCGAGTTAATACCGTGAAGAGTCATCAAATGAATAATACTGATACTACAATAAAATTTGTGAAATCTGTTATTTTTTTCTAGAAAATTCGAAAAAAATGTTGTTTGTCACATTGATAATTGTAACCGCATACCAGTCACATTGAGATTATACATGAGCCTCGTAACAGTAGCAATAAAATTGGCAGACAATTAATCGTTCCATGAAAAAATATAAAATTTCCATAAAAAATGCAAAATTTGCCAGTAAAGAAACAAGGGTAAAATCAACATAAAAGTTAAAAATTTACATAAAAAAATAAAGAAGTGCATAGAAAAAACAAAGTTTTCCATAAATAAAAAAATTTTTAGCAATAAATAGATTCAAAAGTGCAGTAGAATCGACAATAATCTCACTAAAAAATATCGAATTTTACATTTAAAAACCTCAAAATGTCCCTATTTTCTTCACAAAAAGCAAGAAAAAATTATAAATTTTCCACAAAAAAGCCAAAATTTGCAATAAATAAATAATAATTCACCCACAATAAATCAAAAATTTCCATTCAAAAAATCAAAAAGAGCAATAGCAGTAAATGCAAAGTTGCAATAAACAAACCCAACTGAGCAATTCAAAATGACAATCAATACATGAAAATGTTGTAGAAAATTCCAATATTTAAGTAAAAATTTCTATAAAATAACGTAATTTACCAATAATGAATAATAATGTGTGTAATGGATTTCATAAATTTTCAGTCAAACTGAAGCATTGTTTTCACAATTGGAGCAAATTAGTCGTCGTATGTAGATGTAGTAATTGCATTTTAGAGTTCGATAATTAATTACGTAAGAATTTAGGGGAGGGAAGAGCGGGGAGATTGGCCGGGTTTGAAAAATATATTTCTTGCCATATTAAAAAAATAATGTTTCATACAAAAAAGCATACATGGAGGGGAGGCGAGGTTTCGAAAAATCACAAAAAAAAAATGTTTTTTAATACACCCCATCGTTAGGCGCTACAATTTTAATTATTTCGGCAAAGTTGAAATGAAACATGGAACATGGGATATCTTATCTTCCAATATTAGGAACACTTATGTCACTGCTTGGGTTATGTCCAACTACATTGATGGTAGAAGCTTGTGCTCTTATGCCCCACCAGCCAGGGAACTGGTGTTTACAAACTAAGCATCATTTGTGGCAACATTTTATGCGGCATGATGGAACTTTGCCGCGCGCGCTAAGTGTTGTTAGACCACTGACGTAGTTGCATGAAGTGGGTGATGAGGTACAAAAGTAGCGTTACAGCATGCTTAACCATATTTGTAGTACTGAGACAACCCATTAGATCTAAAAATTAGAAGATACTTTAAAAAGCGTTATGTTCGTATGCAAATAAAAAAAATATTTAGGAAAAAACTCATCAATCGAAGTATACACATTTCTGCAACTGCTGTGGGCAGTTACACCAAAGATGATTATTGGATAATAACGTTATTTTTATGGAAAGTTTTACTTAAATATTGGAATTGTCTACAACATTTTCATGTATTGATAGTCATTTTGAATTGCTCAGTTGGATTTGTTTATTGCAACTTTGCATTTACTGCTATTGCTCTTTTTGATTTTTTGAATGGAAATTTTTGATTTATTGTGGGCGAATTATTATTTATTTATTGCAAATTTTGGCTTTTTTTGTGGAAAATTTATAATTATTTCTTGCTTTTTGTGAAGAAAATAGGGACATTTTGAGGTTTTTAAATGTAAAATTCGATATTTTTTAGTGAGATTATTGTCGATTCTACTGCACTTTTGAATCTATTTATTGCTCAAAATTTTTTTATTTATGGAAAACTTTGTTTATTCTATGCACTTCTTTATTTTTTTATGTAAATTTGTAACTTTTTTGTTGATTTTATCCTTGTTTCTTTACTGGCAAATTTTGAATTTTTATGGATACTTCATATTTTTTTATGGGACGTTAATATTTTAGCCAATAAAATTTCTATCAGGATTATTTTCTGACTTTTCACCCAGTATGCGATATGAGATGTTCAAAATTTCAGCCTCATTTAAGCACTTTTGAGTTCTTGGTTATTTTTAGAAATTTTAGATTCCTCCCATACTGCCATAAAATGCACACTTGGTATTCCATTTACTCAATGCCTGCATTTATCGAATGTTACAAATATGCAGTTATGGACAGTGCAGGAATATTAAAAAATCTATTAAATCGAAGTTTGTTCATGCTATATAAGCCGAAATATATCCCGCATGAATGTTTGAGTTCAATTCTACATTCTTAATGAAATAAATCGATAAAATAAATAACTAAAATTTTGATAAATCAATTTTTATGTAAATATTAAAACAAACAGTATTTTTCACAGCTTTGGCAAGCTGTAGTTCAAAATTTTGACGTGCTGAAGTACTTCTGAGAGTGACATCAAATTCAGCAGCCTCAAATTTACAAGAAACATATTATTTGATCGTAGAGGCACGCCATAATATTATTTTCCTTACGCTGAATAGATGAAGAGCACTAATTTTCGACCTACAAGCATTCTGTGCCAATTTGTGGTGTTTCATACAAAGTAGCCCAATATCGTATGAATGGGTCGAAAACTAGTGCTATGTCGAAAATTTGGGCTGTACTTCTACATGATTGAAAAATCAATCTACTGGGAGATTCAGACGTAATTTCTATGTAAACTACAAATGCGTTTCAAAAAAGTTCATAAAAAAAACAAAAATAAAATTTAAATAGTGTATTTTTTCAAAGTAGGTTCATATGTAACGGATCATCAGCCAATTAAAAGACTTTAAAAATATCACCTGGCATCCCTGATCGCAGAAGACTGGCAGACTGACGTCCAAAGCAGCCTCAGCCTCCCAGTTGACTCGGTGAGATTGAAGTGAAAGAGATTGAGTGACAAGTACTTTTCTCTCATGGATTCTCCGGTTCATTTTTTTTTTTCTTTACATTTGACCATTTTCGACATGTAGGTACGTAATAAAGTAAAGATCTATCTACCTTGATTAGACCCACGAAGAACTGGAACTGGACTTGGGTTGGACGGAGGGGCAGCAAACTGATCATAGAGAAGATGATGGATCGAATTTAATGTTGTTTTCGGAGTTGACTTCGGAGGTGCAAGTCAACAAGGAGGAACGGGGAAGGTGATTAGAAACGTGTAAGAAACAAAAACCTTTAAATACTGAGTACAATCGGATGCTGTCGCAACAATTTTGGCCTCGAGGGGGAAAGAAATTAACGAGGAAAACGAGAGAATAATCGCTTTCTGGAGTCATGCACGGAGGAAGCTGCAGCTCGCTTCTTACGACGTCTTACGGACTTAGATCGATGAAATGCCATCAAAATTGAATTTAATTACAAATTTAACTACTCGATACTTTCGGACACTTTTTATTGCGCCATCAATGAGGAGAAAACTCTTCGCGTTTCTATGAGCAGCGATACAATGCTTTTTGACTGGTGGGCAGCTTTCTGTGAAAAGTGAATGTCGGAGATCTCCAACAGCGAGCATTAATTGTTGGGATTTAATTGCGCAGTTGGTACTGTACTATCAGACGTTTGGTGGGGATACTCGAAGCAGGCAAATGATTTCCGTTTGATTATGTCTCTTGAAAACGGTGTCTAATTTTAAAAAGACAATCAAATTAATGGTTTTGTGACGTCTTCAATACACAGTGAATGTTTTGGAAGTCTAACGATTTCGTAGGTTTTTCTTCTTTGAGTGCCTATCGAAATACTTTTGAATCTTAATCTAGAACTAGAATGTCTCGTTATGGAAGTCACCCGTGAAATACCTTTACTTTTAATATTTTTCTCAACAAAAACTGTAAACAGACAGCCTCCACAGTATCGCCATAATTGAGTTCTCACACACTTATTATAACCGATATCGCCATCGTACATATAACATGATTTTCAAACTAAAACGGTAAATTTGATTACTCATCAATTAAATTTGTTCATTTGTTCAAAGATGATTTTTGATAATGACTAAGGGAATAAGGGTTAATGTTGACATTTGTAGTGACAAGCCATCCATAGTTTGCTAGAAAACTACATGAACGTAAAGATGTCACGATACAAATGTTTTATCATGATCATAAAACGAGCTCACCATTTGGCTATTCATCTTTGACTGAACAGGAATACCTTTTCTCACATACACAATGTGAGCCGGACACGATCGATCCTGATTCTATCGCTCGCCATGTCCTATCAACTTTACAAAATTGCACCTATGAATGAATCCAGTACCCATAAGTAATTCCATCAATTCCATAAAATCGTCGTTTCTGGGTCACACAGATCAAAGGCAACATCAAAGCATCGAAAGCACTTTATGCTGGTTGCGCTCTGTTATACTTTCTAGCGATGACGATTGATCAATGATCACCGCCGCAGAAACATCAGTAGCGGTTAGGGCGTACGGCGCCAAATTCTGCGCTCCCCATTGGGAAAAGAAAACCCCGGATTCCGAACGGCTGTGAAGCATCTCTCCCAGAGGGCACTCAGGAATCCTCTCTACAATTAAATCCATAAACCGTGATCAGTCAGAAATAAATAAAGAAACTACAAATCGGCGGTACGCGCCGCCGCCACTACTGGAGGGCCGCACTTCAATCTCTCCATATTCGATAAATTGGCTAATGGTTTCGGGAAGAGACCGACTGGCATTGCTTTCGCCGGGACACCGTCATCGGACTCCATTGAACTTCTACTGAAACGCTTTACAGTGCCATCCAGCGAGAAGTCCGCCACGGTGGCAACCAGTTTACGCGAGGTCGGCAATAACCGAAAGATCCATTTCTTGAACTCTCCCCGCGTCCAGGCTCTTGGCCAACAAGTCGCGGTTGTAGTGCTCTTATTCCCACTTCAATGGATGGCTATTGCTGCTCGACTGAAGCAAGCTAATGAAACGATGCTGGCTGCTGGCTGACAGCCCGGTGTATTTACATTATCGAAGTTAAGAAATCAATTTGCTTCTATTAATCATATAGGGCGAAATGATGCGGACCCCCGAACAGCAAGTAATCGAAATCTGTTTGCTGCTACGCTCGATCACTTGGAGAGCAAGTAGATACAGGGGAAGATCAATGGACGACGTGAGATTCGAGAGACGTCTGGACCCATCGAGCTCTCGAATCGGGGGGTGGAAGAGAAGAGGGGAGGTACTTAGCTGTTGGAGCACCATCGTGATGCGCGCTTCTTGCCGCTTGGCGTGACAGGTGGAAGTGGTGGTGGGGGAGGCCGGAGGGAGGTGCGATTGATTGATGGACGAGATAAGAAGCTTGATAAAAGGGAGGAGGGTCCGGTAAAGAAAAGGAATGCTCGACCTTAAGTAGCCAGTGTCGATGGGTTTCGCGGGTGCTCCTCAATCGAAATGGGATTAGCCGATGAAGTGTTGGAGGTAGCCGTGTTGTCGTGTGTTTTCTTAGGATGTTCGGGATGCAACTTTGTTTCGAGTGCATTACTTTGCATTCTTTGAAAATTAATAGTTTATAGCTGATGCGTCTTCACATTCATTTTACACTCTCTTGTTTCTCAGACTCAAAGGAAATCTTGACAGAACTAAACGTTTTGACATGATAAGTTTGCGTTTTGTTGACTTGGGGAAGATAAAAACATTGTCATGAATCATTTCCTTTACTCACATGTAGTTAGAAGATTGCTTGATACCATACCTGAAAAGAAAGGTAAAGAAAGTTTGTGATTAAAAATAACTTCAGATATTGAAAAATTATTAAAAATAATTTGCTACATCATAAATTTAGCATAATAGCTCTTACCCCTAACCATCAAAGTTATAAACAATTATCTTGTGAATCTTATGAAAAATTGAAGATAGGTGGCTGATCCAGTAGTAGTTTGTGTCCTTAAACAGTGATTGTGCGGTTCGCAGCGTGTTATAGGCAAATATATTTTTTTGTGTACATTTTCTGTTAAAATGAATTGAAATTGTATAAAATCAATATTTTTTTGTTTGCTCCTTTGCACCAGCAACACGGCGGAACACGTTTTTGTCTCAAGCACTAATACCGTGGTGAATCAAAATCCGGACGGTACCAATATCCGAACACTCTGATAATTATCATTAATTAAATGTAGAAAAGAGCAATATTTTGTATAATTTTATCCATAACTTCTTCTTTCAAGGCTACTAAGCATTTTAGTTACATTCATGATCTAGTTATCTTTGCCTGATAATTAATAATAATCAAAACAAAAATGTAACTCCAGTTTGAAGTGATTTCTCTGCAGTGTTGGTCATATTTAAAAGAAAGCCTTGACGAACGCACAACTACGCGTTGCAATGTTCAGTTGACAATAACATGTTTAATCAACCTAATTCTCGAAGTGTTCTGAATAATAAGTGAACGTAACGTATATTTCGATGTTCTGAAGCACTACATTTGTGATAAAACGTGAAAATATACTCTAAGTGGAATAAAACGAGACTGTCCGGAATGGCAGACAAGTGGCTTGAAATCCGGATATCATTGGAGAGCACTGTATTTTACTTTCGTAAGCCAATATTTTTAAAGTTGATATTCTAGAAAGGCAAAAAATATTAAAATTAAGGTGTTACGAGTGATTATAAGTGCTAAGAAAATCAGTGCGATGTGTTATTTGATGCTTATTAAACACCAATTACCCAAACGCATGTGCTCGCAAGACTCCTGAACAAGTAGAGGTAAATGAACCACAAACTCACTGAAATTTATTTCTTTATGTGCCTCACAGATCAGACGCCTGCATCAAATTTTCTATCAAATGATCCTGCAAGTTAATTAAAATGCAATTTTATCGATTTTATTCTAATAATTCATGTTGCGATACAGGTGTCCGGATTTTGATTCACAAGTGTCCGGATTTAAAACCAAGGTATGAGTCAGATGTCCGGATTTAGGGACAGAACATGGTTGATTATTTTAATGTTTTTCATTATATTTTCATAACGTTTGACATGAAAACCATCGTTTATACTAAGATCTGGTATATATCTAAATGCGTCAATATTACATTTCAATTTAAATCGAAAAATACTTGTCTAAAACTGAGTTCAAATACTTGTATCTACTTAAGTGTCCGGGTATTGATGCATCACGGTATATCACTGTTTACTTAATTAAGGGTTGCTGAATCTATTGATGTTCTGAAAAATATCATAGCATGGCTAGTTTTTGAGATATTGGCTGTTGAAAATGCCGAATTTGACTATTTCAGCCAACATTTTTTCTAAAATTATTTCTAAAACATCCTTACATAGTAAACCATGAATTTATAAAAAAAAACAACATTTTTTGCAAAATATTTGTCAGTGGATTATTCAATAGTTTCTCCAGTGATTCCTGCAAGAATTCTCTTCCAAAAATAACATAGGGTTTCTTCAGATATTTCCCTAGAATAGTCTTCAAGAAATCCCACAGGAATGAATTCATAAATGCGATATGCATAAGAATTTTCAAACGGCACTGGAAATTCAATTGCATTTCGCTAAATTTACCTCGAAGCATATATCTACACATTCCTCCACAGATTAGTCCATTGCTTGTTCCAGAAATAATAAAACTTCGGAAATTCGTCGAAAGTTTTCTCTAAGAACCAGTTTAAGCATTTTTCTAGGAATACCAAAAGGAATATGTTAAATAGTTTTTCAAGGGATTTTGTAATGTAGGAACTTTTGAATGATTGGATCGGTTCTTTTAACAGTCAAACCCGTCGAACTGTTGAAGCACTAAATATGTATTTTAAGTAGAAAAGTAGAACTTGAGTTCAGAGTTGATGCTCGGTGATAGGGAGGCACTAAATAATCACTAGCTGTTAGTTAGGTTTCAAGAAATCAACTGAATTTATATTTCATGCTCTGTTTTACCCGATTGTTGACGTTTCAACTTGCAGTATAACTATTTTCCAAGCGCAGGGGTGTGCGCATGCATTAACTAGTATAACAGGAACAAGTAATTTTAAATGTTATGGTATTTTACTTTAGCTTGATACAACCTTTATGAAGAATCCTCTTGGAATTTCATCATAAATAAATGATGCAAGAGTTTTTTTTTCAAAAATATAGTTTAAAGCATGTCTCGCAATGTTTGTTCTATAAACTTCTTACAGGTTTTATCAAAAAAATGCTTTCACAAAAAGCATAAATAATTCATCCTGAATATTTGAAAAATTCTTGCAGGGATTTCCACAGAAATTATGATTAAAATGCCATATGTGCAATAACGTTTTTATTTCAAAACTTATTCTGGAAAGCGTCTAAGGATAATTTCTAAAAAAATGTCGAAAGCAAAATAAATTACAAAATTATTTAGAATTTTATCTTGTTCAACTTCCGGAGCAGAATTTTCTGTTGGAATAACCGAACATTTTTCACGGAATTTCCTAAATAATTTTTGATGATACATCTGAAGAAAGTTCTTGCTCTTTGTCATTTAAATGATTGTCGGCATTAAGGAAGGAAATCCTCTAGAGTTTGTATCCTTTGACAGATACGCGTATCTCGACCTCAACTGTAAGGCCGTCTCCAGTGTCGTGTACTAGACTCGACTTATGTAGTACTAAATTCCGTTTTAGGTATTCCACTAAGCAGCTCGAAAATTTACTATCGAGAACATCCTTTCAGAATGAAATTCTAGTGCATCTACGGAAAAAATGCCTAGGAATTCATTGACATTTCTTGTCAGAAATTTTGCTACGAGAAAGCTCGAGCAAGCGTCAGTTCTTTCACTCTCGGGTAGCGCGTTATTTTTGCCGGGCAGTGCTTTGAAAAAGCTCGAGCTAGCGTTCTCGTTCTTTCGGTTTGCTTGCGTTTTGCTGAGAAGTGCTTCGTGGAAGCACTCGTGTTTTTGTTTTGTGTAATGAGAGTGTTTTTTTACATAAAACGTAAAAGTGTTATTTTTATTGCATCTCCACAGTGTTTTTTTTTAGTTCAGTGAAAATGAAAGTGGATTGTGGCTGCTCAGTCAAAGATGAAGTAGCAATTTGTGAGTTCGTTTCATGCTTTTATTTTCAATCTGTAAAATATGTATGACGGCACATTTTATCGTTACAACGATGGGACGTACATATGATTTTTCCGCAAACTATGAATGGTTCGTCACTGTGACTGTCGGCATAATCTCTTATTCATATACTATTCAGGTTTTGTTTTTTTAAACACCCGTTTCTTTTTACTTTTATTTTGCCATTTAATTTTCTTTTGAATGGTTCGATACTATAAGCGTAGACTTGCAGAAGGATCACTTTAATCAACAATAACGTGGCATCCCAGTAACCTTTGTGGAGATGCAGAGGCAAACACGGACTCCAAATAGCAAAGGTTACACACTAACATTCCTTTCCTAATCCTACCTGACTGCAAGGACGTGGCTGGCGCCGTTATGGACTCTGTATAAATAGAGGCACCGAATTATGCACACTGAAGAAGATTATGGCAAACCCTGGCTGAACTTCTTGTTGATTATTTGTGCATTTTCACTGACTTCGGTCAATTACGGACTAGCAACCATTGATATGTGTAGTCAGTCTAAGCTAAGCTAAGCGCATTACATATTTGTTTAAAAAAATACCCGAAATGGACAGCGGATTAACAAAACTGTTATTTTCGAAAACGCGTTAAGAACTTCGAACAGACCGTTTGTAGAAATTCAATGTTTGAATCTTGACAAAACCCAGAACATGCTACTGGTAATAGATTTTTCAAGATTTTGCGGCTAAATTTGCGATGAATATTTGATGGAATTCATGCAGGGATTTTTCGTGGAATTGTTGAAAATTATTCAAAACTATGCAAAGACTATTTGCGTTTAAGAATTTTGGTACACAATAATTACGCGTACTTGGCGACATTCCAAGAATAAAATCTTATATGATTCCTGATGGAATATTTGATGGGTTTCTTTGAGGATTTTCCCAAAGAATTTATCCATTGTTTTTTTTAATTGAATCGTTTCTCTGTTTAAATTGTTGTTGATAAGAAGTTTTTCTTTGTGAAACTCGATAGCATTTCTAAAAAAAACGAAACCAGAACATAATTATGGAAAAAGTAGTTCTCTTGGAGGTATTACCGGTTAAAATTTAAGACTTATTATGCCACACTATTGTGATAATTCCCAGTATATTTTTTAGAACTTTCTGAAAATGCTGGCTTATAAAAATGATACTCTGCTTGTGTAGAATAACATATTCTCGGAATCTTCATATACAGATCAGAAGTTATAAATATTCGTTACAAATTAACCCATCATTGTCACTCACCCGTAGTTTTTTACTCTCAATCCAATACATAAGATTGTTTCAAATGAAGATGCTAACCCCATGCAATTTGAAGCGAATCATAAATAATTTTTCTCCTTTCGTACATAATAAAATGAAAAATTTCTGGATGAGGAGCCTGCACGATTCTAGGGAGAAGGTCCTGGCACCTTTACGTCAATGACGATTTTATAATTCTTAGTTTAATTTTACGTGAAATAGAATACAAAACTGCCAAAAATGCTGACGTATTCAGATATGAAAAACGGGGTGATTTTCATTCCTCAAATCGTTACTAATACCTCTATCACTGGCAAAGACGCCCTATTTTTAGTCAACTGGTAGCATTCGGTATTATGAAAAAAAGCCAGTGAGAAGAACAGAGCTCAAGACATGTCAAACATAATACTAAGAAGAAATTTTTACCACACCGGTAAACTCGTGCGATTCTATGATTGTTTAGAACCCAGACAACCAAAATGTACGTATAACGAAATCACCTGGAGGCTCTATATGTGCAAAATTTCACTTATAAGATGTTGCGAAACGGCCTTCTACGTACAAAAGTGGAGGCGATATGCGTGCATATATTATGTGATGAATAATAACATACAATGCGAGTGTATAAATATTCTACCGAACTAACCTGCAATATTATGCGACTTAACTTATGATAACAAATGATGATTTGACAGCTGCTACGGATTGATCCGATTTACTTGGTACGTGTGTACGGGACGAAACAAAATGTACAAATGAACTCAGAAAAGAAGTGTTTTATGCGAGGGAACTCATCAATCTGACGAGTTTATCCACGGTGTTAAGCGAGTTTGATGTAATTAGTATGAATAAACGAGTTGTAACGTGAACTTGCATGCGATTTCTGGTTGTTTGGGAAATCAACATAATAATAATAATAATAATAATAATAACAATAAGAGCCGAATCGCAACACTGCGATCAAAGGTTGGTCGATTAACACAGTACAAGCAGGGGAATCGATCAACGAGGCTGGTTCGTCATGTTGCTGAAATTGTTAGGCCCGCAGAGCTCCGAGATCTCAGAGAAGTCGACATTACTGAAATCCTCGACACCCATGTACAGCGGTTGAGTGCTCTTGCGAAACGATTGCGACGTTATGGAGAATGTTCGAAGCGGAAGGAACAAAACCGGATGTTCAACATAAACGAGAGGGAGTTCTACAACCGCATCCGAAATGACAAGGTCGACTTTGGCGAGGGACTTCCAGAGATTGGCGACGTTACACAATTTTGGGCCAATTTATGGGAGAACCCCACCGAACACAACGGCGATGGGATGTGGTTAGCAGAAGAAGAGAGACAATGTGATGGAATTGGAGACATGACCGCGGTCGTGCTAACCGCTCAGGATATACGTGAAGCTACCCGGTATACCAGGAATTGGGCTGCACCAGGACCTGATTTTGTGCACAATTTTTGGTATAAAAAACTCACAACGATCCATGGGCGGATGGCGGAATGCTTCAATACGGTACTAGGAGACCCCACGCAGCTACCGGAATTCATCACCAGGGGTGTCACATTTCTTCTGCCAACTTCACAAGACCAACACACAGCTGACCCAGCGAAGTACAGACCAATAACGTGCCTTTCAAGTCTGTATAAAGTGCTATCGTCGGTAATAGCGAGGAGGGTGCAAGCCCATTGCGACGCCAATAACGTGATGACCGAGGAATAGAAAGGGTGTCGCCGAAACACGCAAGGCTGCAAAAATCAGGTCATCGTAGATGCAGTCATTGTAGGGCAAGCTACCCAAATGCAAAGGAACCTGAGTATGGCGTACATCGACTACAAAAAGGCATACGACTCAGTTCCGCACTCGTACCTGCTCAAGGTACTGCAGTTGTATAAGGTAGACGGGAACGTCATCAGGCTGATGCAACACGCGATGGGGATGAGGAGCACATCCCTACATTACCGACGGTACAGCTGTGTTACGGTCCAGGGCTCTCAGCATCAGGAGCATCACCTTTTATATGGACGACCTGAAGCTATTTGCGGAATCAGTGCAGAGGCTGCATCAGCTGTTGCAGCTAGTTACGACATTCAGTAACGACATCCAGATGGAGTTTGGTATTGACAAATGCAGGTCAATTCATCTACGTCGGGGTCAAGTTATGGATACCGGCTGTTTCCGCGTCAACGAGCAGGAGGAGATTCGGAATATGGTTGAAGGCGAAACGTATAAATACCTCGGATTCCTGCAACTTAGAGGTATTCGCCACACGATGATCAAGAAGGAGCTGCAGGAAAAGTTTTTGTCTCGTGTCAACTGTATTCTGAAGAGCTTTCTGTCTGCCGGCAACAAGGTGAAGGCGATCAACACATTTGCTGTGCCCTTGTTGACGTATAGTTTCGGGGTGGTAAAGTGGACCAAGACTGACTTGGAGGCGATAGAACGAGCAGTACGAGTGGCGTTCACCAAGCACCGAATGCGCCACCCAAAATCGTCCATTGAGAGAGTCACCCTGCCACGTGCAGCAGGAGGAAGAGGCGTCACCGATATCCAGGCACTATGTGTCTCCCAGATCCAGCAGCTGCGGGCATATTTCGTAGAAAGCCAGAACCGCCACGAAATTTACCGCACTGTATGCGAAGCTGACCACGGCTTCAGCGCCCTGCATCTGGCGCAGGAGGATTACCAGCTGAACAGCGACATCAAAACCGTCGATGAGATGATCGCAATGTGGAAGCAGAAGGAGTTGCATGGAACGCACCCCCATCCACTGGAGCTCGAGCACATCGATAAGGTGGCGTCAAACACGTGGCTGGTGCGGGTGACCTCTTCTCAGAAACAGAAGGTTTCATGGTAGCCATCCAGGACCGGGTAATTGCGACGAAGAACTATCGGCACTACATATTGCACGAAGACGTGGAGGACCGCTGTAGGAAGTGCAATTCAGTAGGGGAGACTATCGAGCATGTCGTTGCCGGCTGTTCAGTACTAGCTGGATCAGCCTACCTCGATCGTCACAACGAAGTTGCCAAGATTGTGCATCAACAGCTTGCCCTTAAGCACAACTTGGTGGATCGATTTGTGCCCTACTACAAGTACCTGCCTGACCCGGTTCTGGAAAATAGTTGCACAAAGCTGTACTGGGATCGCGAGATCATAACGGACGTCCTCATCCGTGCCAACCGCCCCGACATTGTAGTCTTCGACAAAAGGATGAAACGAGTTACACTCATCGACATCGCTGTACCGCTGGACCACAATGTCCAATCAACGTTCTCTAACAAGATAGCGAAGTACCACGACTTGGCGGAGGAGTTGAAGCAGATGTGGCACCTAGAGGACGTCCGTATAGTTCCGGTAGTCCTCTCAGCGACCGGAATTGTCCCGAAATCTCTCCTAAGGTCCCTAGACGAGCTGGAATTGAAGAAGGACCTACACAGCATCCAAAAAGCGGTGATTCTTGGAATCTGCAGCATAGTCAGACGGTTCCTGAACCAACATAACTGAGAAGCTCATCCAGCAGACTCATTAGGATAAGTAAACCGATAAATGAGATCCACAGATTTTTTTTTATTTTTTTTAATATTTTGTATAAGAAAAACTATAAAAAAAACAATTTGAAAACTTTTAGTACTGAGTGGGCCATTAATTAAGTCGCTTGGTCCAGCAAGAGCGAGCGATGAGACTAAAAGCACACCCATTTGGCATGCAATGCCTAATCGAGTAATATCGGGAATCCGGTTAGGCGGATTAAATCATAGATCGCATCACCATTACCACCACTGTATCTCACTAGCCAAATATCCTTTCCATGACAACTGTTGAGATGGTAAATTCGTTCTTCATTTAAAATGATTGTCTAATTAACATTCCTTCCCTTTCCCGATGATCGCAATGGGCTTGGCCGGTGCCGTTATTGACTTTTAAAATTCGAACTCTCGAATTGTGCCCTTTGAGAATGGTTAGCTATTCCCAGCTAATCATTAAATCCTTATGGAACTTCAATTGTTAATCATGGTAAATCACGGAGTGTAACTACGAAGCGGTCATCCATTCTCCTGCTTAAGCTCCAATTTGAAAATTTCAGTAATAATAATGAGTAGAAAGAATCTAACATATAGCTGATGCAATCCTTTTGCAACGTAAAAAGTCCTAAATGCTCCTATAGAAAATCGCACTGGCGTTAGAAAGCGTTAACAATCAGCTCATTTCGCAGTCTGACAAAACCAATCCCAATTGCCCATAGGCAAACCAGTTTTAATTAAAAATCGTATCCCAAAACTTCAATTTTGCGGTACAAGCCTCAGCAACAGCAGTGAAGCTGGCAGTGCTTCGTAAAACACTTCAAGCATTAATTGAAGTCGGCGGCGAGGCCAAACGGCAATAAATGCGATCAAGTTGCGCGCGAAACAAATAACAAACAGACCCATTGCGGAATAAGAAACAAAAGTAAACTTAACTTATGAGCGGAACCCGTACCAGTCGACGAGGATGACGGCCTACTACATAGGTACTACCTGCTGGTGGTGGGCAAGGCGAGAGCCCGGCGATCCATCATGAAACAGGAATCCGAATTAGAATATTACTTATTAAAAGGTAGGTAAATTGAAAATCAAGCAAACGGAAAGAAGCCACGAGAGCGAGAGAATCAAATCGCGGCCAATCTCCTCCACTACTTCACTTACTGGACGCAGATCTCGACGGCAGGCTGACTTGCTGAGACGAACTCTGATTGACGGGGGCCGTTCGCCGGGGGTTCCTACATATATGCTCAACCAACAAACCCGCTCTCGGACACCACTCCAGCAAGGAGAAGATTGGCTTTCGATCCTGCGAGGTGATGGGACGGGGAAGAGTTTACCGCCACCCGTACACGAATTGAACCGAAAAGTGAAGCGGAAAAATATGACAAGTAAATTATAATTTATCCGAAAATAATGTAACACACGCCGACTAGCAGGGCAACTGACCAGGGGAACAGTGGGTGAGGGGGATGATCGAGCATAGCAGCAAAACGACTGACGGATTGACTGCCACTGCGACTGCGAGTGTGGATATCGAATTGGATTGGTTGGTCCGGGTATTCGGAGGAATCTCCGTCATCTCTCATACTCTTCGCCACTGAGGCACTTAGATCTGGACGGATTGGTTTGGATTCGTAAGACAGTCAGCGCGAGGGGATTAAACTGATCGTCTTTTTACTGTGTGTGCTCGGTAGATTTAGGTATTTGAACATTTGTCCGATCATGGTAACATGACAGTTACGGTAAGGTGGCTATCATTTCGCTATGCATTGGAAGCTCTAGTTACGTATCGACTTGGGGGTAGGTGCATCGGAGTTTACGTAAATGGAATCAGTACATTAATGATAAAAGATTCATCTAAATGTATTTCCTTTCAAAAAATTTCAGTTTTTTTTAGACAACCACACATTTTTTTTATCTTTTTGTCTAGTTTTTTTTTCTTTTGCTGACAGGTTATACAAAAAGAATTAAAATTCATGAATAGCTTTTGAGAAAAAATCTATTGAGAAACCCTCTAGAAATCGCTAAAGACTCCTTTAAGAAAAACCAAGAGAAAAACAAAACACAGGACTACTGTCTGAAGAATATTTTGCCCTAGTATTAGCAATGCTGTTTTTATATGTGTGCATTACCTATTGTTTTATTCAAAATCGGTTTCTAGCGCTAAAATACTCACAAATAGCGAAAAACTTGGCCCCCTCCAGAATCATCCAGAATCATGACTTTTGTATAATGTCCGAGAAAAATAATTGAAAAATAGACAAAATTACTAAAGGAATTTCTCAGACAATACAAAGCGGGAATTTTTGTCGAAAATTAAAACTTTCAAATAAAAACATTCAAGGAACTTCGGCATAGCAAAGTTTTTTTTTTTCAGATGAGTAACAGAGATATAACCTGGTATGAAAAATGTAACAAAATCGAGGAATATTTAAGGGTGGCTTCAAAGCTTTTATAAAACTTTTCGAATTTAGTCGAACAATATTGTGGGACTTGTTCACACTTTCAAAGCGAACTCTTCCTGGTGGACATTCATTCCTTCTATGTCTACTTTTTATTAGCATATTGATTCTGGGAGAAAATATTCCCGGATTTACCTGAAAAATGTTACTTAATCTTTCAAAAGATCAGTTTCCTTCACAATCCCTTCAATAAATCATTAACTCTGTCAAATCTAAATCTGAGATTTTCGCTGGAAGTTCAATTAGAAATTCTTCTGTGAATTTCTTTAAATAGTTTTCCCAAAAATGTTATTGCAAATTCTTCCTCGAGGTTCAGCAAAAGTCCTTGAGGAATATTTCCAAAATACTTCAGAAATCGCGTAATTCTTGTGTTCTTTTCAAAAATTTTGCTTTAAATGCCCGGATTATTCAAGAATTGGAAAGAAAATTGTTTTTGCAAAGCCTTCAAATTTTCAGAGGAAATTTGTTGAAAAACTTCCAGGAAAAGTTTTGATTCCGAAATTAGCATAACAGTAAAGGAATCTCTAAAGAAACATGTAGCAAAATAACTGAGGTGGGGAAAAGATTTATTAAGATATTAATGAAGAAATTTGTATTGATCTTCCTTAAAACACTTTTTCAAAAATAATTTAACCATATTCTTAGTTTGAATTTTTTAGCGTTATGAAAGCGACATTCAGAATTGTAGAAAACCAGAAGTCAAGGAAGGATAGATTTCAGGGATAATTTTTAAAGAATATTCTGATGGGTCTTCAGAAGAAATTTGTTTTATTTGTTAACTAATTAGACAGGTTCTAACTGTTCTGTAATTTACCTCTGAAGAATAGATTATGAATTATCTTTTATTGTACCATTGTTCAGCTTTTGTTCTACCAGCTTCAACATTTTGTTGTTTCTCTTTCCTTCGCATGACGTTTTGAGGCACTTCGTACAAAAATCTTTCCATACTCCCTATAAGAACTCTGCATTTTTTCGAAACTCTTTTAATTTATCTTTCTTTAGATTTTTGCTAGCAACATTTAAAAAATCTAAAAAAAGGTAAATTATAAGAATTTCGAGAAAAAATGCAGATTTCTTATATGTATAGTGTCTGATTCCTGAAAATCCAGCAGGAATTCCTCAACAAATTTTGAGAGTAATGCAAAAGTTTTCATTGAGATTTAAATTTATTTAAATCTTAAATTTTGCGTTAAACTTCTACAGTACTACAACTTAATCGATAAGAGAGCCTTCAAAAAAGTTTGTTTGGAATTTCTGGAGGTATAAAAAAATGGGTCTACATCAATATGTGCAGCATAGTATCATGAAACTTCGGATTTTAGTTACAAATACTTTCAGTAAAATTCCATTCGTTTTCTATTATAAAAGTAGAAAAAGAACAATAATTTTTAAAATACATCCTACAAGGACCATTTAAGCTTTTCTGTGAGGTACATTGTCAATGGAGTAGATTTTGAACCAAAGTATGGAGAGTGGATAAATTATGAAATGTTATTTATGAAAAAATCCTAAGATTACCAAATTCGAAAAAAAAGGTTTTTTTTCTAAAACCTGAAATAATACATAATGAAATCCCTGGAGAAAATTTGAGAAGTTCAAGAATGAACTGCATAATCTTAGTAAATTTTATGAAAGGTTTCATCCCAAAAGAATCGTTAGTGCGGTTTGAAAACAAAATCTCTGGGAAATGCTCAGATGAATCATTGGTAAAATTTTCGGAAGAATCTTAGGGAAACAATAATTTACCTCTGAGAAAGCCCTGATAAAATAACTAGGAAATTCTTTGAGTGTTTTTGTGGAAGGGTTTTTGAAGAAACAGTTGAACGTATTTCACTAGGATTTTTAAAGGAATGTTATAATTCTTTAAAAATTTCTTAGTAAGGCATTTTTAAAAATAAAAATAAATTGTTATCGAGATAGTTTTGAAGGAATGCGAGAATGTTGCTGATTAATTTAAGATAAATCTAAGAAACAATTATCTGTGAAAAATACACATAGATTTGTAGAGAAATTCATCAATAACATTTGCCCAATTTAATTAATTTTAATTGGTAGGTGTTCAGACAGACCGGACTAGATGATATATTGTCGAGCTAAAGATACGTTAAGAACTCTGACAACTCAGAATTTTTCGATACTGTCTTGATACAGATGTATCTTCGAATAGATAAGTTGAATTATTACAGCATATAATTCAAATATGTTAATATTTCGAGTGCCTGGGGCTGGGGTACGTTTTCCTGAAACAATTAAAATACACTTGGTTCAGTCTGTCTGGACACCGACCAATTGGTCATGAAATTGTGGTGGAATATTACAAGGAATCTTTAAAGTAATACCTGGAAGAGTCATTAAATGTTTTAAGAAAGGGTTCCGGGTCATTTGGCCGAACGCCATTTGACCGAATGCCGTTTGGCCGAACGCCATTTGGCCGAAAGGGTCATTTGGCCGAATGCCATTTGGCCGAATGCGGTTTGGCCGAAAATTGAAACAATAGGTAACGGTAACAGTTAGCATGTTATTGAAATGAATTTCAAAGTTGAATTTCGGAGATCAGCTTATTTTTGAAGAAGAATAAATCATCATTATGAGTCCAAACAACAGTCAGAGCTGAAAGAAGAACATCCTTAATGTAAACAACTATCAACTTATCTACTAGCCGTAACAGCTGCCAGTTGTGGTTTTTCTCATTGCGTTTGTAATCAACTTTTGACAATGACTAAAACGGTTTACGACTTACTCGTCCTTCTGCAGGATCAGTTTGCTTAGATTCCCCAAGAATCTACTTAGAAAATTATTTTATGCTTCTAGCAATCAAATCAACAGTTAACTTCTTAGCCGTGAGTGTACGCCGGGTCATGTGATTTACGGCTTCAAGCAAACAACGGGGCAGAGTTCAGTTCAAACGTTGCAATCTTAATTTTGGAAGAGAATAACATCTCTAATAATCCTGGTGCTGTTTTGAATAAGTCTCTAAGAATATTTATTATACGTTTTTAACGCCTTAATTCCAATAATTATGAAAGGACAGCCTTTGGTATAAAGAAGGAAAAATCTCATATGAAAATATAAGCAACGGTAATGCAAATAACTATTATATTAGTACAACTACGAAGAACTGATTTAAAGAACAATAGCTCTTGAAAGAACAGCCTTTTGTCAAACGAATAAAAAAAAATCTATGACAGCATCAGCAAATGTATTGCAAATGTTCGTTAGATCAGTATAACCACAAAGAACTGCCGATGATTTAAAGAAGGTACAATTCCCAATCTAAATATAAGCGAAATATTTGCCAATAGTAATGAAACCAGTAGAACTCGGAAGAATAGCCTATGTTTCGAAGAAGTAAAACTTTCGAATGAAACAATTGGAAATTATCTTAAACTTCAGAATCCTACCAATCAGTGTTGATTCAATTGGATTATTTTTTGTTAGTAATTCGGCCAAACGGCATTCGGCCAAACGGCGTTCGGCCAAATGGCCGGACACCTGAGAAAGTTATCCAGTTTTTGCTGCGATTCTTTAAAACAATCTTGTAGACAAACTTTAGAAAGAACTTCAAAAGCAAAGTTGAAAAAACTGTTGGCGAATTCTCTGAAGAATTCGTGAAATGAATCCTTGCTTAGTGATTTTGAGGATATTTTTGGTAACATTATTTTGTACTATTTTTTTTTGAGAAATTCTTATAAATTTCTGAAAGTCCTAAACAAATTGTTAATGAACCAAATGAGGATACTTGACAATTGGAATGATTTTCCGTGGGAATCCTAGGACGAACTCAGTGAAAACTGGCAAAAAAGTTCTTAGTGAAAGCACTGAAAATTACGAACATAATTCATGGACAAATTCCCGTAGGAATTCTCAGAGGAATTCCTTCAAAGCGCATAGTTGAACACCTGAAAAAAAAAAGGAAGAAACACAAAGGACATTCCTTGACTGGATTGCAAAAAAATGAATCTTTTTCGTTGCGAAATTTGAAATTTATAAATATCACTGATGTGCCGCGAAATGAAACAAAATAACAAATAGGGTCGATGTACCAATAGCCGCATAGCTAAGAACAAATATTCAAATAAAATCGAAAAATAACGCTAGCGATATTATTTTTACATCATCTGAAAGATTTTTATCTTGGTTTTGAAGGAAAAATATGAAAACTACGAAAACTCATATATGTTTGTTTTTATTATCGCTTGTGCCACTAAAAGAACAAAAGTGCCTATAGTAGCACTATTTCTAATTTTTGTTCCTATAGTAGCACTAGCACCACGGCGTTGGTAAAATACAAATCAAACCCGTATTTTTACAAAACTTTTATATTTTTCCTTTAAAGTGTGGATCAAAAGCTTTCGTTTGATGCATAAGAAGTTCTTAATTTATCAATAATTTCGTATAATAAAAAATAGTTTCTCTCAGTAGTGCTACTATAGGAACAATAGGTTTACTATAGGCTCAAGGGAGCTCAAGATTTAAGCAAAACTAATTTTTTTCGATCATTTTTTGAACAAAATCAAGTTGTGTATCAATGTTACTTAGATAAATAGCTCCTGACCTTCATGTCAAAACATATTTTGAACCGTTTGATAGCGAAACGGCCGTAAAAAGCCACTAGTGCGACTATAGGGGACTGTCTACTAAGGGGAACACTGACCCTAAATTGAATCAATACAAATCTGTTAAAACAACGAAATTTGTAAAAATCGTGACCATTGCGACCAACATTACTTCTGTAAAACAAGTATTTACTAGGCCCCATCCAGGAAAAAATCCTAGCTACGCCAATGAAAATATGCCTGCTTACTTTGATCGACAGTGATTACAGACGAGTCATAAGAATCTGCTCGATGTTCAAAATAGACCCCTTAATCAATTTATTTAACAAACAACTTAAAATTGTCAGTAGCTTCTCTGTAAAAAATCATACAAATTGATTTAGTTGTCTCCACGAAATCCTGAAATTACAATATGATAGTTTTTGAAGTTTTAGAGATCTTTGTACTAAAAAGATAAATGCTCATTACTCAAAACAGTTGCACCTATTTGTTTAATTTTTTCACCACAAACTCTTATAAAAGTATTATTTTGAAAAGCAAATAACGAAACCAGAGAAAAAATCTGTAGCCTGAGATATTTACGTGGCTTATGGTAACGCCTTAGTCCACCAAACAATTTCGGAATATTTCTGGATCTAGAAATCCAACATCGACACAGATTCCAAAAAATAAAAGTTTTTAGAAAACTTGTTAAACATGATGAAAATATTTCGAAAAACAAAAACCTGTGAAATGTGATTTCAAGATTTTTGCGGTGAAAAATTGATGCTACTATTAGCGAGATTAATTAAGGAGATCAATGATGAAGTAAAGGCAGATACTTTGAATTTTGCCGGATGCTTGGTGATGTCTGTGGCAAAAATTTGATCGTTTTTTGAACTCCATGCAGTTTCCAAGGAATTTCCGGTCGCGCATTTTTTTTTTTTTCAACATGAATGTCGGAGGAATTCTTTGATTTATTAAGATATAAGATTATGGTTGATCTTCGTAACAAAGCTGAAGATTACCAAAAATCTTTCACAGTCTATGGAGTGGACCTACCCATGGCAATATTGATGTCCGAAATTCTTGAACATTTGCCGAAATTAATTAAAAATCTCCTCTTCCTTCTTTCAGAAAAATGACATGGGATATTAAGTTTTACACCCGATTCTGTTTTTGCGCAGAGGATGCGTACCGTGCAAAAAAAGTTTTCAGTTCAAAATTTCAAATATCGTGCAAAAAAAAGTTAAACCATTTCTCGACGTTTCATGCAAAAATAAGGTTTTGGCGGAAAAAAATGATTGCAAGGGTACACCGAGGTCACTCATACCTAGTCGGATGCACCGCAGTATGAGGCATCCGAATTTCGGAACCCGTACCAAGTGCAGCCTTGCCCTGTCTCGTGAAGCTCGCCTCGTATATACCGTCTGCTCCTAAGTCTTAGAATAATTAGAATAAGTTTCACCTGGCATTGAGCGACACCCTCGTACATAACCAAGCACGCTGCAAGGGTACACCAAGTCTTTTTTTTGCACGGCCGTGTAAAAAAATTCCGTGCAAGAACAGAATCGGGTGTATTTGCTTTTAAATCAAAGATAATTTCAAATTTCTACTGCTTTAGAATTCAAGAAAAATAGGTTTCTATTCTTTGGCAGTTGTGTTCAAAGTTTTTTGGAGAATATGCTCCGAATTCCTTGGGAATATATATATAATTTCATAACATATTTCCGTAACAATTTTAGATTGCTTTATGATTTTTTTAGATTTGATGATATTATCGTCAGTGTTACGTCTTTCATATATTTCACCAGGTGAATCAAAATAATGTCTATCTTTTGTCCTTTCGAGCTGCTCTAAAATGGATCAAGGTAATCTCAAAGGTTCAAATGGATAGTCATCGTACCGACAGAAAGGATTTAATATTCAGACAACTACAATGTAGAACTCTGACTCGACCCAATCTAAAAGTGCACCACGAAGGTCAGCCAAATGTCGCACCATTTTGGCTGCAATAGGAAGTGCATCACATTTAAAAGATTAATTATGCCTTGTCCGCTCCGTCACTTTGCAGACCAACCGCATCTTGCCTTCCCCAATAATTATTTCATCAATATTGTTGCACCACACCGTAAGCCGAACAAAAAAGAAGCTAGTAATAAAACCAATCAGCTTATACGCGAGCTAATTTTAACCAACTACGTAATTGAAACCCTCGGCACCGTCCGATTCGACCATTTTTATTCCGATATTCAGGCATTTGATCGCCGTTTTGGGCTGCACAAAGGCCCCGGTCCGCCAAGCCAACACAGATAGATGATGGTAATGATGATGATGCAACTTGACGCAGTCGAATGCGTTTCGGTGCGGTTGGGGGATCGAAATAATTGAAAAAGTGGTTATGATTTGTCTGGGTGTGAATAATTCCGTTTAGGTGATCGATTGGAGGCTTTTTTATGTCGTTTGCTTGGTTTGGATTTGAATTTGTTTGCTGAATCGATTAGACTGCAATTTAATGAGTGTTATTGATATTTGATGTTTGTTTTGTTCATGCAATTAATCTGCTTAAAGAATTAAAAAAAAGGTAATTTATAGCAGCCAGACATATAACCTAATGACGATTTTTTTTTTTAAAATCATCATCTATTCCACACCACCATCTTATAGCCATGTTGCATAAAATACGAAAATTTGTAGTACTAGGAGTTGGAATTTAGTACACGACAAATTAAAATGGCCTTGCAGTTGATATTCAAATCCGCGTATCTGTCAAAGGATCTAGATTCCATTTAGAATTAAATACAGTACAAAACTCGGATTTCAATTACCTTACAAATAATCCACACAACAGCTCGAAGATTTATTATACCATATATGGGTAAGGTGCTTAGAAAGTACTTACTCTTTTCTGTTTTTTCATTATCACCTATCCTGTTTGCAGCTAACCAGACGAGTGAAAGTTTAAACAACTACAGATTGTATTAAATGGTTTGCGTAAAAGTTCACGTTTTCTCGGTGAGAATCGAACTCACGACTCCCAACTCGTTGGATAGGTGCTTAATCAACTATGTAAGCATCGAGATGATAACGAAAACTATCAATATTTACCGAACCAGAAATTATTCTTACACTATTGTATGAATACTTTTGTCATTCCCTAACACTTTCGGTCAATGGCTATTGCTTGTTCTGAGTGATTAATCGCGAGCTCCCGGTGCTTGAAAAGTTCAAATTAAATGTTTACCCAAATTTATCCCACTCGGTTCAACAAGCGCCCCTATGTGAATAGCCTAAGCATGAGTAAGGACGGGGGGCAATCCACTCACCTGACCGCAACCGTGGGCTGACGTCGAACCTCGAAATTGATTGAGTTACCTCGTCAACGAACCGCGAACAGATTCCCACCGCATCGTTCTAAACTAAACTAAACCAGCATCATCTGGGGGGGTGAGAGGGGGGACAAAATAAATAGAAATAAAATTTGTTTTGACGCAAACGGGTAATAGCCAAAAGAATTGTATCCTCATGTGTTCCCTGCTTTGGATCCACCGCGCGCTCGTCAGCAGGTCCGGATTCAAGAAGGGGGAAAAAGGGGGCAATTGCCTCGGGTCTTCAAGGGTTGAAAACATTGAAACGGTTTGAAACACTGTTCTTTATAGAAAAATAATTCAAGGTCGAATTCAGCTCTCAGTAAACGAAAAAAACAACGAATTTAGTACTATATCGCTAGAGTTTGTATCCTTTGAAAGATACGCGTATTTCGTAAGTCGAGTCTAGTACACGACACTGAAGGCGGCCTTACAGTTGAGGTCGAAATACGCGAATCTGTCAAAGGATACGAACTCTAGTGGAATTAAATGGTATAGTACTACATTCGGTTTTTTCATGTACTTAAAAAAGTTATCGCAATTTGAATATGTTTTTAACCAACGCAAAATATGGCGCATCATGTACTCTGAAAAAAACATGGCTAATTTTCTTTTAAAATTATGAAGTAAAAATCTGAAAACTGTTCTAAATCATCAAGACATACATCTTGAATCACACAACAAGCATGTACGCCCCAATATTTACGTTTAAATAACCCATAGATTTTTTAATCGGTTGAAAAACAGCAGAGATATAAATACCAAAAAACTTTTCGCAACAGCAAAATTTTGTTTGTTTACGATCTTCTTCTTCTCCTTGGCATCACGTCCACCCCACTTTAGTGTTCAATGCGCTATCACAGTTATTAACTGGAAGCCTAAATTGACATTTTCGCATTCGTATATCGTGTGAAAGGTACAATGATGCACTATGCTCTGGAAAGTCAAGGAAATTTCTATTACGAAAAGAGCATGGACCGACGGGAATCGAACTCAGACACCTTCTGCATGGCTTTACTTTGTTACTGCGGACTCTAACCACTCTGCTAAGAAAGGCCCGTTTGCGATCTTGTGAAAGATTATTCTTACACTTCTTAGATTGTATTCTATGTGAAAGAACCTTTATAGTTACAACCCTATTAGTCATTTGTGAACGATGAAATTTTCAAAAGAGTCATTTGCGATTTACTCGCAGATGAGTGAACTTTAGAGTTAAATATCTCAAAATAATGCTTTTGGCACTTGGTGCGGTTTAGCAGAACCCCGACCATGTGGAGTTCCGATAATCACCGGGAGCGTGTTACCAAGGGAAACTAATATCGACAAGATGACAGACATTTGAAGGTATAAAACCGCTTGCTGTGATCAATCCTTTTATCACTTCCCAACGCAGTGGATTTTATATCCCACATTCTCCCTCTGCTCCAAAGTAATTCATTGTTTTTTTTTTCAAATAAATAGAAGTCAAATATCTAAAAACTATGATCAATAAAAACAATCATTTTAAAACATATTTTACATTTCAAATTTCGATAAATTTATCTACTAAAAGATCATTTACATACATGGATTTTTGGGTCTATCATGAATCATCCAGCTATTTTGTTGATTTTCTAATTCCATATAAATGTGTCCATATTCCATGTTCTATCGAAACACTTGTTTCATTGATGTACTTTAAATATCAAATTTGGGATGATAATATTTCTTGTACCTTTAAAAAAATGTCTTCACTTTGAACCAACTTCCCGTTTTTGCGCTATATTTTTGTTAAAATATTACCACCTGTCATGATTTATTTTATCATGCTTTCAACCGCAATTTCGTGGACTCTTTTACATTCATAGTTTGATTAATCGTGACATGTTGGTCACACAGCATTCTGATAGCAATTCCCAACCGATTCCGGTATGATTGACCATTAAACCAGTATAGCAACAAAACCCTTTCATCATTCTTTCTTGGAACTAGCTATCATACCGCATACTTTTTTATGCATACTGTGATGTGCATTTTTCTTGTTTACTATTTTGTTTATTTGAAGATCAATCGCGTGTAACGCTTTACGAAGCCGAAACTCGTTTTTTTTTGTATTTTAAGTGTAATACTATGATGTGATGTTCTAATTTAGCAAAAAATATTTGCAGGAGTCAAATTTCAGAATTACTGTCAATGCACCTGTATGCTCTGCTTATCCAGCAGTCTGAATACATTATTCAAATTTGAAATAGAATTCTCGAATAATACATGTTGTCCCGTCAGTAGACTGTTCATGCTTTTTTTCAAACAGATGTTTTTTTTAACGCTTACCAAGAGCTAAATTTAAGGATAAAATTCTTCTGTCAGCTACTCTCCTTTTGTGGCAAACAACACTCTCAATTGTTGTTATTTGGCATTTCGCACAAACAAACACATTTCTCGTATTTTCCTTTTATCTAAAAATGATATTGTTATTGATACCTTACAACCAACTAGACGCAGTAAGCATATGACGTTTGCATAAAGCAAAACAATATAATTCTTCTTGACAGCAAATATTGCCGGTTTTCTTTCCAACAAAACGCCTCAATGTTTTGGAATTACAATTGCCCATAAAAAATATATAATAATTAAACCTCGGGTCTTTGTAACATTGTCGTGCCTCTTTTCCCACGCAGGCAACCGCTACAAGAATTCAATCGGACACTTGAACAAATCAAACAAACAAAATTCTGATTCTCGATATACGTTAGCGGACATTGCCGAGGCTCCTCTTTCCTCACGGCAAAAAACATGCTGTGATCTTCCGATCTGACATTTGCACATAGCAAAACAACAAGATCCACGAATTCTTCCTATTCACCAGCGGAAATTGCCGGTTTCCGCTTCCCCAACGCTAAACAACACGCTCTACCTTTCTGATCTGACATTTGCACTTAGCAAAACAACAAGATCCGCGAATTCTAGCTTTTCAGCAGCGGACATTGCTTGGGCTCCTCTTCCCCACAGCAAACAACACGCTGTAACCTTCTGATCTAACATTTGCAAATAGCAAAACAACAAGATCGAATAAATTTCGCTTTTCGGCAGCGGACACTGCCAGATTTCAATTGTTTGTTTCCATCTTGTTTATCGAACATTTTTTTAGTCGAAAATACTTAAAAACCCGAGGTGTTTTTAGCCAACCTTGAGTAATTGTGTTTTGAATAAAGAAATAAATAAAACCCAAGTAATCTTAGACACCTATATGTAAGACAGAACGTCTAGATGTAAGAAATGAATGTAATGTTCAAAATGATACTGATAAAGAAATCATTAAAAAATGTATTTAACTATTTTTTTGTATTTAACTAATCAATTGCCTCAGTAGTTACACCCAGTGCTGGGAATGGTAATAGTAGTAGGCTTGAATTTCGCGAAAATCACGTGGCTTTCTCAGTACAGTAGTTCAAAAACGTGAATCTCATCAAGTAGCCTATGTTGGGTGAATGAATTTTCTAAATCGTGAGTGTCATTGAAGGCTCTAAATGCGGGAAATGCAGCGGGAAATAGAACATTTTTCTACAGTAATTTTGGGTTGTCCTTAGCAACGGGTGTTTTGCGATTTTCAAGGCTCTTTGCCTACAGTAGCGGTAGGCGTGAGTTTCACTGGCTTTGCTGACTGCGATTGGCTTTGTTTGGCTACTGTAGAATGAATTTCAGATTTTTTCCCAACCCTGGTTACACCTATCGTGAATGTCAATTAAAACAATCATGTATTTTAGTTTTAAAGTCACGTCTAAGGCCACACGGGACGTCATTATACTCACCTTATCCATTTGAAGGAGCAAATATTATCATATAATTCTATATATGTACAATCCATAAAATTTTCAGCTTCATCGGTTCATTAAAACTCAAGATTTTCTTCTGCAAAGTTTTGATGAAGTTGTCAGAGCGAGACAAGAGATAGGGAAAAAAAACACGGTCTCCCGTGTTATCTTAATAGGAAGAAAACTTGAATGTTTTGCTAAAAATTGTTTCAGATGTGCAATTTTTTCAAGCTTTACAATTCTCTGAACTAGGTTTATCAATGAAAAAACGTCCAAAAACATTACAATAGATGATAATCTATAGAATCATTTTAAAGTTAATAAAAAACATTTTAAGATCAATATGCACTGATTTATAAAAGTGTCCAAAGTAGAGATGGGCAAAACGGCTCATTTCAATGAACGGATCCGATCCGAATCACTCATTTTAGTGAACCGGATCTTTTGAGTGGCTCCCCGAGCAAAGTCGGATAACTGGATGATATCAAAATGAAAACAACTTTTATTATCGCTGTTATCATTTTGATATTATGTTATCATTGATAACTGAATGATAACAAAATTTGTTATCATTGTATCCGTGACAGACATTTTTGATAACAGGTTGATAACAAAATATGTTTTCAGACATCATTTCTATGACATTTTTATAAAACGTGTGTTGTAAAACAAAGTTGACTTTTCGTCATACGTAATTCTATAAAATTATTTGGAGCTTAAGTTTAATCCAAAACACTCATCTCTCAAAACTTGTCCCTGATTTATGACCATAAAATTCAAAATTATTTGATGATACATATTTAGTTATCAACTTGAACTCAATGATAACATAATTTGATATTACTTTGTTATCCGACAAACAAATTTGAGTTCTCATTTTTGTTATGTTGGCTGTTAATTCAGCCAAGGTGATAACAAAATCAGTTATCAAATGATGATAACCAGGTAACAAGATTTGTTATCATTTTGCTATTCAACTTTGCTCGGGTCAGCGACTTGCAAAAGAAGAGCGAACTGAGCCGAGCGAACGGAAAAAGAGCGGTTCACTCTCTGTTGCGCGACATGCGTAGTTTCTTTCGTATTTTTCTCTCTCTCTCTCTCTAATACTTCTTACATTCTTCCCCAGAAACTCACGATACACTTGGCCGATTTCCCCTACCCGAATCTTCGTAGCCGTGCGGTTAGCGGCGTCAGTCGTTCAGGCGTATTGTGCTACGGAGTGTGGGTTTGATTCCCGCCCCAGTCGGAGAAAACTTTTCGTCAAACGAAAAATTCTTCACTGGTCCATTGGTCGTTCCATGTGTCCGTTTTCTAACGTTAGTTATGTTCAGTCTGTGCAGCCTATGGCTAAATACGGTGTAAATTGTCATTTTTTCTTTTTTTTTTAAGATGAAGCAACAATGTTCTTGCCATTCAAGACACTTCTTCTCTATTTTAAATCTTTCTGTCAGAGTGGATTTAACTAATAGTGGAGACAATGTCAAAATTGGAACTGCGGCGAACTGTCATTTCCATACAAATCTGCGTACCAATCGAGCAGGAGACCTGTCAAAACTGGAGCAAGACGTCACTTTTGTTTACAGGCACTCTACTTCCTGTGTGCAAGTGGGCGAGGCAAATTTGTCTGTTTATGCTGAGAGCGCAGAGAGCACGGTCCAGCAGAAAACTATGCTTGCATGTGTGACGTGGCGCACAAAGCAAGGCACGTGTCAAGTGTAATAATCAATCCAAGAAACGGACGAAGGAGAATATGGGAAAAGAATCGGTTCGTTATTTTTCCGGGTCGCTTTTTGTCTGATCCGTGCTGATCAAATGAACCGACTATCGCCAAAAAAGAGCGACAGATCACTAGTTCTTTTGAGTGATCCGGATCTTTTGACCGGCTTCGATTCTTTTTGCCCATCACTTTGGACTCCAAAGTAAGTGTTCCTTCCCAGTGAATTTTACATGGACAACATCTATACAAATAAATATGAAATGGTGTTTGTATGTCACGAAATGGTTCGAGAACGGGTCAACGAATTTGGAAGATTTTTTCTGTGTTTTGTTCGTCAAGGATTCCGACGTGTTTGTGTATATAAAAATCCCAGGATATTTACTGGGAAAGTCGAAAAACGAGAGTTAATGGAGCTGCCATAGCATTCTCCAACAGCCTACTTGATGGCAAGACGAAGTTTGCCGGGACCACAAATGAAGATAAACTAATGTTGAAATAGTGATCTCACGATACAAAAAGTGATGGCCCAATGGAAGAATACACAATGTATTATAATAGTAGTTTACGTAACAAGGTGCAGAATGAAGATTTTTACAGCACGAGTCGTACGTTTAAGAGGCTTGCCGTAAAAATCGAGTTCTGCACCGAGTTGCGTATAACACCTTGTTCAATTTCATGAAAGATTACTTGAGGACTAATTATAAAACTCAACATCAATCTGCACATGGTCGTCCGTAGTCAAGTTTGAGAAATGCTGATTATAGTAGGTTGTACTGAGCAAATGTCACAAATTTTCAAACCACCGTCCGGATAGCATCATTGTTCGAAACAATAAACGATTCTGATTCTAATGTTCCGATTAATATTGAGTCGACGGCCCTTGATGATGTCCTACCGGAGAAATCCAATTTAGAAATTCTGAAGGTGATTATAGGGTTTCGTTCTACTTCGTTGTAAGAGCTACTATTCGTCGTATCAAACCTAAAATGTTCCACTACGGCGGGTATTCCAACTTACCTGCAACATAGATTCATTTTCCGAATGTAATTTTGTGAAAGCTTTTATGATTCGTCCACCTGTACACCAAAAATGCAATGAAACTACTGTATTTCGTTAAAAAACTTCAGTTCAATTATCCACTTTCCACTTGTTCACCGAAATCGCATGGACGAACACGATTTGAGAGAAATGCTTAGCGATCGACATCAGTCACACCACTTTCGAACACAAGTTTCTTCCCGCCCCCGTGGGTGACTTACTTCGCCGGGCACTTATTTTCACTATGGAAAACCTTCGTACTTCTTCACTGAAGGATTTCATTCCAATCACACGCCGTAAAACTCCAATTAATCATCAAACTTTATGAAATTTCCTCAACCGCCGCGTATAATTGAGAATGTAAACAAAGTTCAATCCGTCGTACTGAGAAAAAAAAGCTTGTGTGCATCAATGTGTGCGCGACGCTCGACGTAAAAATACGATTCCTTTGATTGTGTTGTTTTCGCTGTACTGTGAGCAAATGCCATAATTGTTCGGTCAAAAGGAATTGTGTTCATATGTTTGGGCTGAATTTTGATGAAGAACAATGAATTTTAAAGGAAATTAGTATATTCCATCATGCTGAAGGAATGGAGGGAGATGCCCGAAGATCTATATAATCTAGTGAAACATTTTATTATAGCGTTGATATATTGTGTTTTAACCACTCAATACATCACAGTGAGCCGTAAGTTGTGGGACGAATCTGGAAACTGATTGCGACGGATTTGAAAACGATACGACGGATTGAGAATACGATAAGATGCATTTTCTCTGCAATATTTCCAAAAAGTGATCAAGATTTATCAAAATGTTATTGTACAATGCTAAAGCCGTTTTGAGAAAGAATTGTTTGGCATCAGTTTGTATCAGCATCATTCACTGCAATACTGGGAAAATTGCAGTGCTCACTGATCAATGCTTAATACGATGGATACTAGCACATCACCCTAAAACGAAGCCAAATTTTCAGATGCACAAGACTGGTGAATCTGACAACAATTCGTGTCGAAAATCAATCCAATTGCTTGCTTGCTGGTGGTTACAAATGGGATAAATTTTCAACGCGGAGCGTTGTTTGATTCTCAAGTCTTGCGCTCTTGAAATTTTGAGGTGTGGCTTCGTTCTATAATTACCTGAAGCCACCGTCACCAGCAGATTACACAGGATGCTGCTTTCATCGATCGTCCGCGCCTCTACTGGCAGATTTTGGGGAAGATAAACTCAAAAAGTTTGGGTTCACCCCCTCAAAAACATACAAAAGTGTTCAGTCCATATCTCTGTGATTACGCGTCCAATTGAAACTTTATTAGCCGCATTCGAAAGGCAAAGAGTTATTCTTACTTCGTATGTAGTTTTCCAGAACATTTTTGAATTTTGTATATTAAATTTTTACTTGAAGTTGTGATATTTTTCAAAAAACACACTGAACAAACATAGCTAATCTCCTCAGCATTGGATCGGCCCAAAGTAAACAAAAGGTGTCATTAGAATCGTAATCTTATATTCTTTAAGGCCGCATGGGACGTCATCATAATCACCCTATCCATTTGAAGATGCAAATCCCAAGAACCACTCCATATATCGATGCGAAAAATGTATCTCTATGATTCTATATATGTAGTGCATAACCTAATACATTTTCAGCTTCATCGGTTCACCAAAACTCGAGATTTGCTTCCACAAAGTTTTGATGATAATTGTTAGAACGCGACAAAAGATAGGGAAAATAACACGGTCTCCCGTGTCCACTTAAAGATCACTCACGAATTTGTTGCGGAAAAATCTGAAAACTATTCAAAATCAATGAAACAGTCATTCAAGTCATGGTGCAGAAGTTTGGGTTCACCGGTATCAAAATAAGCTACGTTTGGGTTCAGTGTCAAAATAAGCTACGTTTAACGGTAACTTCTAGAAACATTTTTTAAGATTTGACATTTAACATTAACTTTTTTTCATTGAAATCAATTTGTAGCGTAGAAAGAAGTGCATTTCTCGAACATTTTGAGCGAACAACCCATCCCGATTTCATGTTCAACACGTCACTTTGTGATAGAGTGGCTGATCTAGTGGTAGTGTTTGTCCCAATAATAATGGTAGTGCGGTTTTAAGCGTGTTATAGGAAATTTATATTTAATGTGTATTTTTCTAACCTGGCCCTAGTTGAAATAATATGAATGTGTTAAAAAAATAACTTTTTTGCTCCTTTGCACCAGTAATAGTGAAGCGTTCCTATAATAGTGAGTCTCAATGGGAAATCAATGTATACCCCTATTATAGGAACACAAGTTAGCAAATACCACCATTACTGGAACATGTTCCAGTAATGGAGGATATGATGTTTTAGAAGATTCAATTATTTTATCATTCTAGGATTATTTCTTATATGAAATAGAATAGAATAGCATTCGAATGTCGTAATTAGATATGAAAAAAGACTTTCCGTTATATTTTGGAGATTTGTTATTCGTCAACGTCACTGGTACCCGAGCAGAAGAAAATAACTACAGAATACCAAATTGAGGTATTCCATAACAGATAATTTCCAATACTTACAACCTGAATGAGGTATGAATTAGCCCTGCATAAGAGGTAAAATACCTCAAATAATAATTTCTGCATATTCTACAAATACCAAGCTGATAATTAGATCAGTAGGTGAATTCCGGCGAACAATTTCTTCCATTACGCACCTGCAAGAAAATTGTCTTTTCTTCGAAGAAAATACGCGCCGGAATTCACCTACAGGTATTGTAATACCTAAATAATACATGATGAATTTTCATATATAAGTGAAATTTTTCAATAGTTGTTCAATACCTCCAGCAGTCCTTAGTAGCTATCGAATACCAAAATGAAGTATTTTTAATTGTTTTAAACTTTTTTTTTCAATTACCAATTTAATACCAAAATGAGGTATTGATAACTGAACAATACCTCACATTGTGGAATGATACGAAAATATGGTATTCATAAGTGATTGCGAGTTATTCTTTCCTCCTCGGGTACAGACGCCCTATATCAAAATGCATTGATTTTGAGGGCATCTCGAGGGTCTCCGAAGCCCAAATCCGGCGCTGGCTCATCAGTCATGCCTTTCAAATGTAAGTCGAAAAACACTTCAAGTAAACATACCCGCAGTGAAGTGCAGAGGGAGGAAGATTGCGTCTCAGACAAACAATCATTAACCGCACCAGCAAACAACACTACCAACCAAAGGCCGGACCATCAACTGGTCGAGAATGCAAGCCAAGCAGGGTAATTAATCATTGCTGGATGTGGAGGATATTGAAGGTTCATTTTTTTTTCGGCTGGTCATGAAGGTGCGCACTGACAGCTTTGGTCTAGACGGACGGAGGCTGAAGAATTTGTCAGATCGAACAATGAAATGCTTTTATGGATGCGGTTTCGGTGGCAACAGTGTACTTGAGAAATGAACAATCGGTTTTGAGATTTGTTTAGGATTACAAATTGAGGAGTATCGATACCGTTGTTGTGGTAAGGTAAAACAATCCTTCCACATGGACCGCTTTGAAACAAATTTTAGTGTTAAACAGGTTCAAATCAGCAACATCAATTCAAAAGTTTGCAGTTCTTAGTCATTTGGATTGAACAATCCTTGAGGCCCAAAATTCCATAACATTTCATTGACAATAAATTCTTCATCGAAATCCAAGATTGATTGAGATTTTACATGAAAAATTCGAAATTAAAATACGCTGATGTTAACTTGAATTAATTTCTTCGATCATGGTGTATGTGTAACTAGATAGGACTCGTGATCAGAGAATTGTGAATTCGATTCTCACGGAGAAGACGTGTAACATTTGTCAACAAATTTCACTTGAATTTGTTCATTTAATTCAATTTAAATGTATATGTAATGTTTAGTTTCACGATAGCTATTCAAACTTCACTCGTCTGGTTAGCCGTAAACGATATATTATAATCAAAGAGTGAGAATTTTCGGAAAGTTTAACTTGATTTTTATAAGAGAATAGCAAAACAATTTCAAAATTGATACTCACTCGATCATTCAAAATACCTCCTAGCAAGCTCGTTTCATCGACCAAAAATCAAAACAGCATACCTAGGTGCCATTGCCCGTTCAAAAGTATAGACAGATAATCACCCCAATTAAAATTGATAGGTTCCATTTTTTAATTACCTATATACGGTCCGGTCAATTGGGACCGGATGGTCGTCTTCGTTGAGATTGCCACCCGAAATGGTAATTTTTCGATCAAGAGTGAAGCACTTTTTCCAAACCCGTGGCTCTGGCTAGATTCAGATAAGCACCGACCGCCGAATGCCACGCCACGCAGTAGTCGTGTCGAAGGCAAGTTAGTTGGTCGGTGCTGGAGAAGGAGAAAGCACTGATCGAACTGCGCTGCGCAGTGCACAGTGGGACGGAACTTGGATAAACGGTCAAAATATGTAAGGGGTTTGTACTAAATGACAAGGTGGCCACCAAATTTCCATTTTCAAATTCCCGCTTTTTCTCGGTTTACCGGTATAGTTTACGACTATACCGGAACATCCGACCATTTGCCAATAAAAGTTATTTGTTCAAAATCACAATTACTTAATTACAATATAATCAAACATAACAGCTTTCTATAACTTATTTTGGGTAGCTTGTATTTTTTCGTATCATTTCAACACTAAATAAATCGCACTCGCTCTGCGCGCGTGTGTAGTATACGTGAGATGGATGGATATGGATTATGAAATGGGTCTGCGTGATCTATAGGTATATGAATTCAAATTTTGTAACCATCCGAGTTATTGGGTCACCAAGTGGCTTGGTAGCTTAGTTGGTAAAGCGCTCGTGTAGCATAAAAGAGTCCTGGGTTCGAATCCCAGCCGAGCACGTTTTTTATTATTATTATTTCACCCATAATTTTTACATCTTTTCCACATGTAATGCGTTAATTAATTTAATAATTATACGGATTGGATTACCGAACAACTTAATAAATGTTTTAATACCTAAAGATTATTTTTTCATTATTACTCAGAATGCTATTTAAAAAAATCCCACTGTGCACCGTTCCAACCCGACAGTTGGTTCGATTGCACCGGCCAAAAATCCAGTGCTAGGCGAGCCAGATCTATCCGAAGATGCGGAGGCTGCCAGGAGAGTCCAAAAGAGGAAGCAATCGAAGCAGCCGGGAGACACGAAGGAAGACGAAAACAAAAATTATAGGAACCAAAAAGATGCCGTACATTAGATGAGCCAGATAAATGCATGAGTTTAGTTTTATATATGGGTATTAATGGTAATTTATACTAACGGGGAGGATAAAAGAAGAAATTTGAAAATTTTGTCGTCTAGTTGTGCTTTCTTCTTGCCCTCTCTCCCACCAGGTGGTTAAGTCGGATGGCAGTATCAGGTTTAATATTTCGACTTGGCATCGGAGGTTGATTTCCCCCCTCGCTGGTCTCGTTTCATGGGTCTAGTTCCTTCGATTGAACGTTTGATCTTTGCTTTTTTGGACTTTTATTAGTGCGCGAGTGCTTACGCAAAGTGATATTGTGGAAGATGGGAAAAGACAGAAAGCAACAAGTCGCCTCTGCAGCGGGCATTAACTGCGGAGAGAATGTCAGAGGCAGATGACCGTAAGAAAAATTTGAATAGATAAATTTATTCGATTTATTTATTGGACTTATTTTCTACTTTATGTTCGGGGACATAAATTCTTCAGTGCATGGTGAGCGTGAACGGGGTATAAGTCGTGTTTTGTGGGAGAAAATAAAGAAAGCACCTCAGTGCGTGGATACCATTTGGACATGGTACGATGGTGGTCAACATGAGTCACAGAAATACGGAGGATGAATAATGGACCTAGTCAAGTGACCATGGGAGTGGTTCTGTAGGTGCATCGGGTTTTGTTCACGTTTTTCATTTTTTGACTTCTCCTCTTCCCCATTGCAAGCGGGATAAGTGATTTGATACTTCGCCTGTGTGTTTATTTAAAACTTGTATTGTTTTTAAGGAGCGTTTCTACTTAACTAGAGTTTCATGTTTGAAATGTAACCACTACAAATCATTTTGTAATCTCCGAGAATGACTATGGCACCCCTGACAACTTTATGGGAATTGGTTTGAATCTGTAAACCCCCCTTGAAAGTTATTGAAAAGTTCCTAAGCACTCTAAAACCATAGCATGGGAAATCTCGCCTTAGCTGCAGCATCATCGCTCGTGAATCGCGATGCATTCTTCCCAGAGAACTAAAATGTATAATGAAATCGCCTGGAGGATTTGTATGTGCAAAATTTCACTTATAAGATGTCGCGAGAAAGCCTTCTACGTACAAAAGTGGAGGCGTGCATATATAATGTGATAAATGATAGCATACAATGCGAGTGTATTAATTTTCTACCAAACTAACCTGTGATCTTATGTGACTGGCAAATGTTGATTTGACAGCTGCTACGGATTGATTCGACTTACTTTGTACGAGTGTACGGGACGAAATAAAATATATAAATGAACTCAGAAAAAAGCGTTTTAAACGAGAAAATTTATTAATCTGACTATTTTTACCGTCGTGTTTTTCGGGTTGTAATGTAGTGTAATTCGTATGAACTAACGAGTTATTGTGTGATGCAGCTTCTGGTTGTCTGGGTTCTTGTCCAAAACCGCCGGACTCTCCTCGTCGAACCAACCGTTCCGTAGAGTCCCTTCCACGAACCCAATGGCACCTTCCGCTGCGATGTTAATGGCTGCTCCAGCAGTCCTCAAGAGGGGCTTTGGTGAGCTGTCCCTCATTTGGCAACACTGTTTCAAGGCTTTGCGCGTAATCAGTTGCGACTTCGGGTAGTTTGAGTCGTTCCAGGTTGTACCGTGATGGGCGTCGGTACCGAATGTTGTCACAATGGAAAGTCTTTGGCGCACTTTAACCATCACAAGGTAGTGGTCCAAATCGATGTTTGCGCCGCGATAGGTTCTGACGTCGATAATTATTATTATTATTTATTTATTTTCACTAAAATTTTGAAAGAAGGAAAAACCCCTTTGAGTGATCACTTAATTAGATCTTCTCAAAAAGGCACAAGTTGACGTCGATAATGTGCGAGAAGTGTCTTCCATCAATCAAAATGTGCTCGATTTGCGATTCAGTCTGTTGGGGTGATTTCCAGGTGTACTGATAAGGGAGGCTGTGCTGGAAGTAGGTACTACGTATGACCATGTTTTTGGAGGTGGCGAAATCAATTGGTCTAAGGCCGTTTTCGTTTGTAAGCACTGAACTTTCTTATAATCGGCTTGAATTCCTCCTCCTGGCCAACCTAAGCGTTGAGATCTCCGGTAAAGATTTTGACGTCATGCTTTGGGCAGCTGTCGTATTCACATTCCAGCTGCGCGTAGCAAGCGTCCCTATCGTCATCGTCACTTGCTAGGTGAAGGCTGTGCACGTTGATTATGCTGATATTGAAGAAACGGCCTTTGATCGTCAACTTGCACATTCTGTTGTCCATTGGCCATCACCCAATCACGTGCATCTGCATTTCGCCCATTACGATAAAAGCTGTGCCCAGCTCATGTCTGTTGCCGCAGCTCTAGTAGATGGTATAACCATCCCTATACGTACGTATCGTCGACCCTTTCCAGCAAACCTCCTGCAGCGCTACGATGTTGAACTTGCGGACCCTCAATAATTCGGAAATAATGCGGGTACTTCCCAAGAAATTGAGAGACTTACAGTTCCATGATCCGAGTTTCTATAGTCTGTTTTCGATGCCTGGGTTTATGCCGATTGTTCCGGTGCGAATTTACATTGCACTGAGAATTTTCACGGCTGACTTGTAAGGCCTGCAAAAAAACCGCTGTCTCGCTGGAGGACCATCGTGCACAGCACTGTTTAGAGTCCCACGCAGGCACTAGGACGATGATCAGCCGCCTCTTACATGGAGAACAGACGCTCTGATAAGTTACACCCTCAGAATAGGGGAGCCCCCCTTCCCTGTCAGCATACGACCAAGGTCCCACCACACACCAAAAAAATCTTAGATTTACACGTAACGTAATTTTAGCTTTAATCATGCAAAGCCATTTCTTATGTATTATTCAATGATAAAACCTACAAACACATCTATTATATCCAACATTGGTAGCAAAATCTTGAATATTGAACACGAAACGTCTTCTCTTAAAGAATGTTGCATGCAAAACGGCTCAGTTTACATGATTTTTACGCTGAAAATTCAATCATAAATAATGCACACGGAATGACAAGCCGGCGATCCAGCCATGTGCATTATTTTTGACAGAATATTCAGCGTAGTAAACCGAACATTCTTGTTTGCAATTTTACTTTCTAGATGCAAGAAAGCATGCGATATTGGCGAACGTTGGATAGAAGATCATGAAATGTTTCAGTTTTACTCAAGATTGCAAGTTTTTCGTATGGAATGAGACAGTTTACATTATTTATCGCTGAATATTAAGTCATAACTCGGTTTACATGATTACCATAAAAATTTACGTGTCACGTATATTTAAGATTTTTTTGCTGTGCAGGGTTGGTTACCCGATCTTCCCTACGGTTACTCGTACCCTGGGCGGCACCACGGGGAGGTAGGGATAGGAGTTGCTGGACAAGAGGCTAAGAACCACAAATGGGGTCTATTTTATACTGCCCATAACTGCATAACAGTCACATTCGAAATTTTTGAAAAATTGGAGTTAATACCATGGAGAGTCATCAAATGATGAATACTTTCGATCAAATTAGTGAAATCTGTAAGATTGTTCTAGAAAATTCGAAAAAAATACCAAGTTGTTTTGTCACATTGGTTATTATAACCGCATAACAGTCACATTGAGATTATAAATAAGCCTCGTAATGTAACAGCAATGAAATTTCTATCAAAATTATTTTCTGATTATTCACCTAGTATGCGATATGAGTTGTACAAAATATCAGCCTCAAATAAGCACTTTTGAGTTCCTGGTAATTTTAACAAATTTTAGTTTCCTCTCATACTGCCATAAAATGCACACTTGGTATTCCATTTACTCAATGCCTGCTTTTGTCGAATGTTACAAATATACAGTTATGGGCAGCATACCTCCAGGTACGCGAAGTACCAACGGTACGCATTGTCCAGTCATTTACGACCAGTCACTAAAGTCCCTTTCTCAGAAATTTTGTCACTAAAGACACTGGGCATCTGTCAATAGTTAAATTCAAGGCTGGGTCAGCTTGTCAAACACAAAGAGCAAAAGATAGATATAATATATTATAAAGACAAACACACTGTGATTAGGAAATCAAAATGTCAAGAAAAATAGGTTGCTGCCTAATTACTGAAAAAAAAATTAAGTAAATTTTCCATAGACATTTTCAACGGAAAATGTAAAAAGTTTCTGGCGGATGTTTTGGAGAAGATTCTAGCAAAACATAGAAAGCAAAGGCTGAATTTTCTGGCCGTAATATTTGAAACAATTTTTGCGACAGACTCGCTGAATAAATTACCAATGAACTTTCTCCAGTAATCTGCGACTATAAAACTTGCATTCTGAAAAAAAAAACCCTCATTCAAACTCCTCCGGAAGTTGACTAGTTAAGTTGAAGTGAGTATTAGCAGTATCATTTCATAAATAACATTATATATTCCAAGAAATAAGCTATACTTTTTCAATTGTTAACCCACAATACTGTTTTTCCACGACTTTGGTCAACCATGTCTAAACAAAAAACTCTGCATGGTTCCGACGTTCCGACTTATTTCGCTTTTGAAATTCTGCCTGTTTTACAATTGGCCCCTCCACCAAGTAAAGCAAAATGAGTGACGTTTAGATTCACACGATTTAAAGCATTATGAAAATTTACCAACACATACACCAGTTTTTCCTGATTTTTTGATTGACGAAGTGAACAGTTTAGTTGCCGACAAAGTGAACAGTAATAGTGCCTCATGATTTTTATTAAGAAATATGGTTGATTTTTACAATTATACATAATGTGATCAAAATCAATCAGCAAATGAAGAATGAGAAAGTGTGTTTCAGGAATATCTTGCTAATTTTGCGATACATAATAGCATTTTAGAAAATCCAGGTGCTTAGACTGCCAAGAATACGAAAGTTCCCTTATTTCTCCCACTCATACAAAATTTTTAAAAGAAAAAACTTCAATAATTACTAGAGTTCTTCTAATGAGCATTGCAGGTGGGAGACCGATTCCTGGAGCAAAACTTTTTAACTGATGCTGATCCAGAAATATACTATACTTCTAAGAGGAGAAGTATATTATACATCCAAGGCGTATCACCGGCCTTCCTTAGCCGAGTGGTTAGAGTCCGCGGCTACAAAGCAATGGTCGGTTCAGGACCTTTTCGTAATAGAAATTTCCTTGACTTCCCTGGGAATAGAGTATTATCGTACCTGGCACACGATATACGAATCTCAGTTAATAACTGTGGAAGTGATCATTGGCTGAGAAGCAGGCTCTGTCCCAGTGAGGACGTAACGCCATGAAGAAGAGGAAAAAACGTATCTCTGGAAAGGTATTACTCGAAAAAATCCAGCTCTAAGACCTCATCCAAAGATCAAGGGATTATTTCAAGATTGATGAATTGAAGAGGTTCGAGGGAGAATTCCAAAAGTCGAGAGCAATTAGAAGAGGACCTTCAAAGGGATTCGAAAGAGAATTACAAAAGAGATCCGAGGGTTGATACTAAGATACGAAATCCAATAAAAGACCAATTCTAGAATTTGTCTCAATTGGCGAAACTTGAGACTACATAATTTCAAGAAACTTGTGTTTATGTATTTTAATTATATTCAAACTTTAATTGCTTATAGCATGAAACATTGTTTAGCCAACAACTAGTTTATTTCACCGAGAGAGCACGTGTTGCTGTAGACTTAAATAATATCTGACATGTATAAATCTATATAAAACGTAAACAAACCTTTTTAAACGAATGGACCCCCGACAATTGAACAAGCCAGTTTTGCCCGATAAAATGGAGCCTCGTCGTTTCGGAGACCATCCTGATCGAAGATTGTGATCATGATTATGACATTTGGGAATTTCTCGGATCTCCAGGGAACTTCTTTTTGATTACCTGTGGGTTTCCATGGAAGCTTCTTTGAAATCACTGAAACCCTTCTGAAAGCTCCTCTAAACCCCCTGGGAGTCCTATGAAAACCCATTGAAGTTTGTAGGGAGGTGCTTCAGAATTGCTGAGAATTCGTTGGGATGTTAAAACAGAGATCACTAAAAGCTCTATGCGTATCTTAATATATGTCATGGCTCAATACACAAGTTTTTTATTTTATCTTTTTTTCTATAAAAACTGCAAATCAATCATAAGGAATTCATCTACGGTTTTTTCTGGAATGCCTGTAGGATTTTAAAAAGTTTTTCTGGAATCCCTTAGAAAATTATATCTGCCAGAATATAAATTCTCCAGAAATAGTTTACTAAGATGTTTTCGGAAATATCTTCCCTGTGAAATTTTTGTATGGCTTATCATTTTCATTTTTTTTTTCCCAACAAATATTTTCAGAATTTCCTCTAATAATAATTGGATTCATCCAAAATATTGCAAAGAGCTCTTTCAGAGATATTTCCAGGTACTTCAAAAAGGATTCTTCGATAAATTTCTGAACAAATATTTCTAAAACCTTTTTCCGAAATCTCATCTGCAGAAAAGCATTTTTTCACATGCACGCTATGTCTGAACCAGACGATTTTAAAAATCGAATGTACATTGGATTTTTTCTAGCTAGAGTTTAGTTTTTGAATTATATTTTCAGAATCAGAAAGTTTTAAAATATTCCATCGGTGAAATTTTAATTTTTTCCACTTTTAAGCTATTTTTCATACTAAATCCCATGAAAATCAAGTTTTCGACGCATTTCCGCCCATACAAAATGTATGGAAAAAATTTCATCGATAGAATATTTTTAAACCTTCCGAATATGAAAATATAGACCAAATACTGATCTCTAGCAAGAAAAAATCCGATGTACATTCGATTTTTATAATCGTCTGGTTCAGACAGAGCGTGACATGTCTCTGTGTTTTTTTTTTTCAACAAATTCCGAGATTGCCTCCAGTTATTTTCATAGATTTCTCTTGATATGCAACCAAGAAGTTAATGCAGGTATATCTTTAACATATAAACGATTTTCAAAAAAAAAATTTAAGGATAACAATAGCAGTTTATCTAGAGGTTCCTCAAAGAATTCCATCAATACCATTCGTCCAGGTGTTCTTCCAAGAGTTCTGGACAAAATATAGCCAACGATTCTTCAATAAATTTCTTCAAAAAAATCAAGCAAGTGTTCACCCGGGAGCTCCTTCAAGGATTCCTCTAAGAAATCTTCAAATAATTATTTCAATAAGTTCTACGGGGTTTTGCAACGATGTACCTCAAGCGAACATTTTAATTAATCTTGCTCATTGAACTTCTCCTGAGATTCCTCCAAGAATCACGCTAGAGATTCTTGAAGATTTTTCAAAGAAATTTCTTTAGAAATTCATATTGATATTGTGCTATCAGTAGTCTTTCGAGAATTTTGCCAAGAATTCAAACAGAGATTCTTCTAAGGTTTTCTGAAAGCATTGTTCAATGCATTCTTTCAGGTATTCTTCCAGTAGTTCTCCAAGGATCCTAGAAATATTCTTTCAAAGATTCCTACAAGATTTTTCGATAGATTTTTTGCTAATACTTTCATTAATTTCTCCAAAAAATCAGTATTTGCCTGAACTTTTTCCTCAGCGATTCATTCACAAAATAATGAAAAAAATACTCTAGATAATTTTCCAAGGATTTTTGAAGCCCAGATAGCCGCGTAGTGTTTGCAGCGGTTATTTCAATTGGCTAAGAATTAACTCTACGCTTGTTCTGGTGGTCAAAGTCCACCTCACAGGTGACCCTTAATCAAAGATGTGATGCGGATTCATGCTTGCCGTACCTAGAAATTGATGGTTAGGGGGGTTTAAATGAAACCTTATTACAACCAGAGCATGTGAAGTACCAGGGCGTCCTCTACAGTATTATGCCCTTCCTGTGCTACCCGCAGCAGGGGACCTTGTGTTTCTCCGAGATAATCGGCTGCCATTCTTCAGTATCTACCCTGAAGCTAAATAAGGGTGGGATTACTAATATGTTGTTATTTTATTTAAATTACCACCTATATGGTTTAACATTATGCGTATTACACAGTGTATTATGTGCTTTTTCGCCTTTGGCGACTTTAAATAGAACCGATCTGTTTCTTTTTTCGCAACTGATCTCTTTTTCTGCTGAGATTGCAAAAAGCTTAATCATGCTTAGCTCGGGTAGTGGCTACGGCTAGTATAACTCAGATCAATTTTCAGCATGAAAGAACAGCAACAATCAATCTTTGCAGACTTATGCAAAATTGTACAGCCCAAACAGCGCTAGTTCATGAACCTTACTTTCGCCTATCTAGGTAACCTTGTGGACCTAGTTTTTGCTACTTTCAGCAAACTTGAAATGGCAAACTTACGTGCCATATCCCGTATTTGCGTGCTCGTTAGTAATGCTATCATTGCTACACTCATATCAGAGTTAGCTACCAGAGATGTATGTGCTGTCACAATCGATGTTTCTGTTACTGACCTCAATAGGAAATACGTCTATTCTTCGGCTAATCAACCACATGATGAACATCCTGCGGCAGCTCAGATATCAATTTGAGAGGTTCCAATCTGATGGAATACTAAAGTTGTACAGATCTTGGATTGCTTAATATGGGCAATCGCCTATCCTTCATGGTATCGACTAGAGAAGAAGTGTTGGATATAACGCTCTGCTCGATAGAATCAGTCACGAGTTGATGAATTGCCATGTATCAGATGAGGAATCATCATGCTCTCATTTTGCTATTGCGATTTTCTTCCAGGGATCCCACTCCTATTTCCTCCAAGATGATGAAATAGGTTCAAATATGGCGATAGCACAAATCTCCTAACTGGTGGGAAACGTGCCTTTCGAGCCGGCCTTTTGATACCTGATACACGAAATTTCTTAAAGATGTTTTACCAGTGGCGTAGCTAGGGTCTTTGGGGCCCGGTGCGGAGCCAGATTTCGGGGCCCCTCCCCGAAGGAGGTTTGCAAAATTGTTTTATTACCGAACTCACACGTACTATCAACATTTTTTCGAAAACGTTCAATACACAAATTAACTAACTCATCACGCGTGGTAAAGATGGATGAATTATGAGTGACATCACGAAAAACTCATGAGCTCAGGTGAGATTCAGACCCACGACTCTTGTATGCCAGATGAGTGCTTTACCAAATAAGCTACCGAGCCACTTAGCGATTCAATAACTCAGAAGGTTACAAGTTTTAAATTCAAACCCAATATTTGTAAAAAAAAAAAAATCGTGATTAAATGGTCAAAATAATCTCTGCCTGTGAAAAATCACCCATACCAGGGCGTAACTAGAGTTTCGTCCAGGAAATAGTTTTTATTGCTACGTCTTGTGGAATTAAAAAATATATATGTGAAACAATTGCCTCATAAGTTTGCATATGTTTCTGTTTAAAAGGATTTTTAGAGACATTCTTGGATAACTTTCTGTATATTGTACGGAATTAAGTAGTATGCTTACGGTTATCCATAGCTGAACTTCCTGAAGACTCGTGAAAAAATCTTGGACCATATTTACCATCAGATATATGATGAAATCACTGGACAAACTTCAGAAATTCTAGTATTGTGCAAATCACTGATAATTTTTTTATTGTTTTTTTTTATACAGATTTAATAGGCTATGATATGTTATTTTATGAGGAATTCCCAGCGAAACTTAAAGAGACAATTTTCCAATTCTATGAAAAATAAAACATGCACAGATTTTTCTGCAGTAAAAATCTGGAACTTCTTGAACTCTGTCGAAATTTCTTGCATTCTTAAATTTTTCGAAACTTTTTGTAAACGAAGTCATAGAAGAAATTTTGCAAGCATATTTGAAAGAATGCCTAAAAAACAGGTACAACTACTAAGATGTTTCTGGGAAAATTTCTGCTTTAATTACTTGAAGAACTCCTTGTAGTAATGAACGAATGAACAAAAAGAGCTCACTGGAGAAAAATGAAGGACAAATCCCAAAAGATTTCCATTTATCTGAGGAATTCTCACAAATATATAAGATAAATACCAGAAAAAAAATCTCAGTAAATAAATGAGTAAAATAATTCGTAGAAGAATCCTTGGAGTTAATTGTTAAGAAATACTTGCGAAAACCACGGGCTTGGCCAAAGGTACGCCAGTGGATTTCAGGGGAAAATGTTCAAAAGTCGCCTTAGTGAAATTCATGGTTGAAATCTCGATGAATTCCTAGAATGATTCCTGTAGGCAGTCTTGAATAATCCTAAAGATAATAAAGAAATAAAATAGACCTATTCAGATTCTCTGTGCAATTTGTTTAAATCCCGAAATGAATTGACGTTCATATAGGAACACCACATAGATTATTACTAGCTTTATCAAAGTGATTTTATACCCGAATTAATTCTTCAGAAATTAATAGAAAAAATCCTGATAGCATTACTTAGAACATTCTCTAGAGTTTCTACAAGAAAGGACTGGAAAAAGTTTCCTAGATTTATGGTTAATCTTAATTCTGTAGAAATCATGTTAGGGTTTCTGCAAACATTCCTGAAAGAATTCTAAGCGAACTATTGAACGAATTTACTCGTATTTTTAACGAAATCTCTCGAAACGTTTAACAAAAAATAAATGTTGGTGAAATTCATGGCAAAATTTCGCATAAATTACCAGGAGAAATTTTTATAGAAATATCCTTATGAATTATTTAAAGTCAACCGACAACAAATTTTGATGATTGGTGTTCTAGAATGATTCAAAAAATAATACCTGAAGAAATTTCGATCAACAGTAAATTTTATGGAGCAGGGGGGGATTGTTCAGTATAAGTGATTATTGTAAGAATAATAAAAAAAACTTCCGAAAACAATTTCAACAAGTCATTGGAATACTTTATAGCAGACACCATCCTGGAGAAATATCTGTAGTAATTTCTGAAGGATTGATTTTGAGATAAGGCTGATACATTTTTTTCTTTCGCCACCGCTTCCTTAAAAAAATCGAAAATTTTGATGACGAGACCAAAAGAGAGCTCTGTTCAACCCTATCAGGGTATTGATCAGAGTTGCTCGATGTCACTATCAATGCCTAATATTTGCTGATTTGTACAGGCCGACTGCGATACAAATCGGATCATTCCTTATAACATCAACATCATGCTGTCTACTCCATCAGCAGCGCAGTGATGGCGATAGACTATGGATATCACTGATGGGTTAAGTTTAGCTTTAAATTAAGCAGATAAAATGGCAATTTATCAGTACGATATTTTCGACAGTGTTGCAGATTGAAACTATGTGTTGGTCACTGAAAAACATTAATAGCATGGATAATGACCACGTGATCACTCATTTTGCAGTGATTTTGATCTAGAGTGCGATGTCGCATCACTGCTGTTAATTGTCAAACCGAAGTGATATTGATAGCTCGCAAGTGATATTGATAGTTTTAGACCATCAGCTATCAGCTGATATGATTGATATTAGGCAACTCTGGTATTGACATTTTTAATTTCAAATAATTCCATAAAACAACGACCCCAAGGACAACCTTGAAACACGAAGAGCGTATTGTTCTGTCACATTTCAAGAAAAAAAAATGAAATTAAAATTTGTTAAAGTTACCCTTTTTATGTATTTTATTTGTTTGCACCCCAGTTTGTACCCTGAATATTTTTCCCAGCCTTGGGCCTCCCAAGTGGTCTCCAACATGAAAAAAACTTAGTATTTGCATCAGTCTAAATAGTTAAAAAAAATCAAAATCTTTGGTTTACACATTTTACAAAATTCATTATTTTGAAAATAATTTGAAATCTAAAAAACTGTACAATTTTAGACCTTTACTCATTCATTATATTGAGAAGGTATCTGTATCATTTCTGAAATGAAAAACAATAATATTGGTTCAGATTGTAAGAAATGGGTACATGCTCAAAGCTCACCAATGCTTTAGATTTTTGGAGGCCTACAAACTAAGATAGATTTGATTGGAAATATAAATTCATGAAATAAATATTTATAAATTCAAAGACGTAATTAGACTCAACATTTTTAAAATAGGTATTTGAGCCTACTTAAGTATCAACAGAAGGTAAAGCCAAAAGCGGCGTTCATCGAAGGCTCTTCTTCTTTTTCTGGTCAACCGACACCTTTTGACATCAGTTGTAGTTTTACGTCAGCTTAGTTCTGGTACTAAGCCTAAACACGGACGCTCAGGGAGGCCTTCAAACACACCTGAGACCCTGCATATCGAACCCATCAAACCATGAGCCGGGACCAACGGCTTTACTTCCCTTGCGAAGGAAGACGTGATCAGAGAATTTATGCCTCAGAAATTCCAGACGGCGTCGACGGGAATTGATACCCGACCGACTAGGGTGAGAGGCAATCTCGCTTACCACTACACCACCGGCGTCGCTTATTGAAGTCTCAGTTTTCTCATGAGTAGAATCGATTGAAAAATACCAAGGAAAATAACTTACAAAACAAATATTTCTGTAGGCCACTAAACTGTGGGGGCCCAAAGCCATGGTCCCTCGGGCCCCTCGACCCACTCTAAACCTAGATCCGAAGTATCAAAAAAGGGATAATCAAGGGGCCCCTGTACATTGCTGATCCTAGTCTTCTCCAAAAATTATGATTGTCATGTTCATCATCTGTTTAGGATCTTACAAATTGTCAGTTTCCAACAAGCTATGTCGAACTTTTAATGTTATGAGAACTCCGCCCTGCAATTTTGGGGCCCCCAGGAGCTCGGGGCCCGGTGCGGACCGCACCCACCGCACCCCCCTAGCTACGCTACTGTGTTTTACTAATACTTTGCAGAATTTCTCCAATAATTCAATCAGGATATTATGAAGAAATTCTTACATAAATTCCTACATATAATTGCCTTACTATATTTGTTCACAAAATGTTGTGAAATTAGTGTAGATCATTTTCCAAGGATTATTATTTGGTATTTTTCAAGTAATTTCTGATATTTTTAAACAGATTTACAAAACCAAATAGTTCAAAATAAATAAATGAAATTTAATATCGCACAAGAATTTTGAATTCGTTTTTAAAAGAGAAGAAACTTTCAAGCGACGAACCCGATAACACCTCACGAGTCTCTTTCCAAATGCAAATCAGAAGTTGCGCACACTGCTGGCTGTCGTAAACACGCTAACAAATCTCTGGCTTTGAACCAGGATAATTAATGTAGTGCGGTTCTCCTCAAACACCACGATCTCCAAGCGATCATACGGAGATGCGCGGTGAGACGGGGGAGCTTCTTAATTTGAAGCTGGTGTCTTTTACTTGGCCTCGCTCCGTTCGTTTTAGTACAATTTATTCAAATATTTTAACAAATCCGGCTTTCCCTGCCCTGCTCTTCTGCCCGGCCATTACGCGCTGGAACTGCGCTGGATGCTATCCGAAGACATCTCACCGAGCGAAAGAGGGACCCCACTATGGGCCGGAAGTCAAAATTTCACGACAAAAGTCCATAAAACAATTAAGGTACCGCGGGACAAGTGGGAACGAAAAAAATGATAGTTCAAACAAATTGTTCAATAACATTTTCAAATGTCAATATTTTTCAAATCCAACAACACAATCACGTTTTGGCAACATATTTGCTGGTGTGTGCATGAGACTAATCGAATAATTTCGAAATTGTGAAAACCTTGGAAGAATGTTTTAGAATGAGCCATTGGACGCAGTTGCCTCGCTAAACGGGGCAAGTGGGACACATCCAGTTTTATGCGTCAACCCACATCAGTAAGTCAAGCATTGCAATAATAGGATTGATAAGTCATAGATTTTTAATTTTAAGTACATATTTGATGTACATAAGGGATCAACCATAAAATACGTTACGTTTTAGGAAGAAACCCTTTATTTAATAGTATGTTACCTCACATTTAATATTAACTGAAAATTCCTCACTAAAAGCCTAAAAAGGAATTAAAAATGTTCAAAATATATCATTTATAAGTTGTTAATTAAAATGTAGCTCAAAACAATCAATAATTGATGAAATTATAAATATGTTATGTTATTATTTATATGCATGGCAGAAAACCACCTTATGGGACGGAATTGTTTTCCATCACTACTTAATTTGGTAGAAATAATAAATAAAGTTCAAATAAAATATAAAAGTAATCGTTATCATGATGCATTTCAAATTTCAGCTGTGTGTTTGTGCAATTTTGAAATCGTATTTCAAATATAAAAAAAAATTAAAAAATAAAGAATAATAACACTTTTCTTCACCCTCTTATGCAATAACGTAATTTGAGGTTGATCTTTTTTTTTTATAAAAATCATTTTTTTGAATGTTTTAGTGCTACTCTTCAAGAAAATATATGAAACGTGTACGAAAAGTTTTGATTCTGGTTTTTGTTTTGATAGGTCCCTCTTACCACAGGTACAAATATATTTTGGGGTAAGATAGACCATCGAAAATTTCATATGAAATGAAAACAAAATACTGGTTTATCGTTAGCAGCTTGTAATAATACTTAAAAATATAGCTTACTGATGGAAATTCGATTAAAAACACATTTATTTTTTGCGAGTCAATGCAAGACGTGAAACGTGTCACAATTTATCATGCAAGTTGAAAATGGCGATGAACTGACAACTGTCACATGAACCACATGGTAATAAAAATAACAATATGTTTAGTACTAAATACATTCCTTGTATTGTATCTTCAACTTTCTAGAAGAATACCCCCATGAAAAACTTTTCCTAGTTGAGCTATGACGAAACGCCCCACTTACCCCGGATTCTCACTTGCCCCGGGGTACCTTATTTTGAATAATAAACTTCTCCATTTAAGGATATGTGTAATTGTATGCCAACGATAGTTATGGACAGGCTTGGGAACTGTGATCACTATTTACCACAGTTCATCGATTCTGCCAGCTAACCAAAACACAATGCAGCAGCAGCATCAATACCATCAGGCGTTGCGCTGCCAACGGCTCACACACTGCTTGAATGTTTTTGTTGTTTTTGTTTGAGAGGGACTTTAACCCGAAGGTCAAAAATGTTTTGTCTCTCCACTATGATCGTTTTCGAGCAGCCATCTCGAGGTGAATGATTGAAAAAAATGTTAAATAATTAAATCGCTAATATTTCACTTGTGTTTTAAACCAATGAGCCATTTTATGAAGCTGGTCAAATGACAGGAGACCGTGGTATAAAAGTTTACCTTTTCATTCATCGTCATCAGTTTTTGCGAAGATGATGGTTGATGACTGTGCGCATTTCTAGCGTAGCTTTTCACACAGGCAAAAACTTAAATGGAGAATATTATGGGTAACAAAGAGGTAGCTCATACAATAATTAGATGTAATGTTGCAGTAACAAACATTTGTGGATCTTTTTTTTTTTGTAGTTTTCTTCATGTACCTGTTTGGTAAGATGAGGCGTTGTTAAAAATCATGCTGGATTTTATCAAAATAAAATCCCAGGTCTCCTGTCAATTGACGCCGCAGCGACGATCAGCTGTTCCGAAACGTCTCGTAAAGTGGCTTAGTGAAATCTATTAGCGCTAATAGCAAGAGCACAATCATTCCGTTGCGATACATATAAACAAGTACAATTTCATGCTGCTTTTATCGAGCAAAATTCCAAAACCCCGAAAACCGGAAAAATTGTGTCACCACTGTGCTCGAGCCATTTTTCGCATTCGGGTTTGAAAAAATTATAGGAAGAAGAAGTTTACAGTTTTGAAGAGCCGTGACATATTTTTTGGTTTGAACGGTCATGGTTTGCTTTGGATTTTGATGGTCATGTAGAAAAATGTGAATGTCGAGGTGGTAAATGTTTGCTACAGTACATTTCCCATCCCTGGTTATGGATAATAAATCATCGAGCTGTTTAGTGGAATACCTGTAAATATATGGACACATTATTTGGTACTTGAGGTCTAAACCATTTAGATTCTAGTTGAGGCCGAAATACGCGTATCTTCAAAGGAAAGAGTAGTGGAATTAAATGGTGTAGTTTTTCCTATCTTTATTAATTAAATTTTGAGTGGCTAAATTCGAATTTGTGGCCCACAGTGGATCCGTAGAGCGAAACAGAGCAGAAGGGAAATTTATAATACGAATTTATTTATTGATAGAAATATTTTGATAAAAAAAAAACTAAACTCGCGGCCTCTCTAGCCTAGGTGAGGGACCTTTGGGACACGTAAATTGAGTGTCTTCCTTTGTCGTCGTTCTTCGGCCTGGTTCGATTGATACCCCTCCGGCTTCGTTAACTTCGAGCTGGTGCTTTTGGGTAAAAACTTTTCGGTTTGAAATTTTATTGCTTTATGGCTTTAATTTATCGAACACTACCCCGCATTTGGCTGCTATACGCTCCGGGGACTGGTCTTGCTTGGACGTTTTCTTAGGTTCTGGTCCCAGGCGGGAAATAAAAGACGCAAATGATAATAAGTAAGATGCTGCGGAACAGGGATGGGAAGGGGGAGGTCGCAGCACCAGGCTCAGTATCATCACACATGTATGGAATTAAATGAGAAAAAATGTGCCTAATCAATGGTGAGTTTGAAGGCGATATAAAACTTGGGGCGAATGAAATCACGACGTTTTATGGGTTTCTACATTTGAATACCGTCCCGTTGTTTCCCGTCTCCGGCCAACTGGTCAGCTTCACGCGCTCATAATGCGGCTATATTTCGCTTCACGAAGATTACATGTTGATCGGAAAGTGCTCATATTAGAAGTATTAATTCAAAGCGATTTATTTCCGTGGATGGGACGATAGCACAGTCCGGCGGTTGCTCGTGGAGATGTACGGAATACGGATGCTCACCAGTTACCAGGGCTTGTCGGACTTTATCCACAACGACACGGGATATTATTGTTGGTCGACGAACGATTGGTTCGATGAAGAGTGCCAGAGAGTGACAGATGTGCAACATGCTGCCAGGATATGCTAAAGGCCGGTGTTCAGTTGAATAGAAAGCAATTCAGAGTATCGAGAGGTGAATAATAGCGAATCCACCACAGAAAGACAAAGCAGCACGAGGAAAGTGTGATAGCTGAAGTACAATATAGCTGAAGTACAATATAGCATGGACAGGCACAATATGTGGTTGCTGTGTAGTTTCCGGCTTATAGAATAGAACTACGGATGACCTGTTCCGGTGGTAACAGTCCACCAAAAAGGGTAACCCTAATTCAAGGTGTGAAGCGAAAAACCGTGCTGAGGAATGAGTGGTCGAGGGGGTGAAAAAGATGTTCGGCCATTAACGGAGCCTGTGGGGCACCTGGGCACCCCTCACAGTAATTTGTCCCTTTCTTTTCTATTTCTTAAGTTTTATGATATTAATATAATTCAATCCCAAATATCTTGAAGCGGTAACTTATAGAAAGATCATTGATATTAGAATTTTGAATTGTTTTTGGATAAAAAATCATATTGCAGCATCAAAACGCCTTTTCTATAAGCAGAAATTGAATTTTCAGAAATACACCAAAAGTTGCCCTTAGAAAAAAAAATTAGTTTAAATTGCACCATGTTGAAACTGCCCTTAAAACATGGGATGTTAATGTGGAAAGAGATAAACGTAACATTGTTGGTGGAGCATTTGAAGTAACTTATGAAACGGGCGTATTTTCTCAAGTTTTATGATATTAATATAATTGAGTCCTAAATATCTAGAAAACGGCTAGTTTTAAGAAGATCATTGTTATTAGCATTTTGAATTGTTTTTGGATGAAGAATCATATTACAGCATCATAACGTCTTTTCTACGGCCAGAAATTGAATTTTCAGAAATGCACCAAAAGTTGCTCTTAGAAAATCTTTTTTATTTTAGATTGTACCATGTTGAAACTGTGCTTAAAACATCTGGTTTTACATTGAAATTTTACAGAAAAAATTGAAAAAACCGAAGATACCTATTTTTGCAATTTGTGTTTTAAGGTTTAATTTTTTTCAGTGTATATTTTTTTTACAAAGCCTATTTGATTGCCTACCATCCCTCCTCAGACACTTTTTCTCTATAACAAACGGTTTCCGAGGTACATTTTTTTTTAAATGGTGATGCTAAAAATACTTACGCTCTTATCAGAAGTTACTCTCGATTCTAAACGATCCCCAATTATATGAGTTAATTTTCGTCTCATATACTTAATACATCTGCGCAGTTTCATCCAAATCGGAATGGTACATGTCAGATTTCAGCATTTTATGGACGATTTCGCGTGGAACCGCTCTATACAAAGAACAAACCGGTGAGAAATCATTCATCATAATAGAAATTACAGTCAATGTGCTGAACGCAGACAAGTGTTTAATACTGCTTTGAAGTTTTCGACCATTTAAATAGCATTTACGATATAGGTATTCAATGTGTAGGTAGAATATGGTGCTTTGTACGTCACTACCAGCAAATAACATCCGCTATACGAATGTATGTACATGTTGTTGTTCTGGTACATTGGTTTACTTCTGATAATTTATGCAGTGTTGATAGGTATTTATACAGATCATGAATTAAATAAATTACGTAGGTAGACTACAAAGTCTTAGGTATCAGAAGGTATCAGAAGGCCGGCTCCAAAGGCACGTTCCCCACCAGTTGGGAGATTTGTGCCATCGCCATATTTGAGCCTATTTCATCATCTACCCGATGGGAGAGGAAAGGGAAGGGAAAGATGGGAGGAAATAGGAGTGGGGTCCCTTGAAGAGGGAAGATCGCATAAGCGAAATGAGAGCATGTAGCTCCATACCACAATGGGTTCGAACAGCGCCCTAAAAAGGGCACTGCAAAACGCATGAGCGTAAAGAGAGCCTATAGCTCATTACCACAGCGGGTTAAGAATAACAGGATGTCCTGAAGATTCAGGCTTCTGTATTCAGTTTTACTTAATAAGTGTTTACCAAGTAATTGGAATCGCATTTGCGCAAAAACTGGACAGTTACATATCAGGTGATACGAAGTTCCATAATCGGAGTCACAACTATCACACACAAATGAGTCAGCACGCTGAATATTTGCCATGTGATAGTTGAGTCGGCAGTGGCCTGTCAACGCTCTGACCAAGAGACTGCAATTCTGCTTTGACAGATTTGTTAAATACTTCGCCACCTTTGGAGATGGCTCAGTAATATACAATTTTGTTTGACGACACGACTCCAAACTATTCCAATATTGCTTGTGCTGAGTTGCCGCCCAAGAGTTTATCTTAAGCTTCACCCAGCACTTCGAAATTGGAATAGCCGGCTCAGGACCAATGAAGTCATGCGATGCTCCATCGCGAGCTAGCTCATCAGCCAATTCATTTCCAGCGATGGAAGAATGGCCAGGTACCCATACAAGGTTTACAGAGTTGACTGAATTCAGTTCCTCAATTTGAGTTCGACATGCGATAACAAGCTTCGACCTTGAGTTGGCCGAAGCGAGAGCTTTTATAGCAGCCTGACTATCTGAACAGAAGTATATGACTTTACCCATTACGCGCTGTTGAAGTGCTGATTGCACTCCACACATAAGAGCAAATATTTCCGCCTGAAAAACGGTGCAGTTTCTACCAAGTGAGTAAAACTGATTCAGCCTTAGCTCACGAGAATATACTCCTGCACCAGCTCTACCTTCAAGAAGGGAGCCATCAGTGTAACATACTATGTTGTTTGATATACTTCTTTCCAAATAGCCAGACGTCCACTCTTCCCGTGAAGGGAATTGTGTGATAAATGTCCTGTAAGGAAAGTTACAAGCAATTGTGAGATCACTTGGAGCAAGGACAATTTTGTCCCAATTCACCAAAAGTGGAAACAACGAAGTGTGTGTAGATCTACGATTCACTGGATTTTTCTCCAGTAGATCCAGTACCCATAAACGGTAAGAGCAAGAAAGTGCTTCTTGTTTAAGATATATGTGTAGTGGCGCAACGTCGAAAAGGGCCTCGAGCGCTGCTGTGGGAGTTGTAGAGAACGCACCAGACATCGCCATCAAGCACATCCTTTGGAGATGGCCCAATTTCGATTGGATTGTTCTCACTTCGCCCTTTTGCCACCACACAAGACATCCATATGCCAATATTGGTCGAACAACTGTTGTGTAAATCCATTTGATATATTTGGGTTTGAGGCCCCAAGTTTTACCAAAGGTTCGCCGGCATTGACCGAAGGCCATGCAAGCTTTTTTGACTCTGAAATCAATGTGAGGTGTCCATGAAAGTTTGGAATCTAGAATGACTCCGACATACTTTACTTGATCAGTCACATTAATCTCAGTGCCAAAAAGACGTAAAGGTCGAATTCCATCGCGGTTTCGTCTTTCCGTAAAAAGAACAATAGATGTTTTATTCGGGTTAACCGAAAGGCCATATTGGCGACACCAACTCTCGACTACCTGAAGAGCACTTTGCATCAGGTCGAATAGGGTGCTTATGCACATACCAACTATCAGAGCTAGATAGTCGTCGGCAAATCCATAAGTTGGAAAACCGCAATTATTGAGTTGCCTCAATAGCGTATCTGCTACGAGATTCCACAAAAGTGGTGACAAGACTCCCCCTTGGGGGCATCCGCAAACACTCAATTTTCGAATCGCTGCTTGACGCAATGTCGAGAAGAGATGTCGGTTTTTGAGCATTTGATGAATCCAATTGGTAATCATTGTAGGTAGCCCATGGTTTCGTGCGGCTTCCAATATGGCATCGAAAGACACGTTATCAAAGGCACCCTCAATATCCAAGAAAACACCCAAGCACGATTGCTTCTGAGCGAATGCTTTCTCGATATCGTATACAACTTTGTGTAAAAGAGTCACAGTGGACTTTCCAGATTGGTAAGCATGTTGATTCACATGAAGAGGCATGTTTGCCAAATAAATATCACGGATGTGATGATCGATAATCCGTTCCAGACATTTCAGAAGAAAAGAGGTCAGACTGATCGGTCTAAAACTCTTCGCTTCCTCATACGACGCACGTCCTCCTTTTGGGATAAACTTTACAGTAATATCACGCCAGGATTTGGGAATGTACCCGGTAGCAAAACTGCTTACAAGTAGCTTTTTCAAAACATGTTTGATAAACTCAAATCCCTTTTGGAGCAGAACAGGATAAATCCCATCCGCTCCTGGAGATTTGAAAGGAGCAAAACTATTAAGTGCCCATTGAATCGATTCAGTAGTTACGATACTGCGAGCCGAGGCCAGAGACTCGTAACTACATGAAAAGACATTTGGTTCATCCGTAGATGCTATGTCCACACATCCGGGGAAGTGTGTATTGAATAAACATTCTAAAACTTCTTCATCGGAAGAAGTAAAGTCACCATTAGGTAAGCGAATTTCGTTCACTTGGAAATCCTTAGATTTTGCAAGAATTTTGTTCAACCGACTGACTTCACTCAAACTGGAAACATTTGTACAAAGGTTTTTCCAGCCGGATCGTTCAGCAGAACGAAGAGCCTTCTTGTAAGCCTTGCGAGCTGACTTGAACGACTCTGATCCAGCTGAACGGCGTCTGTTCCAACTCCTTCTACATTGTTTCCTGAGTCTAGTCAGATCGGAATTCCACCATGGGGTCCCTCTTGTAGTCTTTACAGACCGCAGAGGACATGCTTCTTCAAAAGCTTCCATAATGTAGGATGTTGTAGTATCAACGGCATCATCCAGATCACTTGGATTTTCAATGGACGGAGAATATCCATGAAATTTGGTCGCAACCAATTCAATGTAGAGTTCCCAGTTTGTTGACCGGGGATTCCTAAAACGCAAAGTCTGCGCAGTTACATTTGAATGTTCAAAGAAGATGTAGCGATGATCAGATAATGATTCCTCATCTGATACATGCCAATTCGTCAACTCGTGACTGATTCTATTCGAGCAGAGCGTTATGTCTAACACTTCTTCTCTATTAGAAACCATGAAGGTTGGGCGATTGCCTATGTTAAGTAATCCAAGGTCTGTACTACTTAAGTATTCCATCAGACTGGAGCCTCTCAAATTGATATCCGAGCTGCCCCAGATGATGTGATGAGCATTGGCATCACTGCCCACAATCAGCGGAAGGCCTTTTGTTACGCAGTGTACGACAACTCGTTTGAAGTCATCCGTTGGGGATGGTTCATCATGTGATAAATATACCGAACAATAGACGTATTTCCTGTTGAGGTCACCAACAGAAACATCGATTGTGACAGCACATACATCTCTGGTAGTTAACTCAGAAATGAGTGTAGCAACGATTGCTTTATTAACGAGCACGCATGCGCGGGGCATGGAGCGCGAGTTTGCCATTTCAAGCTTGCTAAAAGTAGCAAAAACTGGGTCCACAAGGTTACCTAGATAGAAGTTCCCTCTACGAAAGTAGGGTTCTTGAACTAGCGCCACTTGGGCTGCACCATTTTGCATGAGTCTGCAAAGATTGATCGTTGCTGTTCTTTTATGCTGAAGATTGATCTGAGCTAACCTAACCGTAGCCACTACCCAAACTAGGCAGGATTAAGCTTTTTGCAATCTCAGCACGAAAAAGACCAGCAACGAAAAAACCAGATCGGTATCTATTTAAAGTCGCCAAAGGCGAAAGAGCACAGAATACACTGTGTAAAACGCATAATGCGAATCCATATAGGTGATAATTTAAATTAAATGTCAACATATTCATAATCCCACCCTTATTAAGCCTCAAGATAGAGACTGAAGAAGGGCAGCCGATTATCTCGGAGAAACACAAGGTCACCTGCACCATTGCTCCGGGTAGCACAGGAAGGACTCAATACTGTGGAGGGCGCCCTGGTACCCCACAGGCTCCGTTTGCGGTTAGGTTTTATTTAGACCCCCCTAACCATTCATTCTTAGGCACGGTACGCATCACACCATAAATTAGGGGTCACCTGTGAGGTGGACTTTTACCACCGGAACAGGCACTCCGTAGTGTTAATTCTTAGCCAGTTGAAACAACCGCTACCGACACTACGCGGCTATCTAGGCTGCTCGGGAAAAGGAGGTTAATATTGATGATTAACTCCTGACGTGCCCAAGCAGCCACCATTTTCTCATTTTTTTTTGTAGGTAGAATATGGTGCTTTGTACGTCACTACCAGCAAATAACATCCGCTATACGAATGTATGTACATGTTGTTGTTCTGGTACATTGGTTTACTTCTGATAATTTATGCAGTGTTGATAGGTATTTATACAGATCATGAATTAAATAAATTACGTAGGTAGACTACAAAGTCTTGCTTGAATCCTTTGAATCCTTGCTTGAATTTACAGTCATATGCAGCAAGGCAGAATTATTTTTCAGTAGAATACCGAGTTATTTTTATGAGCAAGACCCAAACCCATCAACAAAGAATCTAAACTTTGTCTTAGGGATTATATTTCAATCTTTAAACCAGGCTGATCAAGTTATATGCTCCATCTATTGCAATACTGATGGATTCATTTTTTGGTTTTTTTTTATATATTTTAAATTGTAATGCTCGTTTTTGAAAAATTAAGAAGACGAGCGGTTTAATTTTCTAACAGCCAATAACATATCTAAACTTATTTGAAACCTGGACTTAAAACCAAAAGAGATTCAAACTTCTTGTTTATCATAATGATTGGTGAATAGAGCATGTTTTGTCCTTCCGAATATTTTTCTAAATTAAAAAGAGATTCCATAAACAGTTGGCAAACTTCATGGGATACAAGTGATAAAGGAAGATACTGTTATTCTATTTGTCCTAGGGTTAATACTATCCCCTGGTTCAAAAATTTATCTGTTGAACGAAATTTCATATGTATTTTTTCTAGATTAATATCCAATCATTATATTCGTAATTGTTATTTATATCGAATGAATTTAAAAGATACCAATCTTTGTGAATGTGGTTCATTTTATGAAGATATTGATCACATTTTATTAAAATGTTCTCGTTTTATTGTACCCAGAAACAAACTTTTCAATAAAATAATCAGCTTGAAATATGAAATTCCAATTTCAATTAGAGATATTTTGGCTCAGAAATGTTTTCCCTTGATGAAAATTTTCTTTGAATTCCTAAATGAAATCTCTTATCATGTTTGATACTCTCTTTTTTGTATATTTTTTTTTAAATTTCAGATTGACCTCACTTTGGAACTGGCATTCTACGTGATGATCTTTGTATTGGCGATTTCGGTTCTGTAATGGATCCATTCCGGATGAACCTTTATTTTTAAATTTCTTATTTTATAATGTTTTAGAAAAAAAAAATAGAGCATGTTTACTCAAGCCAGAAACAAAAAAAAAAATGAAAATTTCTCGATTGAACCCCGACTTTAACCGATACTGAATTGGAAGAAGTGAAAACTATTATAAGGAATTAAAAAAAAGCCAATGTGATTATGTAAGTGTTATATCCTCATGAAAAAAGCTTCCCTAGAATAGCTAATCATTAATCAAGAAAACAATTAATCAGATGTTTAAGTTGTCATATTTTCCTAGCAAATGGAAAATTCCAAGGTTCTAAGCTTCTAGACATCGTACAATCAGCTTGCTTTCGTCCATCGGTAAACTTTTTGAAAGGTCATTCTGAATAATTCAGATTCCGGCTTGGACATTCGACCACTCATCAAGTTTCACAATTCACCAAATTTGATTCGTTACAACAAATCTGAAGGCTTCCTGTTTATTTGAAACTACGTTATCTAAACGTTAGCACGGGGTAGGTAAATGACTGGACAATGCGTACCATTGGTACTTCGTGTACCTGCAGGTATAAAATAGACCCCATTTGTGGTCCTTAGCCTCTTGTCCAGTAACTCCTATCCCTACCTCCCCGTGGTGCCGCCTAGGATACGAGTAACCGTAGGGAAGATCGGGTACCCAACCCTGGTGGAACCTTGGTCGTATGCTGACAGGGAAGGGGGGCTCCTCTCTTCTGAGGGTGTAGCTTATCAGAGCGTCTGTTCTCCATGTTAGGAGCGGCTGATCATCGTCCTAGTGCCAGCGTGGGACTCTAAACAGTGCTGTGCACGATGATCCTCCGGCGAGACAGGGGGTTGGTGCAGGCCTTACAAGCCAGCCGTAAAAATCATCAGTACAGGAAGCATACAATGTAAATTCGGACCGGAACAATCGGCATAGACCCAGGCATCGAAAACGGACTAACGATTGGAAACTCGGATCATGGAACTGTAAGTCTCTCAATTTCTTGGGAAGTACCCGCATTCTTTCCGAATTATTGAGGGTCCGCAAGTTCGACATCGTAGCGCTGCAGGAGGTTTGCTGGAAAGGGTCGACGGTACATACGTATAGGGATGGTTATACCATCTACCAGAGCTGCGGTAACAGACATGAGCTGGGCACAGCTTTTATCGTGATGGGCGAAATGCAGAAGCGCGTGATTGGGTGGTGGCCAATCGACAACAGAATGTGCAAGTTGAGGATCAAAGACCGTTTCTTCAATACAGTATAATCAACGTGCACAGCCCTCACCTAGCAAGTGACGATGACGATAAGGACGTTTTGTACGCGCAACTGAAATACGACGGCTGCCCAAGCCACGAAGTCAAAATCGTTATCGGAGATCTCAACGCTCAGGTTGGCCAGGAGGAGGAATTTAGACCGATCATAGGGAAGTTCAGCGCTCACCAGCTTACGAACGAAAACGGCCTTAGACTGATTGATTTCGCCGCCTCCAAAAACATGGCCATACGTAGTACCTACTTCCAGCACAGCCTCCCGTATCGGTACACCTGGAGATCACCCCAACAGACTGAATCACAAATCGACCACGTTTTGATTGATGGAAGGCACTTCTCGGACATTATCGACGTCAGAACCTATCGCGGCGCAAACATCGATTCGGACCACTACCTTGTGACGGTTAAAGTGCGCCAACGGCTCTCCGTTGTGAACAACATTCGGTACCGACGCCCGCCCCGGTACAATCTGGAGCGACTCAAGCAACCCGAAGTCGCAACTGAATACGCGCAAAGCCTTGAGGCAGCGTTGTCGGAAGAGGGAGAGCTCACCGAAGCCCCTCTTGAGGACTGCTGGAGTAGTCTCAAAGCAGCCATAAACAACGCAGCGGAAGGTGCCATTGGGTTCGTGGAAGCAAATCGACGGAACGGTTGGTTCGACGAGGAGTGTCGGGCGGTTTTGGACTAGAAGAATGCAGTGCGGGCGATGATGCTGCAGCAAGGCACCCGTCAAAACGTAGAACGATACAAACAGAAGCGAAGACAGCAAACCCATCAATTCCGGGATAAAAAGCGCCGCCTGGAAGAGCTGGAGTGCGAAGAGATGGAGCAGTTGTATCGTTCTCAAGAAACACGTAAGTTCTACAAGAAACTAAATGCATCCCGCAAAGGCTTTGTGCCGCGAGCCGAAATGTGCCGGGATAAGGATGGAGGTATCTTGACGGACGAACGTGAGGCGATTGAAAGGTGGAAGCAGCACTACGATGACCACCTAAACGGCGCAGAGGAGGAAGATCAAGACAGCAGGAGGAATGGCTTCATCAGTACGGTGGATGAGGGAGACGTGCCAACTCCCACAATAGGTGAAGTTAAGGATGCTATCAAACAGCTCAAGAACAACAAAGCAGCTGGAAAGGATGGTATTGGAGCGGAACTTATTAAAATGGGCCCGGACAGGTTGGCCACTTGTCTGCACCGATTGATAGCCAGGATCTGGGATACAGAACAGCTACCGGAGGAGTGGAAGGAGGGAATAATATACCCAATATACAAAAAGGGTGACAAAATAGAATGTGAGAACTATCGAGCGATCACCATTCTTAATGCAGCCTATAAAGTGCTTTCCCAGATCATCTTCCGCCGTCTATCGCCACTGGCAAGCAGATTTGTGGGAAGTTATCAAGCCGGATTTGTGGACGGGCGATCGACGACAGACCAAATCTTTATGTTGCGGCAGATCCTCCAAAAGTGTCGCGAATATCAAGTCCCTACGCACCACCTATTCATCGATTTCAAAGCGGCCTATGATACCATCGACCGCGAAGAGCTATGGAAGATTATGGACGAGAACGGTTTTCCCGGGAAACTGACTAGACTGATCAAAGCTACGATGGATAGTGTACAGTGCTGTGTGAAGATATCGGGTGCTTTATCGGACCCGTTTGAAACACGCAAAGGACTTCGACAAGGCGATGGTCTTTCCTGCCTCCTGTTCAATATTGCGCTAGAAGGTGTTATGAAACGGGCGGGCTTCAACATGCGGGGCACGATCTTCAATAAATCCAGCCAGTTCATTTGTTTCGCTGACGACGTGGACATTGTCGGAAGAACGTTCCAGGTGGTTGCTGAACAGTATACCAGGCTGAAACGTGAAGCAGATCGGGTTGGATTGAAGGTAAATACGTCGAAGACGAAATATCTGCTGACTGGAGGAACCGAGCGCGATAGAGCTCGCATAGGCAGACGCGTGACGATCGACGGGGATGAGTTCGAGGTGGTGGACGAATTCGTCTACCTCGGATCATTGATAACGTCGGATAACAACTGCAGCAGAGAAATTCGAAGACGTATCATAGCCGGAAGTCGTGCTTACTATGGACTCCACAAGACCTTGCGGTCTGGTATACTTCTTTTCCGTACTAAGTGTACTATGTACAAGACGCTAATAAGAACGGTAGTCCTCTACGGGCATGAGACGTGGACAATGCTCGAAGAGGACCTGCAAGCGCTAGGAGTTTTTGAACGACGTGTGCTTCGGACGATCTTCGGCGGAGTATGTGAGAACGGCGTATGGAGGAGAAGAATGAACCACGAGCTTGCGCAACTCTACGGTGAACCCAGTATCACGAAAGTCGCCAAAGCTGGAAGGGTACGATGGGCGGGACACGTTGTGAGAATGCCGGACAACAATCCCGCAAAAAGTATGTATGTATGTATGTAAGTATGATCTCTTAATGACCAATACTGATGAAGATTTCTGTGTGGTAGAATCATTGACTCCCTTATGGAAAAACGAACTTTTTCATACAGCTATTGAGTTTTCTTTATTCGTGCAACAACGTGGAAATAACAGACCTAAAGATTGCGACTTTGAAGAAGTTCATGATTATCGTTCAGCAAATTATGACAATATAAGACAGAAAATCAATCAAGTAAGTTGGCAAAATGTGTTAAGAAACGAAGAAAATGTTGAATCTGCCGTTAAAATGTTTTACAAAATTTTAAACGACATAATACACGACGATATACCCTTAATAAAAAGAAGAAGGAATCATAACTCAAAGTATCCTATATGGTTTAGTAGAGAAATCAAAAATTTAAAGAATCGTAAGCAAAAGGCACATAAAATATACAAAAAATGTAAAAATGATGCAAATTTAATTAACTATTTTTATATTTACGATCAATTAAATCTTGCCATTGATACCGCATTTGAAGAGTATAATGAACGAACTGAGCGTGAATTGAAATCATGTCCTAAAAATTTCTTTAATTACGTTAAAACAAAAACCAAATCTAACAACTTTCCATCTGAAATGCACCTTGATGATAAAATTGGTGTGAACCCTGAAGAAAGCTGCAATCTGTTTGCAACATTTTTTCAAGATGTTTACACTACTTATTCGGAAAATAATCGAGATCGTGAATATTTCTCATTTCTTCCGGAAATCCCAAATGACATTTGCGTCAATCAAATCAAAGTACATGATATTGTAGATGCACTAAAAAGTCTAGATGTCTCCAAAGGTGCTGGACCTGACGGGATTCCACCTGTATTTTTGAAAATGTTATCTATCGAACTTGCATCTCCACTATTTTGGCTCTACAATATGTCTCTGCAATCAGGTAGTTTCCCTGAAACATGGAAAAGCTCATTTTTAGTGCCGATCTTTAAAAGTGGCAAAAAATCTGACATACGTAATTATCGTGGGATAGCCATTATCTCTTGTATTCCAAAGATTTTCGAGGCAATAATAAATAAAATTTTATTCGATATGGTTAAAAACAGAATAACTCATACTCAGCATGGTTTTTTTAAGGGACGCTCAACATGCACAAACTTGCTGGAGTTCGTTCATTATTCTTTGACAGCCATGGATAATGGTAATCACGTGGAAGCTCTCTATACAGATTTCAGTAAAGCTTTCGATCGCATTGACATACCAATGTTGTTTTTTAAGTTAGAAAAAATAGGATTTCAACCGGACCTTCTTAAATGGGTAGAGTCTTATCTTACTAATCGCCAACAAATAGTTAGATACAAAGGAGTAAAATCTATTCCAATTAAAGTTACATCGGGAGTTCCTCAAGGGTCTCATTTAGGGCCATTATTCTTTATTTTATACGTTAACGACATTTCCTTCATTCTGAAAAAAGTGAAAGCTCTCATATATGCTGATGACATGAAACTGTTTCTTGAAATAGTAAACGATGAAGATATACATACTTTTTAAAACGAAATTGATATGTTTTACAAATGGTGCAATAAAAGCCTTCTTCAATTGAACGTGACAAAATGTAATTCAATATCCTTTAGCAGAAAGCGTAGTATACCTAACACAACAGTCTACCTAGGGAATCAACTAGTAGAAAAATGCGTAAGAATAAGAGATTTAGGAGTGATTTTAGATTCCAAAGTTACTTTTATAGATCACTATAATACAATTATCAACAAGGCAAACAAGATGTTAGCATTTATAAAACGATTTAGCTATAATTTTCACGATCCATACACTATAAAAACATTATACATAACCTATGTGCGTTCAATTTTAGAATACTGTAGCATAGTTTGGTCACCATTTTCATCAACCCATGAAAATCGTATAGAATCAGTTCAAAAACAATTTCTGTTGATCGCACTTCGAAAATTAGGTTGGACAAGGTTACCTCTACCATCTTATGAAGCACGATGCATGCTCATTAATATTCAAACATTGAAGAAACGTCGCGAATTTGCAATGGTCTCGTTCGTAAACGATATAGTTTCGCATCGTATTGACTCGATGACACTTTTATCAAAATTAAATTTTTATGCTCCTTCAAGACAACTGCGAAGTCGTAGTATTTTTTATAAAACCATCACCGCACAAATTATGCCAAATTTGAGCCTTTAAATCATATAATGTCTGTTTACAATAAACATTGCGAAACCATTGACTTTACTATGACGAAATCGGAACTAAAACAAAAATTTATGTCATATCAAAATTCGAACTAGATTAAGAAAATAACGTTTTCAAACTATATAATATTAAGTGTAAAATTGTAACAAAATGGTCTACTTCTGATTGACGACATGAAATAAATAAATAAAATGGTGTTCAACTCAAATCCGGCCGGTACAAGACGAAGGGGAGCGCAACGAGCTAGATGGTTTGACCAAGTGGAGCAGGATCTTGGAAGTGTGGGACGATCAAGGAATTGGAGGATAGCAGCCATGGACCGAGTTAGTTGGCGTTACATTGTGACGCAGGTCATGTCTTGAAGGACGTACAGCCAGCAAAAGTAAGTAAGTAGCACGATAAACTTGTATTATCATAACAATAGAACGAGCTCACCAATTGATAATCCATCCTCAACTGAACACGACTATATATGCACACAACGCGAACCCAAAACGATTGATCCTGATCCCATCGTTAGCTCCACAGGAGCCTGCAACAGAAGCAACGGATGAAACAAAACTCAACATAGGGTGTCTGATCCAGTCATAGTGTGTGTACCAATAATAGTGGTAGAGCCGTTTCAAGCGTGTTATAGCCAATTTTTATTTTTATGTGTATTTTGACGTAGGACTACGTCTTTGTTTTCTATATTGGGGTGCACTTTAAAAGTACGGAAAATGAGACATGTAACGAAATTAGGGGAGATTTTGAACGTTAATAACTCAGTTGTTTATAAACCAATTATTACGATTTTAGTATCATTCGATCAGAAATGTATCTACGCATCGTTAGTAATATATCCGATAAGTGAATTTTGTTGTTTAACTATTGAAAATTTGATAAATGTTGACCCCTTTCTTATCCAACCAATCACGTTCGAGCACTTTTCGACGGTGTCGCTTCCCACTATAAAAGCAAACGGGTCCCTGCTTCTTCCCTCAGTCTTCTTTTTGCGGTCGGGCGAGTCATTCTCGCTTTGCTTTTGCACCCGCGTCACAGTCCAATTTGTGTCGTCGGAAGAGGAAGACGCAAGATTGATTTGCGGCGGCGATGACGATGGCTTGGGCGCTTCTCCGAGCGGCAAACTACTGCTGCTCGGAGAAGCGTCCAAGCCATCGTCGTCGCCGCCGCAAATTTATCCGCGCTCCCAGATTTCGACCCGTGATAAATTCAGCATCGGCGGTCAAGAAGCAAGCCCGATAGGAACCAGATACCAGAAGCCCCCAGAATTGCTGATCCGAGGAGCTGCTGCTAATCGAGCGTCGGAAGCGCTCGAGTTTCCAGATTTCGACACGTGCCCGTGGATCCACTACCCGTTGCTGTTTGCGTTGAGGATTTCCCGTTTGACCGAGGCGATCAAGTGATAACTTCCCGCAGTGCTATTCATCTGCCATCGGACCTTGTCAGGACCATCAAATTTGTGGTAAAGAGTTGAAGGAATAATATTTCCAACCTTATTACATCTTATATTCCTCAATCAATCTCGCAGTTTCGTACAAAATTTAATTTGTTATGAATAATTGATGGCACGTCAATTTGAGACTATTCGTGGACGCTGCTGCAGTGCCGTCGGGGTGAGTGCTCAAAATTTCACTTTAAAAGTACGGAGAATGAGACATGTAACGAAATTAGGGGAGATTTTGAACGTTGTTTATGAACCAATTATTACGATTTTAGTATCATTCGATCAGAAATATATGTACGCATCGTAAGTAATATATCCGATAAGTGAATTTTGTTGTTTAACTATTGAAAATTTGATAAATGTTGACCTCTTTCTTATCCAACCAATCACGTTCGAGCACTTTTCGACGGTGTCGCTTCCCACTATAAAACCAAATGGGTCCCTGCTTCTTCCCTCAGTCTTCTTCTTGCGGTCGGACTGTGAACACGGTCGGGCGAGTCATTCTCGCTTTGCTTTTGCAACCGCGTCACAGTCCAATTTGTGTCGTCGGAAGAGGAAGACGCAAGATTGATTTGCGGCGGCAATGACGATGGCTTGGGCGCTTCTCCGAGCGGCAAACTACTGCTGCTCAGAGAAGCGTCCAAGCCATCGTCATCGCCGCTGCAAATTTATCCGCGCTCCCAGATTTCGACTCGTGATCGGTGGTCCAGAAGCAAGCCCGTTAGGAACCAGAAACCAGAAGCCCCCAGAGTTGCTGATCCGAGGAGATGCTGCTAATCGAGCGTCGGACTGGTGAAATCGCTCAAGCTTTCAAGAGTGAGCATCGTTTCCTGATTTCGACTTGTGCCCGGGGATCCAATACCCGTTGCTATTGTGCGCCATCCACGTCACGAACCATTCAGCAAATTCCCCGTTTGACCATGGCAATCAACTGATAACATCCCGTTGTGCTATTTATCTGTAACCGAATCGAGGCTAAGAAAGCCATCGGCCCTTGTCAGGGCCATAATATTTGTGGAAAAGAGTTGAAGGAATAATATTTCCAACCTTATTACATCTTATATTCCTCAATCAATCTCGCAGCTTCGTACAAAATTTAATTTGTTATGACTAATGGATGGCACGTCAATTTGAGACTATTCGTGGACGCTGCTGCAGTGCCGTCGGGGTGAGTGCTCAAAATTTCATAACGATTGTAAACTAGAGTGGAATTTCCGACAGTGTCTTTGATTTGCCATATTTTATGAGAACACTTCGATTACGAAAATGATCACATGTAACAAAATTGCGACATGTTTAGAATGCTTTTGAAAAGAAATTCCCATTGAACAATTTTCATAATTTTGGCACCATGGATCAGAAATTTACCTTCATATTAAAGAAAACTATTGATTATCAATAGCGATCTATTGAATATTTAGTAATTGTCAACCCTTTCATTCATGTTCGACCAATTTCTCACGCATTATCATTTTTCGCAATTATCAAGTAATTCTAAGTCCAACTCATTATTGGCACATATGCATTTCCCAGATTGGTCGATTAGAAAGAGAAGAGCACGAAGGGGAGGAGCATAATCTGCTAATCTAAGGGTATATAGCATGCTCCCTTCGTTGGATTCGGTTTCATTCCGTTTCGACTTCCGAGCTGGCAAGAGCTCCTCCAAACCGGCTCAGCTCCTCGCTACCAGAGGCAAGCTACGAGATGGCTGAAGAACATCGACCAAAGCCGCTTGTTGAAGCGCACATCGTCATCCGCACCACAATTCTCATCGGGCGAGGAGGATTGCAACAAGTGCGCCGTCAAAATGTGTCCGTGTTACGCAAATTCAACAGTTCAATCGGCCCTTTTCAGAGCCAACAAATGTGTTTCAAAGAGTTGATTGTGTAATATTCCCTAATTTGTTCGAGATGATCGTCATCCGCACCGCAAATCTCATCGGGCGAGGAGGACGCAACAAGTGCGCCGTCAAAATGTGTCCGTGTAACGCAAATTCAACAATTCAATCGGCCCTTTCCAGAGCCAACAAATGTGTTTTAAAGAGTTAATTGTGTGATATTCCCTAATGTGTTTACCACATACTTGCTATAATTTCTTAATTCATCTCATAGCAGCATACAATAATTGATTTATTGCGAATAATTGACAATACGGCAATTAGAGGATGTTTCCGAGGACGCTGCTGCAGTGCCGTCGGGATGCAATAACAGCATAACGCTAATCTTGTACATCCCTTACCCAGACATCAGTTTCATACAGCCTATTTCCCAGATAAGAAAACGAAGAATTTGAAAGGAGGAGCATCACCTGCTATTCTAAGGGTATAAAGCATCCCTCCTTCGTTGAATTCGGTTTCATTCTGTTTTCGCTTTCGAGCTGGTAAGAGCTCCTCCAAATCTGCTCAGCTCCTCGCTACCAGAGGCAAGCTGTTTGTACGAGATGGCTGAAGAAAATCGACCAAAGCCGCTTGTTGAAGTGCACCGCTTGTCAGCACCGCAAATCTCATCGGGCGAGGAGGATTGCAACCAGTGCGCCGTCAAAATGTGTCCGTGTTACGCAAATTCAACAATTCGATCGGCCCTTTTCAGAGCCAACAAATGTGTTTTAAAGAGTTGATTGTGTAATATTCCCTAATTTGTTGGAGATGGCTGAAGAAAATCGACCAAATCCGCTTGTTGAAGCGCACATCGTCATCAGCACCGCAAATCTCATCGGGCGAGAAGAACGCAACCAGTGCGCCGTCAAAATCAAACTCATCATCTGTGGTGCAGTCAAGAATCAAGCCTGTTAGGTACCATTACCACTATTATTAAACAAATCAAGCGTCTGGCTAGTGAAATTGCTCGAGATTTCAAACTTGAGCTACATTTTAGGATTTCGACTTCAGCCGTGTGGTCCAATATCTGTTGCTGATGTGTGCCATCCACACGACGAAACATTCAGCTGGTTCGTCGTATAAGCAGAGAACTTGTTCATTGCATTGCATTGAGGATTTTTCGTTTAACCATGGCAATCAACTGATAATATCCTGTAGTGCCATTTATCTATAACAGCATTCGTGCTAACAAAGCATTTGGCTGTTTTTAGGGCCACCACATGTAAGTAAAAGAGTTATCGGAGTAATATTTCCGACTTAATTTATTACATTGCCAAGCAATGAATAATATTTCTCTCAAACCATAAGAACTACAAAGCGATGACTGGATCTACTACTGAATCACTACTGTTCTTTCCAATGCTACTGTATATTTCAGAGGAGGTTATTAATATAATTTCAAAATGATCATACATCCTGAAAGAAATTTCACATTTTCATAGATAAATATGACGAATGATTGACCAAATTGCAAATCGTTATATGCATTAATATTTACGAAAGTTTCGAGCACTGAAAACAGTATGAAGTCAAAACGAGCAACAACAATTACATCAAATTCAGTTACATAAACCATCGTGGTCCTACGTCACCAGCTCGTACAACCCCATAGGGATGTACCCTTATAGTTTTTCTAACATGGACATTGTCAAAATGATATGAATGTGTGAAAAAAAATCTTGTGAAATAGCAAGGAAATAGTAGAAAACAATTAAAATCCTTAACTTTTTTGCTCCTTTGCACCAGTTATAGTGGGGCGTTCCAATAATAGTGAGTCTCAATGGGAAATCAATGTAAACCACTATTATAGGAACAAAAGTTAGCAAATACCACTATTACTGGAACGTGTTCCAGTAATGGAGGAAATGCTTTTTTGATAGATTTAATAATTTTATCATTCTAAGATTATTTTTTACGTGAAATCTAATAAAAAAGCTTTCGAATGACGTATTTAGATATAAAAAACGAGTTTCCGTTATTTTTTGGCGATTTTTTATTCCTCAACCCGTTACTATTGCCACTATCACTGGTACAGACGCCCTAATTCGGAAACTGTTGGGGTAAAAATACATACGAAGTAAGATTAACTTATTGTCTGTTGAATTAATCACAGAGATTTTAAGGGGTTAACTCCAAACTATTGCACAGGAGTGTATATGAAGCTATGAATACATGTAACGATCTTCAAACATGAATACCTAAAACATGTGCCCATCGCAGTCTACAAATATCTAACTCCGTACCGAATTAATTATGGATTTAATACGCCATACGCACCGCGCGGCCGCCATTACAATTTCCTTAATTTTATTAGCATTATTAGATGAACCTCGAAGTATTCAAAGCAGAGACAATCGAATCTGTGGTCCATCTGTGCAAGAGACCACTCACAATTTGACCCGTTGGTAAGGGGAACGAAAAAAAAATATACTTTTTCGAAATCTAAAACTGGTTTGATGATACCTTCTCGGATGGGGACAAGATAAAGCGCTGGTGCTATTGAAGTTTCGTGTAGATAAATTGTCCAATTAAATATGCCGATGGTGGAATTTTTTCATCGTAGCTCCAAAACAGCAGTAAACTGATAATGTATGCAAGAGATGGATAATAGGCCAAATTTGATATTTAGACTAGCGAACGTTTCCGTCAACACGCAATGGGCTACCAGCACATCGCACAGTAAATCGACAATAAATCACTTCACCGGCTAATCGAAGATCAATGGTCACCAGTCTGAACTAGTTATCACTTACTTCTGAAAAACATTTTTACTGCCCAAAACATACAAATTTCAATAAAACGCTTAACCTTCAAAACATTGTCACACCCCTTTCAGACAAAGTTTGTTTTCCCATGGTTGTTGTCGCGTGAGATACTTTTTGGTCCAAAATCAGGATCTCCTCCACCCTTTCGCGGTTAGGCGATGTTATCTATTTATTGGAGCTTCGCACTTACATCTTACAGTCGCCATCTAGTCAAGCCACCAAGTCGAATTTCGTGAGAGGCTCAACCGGTGTGGCTCATAAAATCACTAGCCATCATCATCATATTGAACTTGCGTAAGGCTGTTTTTTATGGGCGATTCGATTTTTCGAGCAAATGTCAAAATTTGAATACCTGATGATAATTTCCAATCGAATTGAGTTTGAGGGTAGTGGGATGCCGACATAAGTCAACGCAGCTTCTTGCAAGTGTTACCTATCGTCGTTATGTGGCGTACACTTTCTATTGGGAGAGACAAACAATCGGAATGGGAAATGAAGAGCTGGTGAACTTGTATGCCAGTTGACAGAAATCGATATATCTAGCATTTTAATTCCACCAGAGTCTGTATCCTTTGACAGATACTCGACTGAGTGAAGTCCAGTACACGACACTGAAGACGACAAGTAGTGTTTAATTTATTGATTCTGTTGCATCGGTCGTCCATATTCATACTCAAAATTCATTACAAATTTATCTTCATCGTTTTCCAAAACGAAGCCCTAAAAAAACCTTTCCCTCATATCCAAACTCCCAGTGTTTTCTTGAGAAGAAGTGCAGTCTACTTTCCCCTCCTATCTCCAAATTGACCTGCATTCGGATGCAGCCGGTGCCATTATTGTTCGTTAAAATAACGGACTAGCAATAGTAAGCGGTCATTCATGCTCTTGTATACGCTTTTCAATTGCTCGAAGGTTTTTAGATGTTATTTCCAAACCAGCCATAAACTTCTACTCAACATTAACAAACCGCACCCTGGCTATTGAGAAGATGTAGAGATTTCTGTTGGGAATCTTGAAAAACTCTTGTAGATAATCTGTAGAGATTCCTGTCGGAAAGCTGAGTAGATTTCTGTCGATAATATGGAGAAATTCTTGCCAGGTATCTGGTTAGATTTCTGCCAAGATTATAGAAGGATTTATGTCGAAGAGATTCCTCATAGGTATCCGAAGAGATTCTTCATAGAAATCCTGAGAGATTCCTCATCAGAATCTGGAGAGATTTCTTATCGAAATCAAAGGAGATTCTTCATTGAAATCCGGAGAGATTCCTCATTGGCCTGATGACGTTCCCGTCTGCCTTATATAACTGCGATACCTTGAGAAGATACGAGTGCGGTTCTGAGTCGTATGCCTTTTTGTAGCCGATGCACGTCATACTCAGGTTCCTTTACGTTTGGGCAGTCTGACCTACAATAACTACAACTACGATGACCAGATATTTGAAGCCTTGCGTGTTTCTGCGACATCCTTTCTGTTCCTCGGTGATCACGTTGTTGGCGTCGCAATGATCTTGCACCCTCCTCGCTATTACCGACGATAGCACTTTGTACAAACTCGAGAAGCACGTTATTGGTCTGTACTTTGCTTGGTCAGCTGTGTTTTGGTCCTTTGACAGAATAAGTGTGACACCCCTGGTAATGAATTCCGGTAGCTGGGGTCTCCTAGTACCGTATTGAAGCATCTTTGTGAGTTTTTTAAAACCAAAAAGTGTACAGAAAATCAGCTCCTAGTGCAGCCCAATTCCTGGTATACCGGGTAGCCTCACGAATATCCTGAACGGTTACCACGACCGCCGCCATGTCTCCAATTCCATTAAATTGTCGTTCTTCTTCTGCTAAACACATTTCATCGCCTTTGTGTTCGGTGGGGTTCTTCTAAAAATTGTCGCAAAATTGTGTAACATCGCTAATCTCCGGAAATCCCTCACCGTAGTCGACCTCGTCATTTCGGATGCGGTTGGAGCGTTAGTTCGTTTCGTAATTGCTGTCGTTGCATATCCGCTGTCGGTCCTGGAGCAGTAGGTGCAGTTGAATCACTAATGTAAGTACTATTAGGTGTTATTAGTTAAACTCTCGGCAGCGTCGTTAATGGCTACTTTGACTGTCCTCCAGCAGTCCTCAAGAGGGGTCCTATCGAGCTCGCCCTCATCCGGCAACGCTGCCTCTAGATGCAGCGCCTACGCATTTGCGACATCCGGTTGTTTCAGTCGCGCTAGATTGTACTGAAGGAATTTTTAATTAACACTGAAGAACTAATTATTTGTGTATCAATGATGATTTATCATTCTTTATGAATAAGCTGAGTTGATTGTAATTCAATACAAATGCATGCTAACTGTATTTCACATTTATTTTCAATTTCGGCCATACGGCGTTCGGCCAAATGGATTTCGCCCAAATTACCCTTTGGGCTAAATGGCGTTCGGCTAAACGGCATTAGGCCAAATGACCCGGAACCCTCAATATCAAGATATGAAAACTTCAAATAAGGTACCGCGGGGCAAGTGGAAACGAAAAAAAACGATAGTTCAAACAAATTGTTCAATAAAATTTTCAAATGTCAATATTTTTCAAATCCAACAACACAATCACGTTTTGGCTACATATTTGCTGGTATGTGCATGAAACTAATCGAATAATTTCGAAATTGTGAAAACCTTGGAAGAAAGTTTTAGAATCGACCATTGGACGCAGTTACCTCGCTAAACGGCAAGTGGGACACATCCAGTTTCATGCGTCAATCCACATCAGTAAGTCAACCATTACAATAATAGGATTGATAAGTCATAGACTTTAAATTTTAAGTACATTTTTGATGTACATAAGGGATCAACCATGAATTACGTTACGTTTTAGGAAGAAACCCTTTATTTAATAGTATGTCACCTCACATTTAATATTAACTGAAAATTCCTCAATAAAAGCGTAAAGAGGAATTAAACATGCTCAAAATATACCATTTATAAGTTGTTAATTAAAATGTAGCACATACACAATCAATAATTGACGAAATTAAAATATGTTTTGCTATTATTTACATGCATGGCAGAAAACCACCTTATGGGATGGAATTGTTTTCCATCACTACTTAATTTGGTAGAAATAACAAATAAAGTTCAAATAAAATAGAAAAGTAATCGTTATCATGATGCATTTCAAATTTCAGCTGTGTGTTTGTTCAATTTTGAAGTCGTAATTAAAAAATAAAACATTAATTAAAAAATAACGAATAATAACACTTTTCTTCTCCCTTTTATGCAATTACGTAACTTGAGGTTGATCTTTTTTGATAAAAATCTTTTTTTTTTATGTTTTAGTGCTACACTCTAGCAAACGTGAAACGTGTACGAAAAGTTTTGATTCTGGTTTTTGTTCTGATAGGTCCCACTTACCCCAGGTACAAATATATTTTGGAGTAAGATAGACCATCGAAAGTTTCATATGAAATAAAAACAAAATACTGGTTTATCGTTAGCAGCTTGTAATAATACTAAAAATTATAGCTTACTGATGGAAATTCGATTTAAAACACATTTATTTTTTGCGAGTCAGTGCAAGACGTGAAACGTGTCACAATTTGTCATGCAAGTTAAAAATGGCGCTGAACTGACAACTGTTACATGAATCACATGGTAATAAAAATAACAATATGTTAAGTACTAAATACATTCCTTGTCATTGTATCTTCAATTTTCTAGAAGAATACCCCCATGAAAAACTTTTCCTAGTTGAGCTATGACGAAACGCCCCACTTACCCCGGATTCTCACTTACCCCGGGGTACCTTAACTCAGATCTGATTTACTTCATATTCAAGAGATTCAGCTCCGATTTACTTTTTAAGTAAATTAGGTCATGTTGGCCTGACTTTTAAGAAATTCTGGTAGGGGGCATTCCATAATAAAGTGATTTAAGTCACTTTTTATTTAAAGAACTGAATAACTCCATTTTCAAGTGATCCTTTATAGTCCAGTTCAGGTGATCCTTGTATAATTCATTCATATTCAAATCTAGTGATTCAGATCTCATTTACTTCAAATTTAAGTGGTTAAAGGCTTTTTTCTACTTTTCAAGTGATTGGGGACTTAATCAATTAATTCATGTGATTCTTCACAATCAACCAGAATTCGCATAAGAAGTAACTTACAAACTTGTTTACATGTACAAATAACAACACACCGCAATAATCGATGACGGTGGAAATCGTTTGAGCATCGTGTATCCTCGCAGAAAACGCTATTTTTTGAGGTCATCAGTGCATTTTGTTTCATTCCGTATACACGTACAAAATTAGTTGAATCATTCCGTATCAGCTGTCAAATCAGCTTAGTTATCTTAAATTAAGTCGCATAAATGCATGCACATGCGCACTATACACTAAGGATACGGGTAATGTCACAATAGATTTAAATACTGGTCGCAGTAGCGCATCCGAACAAAGAAAAAAAAAGTCGCATAAAAACACAGAAAAATTTGCAATAAAATCTGTTCACTCGCATAGCATGCCAGCTTTCATCATATAAAATATGCACGTTGCATAGCCTCTACTTGTGTACGTATAAGTCCTCTTGGCGACATCTTATACGGAAACTTTGCACATATTTGGATCACATAATGCAAAAGTGATTTGGCTTACGTATATTTTGTCAGTTTTATCTCAAATTCAAATGATTTAGGTCTTACCGACTTCATATTCCAATAATTCAGCTTTGATTTACTTGTTATTAAAATAAAATATTCATTCCTAGCTCTCTTTATATAACTTGAATTATTTAATATATAAGTTATTTAGGTATTATTTACTTCAAGTAGTTCAGAAAAAATACACATCATATTCAAGTTAATCAGGTCTGATTCAATGCAAAGGATTCTGTTTTAATGTTCTTTGTGTTCAGGATTTGTTTTATTTATACTCAAACAATCAAGGTCTGGTTTCAAGTAATTTAGTTCTAATTTACTTAATTTTCAGGTGGTTCAGGTCTTATTTACTTCATTTTCAAGTAATTCAGAATTGTTTCACATCATAGTTAGGTTACGATTCAGGTATCAATCGTTTCATATTCAAGTGTTTCAGGATTGATTTACTTCATATTCCAGTGGTTCAGGTCTATTCAGTTTCATGATAATATTATGAAGGTTGAATTCTTTTCGTATTCAAATGATTCAGGATTCATCAACTTCGTGTTCAAGTTATTCGATCTACTCCAAATTCAAGTGATCAATGTCTAACTCGAATGAAGTTTACTCCATGCTCAGCTGATTTAGGTCTGATTTATCTCAAATTTCTTCTAGATGGCAAAATAGAACTAATGTTGCCTTACAAACAAAACTGGTGGTCTCTTGATCCCCGGCGAAATTTCAAACCAAAATGTTTGCTTTTCGGATATCCTTGAGAAACTGGGCAAATTTAATGAAAGGCCACTTGGCCATAACGATGAAAGGCATATAACCAGGATTTTGAAGTTTGCATTGGAGTATACATTGCATCAATACAAAATGGTCAAGCTTGAAAGCCCGAATCTTGGTTTCTAATACGCTTCTATTGACCTGAAATGAATGAATTACACACTTAGATTAGATTACTGGGGTTGGTAAAATTTTACTGGGTTTTGAAACTACCGAAAAAGTCAGTAAAATGAAAAATGTCGCCACGCGTAATTGAAAAGCAAATTTCACCATGTTTAATTTTTTTATCGATAGGGTGACGGTACCAATGGTTGTAATGTACCAGTAGATTGGACTATGGAATAAAACGTACATTTTTCGATAAAAACGACATGTGCTATTTTTGGTGGATAGATCGCCTCTAGTTTAGTCGATTTGTCAAATTTCAGCTTTTTATCTTATCAAAAAGTCATATAAATAATAAAGTTTACGTAAAAAATTGGCTCCCTTGCACCGATAGTAGCCGTCGTGTTCCAGTAGTGGATCAACGGTTGGAAGCAGTTTTTAAAATGGATGTATAAAAATGAAGAAAAGCCCTAGAGATGATCTTTATGCTTCATTCGAAAGATATTAATTGCTGTTCCGAGGGGAAAATGTTAAACCTATGTAAAAATTTACCATTTTGTTTAAAATTCCTTGTATCATTCCCGAACGTCTACTACTGGAGCACTAGCGCAACTACTGGAACACGTGTACCAATAGTGGCTCAAGCGATTTTATGTTTAAAAAATAGTTTTATCACTCTTTTTATATTTTTCCCATATAGTAGAGGTTGAAATCTTTCTGTTGACGCCAAAAGATCTCTGTTAGGGCTTTTCGTTATTTTGTTATGATTTTTTATAGCTTAGGTAGTCCACTAATGGCACCGGCACCCTATATGATATAAAAAGAGAGCTCTCTGCAAAATTTCAGTGAAAAATCTCTGTTTTTCGATTTCTGACATTTTTTTTTAGTTTACTGACTTTTTCGGTAGTTCCAAAACCCAGTTATTTTTACCGAACAGATTGAGTGTGTACTCAGAATAACTGAAACTTATAAATACACACTTAAAAAAAATATGGATGACGGTGAAATTTCACCGTAATCTCAACAGCTAAAGGTTCGGTGAAAAATCACTGAACAATCTGTAAAATGATTGAACAAAATCATAAAGAAAAACAAGAAAATGGTTCGACTGGGAATCAAACTCCCGACCTTCCGATCAGGAAGCCGGCTTGCTACCACTAAGTCAGCTTTCACTGCTTGATAATGGTGTGCAAAAACTGAAACAAAAGGAAGCTCATGCCTGCCAGAGCGACTGTCACACGATTTCACAGAAGTTCGGTGAAAATATTTATTGTTTCACGGATTTTTTTTCGGTGAAATAGTAGATTTCACGGATTTTCTCCGGTAAAACAGTCGATTTCACAGATTTTCTCGGTAAAATAATAGATTTCATAGGAAAATCTGTATTTTTGTTGTTTACAGTTCGAATTTGGTGATTTATTTCACAGGATACTGCGATCTGTTTTAAGTGTGTAACATTAAATTCGCTTAGATAAACGGCCATTGCGTATTTTATTCTCTCCAGTACTGTATTACAATTTAACTATTGAAGCTGATGTTAAAAAAAATTTGGGAAGTATATAATTAAATATTTTAAAAATAAATTTTTAGATGTTTCTCTAGTTTTGAAGGTGCTCAATTTTAAAATATGTGTTCCAATAGTACTCGACTAGCAAATGATTTCTAAAATGATTGAATACTGATTTATAGATTTATTTAGATATGTTTATTATTATTATTTAATTATGATTTGAGTCGATTTTTTAAGACACGAGATTTTGAAACGAGGACACTGCCCTAAAATGCAAAATTTCAGTTTTCATTTCGATATAGATCGTAATGTGTGCGTTTCGTTCGTAACCGTACCATACATGTGGTCCAAAAAAACTTAGGAAGCGATACTGCGCATTGGAAGAGCATTGAGGAGGCTCACCCCGAAAACTACCCGTAAAAACTCGTCCTATTTGCATAATACCAAAAGTTTTTAATGATTTCCCCCGCTCGCGGGGAGATGGTTCGCGGTCTCCTCTTCGCGTTGGCCACACACCGAAAGCAAAGACACCCGTAAGCAGCGGCAGAAGACGGAAGGCAGAAGTGGTGGCCGGTAGAGCAGGTATAAAACCTATCCAATAAGAAGACGACAGTGAAGAATCGAATACAAGACGAAAAAAAGCAGCATGTGTATAATGAGTAATATTCGTATAATTTTTCCTCGTTTTTTGTGAGGATGGGTTTCTTTGATTGCGGGCACTGCGAGCGACAGAGAGCGAAGATGGCGTGCTTTTTGCTATTTGATGATGATCGTTTGGATTCGGCACCAACAGCCAAACAGCAAACATGACTATTATCCAAGCAAAGCGTGCTTCTTTTTCGTCATTTGAACCGGTTTCAGTACTTATTGGTAAAGTTTCTTTTTTATTACCATACGCCAGCCGAACACTTTTGGTTGGCTGATTGGTATGGTGGATGTTTTTTTTTCTTCGTGTGTGAATTATGAATAATGGTGGGTTGAGTGCTGAGTCGAGTTAGAAATTTACGGAATAGGAGGAGCTATTCGATCGAGTGCGGACGCAATTATCTCTTTGGGGGATGGAACGGATGGAACAATGTAGTGGATGATTTATCGAAGAGATTCAAGTAGTATCTAATGACCGCGTGGAGTTTCTCGCTCAAAATTAGAATTTTAATTTCGACCGTTTGTCTATCATTAATTGTAATGTTTGAAATTTAATTCTCCGCTCATGAAATATTGATCTGTGAATCAGCATAACATGGAAGTTTAATACTAATGTGGAAGAGAATTTCATCCAAATAGCACCTTTCCCGCATTTTACCCCACTCCCGACAAAACCATACCCGATACGCTCTGACACTCATGAAATACCGACTCTTAATGAAAATAAATTTCCAAACGGGCAGTCGTTTCTGCACCATCGCACTCATGAGCATTACCAGGATTTTCACTAGGAGGCAAACGACTTCTTGATTTTCGACTAGGGGTTGATGAATTTTTCAAGATAACTAGGAATTCTACTGTCTCATGGTCCAGTTTGTCAGTTTGAAATAACAATAGTTTGGTAGATTTCTTATAAGATCCGTAAGGGATTGTTGATGATTGATTTCTGGTCACATCTTTGGAAGATGTCTGATTTTCGGTGAATAATTCTCCAAGAATTAGTCAATGGCTCAATTATTCCATGACTTTGATTGCTAATGACATAATGCTTGAGACATTCAAACGTACCCATTACAAAATCTTGTAGAAACCACTTGAACCCCCTCTGGCTACCCCCATGAGCGCACCATACTCATCGGATTCCATCGGGGGGATATCGTCACCAACGCTGCGCATGTCTAAGGTCCAGTACACCCCGTCGAGTACTGGTCCAGCGGGGACAAAACGAAGCGCGGATCGTGGAGTAAAAAGCGTGTGATTATATTTTTTATATTTCGAATTTTGTGTTTTATTTTCGTGTCACCTCATCTCGCCCCGCAAAACGATATCTAGCCTCTATGATCATTTGAATAATTTAAAATATTTTAGTCGTTTTAGGTGTTTTTTCTCCTCCCGCTCGGTTTTTAATCTATCGAGTTTCTCGTGTAGATCCTCGTTGATCTTCGTCGCTGCTGCTGATGCTGATTGTGGTGGTGGTAGATTCGCTCTCACGGTTGACGACGACGACGACGACTCCACACTTGGGATCTTTTGTCATGACGCACATTACCGAATCATTACCGGGCAGCTATCGAGCGTAATCTTGCATATATTAGTAGTTTTTCGAGAGTAAGGTGAGCAACGTTTTTTTAAAATGGTAACGAACTTTTCGGGGATAAAAGTGATGATATTAACTGAGACGAATGATTAGGATCTGGTGCCATCGCTAGATGACCACAATTAGTAGATTTACGATCTTAGACATGGCGGGAAGGTCGATGCTTATCAGTGGAAACTGAAAGCATGGTTAGTCGTGGTTACAATGTCATCTGAAGCATTTTGATACGCAGAGGGATCAAACCTTTATGTTTGTAGAAATAGATTAAAAATCATATAAAGGAAAATGGAGGATTGCAATTTTATCTACAGCCAAGCTTTGGCGCTTACAAACAGATGTCATTCATTCATTTATTTAGTTAACATCTAGACAGATAACACTGAATCAACAATTTCACGCCACAATACTCGGTTCATGGCCGCATCTCTCCATCTTCGGTTCTGCCCCCCACTCGCCAAATCGATACCCACTTGATCCGCCCACCCAGCTCGCTGCGCTCCACGCCTTCTTGTACCAACCGGATTCGCAGCGAACACCATCTTTTCAGGGTGGTTGTCCGGCATTCTTGCAACATGTTCTGCCCATCGTACTCTTCCAGCTTTGGCCACCTTCTGGATACTGGGTTCGTTGTAGATTTGGGCGAGCTCGTGGTTCATCCTTCACCGCCACACACCGTTTTCCTGCACTCCGCCAAAGATCGTCCTCGTCGGGTTCGAATACTCCAAGTGCTTGCATGTCCTCCTCGAGCATCCTCCACGTTCCATTCCCGTAGAGGATTACCGGCCTTATGAGCGTTTTGTTCATGGTACATTTGGTGCAGGCGTGAATCTTTTTTGACTGCAGCTTCTTGTGGAGGCCCGACTTTCACTGATGATGCGCCTCCATATTTCACGGCTATCGTTATTGTCAGCCGTCAGCAAGGATCCGAGGAAGACGAACACGTCGACCACCTCGAACGTATCCCCGTCTATCGTAACTAGAGTTACCGTTTTGATTCATATTACGTACAGCTTCAAATTCCGGACACTCGTCTTTGTATGGGAAACATTTCACACGAAATGTTTCAATTTTTGCCGTTCGAAAGTTCTCATTTTCGAGTCTCGTTTTAGTAAGCTTTTACCATAAATATCTTTGAAAATGTATAATGCCCAACTACCTTAGAAGTCTCTTTTGTGGTTTGACGATTTCAATTGATGATTAAATCAAATTTTGACTGTTCTATTAATGATTATCATGAGCTGTCCGGAATTAGAATCAAAGTGTCCGGCATATGAGGCAAAAGTGAGGAAGCGTCCGGAATAAGAATCATGAAAAGGCCGCACATTTTGATTTATTTAAAATTATTCAAGTTGCGAAAGCGTATTATTTACCCACCATTCGAAAGTTTAGGGCTTCCGACGTTCGATAACGCTAAGGAATCATACAGAATGATATATTTTGTACGGTCTATGCTTGGTTATAGTTCACTGAAGCCTTAAGTGTCCGTAATGTGAATCAAAACGGTACATATTTCTCAGGAGCACAAAAATGCACTGACGAGCCTCCACCCAAACCGTCTCTCAGCTCATCGGAATACTAGTGTGCTGCGCTAGACGGAGAGTCACTAAAATTCTAAAAGCGCGCGCTAGGTGATGTGCTCTCGGGGAGACTCGTCTCATGCGCGGCTCGGCGCTACGGCTCGCTGTTAATATCCAAGTTGTGAAACAACTGCTTAGTAACGAAGAGCCTCTACAACTATTCTCGCCTCATTATGCAGGTGTCTAGATGGCCTACATGATATGGTCGAAGACTCGCGGTCCCAGAGTCACAATTTCGATTCTCGTTGAATACTTTTGTAATCACTTCAATTATTGCGCTGAATTTTAAACAGCACATGTGATGGAGCGCATGAGACCGCAGTGAGACACATCTAAAGAAAAATGAGGCGCACCAAAAAAGGTCTCACGTTGTACAACGCGCCTGTGCACGTGCAAGCAATGAGGCTCCTGCACCTAAGGCTACAGCACATGCACAGTAGAGTGATGCAAATTTTTAAATGTTTGCTCCCCTATGCTTAAACGGTTTTAATTATAGTAAATAGCATCTTCCCAAAGTTTGACGTGATTCGGAAGAAATTTGACTGTGCACACGCCATTTGAAGTTTATATGGAGATAACTATGGAAAACGCCAATCTTTTGTGTTAAGCCCTCTATCTCTTCGTCATAATATTTTATGAAAAAGTGAACAAATTCTTCTAATGTGAAATCCTCCCAGCTACAACTTTGCCGAAGACCACTTTTTGATTGGACCTCAGGATAAATTGTTATTCATCATCATAAAGTTGGTTTGCATGTAGCATGCTTCACCAACTGTTCGGCAGGCAACAGTGGTGCTCCTGATGGGAAGAATAGATCAAAGTAATCCAGGCTACTGTTCTACAGCAAAAAAGCAGTGTTGCTCTGAATGTAATTGAATGATCATCTCAGCATGATATAGACTTTGTTATCAATAATAACAAATTATCCTTACGTCCCATCGTCTCGTGTGGTCTTCAGCAAAGTTGTAGCTGGGAAGTTTTCACATGAGATGCGTGTGTTCACTTTTTCATAGATTATTATGACGAGCAGCTGGAGGAATGAACACAAAAGGTTTGCCTTTCCCATAGTAATTTCCATATAAATTTCAGCGTGTGCACAACCAAATTTCTTCTGAATCACTTCATATTTTGGGAGGATCATTTTTACCATAATTAACATCGTTTAAGCATAGGGGAGCAAAAACTTCAAAATTTGCATCAGTCTAATGCACAGTAACTCTAATCGTAACACTGCTACCTAGGCGAGCCCTGTCGCACTCGGCCTTACCAGCTAGCATATACCTTGTCTTGGATGCATTCACCACCAGTCCAAGTTTCGCTGCCTCGCGTTTCAGGCGGGTGTACACTGCCGTTATACGCATAATTGTCGCATGTTACTTTTTGTGCATTTTGACTTTTTGTCATCAAACAGTTTATTTTTACGTATAGTTTTAGAAAACTCTTACCAAAAATTAACTTTGTTCGGAAGCTCAACGAAAAGCAAGCCAAGTCAATTTGTCCCATTGTTGAATTTCCACGGATAACTGTCCCACTACTGTATTTCTACGCATAACTGTCACACTATACAATTCGCTGCGCTAATCTCGAACAAAATATTCAGTTGTAAGCATTGAATTATCTGATGGTTGGGAAAATCGTTTGAACATCTTCTTACGTTGGCTTTATATCCCATGTGGAACATAACCTGTTGTATGTGTATTATCTGGATGCATTCATCATCCATGCGAGTCTGACGTCAAATTTGATTGAAATTTTCAATATCAAAATATTGTTTCCCATCCGCTTTTCAATTGATTTCAGTTGAATTTTCAGGGTCAATCACAACATTTTTCAATTTTTCTGAACCGCTGTCATCGATTAGAAATTCACCGTAGTTATGGATTCATCACGAGGACTACTGAAATAATCCCACATTGTCGGATATGTGGAACGGAGCTCAAGAAACGATTGGTTCGACGAAGAGTGCCAGGAGGTGTAAGAGGAGAAGAATGCAGCGCGGGCTGCAATGTTGCAGCATGGTACGCGGCAAAACGTGGAACGCTACAGATTGAAGCGGAAACAGCAAACCCGCCTATTCCGGGACAAAAAGCGCCGCTTGGAAGGGATGGAATGCCAAGAGATGGAGTTGATGTACCGTTCTCAAGAAACGCGGAAGTTCTATCAGAAGCTCAACACATCCCGCAAAGGCTTCGTGCCGCGAGCTGAAATGTGCCGGGATAAGGATGAGGACATCTTGACAGACGGACGCGATGTGATCGAAAGGTGGAAGCAGCACTACAATGCAAACCTGAATGGCGCAGGGAACACAGGCACAGAAGATCAGGACAGCAAAGGCGATGACTACGTCAGCACAGCGGATAGTGGAAACCAACCAGCTCCTACGATGGGGGAAGTTAAGGATGCCATTCAACAGCTCAAGAACAACAAGGCCGCTGGCAAGGATGGTATCGGAGCCGAGCTCATCAAAATGGTCCCGGACAGGTTGGCCGCTTGTCTGCATCGGCTGATAGTCAGAATCTGGAAAACGGAATAGCTACCGGAGGAGTGGAGGCAAGGCGTTATATGCCCTATCTACAAAAAGGGCGACAAACTAGAGTGCGAAAATTGTCGTGCAATCACTATCCTAAACGGCGCCTACAAAGTGCTATCCCAAATTTTCTTCCGTCGGCTATAACAAACGAGCTCGTGGGAAGTTATCAAGCAGGTTTCATCGACGGCCGCTCGACAACGGACCAGATCTTTTCCGCGCGGCAAAGCCTCCATAAATGCCATGAGTATCAGGTCTCTACGCACCATTTGTTCTTCGATTTCAAGGCGGCATACGACAGTATCGACTGCATTGAGCTATGGAAGATCATGGACGAGAATAGCTTTCCCGGGAAGCTCACAAGATTGATTAGAGCAACGATGGACGGTGTGCAAAATTGTGTGAAGATCTCGGGTGAACACTCCAGTTTGTTCGAGTCTCGGCAGGGACTACGACAGGGCGATGGACTTTCGTGCCTGTTGTTCAATATTGTGCTAGAAGATGTCATGCGGAGAGCCGGACTTAACAGTCGAGGCACGATTTTCACGAGATCCGGACAATTTGTTTGCTTCGCGGACGACATGGATATTATTGGGAGAAAATTTTGAACGGTGGCAGATTTATTCACCCGCCTAAAACGCGAAGCAACAAGAGTCAGGCTAATAGCATTTCAGGGGGAGGGGGTCTTCACGGACCCAGATAGCCGTAGCGGTAAACGCGCAGCTATTCAGCAAGACCAAGCTGAGGGTCCTGGGTTCGAATCCCACCGGTCGAGGATCTTTTCGGGCTGGAAATTTTCTCGACTTCCCAGGGCATAGAGTATCATCGTACCTGCCACACGATATACACATGGAAAAATGGTCATTGGCATAGTTAGCTCTCAGTTAATAACTTTGGAAGTGCTCATAAGAACACTGAGCTGAAAAGTAGACCAGAAAGAAGAAGAAGGGGGTCTTCACTAATTTGTGACGATGTGTGACGAGGGGAAGGGAGGGGTACCAAATTCTGGACGTAGCATCTATCTATATAAATAAAAATGGAGTGGTGTTTGTACGTCACGAAATGGCTTTCAAACGGGTCAACCGATTTGAATGATTATTTTTCCGTTTTGTTCGTCAAGTGTTCCGACGTGTTTGTGTGTATAAAAAGCCCAGGATATTTACCGGGAAAGTCGGAAAAACAAGCGTGAACGGAACTGCCATTTTGTATGGGACGATCCAAAACGTTTTTCAACGGCCTACTTGATGGCAAGACGAAGTTTGCCGGGCCCACTAGTTTTGAATAATTTCGGTGAAAAGAGTAGCGCTGAAAAAATGACAAACGGTTATTTATAAAACTTTTTAGTCTGAATTATTAAACTTAAGTTATAAAATTATGATTCAGCTATGATAAGATTAAAAATGTTCTAACAAATTTCTAATTTACTTGACAATCAAGCAGATTTTATGAAGCTTTAAATAGTTATATGAATATCATATTGTATTAGTGTCCAAACAATTTTATTTATAAATAAACAAATTAAAAATGTAATAAGTTATGTAAAAGTCAATGCATTATCGACTTGGAAAGTATTGCTTTTCCATTTGTTAAGGGATCATTCAAATATTACGTAACACAAAATTTACCAATTTGAGACCCCCTCCCTCCCCCACGTAACAGCTTTTGTATGAAGAATTTAAAATTTTTGTATGGACCTTAACATCATGGACGACCCCCTCCCTCCCCTTATTGCGTTACGTAATATTTGAATCAACCCTAACAAGACAAAGAATCATCCGTTTTAGTTTAATTCATATTTTCAGTTGTAGCTTTATTTCCTCAAAAGAATATAATATGCTCATTAAATATTAACTTTATAACAGTAAAGCAATATCGTGGTAGGTCATTTGGCATAAAGTCGTTTGGCATAAAGCCGTTCGGCATAGTCGTTTTGCATAAAGCCGTTTGGCATAATGGTCGTTTGGCATAATGGTCGTTTGGCATAATAGTCGTTTGGCATAATAGTCGTTTGGCATAATGAGTCTGAAACTAAGATTCTCTAAATTTTTCGTTTTTACTTTTCTATTGGATCTTTCTGATGACATCAGTTTTGTTTTGGAATCAATTGATACAAAATGACACTTTATTCAACAATCATACGCTCTAGAATAAATTTAAGCATATTAGGAAAGTTATTGTCAATAGTATTTTATTAATTATCCAGATAATACCCTTCTTTCAAATATTAATTCTTCTTTTGAGTTTGACTTTTGGAGCAAATTTTTGCGCTGAAGATTTTGATATATTTAGCACAAATTTACCCTTCTTTTAGTTGTTCTTTTTATTTCTAAATATGATGTAATCATATTTAGTTTTATAAATAACCCTTTTGTCATTTTTTCAGCGCTACTCTTTTCACCGAAATTATTCAAAACTAGTGGGCCCGGCAAACTTCGTCTTGCCATCAAGTAGGCCGTTGAAAAACGCTTTGGATCGTCCCATACAAAATGGCAGTTCCGTTCACGCTTGTTTTTCCGACTTTCCCGGTATGTAACTGTTGATTTAAAATTTCATTAAATTTCTCCTTCTTTTATGCATAGGCTGTTCTCAGCTATATCTTTTAAGTATTTTTTTTATTATCACTGCAGTTACTTCGATGGGTTGTGCTACTTTTCTCCGCATGTTGGTTCCCCGAATGTCGGTTCCCCGAACGCCAGTTCCCCGAATATCCCGTTTCTCCGACTAGCCCACATCCCCGAAAAGTTTTTAGAACTCATAATTGTCGTAACTTTATACATTTCAGGGTGGTGAACGAACTGACCATCTAATATGCACCCTTCTTTATTTAATTGGCGGTTCTTTCGAGTTTTACCGTCCTCAGCATTTTTGCCAACATGTGTATAGCCGAGAATGACAGAATACTTTCTTTTTTTAACGTATATCGTTCTTTCTCGTCACCGCTTTTCGGGGAAACCAGTCATTCGGGGAAAAGTACCACAATCACTTCGATGATTCTGAACGTACTTTTTTTATGTCTTCTCGTTTCATTACGCCGCCATGATTTTTGGCGTCCATTCTTCTATTGGTTTAATAATAAATGTTGCCTTCTTTAAAATATACGCTATTCTTTATATTTATACTGTTTTAAATTTTATTATTTGGTAAAGCTAAATGTTAACCATTTTTAAATTTGGCTGTTTTATCAAATCTTGCCAAATGTGTTGTTGGAATGATAATTACTTTAGAACCTGCTAATATTCAACATATACTTTTTTGGGGCCAACGCGTGATCTTCTTCCGAAATATGCTGGACAAAATATTTTTTCAATCACAATTTGTCCCTTCTCTTGATAATAAACGGTGTTTTTGATGTACACTTTCAAAGTTAGTCAATTTATATTGACCCGTTGAAAAGTTTTGCCACAAATATTTTCTTTTAAGGATGTGTTGTTCATTTGAGCTATGCTGTGAAAAGATTTTTTTGCGTTAGAACCTTAAACATTTGATACGAAAAATAATCTGCTCTCGTATATAGGCTATTTTTGCATTAAGTCGCATTGATAGATCTTTGAATTATCGTATTGATATTTTGCAAATAAAAAATCCATTCTTTTATCAAGTAATTTTCATCGAATGTTACGTCCAAACTGGGACAGAGCTTGATCTGCAGCGAAATATTCTGCTCCCTTGATGAATAACTGTGAACTTTCTTTGCCAATTTACTGTTTTCAAATATGTATATCGCAACAAGCTCAAAGATTCTCTATGTTCTGGGATGTAGAGACCCGTCACGAGCTTTGTTTAGTAATGCTCTCGAATATCACAACAATTTTTGAAAATCTTAGCTTGGAAAATCTCTGAACGAACACCACGATTGTTTAGAACCTACCATTTTTTTCCATGGGCTCGGTGGTGTCGATCTCGGTAAAAGCTTACAAAATGCCGATATTTAGTTTTATTCAACCATTATGCCAAACGGCTATTATGCCAAATGACCATTATGCCAAATGACCATTATGCCAAATGACCATTATACCAAATAACTTTATGCCAAACGGTTTTATGCCAAACGACCTTATACCAAACGGGGTACAATCATATCAATGCTCTTGACGGAACAGCCTGTATAAAAATGAGGACAACAAAATTGAGCAATATCCTTAATTCGTTAATTATTAAGTTCATTAAGTTGTCTAAATCACTCGGTAATTCAGCGAAAGAGCATTTTTATTATTTCATTATGAGTTGTGTAAGAATATTTCAGTATTGGTGGCGATGATGAAATTTAGTTTTTTAAACAATCCTAACATTACAATTGTTATTTTTCCCTATCTGGCCACTGTTTGCTGAGTGAATTTGAATTTAGAGAATAATGACTGTAGACCCATTCTAAATTAAGGTATTTTGTTGATCATATTCACTGAATTCTGTTTCTTAACCACGAATTAATTATAAATTCCTCTAAAATAACTCTTTTTTTTAATTATTATGAAATATTTTGAACCCATACTCATAGCTGTTAGTTTTATCAATCCGAACCAATTTTCAGCTGTAAACTTGTTTTAGGTTTTAACAAAAGCGAAAGTACTACAAATGAAATGTAACCAAATTTAACTAAATTAAAAAAATAACTGGAAATCACTATTATGTAACTTGAACAGGAAATAAGTTAGTTTAAACTGTTTTCCAAATGCTTTTTGAGCGCTACGGTATATCAAACTATCAATCGTCAGATTATTCTGACGCTTCAGTCAGTAATTAATATAGATTAATATAAAACTTTGCTTTGAAATTCAGGATTTTAATGTTTCGTTTTAGCTGAGGAAAACAAATAAAAAATAAGGGTGGGGGAGTGCTTGATATGCTACGTACTTTCCAAGGGGGGAGGAGGATGTATAAGCTCTTGGGGTTTTCGAACGCCGAGTGCTAAGGACGATCTTCGGTGGCGTACAGGAAGACGGCGTGAGGCGGCGAAGGATGAACCACGAGCTCACTCAACTCTACGGCGAACCCAGTATCCTGAAGGTAGTTAAAGCTGGAAGGATACGCTGAGCAGAGAATGTTGCAAGAATGCCGGACAACAGCCCTGTGAAAGTTTGCTACGATTCCGGTCGTGGGTCGCAGTCGAGGATGGAGAGAAGCGGCCATGTACCGAGTGAATTGGCAAAATACTATTGGCGAGGTTTAATCAAGTTAATTGATGTTAATCCAAATAAATAAATAAAGGGATGTTGTTTTACAAAGAATTATCATTAACCATCCGTTCAAATGCGGAGTTGAAAATAACTTTTCGAATTTAAAACCCTTACTACCCAGAAAAACAAAATGGCGATCTTGCCATCGCCAACTACGCCCAACTATTTCCCAAAAATGATCGTTCCGTCGGAATAATCCATTCGGGACCAAATTTAAATATACATCTCCACCAGGCGGGCAGCATAAATTAGCGGCAGTAAATCATTGGTGATTTACGATGAAAGTCCACCAAAGCTAGGGCTAGTCGCTTTGGCTTGCCGCGCTATTTGGTCGTTGTCCACGCTAATAGCAACCGAAGTCGATGCGCTCTTCCGCAACCATCATCAAGTAGCTTAACTCTTCGAAATGGGCTTGAACGTCGAAAGATGGTGTCGACGGCCGAAATGGATATATGCAACATTTTGTCTTGTTGCCTACGATGGGTGCAAATTGGTAACGATTAAACGCCATGGATTTGGTTGGGAAACTCATAGCGTGTGATTAAAGCCATGGCCGTAGTTATAGGAGAGCATTGCCCCCTCCCCCTGGTTGATGGAACGGGAATCAATTCTTCTTCTCTTCTTGACAGAGCCTGCTTCTCAGCTTCGTGTTCAATGAGCACTTTTATTAACCACGAGCTTTCTTTGCCAAAGTTGCTATTTTGCATTCGTATACATTGTGGCAAGTACGATGATACTCTATGCCCAGGGAAGTCAAGGAAATTTCCATTACGAAAAGATCCAGGCCCGACCGGGAATCGAACCCAGACACCTTCAGCATGGATTTGGATAGTAGCCGCGGACTTTAACCACTCAGCTAAGGAAGGCATGGGAATCAATATTGTGTTGAAATTTATGTAATGCTGTAATGCTTGCATAAACAGTCCTGCACATAAATCACTAAAGTTTGGTGATGAATTTTTGAGGATGGACGGCATAAAAAAAGGAAGAAAAATGAGTGAATGACGAGGAATAAGAGAAAAAGAGAGAATTCACAAAGAATAAAAACATGGATTACAAAAATAACGCCTTTGGGTCCCATGGCGTTCACATACCAACTTGTTTATAAAATAATAAATTTCTAAGAAACATGTCTACCAAATAACAAGGATTCTGAAAAAGATCCTCTCAAAACTATTGAATCTTGTGAACTTTGCAAACAAAGTGCAAAAATATTTACTACCGTGCTGTTTCGAATTGCCGGACACTCGCCTTTTTATCGGTAGTTTTGGACTAAAATCTTTTTTTTTTTTTTCATTTAGGATTCATGATTGAGACGTCATCTACGCTCTCCATTCATAAAAGATAACAAAATTACATTTTTTTAGTGATTTAAGCCATTGTTGGCTTGCACAGCCAATATTGAAAAGCATCCTGGAAACAACAGAATTTCTTCTAGTATTTTCTTGTCAGCATTTATAATTGCAGCATATCGAAAATTTGATACCAGTATTGAAATGGCCAGGCCTACTATGCAGACTTGGGTTTGAAGGTAATTGCGAAATTCACAGCGATCAAATTATTCACGAATGAATAACGTTAATTACGATTTTTTTTTATTTTGCGAGGGAAGAAACTGGGACAACCGTTCCAAGCGTTGCATTTAGGAAGAGATAGGTCAAATCGTTGGAAGTGGCGTTTCTCAGAAAGTTAATGCACAATGCATTGTTGAGATCGGTTTCCTGGGATGGGACAACGGTATTTCTTCCTTATGTCCTGGCATTAGAGCCTCGGCTAAAGCGCCGTCACTCGCTCTCTGAAACAAGAAGATAAAATGTCCCTCTTCCATTAAAAAGAAATTGAAAAAAAAACATTATCACTAGTCTTGCTCCAATTTCCACCCTCCTCCCCCCCCAGTACGATCAGTAGAACAACACAATTTAACATAAACCCTAGGCTAGAATCGTCTTATTGAGTGTTGAATTTAATTTTTTTTCTAGGGGTCAGGAACATCATTTAAGACTGCTTGAACAAGTTACATATATTTAAGAGATAAATTTTATCAAAATATTATAGAAAATTGACTCTTAATTGATCTTTTTCTTCTAATGTCAAAGTGTCAAAGAAGGACTGGGTAAAAGTTTGTATCTGGTGAGCCGTTCATATTGAGCTGTCTTTTAGAATATGTAAGCTATCACCGAACACTTTGGAACGTCTGAACGGAATGGTGCAATCATATCCGCTAGGAGAGGCGAATGAACCCTTCTGGTTTAAAACCTCTCTAATAAACGCAAAAGAAAATATATCCACTAGGGGTACACTGCTTTATTCATCGAAACCATAGTAGCTGTCCTACTACTTTTTCTTGAAGTCACCAACCCAGACAACCAAAATGTACGTATAACGAAATCACCTTTTGCGTTATTCGAAGCTCATATGTGCAACGTTTCCGTACAAGATGTCGTCAAAAAGTCTTATGCGTACAAAAGTGGAGGCGATATATGTGCATATTTCATATGATGAAAGCTGACATGCAATGCGAGTGTAAAGATTTTATTGCGAGCTATTTTGTAATCTTATGCGACTTAATATGTGACAATAAAGTTGATTTGACAGCTGCTACGGACTGCTTCGTACGTACTTCGAACGTGTTTAACTAGAAAAATAGTGCTTTAAGCGGGGAAACCCATCACTCAAACGATTTCCGACACCGTTTTGTGCGGAAGGGTGTTATTTGTACAAGTTGTACGAGTTTTCAGGCTAATTCTTATGCGACTTCTGGTTGTCTGGGAAGCATAATACCACCCTTTCAGCGCTGCTTTGGCTTTGACTGTTGTACACATTTTTCGTTCAGATTGAACACTATCCTCATATAATCTCTTCAACTAATTTACTTTCATAAGACTTATCATAAAAATTCTTCAGCCTAAACTATTTTATTTACGCTAGTGAGAAAATCCGTGACAGGAAATAAAAAGCGACTTGTCGCAAGCAGAGCTTACTGCGATCCAGGAATTCAAAGAAGAATTCAAAAGCATTTTCTTTAGAGAAAGCAACACATAGGTATATCCACGGTAAAAAGAAGCAAGGTATTATACTCCGAAAAATGACATGTGGCAATGACGTCATTCCTATCGCAAACTCGAACGAGTGCAAAAGAAAGCAAGGCCTGCTCTCCTTTACTATCCTCAAGGCCCCATGCTTGACGATAGGAATGACGACACATGTTTTGTATCCTCTTATTTATGCCAATCAGATGCATTTGAAGTCACTGTTGGCCTTAAGTGTTCGGAAAATGAGTCGAAACGGTACTGTCATGCGGAATGATATTGGCCCATAAAGGTGACTCTGTGCCACTATTTTTACAACAAACCAATTCCAGAATAATGAAAACAATGTAGCAAGCTTCAATGATACCTTATAAATAGTCACTAGATGGCCATGGACTAGTTTATTGACGTTCATAGTAGCCATGAGATGCATCGTGAAGGGCGGTTAAAATCACCCCTAGGCCCGATGTCACCCAGCACGACGGAACTGATCGTCATTTTTATCACAATGTGAAAATTTCTGAAATTATTACTTCCCGAAACTTCTAAAGGACGTCTAAACGAATTCTCCGAATTTTTTAAGGGTAAATTCATGTACAGTCATCTCTCCCTTACTCGATATTGAAGGGACCATCGAGTTAGGGAGGTATCGAGTTACAGAACACAAAACCAATGCAACTGCGATCCAAGGGACCATCGAGTTAGCCATGACAACCAACTTTTACTATGGTTCTCTAACTCGATATCGAGATACGGAATATCGAGTAAGGGAGAGTTAACTGTAGTAATCTTTGGTTGCGTTTCTAGAGGAATGCTTTGAATTATGTTCAAAGAAGTTCCAAAAAGAGATCCTGCAAAAATATTTGTTTCTATGAGTGATTCTCGCTGAGACCGGCCCGCTATTTACACTTGGTCTTTCAAAATGTTCAAATTTATGCCCATTCGAAAGCTCCTGTCCATTTAGTAAAGAAACTGCATTCGGTTGGTCAAATTGATGATCTGTTGGAATTTCAATTATCTGATAAAGATGGTTCTTGGAGATGGCTTTGATGAAAATCCATGTTCGTATTTGAATGTTACGCAAATAAATAAAAATACGCAAATGTAAAAAAGTTAAATGAAGTTTAAGAAAATCCTTTAATGGATACTTAAAACGAAACCTTGGAATAATTCCTGAGGGAAATCCGAGTGTAATTTTTAAAAACAGTTCAAGAGAAAATATTTGAAGAAATCTGTATAGGAGTATGGAGGAATAGCTGTTAAACATCATAATGTAAAACTCATGAAGTCATGACTCGAGTTTTTGTAGAAATACATTCGATAGAATACCTAGAAGAACTTCTAGAAAAATTTCTTGTAGAATACAAAGTACCCGAGGGATTCGTAATGCAAATAGTCCCAAAGGGACCCCTATCGGAATCTCAATACAGATTGCTGTTGAAATGTCTGCCGAATTTCTTGTAGGTATATTTGAAACAACAGCAGTGATCCTCAGCCATTTTTATTTCTGGTAGTAATTAATTCTCCTAATAATTTAGTTTGATATTTTTGATAGCATTGGGAGTAGAACAGCTCCCTGAAGAAAAAAATGTGAAACTTGTCAGATTTAAGAGATATAGACATCACTTTGGTTGCCAAGACTCTAGGGCAGTGGTCCTCAGCCTAACCGATTACACGGGCCATCTCAACGCTTTCAAAATAAGTCGCGGGCCGCAAGATTAATGAGGATTAATTTTAGCAGCTTTCAATGGGATTGCAAAAATCACTTTTTCTATGCAAACGGATAATACATTTCTGGGAACTTTATGATCGAAGCAGTAGGGGTTTGAAAGCAAAGATATAAGTAAACGAGAAACAATGCCAAGTTTTCGATGAACTATGATAGCTAATATAAAATAATTCATGACGAAAAATCTCTCCTTGAAATACTTTTCAAAGGCTAGGAACATAGCTTTATTAGTACACTTTACTCAAATTCGATCAACATTTCACTTACACTATTGTGGACAATGTATTTTCAACTTTTTCGATTAATAATGCAAAATAGTCTACTTTAGAGGTTTTATCTAATATTTTTAAAGGATCGATTTTCATTACATTTAAACATAACTTGAATTTTACTTATGTATTTTTTCTACTTTTACGAGTTTAAAACAGTAACGGTAATTTTTTCGACAAATTGAGATAAATCGTTTAAATTATTTTCACGAATTCACTTCAATCGGATTAATATTAATTTTAATCTCTTGATTTTTGATACTTTGAAAATGTTTACACCTAAGCAATTTCCGAAATGCTGTGTAAGTGTTATTCATATCGGACTATAAATAACTGAGATTTATCCCACAAAAGTTGATCATTGTCCAATATTGTACATCTTTTTGCATTTGGGCTCCTCAACCATTCAAAAAGCAATCCATATTCAAATATTTCAAATTACATAATCTTCAAAGTTTTACAGAAATAGGAGACATTTTTGAAGTCGAAATAAAAAAAAATCTTTGTAAAAATATCAGCGTTCTGGGGACACCTCTGCAAGACGAAGATACTGGTTCAATTTTTTAAACTGAAATATGTTCAGCAGAGAGATTTTTAGAGATTTGAAGATTTTTTGCAGGCCCTTAGCCTTCCTTTTAAAATTCTAAGAAAATCGGGGTTTTCAGAAACTTTGAACCTTTGAATGAGTCAAAGCAAATTCCTATTACTCCTTATGCCACGAAGATTACATTATTTCAATGACAGACTTTCCAGGAGCAAAGTTACAAAAGCAAAGGATTAAACATCAGCATGAATAAAAATTATATCATGCGGGCCGCATCACATTAATAATCAAAATCCATTCGCAGGCCGCACAAAACCTTCTCGAGGGCCGCAGTTTGGTGACCACTGCTCTAGGGATATCTGGAGAGATTTGAGAGCTTCTAATGGATGCTGATGGAATCATTCTTAGAGATTTCTTGAAAAAACTGTATCAAATCTTGATATAATACAGAAATCGAGTACAACAAGAAACTCGGAATGATTCCATGATTTCCATCTTAAAGGACCGTAACTAAAGGAACATTTAGATTCTTTATCGTTAAACGGATTTGTTACACAGCTTAAACATTGAATCTACAGTCTTTTAGACTCCACTTTGCACACTTTAAAAACATAGAGTGGAATCTTTCATAGTTTAACGTTTTATGCAACTTTTGAGGTTGTTCGACCTTCTCTGATGGAAATCCTGGCTAGGCCCATAAATAAGGGGCCCAAAATATCCAACAGTAGTCGATTCACGAGCATTATCTTCTCTTGCCCTCACACCAAATGTACCAAGTACAAAACGTTTATCAGATCAATAGTACTCTAAGGACAGGAAACGAAGGTAATGCAAGCGTTTTGTGATTTCGAACGCCGGGTGCTTAGGACGATCTTTGGTGCTGTGCAGGAAAAAGATGTGTGGCGGTGAAAGATTAAACACAAGCTCATCCAACTCTACGGCGAACCCAGTATCCAGAAGGTGGCTAAAGCTGGAAGGATACGATGGGCAGGGCATGATGTAAGAATGTCGGACAACCACCCTGCAAAGATGGTGTTCGCTGCGGATTCGGTTGGTACAAGAAGGCGTGGAGCGCAGCGAGCTAGGTGGGCGGATCAAGTGTGCATCGATTTGGCGAGCGTGGGGCAAAACCGAAGATGGAGAAATGTCAATTCAAAGATATCTGTTTGGATGTTTACTAAATAAATGAATGAGTTTTATACTGCCAACAGATAGTTTTATTTTGTGTCTGGTGGGTAGACGAGTGGAATCCACATGAATATGTTTGGTGTCCAAAGTGCATCAAAGCTTATGCCATTGTGTAATAAAAACCACTCTGTATTGCAACATGGACCGGAAATCCATGATATGATTGGCGATGATTGGTTAGTGCTACTTTTAAGAAGTTCACCAACATTCGAACGGTTTTCCCCACACACAAAACACCGTTATTGGGTTGGTCATGGATATTTGATGGATTTGACAGCACGTGTTCGTCACGAGACGAAGCACACTAGATTTTAAAACGTGCAGCTCCACACGCGTTGGACGATGTTGGCCACCTTCCGCACCATCATCGAAAACAGTGGACGACAACCGATCAGCATCCATCCGTCTGGTATCTAGACGCATAGCGACGGACGATGGCCTCTTCTGGTGGCCGAGACGCGCACAAAAAAGGTGTCGAATCGATTTGTTTACGTTTTCGTCGTCGCAGGCCAGTCATCCATCAAGCTGCCGAAGTGGACGCACGATAGGATAGGCGTTGGACCCGCTGACCCGCTTTTTTGCCAGTCTGCGTTTGGGAGACGGATGGATGGGGGCAAAATTTCCTACCGAAAGAACCAAAACAAACTCTCACCTCCGATGGGTGGAAAGCGTGAATCTTTTCGTGTGTAGCGAAGAATGCGAATGGAATCTGGATAAATTTTAGCAAAGAGTATTCGTTTAGCTAAGTTTACATTCCTTGAACATTCTTATCGATCAATGTACCGCCATGCTTTGTTCAACATTGGAACCATAGGTGCCGAGACAGTTTTTGCGGTAAAAGCGCAGCTATTCAGCAAGAAGTGGATAATTGGCTCGGTTTCACATCGGTCGAGGATCTTCAGGATCCCCTCGAGGAACATTTTTACTAATTCCTCCAAAAGATATTTGAAGGATTATAGACTGATATAGCCAGTATGACCGGATGAAATACATGCACGGCATAAAAACACAAACAAATAGATTTTGACCAATGATATCCTTAAACTATCGCGAAACCACTCAGTTAACGATACAAGGCTTATAAACAAGTTCCCCAGAAATGATGTTATATGTTGGGTTGTTGCTAAGTTGCATTACAAACACTGTCCTCTTTGGATGAGGCTGGGTGTTTGGAGCATTTGTCATCAAAATACAACGCTGAATGATAATTTTCAAAATAATCACTTGAACTCACCTGCAGCTGCAGCGTCTCCTCGAATCCGTCCGGGAACTCGGTACAATTAGTATCCAAATTTTGGGATAGCGACGTTGTAAGATGATGTCTCGCATTCATCCCAATCACCATAGACCAAGCGCTAGGGTTGGACTACACACTAGACTTGGTGGGTGGGTTGGGATCCGTGACGATGTCCGTTGTAATCCGCGCGCGCGCGTGCACTTCCACTTCCGACAACACCCGCGGACACTGCTCAACTAGGCCAGGCTTCACTTACACGTAGTGGTAGCAGTAGATTCGCGCCGCGTTGATAAATTCTGGTTTCAATAATCCGCCCTAACTAATAGTGGTGATGCCCCACTAGGTGCTTCTTCCACACTAGGCCACACTCATTGGGGCTTCCAGCTTGGGGTTGAAATTGCTCCGGATTTGCACTTCACTGCAGCATTGCTTCACTATTTGCACACCCACACACGTCGAACCGAGGATTCGTTCACATAACACTACTGCCTTCTGATCCTTTGCTTCAGCCGACCAGCTTATCGATTTACTGCGACTCGAACCAATAGGTGGCCTATCTACGACTTTCAACAGCAATCAGCAAAGGATTTTCATTTTCTGAATCACACTCTCAACTGGGTCGGATGAATACTATGGGGGGATGAGAAGGGGGACGAAGAAATCGGAAAAATGAAGCACAAAAAACCATTGAAGCCTTTTTTATGTAAATTCAATTTACGTTAATTGCATCACGTAAATGGAATATTAATGCATTGGAGGCAGCTTTATTTTGGTACAAACTTATGAATGTTTAGTATACTCGTAACATTGAGCTTGTGCTAAGTCAACTAAGTACTCCTAGGGAGCTAAATCATTAAAATTCATTCTCACTTTTAAGATCAAACAACTATGATCAGTTATGCAGTTCAACGCCTATCTAAGGTTATTCAAGTACTCCTTTTAATTTTGGACTTGTGTAATAATTCCATTTACGTTAAATTCTATTTGCGTACCCTGACCCATTACATAATAAAAGGTTTAGGTGTAATCGAGATGAATCCAGAGCTTTGCTCTTGGGCTACGTTCAAAGGATAAGGGTGCAACTCGCGGCTTGACCCCCATAGCCCCCCTTCTCCTCGCGGTACATACTCCAATCAAGCAATAAAGCGGAAATCGATTCAGCCATGTGTGTGTATTTAAACAAGAGGAAAAATCCGTAACCGGAGCTTCATTTTGTACCGCTGTTCGGCGCTATTGACATTGACGCGATGATGTTTGACGGTTTTGTTGAATCGATGGCCATAACCTCTAATTCTTGTCGCGAACAGGGACAACGGTGCCCGTGATGGACACAGTGATATTGGGGACCGTAAGTAAGGCGTCAGTAAGTTTATATGGGAGGACGAAGAATTGCCCACCGACTGGTTGGATGGCCTCATCCGCCCTATCTACATGAAAGGGCACAGACTGGAGTATGCCAATTATAGAGGATTCCCCTGCTGAATTCGGCGTACAAAATTCTATCGCGCATCCTGTTTAACAGACTGCGACCGCTCGAGGAGTCCTTCGTCGGCGAATACCAAGCTGGTTTTCGTGAGGGCCGTTCGACAACGGACCAGATATTTAGCTTGCGAATGATCCTAGACAAATTCCGGGAGTATAACTTGCAGACTCACCATCTGTTTATTGATTTCAAGGCGGCGTACGACTCAGTGAAAAGATATGAGCTTTGGCAGATAATGTCTGAAAATGGTTTTCCGGCGAAACTAATTAGGCTGATACGTGCTACGCTGGATGGTTCGAAATCAAGTGTTCGGATCGCAGACGAGGTGTCAACCTCGTTCGTGACGTTAGACGGATTGAAACAGGGAGACGCACTTTCGAATTTACTGTTCAACATTCCACTCGAGAGTGCTATTAGGAGATCTGGCGTGCAGAGAAATGACACTATTATCACAAGGTCACATGTCACATGCTCCTTGGCTTTGCGGACGATATAGACCTAATTGGAATTGATCGCAGGTCATGCCTCTGAAGAGGGAGACAGCGAGGATAGGCCTGACCAAAACGAAGTACATGGTTGCAGGTAGAGATAGAGTCAGACATGGTGGTGTGGGTGCTGAGGTAGTGTTTGATGGGGATGTGTTTGAAGTTGTTGAAGAATTTGTTTATCTTGGAACACTTGTGATATGTGACAACGACGTTTCCCACGAAGTGAAAAGACGTGTTGTGGCTGCGAATAGGGCCTTTTACGGACTACGTAACCAGTTTAGGTCCCGCAGCTTGCAAACGGAAACAAAATTCGCCCTGTATAAAACATTGATTCTTCCGGTGGCTCTCTACGGGCACGAAGCGTGGACGTTGAAAGATTCAGACCGGAAAGCTCTCGGTGTTTTCGAGCGTAAAGTGCTGCGGGCAATACTCGGTGGGAAACTCGAAAATGGTGTGTGGCGCAGACGCATGAATCACGAGTTGTATCAAGTGTACAAAGGTGCGAACATTATCAATCGTGTAAAATACGGCAGACTTCAGTGGGCTGGTCACTCAGTGCGAATGTCGGAAGAAAGAATTGCGAAAATAATATTCAGCAGGAAACCAGGTAGAGGTCGGTGGCTTCGGGGAAGACCACGAATACGCTGGCTGTACGCAGTGGAAGAGGACCTGGCGACCCTAAACGTTCGGGGCAACTGGAGAAGTTTCGCCCAAGACCGACGCACGGTGCTCCCCTGACCGTTATTATCAGAAAAAAATCTCCATCAATTCTGTGCTCACCAGTAGTTTTCCATAGCTAAGCTGCATGTCTGGGCAAAATTTTAAAAAATCGTTGGGCCCGTTTTGAAGCTACGCCCTTTTCATTGTATAAGTCTACTAATTCAAAGGAAATCTGAGATATTCTAACGAATTTTCATTGGCCCATGATTATCAGAAGAAATATTCTATCAAAATTTGGTTCAAATCTAGTTTGTTTAGTTATTTGCAAGCTCTTGGTGGAGTTTTAAATGAGAAAATAGACAAAATTTGGAGTTACGCCCTTTTTGAGGTGTAATCTTTGAAAACACTAATTTTAAATAGAATAATTTGGCATTCTAATAGCGTTGAGCATGTTCAATTGTTTCCAATGGCACATTGCACTAACATGCCACAAAAGTCTTTTACTATCAATTGATTTTTCATAGTCTCAAGTGTGTCAAAGCATTACGGAGCTAATTTCATCATGTAATCAAATTAGTTCTAGTAGCACAATATTCTGGCTAGGTTGGTGAACCCATGTACTCACGATTCAGGTTTTTTCACGTGCTACTGATTGCTACCTGTTGTATATCGAAGCGAAGCATACGTCAAGAAGTACTATACGAGTTGAGTTTTCGGTTATGGGTAGCAGTGTATGGATTAAAATAAAATTAATGACGTAGAGAGCATCGATACAAAATGGAAGAAAATAATGCAAAGTTTAAAAAATCCGTTATTATTTTGTTTAATGGAATTCAAAATCGTAGCATTTACAGAGCTTAATTTTAAATGTTTGGCTTTGTCAGTTTGAAAAACTTTGTGTAGCTTCCAAGGTATGTTTTTTTTTTCGTTTGTGAAGGGTTGTAGCAGCTGGTGAGTCTTTACTTTACAAGCACAGTTCGTGATCGAAAAAAACAAATTACATATACATATTCCGTTTGTGTAGAATTCAAACTATATTGTGGTAGGTAGACTATCAGGTAATCAAAAGGTCCACAGAACAATTTACGATTTTCCGTTAACCAAAACTGGAAGTTACGTACCCAAGTAACCAGTAAGCACGATAATGCGGCACGGTAACAGCATTATATGCGCATATATTTCTCGGGGATACGACTGTGATGATTATGTTGTAGGTTATGGCCTTCAGTCTATTATGCTCAAAAACGGATTTTACGTTTTCATCCGACGTTTCGGACACATTTATTGTGCCTTTTTCAAGGAGTCTGTGGACAATGAACATTTTATGTTGTGTTTATGTTTGATTATGATGAGTTCACTTACTAACTGTGTTCCGTTTTCTCGTTAACATGCCCACAGCATAGGCAGCATAAGTCAACATACAGAATCTACAAGCAAGAGTCAGATAAAAATATAAACTAACAGGCGAACAGGGAGTGTTGGAGCTCTTTTATCGTCTCGGTTACTTACTTTGCCCGTTCTGGTCTTAACACGGGCGTAGAATCCGAAAAACGATCCGGGTCGCAGAACTACGATAAAGTTGCCTGTTTATCGCCACTTTTATTCTTATTGTGTGGACTCTTGCTGTGTTGATTCTGTTTGTGTCGTGTGTCTTATCTGTCTATTGGCTTCACTACACTTAAGTGTGTGCAATACGCCGGCATATGTGTTGCTCAAATTGTCTGTATCAGTGCGCTTATTGACTGTGTTGTGTGTGTTTATAATATGGCATGTTTCCAGTATGTGTAAATTCTGTTTCTTAAAACTAGAATCCACTATTTGTGTGCGATCGAACGCAAAAGTATGATGGCTGGCAGCGGAGTGATCTAGCAGCGCTGTTCGTTCTCGAAGTTGTGCTACCTCCAGGTCCTCCGTCGTCTTGCCTTCTTCCCACATGCTTTGTAGCTTGTTGGAACAGGAGCGGTGACTGGCAATCCTCGTTTGCAGCTTGTTTGTCGTCATACCTACGTAACACGCTGGGCAGTCTGCGCATGGGATGCTGTAGATGACGTTTGACTTGTTGTTTTTATCCTCCACATCTTTTACCGGCGGTAGAAGATGTAGACGACTTGATCTTGGCGGTGCCCAAAGACAAAGTTGAAGAGGTGAGAAGAATGTTCAACGAATACCACGACAGAATCCAGTTTACTGTAGAAGAGGAGAACGACCGGAAAATTCCGTTCCTAGACTTGCTTTTGGTTCGACAAACCGACCAAACAGTTAAGACTGAATGGTACATGAAGCCAATCGCCTCAGGAAGGTTTCTGAACTACCATTCCGCACACAGTTTCAAACTGAAAGTAAACGTGGCGACCAACTTCATTCATCGAGTCAAAACCTTCTCCACCAACATTGACCCGAACACAGCACGTGGCATCATTCGCTCCCAACTAAAATTGAACGATTATCCCCCCACAATCATCAACCGCCTCATCGATCGATCGAGAGAACGACGGGTCAACACCACCAAAAACGATGACGTCACGACCCCAGAAACAACCGTTTATCGATCAATGGTACATATCGGACAATTATCGGGAAAAATTCAAAAATTACTGAAAAAGGATTATCCGAATGTTACCATCAGTTCGAAAAATGCTAAAGCGGTAGGAAACATTTTACCGCCGGTAAAAGATGTGGAGGATAAAAACAACAAGTCAAACGTCATCTACAGCATCCCATGCGCAGACTGCCCAGCGTGTTACGTAGGTATGACGACAAACAAGCTGCAAACGAGGATTGCCAGTCACCGCTCCTGTTCCAACAAGCTACAAAGCATGTGGGAAGAAGGCAAGACGACGGAGGACCTGGAGGTAGCACAACTTCGAGAACGAACAGCGCTGCTAGATCACTCCGCTGCCAGCCATCATACTTTTGCGTTCGATCGCACACAAATAGTGGATTCTAGTTTTAAGAAACAGAATTTACACATACTGGAAACATGCCATATTATAAACACACACAACACAGTCAATAAGCGCACTGATACAGACAATTTGAGCAACACATATGCCGGCGTATTGCACACACTTAAGTGTAGTGAAGCCAATAGACAGATAAGACACACGACACAAACAGAATCAACACAGCAAGAGTCCACACAATAAGAATAAAAGTGGCGATAAACAGGCAACTTTATCGTAGTTCTGCGGATCGTTTTTCGGATTCTACACCCGTGTTAAGACCAGAACGGGCAAAGTAAGTAACCGAGACGATAAAAGTGCTCCAACACTCCCTGTTCGCCTGTTAGTTTATATTTTTATCTGACTCTTGCTTGTAGATTCTGTATGTTGACTTATGCTGCCTATGCTGTGGGCATGTTAACGAGAAAACGGAACACAGTTAGTAAGTGAACTCAACATAATCAAACATAAACACAACATAAAATGTTCATTGTCCACAGACTCCTTGAAAAAGGCACAATAAATGTGTCCGAAACGTCGGATGAAAACGTAAAATCCGTTTTTGAGCATAATAGACTGAAGGCCATAACCTACAACATATGCGCATATAGGGTAATCATTTGATGCTTGTCAGTTTTATATACGCATATAATGCTATTATAATGCCAGAAAAGGCGAAATAGCGTGCCATTATAATGCGAAGATATAACCGTGCTTCTCGGCATCACTAGTGCTGATATAAGACCACGTGAGAAACGTCAGTTGTTTCGCCAGGTTTTTCGGGCGAATATTTTGTGCTTTCGCGTACGCAGCCAGAGAGCTTTCGCGTATGCGGCCAAGCAGCTGGTACACGAGGTAAATAAATAAATGGATGAAAACGGAAACCTCGAATAGTATGCAAAATGTAATAAAATGATTGAGATAGTACTTCTCCGTATCAGACTTATTCATTTTGGTGGTTTTCATCCTTTTGAGGACTTGAAATTGCCACATATTGATCCTTGTTTTATGATGATGAAATTGCTTATTTTGCGTCTCGAACCTGCGACTCCTGTATTGTTGAGTTGTTGAAGTTCTGCTCCTTTGCTCCTTCGCCCACATAAGATGAATAGTATTGGAAAGAAAAGTGACCAATTTAAACCACCACTTTTCCCCGTCATAAAACCTGCAATTGTAGTAGTGAGAAGACTTATGTTTGACTCCCTCTCACCACTATATGTAAACACAAAGCACGTGCTATATCTGTCAAAACACTGGATGGCATTTAAACAGGCCCTGTATACGAATATAGAGCCAATATAGTGCTTATTTAATGCCCGTATGCATCAGGCTTAGAAGCATTAATGATGCTGTAATAGGGTTTCTATGCAGCGGAAGTGCTGTTATAAGGTGTGTAAGCATTTGTGATACTATTACAATGCATGTACGCATTTATGATGCTGATTAAGGGCTTATTATTAGTGCTAATGGTTACTTGGGTATCGATGAACAACTGTGTTTTATCATAATCAATATATCTTTTTTGAAATAATATCCTTTTACTTTGAATTCCATTTCCCCGAATACATGAAGACGATCACCGCGAGTTCCAGTTCCCAGAATGGAATTACTTCGAATTCCATTATCACGGGACAATGTAATTCAAGGTAATAATATATTTGGAACAATAGCATTCAGTTATGTTTTTAAATCAATTACACAAAATAATAACGCATATTTCATACTTCCCTTAAGCGTATTTCACGTACTGAGGCATGCTCTTTACGAGTTAGCTTGAAAATGAGTTAATTGATTTATATAATTCTTTCACTATTGTATTTATCCAGGGCTCTTATGTGTTTGTGTAATCGAAAAGACCGGAAAACCCAAAGGAAAAATTGTAGATTTGTGCAAATTCTAAATGTAGAAATGATCACAAACGATCACAAAAGTATTGACAGTGGTCTAGAGTCCTATAGTTTGACCAATAGTTCAGTACTCAGCGATTGAAGATTAACTTCGAGGGAATTCCAAAGTTTGCCGGAACAGCCGAAGGGGTAGCTAGTTGGGCTATAACAATATTTTTTGAGTAATAATAATGTCACAAAAATGGCTCCATAATGCCTTACAGCGCTTAAGCTTTTGAAAAATTAATTAATTGTCAAAGACTTTGGCGACATGTAAGTGCAATGTGTCATTAAAATAAACTGAACATGCTTATCGGTATTAGAATGCCAAATTAATCTATTTGAAATTAGTGTTTTCAATGGTTACACCTCAGAAAGGGAGTAACTTCAAATTTCGTTTATTTTCTCATTCAAAACTCCACCAATAGGTTATAAATTACTAAACAAATCAATTTTGAACCAAATTTTGATAGTATATTTCTTCTGATAATCACAGCCAATGAAAATCCGTTAGAATATCTCAGATTTCCATTGAATTAGTAGACTTATACAATGAAAAGGGCGTAACTTCAAAACGGGCCCTACGATTTATTTGAAAGTTTGCCCAGACATGCAGCTTAGCTATAGAAAACGACTGGTGAGCACAAATTTCATGGAGATTTTTTTCTGATAATAACGGTCAGGGGAGCACCGTGAAATGGTCTTTACATCTTTAACAAACAAACCTTAATTTCGGAAGTTATATTCATAATCTGAGCCTAGAGATTCAACAAGTGTCCTTGTCCAGGACATCATCAACGTCCTTGATGGAGAGCAACATATATTATTTGTAATAACACTGTTCGACAAAAAAAAATTTTTTGATGGGTCAGGGACGCGTTTATATAGGTCTTAAAGTGCAAGAAAAGTGTAGAAAGAGGCCGTTTTCAAATGATTTGCAGCAGCCTTGGATTATTTTTTGACAAAGTTTGAAATTTTTGTATTTTTAATCACAAAATGTATAATGTATAAATGTATAATAAGCAAAATATCAATATATTTTCAAATTCAATTATTCAACCATTGAATTTGTCAAATCAATATTTTTTAGCACTAGATCGCTTCAGAGAAACGTGCACCATTTCAGAAGAATATTGGCATCATTTTTATATATGAATTTGGAATGTTAACGATCATTAAACAAGCATGCTCCATATAAATACTACTTTTTTTCTATTTCTCACATCTGATTCATTATATAATAATTATTATAGGTTCAAGAAGACGCTTTATAAGGATTTGATTCTTAGCTCTATTAGATAAAGCAATGAGCAATGCAATTCAGTAACATTTGATTTCAACAAGGATACGACTACGGAAAATTGATGTTTCTATTATGTTTATATGGGCAGATTGGCCTAACAAACTCTCAGCAGAAATACAAAATTTATATAGGTTGGACACTGACATGTAAGTGGTCTTACATGCGCTAGCTGATTTATCAGGAGACGATGTCTGCAAAAAATGTGATAACATTGTTATTTGCGATTTCTTAATATTTCGATAGGTACTCATTAGGAATAGCTTACTTATCGTGAGATTCATTTTCATCAGAATATCCCTAGAAAAATTACAGAATAACATAAAATAGGAACAAATAATTTAGTAATCAACATTGTCACATTTTTTGCGAAAGCCGCTCAGGCAGACATGAGTTCTTTTTGATTTAGTTTGTGCATAATACTAATCATTTGTGAAAACTTATTCAGTGGTAACATGCCTGCTTCTTACTTGTAAGATGAAACAATTTCTGGTTAAACCATTTCCGATTTTTTTTTTATTTTTTTGGTTCTACATTTCAAATATTTTTCGGTAATTTTAATCAAACTTTCAGTTTGGATATTCAGAATAAATTTCTCAAATAATAAATAAATGAATAAAACACTTGTTTTTCTATGTCTTCCTGTTTAAAGAAAGAAAAGCAGAAATTACATGAAGTTTCGCAAAATTGATTATCATAAATGTGAGGATGAATTGCTTCTTCACTTAATCGAAAAGCATTTTTACTCGTTTAGAGGATATCGGAATGGGGGTTCATAAATGGACACGTTTGGCCTTAAATAGAAAACGAGTTTAAAATTAACCTTAATGGTCGACTTCTTTATGTTTCCAATATGCTTACTACTAAACTCATTTGAAGAAAACAACACATTGAACAAGAAACTAACGCTACATTTGAAAGTTTGATTAAAATTGCCGAAAAAAAATGTAAAATGTAGAACCAAAGAAAAATCGGAAATGGTTTAACCAGAAATTGTTTCATCTTACAAGTAAAAAGCAGGCATGTTACCACTTAATCAGTTTTCAAAAATGATTAGTATTGTGCACAAACTGAATCAAAAAGAGCTCATGCCTGCCTGTCCAACCTAATATGGTATCTCTAATTAAACTTCGTAAACGGTCTTCCATACTAATGTATTCACAAGGCCGAATATTGTCTCTAAATTAAAAAAAAAAATCAATCAAAACATCAATTTCTATGGTTTTGCTTACTAACTTGAGCTGAAAACATTACATATACGATAGTGGGGCCTTCCTTAGCCGACTGGCCTTCTTGGCCTTTGCAAATAATCTTTCAAAAAAACCCATTCACAAGGCCAAATATTGTCTATAAATCCAAAAATAAACAACCAAACCATCACTTTCTTCGATTTTGCTCAGGAGTTTGAGCTGAGTATGCTACATATACGATAGTATGCGCAACCCGGTCGATTTTCCTTCTTCATGATGCCATGTCGATAAAATGCACTGCACGCCCACGCTTCCAGGCGGCGCTCTACACCATACCTACACAGTAAAAAGTAAATTGGTATTGGTTGACGGTATTTTTAATATGTATAAATAATCGAACCAGGAGGCCCAGATAGCCGTAGCGATAAACGCACAGCTTATCCGCAATACCGAACTGAGGGTCGTGGGTTCGAATGCCATCGGTGGAGAATAAATATTTGAAATTTTCTCGACTTCCCAGGGCGTAGGACAGGTAAACGATTGCAAAAATGACCAATAGTTAATAACAGCATGGTGAGATGACCGAGGCGTATCGGCCGTAGCTCACATACGATAAACCAGGGTTCAAATCTCGGTCAATTGTTTACATCTTTACTGCTAGCCCCTATTATTTGTTGTTCTTATGCAACGGGACTGATGTCCATCCAAAATGACGTGATATTACATTTTAATTTTTGCTGTGTACAGCGCCATCACACAGTGAAGAGGACGAACGAAGCCGATTGCACGTGGAAAAGCTGGTAACCGTCGACGACGACGGTTTTTAGTTTCCACTTAGCTCCCATCGGGGTTGTGTGTTTTCGTGCGTTTTCCATTAGAACTTTTCCGTTTTTCCAGCAAGCACGGATGGTCCTGGTCGGAAGTCGACTCAGTTTTTGGCAACTAACAGTCCGTCGCTGGACAGTAGAGTGACCCAGTTCTTGGCTATTTGTTGGCAATGGACTTTGAGCGAACGAAAAAAAACTCGGTGGACTTGGCTGGGTTTGATGCCAAGATAAAGTCCGTATAATCAGAGGCTGATTGTTTTCCAATGACGGGAGACCGGTCGGAAGGACTTTTTATCCGCTATATCGATCGCTGGCTAATGAGGGATAATGGAAATCAAATCAGAGGCAGAGCTGAATCTATTAGATGGAGCGTTTGATATTGGATATGACTGTTATTGGACTAAATTTGATTATATTTGACATTCTCTTAGTTTTCAGCTTTGGGAAGCTTCTGTTGAAGCTTTGAGGTACTTCTGTTGAGGCATTGGAAAGATTCTGTTGGAGTCTTGGAAAGCTTCTATAGAAGCTTTCGGAAGCTTCTGTTGAAGCTTTGGGAAGCTTCTGTTGAACCTTGGGAATGCTTCTGTTGAAGCTTCAGGAAGCTTCTGTAGAAGCTTTAAAAAATCCGTAGCTTCCGTAGAAGCTTTGGAAAACTTCCATAGACACTTTTGGAAGCTTTCTTAGGAGCATTGAGGAGCTTTCGCAGAGGCTATGGGAAACTTCCGTAGATCCTTGGGAAAGCTTCTGTAGAAACTTTGGAACGCTTCTGTAGAAACTTTGGGGAGATTCTGTAGAAACTTTGAGAAGCTTTTGTTGAAGCTTTGGGAAGCTTCTGTTGAAGTTTTGGAATGCTTATGGTGATGCCTTGGGAAGCCTCTGATGAAGCATTGGGAGCTTCTGGTGAAGCTTAGAAAAAGTTCTGTTGAAGCTTCGGAAAGCTGCTACTGAAGCCTCGGGAAGCTTCTGTTGAACCTTGGGAATGCTTCTGTTGAAGCTTTAAAAATCCGTAGCTTGCGTAAAAGCTTTGGGAAACTTCCATAGAAACTTTTGGAAGCTTTCTTAGGAGCTTTGAGGAGCTTCTGCAGAAGCTATGGGAAACTTCCGTAGATCCGTAGCTTCGTTAGAAACTGTGAGAAGCTTTTGTTGAAGCTTTGGGAAGTTTCTGTTGAAGCTTTGGGAAGCTTATGTAGAAACTTTGAGAAGCTTCTGTTGAAGTTTTAGAGGGCTTATGGTGATGCTTTGGTAAGCTTCTGATGAAGCATTGGGAAGCTAGTGGTGAAGCTTAGGGAAGGTTCTGTTAAAGCTCTGGGAAGTTTCTAATGAAGCTTTGGGAAGCTTCTGTTGAAGCTTTGGAATGCTTCTGTTGAAGCTTTTGGAAGCTTCCGTAGAAGCTTTAAAATCATCCCGTAGAAGCTTAGAGAAGCTTCCGTAGAAGCTTTGGGAAACTTCCATTGAAACTTTTGGAAGCTTTCTTAGGAGCATTGAGGAGCTTCGATAGAAGCTATAAGAAACTTCCGTAGATGGTTGGGAAAGCTTCCCTAGAAGCTTGTGGAAGCTTTCAAAGAAGCTTTGGGAAGCTTCCGTAGAAACTTTGGTAAGCTTCTGTAGAAACTTTGGGGATCTTCTGTAGAAACTTTGAGAAGCTTCTGTTGAAGTTTTGAGATGCTTATAAAAAAAAGCTTCAGGAAAATTCTGGTGAAGCTTTGGGAAGCTTCTGGTGAAGCTTTGGGAAGCTTCTGGTGAAGCTTTGGGAAGCTTCTGGTGAAGCTTTGGGAAGCTTCTGGTGAAGCTTTGGGAAGCTTCTGGTGAAGCTTTGGGAAGCTTCTGGTGAAGCTTTGGGAAGCTTCTGGTGAAGCTTTGGGAAGCTTCTGGTGAAGCTTTGGGAAGCTTCTGGTGAAGCTTTGGGAAGCTTCTGGTGAAGCTTTGGGAAGCTTCTGGTGAAGCTTTGGGAAGCTTCTGGTGAAGCTTTGGGAAGCTTCTGGTGAAGCTTTGGGAAGCTTCTGGTGAAGCTTTGGGAAGCTTCTGGTGAAGCTTTGGGAAGCTTCTGGTGAAGCTTTGGGAAGCTTCTGGTGAAGCTTTGGGAAGCTTCTGGTGAAGCTTTGGGAAGCTTCTGGTGAAGCTTTGGGAGGCTTCTGGTGAAGTTTTGGAAAGCTTCTGGTAAAGCTTTGGGATGGTTCTAGTGAAGCTTTGGGAAGCTTCTAGTGCAGCTTTAGGAATCTTATGGTGAAGCTTTGGGAAGCTTCTGGTGAAGCTTTGGGAAGCTTCTGGTGAAGTTTTGGAAAGCTTCTGGTAAAGCTTTGGGAAGGTTCTGTTGAAGCTTCAAGAAGCTTTCGTTGAAGCTTTAGAACATCCCGTAGAAGCTTTGATAAACTTCCATAGAAACTTTTGGAAGCTTACTTAGAAGCGTTTGGGAGCTTCCGCAGAAGCTATAAGAAAATTCCATATATGCTTGGAGAAGCTTCCGTAGAAGCTTTAGGAAGCTTCTAAAGAAACTTTGGGAATCTTCTGTAGAAACTTCGGGGAGCTTCTGTTGAAACTTTGAGAAACTTCTGTTGAAGCTTTGGGAAGCTTCTGTTGAAACTTTGAGAAGCTTATGGTGAAGCTTTGGGAAGCTTCTGGTGAAGCTTTAGGAAGCTTCTGGTGAAGCTTTAGGAAGCTTCTGGTGAAGCTTTAGGAAGCTTCTGGTGAAGCTTTAGGAAGCTTCTGGTGAAGCTTTAGGAAGCTTTTGATGAAGCATTGGGAAGCTTCTGGTGAAGTTTTGGGAAGCTTCTAGTGAAGCCTTAGAAAGCTTCTGGTGAAGCTTTGTGAAGGTTCGGGTGAAGCTTTGGGAAGGTTCTGTTGAAGTTTTAAGAAGCTTCTGTTAAAACATTGGGAGTTTCTATTGAAGCTTTAAGGAAATCCTGTTAAAGCTTTGGGAAGCTTCTGTACAAGTTTTAGGAAGCTTTGGAAAGCCTTCACTTTGGAAGTCCTCCGGGCTTCGAGTTAGAATCCTTCGGGATTCAAGCCAGTAGTCATTCGGGCCTCGAGCCAGAAGTCATTCGAGCATCGAGCCAGAAGTCCTTCGGGCTTTGAGCCAGAAAATCTTATGTCTTCAAGCCAGAAGTTCTTCTGTCTTCGAGCTAGAAGTCCTCCGGGCTTTGACCCAGAAGTCCTCCGGGATTCAAGCCAGAAGTTCTCCGGGTTCCGAGCCAGAAGCCCTCCAGGCTTCGACTCAAAAATCCTTCAGGCTTCGAAGCAGAAGTCCTCCGGGCTACGACCCAGAAGTCCTCCGAGCATTGAGCTAGAAGTCTTTCGGGCTCCAAGCTAGAAGTCCTCCGAGCATCGAACACGAATTCCTTCGGACTTCGAACTAGAAGTCCTTCGAGTTTCGAGCCAGATGTCCTCCGGGATTCAAGCCAGAAGTCCTCCGGGTTTCGAGCTGAAAGTCCTCCAGGCTTCGATTCAGAAATCTTTCGGTCTTTGAACCAGCAGTCCTTCGAGCTTCGAACCAGAAGTCCTCCAAGCATCGAGCTAGAAGCCCTCCGGGCTCCAAGTTAGAATTCCATCGAGCATTGAGCATGAATTCCTTCGGACTTCGAGCTAGAAGTCCTTCGAGCCAGAAGTCCTTCAAGTCAGAAATCCTACGAGTTTCGAGCCAGAAGGTCTGTAGGCCTTGACCTAGAAGTCCTCCGGGCTTCGAGCCAGAAGTCCTTCGGGCTTTGAGCCAGAAGTTTTTCTGTCTTCGAGCTAGAAGTCCTCCGGGCTTTGACCCAGTAGGCCTTCCGGACTTCGAATACAAGTCCACCGGGTTTCGAACCAGGAGTCCTTCAGACGTTGAGCCAGAAGTCATCCGCTACGACCCAGAAGTCCTCCGAGCATCGAGCTAGAAGTCCTCCGTGATCCAAACTAGAAGTCCTTCGAGCATCGAGCATGAATTCCTTCGGACTTCGAGTTTCGAGCCAGAAGTCCTCCGGGCTTCGATTCAGAAATCCTTCGGGCTTCGAACCAGCAGTCCTTCGAGTCAGAAGTCCTACGGGTTTCGAGCCAGAAGGTCTCCAGGCCTTGACCCAGAAGTTCTCCGGGCTTCGAGTCAGAAGTCCTTTGAGATTCAAGCCAGAAGTCCTTCGAGCCAGAAGTTTTTCTGTCTTCGAGCTAGAAGTCCTCCGTGCTTCGAACCAGAAGTCCTGCGGCCTTCTAGCTAGAAGTTTTTCGGGCTTCGAGCCAGAAATCCTCTGATCCAGAAGTTTGCGTTCTAAGGTCAGTTGTAATACCATGATAAACCAGAAATATTATTTCGTATGTTTGTATTCAAGTCATAAATGAACCATACGGGTCTACGTAAGGTTGAATGTCAACCGATCATATCTATTCAATTGAAACTTCGAGCTTAAAAGCTTGTCAAATTAAGGCCTTGGATTTGAAACACAACAATTCGACAGAACATGCACACCTCATAGCCCATTTGACATGTCTACACCTAGTTTCTTCGAGCACAAGTACCAGTCATAAATCTTCACAAAAACTCCCAAACTCGTTGCTGTTATTGTGCATTATTGTATCGCAAGCGACAATCACTCTGTCTCTTCGATATCTAAAATACGACGAGTGACGTTTCATCCACCAGGCAAGTAAGAAAGCACACCGAAGCAACAAACCATGCACGGCAAGGAAACGTGGAAAATCTCCGAGGGGTGGCGAACGGAAAAGCTGAGCGGCGATGGGCGCCAAAGTATGAACCACTACCACCACCACAATAAAAACCATTCGCCATCAGTCCATGCTGGTCTGGGGCTGTCCGTCCATGCCGAGGCGCGTTTTACTTCCAACGAGAAAGAGCATGAAATAATCAATATACGTATTGCAGTATTTTATGATAAGCTCCAGCTCTTCGAGGCCCGGCAAGCAGCAAGACCCGTCCTGGGCCGCCGTAGAACAAGAGCCAAGAAATCCTTTACCTTCCTGGTTTCCTCTTTGTAACAAGGGGGAAGCCGCAAGTTGCACTTAATGATTACGTAATTAGGCCGCCGGATAATTATCGTGTTGTCGTTTGTCGCCGAGCCACGGAAAGTCAACTCAGCGGAATTGGAGCGTTGACGAGGAGGTGTTACTTCTTCCGGTCCCCACTGGAGAGGTTACACATGAGTAGTCGTCATTTGTCGTCTGGTTGCTGGTGGCAAGCTTCGTGCTTTATCGATCTCTTGTACGGACAGAAGCAAAACATCAAATGGATATTGATTATCTTCCACTCAGCTGGTAATTCTGTTTTACACACGTTCCGGAAAATTTGATTCATTAAAATTTTATCGAATCAACCTTCAATGCTCACTCCGATTGATGATGGTAATTAAATCCACATGGTCTAGCACTGTTGAAAATGTTGCCCCCAAAAGTAGGCAATGTGTAAGGGACGATGACTGCTCTCAGCGCTCACTAGATGGCGGTAATTAAATTGTTCACGTTTAACGTTGCATAGCTTCGCGTTTTTAAGATAGACCATCGGATGGTAATTCAATTTCTGTTACCTCCGGTCACCACTGCATGTCATCCCTAAACCGGTGCAACATACGGGAACGCACACTAAAATTTCAACTCACAAATACACACGCATGTCGAAACAAACGTCAGCATGTGTTTCGTTTTCTCGTTAGGTGTTTTCTTCTCAGGCTAGGAAGGGTAACGCACAAATCACTTAATTATTTCCCCACTGTCGTCATTTCCACTTTTCTTCCGTTACTCAACGAATACTCTTCTTATAGGTCTCGTCGCCCAATAAATCCAGTCGTTTGTTCTACAATGTGTCCTCCAAAACGGAATCAACAGTCACCTTCTTTCCATCCATTGACATCTATTTGCACACCACTTTATCGAACAAACTGTCCCCCGCACAAGGCCTTCTCCAACTTTATCGTTCCTTCGATAACTGGAACACGTCTCCGTCAATTACAACCAGAGCACATTCGTGATGACATTTGGAAAATTATTATTATTTCGGCACACTCCCCGAAAACAAACTGATAACACACAGGCGAATCGAAACAGCTCCAGTACTTCCACCACAGCATTACACTGAGGCAGCAAACGAAAAATTATTTATGCGACGACCGACGAACACGACCACATTCGGGCTCGCTTCCGTTCGGGTGTTCTTCGGTTTGCCCGTCCTGCAGTACAACACTCCACCGCCTTATTTCCACCTGCAGCCCCAAAACCTTTCCCCCTTCCAATGCCTTGATTTTGCACCTAGCCACCCCAAAGAATGCACTCCCGGATTTGCTAACAAATTTCTAGGCCCATCACTGACCTGCAAGACCGAATCTTCACCAAATAATCACCATCGAACAGATTTTTAACCGCCTGCAAGCACTCCCGAACTGCCTCGAGTTATGCAACTCGCAACGCACGACTTTCACCGACCGATTCAACGCTAATTGCAATCGAATTTCAGCTAGAAAACTCCGAAAATATCAGCTTGTAACTTCATCGAATAATTCTAGGTTGTCACACCGAAAAACTCCTGGCTCTGAAGCTGAACCCAGCTCCTGTCAGTGTCAAAATCCCACAACTGGCCCCAAAACAGGGCCAACACACGCACACCAGCGCATCCAACCATCGTGCGCCTGCATGGTAGGCAACACCAAAACATTGGCCCAACTGTCAAAATTCGGCTCCACGCGAACCCCAATCCAGCCCAGCATAATCGTTTCTCACGAGGCGACCCCCAGCCAGCCGAAACCGGCAATTGCTGACGTCGGCCGTGTGGTGGCGCTCGTGTACTAGGTCATCCCCTAGATGGCGGCCACAGATGACCGGGTAGACTGCCGAGGTTGGGGAACTGATTGGCAGCAATGGGGTGCTTCCAGTGGTCGTACGCGCACTGTAGTGGACGATGGCATAGGAGATTCCCCAACCTGCTGGAAGAGGGCACGAGTGTGCGCACTGAACAATCCAGGGGATTTCCAGAGGCATTGTTTCCCCTCGCGGAGCTGTCAAAAGAGGAAAGCGCGGGAAAAGGTTCGGAGCGCGCGAAATTCCATCATTGATGCCACGTGGTTACTTTGGTGAACACGTCATTAACAGATAGAGTCAGAACAAGGAGATTGGATACATGCATGTCTAAGCGAACACAGAAGCTTTATTCTATGACAAATCTTCGAGCTGTTAAGAGGAATACTTATCTATATCTATATAAATAAAAATGGAGTGATGTTTGTATGTCATGAAATGGCTTGAGAACGGCTCGACGGATTAGAATGATTCTTCCATAGTTATGTTCCTGAAGTGTTCCGACGTGTTTGTGTATATAAAAAGCAAATGATATTTAACGGGAAAGTTGAAAAAACAGGAGTGAACGGAACTTCCATTTTGCACGGAGCGTTCCATGGCGTTTTTCAACAGCCTACTTGATGGCAAGACGAAGTTTGCCGGGACCACTAGTTAATAAATAAAAACCGAATTTAGTACCATAATTCGGGGTGTAGTTGATCAGTGGGGAGAAGTTGATCATTTGATTCGATTTCAATTATCACATTTTCTGTGAAGTGGCATTACCTGAAAGCTGCTTTTGATTTTTTGAAATTCGTTTTTACATTCAAGATAATTATACCATGGAACCGATTTCTTAATAATTTTTTGATAAACTGTTGAAGGGTTTTTCTCCAAACAATCGACTATTGTTAAGGCTGTATGAAGACACCATTTAAATAAACTGTTTTATACATTCCAGATATGCTCTGTGATCCTAGTTTTGAATTTGCAATCATTTTTCAGAGAAAAAACATGTTATTTTTGAGAGCGAGTTGCTAATTTGAAGGAAAACTGCATACGTTTAGGCGTTAAATGTAATGTATTCTGTAATTCACAACATTCAACTCTAAAATTGACAGATTTATCAATAAGTTGTAAGATTTTTGCGACTTGATTCAGATTCAGTGACCTCCAATTTAGTGAATAGCGTATCGCTTTATTTTAGGAAACCTGTCGCAGTACTGCGACACTTAATTGATCAACTTCACCCCGGAATGAAAAACTTCACTTATTGATTTCTAAATCATATATTTGCTATTATGATAACATTTCGTCAAAATTACGTTTGTATAATTCGATAAACATACAACCAGTACATTTTTTAAAAATATTTATATGATAAAACATGCATTCTACTAGGAATTATAGAACAGAATCGCACAAAAGTGATCAACTTCACCCCATTTTACGGTATTATACCATTTGATTCCATTAGAGTTTGTATCTTTTGCTTTGATCTTATCAAATATTTTGAAATTTTATTTGTATCCTTTAAGCATTATTATGTTTTTTACGTCCGCTGTACACTCATTGAAAAATTCATAGAATAGGTATATTGTGTAGACTGTTTTTACCTCATCATCACGGCAATATAATCATATTTTGTTCAGCAATTTACACACGTAGCTACCATCTTCGTAGGTCTCAATAGTTTAAATGATTGCAACGTGATGGACAGTAGCGTAGATAGGGGGGTGCGGTGGGTGCGGTCCGCACCGGGCCCCGAGATCAGGATCCCTACTAACTTACTTATTTGGCTTTACATCAATTATCTTGATAAAGCCTCGCCAACAATATTTAGCCAATTCCCTCGGTTCATGGCCGCTTCTCTCCATCCTCGACTGTGACCCACGCTCTCCAGGTCCTGGTGTACCTGATCAATCCACCTAGCTCGCTGCGCCCCACGCCTTCTTGTTCAGACCGGATTCGTGGGGAACACCATCTTTACAGGGTTCTTCTTCTTTCTGGCGTTACGTCCCCACTGGGACAAAGCCTACTTATCAGCTTAGTGTTCTTATGAGCACTTCCACAGTTATTAACTGAGAGCTTACTATGCCAATGACCATTTTTGCATGTGTATATCCGTGTGGCAGGTACGATTATACCCTATGCCCAGGGAAGTCGAGAAAATTTCCAACTCGAAAAGATCCTCGACAGGTGGGATTCGAACCCACGACCCTCAGCTTGGTCTTGCTGAATAGCTGCGCGTTTACCGCTACGGCTATCTGGGCCCCATCTTTACAGGGTTGTTGTCCGGCATTCTTGCAACATGTCCTGTCCAGCGTATCCTTCCAGCTTTAGCTACCTTCACGATACTGGGTTCGCCGTAGAGTTGAGCGAGCTCGTCCTTCGCCGCCACACGCCGTTCTCCTGCACGCCGCCGAAGATCGTCCTTAGCACTCGGCGTTCGAAAACCCCAAGAGCTTGCAAGTCTTCCGACTCTTGTTGCTTCGCGTTTCAGGCGGGTGAACAAATCTGCCACCGTTTCATATTTTCTCCCAATAATATCCATGTCGTCCGCGAAGCAAACAAATTGTCCGGATCTCGTGAAAATCGTGCCTCGACTGTTAAGTCCGGCTCTCCGCATGACACCTTCAAGCGCAATATTGAACAACAGGCACGAAAGTCCATCGCCCTGTCGTAGTCCCCGCCGAGACTCGAACGAACTGGAGTGTTCGCCCGAGATCTTCACGCAGTTTTGCACACCGTCCATCGTTGGTCTGATCAATCTTGTGAGCTTCCCGGGAAAACTGTTCTCGTCCATGATTTTCCATAGCTCTATGCGGTCGATACTATCGTATGCCGCCTTGAAATCGATGAACAAATGGTGCGTAGGGACCTGGTACTCACGGTATTTCTGGAGGATTTGCCGCACGGAAAAGATCTGGTCCGTTGTCGAGCGGCCGTCGATGAAACCTGCTTGATAACTTCCCACGAACTCGTTTGCTATAAATGATAGACGACGGAAGAGAATCTGGGATAGCACTTTGTAGGCGGCGTTTAGGATGGTGATTGCACGATAATTTTCACACTCCAGTTTGTCGCCCTTTTTGTAGATAGGGCATATAACGCCTTGCTTCCACTCCTCCGGTAGCTGTTCCGTTTCCCAGATTCTGACTATCAGCCGATGCAGACAAGCGGCCAGCTTGTCCGGGCCCTTCTTGATGAGTTCGGCTCCGATACCATCCTTGCTTCTGATAGAACTGCCGCGTTTCTTGAGAACGGTACAGCAACTCCATCTCTTGGCATTCCACCTCTTCCAGGCGGCGCTTTTTGTCCCGGAATAGGCGGGTTTGCTGTTTCCGCTTCAGTCTGTATCGTTCCACGTTTTGCCACGTACCATGCTGCAGCATTGGAGCCTGCGCTGCATTCTTCTCCTCTGAAACCTCCTGGCACTCCTCGTCGAACCAATCGTTTCTTGAGCTCCGTTCCACATATCCGACAACGCTTTCGGCAGCGTCGTTAATGGCTGCTTTGACTGTCCTCCAGCAGTCCTCAAGAGGGGCCCTATCGAGCTCGCCCTCATCCGGCAACGCTGCCTCAAGATGCTGCGCGTACGCATTGGCGACATCCGGTTGTTTCAGCCGCTCGAGATTGTACCGGCGCGGGCGTCGGTACCGTACATTGTTGATGACGGATAGTTTTGGGCGCAGTTTCACCATCACCAGGTAGTGGTCGGAGTCAATGTTGGCGCCACGATAGGTTCTGACGTCGGTTATGTCGGAGAAGTGCCGTCCATCAATCAAAACGTGGTCGATTTGCTATTCTGTCTGCTGAGGTGATCTCCAGGTGTACCGATATGGGAGGCTGTGCTGGAAATAGGTGCTACGAATGGCCATGTTCTTGGAGGCGGCAAAATCTATCAGTCGTAGGCCGTTCTCTTCGTCAGCCGGTGGGCGCTGAACTTTCCAATCGTCGGTCTGAACTCCTCCTCCTGGCCAACCTGTCGATTTTCGAACGAATCAACGCAAGCTTCGTTAATTGTTACTGGTTAACGTTAACGAATTAGCGAAACGACGTTAATCGTTGATTAACGTTAACAACCCTGGTCGGAACCCTTGACGAACAAAACGGAGAATAAATTATTTGAATCCGTTGACCCGTTCGTAAACCATTCCATGACATACAAACATCATTCCGTTTTTATTTAGGTATATACAAGATATTTTAGAGATTGGTTTAGAGTGGGTCGAGGGCCCCGGGGGATCTTGGCTTTGGGCCTCCACATTTCAGGGGCCTTCACAAATATTTGTTTTGTTAGTTATTTGTCTTGTTAAACTGAGTCTTCTAATAACCAAACGATGCCCAGCTGTAAATACTTACATAGGCTCAATTTTAAAGATGTTGAGTCTAATTACGACTTGGAATTCAAAAATATTTATATTTATATAATACTTCATGAATTCTGATTTCAAATCAAATCTACGCAAGTTCGAAGGTCTCCAAAAATGTGGTGCATTGGTGAGCTTTTAACTTGTACACATTTTTACGATCTAAACCATTGTCATCCATTTTAAGAATGATAAAGAGACCTTTTGAATAGTATAAAAATAAGTTCAAGACTGTTGATTTTCAGATTTGAACGCTTCAGATATTTTAAAAATCATGAATTTTATAGAATAAGTAATCAAAATATTCCGATTTTTTATTTATTATATAGGTTGATGCAAATATAAGAGTGTTACCCAGACAACCAATATGTACGCATAACGAAAACACTTGGAGGCTTTGCATGTGCAAAATTTCACTTCTAAGATGTCTCGAAAAGGCCTTCTTTGTACAAAAATGGAGGCGATACACGTGCATATATTATGTGATGAACAATAGCATAAAACCTTCAGCTCGAACAGCGTCAATTTATATTAGAGTGTTTCTGCCTCTCTGTAGTAGTCATGTCGTCACTTGAGTGAGAACGACACGTTGATAGCCTTCCCACATCTTTACTCTTCCACAAACCAGTTGTTGTGGAAGCGATGTAGGTACGATAGGCAAACAGTTTCAACACTAAATAAATTGCACTCGCTCTTCTCGCGTGTGTGGTTAACATGAGATGGATGGATATGGGTTATGAAAGGGGTCCGCGTGGTCTGTAGGGATTTGAATTCTAAACTTGTAACCAACTCAGTTATTGGGTCACCAAGTGGCTCGGTAGCTTAGGTGGTAAAGCGCTCGTCTAGCATATAAGAGTCCTGGGTTCGAATCCCAGCCGAGCACGTGGATTTTTTTTTCATAACTTTACCCATAATTTGTCCATCTTCACCACCCGTAATGAGTTAATTAATTTCACTAAAATATTGCTAGTAATAATCAATCTGGCGTTTCTATATGTATATGTTAATTCATTAAGAGACTAAGAATTCCTACAAGATTCATTCTAGGAATTTATCAAGGTTTCAACCAAGAAATCCACTAAGGAGACCTCTGAACATTTTCCTCTGAAAACCACTCAAGGGATTTCTTGGCGTACCCTTGGCCAAAAAATCCCGTAGTGTTCTAAATAACTGCAGGCGATTATTTTACTTATTTCAAATATACCCCTTGAGATTTATCTGAGTATTTTTTTTTCCTGGTATTCATTTTAGAAGTGTGAATTTTCCAGATAATTGGAAATTCTGTTAGATTCTTCCTTCATTTTTTTCCAGCGGACCCTTCTTAGATTCGCTTATTACTACCAGCATAAAAGCTCAGAAACACCTTAACGATTCTACCAGTTTGTTCAAGAATTATTTTGAACATTCTTCATAAATTTCTCGAAGAGGAGTCTTATAATGAGTTTATCGAAAAATCCCAGAATTTAAGGAATTTTGACAGAGTTCCAAGAAAATATTTTTCCTTCTGAAGAATCTCTGCACATATTTTATCAATGTATATTCCACAACTTTCTCCAAGGATGCCTCTATGAGTTTCGCTGGGAATTCCACATTTAATAATATTAAGGTTCTATCCCGTTAGGCCGAATGCCGTTAGGCTGAAAGGGTCGTTAGGCCGAAAGGGTCATTAGGCCGATAACGGCCAATTTCTACAGAGTGCTTCTCAGCTTAGTGTTCTTATGAGTGCTTCCGCAATTATTATCGGAGAGCTTTCTTTGCCAAAGTTTCCATTTTTGCATTTGTATATCGTGTGGCAGGTGCGATGATACTCTATGCCCAGGAAAGTGAAGGAAAATTCCATTATGAAAGATCCTAGACCGACCGGGAATCGAACCCAGACACATTCCGCAGGGCTTTGCTTTGTAGCCGCGGACTCTGACCACTGGGTTAAGGAAGGAACTTTAGGTTATATGAGATAATTTCACAAGCAAACTAGGGTGATAAGAAATCGACTCGAAAAATTATGAATTTTGAAAAATCATGGGCTTTATAAATCATGCGGATCTAGTGCATTGATCCAAACATTGTTGGAAATCATGGAAAAATCCGAAAAATTCGATAATATTTTCAACTCTTTTATCGACTTTTCCTAGCCCCACTTTCCCCTATGTTTTTTTTGTTCAAGTTCAACAGTGTTGCCAGCTTTCAAAATATAATGGTATATATGATAAACCATTAGAAAAAAAATGAGCGCACTACAGTTTCCCCGAAAACTTGCTGAAGACGGGAACGAGTCAAAATTGGTCGATAAAAAAGTCGTATGTCTCAGTTAAAATTCATAATACCATACACACTAAAAAAATCTCATTTTTGCGGATGACGCAGTCATCGATACTGACGTAATTAATCATGACACAAATTGAAATTTGAATCAATTTTAAATGCACTATGACATAAACATGAAATCAAGCAAATTCAGTTCCGTTTGGAGACATGACCTGCTGTACTTTGACACTTGACTGGATTTTACAGCATAATGACTTAAAATCACTTGAACGATGGCTCCAACGCAGAACGTCGGTGAAACGTCAAACGCCATCGGAGTAAACACAGCATGCAGAAGGCAAGTGAATTTTTTCTATTGAGTCAAATCTTCGATGTAAATTCAGTGCGAAGAAATTAACTTGACAGCTTTTAAGTAAAAGAAGTGAATAATGAAGGGTTTTAAGTAATCAGTATTTATCATCGTGCCCGTGTTGGCGTGGAGCTGCAGCTTGCATCGACTTTATGGAAGATGTTCCTCTTGGGTCCAGCGATACAGCAATCAATCCTTCAGGATGAAATTCATTGTAAAATATCATATCAAAGAATAAAAAACGATGTGAAATGTGAAAATAATTATTGTAACAAGTGTTTGTTATTAATCACAATCAGTGTCCGAAAGAAATGAGCGGGAATATATTGAAATTATTGAGGTTATGTTGATATGTAATTATTAATTATGTCATGTTTGAAATTTACATCACTCAAAAAGAACACTAGTAAAATTACTACATTTGCTCACAAAACCACGAGTGAAATATAAAATCAAACGTAATATTGCGTCATTTTACTCGCTTTAATATGTCGGTCTTAAATGACACAAAATTACATGATTTTTTCGAAGTGTGTAGGTATACACTCAACTTTCAAATGCAGCATTTCAGGTTTTGTTTCAATGCATTTTCAATGAAAACACATCAATATGAAGTTGACCAATTTTTGCGCGTTCCAGTCTTTATTCGTCCTAGCTATTCGATCATTTGATGCTGCTAGCATCAAAAACGTGTTTCCTAAGCATCGATGAATGACAAACAATGCAAGCTTCAACTTTGGCGATGATTCGACTCAAACGAATTGCTGAAATAGTGTTATGAATTATATTAAAAATATTATCAGAGTTGAAATTTATTCCACTCAATCTGACTTATTGAACCATGATCTGGAAAGTCTTAAGTCCAACTGCTGTTAGGGTTGCCCGAAAACACGTTTGAATACGAGACTTCAGATCAACAAACGTAATCTTTTGAACAATTATGAATTAGGTTACACTAATGCAAACTCCAGGTCGGTCCAGGATCTTTTCGTAATGGAAATTTCCTTAACTCCCCTGGGCATAGAGTATCAACGCACATGCCACACGATATACGAATGCGAAAATGGCAACTTTGGCAAAGAAAGCTCTCAGTAAATAACTGTGGAAAAGTGCTCATAAGAACACTAAGCTCTGAAGCAGGCTCTGTGAGGACGTTAATGCCAAAAAAAATGTTCTGACTTTCATATTTTCTGATAATGCAACCTTAAAATACTTAATTCTAATCTATTGGATAATCGAACTCTACTTGGCACGAAAAATTGGAAAGTATTCGCCTCTGTTTCTTAATCAGAATGAGAATGTATCAGCGGATTATACAAGTGTTGACACACAGTGATCGACGTCAAACAGTGGGTGTTTTTTTTTTCCTTTCGTGCTTCGTTATCTTCCACGAACGATAAATGTCATGCGTGTTGTTTGAATGCAGGTGGTAAAATGGGATGAAATTATGGCTCGTGTGTCATTGATCGTTTAATTTTCCAAACTCTAACAAAACAAACAAAAAGTTCAGAAATCAAGTACCGTCAAGCCACCATTCACCGTGCATTTAAGGAAAATCTGCACTTCAAAAAAATATATTATTTTTCGAAATCATTTTAAGCGAATTAGAATACCACTATGAGGCGTACAATTATACCATAATTCAGTGAAAAATCTGAAATTAGCGATGTATAACAAAAAAAACTCAAAAATTATGTTTACATATGTATTGTTAAGGTCGCCTCGTACCGTGCTATGTTACCATTTACCGTGCACACTGGTGCACCATTTACCGTGCGTATAGTTTTCGTCATGATTTAATTTTGTATCTTGAAGAAACGTTGTTGGTGGATCAACTATGTCACTAGTAGTGTGCGCACTCAGTTTTAAGGGTATTCAAACCTGATTTTACAATGAAAGCCATATAAAGTTGAAAAAATGGCTAAATCATTATTTTTTTATTGAAATCGTTATAAAAGGTTTGACTGTATTGTCCAAACAATTTCATATTAGCTCAACAATTAAATATGGAGTTGTTAAATCACGACATAACAATAAATCCAATATTACCCAATAATATCTAACCTTTTACACTAATGCACGGAGGAGCCATATATATTAAAAAGGGTCCATTCACCGTGCATTTGTGTTTCGACTGAAACACAATAAAAAAATCTAATTTGCATAAAACGTCATGATTCATACGATGAAATACATGTAACTAGAAGTATCAACGGTGAAAACTTATTGAAATTTTGAATAATTTGATACTCTAACGTTAAAATGAAAAATGTGATTTTTTGGCGTTTCTACTAAGAGTTTTAAAAAATCCCATTATGAAACAGTATTGACATGATTTTGACAACTAGAACCAGGTTTTTCAGAAGGCTTCGTGACAAGAACTACTTCATTCCATCAGTTTTACCTTATATTGCTGACAAAAGAATAATTTGTGAAAATTGTATGAATATTCTGTAAGAATTTGTATGTGTGCACGGTGAATGGAGGCCGCACGGTGACTGGTGACTTAACGGTAGGCTTTCATTGAAAACAGCCGAGGCTCAAAATCGGCACGACCATTTGATTGAGCTGTCTTTCTTTCATAGATGTCCTCCAGCTGCCCCTGCACCTTCTCCAGCGTGTTCAATATACGGTCTACATATGGTTGAGGTACTTCCATTCCATTAAAATGTTCTTCTTCCATCATTGGCTATACATTTACACTGAGAAGTTAATCATGTGTATGCTAATGAAAAACTAATGAAGAACATCTCATTCTCAAAGAAGGACAATTTTCTTCTCTAAGAATAAGCTATAAGCGTTAGCATTAAGCATTTCGCACAAATTTGTAGGTGGTACAGTCCTGAACCATTGTATGAGGGTTGCCTTCTTCCCGTCCGTTACCAAAGTGAGAAGTTCGGGACTAACCTCTAACTCTAAGACAAGATTGACGCATCCTCCAATAGTCAATAGTGTCCTGGCTACGTCCTTGCGAAATCTGGGGAAAGGGAAAGGATGATTGATTGAACACCTACTTAAGAAAGATGCAGAGAACTCTACGACCTCTCATAGGTGTTACGGGATGTTGTGGAATGTTGATGGAAAGGGTAGTGCCATAGGATACGTTCGGTAAACGTTCTGGCTGACAAATGTTTAATATTTATGCATTGTTATCATGCGCTGCTGATCAGAACAAACTCATCAAATTCCTTTTTCAAAACTCCTCTGCAATCAGTCGCTCCACTAGCAATGATCACTGAAAAACTTTCTGACTTCTGCTATCACAAAATACTCGCTTTTCACTTTTTTGACAGATTCGAATTGTTCCACTAGCTACAAATTTGATTCCTTCGTCAAAATGACCCTTTTTGCATGGGAAACTGCCTATACTAGCTTCTATACTACTTCACTGAATCATTTGTGCTAAATACTTAACACGATACACCATGTTTCGGAGTACTTCTTAAGACTTTGTTTTTGGAATTTTTGACTATAAAAACACTTTTCACTGCCACACATCATTTCATTGCGCGAAGACCCTCTAAGAATAAGTTATTCTTCAAAATGAAACCTTGGGGCTGATTGGTACAATACTAATATTAGTTCATTTATGTTTTCATTTTCAGAAAAAGGCATTCGGCCAAATGACCCAAAACTATGGACCACGATTTGCCTCGCAATTGTTTTTTTTTTTGCTTGACCCTTCAAACAATAGAAGTAATAAACCATAGAAGTAGAATGTCGCTGGCGCCGCAGTAGTAACAGCTATATATAGAGAAATTTTTCAAATTATATCTAGTGAAATTGATGGAACACATGTGAAGAAGTTTAGTCATAGTAATAATAGAACAAAAAAAATCTGGAAGGGAATCCAGGAAGAAGCTTTGAAAAATATTATGAAGAATTATTGTAAGATTCTTCAGAAGCCTTCACATAGGAATCATAGTAGATTCAACCGTCTTTGGAAGCGTTCTTAAAAGATTTGCAATTGCATTATTAACTCTGTAACATTTATAATAACTACAAAATTGCAGAAATACGATCAGTAAAAACCTGTGAAAATTTTGAACTTTGGTTTTGCTGATGAACGTTTCTATGTTCATCATACTGTGCCTTCGATTAATTCTTATTAACTTTTATTTCTAACACAGTTTGATACAAACGGATGGTTTATTTATACAATCATCTTTTTACGGCTTCCTGGTCAAACGTAGAAAAAGCGGAAAGGTTATATAACTACCGTAATCCGGGGACAAATTGATCATTGGGGTGATTTTGATCAAGTCGATACCGAATAGCATCCCAAGCAATCAAAAGTACGGATAGAATGTCATGTTTTGGCTTAAGCAGCTATTTGAAAGACTATGAACAACCTTCTATGCAGCTCACTTTTTAAGTAATTAACCGAACTTTAGTTCACAAAGGGTTCGCTTATGCCACTGAAAAGAACGTTGTTCAGCCAAAAAATAAACTGCGATAAACTGACAAAAAAATACAAATAGCCAACTTTCGTGGCAGCCCATTGCTAGTTTTATTGGTAGAGGATAATTGGCATATTTGTTTTTTTTTTTCGAGTTGTATATATTTGTTGTGATACTTATGTCGAGACTCGAACTCGAGTTCGTTGCATTGAAACCATAGTGCTTACCACTGCTGTATGTACGTGTAGTGGAATAACACATTATTTTACTCGATATGGTGATTTCATTGATCGAGGCTATATCTATTTCCATAGGAACTTATTCTGAACTTGAAGTTCTCCTAATAGTTCACTTTAAACTAAACCGAACTTAAAAGTTTGAAAAAGTTCACGACGAGCTGTTTGTAAACTTCATAGTTTGACATTTCTCAGTCTGTTTTGATTCCCAGTGATGCTATAAATCGTTTTACTAATTAGACTACAAATAAAACTAGTCGCAGTGAAAAAGCATGTGAGGGATTCCACGGAGGCATGCAAGTCGATTCTGATCGACCATTTCAAAAATATCTGAAACTTTGCACAGTTTTTCAGTTCCATCTAAATCGTCATTTTCCGATATCAAATCTTCAAGTTGAGTCACGACTAACTTTTCAAAAGGGTGTATGTGAAAATGGTTCAAAAATATTCAAAAAGCTGCACAGCAAAAACGGTTCGTTCGATTGTTAGACAACTAAAGAAACAAAGTTAGACAACTAAATAAAGATTCCAAAAAAATACACACAGTAAAAAAAATTTTTTTTTGCATTAAAAAACATCATTTTTGTCACAAAAACTCAAATATCTCAAAACCCTATCGGAATACCAACGTAATTTTTTGAGGGAAAACGGTCCATTATATTAGCTATCTACCATAAAAATTTGGTGATGGTAAGCCAATAAACAAAAAAGTTATGACATTTCAAATATTTCACAAATTTGACACTTAGTGAATTTTTTTTTTCATTGTTAATTTTTTTTAGGACCGCAGTTTGTTGCTGAATTTTTTGTTAAGGGTACCACATGAGGTTAACAAGTTGTTTTCATGATATTTTATTTAATTATTCATAACTATTATAGCATCTATTAGAAAGTTAGACGCGATCCAGTGTTGTGATCTAAAGACTTGATAGTGTCATATTTTTTATTGTACGTAACTGAAGAAAAATTCTCTCAATAGTGTTGAAACCTTTTGATAAAAGAAACCTATAAGAAATCTAATATTGAAGACAAAAGCTACAAAAAAAGTTTTCTATACAGGTATACGACTAGTTTACCTGCAAAAAGTTTACCTCGTAGAGAACAAGGCGGGTCTATACACAGGTGATCTAGTATACGTAAAGCAGGTCGGTTTTCTCGGCGCTGGTTTTCTCCACAAAGTTAAAATCTGATTACACCTGGGTATAGACCCGCCTTGGTAGAGAATAGACTTTGTTAATCATATTTGGGAGAAAGCGAGTAACTTCAACAACATCAAAAACATGATAGGTACATACCATGAACATACTCACGAAAAAGCTAAAAATATACTACCACTATGGTTATAAAAGATTAATTTGTTAAATTTTTCTTCAGTCAAGCAAACGACACCAAACTAGTCAGTAAAAACTTAAAAGTGATTTTGTTTATTAAAATCTAACGAGCAACATGAGTAGTCGCTTTCTCAACTGTTGCAGGCCGTTTGCAGAAAAAAAGTGTTCGAAAGAGCTACGAAATCTCACCGAAAGCACCATAGATAAACTGAAAGCGGCTGGTTATGCTCCAATGTCTACATTGAATACAAATTTACGCATTTGTACGTCCTGCCGTTTAAACGTTGACAAACGGGCAATCTGTACATCATCGGTGGATCAGGTTGCAGGAAGTTCGAAAACAACAACAACTGAGGAATTACTAGATGCACCGACAACAACTGAGGAGTTACCAGAAGTACCAAGTGCAGATAGTCTTGCCACGGTACCATCAGCGACATCTGTTTCAACAAATCAATCAGAAGATGAGTGCATCCAGAAGGTCAACATCGAACGCTTCAACGAAGGGATAGCTGGAATAAAAGTGACTCCGATTAAATGGACGAAGATGGGTTACGTCAATTATCCCGAGAAAAAATACCGTGAAATCAACGAAGCTGTACGAAGAAACCTCTTCAAATTAGGACCTGAGGATGTGGAAAATACAGACTACGATGAGGTAATTATGAATATGAAGGAAAGGTTTTCGAATCTAGCCACGACAAGGAAAGAAAAATTATTGATTTTGTCGATGCTGCCAAGCTCGTGGTCTATTCAAGACGCCATTGATGAGTTCAAAACCAATAAAAATACAGCAAAAGAGGCAAAACAATTCAAAAATAAAACCAAAAATGCTAGGTCGAGTACTTCATTAACAGATGAGACAAAAGAAAAAATAATTCAATATTTTGAAGACGATGAAGTAAGTAGAGCTATGCCAGGCCAAAAAGATTATGTATCTGTAAAACAAGATGGAAAGCGTCAAGCAATCCAAAAACGATTAATGATGACTACTTTGAAAGAAGCGTATACACGCTTCAAGGAAATTAACGAAAATATTAAGGTAGGTTTTTCCTCATTTGCAAGCCTTCGTCCAAGGCAATGCAAGCTTCTATCCAATTCAGGAACACATAATGTTTGTGTGTGCACAACACACGAAAATATTAACCTAATCTTACATAGTTTGAAAAAAATCAATTTATCAAAGGATATTAAAATGTTAACTGGTAGTCTTTTGTGTGAAAATACAACATCAAATTGCTATCTACGATCTTGCTCGGATTGTCGAGATTCTTCATCATTGGAAAATACTTTATTCGCTGAGTTTGAAGAAAATTATATTGATCAGTTATCATTTGAGCAATGGGTGACCACGGATAGGTGTGACCTAGAAACTATTGTAAAACCTGTAGATGAGTTTGTGTCATTTTTTTGCTTGAAATTAGAAAGTTTAATTCCTCACGACTTTATTAAAACAGAGCAATCCCGCTTTTTAAAAAATACGAAAAATACATTACAAGATGGTGAATTTTTAGTCATTTGTGATTTTTCTGAAAACTATAGCTTTGTATTGCAAGAAGAAGTGCAGTCCCATCACTGGAACGTACAACAAGCTACAATTCATCCATTCATTATTTATTTCAATGGAAGTACGCAAATTGAACATTTTAGTTTTATTGTATAACGGTTGTTAAGAAAATTTTCCGGTTTGCGGTAGCCGCAGAGTTCTACCGCAGCTGTCAAAGTTCTACCGCAGGCTTTGAAATCATTCCATCATTGAAGCAAACAATTCAATCATAGTATGCTTGAAAGAGAAAACGCTATGAAAAATAGTAACAAACAACGATCATCAAGACGGTTTCCAAGGTATCATTGAAGCCTACTGATGATTCACCAGTGCAAATCAGTGATCTGACAGCTGCGGTAGCTTTTCGTTGCACCGTAAAACGGAAAGTTTTCCCTAAAATTGCAATAATTTCCGAAGATTTAAGACACGACTCAGTATCTGTAAATTTGTTCATTGCCAAAATGATTAACTTTTTACGCGTTGATGAGGATAAAGAAATCAGAAAGATATATTTCATGTCTGATGGAGCAGCATCGCAGTACAAAAAACCGTAAGAATTTTTCGAGCCTATGTCAATTTAAATCAAAGTACGGAATTGATGCAGAATGGCATTTCTTTGCTACGTCACATGGCAAAGGTCCTTGTGATGCTATTGGAGGAACCATAAAGCGCATGGCCACAAGAGCAAGTTTAGCCAAAGAACGTGAGCATCCAATTAAAACTGCAAAAGAACTATTTGATTGGGCGAATCGCAGAAAAGAAGAAGATTTAACAAAATTATTGTACGAATTAACGGCATCAGAGCTCAGCGAGCAATATAGTAACGCGAAAACGATCCAAGGAACCCAAATTTTCACTGTTTCATTCCATTGTTAGAAAATAAAATTAAAGCAAAACTATACTCGAACTGTACTGATAATGATGCAAAAGTGTTCGATATTGTAAAAAAAATTGAATAACAATAAATAAATAAATAAGTATTAATAAAATGTTTTCATGATCTCATAACGCATACCCAAATCCAAAACTTTTAAAGTTTATATATAACATTTAGAAACTCATCGATCATACTCTAAAAAAATATCCTGGTAAAAAAAAAATTATTTTCGTGTAATCTGTTAATTCATTTTAATTTATACATATATACATATACATATAATATTTATACATATACATAATATTTATACATATAATATACATAATACTAATGAATCCATGAAAACAACTTGTTTAATTCACGCAAGGCCCTTAACAATAAAATCAGCAACAAACTGCGGTTCCCGTAATAATTTACACCGAAAAAAAAAATTTTTTTCGACCAAATGTGAAAATTGTGACATGTTTGAAATGTCATAACTTTTTTGTTTATTGGTTTACCATCACCAAATTTTTATGGTAGATAGCTAATATAATGGACCGTTTTCCCTCAAAAATTTACGTTGGTATTCCGATAGGGTTTTGAGATATTTGAGTTTTTGTGACAAAAATGATGTTTTTTAATGCAAAAAAAAATTTTTTTTACTGTGTGTATCTTTTTTTGGAATCTTTATTTAGTTGTCTAACTTTGTTTCTTTAGTTGTCTACAAATCGAACGAACCGTTTTTGCTGTGCAGCTTTTTGAATATTTTTGAACCATTTTCACATACACCCTTTTGAAAAGTTAGTCGTGACTCGACTTGAAGATTTGATATCGGAAAATTACGATTTAGATGGAACTGGAAAACTATGCAAAGTTTCAGCTCAATAGAAAAAAATGAATTAAAAAATTTACCAAATTTTGGTGCTGTTGCTTGGAATCACTCATGTATAAATACTGAATAAAGGGCCTAATGTATATTTTGAGGCTGACTACATATTGGTTTAAACATATTAAAAAGTGAAATGAATATCGGTGAAAGAGTAGTTTTTTTTTGTTAATGTGTTGATGGTGATGAAGTGATGTGGTGATGGAGCTCTACGAAAACCTAGGCCGAACGAAAAGGCATCCACATCCATATATCTGAATTGAATAATCCTTAACAGGTACGTTTAAATAAATAATTTACCAAAAGTGAAAATGCAGTCAGAACCGGCTTGAGTTGAACAACACGCTGCTGTTTCTAGCACCGTACGATAAGGTACGTTTGTTGTCTAGAGTATACATAATGTTTTTTCGGACAGTTACGACGATGAAGTTAGGAAATTATAAAATTATGTGATTAATATTAAATAATAGCAGAATGTAAGACAAGCGAATGCTTAAAATTTATTTACCAACAAGTTTCATTAATTTTCCCCAATGTTTCAAAGAAGTTCACGATAATTTCGGTTTGTGGTTTAAACGAACTTTGTGTTCTATTAAAGTTCTGTTTAAATTTATTTGAACTTTCTGGTTTCTTTAATTTTAATTGGTACTTCTTGGAGAATCAAGTATCCTCGACATACCTACGTTCTTGTTAATCAGCAATAAAGTTCCGCGGAACCAAATCAGAACTGAATGTGAACTTTTGGGTTCGATTATTCAGTAATATCTGAACTTTTGGTTGCAAAATTTAGTAGATAGAAAAAAATCACATTCCAAATTTAGTAGATAGAAAAAAAAATCACATTCTAAAATATGCTCTATATAGCAATCAATTTCGCCCCAAAGTGTGATTTTCAATTTTTAATATTAAAACTAGTTTTATGAAATGTTAAATTTTATTTCATAAAACATTGATTACATAATCTGATAGAGATCAATGAAGTACTGATTTTACCGAAATAAATTTGACAATTTTTTAATTCCAAAGGAAAACATGACAAAAAGTGGTGAAATAGTGATCAATTTGCCCCCGGATTACGGTACCAATATTATGGTTCGTGGTTGAAGCTATCCTCATGGAGGTTATAAGTGTACTATTATTTGTTCATCGCCTTTTGCTAGGCGATCATTCTCGCACCGTGACATATCTACAAACAATTATCAAAAAAAAATCTGGTTTACTTCTTCTTTTTCTTCTTTTTGACATTAACGTCCTCACTGGGACAGAGCCTGCTTCTCAGCTTAGTGTTCTTATGAGCACTTCCACAGTTGTTAACTGAGAGCTTTATTTGCAAAAGTTACCATTTTCGCATTCGTATCTCGTGTGTCAGGTACGATTATACTATTGTGCTCTGCAAGATAAATCCACGTAATGCGATTATCTGAAAATGACGATATACCATCGCAGTGGTAATGAAAATCACCAAATGTTTCAGATTTAGCAAATTTGAAACATTTGTGTCCTTGAAGGACGAAAAAATCCAAGCCTGCTTGAATTTTGACGTTGCGTTTGAATTGCGCGCATATCTTCTGCGCGTTACCGCCGCCGCTGGATGTGGATTTAATATAAGCGCCGCAATATATGCCCAGGGAAGTCAAGGAAATTTCCATTACGAAAAGATCCTGGACCGACCAGGAATCGAACCCAGACACCTTCAGCATGGCTTTGCTTTGTAGCCGCGGTCTCTAACCACTCGGCTAAGGAAGGCCCCAGCTAATTTAATTTTACTTGTTGACAGTTGGAAAACAAAATTTTATAGAAATACACATGTCTTTTACGAACCTATACTAAAAAGTCAAAAGAAAAATCGCAGAAAGGGCAGCAGGTCGAAAGACAAACGGTCGAAAACACATAGAGTTAAATTTGAAAAAAAAATAAGGACAAAAAGTCAAAGTTCTTTTTGTAAAGAAGGAAAAATTTCCCACCTAGTAAATAATTTTCGACCTTTTGCCCTTTCAACCTTTTGTCTTTTCGACCATTCAAAACCGTCAAAAGGACGCGTTTTGTGTTTCGGCCTTTTGCCCCTAAACCGTATGACACGGGAGAAGATTAATTCATAATCACATATTTATTAGTCCAACATGGATCGAACCGATTATCCATCCCGGTCACCATCTGTATGGTTTTGCTCTACAGTCAAGGGACATTATCACAAGATGTACAAACGTGTGTACATCATGAATTTCATCCAAAAACGTTGTTTTTATAACATCGTCAAGGCATTTGCGCACAATTTGTACGATGCAATCGAACACAAAGAGGCGCACCATCTTCCGCATCAGAACAATCCCAAAACCATCCAAGGGCCATATTTTTTTTCATTCTACCTGCCCTCTCTCGCGCTAAACGTAAACCCAACTGACCGACTGACTGACATTGTTGACGGCATTATGCATTGTAATACCTGGTGCTAATCCTGTTATGTTATTATAGGCAAACGTTCTTCTTAACGATTCGTGCTGTTTCGTCGATTCCCTCATTCCTCCAGCAGCTCGATGGTGCTTTGTTTTGCGATTTATCGGCACATGTAGCTTAAGCCTTTTTGTGCTAGCACATACCGTTTCGTGTGCATTTTCAAGTACCTTCGTTTTGCATTCCGTTTTCTTTTTTTTTCTTAACTTCTGCTAAGAGTCATTTAGGATGTAATTTTCTTTTCACCAAAGCTATTCACGCCTGCATACGGCATTGTTCTCTGGGGCTGTAAGCTGAACAAATATCTTACGCGTCAAGTGTCGACAATGGATCGGATTTTGGAGATTCCTCTATGTAACTGCTTCCTGGAAATGAATTTCAAGTAACTGCAAGTGACCGTCGGTTTTGGATTCGGAAACATTGTGAACCATGGCAAAAGCAGATAAATTACGGAACAGATACGATCGCTAGTCGCATGGCATCGTACCAAAAAATGGCAGGAAAATAATTCCATCTTCATACACCCATACATTACACTAGGCGATAAGATCGAGTCTTTGCAATAGATCTATTAGGATTCTCTTCTACTATATCAGGTGTTTCTACAACAAAACATTGATCATTCGAAATCACAAAGTAGAATGATACTCCAATAAACCCCCCATAGTTTTTTTCTTATAGGAAACAGTTCGATTTATATATCTTAATGAATTTCTTTCAATATATGGAACCTTGCGATCACACTTTTCCCAAAAAGTTAACGTGATATAATAAATCTGTCTTCGAGCTAATCAACCTTGCTTATCTTTTAAAAACATTCGAATCATGGATTTCCATGAGCAGATAAAATCAATTATTCTGAAAAAAAAATCAAATTTCCATGAAAATATGATAAAATTGTAAAAAAAAAACTGTACGTGAATATTCTGAGAACATATTCAAAATTTATTAAATATGTTTCAAATGGTCAAAGTGTGTAAACCAGTGTTCCCAGTGTTATCCATCTCGTAACACTAGCAAAGTTGCCATAATTCCGCGAGTTTGTCTCCAATAAAATCCCAACAATTCGGCATGGTTACATTTTTTCCATCACAATCTTCTAACGGAAAAGAAGCCAGTGTCAACGTCAGGGAAATTTACTGTTAAACTTTATTGACCAGGATATTTCAACGTTTTGCAATTGTTTCTAACACGTCTCGATTTTATTAATGAATTTTAACTTTGTTTCTGGTCACGTCACGGTGCAATTTTTCCTTTTCCATAATAAGGTCGACTCTGTACGAAAGCAGCCGAAGGATAGTTGTTAGAAATTCGTTCCGCCTTAATTTCTTCCTCTCTTTTTGCTTCAAACCGAATGAACAGCCGACCACCCTCCTTGCGTTTGCGTTTGATTTATTCTTCCACTTCATATACTGAACTGGCGCGGAATCCAGTCCCGTACCCAAAACAGCAATTGCGTACACTTCTGTGCAAAATTATAGATCCACCTGCTCAAAAACATACACTAGTATGTTGTTCATATCTCTGCTATTACAGTTCAATTGATATCAAATATGGCGCATTCGCATTTATCTTACTTCAAAGGTATTTTGGCAACAACATTTTTTGAATTTTGTTTACTAAGTTTTAACTTAAAGTTGTGACATTTTCCAAAAGTTACACTGCAGAAACATGACTAATTTACTCAGCATTGGATCGACCAACATTTCATATGCTTTTTGGGGGGTGAACCCAATCTTTGACACGGGAGTGTAACCAGGACTCCGAATCGATAACCGTGAACTCTTTCCCCGTGTTTCCGCCGTTCTTGTTCCGTATTCTCAACGTTATTATCACAATCCCGATCGGACTGCTGGTTATACAATGTGCATAATGTCATTCCGTATGTGAGTATGTTGCATTATTATGGCCCTTCGAAGCTTTACCGGAGAAGAAGGAGGCATGAGTTCTTAGCATTTTTTGCTATTCTCGTCCTTCTTCGGTACATTTGTTTCCAGTTTCTCTGGGTTATCGTTGCACGGTGGTTGTTACATCATAAATGGTGCAGTCTGGTGCCAAGAAAATTATAACAATCACCCACTAACGTGGGAACCCAGAACTCTATCCAAGCCGTAAGGTATGCGAAGGAAAAAAAGTTCTTATGAGGTGCTATCATGATGTTACATAATCGTCAAATACTTTTCACGTTTAAAATTTGGGCTGACGAAAAATTGAAGCTCGGTTTTCAACAAGAGGAATTCCAAAAGGTTCCGCAGATATTGCATACAATTCCCATGATATTCAATGGTTCCTAGAAGTTCACAATTAGTTTTCAAGGAGTTCTCATTCGTTTCCAGGATTTTCAGTACTTTCCAGGGATTACAAGGAGGAATCTAGAGATCCCAATGAGCTCCCATGGATTCCACAGAGTTTCCAAAGGGTTTCCGATTCCCAGGTACCTATTTCTAAGACATGTCAATGGGATCCATATGCGCACAAAGGTTTTCATGACTTCCATGAAGTGTCAAAGTGTTGTCAAGATGTTATGGGTATACAATGTTCCTTTAAAGTCCAAAGAGGTTTGGAGATGTTCAAGGTCCAATTGATTTACTCAAATTAGAAGTAAAATTTGTACACAGACACCTAAGAAGATGACTGAGGAAGTGGGTTTGGCATACAATTTCATCGACCTACTAAAAACAGCAGCATCATTTGCATGGAGATGGACATTGATATGGCACATCAACCTTACAAATACAAATAGCTTTCGTACGATTTTCGTGAAAACAGGTACCGTAAAACGGAGTAACTTTGATAATGCATGTAACTTTGATAGTGCGAGACCCAAAACAAACTGAACGAAACAACAAAGTTTCTGTTAATCAGTTAAGCAAAACGAATGCAAAAGTAAAAAGTATTAGTATGGCACTTCACGTCAACGCTATGTTCGTTGGAATCAAGTATTTGATGAAGCCATAATGAGTTCGTCACTTATCCTTGATAGCCATGTTGTATTCATTTTCATTTATTTAGTTAACATCTAAACAGATAACACTGACTCAACAATTTCACGCCACAATACTCGGTTCGTGGCCGCATCTCTCCATCCTCGGTTCTGCCCCACGCTCGCCAAATCGATATGCACTTGATCCGCCCACCTAGCTCGCTGCGCTCCAAGCCTTCTTGTACCAACCGGATCCGAAGCGAACATCATCTTTGCAGGGTTGCTGTCCGGCATTCTTGCAACATGTCCTGCCCATCATATCCTCCCAGCTTTGGCCACCTTCTCGATACTGGGTTCGCCGTAGAGTTGGGCGAGCTCGTGGTTCATCCTTCGCCGCTACACACCGTTTTCCTGCACACCGCCAAAGATCGTCCTAAGCACCCGACGTTCGAAGACTCCAAGTGCTTGCAAGTCCTCCTCGAGCATCGTCCACGTTTCATGCCCGTAGAGGACTACCGGCCTTATGAGCGTTTTGTACATGGTACATATGATGCGGTCGTGAATCTTTTTTGACTGCAGCTTCTTATGGAGGCCATAGGCTAACGATATTGTAAGCCGTCAGCAAGGATCCAAGGTAGACGAACTCGTTGACCACCTCGAAAGTATCTCCGTCTATCGTAACACTGCTACCTAGGCCAGCCCTGTCGCGCTCGGCCCCGCCAGCTAGCATGTACTTTGTCTTGGTCGCATTTTTTTTTACTTTAATTGTTCATTAAGACACATAGTCAGATGAATTGACAAATATACAAATACAAATACAAATTCACCACTAGTCCAACTTTTGCAGCCTCGCGTTTCAGGCGGGTATACAGGTCTGCCACCTTTTCAAATGTTCGGCCGACGATGTCCATATCATCCGCGAAGCAAACAAATTGACTGGATCTCGTAAAAATCGTACCTCGGCTGTTAAGCCCGGTTCTCCGCACTGGAGTGTTCATCCGAAACCTTCACAAAATTTTGCACACCTTCCATCGTCGCTCTTATCAGTCTCGAAAGCTTCCCGGGAAAACTGTTCTCGTCCATGATTTTCCATAGCTTCTTCTTCTTCTTCTTGGCATCAACGTCCCCACTGGGACAGAGCCTGCTTCTCAGCTTAGTGTTCTTATGAGCACTTCCACAGTTATTAACTGAGAGCTTTCTTTGCCAAAGTTGCCATTTCCGCATTCGTATATCGTGTGGCAGGTACGATGATACTCTATGCCCAGGGAAGTCAAGGAAATTTCCATTACGAAAAGATCCTGGACCGACCGGGAATTGAACCCAGACACCTTCAGCATGGCTTTGCTTTGTAGCCGCGGACTCTAACCACTCGGCTAAGGAAGGCCCCATTTTCCATAGCTCTGCGCGGTCAATACTGTCGTATACCGCCTTGAAATCGATGGAAAGGTGATGCGTTGGGACCTGGTATTCACGACATTTTTGGAGGATTTGCCGTACAGTAAAGATCTGGTCCATTGTCGATCGGCCGTCTACGAAGCCGGCTTGATAACTTCCCACGAACTCGCTTACTCTAGGTGACAGACGACGGAAGATGATCTGGGATAACACTTTGTAGGCCGCATTTAGAATGGTGATCGCCCGAATTTTCTCACAATCTAACTTGTCGCCTTTCTTGTAGATGGGGCATATTACCCCTTCCTTCCACTCCTCCGGTAGCTGTTCTGTTTCCCAGATTGTGCCCATCAGCCGGTGTAAACAAATGGCCAGCCTCTCCGGGCCTATCTTTATGAGTTCAGCTCCGATACCATCCTTACCAGCAGCTCTATTGTTCTTGAGCTGGTGAATGGCATCCTTAACCTCCCTTAAAGTGAGGGCTGGTTGGTTTCCATCCTCCGCAGTACCGACAAAAGCATTTTCTCCGTTGCCCCGACCTTCATTGCCTGTGCTCTCAGCGCCATTCAGGTGTTCGTCGAAGTGCTGCTTCCACCTTTCGATCACCTCACGCTCGTCCGTCAAAATGCTCCCATCCTTATCCCTGCACATCTTGGCTCGCGGCACGAAGCCGTTGCGGGATACGTTGAGCTTCTGATAGGACTTATGCGTTTCTTGAGACCGGCACAGCTGTTCCATCTCCTCGCACACCGTCTCCTCCATGCGGCGTTTTTTCTCCCGAAAGAGGCGGGTCTGCTGTTGCAGTTTCCGTCTATAACGTTCCACGTTCTGCTGGGTCAATGCAGCCTCGAGGCGCTGTGCGTATGCCGCTGCGACATCCGGTTGCTCAAGCCGCTCTAGGTCATACCGGGGCGGCCGTCGGTACCGTACGTTGTTAACGACGGAGAGTTTTGGGCGCAGTTTGACAATCACCAGATAGTGGTCAGAGTCGATGTTACCGCCACGATAGGTCCTGACGTCGATAATGTCGGAGAAGTGCCGACCATCAATCAGAACGTGGTCGATTTGTGATTCTGTCTGCTGTGGTGATCTCCAGGTGTATCGATATGGAACGCTGTGCTGGAAGTAGGTGCTACAAATGGCCATATTCTTGGAGGCGGCGAAATCAATTAGTCGTAGGCCGTTTTCGTTCGTCAGCCGGTAGGCGCTGAACTTTCCAATAGTCGGTCTGAATTCCTCCTCTTGGCCAATCTGAGCGTTTAGATCTCCTATGATGATTTTGACGTCGTGGCTTGGGTAACTGTCGTACTCGCGTTCGAGCTGCGCGTATAAAGCATCTTTATAATCACCAGTGCTTCCGGAGTGAGGGCTGTGCACGTTTATGATGCTGAAGTTGAAGAACCTCAACTTGCACATTCTCTCATTGAACGGCCACCACCGATCACGCGCCTCTGCATATCACCCATCACTATAAAAGCTGTTCCCAGCTCGTGTGTGTTGCCGCAGCTCTGGTAGATGGTTTGGTTTCCTCTAAACATTCGCACCATTGATTCCTTCCAGCACACTTCCTGCAACGCTACGATGCCGAATCCGCGGTTCTTCAGCACGTCGGCGAGTGTGCGTGTGCTCCCGATGAAGTTGAGAGATTTACAGTTCCACGTACCGAGCTTCCAATCGCTAGTCCCTTTACGTCGCTGTGGTCTTCGCCAATTGTCCCGGTTCGTATTCTCTCGTTGATTATTCGTTGCTTGATTTTTTTACGACTGGCTTGCAGGGCCTGAAAATAACCCCCTAGAATTCCGGAGGACTATTCCCCCTAAATGTTCGGAGGACCGTAGTGCACAGTTTAGCTTAGAGTCCTTCGATGGCACTAGGACGGTGATCAGCCGCCACTGACATGGTGAACAGACGCTGTTGTGAGCCGCTCCTAACATGGAGTACAGACGCTCAAGGTTTTTTTTTTTTATTATTTATTTATTCATTTATTGAAGCAGGGAAAAACCCCAAGGAGTGTAACTGTCTCAGATGTTACTTCTCCTTGAGGCACAAAACCTGCTTGTCTTTTCAATAATACATACAAAGAATTTTATTCCTACTAGCTAACCCAATGAACATTTTGTTCTTTGAAGGGTAGGCTAATGATTTCTATAATATGTAGCAACACTGTAATTTGAACTTATTTGTTAATCTTTAATAAATTATTGAGTGTACCGCATTAAATTTTCACTTAAGTATTGTTTTAATCTTTTTGTAAACAATCCCATATTTGGAATTTTTTTTATATCATCCGGCAAATTATTATATAGGGTTATTCCAGCATACGTAATTCTTTTCCTGCCATATTCTGTTCTAATTCTATGCCTTTGGAAGTCGTTAGACTGCCTAGTATAATGGCTATGATTTGGCCTAGGAATTATTTGATTCGAATGAGTTCCTGTAATTTTAGTAATTTTATAAATGTAAACAATTTGTTTGTATTCGTGTAACCCGAGCAAAGGAAGTATATTTTTTGCTTTTTCCATGTACAGTTGAGATTTTGAAAAGCTGTAAGGTAATTTATAAACATTTCTTAACGCCTTGTTTTGAATGATTTGAAGTTTGCGTATAGTTGTTTTTGGAGCAGATCCCCAAATACTAAGTAAATATTGTAATCTAGAGTGTAAGTGTGCAAAATATATCTTCAACAAAACTTGTACTGGAACAAAATACGAGATTTTACGCAGAATGCCGCATAATGGGGACAACTTTTTCATTAGGTGTTCTATGTTTGCAGGTGTTGTAGGTTTGCAGAAGCAAGAGCAAAAGCAAACCCCCCCGTCCCTGTCAGCATACGACCAGAGTTCCCACCGGGCGTTGGTTACCCGATCTTCCCTAAGGTTACTCGTATCCCGGCGAGTACTGCGAGGAGGTAGGGATAGGAGTTGCTGGGCAAGAGGCTAAGGACCGCACAGAGGGGTCTATTTTATTCCTTCAGGTACGCGAGGTACGCCATGCCAAGCCATTTACCAACCAAATTCTTAAATGTATCCTAAGGTAATATATTGAGTAAATTCTAAAGACATTTAATCACAGGACTGCATTGATCCACATTTAACAAATTTTATTTGAAAAGATACGTGGCATTTTCACAATTACTATTTTATTTACAAAAATCCTAAGCTGATTAAATAATTCAGTTCTCGGTTAATACTGTTGTTCCAAGAAGTAAAACTCCGAATCGAAGACAAATAACATCTTCCTGTGCAGCGTAAAAGTGAAAAAATAAATTCCCCACGTATCCATCCATATGTGGCGTGAGACGAGTATTTGGGCACCAAGTGTGTAATATCAAATCATCCCGCACTATCCAGTTGCCACTCTTCTCCATCTGAATGCACGCACTGCGAAACACTACAGAAAGCTATACTCCACGAAGGAGGGTGGAGGGGGTGGATCGCAGGACCAAATTGGCTCGTCGTATGTCCATCAGTTTCACATTCCTAATCGAATATCCTAGCAAGCGAATGGTTTCGTCGCTTCCGGTGTGGCTTGGCTCTTGTGCTAACACACCACTATGGGCGATCAGGTGGCTAAAAATCGAAAAATCGAAGAAAAAACTTCTTTTGGAGGAGTTTTCTTGATAGCCAACGGAATTAGAATCAATCGTGATAACCAATTACTTCTTCTTCTTCTTCTTCTGCTTCTTCTTGGCATTACGTCCTCATTGGAACAGAGCCTGCTTCTCAGCTTAGTGTTCTTATGAGCACTTCCACAGTTATTAAATGAGAGCTTTCTTTGCCAATGTCTTGTGCCATTTTCACATTCGTATATCGTGCGGCAGGTACGATTATACTCTATGCTCAGGGAAGTCAAGGATATTTCTATTACGGCAAGATCCTGGACCGACCGGGAATCGAACCCAGACACCTTCAGCATGGCTGTGCTTTGTAGCCACGGAATTTTCATGCAAACTTTGGATGGTTCGTCACTACAAGTGTTGACATAAACCCTTATTCCTGTTTCATATATTTTCAATATTCACATACTTTCTTCACATAACTTAATGTTTTACCAATATCTACAAATATCTTTTCACCGCGAGGCTAAAATGCAAAACTGCCCATAGTCCACACCACACTGGGAAATGCCCAGTTTCTTTCTCGTCGTCTTATCGAGGCGCAAGGAGCCAGCGAGGACGGGAAACGAATGCGTGCGATATCGGTTCTATCTACGATTGCGAGCCAAAGTGCCGCGCCTTATGGTTCGATTTGTCCTCAGCGGTCTCGTTCACGCTTTTCATTATCCTCTCGGGTAGAATGGCACTGTGAAAAATAATCAAATATTTCGATGGGACCCGTTTGACTTTTGTGGGGGAGGTCATTTTCCATGGTGTACGCTTTTTCTTTTCTCGATTGGGTGTGAGGTACAGATTGCGTTGATATTTTCTTTCCGATGAGATCAAGTTGATGGCAACATATTCACAGCGTGTCTCCATCATACATTGAAGCATAGCATAATGGTATGAGAGGGAAGAAGAACAGCGCATAGATGGAAATTGTGAACTGTGAATGATATTTATATGGTTGGAGTTATTGATGCCGGCAACACTTGGAAAAGCGAATTGATTGAATTTATGAAACGCGTACGGTCACAGTTGAGTCACCTAGTTAAGTTGGAAATTACTTCACGTCTCCACTGGGACAGAGCCTGCTTCTCAAAGCGTTCTAAGACCAATTACACAGTTATTGACTGAAAGCTTTTTTTGATAATATTGTCAATTGTAGCATTATAGCCCCGGACGTTACCACAAGGCTGAGATAAGAACTTGACCTTAATAAATCTGACTCTAAGCTTAGCTGAGCTTAGACTGACTACACATAGCAATGGTTGCTATTCCGTGATTGACCGAATTCAGCGAAAATGCACAAAGAATCAACTAGAATTTCGGCTGGGATTGGCCATAATCTTCTTCAGTGTGCATAATTCAGTGCCTCTATTTATACAGGGTCAATGACGGCGCCGGCCACGTCCTTGCAGTCAGCTGGGATTGGGGGAAGGAATGTTAGTGTGTAACCTTTGCTATTTGGAGACCGTGTTTGCCTCTGCGTCTCCACAAAGGTTACTGGGAGGGATATTTGTTAGTGGGGAGGATCGCTGGGTCACAGGATTCACTTTGATAAGCGATTAGAGCATGATAAATAATTATTTGTGAGATATGAACATGATTATGTGTAAATATAACATTTTCATTTGATATGAACAATTTCTATGTAGAGGAAAATTATGCCGACACTTAACGTGAAGATGCATCGAAGTTGTGCTAAAATGCTACTCACTGGTCACTTGCTGGTGGTGACCAATCGATTAGATTTTCAGCACGAACGGTTGTCAGGTTCTCTAGATTTGTGCTCTTGAAAATTCGAGGTTTGGCTTCGATGCATCTTCACCTTAAGGTGACGAACCATTCAAAGTTTGTTGAATAAAGTGAACCTTTCGCCAGTCTACACTTGGAGTGTCGAACCATTCAAAGTTTTTTTTTAATTATCAAAATAAAGGTAAAAAGAAAGGGGTGTTTTGAAAAAAAAATGTTAAACAAAAAAATCATGAATCACATTGAAATTTACTGTTTAAAATAAATATCCATGTATCATTTTAAGTACATGTTAACACAACATAGATTTAAAAAATGTTTTCGAAATGAGATGGGAGGGCCGCTAGCTACACTAGCAATATTTTCTCCTAAAGTCCAAAATATATGAATCCAAATGCCCTATTATTATTTAAAGTAACCAACACGTCATTGATTTTAGGTAAGGCTGAAAATAGAAAATTATACTGTTGACTTCCTTCAAGTTTTATGGACATTTCTCTTCCGTCATAAGGCTCAAAAATGGCTCTCGCTAAGATCTCTCAACTCAGCATTTGACTTTGTTTTACAGAAAAAAAATGTAATCGGTAATGTGACGAGCTTACTGGTTAAGAATATAATATGTCAATAAATTAAACCATGCAAAAATACTGCATTTATTTCGCTTGATCGCCTATGTCTTCATAATTTTTACGGATAATCTACGGACGATTATATCCCACAAGGCATAAAAACGTTTGGAATAAAATAACTTGCGTGTGTGTCATTTGCAACTCGTCTTAGATCGTAAATTCGTGCCCATTCGTACATTTCATTAGGCTGATGAGGGTAGATTGGTGTCATTATGATGTAACAGCTCGAAAAAAATAGTGCAAAATTCAAACAAAAAGCGTTACGAATTTGATTGGTTCAATGTTGGGTTGGTAGAATTAATGTTATGATTGATGACACCATCTTCAACAATAATGTTCAACCCGCTCTCTCCCTATGATAATTTTTTTTTGTATGATAATTTAAAATAAATTGTTTGCCACGTAAGAAATCCCAGAAATGATATTACTAGGGATCTTTTATACGAGAGATTAGTTGAAGTAAAATTAAATGATTTGGCAACAGACGGACAGTGCTGAGTTTGCTCAGCGTCGAATATAATATTGTAACACCGACATGACATCCTCATTGCTAAAAAAAGTTTGTTATTGACCTTTGAGCAACATTTTGAAACTAATAAACTAAAGAAATATATGAACAACTTGACATCTCAATAACAAAAATGTTAAAGAGGCAAACATTTCACATTGACACTCTTTACAAAAAAAAAATTACCGAAATTTATTTAAATAACCAAAACGGCCGCTATGGAAAGCATAGATAGCGCCACCGTAGCCTTGTGTGTTTGACAGAATAGCAATGCTGTCACAATTTTAAATCCCATATATAGTGGTGCCTTTGTTTTGATGCAGTGAACACTGACAAAAACAACCTTCAATGATCCATTGGATTACATTACTCTACAAGCTAAAGTTCAGCACAAACATAATGCATGTTCGTTTTGACTCACGCTCTGACAGCACTCGCTACTCAATTGGCTCACACTTTGACAGCAATATCAGTTTCTAAATATCCCTCTTATACAGTGTTGTTCAGACTCATTTCCCCGAAAATAACATTTTCCGAACTACGAAGCCACGAACTACTACAACCATGCTCTATCCTCCTAAGATAGAATAGCAGATGGTTAAGCTTGAGTACTGCACACAAAATCGATCAATTTTGATCCCAGAGAGTCACAATTCAAGTTTCGGTGAAATGAGATGAGTGAGTGAGTGAGTGCGAATCATTTCACCGAAACTTGAATTGCGGCCCACCGAGATCGAAACTGTCGGATCCCATGTGCAACACTCAAGCCCAACCACCTCCCCCTCCATCTCAGGAATACAACGCACAGTTATAACAGTTCATGGCTTCACAATTCGAATTTCGGGGAAATGAGTCTGGTCAACACTGCTCTTATAAAGGATCGCTAGAAATTACCACAAAGCTAATGAAGGTCCTGTGCAGCATTTAAAAGTTTTGTCTTAAAAATTTACCTCAAGGTGGAACGACTGCATGCCAATCGCATTCCATAGGACACACTCATGATCTCTGAAGCCCTTTACAAGAATCGACAAACTCAGCTCACTAACGTCATGCACTCTCTGCGGACACCCTGTAGTTAATAACTGCCTGTGTAAAGTTGAATAACATAAAGATACACGTAACGATATCTGGTAGCAAGCATTCACTAACTAGGTTTGGGATGGCAGGTTACATCGCAAATATAATAACAATAAATTATACGGTGTCCGGCCATTTGGCCGAACGCCGTTTGGCCAAATGTCATTTGGCTGAACGGATCGTTTGGCCGAATGCCGTTTGGCCGAATCACGAACAAAAATATTATCAAATTACAACAACACTTACGTCTAAGATTCGTTGGTGTTACCCAATAATAAATCAGCTAATTAATTGACTTTAATAATGTGAGCAAGCATGACGTGTCACTATATAAGTGCTCCAAGAGAATGATAAAATTAACCCGTTAATTTAGGACTAAGTTGTGAACTCCACTCATTGCAACAAAACTCTAAGCTCATGGTTGTTTCATCTGGGGCTACCAACAATATAATAGGGTTCCAGTTTTTTAATGATTTCTTTAGAAGTTTCGGCTTCGAAACTCACTACATTAACATGCTAACTGTAATTCACTATTATTTCCTATTTGGTCAAACGGCATTCGGCCAAATGACCCTTTCGGCCAAACGGCATTCGATCACATGGCATTCGGCCAAATGACCCGGAACCCAATTACTTACAAGTCATCAGAACAACAGTTTTTATAGAAGCTACCATTTTTCGATTGCATTATTTTGTAAAAAAAAATCGGGGTAAAAAAATTGGCCATTCTCAAATGATAGTCCAGATAAATTTTGGAAAAACTAATTTCATACTTAGTGGCTTATTTTGTCAAGGTCTACATATCCAGAGAGTTTCATTGAAATCTGAGAGGGTGCTGCCATCGCTTGTGCGAGTTGACGTGAAATGCATCATGGGCATTTTTTCAAACGTTTCAGGGCATCAATATATAAAAAAAATCAATGTTCAATGTTGGTTTAGGATATGTAAAACACGGATTGAACTCAAACAACTCATTTCAAATACCCCATGAAGCGATCCCAAATCTCTACTTTACTCGATTACAGTTAACTCTCCTATACTCGATATTCCGTATCTCGATATCGAGTTTGAGAACCATAGTAAAAGTTAGTTTTCATGGCTACCTCGATGGTCCCTTGAATCGCATTTGCACTGGTTTTGTGTTCTGTAACTCGATGGTCCCTTCAATATCAATTAGGGAGAGTTGACTGTATTTTCGAGTCGATTGGAATATATATGAAACATTAATCGATAGTAATCTTTAAGTACACATTTCTTTACAAACAAGACTTGATATTGACAGTGCTCTTGAAACTTTAACAAATTCCATTGTTGAAGCCAGAAGCATTGCAATACCAAAATATAAAGTAAAATTTGTATGCGTGATTTTAGACGATGATCTTAAACTCTTCATTCGTCTTAAAACCGTGAGGAGAAGGCAACTTCAACGCTATAAAATTATTACTAAATAATTGCGAGAAATCTCAAAAACTTGCTATGCAGGTTGAAAGTGTGCACAACTTTAATTTAGGACTTACTAGTCCAATTGAAAATCAAGTTACTCAGGACTTCAAAAATATTCTCAATTAAGAGAACGTTTTTGAAAGTTCCCGGGAGACTGATTTGGAAGAAGTGAGAACTATTATTGAAAAATTCAAAAATATGAAAGCTCCTGGCGATGATGGAATTTTCTACATCCTCATCAAGATACTTCCAGAAAGTAGCTGATCATTCTTAGTTAATAACAAATGTTTCCAATTGGCATATTTTCCTGACAAATGGAAAAACGCTAAGGTTGTACCAATTTGAAAACCAGGCAAAAATCCTCCAGAAACTTCAAGCAATCGCCCAGTTAGTTTGCTTTCCTCCATCAGTAAACTTTTTGAAAAGGTCATTTAGAACAGAAAGATGGCCCACATCATTGAAAATTCAATTTTTGTCAATGAACAGTTCGGATTCCGATATGGACATCCGACTACTCATCAACTGTTGCGTGTAACAAATTTGATTCGTTCCAACAAATCTGAAGGCTATTCCACTGGTCTTGCTCTTTTGGACATAGAAAAAGCATTCAACACAGTTTGGCATGAAGACTTGATCGTAAAATTTAAAACTTTAAATGTTCAGCATACATTGTTAGAATAATCCAAAGTTATCTGTCAAATCGTACACATCAGGTTAATTGCCAGATCTCCAGGTCTGAAAGACTATTTGTAAGAACTGGTGTTCCTCAAGGTAGCATTTTGGGACTAATCTTCTTCTTCTTTCTTCTTTCTGGCGTTACGTCCCAACTGGGACAAAGCCTGCTTCTCAGATTAGTGTTCTTATGAGTACTTCCACAGTTTTTAACTGAGAGCTTTCTTTGCCGATTGACCATTTTATCATGTGTATATCGTGTGGCAGGTACGAAGATACTCTATGCCCTGGGAATCGAGAAAATTTCCTTAGCGAAAAGATCCTCGACTAGCGAGATTCGAACCCACGACCCTCAGCATGGTCATACTGAATAGCTGCGCATTTACCGCTACGGCTATCTGGGCTCCAATTGGGACCCATTTTGGGACTAATATTATACAATATTTTCACATCTGACTTACCTGAGTTACTTCAGGGATGTCAAAAATCCTTGTTTGTGGATGACACAGGCCTCTCCGCCAAAGGACGAAGCCTGCGTGTCATCAGTAGTCGATTGCAAAAAAGTTAGGATATTTTTTCTTCATACTTGCAAAAATGGAAGATTTCACCTAATGCTTCCAAAACTCAACTGATAATATTCCCACATAAACCAAAAGCTCTTTATCTGAAACCTTCAAGTGGACATGTTGACACGATGAGAGGGGTTCCAATAAATTGGTCAGATGAAGTTAAGTATCTAGGGCTCACGCTAAATAACAATTCAACTTTCAAAAATCACATTGAGGACCTTCAAGCCAAATATAACAACTAGACCAAATGTCTTTATCCACTTATTAACAGAAAATCATAACTTTGTCTTAAGAACAAGCTTTTGATCTTCAAACAAATTTTCAGGCCAGCCATGTTGTATGCTGCACTAAATGGACTAGCTGTTGTATTATTAGAAAGAAAGTTCTGCAGAGGATTCAAAATAAAATATTGAAATTGATTCAGAAGTTTCCTCCCTGGTATAGTACTAGTAAGTTACATAGAATATCCGGTATTTAAATAGGTGTAGGATTATTACTATTTTTGTAGCACTGAGAAGTTCTGTTTAACTGATTAAGGTATTATTTATCTAGTTTATTTTTAACCCTTGTACAAGCGTCATTGTGGAACTCAAATTGGTCTGCTGTCAGTACATCACTCCCATTACACCTTGTGGTTCACGAAAACATCGAAAAGCAGCGAAAACGGCAACCGACTGACAACTTCCAAATATCGCTGATTCATCATCACATTCTACCAACTTGCAAGTGAGCAACGAAGTCCCAACTCCACCTCCAGACAAAAGCGAGAGTGAATCAGTGCATTTGAAGACTGGGAACCCTCGAGACAAACGGGGTGACGTCAGCAGAAATTAAATATGGTCCAAATTTTCGGACATGCTTTACTCTTCTGGAGTGTGGGGATGTAGGAGGGCAGCGCAACGGAGCCACCATGGAAAGCGAAGAAAATTGCTGCACAGCAAGAAGAAAAACTACTTTTTATGGCGCAATAAACTGCGACTTCGATGTCTTTCTTGTCAACGTTGTGAGTTCTGTTCCCTTGAATATTTGCTGGGCTGCGAAAAGATTCGGATTCGTCTCCATAAAATCTAATTATATTTATCAGCGGGCGATGAGATATTTACCATCCGGAGTGGCGAGAGCCTTCGAGGAGGCGGGAGAAATTGAAGCACTGTGAGTGGAGCAATAAAATTCTTCCATGCTGGAATCGATGACAGTTTTGCTGTGTGGTTATTTCGAATTTAAATTAATCAATTCCGATAAGTACGAACCAGAATCTCCTAGCGTCGCAAGCGATATAGAATGTTCTATTTACTTCAATTGAATACATTTCGTGACCACTTCTGAGAGCCACTGTATTCAAACACAAATTTGAATATTTCGCAGTCGAAGTCGAATTGCTGCTCAACTCGGCTTAATGAATCTTTCAACAAACCCGCATGAAACCGTTCCGCCATTCAATGGAATAATTATTTCTGTTCCAAAATAAACCATATTCCGTTCCGACCCTATACATTCCACTCGGCCCAGCATCCGCATCGAAATTTGTCATCCTCACGCACATATGATGTCGTTGCACAGTGTGTTGAATCATCAGTTTCACGATCAAACTAGGATGGCTACAAAACTATTGCTTTTAGGTTTGGTACTTGGTGTCTTCGAAAAAGTTTCTTGATATAAAATGGCGCTTTTACATGGTCGGCGTTAAGTTAGAGTGGACCAAGTACAAAACTTGGGATAATTGGATTATTCTTTCATTAGATGCGAAATTACCTTACCTCCATTTCACTTTCATCAGATTTAATGAATTTTGTAAACTGCGAGAGATATGTAACAATTTTGCTTTAGATGATCAATAAAAATCCTTAAATGTATGGATTGACAATACATGTATAAAATGAATGTTGTTTTCCTAGAAATTAGTTCAGTGAAAGTGAACCGAATCAGTGAACGGTGGTCTTTAGTTCAGTCAGAGTGGACCAAGTACACATAGTCTATTAGAAAATCGTTCTATTGGAAGTTTCAATTATGATTTTTCATGATAATCACTTCACATTATTCTGTTTGAAAGAAATATAAAGATGTATAGAAAGATTGAACCAAAGTTTAGGCGTTAGTTAAAAAATTACAAGGTGTTAGACTTCAAGTCCAATTTTCTCAAAATATTCAAAACAAGTGGTCCCGGAAAACGTCCCGTACAAAACTACAGTTCCGTTTATTCTTGATTTTTCAACATTCCTGGTGAATATCCTGGGACTTTCATACACACAAACACGTCGGAACCGTTGACGAACAGAGCGGAGAAAGAATCATCAAGATCCACTAACCTGTTCTTAAGCCATTTCATGACATACAAACACCATTCCATTTTTATTTATATAGATGTCACTTGGTTCACTCTGACTTAACGGCGACCACATGTAAACTTAAAAACCTTAAAAAAACAGCTCGAAGCAAGTTAGAGACTTTTCGTGTTCAGAAAAAATGTGTATTTTATCAGTTTGAACAACTTTGCACAAAGTGTGAAAATTCATTAATAAGATACATACAAAAAATTAGCTTTAGTATATAAATTTTCCATAGACACAAACATCTTGAACTCTTTTTTTTGTAAAATATAATGTTTATTTTCCTTTTGGGCGGATTGATCATCGAACTCATTATACCATTCGAAGGCACAAATCTCGCGAAGATTACATCCCACAACAGTGTACTATTTATGTTGGCTTTGTGCACTAGCAGAAAGCTTAAAATAAGAAGATCAGGTACGTGTGCCAACTATTTCTTCAGTTTTGTGCCTTTAAAAACGTGAGTAGGGGGAGAAGTCGGCCATTGTGCCGGCCATCTTTGGATTCTGAGATGTTTCACCTTAATCATTATACCATTATATGAAGAAATATTTTCGAGGATACCATGTATGTAAAGGCAATAGTTTTCAAATTATTCTATATTGATCATGAAATCGGTAATTACAAACACTGTGCGTTAGCCGCTGTCGTCGTCATCTTCGGAGACTTTGTCGCAGAGAGATGATTAAATAGATTTGTATTATTTGTGTATGTTTGGTTAATAAATTAAATCGCTTTTTATTTCGGCTGAGTCTTGTCGGGGTCACCCCATAGTCATAGAAGTTGGGGAGCATGTACCATACGGAACTCGTGGACTTGCCGTTGTCATTTCGTGTCGCATCAAACTTAGAAAAAAAAAAAAAGTACAACAGCTCAGTGCTTTTGGCGTGCTTCTTCCATGAGTTGTGGTGATGCAGCAGCCGAAGAAGACAAAGGGATACAGTATTGGGCAATACATTTGCAACATTTTCGATTTTCCATACAAAATGATCAGCTTTACTAGACTGAATGAAAGTTATTTATGGACTGATTGAAATATAATTTTCACAACACGTTCAAAAGTAATAAGAATTGGACTAAGGTAAAATTTAAAACCAAAAATTATAAAGGATTTATCTGAAAATACGAAATCAATACGCAAAATCTGTCTGTGATTTCGTTATACGTACATTTTGGTTGTCTGGGATTGCTGAAGGTGTCTGGGTTCGATTCCCAGTCAGTTCAGGATCTTTTCGTGAAGGGAATTTCTTTGACTTCCCTGGGAATAGATTATCATCATACCGTGCCATACGATACACGAATGCGAGAATGGCAACTTTGGTAAAAAAAAGCTTTCAGTTAAAAACTGTGGAATTGCTCATAAGAACACTACGCTGAGAAGCAGGCTCTGTCCCAGTGGGGACATAAAGCCTAGAAGAAAATGAAGATCCATGATGCTATACTTTTAATTTTTAGAGTTATGTCAACTAGTTAAATTTGTCGAAAACCTCATTTTAGTCAAACCATTACTGCTTTCGAACTCGTGATAAGTCAGAAGAGGTCTAAAAAACTGTGAAAATTTCATTCAAATCGGTCCATGAAACCTCAGATCTAACCCTCTATAGTTGACTATTACGGACTATATTGGACAAATGTATTGTCCAATACTGTATGTCTCCGCGTTGCTGTAGTATGTGCCCCGCATCGGTTTTATGATCTCATTAAATTAGTTTTTATTTATTTTCATTTGTTCGCATCGGGCTCAATATCTTGCGTGAGGAGCGCAGCACAGTTAGCCGCTGGTTAGTGCAGCAGGGTGAGATGACGCGACGAAGACGATGTTTGGTCTTGTTTTTTTATTTGATAGCATCTTGCTCCGGTTGATGGCGCGATGGAAGTGTAACTAAGGACGCGGATCCGTTTGTACTGGCTTGATTGAGAGATTAGAACCGGAGTGGACACGCAGGGCTTGCAGAATGGCCGATTTAGATGATAGTTTGCGGTTGTATTGAATTTAACTTTCGTGATACTTATCATACAGCTTATGGAAGCACATATTATTGAAATGAAATCAGTACCTACAAAAACCCACCAAATTGAAGCTAAGTCTCCATTATGATAGCATATCATATATAAGAAAAGAGAAGTAATGTTCTATGGGGTGCCTAAAATAATTTTAATTCGTCATGTTTTTTTGGTAGCAACATACTGTAAGGGGCAAAGCCATGCTGAAAGTGTCTGGGTTTAAATCCCGGTCGGTCCAGAATCTTTTTGTAATGGAAATTGCCTTGACTTCCCTGGGCATAGTGTATAATAGTACCTGCCTGTACGAATGCGTAAATGGCAACTTTGGCAAAGAAAGCTCTCAGTCAATAACTGTGGAAGTGCTCATAAGAACACTAAGCTGAGTAGCCGGCTCTGTCCCAGTGGGGACGTTAATGTCAAGAAGAAGAAGAAGAAGATACTGTAAGTAAATGAAAAATCGAATTTTGTGCCATATCATTTAAATTCAAGTATAATTTGTATCTGTTGACAGAAACGCCTATTTCGACTTCAAGTGTAAGACCATCTTCAGTGTCATGTATAAGACTCAAACAACTGCAACTGCATTTTAACCCCTCCACCAGTAGTTTAATTCTTTTGATTCACCTGGAAACAATCGAATTTTATGATTTTTCCAGAGAAACTTCTCCGTACCTTACAATGCATAGTAATTTTTATTATATTTACTAAGAACAAAATGAAGGTCAAACAAATTTTCTATTTTTTCAACGATGCAGTCTAATAAATCAAAAGCTCTTTTTGCTTCAAAGTCCAACGCTTCAATGTTTATAACATCTTTTTCAAGGATGTTTCTAATGCTTGAAAAAGATGTAATAATATTAATATTAATACATTGAAAAGTTTTGTGATTGGACTGCATCGTCAAAAAAAAACACTCTGCAAGGTGTGCATGATTTATTTGCATGCTTGCATGCTAGTCCTTTGTCTAGTGTGGTGCTTCCTTCAAAGGGCAAATCGTCCACTGGAAGCATTAACGTGTCCGTGTCATAAAAAAACGATCCATGGTGCTGTTTTAAGGTATTTGCGAGGTAGTTGGGGAAATTGTTTAATTAGGAACTGATAAGATGGATCCCCAACATACGATTTTAAAAAAGCAACTCCAAAGAAAATGTCCCGATTTTTCTAAGGATACATTTTACCCCAGATGCTCCTAAATGTTTCGAAACACTTCAGTTATTCTATCTTGTGTTTGTATTCAAGAAATTATAAATTGTTCATCACTTCAAGTGTCCACAAAACCCTTATTCATGTATTAATAATCTAATACAGGAGAACATATATTGCTGTTTGCCTATTTTTCGTAATTTAAAAGATCTGAGCAGACAAGACAAGCAAGAATCCACAACGCATCATGCAACAATCTGACAACATGTCATCATCAAATTCTCCAAAGTTGCAGCCAGCGGAATAAATAATTTATTGACAATAAATCTAGTCAGGAAAAATGTACTCTAAAGGGTAGAAATCTCAAGGATAAGATTCATATGATAATTGAGATTGAACATTCAAAACTTGATAACAGGTTGAGAATTTCTGACAAAAACAAAAAAAAAGGATAGGAAACGAGTATAGAGATGAGAAGAAAACAACAAAAGATTCAATCATCGACGTCGGAGATCATGTAATTGTGAAAAATTGAATTGAAGCGAAGCAAGTTAAAATCAAATTTCAACCCACACCTCAAATTATACAAAAGAAGTATGGGACCAGTTCAACTTAAAAAAAATATCAACAGGAGTTTGGTTCTATCCCGTTTGGTTGAATATTGTTAGGCCAAACGCCATTAGGACGAATGCCGTTAGACCGAAAGGGTCGTAAGGTTGAAAGGGCCATTAGGCCAAAAATTAACAATTCATTAGAATGAACCGTGAGATCGAATGGGTAACTTACAGGGATATTTCAGGATAATTTGCAATACTTAGATGCAGTCGAATGATTTTTTAGGTCGAATGGAATGAATGGGGCCCAGATAGCCGTAGCGGTAAACGCGCAGCTATTCAGCAAGACCAAGCTGAGGGTCGTGGGTTCGAATCCCACCGGTCGAGGATCTTTTCGGGTTGGATATTTTCTCGACTTCCCAGGGCATAGAGTATCTTCGTACCTGCCACACGATATACGCATGCAAAAATGGTTCTTGGCATAGTAAGCTCTCAGTTAATAACTGTGAAAGTGCTCATAAGAACACTAAGCTGAGAAGCAGGCTCTGTCCCAGTGGGGACGTAACGCCAGAAAAGAAGAAGAAGGAATGTTGTCCGCTGAGCAATATATCTAGAAAGAACAGCCTTTTATAAAAAGAAGAAAAAAAAAGGCAATGCATGTGTTATCCATTTGAAATAGTAATAAATGATCTAATGTTGTTTCGGCCTAATGGTCTTCGGCTTAAAGACATTCGATTTCTAGCAATCTTGTTAACAGTAGAAGCACCATGTCAAATGATGTTCTAGATAATTTTAAGCAAACAGACACGAGATCAATAGTTGGCAAAGACTGAAAATGACCGATGAGACAGAAATGCTGGCCTGATTTTTTTTATAATATTAAGTGTATAAGCTAAACAAGTTTATAAATTTAGAGATAAAAAGATTGAAAATTTAAATAAAAAATGATATACTTCAAAATTTAAGCTTAAGAGATTTTTTACAAAAAAGCACATTTTTTCATAAATACTATTACCTAGGTGCACTCTTAAATATGTGATTCTCTGTTATACAGGGTTGCCATTATGCCAGATTAATCCAGCACTGCCAGACTTTTTATCGAGATAGAGACAAACTGCTCATTTTACAAGACTTTTTCAAATCCAGCCAGACTTTACAGTTACAAGTAAAATGTTTAAGGATATTCTGATCAACATTATTGCGGAGCCTAGTAAAACACATACAGCGGCGGAACAACCAGGCTAAGAGAATTTTCGTACTGCAGAATTAACATCACTGTTCGGTAAGTCTTGTATTTTGGTTTAACTTAGGGCCAATTTCTTCACCTTCGCTTAAACCGTAAACCACGTTTACACATATGACTAAACTAGGTTTAATACCTAAGCGGGGGTGAAGAAATCGACCATTAGTGACTAACTACTATGTACTATGAAAGATGAACAGTTTGTTTTTTTTTCCCAAACATTCTGACTCATTTACAAATTGATGGTTAGCAGTTTAAACTTTGTCCAGATTAACTCTAGTAATCACAATTCTTGTGCATAAAGCTGATATAGATTTTTGAAAACTAATATGGTGATAATTTCTTACGGGTCTTGGCATCAAAGTTTCACAGTAAAATAATTCAAATGCCAGGATCTAAATCAACCATAAAAGACTTACATGATAAATATCACAACTGAAATACTAGAATGTTTTCGAATAGATTATCATTAGGGTTTTGGTACCGGGAGTACCGGTACCGAAAGTACCGGTACTACCGACCATTTTTTGGTACCGAAATACCGGTACCGGAGAGCACTGAGTACCGGTATTTTCGGTACTGATGAAAAATCTAATAACCGTTTGAATTAACAAATTTCTTCACAAAAAATGGTACGTAAGTTTGGAAAAGTTTGTCGATGGTGAATTTCTCAGGTCGATCAAGGAACATTTACATACAGGCCTATTCAAATTATAATGTTTCCATCACTAAGGACGGTTTATCTCCGTACATGAAACGTTGGAGGCACGATCATTGTTTGCATCATGTCAAAACCATTTTTTGAACATCTAAATTAAAACTTAAATTATTGAACGGAAATGATTCAGCAGATCCTATGGTTATCAACAGGATTATCGAATTATCGATTGCCGAATACAAATTAAGTTTCTAATGGTGAATATCAAGCATTCTAGACAACTAGGTACAAACAATTTCAGGATATTGAAGCATTTAAAGATGCTTCAATTATGATACAAAGATTGATATAAATTGTTGGAATAATTCGTGAATTACGAATCTGTTCAATATGAAAAAAAATTTGACACTTCAGGATGCATGAGCAACAATTTGAGATACATCCAGATGGGCTAGGAAAGAGATATCTCCGTGTCTGAAAGTTTAGTTATATAAACACACAAGTATGTCAGTTAAACATTGACCTTTAAGGAGCTTTGCATTTTAAAATCCTTCTCTATGAATGATAAGCTAGGTGATTACATGAAAATAGTCAATAAACTATTCATTTTGAACGATTTTCCGCACTATATAGAATATTACACAATGCATCTGCAACTTTTTCTAATTTCCTGTAAAACGGTCAACTATGGATGGTTTAAGAACATATATGAATTAATATGACCCACCACGTCAGACCAAACTTGAATGTCTACGCCTATTTTTTATTGTTTCATGAGTTATAAAGTTAGAACGGTTTACTCATTTATAAAAATGAAGAACAAGCTTTAGCAAACTTGGGCTTATTGGTGAATGTGAAAAAGATGATTTCATTTTGTCCAATATTGAATGCTTTATATTGATTGCAAAAAAAATCTTCTAGTACCGGTATTTTACCGGTACTACCGGTACTGAGAGTTACAGTACCGTGAAACCGGTACTCGTCAAAAGGGGTCGGTACTAGGAACCCTAATTATCATGCCTTTCAAAAGCCCAAGCTTAAGTTTTAGTGTATTCTTTACTGAAATTCTGATTCAAGCGTGTATAAATCAATTTTTCATTGTTATGTTAAGGAGTGTATCGAAAAGTAGTCGCAAACATTCAAAACGGTATATCTCAGAGCATAGTTCATTTTTTTAAAAGCTTTTTTCACGCAAATCTTCATCATGTCATCAAATATTGAAGCAGCTAAAAAAATATTGAATAATATGCAGTTTTAATATAAATACAACAAGGTTTATGAAACATGGAAAATAAAATCTTGCACAAAATTACATTTTTGAAGTGTTTTCTGAAGATTCGATGATTTTTATTGAACAAAATGTATATCAAACAAAATAGGATGAAAAGCTTTTTCTATCGGAAAATATGTTTACTTCACACAGCACGTAAAAAGAAATTCAAAAAAATAAATCATTGCTCTAAAAAAGCTCAATTTTGGGAACAAGGTCGGTTTTAGAAAGTCACTTTTGTTTAATCAACTTTTGAAGCTCTGCCATATACAGCGGCAATTATATAGAATAACATTTTTTGCTTACATTACTTCATAAATATGCAAAGAAACTTTTCCAATCAAAAAACAATTTTTTATTCATTACAATCGTTTGATATTACCATTAACGTGTAGAAAGAAAAAATCAAAAACCGAGGTCCTTAAAAATCGACTTTTTTCGATTTTTGTATTTGATCTCAAATGCTTGTTAATGAATTTTTCAAAATATTTTTTACACTATGTCATGAGTATTGTGGCACAGAATATATTAGCATAAACAAAAATATTTTTTTCTAAAAAATTTACACATTTATTAACAAATCAATTTTTTCAGAGGTGTGCAAGACTTTCATCGACATCTCTTAGTAATTTGCAAAATTATCATGCAAAATGCCACTTTATTGAAAAAATATCATAATATCATCATTTTTAAATACATTGTAAAGCATTTCTGATCAAAAAATTTTTTGTAGGTTCAACCCATTATTTTTGAGACTGTTTTGAAAGTTTGCGACTTCTTTTCGATACACTCCTTATGCTTTTGTTATAGCCGAAATTTGGATCTAGTAGCATTCCTGCACAATGGTGTCTGTCAGATTTTGCAAGACTTCTTATTTTGAATTCGCTAGATATTTTCCAAAGAGTACTGGCATCCTTGCTGATATATGGGAACTGGTGGACCAGTGTTGCACACATGGAGAGAGAATTAAAAAAGTGTGTAACTTCCACACATAGTATGTGTTATTCAGCGTGTTATTCTTATGATATTTTCTCAGGAAATTCACTGAGAGTTCTCTCCGGAAATTTTCCATCTCGTAGTTCTCAAAAAAAATATAAAATTTAAATTGATACATATATTAAGCTGTTCGGTAATCTAACCCACATAGCTTTTAAACTAATCCCTCTACCGGCAGCCTCATTTTTAACCCCAAAATAATATTCAAACAGCGAAAACGATATTTTTTCACCATTCTTTCACAAGCCCTCAAAAAACTCTTCTTTTTTTAGAGTCTGCATCAATATTGAGCATTGGTCAAATGGTTTTTAAGATATTCAGATGTTCCTTGGGGGACCGACATTTCCCATACAAAAAATCTTTGGGCGCCATTTTGTTATTAGTCAATTTATCAAAAAACTAAAATGTGGGCTATACAATGTCAGGTTATAAGGAGCTTCTCTGAGAAAATCATACAAATCGGTTGAGTTGTCTTCAAGAAATCTGACAGCTCGTCATCCTGGCCACCTTGTTTGTGTTTTCAGCAAAATTGTCTAGAAGTTATTTGAAGCAGCTTTGTATGGTAAACAATTTTGATACTTGGATGTTTTGAAAACTAACAACCATAAAATATTATTTAATAATATATTGTATTATACATATTCCACAAAGTTTTGAATAATGTCTAAGTGTACAAGCTTGTACATTACTACATTATATTGACATGCAAACTAGCAAAACCTAGCGGCAAAATTGCTAACCAAACATGCCTCAAATTGCAACTTCCGAAAAACTTTGCAGAAGGCACGAACTTTCTAGGTCAGGAACATGAGCTAGAGTCTACTGAAAAGCGAGCAAATTTAGATGCACGATAGCACCCACTACGTGGTGCTACGTTGCCACTACGTGCAAAATAGCTGAACAAACAGTTCTTAAGGAACTTTATACGGCAAGATTTGTACCAGACACATAAATGCTCATTACTCGAAAACGGTTGCACCCATTTACTTCATTTTATCACAAAAATCTGTAGTCTGTGATATTTACGAAGATTATAGTAAAAAAGTCGATCCCCCAAAAATTTCGGAATATCTTCGAATCTAGATTACTTATGATCAATATGGACACAAATACTTAAAATAGAAAAGTTTTCTCAAGGCTTGTGAAAATATGATGCAAACACATCGAAAAATGGAAAAGTTATCGCTATTTGATTATGTTTTGGGGTAAAAAAATGAAGCTGCCGGTAGAGGGGTTAATTAATTCCTGGATTAATTGATTCCTGGACAAATTATGAGTGATATTATGAGTACCACCACGTGCTAAGGCGGGATTCGAACCCACGACTCTTGTATGCTTGCCAAGTGCATTACCAACTAAGCTACCGAACCTCTTGGTGACCCAATAACTCAGAAGGTTACAAGTATCGAAGACCCTTATCATAACCCATATCCATCCACCTCATGTATACTACACATGTGTGAAGAGCGAGTGTGATTTTCAATGGATTATTGGGTCACCAAGGATAACCCTTAAAACCCCTCATATCAAAAGGATAAAATTTTTTAAAACACAAGAAAATAATTTCACATGTTTTTCATAAAATATTGCAAAAAAAATCGTTTAAAACGAAGAAATTCTGCTTGTGGCACATTTCTTTATTATTAGGCATTCCTTCGTACAAGAATAATAATTTTATTTTAATTTTGTTGTTAGAATGAAAAAAAAAAGATTCAGTGAATATAATATCAAGATGCTTTTAGAGACTCATTCATAAATTGATCTGATTGTGCTCCCCAATTCCATACAGTTAACAAAGATTTTAGATAAGGATACATGGAAAAATCAGCTATCAGCTAAAGTTTCACTCTAATAAAATAAAGCTAATAATAATCATAAAGTAGTTTCTCGTAGACCAAATTGTTAATTAGACAAAGCATGTAGTAAGCAATTCCAAAGACATTCCAGATATGTGTTTATAAATTTGACAAGGTAAATTTGGAGATTTATGTAATATTCAAATAGGGTTCAAAGATTTGAACAAAAAGTTCACTAAGGACTGTTCCAAAACTTTTTTTCTTAGCAGAAGATCCCCAAGAGAAACCACAAGATAATTTTCCAAACCATTGATTCTTGATTCTCGCCACGAATTAATTTGCTGTTTCAAACAAGGAATTCGTTAAGATTATTATTACGTATTGCCCAAAAAATTATCACAGGAATTTTCATAACATTTTCTCTAGAAAGTACATAGAAATTTCTAAGTACCGGGTACCCTCGTTAATTTGACCACTGAAAATCTGAACAGTTTTTAATTTGAACCCCGTCAATCCGCACGTCGTTCAAAATAAAAATAGTTCAAACTCCAATCAGCTCATGGACCGCAGTAAAGTGGAATAGAACGTCACAAAACAGAATCTACAATACAAATCACTACCTGACAATTCTAGCGGAGACGTCTTGCTCAAACGCATTTTCAAAACTAAGGATTTTTTTGAAGAAAACTTTTCTTGCCTTTTTTGGGAGTTATAATATTGATGAAAAACATCTGTTTTAGAATAGAGAATAACCCTAAATCATGTGCCTAATCACTTTTAATGGCTAAAAATAGTAAAATATTGAGAATGTGAAGATTCTGCCATGATTTCTTAAATCTAAACCACTGTGGGACGGTCTAAATTGTTTTCATAATGAATACTTTATTGTGCTTCAAACGCTTCGTATCTGTTAACCGATTACAAACTTTGACTGAATTAAAAGCTCTCAGGAAAGCTCGTAGAAAATCAAAAAGATTTTTGGGACATAGTTTCAATAATAAGAATTTGATGCAAAGGTATTAAGAATATACTGGCCACACTGCTACGATTCTTCTTCACTGCACCGCAATTGTAACTCAAGACAACCACTCCGGCCCCCCGATGTCCATCTTGGTCATCCCTCCATCCATTCGCCACCCATCTATCACCCGCTTCCCAGGATGAGGAAGGATCACTCCTGCAAGGATATTCGCGCTTGTTTTCCAACAAACATGACAACATCATCGCGCAATGGATCCCCAAAGTTTGCTTGACCAGCATCAATCGAATGAGACGACGATAAACGAAATAAACGATATACGGAAAGTAATGAAACGAGTAATAAAATAAATGGCAAATATACATAAATATACATATATATTGGGCCATTAAAACGGTTGCCGGACGCTGGACTGCACGGGGCTCCAACTCCAACTCCGGAACGTCTCAGAACGCAGAACCAGCCGATGTGTGACATAGTACGTGTGGCCATCGGTCCATCTTCTCGTTATTTACCCGGCACAAGTCAGAAAGTGCCGCAAGACGGTCTTATAAATCTTGTCCTCGGTATGCCTCCGTGAGAAGTTTTTTATTTCGGCAAACTACATCTATTATTTCCGGAGACAATCCTAGAATTAACAAAACTTTAGCTCGTCATCCGCATCTGAACCGAACATGTGCCATTAATGGGTGCGCCAATCGATCGGGCAATCGGCACAATTTATGGCGTGACATCAAACTCTAAAATCGCTAATCCCTTGCTGTGTGCGGTGGTGAGGACGTTACACCCCCTGTGTGCAAAAAATACACTACGATCCCGGGGGAAACTAATCGATACGATCCCAGTCAATACCCCGTAATTCTTTTAAAAAAAATCTGTGTCAGGGGTGTACATTAGGGTGGTTCAAGTTAAAAAAAAGGTTGAAAATTTTATCTACCATATTCACAATCATGAAAATGAAATTCTTTCAAATTTTTAGCTATATAGGTGAGTACCGTTGGATAGGGCCGCTTTAGATACTAACTTTTTACAGACTTTTTACAGCATTAATATTATTCTGAGCTATTTTATGCCATCGTTACTTTTATTAATTAACATGTGCTCTTTAACTTAACATTGTCAGATTTCGACATTTTTTTATCAATAACTGTAAGGACAAGAAAATATTTGATCATATTTGACGAAATGTTTCAAATGTTTTTTCTTTAACTTAATTGAAGAAGAGTACAATTTTTATCGTAATAATATATCTTATTCCTTCCCATCAAAAGTTTTCTCGAATTGTTCATGATTGTTGTTGAACAAACATTTTCTTCAATATGCACCCGTAGCAAATTTTTGAGAACGGCTCCAAAATTTTGTTTTTCAATTATAAATCAAAATTTGTCATTAACTGCTGAAAATAAGAGGCGCTATCAACATCTTAAAACTATAGCTGTAATCCCCAAGAGCACATGGGCAAACACTATGACCGTTTGAATGAATTACTTGCTTTTCCCACAGTAATTCCCATACAAACTTTAAAGGGTTTGTGCAGTCTCAGTTTTCATCCGAATGAACTCAAATTTTGGGAGGACACTCAGAATTTGATCTAGAATCGAATAAGCGGTGTGGAGCAAAAACGATTTTTTGAACCACTCTAATAAACATATATAGAGATAAGTAAATGAAAACCAAATGTAGTGTTAAACCATATAATGCCACTAGAGTTTGCAAACTTTGAAAGATACGCGTGTGTCGACCTCAACTGTAAGGCCGTCTTCAGTGTCGTGTACTAGAATTTAAAGTCGATTCCAGTACATGACATTTAAAACGGACTTACAGTTGAGGTTGAAATACGCGTATCTGTCTAAGGGTAAAAACTCTAGCAGAATCAAAAGATATATGTAGTTCCAAATTTGGTTTTCATGTACTTATGGAAAATATAATTTTCATATTTTATTTTTAATCACCCTAGTGTACACTGCAAGAAATCACATTAATTTCAGATGGGATGCATTAATCGAATGCACTGTGCATGCCATACGATACGATGCAAACTATGCTTACAGCACATGCCCTGAGGGATTTTGCTGATTTTTTTTATTCATCTCTCTGGCAGCCGACCGCCGTCACTTGCAGAATGTTGTGATTTTTGTACACGCGATAAGGAAGCAAAAGCAAAAAATGATGAAAGTGCGTAAATGGCAGTGCCAAATTCTTTAGGGTCGAGGGGTGCGGATGCGAAATTTTTTGGGCAGGGGGACGGATCGAAAATGAACCGTATCAATTTGAGCGTATGGGCTGCGTAGAGAGAAAAAAATCGCAATTAACCTCCCTTCGGTTATTGCAGTCATTCTTCTCGGCCGGTGACATTACTTTTTGCAATTGCAATGGGGTGAAATTGAAACTAGGCAGCAGTTTAATAATATAAAATATCAAACTATGATTCAAATTCCGATTGAGAGCTGGTTCTTATTCTTACACTTTTGATTCACTTCAGCAGATTTTTTTAAGGCCCAAGTAAAAATGGTGCAAAATTCAAAACTGAAAAAGCAGTTTTCTCTTTTTAAATAGACAAATCGAGGAAAATAAAAACACACAGCTCTTTTATTTGTCAAATAAAAAGGCTGTGTGTTCTTATTTTCATCAATTTATTGTTTTACAAGGAGAAAACTGCTTTTTCAGTTCTGACTTTTGGGCCATTTTTTCTTGCACCTTAAGCCACTGAGCTCGTTTTTCGGATTGTGCCATTTAATTACTGAAAACGTACTGTTTTACAATAAAAAATCTAGAATACCATGTTGATTCAAATTAATTGACCAGAAAAAATATTATAATTTTTGGAAAGTGTACCAGTTATGGCTATCCAGCTTTTTACGCTGGCTTCTTCTTCTTTCTGGCGTTACGTCCCCACTGGGACAGAGCCTGCTTCTCAGCTTAGTGTTCTTATGAGCACTTCCACAGTTATTAACTGAGAGCTTACTATGCCAATGACCATTTTTGCATGTGTAGTATATCGTGTGGCAGGTACGAAGATACTCTATGCCCTGGGAAGTCGAGAAAATTTCCAACCCGAAAAGATCCTCGACCGGTGGGATTCGAACCCACAACCCTCAGCTTGGTCTTGCTGAATAGCTGCGCGTTTACCGCTACGGCTATCTGGGCCCCAATTGTTTTTTTTTACGCTGGCTATAAAACAATAAAAGGTGATTAGATTTTGACACTTCTTGTCTACTTATTTTATAGCTACATCTTAGCAGGCGATGATCTGACTTTTTTGATTGAATTGTCCAAATCTTTCACCACATTTGTTATGAATTATTGTGAATTGGAATTTTACACTATAGTCTTATACCAAAGACAAGTACCAAGGGATCAAATGCAGTACTAGAAGTGGTACTCAATCTGAACCAGAGTGGGACGCACCTGCTTACACTATTTCAAGAATTTTATGTTCATTTCTTATAGTTTAGGTATCCGGATGATGAAATATCTCAAGCTGGTGTTGATATATGTAGTTGAGATAGTTGCCGCATTTAAATTTGAATTAATATCTGGAGTTAGGAGACTAATGCAGAAGACCCTTATATGCTGACTTTGTTGAACGACCCCTTTTGGTTTTTATAGATTCCTCCAACAAAGATGATTCAGATGATGTTGGTCGTAATGTTGTGTCCTTAACGCAGAGGCAATGATCAGAAGCATAACTTTTGCTAGCTTGCAGATTAGTATTACAGGTCTATGTTGAATTTTGGGAAAAGCTGATAAAGTCTATTGTTTTTTTTTTCTCAAGTTCACCCTTTGTACCCTAGAGGAGCTGTGAATTTAGTTGCATGTTCCAGATAACCAAACTAACAGATTGAATCAACAATCGCGGATTCTAAGAATCAGATAAAATGATTGTGCCAAGGAGAATACCGATAATTGACATAAAAATTCGTCCGTAATAAATATATAACTTGCTGTCATAATTTTGGTCCGATCTTATTCTCTACACCCTTTAGATTGTTTTCACTATCGCCGGAATGTTGAACAGAGGTGAAGGGTTTGCCTTCCAGCCAGAGGCATCTTGAATATTAATCAGTGAGTTGATGGTTGAGAAAATATTTGAGCATATAGTGACTCCAATTTGGAACTCAAGTTACTATTAGTTCCTGATCCTTGTAGAGCTAAAATGTATAGACAAAAGATTATAAAATAGATATAAAATTCCCTATTACGTAATTTAAAAACCACGATTTAAAAATTCTGACATTGAATTGTCCACAACAAAAATTTGTTTCATCACAAAGCTTGCTTCGATTAAACCATAAAAATTAAAGTGAATGCGAGGAATGCAAAAAGGGGGTGATTCAAAATTTATGGCAAGCTAAAGCAAAAAGCTGGATAATGATTCCTTATTTGAACACATGCAAACTCTCATATTTTACAATTTGAATACATTTAAATGTTTCATCATCAAAATTTATTTGACATCAAACTACTCAACCACACTAAATAATTAAAAATTTGAAAACAATTGTATATTTACCAAATAGGGAACCATTATGATCATAACTGGTACATAACTGGTGTTTATTAAATTAAAAATACTGAAAGGACCCCTATGAGTGATTTCTTACTGAAGATAACGATACGATAAAGATACTCGAGAACCCAAAAAATATTACTTCGTTAGTTTGGTTGTGGATTGAACATGTATAAGACGTCATAATTATGGATCCTTATCGTAAAAATAGGAATTTAGCCCGAAAAAGTGTAGCTGTGATAGTGAAAGCTAAATGAATATATTTTTTTTCTATCTTTATTAACGAGATTTTTAACCCTGGGCTAGTTCATCTCGGCAACGGCTTTACTTCCCTTCCGAAGGAAGTCGTCACTGAAATTTTTAGTGACTATCTCGGGGATGGGATTCGATCCCAGGTCCTCGGCGTGAGAAGCGTGTGTTTTAACTACACCAGGTCCATCTCCACAATGAATATAAGTTATATTTGATCTATATCACGAAAGTGATAATCGATTATACAAGTGATAGTGTTGAAAACAAAAGTGTGTCAATTATATGACAGTAACTGACGAAATGAAATGGGAAATAAGGACCTTTTTCATGAAACTATTTCGTTCTTCACATTAATCACGGTAGCAGCATTTCATAGTTTGATAATATGCTAAACTACTAGATTGCCAAACTACGGTAAAGGCTGATTGCTGCTAGAGTACAGAATGACCATTTGAACAACATAGGTTAGAAAAGTCTGTGTGATGAAGCAATAGAAGCTTATCAAAGTAAATGTTGGGAAGGAGTTTTGGGCAGCCCCAATACAACCCCTATCGCTACCTACAAAAAATAGTCCAAAAACACGGTTAAAAAGACGAGGGTGATTTTTAAAGCGTCCGAAAATTTGAAGCAGCACGGCAGTGCATGATACTGAAGATTTTTAGGTCGAAATAAGCGCATTTGTCAAAGGGTATAAATTCTAGTTAGAAAAATGATATAATACTAAATTAATACTACTAGATAATGATATCGTTCTTCACGCAATTATATGTGTATGGTATTCGTAATTATTTAAACACATAATAATCGTGCCGAAGCATGTTATCTGTAAGGCTATGAATGGAATCACCATGACTACTATACAAACACTATCATCCTAATTTGGTAAAACAAATTTAAGATTTTATTAACATTTGTTAACGACATATTACATTTCATTTGCCGTAGCAGTTCAGATTTATTACAGGTGAGTTGATTTCACCTGCTTACAAGAGAAAAAAACGCTTTGAATATACTTAACCTAACTTAACCTAAACATATAACGCAATAGAAGATTATAACGATTTTTGCCTGAAATTATTAATAATTTTATTTGACATTTGTTCCAATGTTTCAACATTGGATATTCTATGTAACTCATTGGTATTATACCAAGGAGGAAGCTTCAGAATCATTTTCAAAATTTTATTTTGAATTCTCTGCAGAGCTTTCTTCCTGGTATTGCAACAGCTAATCCCCCAGACAACCAGAAGTCGCATAACAGTGTACGTGCAAAGTCGTTTATTTACACAAGTTTCATCACACCCGCACTACATGGTGGATGATATCGTTTGATCGATGAGTTTCCTCGCATTAAACGCTGTTTTCTGAGTTCATATGTACATTTCGTTTCATCCCGTATACACGTACAAAGTAAGTCGGACCAATCCGTAGCAGCTGTCAAATCAACATTGTTATTATAAATTAAGTCGCATAAGAGTACAGATTGAATCGCAATAAAATTTACACACTCGCATTGCATGTTGTTTTTCATCATATAAAATATGCACATATATCGCCTCCACTTTTGTACGTATAAGGCCTTTTCGCAACATCTTATACGTGAAACTTTGCGCATATAAGCATCGCATAACGCAAAAGGTGATTTCGTTATACGTACATTCTGGTTGTCTGGACCATTACAGTGTACAACATGGCTGGCCTGAAAATTTGTTTGAATATCAAAAGCTTGTTCTTAAGACAAAGTTTTGATTTTCTATTAATAAGGGATAGAGACATTCTTTGTTACATTTGGCTTAAATGCCCTCAATATGATTTTTGAAAGTTAAATTATTATCTAGCATGAAACTTCATCAGAACAATTTATTGGAAGTCCTCTCATCGTGACAACATGTCTACAACATGAAGGTTTCAAATATAGAGCGTTGGTTTATGTGGAAATATTATAAGTTGAGTTTTCGAAGCATTAGGAGAAATCTTCTATTTTTGCAAGTATGAAGAAAATATATCCAAACTTTTTTGCAATAGACTACAGATGACATACAGACTTCGTCCTTTGGCGGAGAGGCCTGTGTCATCCGTTTCAGTAATAACTGCTATATGGACGTTATTAGCTAAAAGAAAATTAAACAGCTCATCCTCTTTACCATTCAAGGAACGAGTATTCCAATTTAAAATATTTGAATTATTATTTGGATCCATTAGAAAAACATAATCCTATAACAATTTGATTAGTAATTTTTACACCAATTTGGACTGCTTCAGTCGTAGTGATGGCTTTGAACATTGCATCAATCATTAGATTCAATTGTTCAGTTAGAAAATTGAAATCAGAGGTAGACATATCACTTGAAGTGGGTACATTATCTGATGATTTTCCATTAGAATTTTCGGTAGAATAAGAGGCGGAGTAGAAGTTTCCTGTGAAGGCAGGGTTTTTTTTTTCACTCGATTTGAAACAATTAGAATGGGTACTCATAGTACGAATAGAGGAGGAGTTCAAATTACCTGCTACGATATCGGCAAAGGATTTTCCTTGGGTAGATATTAGACTGGCCCACCTTAGTATGAGAGAAAAATAAAGTTGTTTAATTCCACGGGGCACGCGCCAGCATTATTCTTTAAGGTTAGAGGAAGACTTCCTGAAAGTTTCAGCTCATTTGGTCGTTCCATGAGCTAGCGCAATTGAATTGAAGTTAATATGGGATTTTCAGCTCCAACATATTGGAAACAGCACATCATCTCCTGTTTGAGTCAGGAAAATTGTTGATCACGTTCAATTGAACCCAGAATGTCAAAAACACTACTTGATACTATAGCAAATAATATTGTAGAAGGTTGTATGATGATTAAAATTGATAAAGTTGGTGTTTTAACTATCTGCAGTAGATTTGCAATATTGCTTAGTATTCCTTCAACTTAGCTGGGTGGTAGCCACTAAGCGCATCATAGCCACCTATGACGCTGGGCGAGCAGCGGCACAAGGTGCATGCACATGTGTGATTGTACGGGAGTGCTTATCTAAGCCTAACTTTCAACAACTGAAAGCTTAATGAAAATGAGCTTAAATCCAGATACAACCTTCGGCAACTATGTTCATTAGCGTATCAACTAGTTAATTTGTCATTCTGGGCTGAATTGAACGCGATTAACTAGTGTACGAGACGAAACAGTGACATTGGGTCAATTTTCAATATATTTGAGACGAATATTCCATACAAACTTTGAATTGAATGCGCCAGCTGGGGGAGCAACCAAATGAGTTGAAATTTTGAGAGAGATTATTTCTTACCCCAAGGCACATATCTAGTGGGTGCCCCGTTGAATTTTACAACTTTTTTGTTTAAGGGCCAGTCTAGTAGATATATTCGAAATTAAAAGATTCGAACGGCTACCCGAAGGATAAAAATTAGTTGGTGAATGAGCATGGTTAAAATCTTCTTGATGGGTATGATGCCTAATCGAGCGATTGTTAACTGAAAAATGAGCATTGTTTGAAACTCTACTAGGCAAAATCTGGAAAGGACCGTTATCGTAACGGATATTATCTTTTATCTGCCTGGCACGAGCCTCGACGACTCGCCTACGCGAAGAGCAAGCCCAAACATTTGACTTATGATTGCCCCCGTAATTGGCGCATATGAACTTATCTCTACATTAATGTTCACTGGATAGACGTCCTTAGCGTGAGAAGAACTTACGCAAATCATGCATTTAGCATCCATGCGGCAATTTTTTGTATAATGACCCAACTTTTGGCACCGACGGCACTGACCCCACTCTGGTAATTTTCCAGGTTTCTGAAAATGTTCCCATGTCACACGGACATCGAACAAAAGTTTTGCTTTTTCTAAAGCTTTAAATAGTATTAAAGTTTACAAAAAAAATTTAAATATTTTGTTAAAGTGAACTAAATAAAATTCTTGAGAAAGCCCTTTCCGAACAATGCCAGATTGGGTTTTCTTTTTCATAATGATTACTTGGACTGGAGAAGATCCAAGTAAATCATTTATTCCATTTTTTTTTTTTCTTCAGGTGACTTTTAGTCACTTGAGAGACCTTTCAAGACGACTTTAAACAAACGTTCAGTTTTGTCGTCATAAGTAAGAAATGTGTGCTTCTTTCTTCAAGATGTTTGAGAAGAAGTTCGCGATATTCAAAAGTTTCCGGCAAAACGCGACAGTCTCCTTTCTTTGCCATTTGGAAGGAGACCTTGATTCCCCTAATGGAGTTCAAGATCTCCTGCCTAAATCCCCCAAATTCGGAACAACTGACCACAATAGGCGGCACTCTTTGCTTCCTCACTTGAATCAAAGAGCGTGGGCTAGAGACTGCTTCGATTTGATGGTCGGAACATTTGTCTAGAGCATCGAACTGATTGCTCATTTCGATGCAATTACTAACATTATCTATTTCACCTTTGGAAGAAAGTTCGCATTCCGGGGAAACGTTCTTTCATCCATTCTTGCCACGTGTAGTGACAGTTTTAAATAAAACCCACTTTTTAGGAAGGAAGTTGTTTAGTAAATAAACGAAAGAAGACGTGACCTCCTAAGAGGTTTTTTCTCAAGACGGTATCCAAGAAGCATTACCACCGCTAGCTTTCGCCAACGGGTCCAACGAAAATTCGAAGGCACGAGTAATCGTAAAGGGATCAATAGTAGAAAAAATAGTACTGAAAAGTACTGTTTTCGTAGCACTGAAAAGTACCGTTTTTAATTTTAGCGCTGAAAAGTACTGTTTTATTGCTTTAGGTATTTAAAAAAAAACTTCTAAGAGCAGAGAAAATTCGTGTACGCACAGCACGGAGGTGCGATGCGCACTGGTGATCGAACGTTCTAATCCATCCACCTCAAAGTAAGTTTTCGACGAAACGCCATTGGACAAAATATAATCTTTTCGACCGAATATACGGTTATGTGACTAAATGACTAAATGTGCTGACAACCAATCCAGTGAATCACTATATACACCTAATTAATCTAAATGAATGTCCACAACACTTGTTAATAATTTTACACTACGATTTATTACAGACAATATTGACAACTTAAAATGTCGTGAATATTAGAATCGCGTAAAGGTAAAGATGAATCGAAGCCAAACTTTTAATTTTGAAAATTTAATCGACTGGTCACCACCAGCTAGTGACCAATCGATAAATTTTTCTCCTTAAACGGATGTTTGTCTCTTCAGATTTGTGCTCTTGAAAATTTGAGGTTTGGCTTCGGTTCATCTTCAGCTTAAGCTGTATAAAATGACGGATCGTATATCAATTTAGAACAGCTTGAAATCGCTGTAACTCAGCGAAAAATGCAACTGGAGCATGATATCTGCTGATGATGAGCCTCGAAAAAGTGTCTATAGATATGTAGCTTGAATTCATATCAGCAAATAATCACAATTTCATCATCCGAATCCGAACAATATTCAGTTAAATGTGACGAAAAAAAAAGTCATTAATAACATAAATTTGCGTCATCACTTGTTTAATGAGTCGGTCACATGTGACGTAACTTTTATTGTTTTTTGTTTCTAAATGTGATGTTAATAGTTGTGTCCTTTGGGGCTATTTTAAATGAATGACCAGTATCTAAACTTGAATCTTGTTACAGTAACAAAATACATGATCATCTTTGTTACCACGATGTTCTTCGTTGAAAAAATGTATTATCACAATTCCAATGCTATATTTTGTTAATTCCAAAGCTTGCAAACTGTAAAGCCATCACCAACCAAGCAAGTCACCATTTGCGCTCAATCGAATATTTTATTTATGGGAAATTAGGATCACTGGAACATGCTTTTCCTTCTTTGCTGATGCTTATGCCATTCGTTATGACCAGCACACGACACGCATCCATTCGCAGTCAGTCACCGGAGAAATCTCACTCATTTTGATTCCTGAATGCTCCCACCAACGAACAAAATCGTCGCCTGACTTCTACTAGGTACCTACCGACACTCGTTGGCTTTGCCTTGGACATATTCCGGTAATCTCCCAATGCGTTTGCCGAAAAAAAACCTTACTTTTTCCCTATTCTTTATGACCTGTCTTCACTTTGAGTAGACACATGCCGGGTGTATAAATTTCGGTTCGTTTCACCCGAAGAAGTCTGAAAATGACTCTTGGCTTGAGAAAAAAGAGTATTCCCTCCCCCCAATCAACAATGGTCGGAAAGAATGAAGTTTGGCCAAAACCAATTTTATCGCCTTAGTCGATGATATATCAAATCTTAATATGCTGGTATTTTTATCGTTTCAGAAGGGTCTATTCAGATATCAGGTGAACCATGTGTAATTTTAATTAAAAATGTTACCAAATTTTATTGAAACACATATTGTTTGTTATCGATCCAGTTTGATCGAAATGTGTTAAGAATGGTTGAATTTAACATATATTCATTTAGTATGAACAATATTATCATTAAAAAACCAGATTTGTTTTCAATATTTTGGAGAAATTTTCTGGTTTCGTTAAACTTAATGATGTTCAGTACACATTATATTCAAAATGGTGGCAATATGACGTATGTTTTTTTAGGTAAAAAATATGGAAATTACTATGGTCTAATATTGAATTCTTGTACTGAAACTTCAAACAAATAAATGAATGGAATGCACAATAGAAATATCCAGCAATTAGCTTGGTATACAGCATAAACCAAATTTCTAATCGCAAAAGTATGAATAGAATTTTTTTCAATGTCAATTTCAATATTAGTACAATTTTAATCAAGGATCACAAGTTTATGATACATTTGGCAAATATTTGAAAATATAAAAAATATATATATATATAAAAATATTGGCCACCTTTTCGTATGAATCTCGACCATTGTGCAATCGCAACAAAATCCAGCATCACTTTCGGTCCAAACCCAAAAGTTAACACGCATTTTGGAAGGAAAAACTAGACTCCGGCTGGGAGCAACAGCACGTACAAATGAACTCAGAACACGTATGTTGTCATGTAATTTTACATTTTCTATGCTTTCGATGAGGAGCCATTCTCTGCTGAAACCTTACTGCTACACAGATGGCCCGGAACGACCATGGCCGCATCAAAGAAGGGGGAAAAGTAGTGCAAAATCCTTGGCAAAGTAACGACGCTCTCAATCGTAGATCAGCAGCCATCATCCGGCTGGAATTGGGAGCTCGGAAAATTCCCCCCGCACATACATTATAGGTGGGTAGCTGCCGCGCAAAATGTGCCACTTAGGGGATAGTGGCAGTCAATGTTTTTCAGTCAGTCTTCTATTGATTCACGGTGTTCGGAATTCTTAATGAAGAGCTTATAGCGTGGTTGTTGAATTGGAGCTTTGGAGAGAACTTGGCGGAGAATTTTGGTGAAATTTGGGATGAAAGGAAGAAAAGCGTTGATCTTTGATGGTACAATATCTGAAAGACGAAAAAGAATTTCTACTACGTACAAGGTGTTGTTCAAGAATTACTCGGTTACATACAGTTCAGGGATTTCTTAATACCGTACATGACTGATATTCCAAACACTGGACTTCTTATATCGATTTTCAAAAATACTACTCAATTTTCTTCACAGAATGAACTATTCTTCTATGATTCAAATCCTGTGCATTTGAATGTTTTGAAAATAACAATTCTTAACTTTGAAATCGTTACTGTTCAGAATATGCCTACTGTTCAGAATATAAGACAAGACATTCAAAATTTAATATTCGTTTTATTTTCAAATTTGATACAGTATTGAACCGATTTTAGCAGCCCACTAGTCAAACACATTTTTAGTCCTTCACAGTAAACTCAACATATTACATTGTTGTCCTACAATCTAGAGGTCGTTCAGAATTTGATATAGACGTAGACCATAGTACAGCATAACATAGACTGACTGTACATTTCAATGGTTATTACTTCTTGATTAATTGGAAATGGTAAGAATTGTGCTTCGATCCAAATGAATAAGATAGCCAGAGAACTTTCCGATAATTCTAGAAGCGCACATTTTAGCAGATCTCATTATTATTATAATTATTTATTCGGTTCTACATCAATTAACTTGATTAAAACTCACCAACAATATTTCGCCAATTCACTCGGTTCATGGCCGCTTCTCTTCATCCTCGACTGCGACGCACGCTCTCCAGGTCCTGGTGCACCTGGTCAATCCATCTAGCTCGCTGCGTCCCAAACCTTCTTGTTCCGACCGGATTCGTAGCGAACACTATCATTACAGGACTGTTGTCCGGCATTCTTGCAACATGCCCTGCCCAGCGTATCCTTCCAGCTTTAGCCACCTTCAGGATTCTGGTTTCGCCGTATAGTTTAGCGAGCTCGTGGTTCATCCTTCGCCGTTCTCAAGCACGTCGCCGAAAATCGCCCTTTTCATTCGACGTTCAAAAACCCCAAGAGCTTGCAAGTCCTCCTCGAGCATCGTTCCATGCCTGTAGAGCGGCCGGTCTTATGAGTGTTTTGTACATCGTGCATATGGTGCGAGGGTGAATCTTTCTTGACCTCAGTTTCTTCTAAAGCCCAGAGTAGCTACGACTTCGACTGATCATGCGCCTTCGTATTTCCCGATTAACATTGTTGTCAGCCGTCAGCAAGGATCCAATGTAGACGAACTCGTCCACTACCTCGAAGATATCCTCGTCTATCTTGACACTGCTTCCTATGCGGGCCCTGTCGCGCTTTGTTCCGCCTACCAGCATATACTTTTTTTTTGAACACATTCACCATTAGTCTGATTCTTATTGCTTCACGTTTCAGGCAGGTGAACTAATCTGCCACCATTTCAAATTTTCTCCTAATAATATCTATGTCGTCCACGAAAAAAGGAGAAAAGATCTGGTCCGTTGTCGATGAAACCTGCTTGATCACTTCCCACGAACTCATTTTCTATAGGTGATAGACGACGGAAGAGAATCTGGGATAGCACTTTGTAGGCAGCGTTTAGGATAGTAATTGCACGGCAATTTTCACTCTCCATGTTGTCACCCGTTTTGTAGATAGGGCATATAATGCCTTGCTTTCACTCCTTCGGTAGCTGTTCCGTTTCCCAGATTCTAACTATCAGCCGAAGCTGACAAGTGGCCACCCTGTCCAGGCACATCAAGATGAGTTCGTCTCCAATACCATTCTTGCCAGCGGCGTGGGAGCTGGTTGATTTCCACTGTCCACTGTGCTGACGTGGCCATCGCCTTCGCTGTCCTGACCATCTGTGCCTGTGTTGTCTGCGCCATTCAAGTGTTCATCGTAGTGCTGCTTCCACCATTCGATCACCTCGCGTCCGTCCGTAAAGATGCTCCCATCCTTATCCCGGCACATCTAAGTTCGCGGCACGAAGCCTTTGCGGAATGTGTTGAGCTTCTGATGGAACTTCCGTGTTTCTTGAGAACGGTACAGCAACTCCATATCTTGGCATTCCACTTCTTCCAGTCGGCGCTTTTTGTTTCCGCTTCAGTCTGTATCGTTCCACTTTTGTCGCGTACCATGCTGCAGCATTGTAGCCCAAGCTGCATTCTTCTCCTCCAAAAGCTTCTGGCACTCCTCGTCGAATCAATTTTTGCTTGAGCTCCGTTCCACATATCCGACAATCCTGTCGTCAGCGTCATTAATGGCTGCTTTGACTGTCCTCCAACAGTCCTCAAGAGGGGGCCTATCGAGCTCGCCCTCATCTGTCAACGCTGCCTCAAGATACTGCGCGTACGCATTGGCGACATCTGATTGTTTCAGTCGCGCTATATTGTACCGAGGCAGGCGTCGGTACCGGTAGCAGATCTCATGTTATTGTTTAACAACGGCACAGGCCAAATCCTAACAGTCAGATTGGATGGGAATGTTTATTTACATACACCGTCTTCGTTTACAACGCACAGACTGTAAATTATATACTAACATTAATCTAAAGCTCTCTTAATCTATTACTAAAAACAGTTTTAGACAAATTAAAATCAAATAACTCTGCAACATCATTGAATGAACGAAGACACACATAAAATGGATTGTTACTACCGTGGTTGGTTCTGTTGTACGGAATGACCAAAAACGGTGAGTAACGAAATCGCCGAGGAGGAACGTTTATAGGAATCTGTTCCAGTAGCTCGGGACAGTCGATATTTCCGGTCAGCAGGTCGAAAATCAGCATCCTTTGTTGATGCGTGCGCCTTGTGGATAGCGCTTCCAGCTTGATTAGTTGGCACCGGTCTGAATAGTGAGGTAGATTTACTGGATCCCTCCAAGGAAGATCCCGCAGTGCAAAACGCAAGAACTTTTTCTGTACTCGCTCGATCGTAAGTATGTGCGTAACATATTGTGGACACCAGACTGGAGCAGCGTATTCGAGAATGCTTCGCACCATTGAGCAAAACAGGGTTTTCAAAGCATAAATGTCGGTAAAGCTGTAGGCATGGCGCCGAATGAACCCGAGTGTTGAGAAGGCTTTTGCCGTTATAATGCCTATATGCTCAGTGAAACGTAGCTTGGAATCTATTGTCACGCCCAAATCGCAAATTGAATGCACTCGATCTACAGCTGTTGCACCCATTGTGTAGTTATGCTGAAATAAATTCTCGCGTCTACAGAATGAAATGATTTTGCATTTCTTACTGTTCACGTTCATGCCGTTGTTATCGCACCATATTAGCACGTTGTTGATGTCCTCCTGTAAGGCTTCGCAGTCGGCTTCGGAGAGAATGACACGAAATAATTTAAGATCATCCGCAAAAGAGAGTTTGGATGACGAAATCAAGTTGCCCAAGTCGTTCACGAAGATGTTGAATGGTAGTGGTCCTAACACACTGCCTTGAGGAACACCAGATGTTATAGCGAAGGTCCGCGAGCGTACGTTGTTGACAACCACAAAAGCTTCACGATCCGTGAGATAGGAAAAAATCCATTGTGCAATCCAGGCTGGAAATCCGATGTATTTCATTTTTTCGACTATTAGAACGTGCGGAACGGTGTCGAAAGCCTTAGCAAAATCGATATAGATGGAGTCTACCTGCCGTCTTGCTGCCAGTTCCGTAGACAATCTGGTAGTGTAGCACATCAGATTCGAGGTTGTAGACCGGTGCTTCATGAAGCCGTGCTGAGTGTCAGTTATGAAAGGTCGTGCTACATTGTACAAAACGTTATGCATCATTTTTTCTAAAACTTTGCTGAGGCTACAAAGTATGGAAATGCCTCTGTAGTTGCTTACATTGCTACATGTTCCTGATTTGAAAATCGGAACGATGCGAGCCGTTTTCCACACAGACGGAAAGGCTCTCTCACGAATGGTGCAGTTGAAGATTTTAGTAATCGGTTTGGCTAGAGATGCAGCGCAGTTCTTCAGAAGAAGAGGCGGAATGCCATCCGTGCCCGCACTCTTGTCGGGGTCAAGCTCACCTAGTGCCTCGCGTGTTTCATCAGGTACGAATTCGGTAGCAGTTAAGGTGATGTCGCAAACGTCAACGTGTGCGAAGGAGTTGTGACGTTGTACTGGCGCTACCTTATTGTATACGCTTTCAAAAAATGTAGCAAAGAGATTAGCTGCTTCTAAGTTGGAATGAGCAAAAACACCGTTGTAGTTGACGGTTGACGGAATTCCATTGCAAGTTTTTTGGTGGTTGACGAAATTCCAAAAACGTCTAGGATCTTCCTTAACGTTTGCCTGAATCCTCGAAATATAATTGCAGTATGTAGATGAAAGGAGAACTTTGTACGATGTTTCCATTTCACGAAGCGTGCTTCTGTCGTTCTCGGATCTTGTACGGAAAAAATGCTTCCTTAATTTTCTAAGGCTGTTGCGAAGGTTACGGAGTTCGAGAGTCCACCACGGTTTGTTAAAAGACGAGCTTGACCTTCTTAAACGTTTTGGTACATGATCGTTGATAACGGCGTTGAGTCGGTCGTAAAACAACGGTAAAATTTCCTCCAATGGTCTGTTGTCGAATTCGGAGTCCCAGTCGATGTCTGCTAGAATGTTGTTTACTTGCCGATAGTCGCAGGCATGAAAATCGAATACCCAATCTTCTTGAGCGGGCATGGCTGGATTAGCCTCCAACTCTTCAAGGAGTAAGATGTATGGAACATGATGATTGTCCAACCGCAAAAGGGCAGAAGGAGGAAGAATCATATCTACATGCTCTGGAAGATTTACAAAGACGAGATCGAGAAGTTTTCGATTCGTGTTTGTGAATCTGTTGACTTGACGCAATCCCATGGCGAACAACGATTCAACCAAATTTCGCTCATGTTCAGTGGACATATTCGAGGGAATGTAACCGTTCGTATCGCTATCAAGTTGCCAATGCAAATTTGGAAGATTGAAGTCCCCAATCGACATAACAACATCGAACACTGAAGCATGATCTGTGACAAACTGCATGGCATTTGCATGAGCGGAGTAAACGTCGGGACTGGAGTTTGGCGGAATATAGATTGCTGTTATATAAAGAAACCTCTCACGCAATTTTATACGTACGGCGATTTGCTCAAGGTTCTCACAATTTGGTATATGAATGGTGTCACAGGGCAGATTATTTTTGACTGCGATGAGCACACCACCACCGCGTGAATGGCGACTATTTAATTCGTTGCGGTCGCATCGGAAAATCGTGTACTCAGACGTAATCTCGCGATTTTCAATACCAGCACACAACCATGTTTCCGTGAAGATTATGACATCGTAGTCACAGCTGCTCAGTAACAGCCTTAGGTGAGCAATTTTGGTTCGCAAACCCCTAACGTTCTGGTAGTACAGAGCCAAATGATGATGCGTTGTTGATGCGTTAACTGGGACAATGCTGCTCGCGCCAGGTGGTTCGGTTAGCTCGTTGAAGGTGGGATGTGATGCAAAGGAGCTGGAAGCGATTGAAATTACTGGCAGCATGTTGTTCTGATCGTTCGTGTACTTGCCTGCAATTGGAGTTTGGAAGACCCCTTCTCCGCGCTCATACACAGGACCGGGATGACTGCTGGCCGCTGGCAGGATGGGCTCGACTGTGACGAGTGGATAAGGGGCTTCCGAGGGGCTAGCAGGCGTGCATCCCGGTATTGGAAATCCAGTTGAATGGTGCGGTTCGTCAACACTACCCGAGGAGGAGAGAATAACTCGCCAATAACTTATGCATACCGTATTTTGGTATCATACCACAATTAGGTATTGTTCAGTTATCAATACCTCATTTTGGTATTATAATGGTATTTGAAAAACATTTTTAAAACAATTAAAAATACTTCATTTTGGTATTCGACAGCTATTGAGGACTGCTGGAGGTATTGAACTAGTATTGAAAAATTTCACTTTTATATGAAAATCCATCAAGTATTATTTAGGTATTACAATACCTGATCTAATTATCAGCTTGGTATTTGTAGAATATGCAGAAGGTATTATTTGAGGTATTTTACCTCTTATGCAGGGCTCATTCATACCTCATTCAGGTTGTAAGTATTGGAAATTATTTGGTATGGAATACCTCAATTTGGTATTCAGTAGTTATTTTCTTCTGCTCGGGTACGAACGAAAACATTTTCAGAGCAGATTGTGTTCCTCAACTGTAGGTACTTGCCTGATAGCACAGGCTGGAAGACCCCTTCACCCGTTCCAAACACAGGACCGGGACGTCTGATGATCGCTGGCTGCGTGGTCACGACTGTGATGGGGGGCTCCGGGGCTTCCAATGTGCTGTATATTGTGCGTCCCGGTATGTTGGCTGATACGTCGAATGTAGAAACGAAGATTTCTGATGGGCTATTGTGAAAAAGTTCTTCAGAGCGGATATTTTCTTCGAGACGAGAGTACTTGCCTGATAGCACAGGCTGGAAGACCCTTTCGCCCGTCCCAAACACAGGACCGGGACGTCTGATGATCGCTGGCTGGATGGTCAGGACTGTGATGGGGGGCTCCAGGGCTTCCAAAGTGCTTGATTCTGTGCATCCCGGTGATGGAGAAGATTGACATTCATCGGCTGTGGCGATTTCGGAAGAAATATGACGTTGTTCTATTGCATAGATTTCGGAAGCCGTGCAGGGATTTCGTTTTTTGAGTTTGGTTCAAAGGGCCGTATGGTAATTCCTTCTGGCCAGTACCAGCTGTCGCTGACAACACCTGAGTAGGATCTGCAAACCGATATTTTGAAGGATACAAACGAAAGTTCTTCAAGTTTTTTCCCTCGAGGAACCAGCTTTGTAACTTTGACAACTGAGGGATCCGCATTAGTGATGTCACACACGTGCAGCTTGATGTCGTCTTCCGTTTGATCTGGCGTAAAGGGAGTGACATAATAACATTCGTCGTCAATTGCTTGAAGCGCGCCATTTGCAACTTTGAGAAAAGAGTTGTTAGGTTTGAGGGTTCTTCCGCTGGGCGATCTAGTGTTATTTCCGATAGAGTGGATGTTAGGACTGCTTCGACTAGGCGGGGCACATATTGTATCCGGCGGCAAGCACTTCGATACATGTGGCAAAGCTGCGGGAGTAGATGCGTTCATACGAGACGTGCTTTCCACGATTTGCACGCGTTTATTTCCTTGGACGACAAACCTATCAGGAGCCATAGCTATTGAGCTGTTCACCTCATCCAGCACCTCAAAGAAAGACGTTTCGTCACATGACCTGGACCGGTTGATTGGATCATCGTCGAGAGTCATTTCATCAATACTCTGAAGCAATGTTGTTTGAAGATTCGAGCAGTTTGATGATTTGGATTGGTTGCCACCATGGAGAATTTTGGTGAATTTCCTGAGATTTTCTCCGCAGTTTCCGAGCCGTGTATCCATAGCGTCTGTTCGAATCAACAGCTCACGTAGAGCTTTCAGCATTATTTTATCTCGCTCGTATACAGCTGGTTCGAAATTCAGTCGGCATGATGTGCAGAACCAGAACATGCCCACTTTCGACGTCCAACAGGCGTATTGAGATTTAGACAGGCCAACGCATATAAAGTGGAAAGTCATTCCACATGATCCACTACAGGTGACCACTCTATCCGAATCCAAAGATTTTGAGCAAGCTTGGCATGATTCCATAGTGAGGCCGTGAAGTGTCGAGGAAGAATGTTACAACACTACGCACAGCAACGGTAAAATAATGATGCGCCTAAAGCGCCTACCAGTATGCAGCCCTGTTGAACTGTTATACTCGAACTTCTACTAGCTTCCTTGTTTTTCTGGCAGATGGCGCTTCGAAAAATTGACAGCGTGCTGGTGTTTTGTAGATGTCAGTAATAATTGATCCAGTATCACGAAACACTAAACACAATAATTCACAGAACTACGACCGTGAAACGCGATGCTCACAATGAATGTCAATAACACGGACGATTCAGATGTCGTTCAATACACTTTGTTGAATATACGACACAAAATACATCGGTACGGCGACGATCAAAATGCGGACGTAAGCAAGCGACTGTTTTGACGAGCAGTGTTTCTCAACTTATGGTCACCATTTTATTTTCTAGGCTGCCACCTTGGATTCCAAAAATAATAATTGACAGCAATTTTAACCTGGGCAAACTTGTCGAACATATCATCCTTCTAAATGATCAGGATCTTGAGATACAATGATTTTCATGGACCGGAAGTCGCCACCTTGTTTTCTAAACCACCGTTTTGGATTCCAAAATGTTTAATTGACAGCAATTTTCAACCTGAACAAGGTTGTCGAAGAAATCGTCCTTCTAAATTATCAGAATCTTGAGATACAATGAATTCCATGAATCGGATGTCGCCGACTTGTTTTCTAGGCCGCCATCTTGGATTCCAAAAATTGTTAAAGACAGCAATTTTCAACCTGGACAAACTTCTCTTCCTTCTTAATGATCAGGATCTTGAGATACATTGATTTTCATGAAGCGGAAGTCGCCATCTTGTTTTCCAGTCCGCCATCTTGGATTACAAAATATTTGATTGACAGTAATTTTCAAACTGAAAAAACATGTAGAAAAAATCGTCCTTCTAAATGATCAGGATCTTGAGATACCAGCATATATCTGTAGAGTTTGTGCATAGTTTGTATGCTCACTAGTGCCGCCTAGCGGTTGAATTCCTAAAAAATAGGCTCAAGTGTGCTGAAGACACCGTACTTCTATCTAGTGAAAATTATTTAACATTGAAGAAAAACTAGTTTCAACAACTACTTGGGACATCTATCCAGCAGGCGGTGACGCGGAAGACGGCTTTACCACCCAATTTCCTACATAAAATGCACCGTGATGCCAGATAAAAATAAATATAACTCTTTTATTTGAAGAGCTACTAGATAGATGTGTTTTAATGAAATGTTCACTGTTTCATGCCCTAAATTATAAACTAAGGAGAGAAGTTTTAGTATGTCTGTTGGCGGGGAACAGATCAAGGAATCCGGTCAGACACAGGGTTGTCAGCAGCATAATAAACTCGGACTAGAGTCGGCGGTTTTATACAGCTTTAAACTGTAAGTAATTATTTATCATATATAAGTATCATTTCAAAGGTTACAGAATTCAAACTTACACTTTCAGTGCTTCTACTGGGTACCACTCCGATCTATTCTCACCGACGCAACAAATGGACAATAGTCTAATTCGCTAATACAATTTTTGATCGCAGTTCACTGTAATAGTTTCAATAGAATTATATAATGGATCCTAAGAAGCTCAACATCATTTCACTTACTTTTAGATATTAGATTTAGATAGAATAACAAATTGCATATAAATAGTTTAGATTAATAATTGAAATAATAGTTTAGGTAGCACAATCAAATTCACATTGTATAGAAATGCTCAAATGTATAATGAATCAACGTTTTCATCTCTATCGACTCTTTTTGACAACCTGCCATTGTCTCCTACTGTCGTGGCTCAAACCTAGCTACAAATTGGGCATTGGCAGTGCTCCCAGCGGCAACAATGTCCTTAAGGTACCTTTTTCTATTTATTTTTGAAATGGTTCGCTTCCCCATACTGAATAAATCATTTTCCCATACTAAACTTCAAGTCGCTTACTTAGTAGCTTAACGATTTTTTTAGAATTTTTAAATTTCGCAAGGTTTCGTTTGGGCCCATTTGCTACCATTTGCGACTATGCGGTTTTTCGATTTCGAAAATTTGACAAAATTGATTCAGCCTAGTGTCCATGTCTTTTAAATGGCAAATAAAAAAAACCATGAAACCCATAAAGATTGCGAACAACTTCTTAAACATTTTGCAAAGAAGTGGTATATTTTTCTCACTTACGACGGTAAATAAGAACAATATATTTACTTGGATTTTCCCCAGTCTCATGAACACTCAAGCACGATCATATTTTGGTTTTCCACAATTCAAATACATCATAGCAAGTGTAAATCGCTTCACGTTCAACGATCCGTCATTGTAATCATCGTTATCATCGAAACATCAACAGCAGTTTTTCTGTTCAGAACTGAAATTCATTCGACGAAATTGTGTTTACTGTGCTGCGTTTGGATAATAGAATACAGTGAACACATTTTCATGTAAACTTTCATGATTTTTAACGAAAAAACTGAAAATTGTCAAATTGATGATTGATTCTACCCCCTTAAGCACCATTATATGCCTGCAATGTTTTTATTCAGTCTTTATTAATGTATTTTTTAACCCTGGGCTAGTTCATCTCAGGACCAACGGCTTCACTTACCTTCCGAAGGAAGTCATCACTATATTTTTTTACTGTCAAAAATTGAGAAGTCCTCCAAAAAGCTTTCGAACATAACTACCAAGTGGTCCATCAATTTGACCATCCGAATGCAGTTTATATACTTATTCGACAGGAGCACTCGAACGAGCGTAAAATTTAACATTTTGATAGATCAAGTGAAAATAGTGAACCGGTCTTAGCGCGAATAATACATAGATATGAAAATTATTATTATTATTATTATTATTATTATTATCTTTATTAAGGAGATTTTCAACCCACGACTGGTTCATCTCCAGAGATATTAAATGAATGTAGGTATACTACAGTCCACTCTTTTTATTTCGATGTCGAGAATCATAGTCATATTTGGATTTCACTACCATGGCAGTCTCATAGAAATTGGGATCTGATTAAAAATGTCCCTTGACCACTGATTTAAAATTCAAAGTAACATATTAGTCGTTCATTCAAAATATATGCAGTGCACATGTTTATGAACAAGTTCTACACCAACCCAACACTTCGAGAAGCTTGGATCTATCTCAACCCCTACAACTTGCTCATTAAATCCACTCCTCCATCATCTGAATCACATAATCTTTCTGGACCAGGTCATAGCGGCTGTCACTAGTTGGACCCGCAGGGAATCCCCGAGAATTTGCCGAACACCCAACCTTCCGAATGACCAATCTCGTATCAACCCAACAGCAGAAGCATTCCAATATTGGTGCGTGTAGTATTTCAACTCCTTCATAAATATACAATATTCCGACAGTCACAGTTTTTGGCCAATGGAAACAGAACCCTTTCTGGCCCTGGACGATCCGTCCATCAACTTCCGCATTTTACACCCCGCATCGGTTAAGGGGCTCGGAAATTTTCCGCTTTCCCCTCTCGGAAAACCTCAAAAACGGACGCAAAAGAAATGACCGAATAAACCGGAGAGCGCATATATTACCCTTAACATCTTAGGCACATCTCTCCCCTGCTTTGTGATGCTAAAAGGCTTCCCGAAACAACGACGACTTTCTTTTGCTGATGGATCCAATGGATGGATGGATGGATGGACGGATCAGGGCGGCGTCGTCGAGATGTTGTGAAAATGAAACATTTTCCACTACTGGGCTTTGTGGAAGGGAAAAACACTAACAAAACACATCCAAAAGGTGTGAAAGTGGCCGTTACGGAAAGTTATGATGGCAGCCAGGCGTCGAAAATTTTTCGGATCAATCCGCTACACGGCCAGCAACGTTTGACTGGAGTCTTTCTGTTGGTGACGGTGGGTTGATTTAGGAATTTTATTTTAACACATATCTTGAAATGTTCGGTAATCCAATCCGTATGGTTATTAAATTAATTAATTCATTACGCGTGGTAAAGATGTAAAAATCATGGGTGAAATTATGAAAAAAAAATCCACGTGCTCGGTTGGGATTCGAACCCAGAAATCTTGTATACTAGACGAGCGCCTTACCAACTAAGCTACCGAGAAGTGGCTTGGTAGTTTAGTTGGTAAAGCACTCGTCTAGCAAGAGTCCAAAGTCCAAATCCTAGCCAAGCACGTGGATTTTTTTTTTTCATAATTTCACCCATAATTTATACATCTTTACCACGCGTAATGAGTTAATTAAATGAAATTTTATGTTGGTAGAATAATTCTGTTTTTTGAATTAAAAATCAACAAAACGAATTGTTTGTTTAAGAATTGAGTCTTTAAGGAAATTAATTTATGAAACTTTGGATTATATATTGCTAGATCGATAGTGGGAATTGTTGACGAATCCCGAGACTCTTACAGAATTCATTCTAGTGGCAAATATTTACTGGCTTGATGGTGTTTGATAGGTCTATAACAAGTTCTGCACCAAGGCTCTCAAAGGGCATCTCCAGCAAGTCAAGGAGGTGCTGAAGTACAGTCAACAATATCATAAGATTTATTAGGATTTCGATAGGGTTATTAAGGCGTACAGGGCAAAAACTCTAACAAGAAAAGTACTAAGATTGTACCGAGTTATAAGCAAATGATTTCCCTATGAATCCAGAGATCTTATCAGTATTCCGAAAAGAATCACAACACCAACTCATCGATGATAACGTCAAAAACAAAGCCAGCTCGATCACCTCTAGCGTCATGTGAAGTTTCCATATTTCCGGCTAAAATCACCGATCCAACGCACCGCGCCGCACTTTGTTTTAGAATTCTTTTCATATAAACAGCCCGAATCAGAAAGCAACATCCTTTTTCGGTTCGCCCAACCGGGGATGAAATGAATGGACGGATGGATGGATAGACGAATGGTTGGTTAGCTATATGGTGAACAACCACTCCGACGTTCCTTCGGTACGATAGTTGGACAAAACAGTTGGACGGATGGATGGATGATGATTGGGATCTGCTGTTGCCGTTGCCAAATAGGAATCTTACCCCCTCCTAACAGGGAATTCTCTCTATATTCTAGTTGAGAGGCAGAATATCAAGAAGTTTTTGTTCCAAGCAATCCCAAGTCGATTGGGATGTGTGGAAATGTTTCCCCCATGCGTCGAGCTGCTGCTTTCTTAGGCCCGGCTGTAGTTTATGTACCAAACGGAAAGATTGGACGGAAAAAGGACATCGGTGTATAATTCAGGTGGAAATGAAGGCGTTTGAATTTTCATCTTGAGTGATTTTGGGAGAGTTTATTTTTTCACTTTGGTTCTGCTCATTGGCGTAGCCAGGGTTTTCACCAAGAGGTCAAGAATACTAACAAAAGTTGCCTAAGATAGATTAAACTAGCATTTCTTCCAGAAATAATTTTCAAATTTTTCCAGGCAACCAGTGAGTATTCTTCTTATGCATCCTTGAAGATATTCTTGACAATAAAATGTCAAGGGATTAATGTAGATAGAGAGGTTTCCAAGATATGTTGTTAATTTTCGGGAAGTTCTTTCCAAAATTCCTTAATGTATTCTATCAAACTGAATCCTTTCCAGAAACAATGCATGAGTTTATGAGTTTTCTACTCATATTTGTTAAAAAAAAAAATCATTTGTAACCAATTCCTATTTATTTCTGTAGTCCTCTAAGTGTTTTTCAGGGGGTTTAATATGTGTTTTCAAATATTTCTCCAGGAATTATACTCGGAATTCATCTGAGGATTGATTCAGGGATACTGTGAATGTATTTTGGGGCGATCGAGAAACTGGATGCTAGCAGCCAGGTCCAGGTGAGTTCAATTTGTTGTGTAGTACCTTTATTAAGGAAGGAGTCTTCATAAACATATAGAGAGAAATTCCTAGGAAAGATAACAAAAGAGTGTATTCCAATTAAGAAAGACTGCAAACTTCTTTGATGAAGTTTAACCGGCATTTTGAATTAAATTCCTAGGATAATATCCAGAAAGGGTTTAAGGCAATTCACCCTGAAGAATCCTTCGAACAATTTCTTGAGTAATTTTTTTTACTTATTCGTTTATTTGATAGGCTCAAGCGCCGTCAGGCATAACGGAGCCGAATTCATTTGATTTGGTTTACAAAATCTTGTTTGCTTCTTAAATATCTATGTTAGTTTTGGGGAACCGAAAAACTCGCGGTTTGGTCGAGGTTAGGGAATACAATTATTTTTTGGGTAAGGATGGGATTTAAAGGTTTGATTGATCACAGTTAGCAGCAAAGTGGCGGTATGGTGCTGTTCGTCAATCATGGGGCGGACTTAAACGACCTGTAACGATACAACAAAACGGTTTCAAGGAAAGCAAGGTGGACAAACGGAACGACAGACATGGGTGATCAAACAAAAACGTCAATATCCTTTAAAAATTTGAAGAGGAGGAACATGTAATCGAAGTCTAGCCTACCCAAAACATCTCTAATGTCTTCCTTATCTGGTTTTCCTTGGGCCCTGAGGGATGCACATAAATTGGTTCTGGCAATTTCGTATTCGGGACAATACCACACGACATGATTGATGTCTTGGTAACCTGCGCCGCAACCACATCGATTGCTGTCTGCGAGGCCTATTCGATAAAAGTGTGAGCCCAGGGAGTAGTGATTGGACATCAGACGACACATTACCTTGATAAAATCTCGGCTCATGTCCAACCCCTTAAACCACGGTCTATTCGATACCTGTGGGAGAATAGAATGTAACCACCTGCCCAGATCCCCTTCATTCCATTTTTGTTGCCAACTGATCATGGCTTGCTGGCGAGCAACTGTGAAAAATTCATTGAAGGTAATACGCCGTTCGTAAATATTACCTTCCATAGCGCCCACCTTGGCGAGTGAGTCCGCTTTCTCATTGCCCGGAATCGAGCAATGAGAAGGGACCCAAACCAAGGTGATGTTGTGATTCGATAGAGCACTCAAAATAGATCGTATTTCTCGTAAGAAATACGACGAGTGCTTTACCGGCCTCATTGAACGAATAGCCTCTATGGAGCTGAGACTATCCGTGAAAATGAAGTATTGATCAGAGGGAAGAGAGGCTATTCGCTCTAATGCGTAGTGTATCGCCGCTAATTCAGCGACATATACGGAACAAGGATTTTGAAGTTTATGGGCGGCGCTATGAAATTCATTAAATACACCAAAACCAGTGGAATCATTTATTTTTGACCCGTCTGTGTAAAACGTTCTGTCGCTGCTGACTTGGCCGAACTTGTCTGCGAAAATTAATGGTATATACTCCGAACGGAGTGGATCTGGAATTCCATGGATTTCACGCTTCATGGTCAGATCAAAAGCTACAGTTGAATTGGAGAAGACTGGGAAGCAACAACCGTGGGGTAAGTTCGAGGAAGGGTTAATCTCCAGAGTCATGTACCAGTAGTACAGTGTCATGAATTTTGTTTGAGGATTTCGTTCGATTAGCTTTTCAAAATTTTCAATTACCAATGGGTTTAACACCTCACAGCGGATGAGGAACCGGAGCGACAATTCCGCAAAACGGTCTGATAAAGGAAGAACTCCTGCTAATACTTCTAAACTCATAGTATGAGTCGAGTTCATGCATCCTAAAGCGATTCGAATACAGCGATACTGAATACGCTGCAGCTTCAAGATGTGAGTTTTCGCCGCGGATTGGAAACAAAAGCTACCGTATTCGAGGACCGAAAGTATTGTTGTACGATATAACTTTATCAGATCTTCCGGGTGAGCTCCCCACCATGTTCCTGTGAGTGTACGCATAAAGTTGATTCGTTGCTGGCACTTCTGATGCAGATACTTGATGTGCTTTCCCCAGGTGCATTTAGAGTCGAACCAGATCCCTAGATACATGTGCGAAATGCCTTGAGTTAGTTCCTTACCCATGAATTGAAGCTTGATCTCTACTGGGTCACGCTTCCTAGAAAAGACAACTAACTCAGTTTTCTCCGGAGAGAATTCGATACCCAGCTTTACAGCCCACGTAGACAAATTGTCTAAAGTATCTTGCAACGGTCTTTGCAGATCATCCGCCCCTGGTCCTATTACAGAAACAACGGCATCATCTGCAAGCTGTCTTAGCGAGCAATTTTCCACGAGACAATTATCAATATCTCTTACATAAAAATTATAAAGCAGGGGGCTCAAGCATGAGCCCTGGGGGAGACCCATGTAGCTAATTCGTGAAGTTGTTGAGGTTCCGTGAGAAAAGCTCATACGTTTCTCAGACAACAAGTTATGCAAGTAGTTATTCAAAATTGGGGAAAGACCACATTCGTGGAGTTTGTCTGAAAGGACATCTATACATACTGAATCGAAAGCCCCTTTAATATCCAAGAAGACTGAACCCATTTGTTCCTTTTGAGCATAGGCCAGCTGAATTTCTGAAGAAAGCAACGCAAGACAGTCGTTCGTTCCTTTACCTCTGCGGAAACCAAATTGCGTATCTGATAGAAGGCCGTTCGATTCAACCCACTTGTCAAGCCGAAAGAGAATCATTTTCTCCAACAGCTTTCGAATGCATGATAACATCGCGATAGGTCGATACGAGTTATAATCCGACGCGGGTTTTCCGGGTTTTTTGATGGCTATCACTCTCACTTGTCTCCAGTCATCCGGAACAATGTTGCCCTCCAAAATTCGATTGAAAAGATTCAACATGCGCCTCTTAATGACGTCTGGGAGGTTTTTAAGCATGCTAAATTTTATTCCATCCATGCCTGGGGCAGAGTTGTTGCATGAGAGGAGAGCAAGTGAGAATTCAACCATCGTAAACGGTTCGTCCATGTCGTTTCTGTCGGTATGAACGTCTCGAATAGGTCGTTGCGTTGGAACGGAATCCGGGCAAACCTTCTTGGCGAAGTCGAAGATCCACCGAGGAGAGCTTTCGCGATCCTCATTGACCGTAGAAGCGTTCCGCATTCTTTTCCCGACGGTCCAAAGTGTTCTCATTGACGTTTCGCGCGATAACCCGTTAACAAAATTACGCCAATATCCGCGTTTTTTTGCCTTTACGAGGCTTTTAAATTTTCGCTCGAGTTTAGTAAACCGCTCGTAATTTTCTAGTGTACCGCGTTTGCGAAAGTTTTTGAACGCGGCGGATTTATCGCGATAGACCTTCGTACACTCGTCGTCCCACCAAAGAGTGGGTGGCCGGCTTCGTACTGAAGATCCTGGAAAAGGGCGACGCTGGGCTTGAAGAGCACTCTGAATAATTAACGCGGAGAGAAATTGACATTCTTCCATCGGAGGAAGAACATCAACTAGCTGTTCGCCCTCGTAAACCCCCTTGGCGTACTTTTCCCAGTCAATGTGCTTGGTGAGATCATACGCGAGGTTTATCTGATGAATTGGATTCGAATTATTGGTAACTGAAATTCTGATAGGCAGGTGATCACTACCATGGGGATCTTGAATTACTTTCCACGTGCAATCCAATGATAGTGAACTCGAACAGATTGAGAGGTCTAAAATGCTTGGAGGATCTGGAGGTTTTATTCGTGTTGCTTCCCCAGTGTTCAAAATTGTCAAGTTGAAGTAGTCACAAAGATCATATATCATGGAAGCGCGGTTGTCATCCCTCGGTGACCCCCAGGCTGTACCGTGAGAATTGAAATCTCCTAGAATCAACCATGGCGCAGGCATAGCACAGCATACGGCCGAAAGATCTCTGCGGGATACTCTGGCATTGGGCGGTATGTACACGCTGGCTATGCTGAAACTTTTACCTCGTATAGTAACATGACAAGCAACTACTTCAGTGCCTACCATCGGGGGGAAATCAATTCTATAAAAGGAGTGGAGCTTATTGATCCCCAAAAGCACTCCTCCATACCCATCCCCTCGATCCAGACGAATAATATTAAAATCGTGGAATGGGACATCTTTTTCAGAAGTTAGCCATGTTTCACAAAGAGCAAATATGTCACAGCGCGTACTGTGAACTAAAAATTTGAACGCGTCTATGTTTTTAATAATGCTTCTACAATTCCACTGTAGCACTTCGATCATATCCCCGACCTCGTTGGTTAAATTAGCCATCGAAGGATATGAACGAATCAAGAATCGGCCAATTTGAAGCCAGTCGCTTCAGAAGGGGTTTTACCAAAGGAAGAATCATACTGATAAGGCTTTTTATAGCGGGTGAGACTTCTAACGTTTCGAAGATGATATCCACTATCCCAGAAAGAGTCATTTTTCCAGAAGCATCGACATATTGTTTTCGATTTTCCTGGCTTTCTGAGTGAAAAATTGGGACATCTGGGGTTTTAGATGTTCCCGGAAGTGACGGAAAGTCTCCAGCTGATAATCTAAAACCAGGAGGTTGAACTTTAGCGGGGCTTCTGTCCCTTCTTGATTTTTCCAGGGATGGTTGGAGAACCTGTCTAACAGCTTCGTTTGGAGAAGCTTGCTGGCGTTGCTTGAGCCGTTTTGCAATGGCTCGCTTCCTCTTGGTTCCTGTATTAATGACAGTATACTCTTCCCCATCCTCAGAGCCAGAGCCCTGATCATCAATAGGCAGGGAAGTGAAGAGGTTATTGCTGTTAATGGATTGGGCTGGTGGATCAATGGCCGGAGCGATCTTCTTCAGTATTTCTGCGTAAGATCGCTTTGACCGCTGTTGCAAGGAGCGAATTGTGTGTTTCTCCCGCTCTATAAACTTCGGGCATGCGACTAGTTCATGTGGAGCTTGTCCACAACAGGTACATTTTGGTTCCTTTGGACAAGGGCCCTCCACATGCTGCTCTCCGCACGTGCTGCAACGAGGTTTGTTACAGCAGTACGTTGCGGTGTGCCCTAATTGCTGGCATTTTTCGCAATGCATAACCGTCGGTTTATAGAGACGGACAGGTAAACGAAGAAGCCCAATCACGAGGACGTCCGGAAGGGCTGACCCAGAAAAAGTCACTCGAAACGAATTTGAAGGACTTTTGGTGCCATCAGATGACACGTGGTTCATTTGTTTGACATCAATTATCTGTACTGGAGGAACGGCACGATTTTTAAAACCTCCAGTACCAGATCTGATGTCTGCACATGTCAAAAACGGCTCGGTGACTACTCCTGAGCACTCGACCTCTAGACTAGGGACATAGACATGGTACTCCCTTAAAAAAAGCTCGTAGGCAGCAATTCTGTTGGCTTGTTCGCGGTCACTGACGGTGACTCGCAGTTTATTACGGCTGGGCGAAGACACCTCGACAATGTCTCGAAACGACTTTGCCAGATCCTTCTGAATTTGAATTTTGTTTAACGGTTTGCCTTTGGGCCGAAAAAAAACCAGAAAGGGACCCTTAGATCCGGCTGGATAGGCTTTTGGGCGGGGGGTCACAGTGGAAAGAGTGATAGAAGAGTCATTTGTCTGGGAATGTGGAGGATTGACTATGGGGTGTGTTGTAAAACCAGTATTGTTTGCCCCTGAGGTGGAGGGAAGCAATGCGGTGTCATTAACGGAAGTATCCATCGATTCTTGAAGCTTTCCAGGGATGGTTGGACTTAATTCTTCAAACGAGGGAGATTCTATTGATTCAACATCATCATCGGAGATATCGGATCTTTTCGGCCCCCCGCCGTCATCTGTTACGTCCATTGCAATGGATCAGTACGTAGTGGACCGCAGAAGCCAAAAATAATGCTAATAATAATACAACAACTAACCTAATATGTACAAAAAAAAAAGAAAGGGTTGATAATTATTACTAGAGAATTAATCCAAACAATAATAATAATAATAAAGAAAAATAATAATAAAAAAAATAATAGTAATAAAAAAAAACTTTTAAGCTAATTCAAGTGGGCCGTGGGCCGCAAGTTGGCAACCACTGATATGGACCCGAAAACAACTAGCACGTGATAGATGGTGGATGGGGAAAACAAGGCGAAAGACAATGAATAGCGAAGGCTACTTATCCGTCCGAAGTAGGTAGGTTTTGTTGATGCACAAATCACCACAGCAGCCGATGCGCCTTTGTCGCCGTTGTCGTCGTCGTTGTTATTGGCGACCAAATGATGACGATGATTGATTTCGATGATCGTCTTGGGTTAAAGATGAACGATGCTGCAATGGCATCGCCAAAGCCAGCTCGCTTCCCGTCGTCGGCAGGAATCACCTTGCGGCAGACACTTCTCACAAGCAGGAATGGCAAATGATATAAAAAAAAAAACACCCTCGGCGTGAGGAATGAAAAAATAAAACTCCACTTGTTTGAGACTCGCGTGATGATGAACGGAACAATGCGTCCGACTCGTCCAAAAGCTCGACAGGGAATGTTCTTGAGTAATTGCTGCCTAAGGCTATGGTTTGAGATGTTCCTAGTAAGTTTCTCGTTCGTATGCTCTGTTTCTGCGATTTCTTGCTCAAACCAAAGTTTTATTATGGTTTGAATGCTTGTTACTCAGTTAATGCGTTTTTTTCGAATGTTTTAATTTTGGATAATCAATACTTAAAATGACAATATTTCATCTACATTGTTTAGTGTTAGAAACAAAATACGTTGTAATTAAAACGAAAATGTAAATTATTATGTATCAAATCAATCAAAAATGCAATCCATTTTTTAATTTTCCATAACTGAATCATATCAAATTTGTTCTTCTTCTTCTTCTTTCTGGCGTTACGTCCCCACTGGGACAGAGCCTGCTTCTCAGCTTAGTGTTCTTATAAGCACTTCCACAGTTATTAACTGAGAGCTTACTAGGCCAATGACCATTTTTGCATGCGTATATCGTGTGGCAGATACGAAGATACTCTATGCCCTGGGAAGTCGAGAAAATTTCCAACCCGAAAAGACCCTCGACCGGTGGGATTCGAACCCACGACCCTCAGCTTGGTCTTGCTGAATAGCTGCGCGTTTACCGCTACGGCTATCTGGGCCCAAATTTGTTATTTTCTTTAAATGAATCGAAGCGCACAAATATAATGGATTGCTCTCAGATTTTGTATAAAAACTTGTGTTATAATTATATTGTGAATTAAAACAAATTAGAAACAGCCTTTGATATTTTAACTGATTTTGTTTTCTGCATGTTATAATTTCCTCCATTAGCTCAAATTGCTTCCAACAAAATAGGAAAATAATTGTTATTTGTAACAAATCTTGATTCAAATGTGATACGTTTTTGTTGTAATCCACAGGTCGGGACGGCTACCTATTGTTTTTTGACGTAGAAAGCTGTCAAATCGCCTAAAATGTATACATTACGTATATCTAAATTCATCGAAATATGTTTGATCAAACGAAAAATTTAATCAAAATTTAGAAGTTTAACTAAGTTTGGCAAAAAAAAAAATGCTATTTTAGTTTGTAATCAATTTAACTTTATTTTAGGCATATTTCTGAAATTCAGTGTGTATTTTTAAACAAAAATCATTTGATGGTGTGTATGAAGTATTTCTGTCGAAAAAATATCAATATTTTTCGAACTTTAGTGTTGGACAAAAGACAGCTTTGCGTTCTGGCCCAACCGGTGCTCTGTTCAGTAAGTTGCAATTTCTGTACTTGCTTTCTTAAACTGTTTCAATAGCTCATCAGCTTCCCTGCTAATAACATTAAAAAAAAAACTTATCAAAAGCATAATGAAAAATGTGGAATTTTGATGGTGAAGTGAGTACGATAACGATCAGCACACAATTTCTGAGACTCTCGTTTATGATATGAATAATTCCACCAAATACCTGATAAAAATCGAGAATGCGGCTAAAATAAGCATGGTAATAATCCATGCGATCAGTTTGAGTTCCAACACTTACTATCTTAGATTCCTATCGCTATTCAATAGGTCAAAAATCCTTTTTTTCTGTATTTAATATGAAAATCGTACCAAATACCAGATAAAAATGGGGAATTTGGGTTAAATAAACATGGTAACAGTTAAGTTTTGATTGCTGCACTTACTTCTTTAACCTTCATCCAGCCAACATACTTTTCACATGCAAAAAATACACTAAAATGTGCATAACTTTTTTGTTTCTCGATGGATTTTGTTGAAATTTTCAGAACATCCCGAAAAACTCTTCTAGTTTATGGTCCAGGACACTTGGTAATATGGTCCACGTGGTTCCGGAGTTATTCCGGATTGTCTTGGGGTACCAAAATTGGCCACATCGTCCATTCAACGGATATCTCAAAACCCAGATGAACTAGAAGGTTGATGTCTTCGGCAAAGTTGTTCAGCAAACTAAGGGCTATCCGTCAGTAACAATCTTAATTGGGAATTTATCCGCTAGGTGGCGCTAGTAACAAATTTTCTTCAATCTTCTATATCTCAAGACCTGATGAGCTAGAAGGTTGGTGTCTTCGGCAAAGTTGTTCATCAGACTAAGGGCTATCTGGCAATAACAAAATTAGTTGAGAATTTCTCCGCTAGGTGGCGCTAGTAACAAATTTTCATCAAACTTCTATATCTAAAGATCCTGATGAGCTAGAAGGTTGGTGTCTTCGGCGAAGTTGTTCAGCAGACCCTAAGCTATCTGGCAGTAACAATCTTAATTGAGAATTTATCCGATAGGTGGCGCCAGTTACAACTTTTCTTCAATGTTCTTTATCTCAAGATCCTGATGAGCCTGAAGGTTGGTGTCTTCGGCAAAGCTGTTTAGCAGACTAAGAACTATCTGGCAATAACAAAATTAGTTTAGATTTTCTCCGCTAGGTGGCACTAGTTACAAATTTTCTTCGATCTTCTATATTTTAAGATCCTGGAGAGCTAGAAGGTTGGAGTCTTCGGTAAAGTTGTTCAGCAGACCAAGAGTTATCCGTCAGTAACAATCTTAATTGGGAATTTATCCGCTAGGTGTCGCTAGTTACAAATTTTCTTCAATCATCTATATCTCAAGATCCTGGTGGGCTAGAAGGTTGGTGTCTTCGTCAAAGTTGTTTAGTAGACCAAGAGCTATCTGGTAGTGATTGGGAAATTATTCGCTAGTTTGCGCTAGTAACAAATTTTCTTCAATCTCCTATATCACGAGATATTGATAAGCTAGAGGTTTGGTGTTTTCGACATAGTTGTTCAGCAGATCAAGGATTTTTGGGCAGTTGCAAACCTTATTAAAAATTAATCCCCATTATATGTCTCGAGATTCCGATAAGCTAGAAGGAAGGTGTCTTCCGTAAATTTGTTCAACAGATCAAGGTCTATTTAGCAGTGCAACATCCGGTTGAGAATTCATCCACTAGGTGTTGCTTGCAATAATGTTTTAATCTGCTATATATTGAGATCGTGAAGAGCTAGAAGGCTAGCGGTAAAAAATATTAATGATAATTCATCTGTTAGGTGGATCCAATAACAGTATTTCTTTTCTATGTATTGAGAAAGTTTATATATTCGGCAAAGTTTTTTTTTTTATTTTGGCATGGTTTGATTTTGGCAACACGGGAATACATATGCAAAACAATGGATCATGGGTCAGTCAACAATCGTGCTAATCTTGAAATTTCTTTGAGCCGTCTTGAAACTTACCGTGTTCAATTTAACTCGTGGTCATTATCACGTTGATAGAAGTTTCAATTGAAACAACCGTTTTATTTTGCACGGTTTGATTTGGGCATCATAAAGGTTTTTTGGCATGTTGCCAAAATCGAACATGCACTTTATATCTGGCGGTGAAAAATTTGATTGAATTCATCCGCTGGAAGGTTGTTGTCTACAGTATATATTTCTAGACTGCGATGGTAGGATTTTTGCTATCCTTTAATCCTGATAAAATTCCTAATATTTTAAGAATATACTATCGGCTACGATTATCCCTATAGTTGAGCAAAATAATTAAAATCGTTTAATTTTTATTGAAAATGATATTTCACTAGAAATTTCCCGAATATCAAAACGTTTGTTTGAAAAAGACGTTTGTGGGGATTTTTGTTTTTCTCCATTATGTACAACCGGTACTAAAAATATTTCTCTGAATATATTTTTAGTATCGTGAAGTGTATAGTTTATCTGGCCAATTTTGCCATACAAAATGATTCCATATAGCTTTTTGATTTATGTGCATATATATATATATATATAAGCATTACGCGTTAAGTATCGATTTTTTCGGTACAGGAATCCCCTTCAATTTTGATTATTCATGGAAATAACTTTTCACACAATCCCAGTAAATTAATGTTTTCGATATCGAGTTAAAGAACATCAACTCACGGAGTTTTTAACAACTCAAAACTCAAAAAAAATCAACAAGTTTTGTTATCAGTGACATTATTTGTTAGTACTTAAGCATTTACTTGTACTCAGACTGCTCTAACTTTAAACCTTAGCGGTGAGCATCAAGTTGAGCATTTAAACCGTTGTCTATAACATTTCCGTTGGATTGTTTTAAGGAAGATTTTTGTTGCTTGAAAAAAATCCTAAAAGACCGATATTTTAGCGTACGAGGATCTTGGAATAAAATTCTTCCTCAAAAATATACGGCAGCGTCACTAAAACTCAAACCAACTTGATCCCTATTAGGTAGATTTCAGCCATCCAATATTATTTGCCGAAAAACTAACCCTCTTGCTTATCATGTTGTTAAATTAGATAAGTTCTATGAAAATATCACTAGTGATATCTAATGAATAAAATTTGAATCAATTACATTACCAGCTCACCAAATTCAGAATATTGGAGAGGTTACTAGCACCATATAGCGAATGAATATTGGTTCAGTTTCCCATTTCAGATTGCCCTTGATGTATTGAACATCCAGTGTTGGTACATTGACACTCAAATCTCAACCATGAGGTTCTCCCACAAAAGCCAAATCTTTTGAGATATGCTTCGAAATTCTCACGAATGATTTTTGGATGCAAAATCACTTGCTCACGCTCATGCCGTCGAAAATATTCAATCATGAAACACATTGAGTGTCTGTCAAAACCCAATGTTATTGTTTACATTAGAAAGGTTCGTTATAATTGTAGCAGAAAAACTAGGAATTAGGACTCTACACAGAAAGAAAAATCCATGTAAATTTCAGCGAAAAATCATGCACATAAAGGGAATGCCAGATATATCGCAAATTTACATGACACATCGTGTAAAATTATATCAACATCGTGTAAATTTATGCGAATTGACGTGTAATCGGTTAGAGTCCATGCTAGATTACACGATGTTTAGCGGAAACTTACATGATGTTGATGTAATTTTACACGATGTGACGTGTAGATTTGCGACATATCTGGCATTCCCTTTATGTGCACGATTTTACGCTGAAATTTACACGGATTTTTCTTTCTGTGTATGTGGACTCGGTATAGTCGTTAAAACATACGCTTAGGACTTGGGATACGGCCCATCTAAGAGATAATCGTTACAAATTTTAGTGACGACTTCCTTCTGAAGGGAAGTAAAGCCGTTGGTCCCGAGATGAACTAGCCCATAGCTCGTTATTTTTCTTGGCATTACGTCCTCACAAGGACAGAACCTGCTTCTCAGCTTAATGTTCAATGAGAACATCCACAGTTATTAACTGAGTGCTTTCATTGCCAAAGTTGCCATTTTTAGTATTTGTACATCGAATGGCAGGTACGATGATACTCTATGCCCAGAGAAGTCAAGGAAATTTCTCTTACGAAAAGATCCTGGGTCTACGGGAATCGAACCCAGATGTCTTCAGAATGGTTTTGCTTTATAGCCGCGGACTCTAACCACTCGGTGAAGGAAGGCTCCACCAAAAAATCTCGTAAATAAAATATAAGGCTTAGAATGAAAAAAAAGCATATAAAACAAATTGATGATCCAACTTATGTATTGTGGCTGTTGAGCTGCGTAAGTTACAAATCAAACGTGAAAAATCTCGAACATAAAATTATGAGAATTTAAAATTTTCGCCACGATGTATACAAATATGTCGAAGACAAACTGGAGCCACCCAACATTGATCTTATTGTTAACTTTTGATACATAAAATTGAAGATAATTTGTTACTAACGCCACTTAGCGGATAAATTCCCAATTAGATTAATTGCTGCCAGATAGCTTTTGATCTGCTGAACAACTTCGCCGAAGACACCAACCTTATAGCTCATCAGGATCTTTAGATATAGATGTTTGAAGAAATGTTGTAACTGGCGCCACCTAGTGGAGAAATCCTCAACTAATTTTGTTATTGCCTGATAGCCCTTAATCTGATGAACATCTTTGCCAAAGATACCAACCTTCTAGCTCATCAGGATCTTGAGATATAGAAGATTGAAGAAAATTTGTAACTAGCGCCACCTAGCGGATAAATTCCCAAATAAGATTGTTACTGACAAATAGCTTAGGGTCTGCTGAACAACTTCACCGAAGACACCAACCTTCTAGCTCATCAGGATCTTAAGATATAGAAGATTGAAGAAAATTGTAACTGGCGCCACCTAGCGGATAAATTCCCAATTAAGATTGTTACTGACGGATAGCCCTTAGTTTGCTGAACAACTTTGCCGAAGACATCAACCTTCTAGTTCATCTGGGTTTTGAGATATCCGTTGAATGGACGATGTGGCCAATTTTGGTACCCCAAGACAATCCGGAATAACTCCGGAACCACGTGGACCATATTACCAAGTGTCCTGGACCATAAACTAGAAGAGTTTTTCGGGAAGTTCTGAAAATTTCAACAAAATCCATCGAGAAACAAAAAAGTTATGCACATTTTAGTGTAGTTTTTGCATGTGAAAAGTATGTTGGCTGGATGAAGGTTAAACTGTTATCGATTAAAAAATGTTATTTAAATAGCTCATGCAAAGAATTTAAAAAAAAAATCATTAAAGAAGCCCAATAAAATGGGGAATTTGGATAAAATGAGCATGATATCGATACGCGCGGTCATTTTTTATTTTTGATCATACTTTCTTAGATTCTCATCGTTAGGAAAAATTTCAAATGTCATTTCAATAGCTCATAAAGGATTTTCTGCATATACAGTCATTTCTCGGTTATATCACGGATCCAAAATTTTTGGCGTGATATACCGAAGCGTGATATAATGAAAATGGTTTTCCTGCCATAAAATGTTCATCAAAATTTGAGCTATATTTTGCAGAAAAAGACCGAATGAAATGAAAAGTACGTGAGAGGTTGTCAAATAGATACATGTTGGTTGTTTAGGGTTATTTTTCAATGTAAAAAGTATGAAATTCAACAATTATTTTGGCGTGATAAAATTGAACAGAAAATCGTGCTAAAATCGAGAGTGATATAATGAAGCGATATTAAAACGAACAGTGATAAAATCGAGAAACTACTGTAATACAATCAGTGTTATGAAAAACTCAATTTATCATAACTCACGTTTGAGATTTTTCATGTGTGAGTTGTCAATCACGCAACTCAGCAGTCGAAAAATCATGGATGAGTTGGCTCACCATTTTGACTCATTGTCTCGTATTTCCACAGTTTACATTCGGGTTTCACGAGTTTTGCGACTGAATCATTTTTTGCGGTTTGAGTTGATTGAGTGATTTTGCATGGAAATCTAAAGCGTGAGATTTGTGAAGCAGATCTCTAATAAGTTTGCTCTCACGGGAGAGCGTATTGATTAAGATTTGAGTGTGAGTCTATCAACACTGAATACAATAAACCATATAAAAAGCATGATAAAATGAGGAATCTGGGTCAAATGAGCATAATAATCGTTATTGTGCGGTCAGTTTCAATTCCTAAATTCACATTTTTATACTCCTATCATCTAACAACGTTATTTCAACAACTTTTAAACAGTATCCCTGCTTAACATATGGGAAACCATATCAAAAATCTCTAAAATAGGAAATTTTGGTGAAAAAGGCATGAAAGCGAGCCATGTGCCTATCAAAACAACTGGTCGGTATTCAGACAGACCGGACTAGATGAAAATTTGGCGTTCCAAAGATACAGCAAGCACTCCATCAATTATGTTTGTTCCGATGCTATTTTGATACAGATGCATCATCAGATAGTTATGTTCCATTATAGCAGTAAATAATGCATGTATTTTTGTATTTCGAAAGCTTGGGGTAAGTTTTACTGAAACCATCTAAAACACTTGGTTCGGTCTGTCTGACCACCGACCAACTATCATTCGATTTCTTGGACATTTTACAGAGGAAACAGATGTTTTACGTGTTGCGTTCACGAAATACAGAATTCTTCGTCGATTTTCTACCTTTTTCCCACTGAACGGTGGAGCAAAAGTTCGTTTGAGACAATTTTAAAACTACTACAACTAAAAATAGGAGAATAATTTGACACAAGCTTTAAAGGGCAATATTGTAGCCAATATGTTGGAGGTTCACTGTATGGTATTTGTTTCTTTGAAAATATCCTAATTTTGCTGGAAATATTGAACACTCCACTTTTGCCCCACCTTGCTCTATAAACTCTTAGCATTATCAAAATAATCATAAATGAATTTTGTGTAAATTTTGAAAAATTTCAAATAGAAAATTAACAATTTTTTTAACGATCTTACTCTATAAATCTCCTGGCTATGATTGGTTGTGATGTAAGTTCTGTAAAAAGATAATTACCAAAAAATGAAATATTTTCATTCTTCGAGTTTGCAGAGGGTATTCCTAAGCATTTTTTAAAATTAGTCTGCGGTTGCAATTGATCAAGGATTTCGAGAAAAAACGTCAGGAAAAGAGATTTTTGAAGGGATCCTAGAAGGAGTTTATGCAGTTATTTATGAATCTCAAGATAACTAAGCTATTCCCAAAGGAATAGTGAATCTCTGATAACTAAGCTATTCCCAAAGGAATATCTTGAGGTATAAAATTGATATCTAAAAATTAAGTACAAGGAATAAAAGAAAAATACTGTTTGCGTGGGTTTCGAAAAAAACATATGATTCCCAAAGCGGAATTCTGAGTATAACTCCTGACCGAGTTCGAGAATGAAAACATGGGAAAAGAATCTTAAAACATATGCTGACCAATTCCCACATAAATTCTTATGAAGCGATAAGTTAGTTCTTTGAAAGAATTCTTGAAAAAATCAGAAGGGGAATTTCTAGATAAAATGAAAAGAGGTTCCATTATACATATGAAAACATTGATTTTAAAAAAGGGTCGAAATTTCAACAATGACACTCTTTATTATAACAACTATCGAAAAACTAAACATTATATATATAAAATCCCAGAGTTGTCTGTCTGTCAGTAACGCTTTGAAATATTTCACCGAAAAGTTTCGCTGAGCGCTACAACAGTAAATTTGATTCTAAGAACATTACAATTTCAAATTGTAGATAACTACAACAGTTATTTGACAGACTATTCTAGAGTTTTATGGACCATGTTTCTTCCCCATTCGTAAAATATTCTAGAATTTTTCATCGTTGTCGTTTTCATTTTTGGGAACTTCTTTTTTAATAAAAGTTTAACAAAATCGAGCTTTTCTGAACCAATATATCTATGTTCACTGATGCTGCAAAATTATTTTTGTGCAGATATATGCTGCTTCAAAAATTTCATATTACATTGATAAGCGCTGTGCAATATACAGCGAAGGAAATCATCAAAAGAGCAGTTTTTCAGAATGTATTGACAATTCACACATGATTGGTTGGTTGAAACGCTTAATTTTGTGTTTCGATCTCAATATTGTGTCACTTCGATTAAACGTGTTGTTCGGTGATCAAATCGTAAATAAATCAACTTCAAGCAAACTGTAGTTCGGTCGAACTTGAATTGGGTTGGGGTTAAATATATGATTCAGAAAGGGTTTCTACAGTTCCAACCTATGAACACGAGTTTGAATCAGATTATTGCCCGCCAAATAGTTTTTATTTTATTTACAGTGAAACTAAAAACATACTAAAAACAAAATTTCATGGTTACTAAGGTGGTCCCCTATAACAGCTTTCCAAACCATTCCTGTTCTATGAGTCAATATTTCCATGTGTCATTAAAACTGTGATTTTGAAAGACAACAATAAATTATGGAACACTGCAACACTGCGATCAGTAGAATATTCAAGAACGTTATTTTCTCTATTTCATAGAATGTTCTAGAATTTTCGAAATGTTTCACAGCTGAAGAAACACTACAACAGCATTAGGGCTGTAATTATTCCAGATTAGAACATTACAACAAAATTAAACCCACGTGCTCAATAGAGTATGGTCAGAGCATAAATTTAGGCGATTTGGCGGTCATTAGTATCATACGTGTTAATGTCGGGTCATTTTAATAAAATTATAACCATTATCCTCTACTTCTAACATTACACCTCCACTGGGACAGAGTATGCTTCTCAGCTTATTAATAGAGCACTTTCACAGTCATGAGCAGAGAAATGTATTAGTCCATGGATGTCATTTTGCAGTTAAACCACAGAGAAGTTAAACATAAACATTATCACAGATAACAGATGTTTATGCTAGAACAAAAATTTTCTGAAAACCTGTGTAAACATTCAAATTGAAACTCCTTGCAATCACTACCGCCACCACACAGCAAATTGCGTCAATCAGTGGTGAATATCAGTATCTTTAAATATTTCATATTCACCACTGGCATCGTCTTAGGAACATAGAGATGACAGCGCCACCACGATGTTGCTACTTGTGTTGCCATTCAAAATGACCATTAATTGTGTCTTACATATGTCGTTTTCGTTTTTGAACCTGGGTTAGTGCTAACCTGACTCTAGAATAAAAAAAACGTTTTCAGGTTCATCTGTCAAATGGTATGTTGGTGTGCGTGTCATCACGCGGCGTTGTCTTGCGAGCAGTCAAACGTTGTTTCGCTCTACTATTTTTTTTTTTCAACCTGTGTGTTTGCCACTTTTGCAGAATAATACTACGAGTATTATATTTTTTCACGTATGCTTGTCAAAAACAAATCGCAGATTGAGCAAATCCCCCAACAATCATTTCAGCTGTTGGTTATTTCAGGCGGAAGTTTCGTCGAAACTGAATTACAATGATTTTGTACTCAATTTATATAAATCAGGCTTACCCAACCCTTATGAACCGCGGGCCAAATCACAGAAACAATTTGTGCGGCGGTAAAAATTTTTTGATGTTCAGACATTTGCGTAAAAGTCAGTAAATGGTGCATTTTTTTTTTCTAGAAATCGCATAAAGTCTGATAGGGCAACATAATTAAATAATCTTGCCCAGGATATTTTGAACATCCTCCATAGTAAGTTCGTAAGGTATTAACATCGAATTTCCATATATCTCATATATTGGATATGGATATGGAAAACGTTCAGCATCTAGTTAAGATTTAATTATTATAATGCAAATATCATCATAGTTCCATCACTAAAAAATATATTAGTATTTGCATTACGATAATGAAATCCTAGGTAGATGCTGAGCGTTTAAAAAAAATAATATATGAGATACATGCAAGTGCAGAATAATAATAGAAATTCTGAAGATATTCAAAATTCCGTGTATTCACCCTTATTCTTGTTCACGACCAATAAAACTTTCGATCGAATCCTATTGGTCCGAATCTACGGCCCACTTCATTTTACAGTTTACGGGAATGCAAAACGGTTTTCGATCGAAAATACATTCGAACCACTTCGAACGCTTGTTAACGTTAGAGGTGATTATTCGAAAACTTTTCATCGGATACTGTGCGAATCATGTTCTGGCATCCTGCTCAAAATTTTCCAAGAATTCTTACAAATCCTAAAAATAATGTTTCTAGAAATCTTTCAATCCTCTCCTACATAATTTAGAAATCCTATCTTGAAATCTTTGATAATGTTGTCCAGGATCGTATTGCGATCGAAGTAAAATGGTTTTCTTTAGCATTTCTTACAAGAAATTCCCCACGCATAAAGATAGGCGATTACTTTTCTGTTGAAGTGCATACTTCCCATTATTTGAGAATTGTGAACAAGCTTTTGTGAAGAATCTGCCATATTGTTGACACAATCCTTCCAAGTATTCGAGAACATTGGGCCATGATTCAATGAGATTGTTTTTAAAAATTACACTATTTCTCAAAAACTTTTGTCCACCCTCAAAATGCATTTAGTTTTGTCTACCAAATAGAGAGGAAAAGAAAATAAATTGCTCTTATATTGTAAGATTATAATATTAAATAAAAACTTTTCACATCATGAACGTGATGTTCTCACGTTAGACCTATGTGTAGTACAGGGATTGAATCCTGAGAAAATTAAGAGAATCTCTCACGTATCGCTCTCTGTAACTACAGTGAAACCTCCATGAGTCGATGTTCCATGACTCGAAATCGGCTCATGGAACCATACTAAGAACAAAATTTCATGGTTACTATGACGGCCCCTCGAAACAGCTTTGCAAAGGAATTCTGTTCCATGACTCGGAAATATCGACTCATGGAGGTTTGACTGTATCATAATATGCAGCACATTATGAGAGACTGTTTATCGTATACTGCTACAACTTTGATCGAATTGGGGGGATAGCAGTGCATGATAAAATCCCTCTAAACAAGCTCCAAACCTGGGGGGACACTATTGCTATCGGAAGTTCGGGGATTGTTTATCGTGCCAGTGAAGTAAAACACAGTAAAACAGGCGAGACAAATTGATTTTATCATCGCTCTCTCTTTGAAGATCTCGTTCGCTGCTTCTAGTTATCAGACTTGTTACAACTTGTGATACAATTCCGATAGTGGACCGTAACAGCTGGGATATTTTTCTTCGCTTGCTTTGATCGTGCTTCAAAATCAAATGAGAGCGAATTCTGCGATGCTTGGTGTAGTACAATTTTCGCCATTGTTCGTAGTCTCAAAATAAGTGCATAAAATTTTGCTGCCGAAATAAAATCTTCAAATTTGTTATTGATTTGAGTAATTTACAAATGAAATGTCTAGCCTTCTTATGTGCTAACTCCAATTTGGTATTTATAATTCTCAACGGGCCAAGAAAAAGTATCTTCAAACTTTTCGCGGGCCGAATATGGCCCGCGGCCGTACGTTGGGCAGCCCTGATAAACAAATGAATGCATATAGGTACTACCTCTTCATCCGTGTAGTTCTCCCTCATGTAGTTCAAAACATTACCTACAGGACTTTGTTTAAATAAAGTTATTTTCCGAAATAACTGATAAAAATAAATCTTCGAAATCCGAGTCAGAATCTGATTCAGATTTCTAATCACAGAAACAGCGAAATCTGTTTCGCAACCGCAATCGAAAACTGTTTTTGTTGTTACAAATATGACAGTTCGATTGCAGTTGTATTGGTGAACCCAGTCATGAAACCGTGATTCATCACAGTGTGAACCTATCGGATTTGGGGTTGGAACTAGTGCGAAACTAGGTCCAACCTGTGCGAATAAAAAAACGTTTTGATAGCACTTAGGTTGGAACTAGTGCGAACCTAGGTTGGAACTGGACAAAAACGAATTCGACAATAGTTTTAAAATCGGACTTCAACGTCTGTTATCAGTGACATAATCAATTTTTGGAAGATTATGCATAGCTTTCCGCTTTCAAATTTTGTTAAAGCGTCGCTAGCCACGCTGGGTTAGCTAGTTACATATATTTTGCAATAGGATTTAAAAAAAAGTTAAACGTCTTCTCGGTGAGAATCGAACTCACGACTCCCTGTTCACTAGATAGGGCGCGTTACCCCTACACCACGAGAGGACTCATGGACGCAGAAATTAACCTGAATTCGATTTCAACTCAATAATCACGTGGTCCGCTTACGCAAAGCGCACCTCTTTCGGAAGAATTAGGAGTGTATGTGTAACGCGTCCTATCTAGTGAACAGGGAGTCGTGAGTTTGATTCATCGAGAAGACGTGTAACTTTGTCGCAAAATTTCACATCAATTAAATAATTGATTAAACTATTAATTCATCAATTAAATGGACATTAATCAAAATGCAAAGTAAATAAAATGTTAAGTTTTTCGGTAGATGTTAAACTTTCACTCGGCTTTTTAGTCGTAGAAGAACAACGCATTATAATTAAACAAGTACTCTTTATCATGTTCGACGTTCACTTAGTCGAAAAAAGAAACGCCACGGAGGTTTTATTTTTTTACACTGGGTTGTTGTTATCTGTTGGTTTTTGAGTAATTTTAATACAAATTAAAAAAAGAAAATATAGGATATTTCGTTAAGAATTCTGGCGCATTTCTCAAATAATCTAGTCTAAAGTTACATTTTATCAAGAATATTCAGAGAAAAGGCCAATAATTTTGGATTGGAGTGGTTCTTAAAGGAGCTGAAGCAGAATTTTAGACGCAACTCCTAACCGATTTCGAGAGAAAAAGTTTTTGAAAATGTTAAAAATGTATGCAGAAGAATTCACGGAGGCGCCATTCCAGACGAATACTTGAATGAATTCTTACAAACTTCTCAGTATTTTTTTGTTAGAGTTGTTGAAACAATTTATGAAATTGTGTATACCTTGTTGTTTTGAAGAAATTTTCAGAGATGCATTCCAAAAAATACCACGTGGTATTACTAACGTCTCGTTAGACAAATTCGAGGTACTCCAAGGAACATTTTTTGTAAATAAGCTCTGAAGTGATTATTGAAGGATCGAGAATCCCAGGTGGAACTCCCGGGGAATATGTGAAGCTATCTCGTTTCAAATTTTTTGACGTATTCTTCGAAGGATTCCCGGATGCATTTATGTTGACATAATTTAGCGAATCGTGACCATAAACTTTTCGAGCTCCATAATCGATTTTTGACATATTCCTGTAAAGATATATTGCGTGGTATTAATAAACTGTAGTAATATTGAGTTCACTACATTCTCGGTATTAAATGCTACAGGTAGAACATATTTGTGTCATTTTCTTTTCTGCACCTTTCGAACATAAAACCAACAACGCGTTAGTATGAACAAAGGTAGCGTTTACTTCAAAGCAACCTGTAGTTTGCTTCAGAGGTTGCTACACATGCTTTGAGATTGCGGAATTGGATAGAATAATTTACTTTTGAGTAAATATGATGGGAAAACTATGAGAGTTTTGTTATTTCGAGTTTTTTTTAGGAATTCTAAAGTTACGTAAAGAATTTTGAGATTCCGGTAAGATTACCGACCTTAGGAGTTTGTAAAATCTGTGTGAATTCTTACATAACGATAATTATTAGAAACTCTGGGATGTCGGTGGGAATTTAGGTGTTTATGAAGTTATTCTGAATTTTACGTGTGAATTCTGACATCCCGGATCTTAGATTTCCTTTGGAATTTCGGAATTCCTGAAGGAGCTTTGGGATTCCGATTGGCATTTTGGATTTGTTATGATAGTTCTGGAATATTGGAAGTCATTCTAGAAACATTGTGGATATATTAGAAATCAGATGAAAACTCTAGAATTAGGTGAATCGGAAGTTCCGAATAGGTAGGGATAAAATTCTGGTTATTGATCTCTTGGAATTCTGTGGGTATTTTTAAGTCGGTATTTCTGTAAGAATATATGAGATTCCGGTGGGATTCCTGCGAGTTCTGGTGTGAATATTTGGAATTCTTGTGAAAACCTTTGACATTCCGTTGATTTCCAGTTCCGTTGGGATTTCAGAGCAAAACTTTAATATAAGCCGCTTGAATGTCGATAAATATCTTCTTGATTTCGATGGGAATTTTGGTGATATCAATAAGAACCTTAATAATTTCAATGGGAACCCTTGGGTTTCAGGGGAAGCCTCATTGAATTCCAACGAATCACTACAATTCCCAAAAAAATCTCTACATTCCCACCTGGATTTCAGAATTCCAACCAGATCGAATTAATTACAAAATTTCAACAAATCGAACAAAATCTACAAAAAAAAAACTCAGCAAATTTACCACTATTGTGCGAACTGATTTTTAATTCCAGAAATTCCAGGCATGCATTCCAGAATATGCAATTGTTTTATTCAAACAATTTCTGAGAATTTCATACACGAGATTATTTTCCGTGGCCCAAAAGGTTTCATCGACCTGGAATGGGTGAGGCAATGCCAAATTATTTGATTTCTGGAAAGACCATTGACAGTAGTCTGATTCTGAGTTCTTCTTCTGTCTTGCATTACGTCCCAACTGGGACAAAGCCTGCTTCTCAGATAACTGTTCTTATGAACACTTCCACAGTTATTAACTGATAGCTTTCTTTGCCGATTGACCATTTTTGCATGTGTATATGTGTGGCAGGTACGAAGATACTTCTATGCCCTGGGAATCGAGAAAAGATTCTCGACCAGCGGGATTCGAACCCACGGCCCTCAGCATGGTCATGCTGAATAGCTGCGCGTTTACCGCTACGGCTATCTGGATTCTGAGTTGTACCACAGAAATTATCCAAAAAGTTTATCATGATGCAATTTTATACGAAAATGTATAATGAAAACAATCTTTGAAAAATTAAAACAATATATTAACAAAATAATAATGTTAATTAGTGATAATAAATCGAATTTAGTACTATACCATTTAATTCCAACTATATTTCCCTGTCCACTCTAACTACGCACATGGCTCTACTCCACTATAGCTGTGCCGTATGTTGGCGGTGGATTGAATTTTTAAAGTGTGCCCGATAGCAAAAAATGTAAGTTTTAGATTCTAAGAACGGCATCAACGGTGGAATTCGAAATGACATGAACCTTTTTCTCCGATCAAAACGACGACAGTGGCGTATTAGAATTCCAAAGTGGAAGTTTCGAAAATTGGAAATCTATTGATCCGAACCGTCCATCGGGGCAACGAAATCACTTTGTCCGACAACATTTCATTAGACCGATCATTCATTTAATCCACCAAACAAAAGCAATCTCAATATGAAAAATGTAGTTTGGAAAATTCTCGCATTCAATGTTCATTATGGAAATACAAAACAATTGAGCTCCCCACTTACGCAATCGAAATCAACCGAAAAACAGCGCATTTCCATTTAGAACGTGGTGGCAAACCCAAACCAGAAAAAAGACGAAGCATGGAACGCCGGACCCATCACGGGCCCCGAATAGTATCTGAAATATTTTCAAAACACCTGTTACCCCATCAAGAAAATAATAAACTATGAAGAAAATGGGGAAATTCTCCGCTGCTTGGCGCTGTGTTTGGCACTCAATACGTGGTGGAATTCCACTTGATTCCGAGTTTTTTTTTAGTCGTTCCGCTCGCACACTGATTTTTCCTCATTCGTCGCAGGCTGACGAGGATAATGGCGCTGAATGTTAGATGATTTTTTTTAAATCAAATTGTAAAAATTGAAGTTCAAAGGATATGAGTTGACGTATGCAAACATTCAAACTTGTCTATTACGTTTAGTTTTTTTCTTTTCCAGATGTGTATGCTTATTTTTTTCCATTCGCATACACACTAGAAAGAGCGTCCATATTAAAAGAGATCTCCAGCATCGTTTTAATGCTCTTCTTCTCTATGATTGCTCCAGCAATCCAAGATCATCTCCCCAACTGACCATCACCGAGGCGCGCTTTCTTGACAGTAGCCCCCGTGCTCCATACTCTCAAATCTCCAATATGAGTGGCCCCCGACATCGCAAACACAATGGAAAGAGATGGCACTAGCGCACACAATCGAAGGAAATAATTTTTATTTCAAATAAATCTAAATGAAATATAGAAATCCACATACGTCCGTCTCTACCCTCTTGCTTCTCACGGACCGATCGCGCCGAGGTCCGGTTTACTTGAATCGTATTGGTTAAATTTCGTTTAAATGGTTTTTCGTCTTCTCCGCTCACTGACTGGCCTCTTGCCGTTCGGGGAGAGTCGTGGATCTTCCAAACGCCGCGCAGCACGATCGAAAACAGCAAGCGCAATTGTAGGCCGCTTCGCTTGAGCGTGTGTGCTTGCGCTTGCTTGGAGCGTCTCTGCTTACTTACCTGACGACGAGTTCCGGCCCCCGTCGCCATGCGGAATGGGGTGGATTGTGATGACGGCAATTTTGGAGGTGGTAATGGTGTGTGGTACAAACGGAGATATCGAGAAGTGTGCGAGTCGCGATCGCGAGCAGCGTGGCCAGGTCGGTTTTCCAGTATCGGTAGATTTGATAAAAAAAAATGAAAATCGGTAGATATCGGTGGCTTTGAGGTAAACTCATTTGTTAATCCGGAAGTTATCAAACTGATTATTAAATTCAAAAACAGTTTTAGGAATAATTCATGAAAACTGTAAAAATCAAATATATAATAATTATAAGAAAATATGTTCTACCCTTACCTAATTAAGAGAAGAATGTACTAATTTTCGACCAATCTTCCAACATTACAAAGTTGTCTAAAATCGTACGATTGGGTCGCAATTTACTACTCTTATTTTAATGCAACCTGCCTATCTTTCAATCTTCTATCTTCTATCTTCTATCTTCTATCTTCTATCTTCTATCTTCTATCTTCTATCTTCTATCTTCTATCTTCTATCTTCTATCTTCTATCTTCTATCTTCTATCTTCTATCTTCTATCTTCTATCTTCTATCTTCTATCTTCTATCTTCTATCTTCTATCTTCTATCTTCTATCTTCTATCTTCTATCTTCTATCTTCTATCTTCTATCTTCTATCTTCTATCTTCTATCTTCTATCTTCTATCTTCTATCTTCTATCTTCTATCTTCTATCTTCTATCTTCTATCTTCTATCTTCTATCTTCTATCTTCTATCTTCTATCTTCTATCTTCTATCTTCTATCTTCTATCTTCTATCTTCTATCTTCTATCTTCTATCTTCTATCTTCTATCTTCTATCTTCTATCTTCTATCTTCTATCTTCTATCTTCTATCTTCTATCTTCTATCTTCTATCTTCTATCTTCTATCTTCTATCTTCTATCTTCTATCTTCTATCTTCTATCTTCTATCTTCTATCTTCTATCTTCTATCTTCTATCTTCTATCTTCTATCTTCTATCTTCTATCTTCTATCTTCTATCTTCTATCTTCTATCTTCTATCTTCTATCTTCTATCTTCTATCTTCTATCTTCTATCTTCTATCTTCTATCTTCTATCTTCTATCTTCTATCTTCTATCTTCTATCTTCTATCTTCTATCTTCTATCTTCTATCTTCTATCTTCTATCTTCTATCTTCTATCTTCTATCTTCTATCTTCTATCTTCTATCTTCTATCTTCTATCTTCTATCTTCTATCTTCTATCTTCTATCTTCTATCTTCTATCTTCTATCTTCTATCTTCAATCTTCTATCTTCTATCTAAATAAAGATGGAGTGCTGTTAGTATGCCACGAAAAAGCTTCAGTTAGGGTTTTCATTGTTTCAAATTTCAACAAACTCGGGCACCCAGAAGCTGAGATACTGATCCCCAAACTTAGGTGTTTTGTATGAAACAACAGCATTTGGTTTTGGTTTCCGGTGGGAGCTTGTGATTTTTTTTTTTCCTGTCAAAAGCAAAACACTTTCATACATCCGTATGAAATACCACCTTTGGCACTTCCTCCGGGAGGTGGCCGAGCTTCTGATCCATCACAACAGGTCGAGAGTGAGGGGGGGGGGGGGGTTCAAAAGTGGGTTCTGATGAGAAAAAAACACATATCTGCAAGTAGTTCTGAACGATTGTACCCCGTTTGGCATAAAGTCGTTTGGCATAATGGTCATTTAAAATAAATATCGGCTTTTTTTAAGCTTTTACCGAGATCAACACCACCGAGCCCACAGCAGAAAAAATGGTAGGTGGTTAGTTCAGAGATTTTCCAAGCCTAGAATTTTAAAAATTGTTGTGACATTAGAGAGCATTACTAAATAAAACTCGTGATGGGTCTCCACATCTCAGAACATAGAGTATCTTTGAGCTTGTTGCGATATACATATTTGAAAACAGTAAATTGGCAAAGAAGGTTCGCAGTTATTCATCAAGGGAACGCTCATAGAATATTTCGCTGCAGATCAAGCTCTGTCCCAGTTTGGACGTAACACTCAATGAAAATTACTTGATGAAAAAATGGAATTTTTTTTTTGCAAAATATCAAAAGCTCTAATTTCAAGATCTATTTGTGGCAAAACTTTTCAAGGGTTCAATATAAATTTTAATTTTGGAAGTGTACATCAAAAACGCCGTCTATTATCGAGAGAAGGCGAAATTTGTGATTGAAACAATATTTTTTACAACAGCATATCTCAGAAGGAGATAACGCGTTTGCCCTAAAAAAAATATGTTGAATATTGGCAGGTTCTTAAGTAATTATCATTCAAACAACACATCTGGCAAGAATTCATAAAACAGCAAAATATTAAAATGGTAACATTTAGCTTTACTAAATAATAAAATTTGAAACAGTATAAATATAAAGAACAGCCTATTTTTAAAAGAAGGCAAAATTTATAATTAAACCAATAGACGAATGGACGCCAAAAATTATTTTGGCATAATAAAACGAAAAGACAAAAAAGTGCGTTCAGAATCTTCGAAGTGATTGTGCTAATTTTCCCCGAATGACTGGTTTCCCGAAAAGTGGTGACAAGAAAGAACGATAAACAGTCTAAAGAAGGAAGTATTCTGTCATTCTCGGCTATACACATGTTAGCAAAAATGCTGAGGACGGTAAAACTCGAAAGAACCGCCAATTAAATAAAGAAGGGTGCATATTAGATGATCAGTTCGTTCACAACCCTGAAAAGTATAAAGTTACGACAATTATGAGTGCTAAAAACTTTTCGGGGAAGTGGGCTAGTCGGGGAAACGGGATATTCTGGGCACTTGCATTCGGTGAACTGGCGTTCGGGGAAACAACATTCGGGGAACCGACATTTGGGGAAAAGTAGCACAACCCATCGAAGTAACTGCAGTAATCGATTTCTCTTTTCGCTGATAATTTGAGCAGATCAATATTATCGATTGCCATTCTTTTGTCAGTTGGAAACAAAAAGTACTTAAAAAATATAGCTCCAAAGTAATTTTAAATCAACAATTTTCATACCTATAATCATGGCAATCACACATCGTATTTAGAAAAAAAATAGAACAATTAAAAGAAGGGTATATTTATGCTAAATATATAAAACTTTTCAGTGCAAAAATTTGTTCCAATAGCGAAACTCAAAAAAGAATTAATATTTGAAAGAAAGGTAATTTCTGAATAAATAATAAAATATAACTGGCAATAACTTTCCTAATATGCTTAAATTTATTCAAAAGCGAATGATTGTTGAATAAAGTGTCTTTTTATATCAATTAACAAGCCAAAATTTGGAAATTCTTGGCTTCAGACTCATTATGCCAAACGACCATTATGCCAAAAGACCATTATGCCAAACTACTTTATGCCAAACGACTTTATGCCAAACGGCTTTATGCCAAACGACTTTATGCCAAATGACCTACCACCGTTCTGAACAAGCGACCTGGTACCGCTTTCAAAGTGCCTTAGACACATCAGGATGGATGCCGGTAAAATCCTGATTACGTTATACTGGTCACAGCGTTCAAATGGGACAAGGCAAAGATTTTGGATTGGACAACAATATTGGGCTGAAAGTCGTGCCTTTCTACTCCCCAAGTAAGTAAGGATGACACCAACTTGAAACGGCAAGTAGGCTCATGGCGCGACTGCCTCCGTCCCGTTAAAACCTTTTGCAGGCCTCTGGATACATTCAGAACCTATCCATCTTAAGTGATGAGTACTAGGTGTTAACGAACAACCTCTGGCAGCACGGTTGTGTATCCATGCAACCGCCGCTACTGTGGTGTGCTCCTACCAGTTAGGCAACACTGTGGTAGCTGTCATTATTTTCCCTCCACTTTGTTATTCTTAAATGTATCTTCGATTAATACAAACGTGTTTTAGTTTCTCTCTAAACAAGAGTAGTTCTTTTATTCACTTCCGGTTCCTACGTGTCGTTCCGAAACCCATTTCAGGTTTTGTTTGACCTATGCGACAATGACAACAAGACCAGATTTGGCAGCTGCTGTAAACTTCCTGAGTCAATTTCAGAGCTGTCCAAATGAAATACATTGGGTGCATCTGAAGAAAGTTCTACGATATATCAAAGGAACCGTCACTGTTGGATTGGTGTACCGCAGAAGATTGAATGTGCCAGCAGTGGAAGTATTTTCGGATGCAGATTGGGCGAACGATCAGTTTGATAGGCGTTCCGTCAGTGGATGTGTTTTCCAAGTGTTTTGAGCAACGGTCGCTTTAGATAACCCGGAAACAACAGACAGTCTCTCTTTCATCAACGGAAGCAGAACTTACCGCATTGTGCACGGCAGCATGTCACGAAATGTGGTTAATTCGTTTGCTAGAAGATCTGTGGTGGAAACCGAAAGAAGCAACAACGTTCTACGAGGACAACCAGTCTGCGATGCGGATTATCGAGAATTCGAAAGATTTCGGACGGCTCAAGCACGCGGACGTGAAATTCCATTTCTTACGAGATCTGGTGAAGCAAAAGCGTATTAGACTTCGGTTCTTGACTTCGTTGGATCAGCCAGCTGATATGATGACCAAGGGTCTACCGGTGGCAGCTTTCCAAAGACATCGAGCTGCTATTGGTCTATCGAGTTGCAGCGGTTGAGCAGGGGTGTTAACGAACCACCTCTGGCAGCACGGTTGTGTATCCATGCAACCGCCGCTACTGTGGTGTGCTCCTACCAGTTAGGCAACACTGTGGTAGCTGTCATTATTTTCCCTCCACTTTGTTATTCTTAAATGTATCTTCGATTAATACAAACGTGTTTTAGTTTCTCTCTAAACAAGAGTAGTTCTTTTATTCACTTCCGGTTCCTACGTGTCGTTCCGAAACCCATTTCACTAGGCTCGGATGACCGTTCCCGACCTTGCGCCGAACCGACTCTGAACAAGATGAACGCTTATGATCGTGTTAACCCTAGCATAAGGGCAAGCAAAAAGGCCTGCTTTGAGGGACTCTGTCAGAGTGTCAACGCGAATCCGTGGGGTGATGCCTACAGGATCGTTATGACAAAGACAAGAGGTGCAATGGCTCCTACAGAGCAATCTCCAGAGATGCTGGAGGGGATCATCGAGGGGCTCTTTCCTTTGGCCTTGGCCTCCTTTCGTAGGGCAGCCGAGGATTGGGGCTGGCGATGAGGAACTTGTAGGGATTGCAAAATCCCTCAGTATAGGTAGGGCACCAGGTCCGGACGGAGTTCCAAACCTGGCCCTCAAAGTTGCAATCTTGGAGGCTCCCGGGATGTTCTGATCTGCTATGCAGATATGCCTGGATGAGGGAGTATTCCCAGATGTGTGGAAGAGGCAGAGTCTGGTACTATTGCCAAAGGCCGGGAAACCACCCGGTGACCCGTCGGCGTATAGACCAATATTCTTGATCGACACGGCGGGGAAGGTGCTCGAGAAGATCATCCCCAACAGACTGTTGAGATACACCGAGGGTGTAAATGGTCTCTCAAGCAACCAATTTGGCTTCCGGAAAGGGAAGTCCACCGTAGACGCTATTTTGGCGGTTAAAAAAATCGCTGAGATAGCACTCCATCGTAAGAGAACGGGGATTCGCTACTGTGAAGTAGTGACTCTGGATGTAAGGAACGCATTCAATAGTGCTAGTTGGGCGGCTATTGCTGATGCGCTCCTGCGTCTGGGGATACCCGAGTACCTGTACAAGATTCTCGGGAGTTACTTCCAGAATCAGGTATTAGTCTATGACACAGAGGTGGGTCAGAAGTGCTTTCACATAACCTCAGGAGTCCCTCAAGGTTCCATACTGGGTCCGGTGTTATGGAATGTCATGTACGATGAGGTGTTGAGATTAAAATTCCCGGCGGGTGTGGTCATCGTTGGCTTTGCCGACGATATTACGCTGGAGGTCTACGGTGAATCGATCAAAGAAGTGGAATTGACTGCAGCCCACTCGATCGCAATTGTGGAGGAGTGGATGAGCTCCAGGAAACTGGAATTGGCTCACCACAAAACTGAGGCGGTTGTTGTCAACAACCGAAAGTCGGTGCAGCAAGCGTTGATCAGTGTAGGCGACTGCACGATCACTTCGAAGCGCTCCGCCAAACACTTGGGGGTGATGATCAACGATAAGCTTACCTTCGGTAGCCACGTTGATTATGCCTACAAGAGAGCCTTCACAGCTATTGTGGCACTGTCCCGGATGATGTCCAATAGCTCTGCGGTGTACGCCAGTGAGCGTAATCTTCTGGCCAGTGTCGCCTCGTCCATACTGAGGTACGGTGACCCGGCTTGGGACACGGCTTTAAATACCGACAGCTACCGTAGCAAGCTAGAGAGTACTTATAGGCTAATATGCCTGAGGGTTGCGAGCGCGTACCGTACCGTGTCACACGATGCACTCTGCGTCATCACCGGTATGGTGCCTATTGGTATCCTTATCATGGAAGACATAGAGTGCTTCGAAAGGCGCGGCACAAGAGGCACACGCAGGACTGTCAGACTGGCCTCTATGGTCAAATGACAGCGTGCGTGGGACAGTTCCACCAAGGGAGTGTGGACTCACAGGTTTATTCCGAGGGTAGATATCTGGGTCAATAGGTGCCATTAGGAACTAACATTCCACCTGACACAGGTCCTTTGGGGCCATGGTTGCTTTAGACAGTATCTACACCGTTTCGGTCATGCGGGATCTCCCGAATGTCCAGTTTGTGCAGGTGTAGAGGAAACGGCGGAACACGTTTTGTTCGTGTGCCCGCGTTTCCGCACAATGCGTAACCGCATGTTTGCCACATGCGGTGGGGACACGACTCCGGACAATCTAGTTCAGAGGATGTGTGAAGACAAGCTTGGCTGGAATGCCGTTTTATCACCCACATCATCTTGGAACTACAAAGGAGGTGGCGAGTGGACTCGAGGAGTGGCTAGTGCAGACGGTCCAAGGGTTCGTAGTCGGCTACGTAGGTCATACCGGTGCAGATTATCCCCCCATTGCTAAGAAGGAAAAAAAAATACAATCATTTATGCTCAAAGTACAATAGTAGTTATTCTAAGTAAAATGGTAGGAAACTCGAAGAAATCCCAAGAAATCGGTACGGCTGGCCACCCTGATCACGAGTACGCTCAGTCATACATGCGTCGCTCCGGGTGCGGCCAGCGAGTGACGTTTGAATAAGTATCGGCAAGAAATTACACACTTTGCCCAAAGGTGAGCTGTTTGCACACGTTGAAGATGATTGTTAACGCAAACCTGGCACATACCTTCCGACCAACTGCAAGCAATTTAAGGTTAAACATGAAAGTTATTTCTTCAGTTTAGTGCTTTCGATCGAAAACGCGAATAGGAGCATTGTGACGGCCATCTTTTGACTCCAAGATGTTTCACCTTAACACACACTCCGAATGTGTGTTCTTGCTTCTGCGTACCGAACGACCGATGATGATGCGATCAGATATACTTTCGGTTTTCCTTTATGCTGGGATTTTCCGAAGCAGACAAATCGGAAGTTAGTCTCTTCTTTGCTGGCACATAGAGGAAGAGCCAAAGATGAACCAGCAAGAATGCAAACCGCTTTGGGAAGCAATTAGGGTGATAAATTGCGCGCATTTCGGCGGTGTGCGGCTTTGATGCAAACGATATTGGTGGTGGCGCGTCTTCTGTTGGCTGTTTCCTTGTTTTGCGCTGACGAAGTGATGATTTCCGATCGCACGCGCTGTGATGAGAGTGCGTGCTGTGTGGGCTTTAGATCAGAATTGAATTCTGGTATTGCCCTTTTAGGTAACTGTAGGATTTAGGTGAATTTTAATATACACACTAAGCTCTTACGATGAATTTCACCGTAATCTCAACAGCTGAACAGTTCGGTGAAATAAAACACCGTAATTTCATCGGAATTTTACGGATTCCGGTGAGTTTTTACCGAATACTATAAAAATTTACCGTACGTTAATTTATTTTACCGAACCGTTAAGCTGTTGAGATTTTACAGGGATCCGTAAAATAATTTAAGTGTGTAGGAAGTGTGGAAGTATCCCAGTTCCGGATAGCACCTAATCCTAATATCTGTTGTAAATTTGAGATGTAACGATCCAATAACGATGCAGTATAGAAATTTTTTTTCATTTCAGAATGAAATACATGCCTAGAATAACACCTCCTTGAAGTATGTATGCTTTTTTAGAATTTAAAATTGTTTGGATCACCCCTTAGCATTACGTCCTCACTGGAACAGAGCCGGCTTCGCAGCGTAGTGTTCAATGAGCACTTCCACAGTTATTAACTGAGAGCTTTCTATGCCAAAGTTGCCATTTTCGCATCCGTATATCGTGTGGCAGGTACGATGATACTCTATGCCCAGGAAAGTCAAGTAAATTTCTACTACGAAAAGATCCTGAACCGACCGGAAATCGAACCAAGATACCTTCAGCATGGCTTTGCTTTGCAGCCGCGGACTCTAACCACTCGGCTAAGAAAGGTTCCTTAAGGAGACAAGTTTTAGTGTGAAAATTTGTGAGCGATCACTATTTAAAATGTGACATACAAAGTGTTACCTCAAACTATCTCCAATTATCTATCACGTGTAGTAAACAAGTTCAAGCTTATTTCGAGGACGACCGATTGAAAACGAACTAGAACTTTACAATATGATAAATCCTTCAAAAATACCCTGAATGCCAGGTCTCAACTCAGCAACTTACTACAGATTTCAAGGCGGCATACGATGGTATCGACTGAGTAGAGCATTTGGAAAATAACCTTCAAAATGTATCGAAGCAACGATAGAAGAAGTGCTAAGCATTGTGAATCAGACCAACTGTTCTATTTATTTGAAACCTTCCAGGTCTACGACAAGGTGATGAACTTCCACGTTTGTAGCTCAACATTGCGCTTGAAGATGTTGTGTGGCAAACCGGTTGAAACAGCCGAGGTGCAGCTTTCAACAGATTCAAACAATTTGTTTGCTTCGCGGATGATATTGAGTCCATCGAAACCATTTGAAAGGATCGCAGGCATGTACACCTGCCTGAAACGCCAGGTAGCAAAAGTCGGACTTGTGACGTTTTTTTTTGTGAATCACTCAAATTCCAAACGTTTTGTAAATGTTCGGTATGGCGTATTGTAGGTGCTTCGCGTCAAAGTAGACCCCTTCGTGCGGTTCTAAGCCTCCTGCTCAGCAACTGCTGTCCCTGCCTCCTCGCAGGGTTAGCTAGGGTACAAGTTTCACCAACATATAGCAACCAAAACCTGGACACCACAAGGCTTGTACTACTCACGATTTTAAAGTTATCAATCTACAAAAACATTGACAGACGAAGTCGATCTTTATATTTTGAACTTTCTGCTAGTACACAGTGTTGTGAAAAACTCAATTGCTCATAACTCACGCTTGATATTTTTCATGCGTGAATTGTCAATCAAGCAGCTCAGCAGTCAAAAAATCAAGAGTTGGCTCACCTTTTTGACTCATTGTCTCGTGTTTTTACAGTTTACTCACACACGGCAATAATTTCTTGTTAGTCTGGTAAAATTATAGTTATCTTTTCTAACGTAAACAACAACATTCGCGTTTTGCGACTGAATCATTTTTTTTTAAACCGTAAAAAAAAGGCTTGAGTGATTTTGCTTTAAAATCTTAAGCGTGAGATTTGCGAAGCAGATCTCTAATGAGTTTGCTCTCACGGGAGAGCGTATTGATTGACATTTGAGTGTGAGTCTATCAACACTCTCGTCTTTCGTACTCTCGTCTGATGTTTTTCGCGAGATTTGTGCCTACAAAGATTTGGTACATAATTGAATTCGGAATCAAGTTGCTGGAGATCTGGTAACCAACTGACACAAGTTCAAGACAGCTTCTATCTCTACAGGATACAGGATAATAGGAACTCAGAAACCTGAAAAAACAGGATCTAGAAGGTATCAACTAGAGACCGAAAAGCAACTAAACAGGAACAATAAAATATAACGAAACCTAAAAGGAGCCAGAAGATAAGAGTTTGATTCTTCATAGCATCAGATCGGACATTTCCTCTTATTTTTTTTTAGAATTCTTAGAGATATATCTACAAGTATAAATGTATGATTTTCTCTAAGAATGTCATCAACAATTTATTCAAATGTTTGCCCAAATGTTTCGATATTACTCCAGGAAATTTCAAAAAAAGGAGAATATGGGGTCGTGACGAAAATTTCTCAAGGAGTTCCTCAAAAATTCAACTTAGGTTCTCCCAAGGAGAACCACAGACATGGAATTTCTCCAAAGATTATTTCAGAAATCATCTAAATTACTCCTGAAGGTCCTAACTCCTCCAAGATAGTTTCCAGTGATTTATCCATCGATTTCCCTGGCACATTCTGCAAGATTCCCAGTTAAAACGCCTTATAAAATTCAATCTTTAACTTCTCCAGAAATTTTCAGGGATTTCATAAAATTTAATATAAAATTTCGTCTAGGAATTTCTCTAAAGATATGTACTATCAGCAATTGCCTTAAAGATTCCTTCTAAGATTTTTATAGAAATTCCACCAGTGGTTCTTTGAGAGTTTCGCAAGTAAGTGTTGATAGTTTTTTTTTCCGGAATTCTCTCGGGAATGTCTCCAGGGAAAAGGCAAGGAAATTTAAAGTTCTAAGACTTGTAAAAGTGGACTCTTGAGGAAGTTTTAGAAGATTTTTTAGATAGTTGCCTAAGCTAATAAAAAAAATCGTTCAAATCTCGGGAAAGAAATTCCGCAAAATTTTGAAATTAAATTTCCCGAATCTCTATAGAAATTTGTTAAAAAATGATCGGAGGAACTATTTGACAATTTGCTGTAGTATTCACAGGTGTGATATATATATATATATATATATATATATATATATATATATATATATATATATATATATATATATATATATATATATATATATATATATATATATATATATATATATAAATGGAGTGGTGTTTGTATGTCACGAAATGGCTAACGAACGAGTCAACGTATTTGAATGATAATTTCTCCGTTTTGTTTCTCAAGGGCTCCGACGTGTTTGTATGTATAAAAATCCCAGAATAATCACCGGAAAAGTAGGGAAAACGAGCGTGAATGGAACTGTCATTTTATATTGGACGATCCATAGCGTTTTTCAACAGCCTACTTGATGGCAAGACGAAGTTTGCCGGGACCACTAGTTTTCAATAAAACTTTAGGAGATTGCTTAACAAAATTGCAGGAGTAACGGATGAAATGCTGTAGGAATTCCTAGAAAAAAGTAGATTTGTTCGAAGAAGGTTTAAAGAATTTTTGATTTCTGCGGGATGACGAGGATGAATTCTTGAAGGTATCACCATGAACAGGTGGAGGAACCCTTGCAGGTTTTCTTGAAGAAACCTCTCAAGTTATTTTTTATTTGAAAACTCTAGATTTCCTAGGAAAAAATCTGTAGAAATTTTTGGAAGATCTCCTAGAGTAACAACTGGAGAATTTGGTTGAATGATTAGTGAAAAATGTTTTGAAGGAAATTGTTTCGAAAAAAAATCAAAGTAATATCTGAAGAAATTACTGGGGTAGTAACTTCGTAGTTTTCAAGGAATTCCTTAAGCAAATTCTGGAGATTTTTTTTAAGAATCCTATGAAAAATTACTGGAAGAAATGGTACAGATATCTCTAAATGAATTTTTGGAGGGATCCTTGAAATTTTGAAAGTATTCTAAATAAAATCGCTGTGATAATTCAAGAAGCTTTTCTTCGGGAAATCTGAGACGAAATTCTCGAAAAGCCGTTGAAACTGTTATATTTATTCGAGGATTTCTTTGGAATCAGTACAATTTTGCATTTTGCAATTTTGCAGGATTCAATGCAAGCAGAATAAAGAAAAAGAGACTTTGAATACCATTTTGGTTAAAATAAGTTAAAATAAGAGACATTCCATTAAAAATGATACTTTTCAAAGACTTGCATAAAAATAGAAACCAAATCTCTAAAAAGAAACGTATTGCCAGTCCTGTCTTTATGATTGGATAAACTTTTGTTGCCAGTCATATTAAAAAGAAATGATTATCCTCTATGCTGCGGGAGTTCTAGAAAAGTTCCACTAAAAATCATCAAGAGATTCAGCAATGCTTTGATAGATTATATCCAGAGTGATCGCACGTTCGGAATTCACTAGCACCATCTCACACGTGCTGTGTATAATACGATGCGATAGAATAATCCATTACTTCATTCAAAGATTCTTCAATAATCTTCTCTGGAAGTTTCAGAAACTTCTAAAAAATTACTTCCAGGAAAGCTCACGACAGTTGATCACAGAACATATACAGGGTAGCCGTAAATATTTTTGAAAAACAATCCATTGATTCATTCAGAAATGCCATAGAGGTTTGCTCCATTTGTTTTCCTAGCGGTTAAAGAAGTTTCTTGTAGCAATTAATACAGTTAGCTTCCCTGGTTTTCCACTATAGATATTCTCAATCGTTCTTATCACAAGCCAGAACTCTTGGGGGTCATGCACAAACTACGCTACTTCTTAGGTGTCCGGATTTCAAAGAAAACGGTACATGCTAGTATGCGGAGTGGAGCACGACAGGCTTCACCTAGGAAACAGTGTTACTATGCATCAATGCACGAGTGCACGAGTTTGACGTTTGAGCGGTGCCAAATTCACTGGTTTCCATAGTAACATAAACAACACGACACCACTAAAACATCAAATAATGAACTCGTGTATTGATCCATAATCTGAGATACGTTTGAGGTGGTCGATGAGCTCGTGTACGTTGAATCCTTGCTATTAACCTTAGCCGTAAAAAACGGAAGTAGATAATTTGTGAAATGCGTGGCTACTATGAGCTCCAGAAAAACCTGTGGTCGAAAAAAGGTCATTCTCGTACCAAAAGTACCATGAACAAAACGCTCATAAGACCGGTAATCCTCTATAGGCACGAAACCTTGACTTTGCTCGAAGAGGACTTGGATATTCGAACGCCCTCTATGGCGGCGTGCAGTGCGTGGTGGCAAATGATGAACCATGAGCTCGTCCAACTCTACGGTGCAGCGCGTATCCAGAAGGTGGCCAAAGCTGGAAAGATACGATGGGCAGGGCATGTTGCAAGAATGCCGTACAGAAACATTGAAAAGTAGATGTTCGCTTCGGTTGGTACAAGAAGGCGTAGAGCAGAGTGAGCTAGGTGGGCGGATATAGTGTACAACGATTAGGCGAGCATAGGACAGAAACGAGAATGGAGAGAAGCCACGAACCGAGTATTGTGGCGTCAAATTGTCGATTCAGGGTTATTTGTTTGGATGTTACCTAAATATATAAAAATTAAATGAAGTGCACATCATTTAATGTTAATTGTTTCATATGTATCCCAAACTTCAAATCTAACAACTCCCAACGACGTATTGCTCAATGCTCTTACACTGCCACACTACATCGAATCGTCCATCCTCGGGAGATATTGCACGGTCTTGAAGCTCATCACCATGAACTGGTTCCACTGCAATCGCACCGAGCGCCCGACAGCAATTGACCAAAGTAGGACAACCGTAGGCATCACTTCCTACGCAACGAGGCGCTCCATCTCGCTCATTTTAATAGCACTGTGACTCTGACTGTGAGTTACCCCCTCCTTTGCTGGCGTCTGGCATCAGGCAGGTATGTATGCTCTTCTAAACAATCATCATTACCTAGCTACCTACCCACATTCGGCGTGTGAGCGATGCCGGTTGACTGTCCGTCTTTCCATCCGTCCACCATCGTCTTCTCTTCGCCATGGGTGATGTTGTTGTTCGTACACCCACCAGACTCCATGCCACCCAGTATCTCACTGTCGCAACATACTCGCGAGAGACCATGCGCGCATCCACCCAACGTGAGTTACGCTCTCGCCCACAAAACCACTCGCTCTTCCGCATGTCTCCGCAAATCGAAAGAAAGCATGCAATGGCACGGAGGGAAATTCTACCTACTATTCCAGTTGCGTGAACTAGCGAGCGACAACCTAAGCCGGCAAAAGCGCAACACAAACCCGAAAACAGAGAACCCTCGCAAGTTTTGAATGTGGAACAAAAAAAGCGAACATTGCCAAAGCAAAAACATATCCACGGAGTGTGTGAAACCGTAACAAACCAAAAAATGATCTTCAATTCTGCACCCAAAATTCGAAATATAAATTCTTCTTCTTCTTTTTGGCATTATTTCCACACTGGGGATAAAGTCTGCTTCTCAGCGTACTGTTGAATAAGCATTTCCACAGTTATTAACTGTGAGCTTTGTATGTCAAAGTTGTCATTTTCGCATCCGTACAAAGTGCGGCAGGTACGATTTTACTTACGCCCAGGGAAGTCAAGGAAATTTCCATTACGAAAAGATCCTGGACCGACCGGGAATCGAACCCAGCAGCCTTTAGTATGGCTTTGCTCTGTTGCCGCGAACTCTAACCACTCGGCTAAGGAAGGTCTCCTAATTCCTATGTCTTCTATTTCCCTCGATAAACCATTTCCAACTTCTCGGAGAGGATGCCAGGTATTCGCATCTTGCGAGTGGTAGATGCAGAATTGATGGTAATTTTCTTATATTAACAACGATTGCAGACACACCGTGACAGCCCAAAACGAAGAAAGGAATGTTTGGAAAGAAATAAAGTTGCACATAACGGAGAAAGACTTGCTCTGGTTGAGATAAGGGTTTCTTGTTACTCCAGGTCGGTGGTTGAAGTTATTAGATCGAAGGCAATCCAGGTCCAGGCAGCAGGTAGATTTTCGATTTTGTGTTATTTTTTCTTACTTGGACCGAGTACCTACCTATTCCTTGCAGCGATCTCGAGTGTTATTACGCGCGCAAAGGACGAAGCAATTTATCGGGCTTCTTGGTGGCGGTTTTGTTGATCCTGTTACTCTTCACTTTGCGCCCCAGATAAAGAAGTTGCACGATCTCTGATTTATGGTTTCGAGTTCAACCGAGCATGGCTCTCTATTCTTCCTCCCTTTCGCTTGATCTTTGCCCATCCTTGCATCAGGATAGCGTGTGCAGGTGAAAGTGTTTGAAGTTGATGATTTTAGGCTTTGCTCGGTGAAGAAAATTGAAGATTAGATTGACAGTTTTTTTTTCTGCTTGTCAGTTGGCATTCTTTGCTTGATGGGTTCTTGGGAAAAATTGTAAGATTTAATTAGATTGTAAGAAGAATTGAAGAGTGGGTAAGTAACACTGCAGTGACGCACCATTTCTGGCTTGGCCAAGCTTGTTCTTTTTCTTCTTGGCATTATGTCCTAACTGGAACAGAGCCTGCTTCTTAGTGTTCAATGAACACTTCCACAGTTATTAACTTTCTTTGTCAAAGTTGCCATTTTCGCATTTGTATATCGTGTGGCAGGTACGATGAAACTCTTTTCTTTTCGGGTTTTCTTACAAAATTTTTCGGGTTCCAGTTCAGGTACAGTTTTGCTTTCCAATGTTTTTTTTTATTTTATCTAGTATTTTATCTAGTTCATTTATTTGAGGCTCAATCGCGTTAAACGCTTTACGGAGCCGAAATCTATTTTTTGTATTATTTACAAATCATTCATTTTTTCATACCAAAATTAGTATGAGATGGAGCCAGGGTACTCGTGGCAACTCGAGGTTAATGGTCACAATTTTTAGAAGGAAGGACATGGTGAGGATTGGGTTTAGGGTTTCCTGCAGCTCATCCGGGAGGTATATCGTGGTAACTCGTGGTAACGTGTAATGGCGTTGGTACCAATTTCTTGCCGGTATTCGTCTGCCGATGCCAGGATCCTCAATCCAACATAAAGGGGACAAAACACAGAGAATAAAAACTGGAGAAGAGAACACAAGAGAATTAAACTTTTATACAGGACAAGCGAAGAAAATTGTAAATTGCGACCATATAAATGAGATCGCGAGTGCCCAACACATCTCTATCAGGAACATAGGGCTGTCTACCTCGGGCCGCAAGGGTATCCAAAAGTTGCGCTCTGGAGGCGTCCATATCCGGGCATTTCCAAACTACGTGATCGATGTCATCATAACCATAACCACACCTATTACAAATATTGCTCAGCGCGAGGTTAATCCTGTACAAATGTGCATCTAGCGAGTAATGTTTGGACATAATTCTTGACATCACGCGAATGAAATCTCGACTTAGATCCAAACCTTTCCACCACGCTCGCAAGGAAACTCTAGGAATTATGGAATGTAACCACCGTCCCAGTTGGCCATTCAGTCAATCGCTTTGCCAACCGTGAAGAGAACTTTGACGTACTAAATGAAACAATTCATCGTGTGAAATTCTTCTATCATATATCTCACCTTCCTCAGCGCCCACCTTTGCGAGAGAGTCCGCCTTCTCATTGCCATAAATTAAGCAATGTGAGGGGACCCATACAAAGGTAATCTTATATGATTTTTCGACCAGTGCACACATCTGCTCTCTTATTTTTGTAAGAAAGTAAGATGCATGCTTTACAGGTTTCATCGATCGGAGTGCCTCAATAGAACTGAGGCTATCCGAGAAGATGAAGAAGTGGTCTGCGGGCATATTTGAGATCATCCCCAAAGCGAAGTTGATTGCTGCCAGCTCAGCAACATAAACCGTGCAAGGTTCCTGAAGTTTTCGGAAGGCGGAAGAGTTTTCATTGAAGACACCGAAGCCAGTGGATCCATTGATACGGGACCCGTCTGTGAAATATCTCCTGTAGGAATCGACATTTTGGTACTTTGCGTTAAAAATACGTGGAATAGTTAAACATCGAAGTTGACCTGTAATTCCATGAACAGCTTGTTTCATGGTCAGATCGTATTCAACAGAGGAACTGTCATTGGTGAAGCGTACACGTGGAGGTTTATAACATGAAAGACTTATGTCAGATGACATGTAGTAGAGATAAACTCTCATGAATTTTGACTGAGTATTCAGTTTGAGCAATTTTTCGAAGTTTCCAATGACGATTGTGTTGCTCACTCCACACTTAATAAGTATTCTTAGCGAGAGCTCCCAGAATCGGTTCTGTAGCGGTAAAACCCCTGCCAGTACCTCCAGGCTCGCATTATGTGTTGAGTGCATACACCCTAAGGCGATACGCAAGCAACGATATTGAATTCTTTCCAATTTGATAAGGTGGCAGTTTGCTGCTGAGAGAAAACAGAAAGAGCCATACTCTAGAACAGAGAGAATGGTTGTTTTATAGAGTTTTATGAGGTCTTCCGGATGAGCACCCCACCATTTTCCGGTAATTGTTCGTAAGAAATTGATCCTTTGTTGGCATTTTTCCATTAAATACCTAATATGGGTTTGCCAAGTGCCTTTAGAATCAAACCAGACCCCAAGGTATTTTGAAGTCAAAGACTGGTCGATGTCTGTTCCCAAAAGCTTAAGCTTTAGTTGGGCTGGATTCCGCTTCCTTGAAAATACAACCAGTTGAGTTTTTTGCGGCGCAAACTCGATCCCTAAATTTCTAGCCCAAGTGGATAGATTATCAAGGAAATTTTGCAATGGTCTTTGCAAGATTTCCGCTCGTGGGCCCTTCATAGAGACCACAGCATCATCTGCAAGTTGTCTAAGCGTGCATGGTTCTTCCAAACAGTTGTCAATATCTTTAATATAAAAATTATAAAGCAAGGGACTTAGACATGAGCCTTGGGGAAGGCCCATATAGCTAATTCTGGAAGTTGTCAGTTGGCCGAGAGTGAAGCTCATGTGCTTTTCTGACAACAAATTGTACAAGAAATTATTCAATAGTCCAGGTAGGCCACTATTGTGCAGGTTTTCTGACAATATTTCTATGGAAACTGAATCAAATGCGCCCTTAAGGGGACACAGGAGACCGTGTTATTTTCCCTATCTTTCGTCTCACTCTAACAATAATCATCAAAACTTTGTGGAAGCAAATCTCGAGTTTTAGTGAACCGATGAAGCTGAAAATTTATCGGGTTGTGCACTACATATATAGAATCATAGTGATACATTTTCGCATCGATATATGGAGTGGTTCTTGGGATTTGCTTCTTGAAATGGATAGGGTGATTATGATGACGTCCCGTGCGGCCTTAATATCCTGAAAAACTGATGCCAGTTGCTCCTTGTCGGCAAAGGCTAATTGAATATCTGATGAAAGCAACGCTAGACAATCGTTTGTTCCTTTACCCTTGCGAAAGCCAAATTGAGTATTGGAAAGTATATTGTTTGATTCAACCCAGTGATCGAGTCGGGATAGGATCATTTTTTCTAACAATTTCCTTAAACATGATAACATAGCGATCTGGCGGTACGAATTATGATCAGACGCTGGTTTCCCAGGCTTTTGAATAGCTATTACTTTGACCTATCTCCATTCAGGTGGAACAATGTTGTGCTCCATGAATGACTTGAATAGGTCAAGCAACCGTCTTTTAGCGATATCGGGGAGATTTTTAAGAAGATTGAACTTAATCATATCGCGTCCCGGAGAGGAGTTGTTTGATGAAAGAAGAGCCATATAAAATTCCAGCATAGTGAATGGCCTGTCCAAAGAATCGTCTCTTGGAGTTTCCCAGAGAGGCGGATGAGCTGGAACTGAGTCTGGACAGACCTTTTTTGCGAAGTTGAATATCCAACGGTTGGAGTATTCATCACTCTCATTTGCGGTTTCGCATGTTGCGAGCCACTCTCCAAAGCGTCGACATTGAAGTTTCTCGTGAGAGGCCATCAACGAAACGCCGCCAATAACTACGATTCTTCGCTTTGATAAGATTCTTCAGCTTTTTTTCGAGCTTCGAGTACTCTAAATAAAGTTCTGAGGTACCATATCTACGAAAAGCTTTAAAGGCATTAGATTTTTCTCGATACAACTGAGTGCATTCATCATCCCAACCAGGTGTGGCTGGTCGTCTTTTGAAGGATCCACTTGGAACTCGTTGTTTTTGGGATTCTAATGTACTTTTATAAATCAACTCTGTTAGGAATCGATACTCATCCAACGGTGGGAGGGAGTTGAATGATTCGATTCCGAAAGTTACCGCTGATGCAAATTTTTGCCAATCGATATTCCTAGTGAGGTCAAAAGGAACCTGAATTGACTGTTCTGACCTTTCACAATTATTTCTGATGGACGTTATTATGGGTAAGTGATCACTACCATGGGGATCATCGATGACCTTCCACATGCAATCGAATGATAGTGAACTTGAACCCAAAGACAGGTCAATGCGGCTTTCTTTGCCGTCGGATGAAATACGTGTCACTTCACCTGTGTTCAAAATGTTCAAATTGAAATCGTCGCACAAATCATAGAAAATAGCCGCTCTACAATCGTCATAAGATTCGCCCCATCCAGTACCATGTGAGTTCATATCACCCAGTATTAAAACTGGGGATGAGAGCATGGAGACTGCATTCCATAGATGACGGCGGTTTATTGAAACTCTTGGAGGAATATAAACAGAAGCTACGCAAAGATCTTTACCCTTTACGTTTATTTGGCAAGCAACGATTTCTATGCCTGGATGGGTCGGGATTGGGATTCTGTAGAATGTATGGCACTTTTTGATCCCTAAAAGTACTCCCCCGTAATTATCATCTCGATCCTGGCGTATAATGTTAAAATCGTAGAAGTTAAGATCATCTTCAGAAGAAAGCCATGTTTCACAAAGTGCAAATATTTCACAATCGGAATTGTGAAGCAAAACCTTAAATGTGTCTAGTTTAGGTTTTAGACTATGACAGTTCCACTGTAGCACAGTGATCATATCTTGTACCTCACTCGATGAATTATCCATCGAAAGATATGATCGAAGCAAGGAGGGGCCACGAGATAGTCAATTCCCTGAGATACTCTTCTATTGCGGGGAGAGTCTGAAACTCCGAGGGCATCACATATGCGATCCACAAAGGCCGTAAAAATTATCAGTCCTCGCTTGGCCCGGGGGGTTTTCGAGGAAGAGCGAGGGACTTCAGTAGCTTTTTTCTTGCTATCTTGTCTAGAGCTTCTTTTTGAAGTATATTTAATCGGTGGAAGCGGGGGCGGCAAATCTTTGCTACAGCACGGAACGGATGCATCAAAGACCTGTTGCTTCGGCATTTTCAAATTTGCCCCACCTTCTTTGGAATTAGGCAAACTTTTGAGGGAAGATTTCAATACCTTACCGCGCAGTCCCGGAGAAGATGGAGACTTTCTTTTTCCGGGTGCGTGTACCTCCGAAGAATCTCCCCCATCGGTTTCGTCGTCGTACGCTTCGTCGGAAGACAACTCTTGAAAAGATTTACCAACTGGGATGGCTGATGAAGACTCTTTTGCTGGCGGATTTAAAGATTTCACCATATCCGCAAACGTCTTCTTGGAGCGCTTCACAATGGAGCGACTCTCATTTCGAATGCGCCTTTTATATGCCGGGCATTTCTGCAAGTCATGCAGATCCTTGCTACAGTAGCAGCATTTTTCAGCTTCCTTTGTGCAAGCATCTTCTAAGTGAGCTTGGTTGCATTTGCCACAACGGGGCTTGTTGTCGCAAAAGCTAGCACTGTGACCAAGTTGCTTACAGTTGGTACAATTGAATACCTTCGGCACGTAAAGACGCACTGGGTAAAAAACACTATCAATTCAAACAAATTTTGGGAGGACGGAACCAGGAAAAGTCACTCGAAACGAGGCTGACGGCGAAAACACTTTCTTATTTCCTTCCATGGAAACTGATTGCAATTGTTTGCAATCCAGTATAGCCACATCAGGAATTGACCGGTTATCAAAAACGCCTTTGCCAGTCTTTATGTCTTCGCATGTCAGACTCGCGTCAACGATTTTCCCTTCCACCTCTACCTCTCGTGCAGAAATGTAGACGTAATATGACACAGTAAAAGCCTCATGCTGAGCAATCTCATTTACTGCATTGTAACTAGGTGCAGTTACACGCAGCTTGGATTGTTTTACTTGATGAATAACGGTCCCAGGATATTTACGCGTCAGCTCTCGAGCGATCGAGAGCACATTCAAAATCTTACTTTTGTGCCGGAAATAGACAACCCAAGGCCCTGCCGAAGATGGTTGATAAAACCGCGTTCTAGCAACAAGATCTTTAGGAGGCGTATCGCCTCCATCCGATTCGTCCATGCGGGAAAACTTTCAACCGCAACCAAATAAATAAAACAAAAAAAAAAGTAAAAAGAAAAAAAACAAGAAAAAATGTGAAAAAAAAAACTTAACTAATCAATGGGCTACTATGTACACACCTCCCCTATACGGGCAGAATAAAAAAAAATCAAGAAAAAAAAATTTACCGATCAGTGGACTATTTTGTACCCTACTCCCCTATTCGGTCGAAACAATCGAACCGGGAGAGAGACAGAAAAGAAGCGAAAACAAGCTTGACCTCAACACTGTTTATTCGGAGATGTGATAGCAATAGGCCTATTCACATGACGTCTCAAATCAGCTGATCGGGAAGCACTTTGACAGTTCTTCTATGAAAATGACAGGCCCGTGTTAGCACCGGTCCTCCACCGATGTAAACAAATGCATAGACGGATCTGTCACATGAAAAGGCCTATTCAATGGATATGGAATTGGTATACAAATTTATACTTATCCGTTTACGTTCGATGTACAGCAGGAGAACGTTCACGCACCATAGGTAGCAGAGTGACTTCTGCTTTGATGTTGCTCTCGGTGCGGGAGAAGAAAATCAATCACTTAGAGCTGGTTGTGATGACTTTTTTTATTGCGGTGAAACGATACTAGTTACACTAGTTCGCTTCATTCGCAAAGCGCGATCGCCTAAGCACAAATATTGTACTAAACTAGTCGTACTTGGAACTATTACGAAACTACTGAACCAAAAACCCACGCGGGCGGTGGGGGAAAAGGTCAAAAAGTACTTTGCATAAGTGCCGTGCGATGAGACCGGGAATCAGTCAACCGACTCGTACAAGCGCTAAGCAAGGAATGACTTTCCAATGTTTGTCCGGGATAGAAGATATAAAATAAGTCGGTTACCGGTAGGGTTTGGGTTTGAAAACTGTGAAACCCGACCATCTCTAGTATAGATATGTTTCGTCCCACGAAACAACTTCATAATAAAATCATCATAAAATACAACCCAGTGGTCTCTGAACTGATCAGCGGAACTATCTACTAGAAACAATTTCCGACTCTTTTTACAAACCAGTTCAAGAGTTCTCGCAGTAGATGCCCACTTATTTTAAATTGTTAGAACCTTGGTGAAACCAGATTCTAGCTCAGTTGAAGGCCACGTGTATAACTTCTCCAGAATAGATTAGTATCATAGCCATAAGCTTCCTGCTTGTCAGTCTAAAATACGGAACCGATTAGAATTTTAAATAAGATCACCACCGCAGAGTTTGCTTTGATCAAGCTATAAAAAATAATATAGTGTTTGCAAGAAATGTCAGTAGGAAAGATTCAAAATTTATGGCATGCTAGCGTAAAAAGCTGGATTCAGGAATTCAAAATCAAACTAGTCAAAAACCACTTCTATGGCTGTGAACCGTTTAACCGATTCGTCCAACTTTTAGTTAAAATTTGACATTTCGATAATTATTTTCCCCTCAAATGGTTAAATTCAACTTCGCGGTCGACCCATTTGAGTTTTGACAGTCGAGCAGTATTTCAGAACAAAGTTGACAGATTGATAGTTATTCTCAAATTACTGAAAGCAGAAAAAAAATTTTGAACTGTCAAGTTTACCCATGCTCCAGAGCAGGGATATTTTTAATCGGAGGGGAAATAACTATCAAACTGTCAAATTTTAACTAGAAGCTAAACGAATCGGTGAAACGGTTCACAGTCTTAGTCTTATTTTCTTCAATCACATACGACATACTTCCAGACATTTTCTTTTCATAACCACAATCCGTATTAATTAATCCGTATGATCCGTTTATCTATGTCTAGGGATGCATGCAGCGTCGTAGCAGCTTCTCCTGTGATTTTCAGTTTCAAAATACTCGTGTTCACATAATTTTAAACATTCTGACTCACGAAGAAAACAAATATCATTCCTGAAATGCAGGAATATATTTTCATTACAACCTGTATGTTTCGTTTTCTGTGATAAACAATCCCAAACAACCCCATAGAAACGAAAAATGTAAATAAATCCGCAAGCTAGCCAGCTCACCAGCTCACTTTGCATCCACTGACTGCTTAGATTGATGAACCTCCCTTCAAGAAATTTTGGTTATGTTAGCTTGATCGTGGCCTAGTAAGTTCGTCTTTGTCATTATTTTTCGAAAATAAACCATCTATTCCAGAAAAATGTGCTTATTTATAAAAATATTACCCATCTCTAGGCGTATGATGCGAATTTTTAAAGTGCATAGCGGATTTTTATAGCGTTGAAATGGTACAACACGCTGTAAGAACTCTTACACGTTTTTTCAGATTCTTGTTGCTTCAATGATTAGTATTGATATGTTTCACGTTATTATAAATTATTCTTTCCTCTGAAAAATATACTGTTCGTTTTAATTATTGACATTACATTGACTTTTGACACTACTCATATTATAAATTGGAGCTGCCTTCTTAATTCAGCAAAGTTTCATTTAAATGTGACATTAAATGGTCAGTCATGAAAGCAGATATCTACCATAATTTATGAACCGATTCGGCCAAATTACCCTTTCGGTCTAATGACCCAGCACCCTGACATCATTCGACTCAGTGGTTTTTCTTCTGCTAAAAAGTCAAGTACTTTATTTAAATCAATGTTCATTAGTATTTCTCCTTCTTTTGTACATTAGCTATTCTTTAGAGCTCTTCGTTTATAGTTATCGAAAGAATAATGGCTACTGACAATTTCATGAGTTACTGTAATTTGTCGAAATTTTTTCCTTCTTTCAAAAATATGCTGCTCTTCAAAAACATATCGTTACAAAAAAGAAAAACCGAATTTAGTACTACATCATTCAATTTCACTAGAGTTTGTATCCTTTGACAGATACGCGTATTGCGACCTCAACTGTAAGGTTGTCTTCAGTGTCGTGTACTTTATACTAAAGGGTGTCCACGATGAAATTGCCACACACAAAATTGATTCGCAAAATTTGAGTTTTCATCCGATTGCCATCAAATTTTCAGGGATTGAAAAATAACTATTAAACTTCATTTTACCATTTTACTCGTATTTTATTTACAGTTCATACGTTAATGCCCGCACCTTGGCCTCAACCCCGGCCATAAGATTCTGCACAACCTGTGAATCAATCGTTTTTTGCATGTAAACCCATACTTTCTTCAGTTCCTCGACTGTTTTCACTACCTTAGGTCGTTTAAGAAGGTGCTGCTTTATAATCGCCCAGTACTTCTCGATGGGGCGGAGCTCCGGAGTGTTGGGAGGGTTGAACATTTTTGGCACGAAATTGACCTTATTGTCCGCATACCACTTCAGCACGAATGACCAAGCAGTTAAAAGGTCTCTAATAAACAAACAAACAAACAAACTTCAGCACGTCCTTGGAGTAGTGGCATGAGGCCAAATCCGGCCAGAAGATTGTTGGGACGTTGTGGGCTTTCAGGAGAGGAAGCAGCCGCTTCTGGAGGCACTCTTTCATGTACACCTGTCCGTTCATCGTGTCCTGGGTCACGAAAGGTGCACTCTGCTTCCCGCACGTGCAGATGGCTTGCCAAACCAGGAATTTCTTCGCAAATTTTTACATCTTCTGAGTGCGGACATGCTCCGGAACGCTGAACTTATCCTTGGCCGTGAAAAACAGGTTGCCGGGGATCTGATTGAAGTCGGCCTTCACATACGTTTCGTCGTCCATGATGCAGCATGGGGCTCTGCACTGTTTTGATTTTGCATGGAATTGTGACGTTTACTGGCCTTGTTGTTTACTAATTTCATGAAGGAGGGAAAGAGAGAGACAGATTTTTGTGCAGAGCCCCATTCAACTTTCGTCAGCATGTTGAGGTATTGCTGTGTGCGTTTGAAATGCAAATATTAAATGCGGTAACACCAAACGCGGTAAGATTTTTCACGAGAAATGCGATGTCAAAGATAGATTTTTCTTGCTAGGGCGGCGGTGATTTATATAATCGGTGTCCTTTGATTGTTTTGTGTTACCGCATTTGGAGGAAGTTTAGTCAAAATTTGCATCTCAAATGCAAACAGCAATACAACTTCCTGGCACCGGTTTTGGCGGACTTGTTCTGCTTCTCGTCGCGATTAGGGGTGTTGTACGGAATACTTTTTCCTTCACTTCTGAGCTTCCGATCGGTGATCAATCGTTCCTCGAACCGATTAATCACTCGCGACACCGTGGAATTCGCGATTCCCAACGTTTTAGCGATGGAACGATGCGAGAGATCCTTGTTCCCGTGATGAATGCGCAAGATTTTATCACGCACGACCTGTTCTTTCGACTCCATTTCAGCGAATTTTGATCACAGGACTTTAAACCTTGCCGGATGTAAATAATGTACTATGAACTAAATCCACCCAAATTTTCATTAATTCTACCCAATGGTATAAAAGTGAGAGCAATTTCATAGTGTGGCAATTTCATCGTGGACACCCTTTACAGACTTTCTCGCACCCTTTGGTTTAAACTCATATTTTGGTTGAATTTAGTTTTCCGTGTCTTTCCTGAAATGTCCGATAGGAACAATCCCTGTGTTAGCACTTTTCAAAAGTAAACCCCCAGAATGTCGACGAAGTGAACGTCAAATATGATCAGAAGTGTCATGGTTCAAATTTGAACCAAAAATATATCTATGGACCAATCTGTAAAGTTGCTCTGGAGGTGGAGCTTTATCTGATGGTACCTTATTAAGTCGAAATTTGACCGCTAGGTGGCACTAATGGGCATGAAACTTTTACTCTCGTTATGCAGATATCTTAGGACCCTTACTACTTAGACGGATGACGTCTTCGACAAAGCTGTTCAGTAACGCAAGGGCTGTCATTATTTTAGCCAAGAAATTCGAGATTTTGCCAACAGGTAACGCTAACCGATAAGAAGCATGGCATCTTCGGCAAAGCTGTTCAGTAAATCGTTATCATTATCTTAGCCAATCTCATATTTCATGACTTAAATAAATACAGTCGCCTCTCCACATCTCGATATCTAAGGGACCATCGAGATAGGGAGAGATCGAGACATAGAACAAATTTTTAACGAATACTAGATTGAAAATCACTCCGTTGCCAGGAAAATCAAAAACAAACAGATGTCATCTCTAAAATCTAGTCTAGTAACCTTTGATAATGGGCACATCGACATACGGAGCGAAAATTGGGAACGAAAATCACATCGAGATAGGGAGATATCGAGATAAGGAGGATGTCGAGATATGGAGAGTGAAAATGTATGCAGAATGAAGGGACCGAAAAAAAACATCGACATAGGGAGAGATATCGAGATGTAGAACATCGAGATGTGGAGCGTCAACTGTATTGCCTTTTAACTACTAAACAACTATGCCGAAGACGCTATCCTTCATGGTCAGGCTCCTGAGATATCCGCAAAAAAAAATGGTTTCATGCTCACTAGCGCCTAGCGCCGCCTGATGACAAAATCTCGAATTTCTTGATTCAAATAATGATAGACTTTGAGCTATAGAACAACTTTGCCGAAGACACTAGACATTCTGTTTTCTGAAGGAATTGGGAGAATGAAGTATAAAGAAATAAAACTGCAGTCTATACCTCAGACACGCGGAAGTTCTTTCAAAAACTCAATGCACTTCCCTGGCCTGTACAAAGGACAAGTAAAAAGATGAGAGCATTTTTTCAAATGGAGGCGAGGTGATTGAAAGGTGGAAGTACCACTTCGACGAGCATTTGAATGGTCCTGAGTGTCAAGGCAATAGCAACCAACCAGCTCCCACTTTAAGGGAAGCTACGGATGTCCTTCAACAGCTCAAGAATAACAAGGACCATCTTGCAGACAAGCTACTAATGGGTGATAGAGAGAAAAAAAAATGATAACTAAATTTTCAAGAGCACAAATTTGGAGAACCAAACATCCGTTTGAGCTGAAAACTCAATCGGTTGGTCACCACTAGCTAGTGACCAATCGATTAAGTTTTCAAATTAAACGTATGTTTTGTTCTAAAATCTCTTGAAAATTTGAGGTTTGATTCATCTTCACCTTAACTATAAATGTCAAGTTCCATCAATTTGAAATATGCATCACATTGAGAAACCAACCATACAATTGACTTGAATTGACTTGATTCACAATATTTCCGGAAATGATAAAAAAAGTTGACTAGTAAAAGAACTGAAGTTTTGAGTGGATGAAAGTTGCCTAAAAATCACTCTCTTGATATTACTTTTCACAAATTTTGACAAACACATAACAGACACAGTCTTTTTCTATCATTAAACGAAATAAAAAAAAACTTGACTGTATGACTCTTAAGGTATTTGTAAACTTCATATTGATGTCTAGCTCAGTATTTATAGTCAAATACTGAGCTAGACATCATTATGAAGTTTTCAAGATCTTGTCTTCGATATAAGGCAACTTAAAAGAATATTCATCGTAGACGACAGTGATACAAAAAAAAACAAAATAAACAAAGTTTTATTCGTACCATTTTACGATCAACGAGCACGGAAATTGAATAAACCAAAAAAAAAATATTATTTTAATGCTTTTAATGCTCAAGATCAATAGGAAAAGGTCCAGATTGGAGGCAAGGTGTGACCTTCGTTTGTTACATTAATGTTACATTAACGAAGGATTCCTATATATGCCGATTTATCTGCGTTTAACAGATCTTCTCGAATATTTTATGACCAAGAATCTGTATAAACAGATTACATAAATTTTGACAAAAAAATACAGATTTGCAGATTATATACACATACTCCTGATAAAGTTATACAGATTTAAAGTCTTTGAACAAAATTTAAATTATATATTTTTGAAAACCTTTAAATTTAAACTGAGAACAAATAATTCTTCATTGTAGCTACAAACGATTTAAGAAATATTGAATTTCTTGTGCAATTCTCATTTTTTCAGGGATAAGCTAAGTATGCTGTTTCGCTCAAGATAAGTAAAGAAATTTCTTGACTGAAAGGGTCAAGAAATTTCCTACAGAGAGCCCCCTTTGAAGTGACATTTCTTCTCAACTGCGTACTGTGATCAGAAAAAAGTGATTTTCTTTACTATTTCTTGGGAGAAATTTTCCACGCATCGAGATATGCGATTCCTTTTCTTGTCAGTAGCAAACCGGCCTATACAGTTTAAAAATATGAATATTTAGTCAAGAATAGTTCAATAAAAATCACAGATTTCGATGGCAACTCTGCATTAATGGATTGCAGCAAAGAGATTTACGAATGAATCTGTTGTTATAAACTTCAATAGATGTGATGAGCAGTTTTGGCATACAAATATCAAATGGTCATAAGGGCAAAATTAGCCTCAGATGACGTAACCACAGAACATCTGAATAAGCTTATTTAAAAAAAAAAAAGGATTGCCGTCTTCCTTTGCCAATCGCGTATGCTTTGCTGATCATCCATGCGAAATGTATGAGATGGGTTACGAAGACTTATGTGAAGATCAAAAATAAGAATGCAAAGAAGTGGAAATTTTTGACTACTTGATCATTTTAGGTCAGTACTACAAATTTTAAAATAAAAATAAATATGCTAAAAAAGTTGGCGCAATAGATTATTCTAACACTAAACTTAAATGAATCAAGTAGGGTTATTTGTTTCCAGATTTGTTCCCTTCTTTATGAGTGGTTTCTGAAACCTGTTTGCATCAATGTTTTGACACAAGATCCTTAATTTAATAATTTTGTTTAAATAATATTGATTTTAAAAGAATTCCTTCGAATATTTGCCAATGAATATTCCTATTCCAACAAAAGAGTGAGACAAAAATCTAAGAAAGTATTATAATTACGCGCATTTACGCATTCCTATCCACTGAGCAGAGTTGGAGAATTGAAATTGAAAATTCTATTGAATCCAAAATTAAACCAGAAAGAGACAACGGGAGCAACGCCTAAACACTATAAAGACACCCCACCAGCATAAACGTTCTTATTTCGATCCGCTCTCATCCGCACTCACATTGCCTCACATATCTTACGCTTCTTCTTAGACAAAAAAAAAATAACAGTCTAAAATATCATCCAGTACACTTTGCGCCTCTGCTCACGATGATCGGGCCCCACCGAACTTGATCCACCCGAACTTAAATAGTGGTCATTAAACGAGCGAGACGCAAATAAGAAGTAAGGGAAAATATCTACGTACCAAAAACCCGGTGAGTGATAGTAGTGAGTTAAAGGATTGGTCTCGCTCTGATATAGAACAACGTTTGAAAACAAACGTGGCCACGAAGACGAGGAGCGATGGGGAGCCCGCACAGAAAGGTGCGCTCCATTGGAGCCGAAGTCCGATATGATGATGAACCGGCTTGCTTGCTGCTCCACACTCGTGCTCGTTGTTTCAAACTTGAACTCAATTGTAGTGGCATATGCGACAGCGATGCCAGATTTTCGGAGTATTGATTCTGTAGTTTTGGCTTACATGATTGAAATATTTATGTATGGAATAGTAGATGCAAAAATTGTGCAGTCAGATTTATCATATTACAGGTCGGACTGAATTATCCGGAGTATCCGGTGTAATATGATCTCTTTTCGTTGTTTTATTTATATGATGCAGTGGCGTAGCCAGAAATTATTTATAGGGGTCTCGAGAAGAAAAAAAATGTTTTTGACCGATAAAAAAAACACTTTTCAAACCCCCCTTTCCTTACTTACATCCAGAACTGCAAAACCATTCATATGGTATATTGCAATACTAAATTATCTCAATAAATGCATAAAAATGAAAAACAATAATATCAAATCGATTCTAAAAATCCGGATGAACGAATCCCGGATAATCGAGTCGCCGGATAACCGAGTCCGACCTGTAACTATATATACTGATGGTCAATATTTTGACCGACCTCCAAACCATGCAGCGAAATCCAGTAACTTACTGACAGATTAAGATTTTTTACTCATTTGCAATCAGTTAGTGGTGCAGAAGTTCGAGTGGGACAGGAGTTTCTTTTAAAATTTCTAGTTCAATTTCTAAACAGATAACACAGAATCACCAATTTCACGCCACAATACTCGGTTCGTGGCGGCATCATTCCATCCTCGGTTCTGCCCCACACTCGCCAAATCGATACGCACTTGATCAGCCCACCTAGCTGTGCTCCACGCCTTCATGTACCAACCGGATCCGAAGCGAACACCATCTTTGCAGGGTTGCTGTCCGGTATTCTTGCCACACGCCATATCATCCGCAAAGCAAACAAATTGACTGGATCTCGTAAAAATCGTACTTCGGCTGTTAAGCCCGGCTCTCCACATAACACCTTCTAGCGCAATGTTGAACAACATATCGAAAATCCCAAAACAGCACGAAAATCTTTCACCTTGTCGTAGTCCTTTCACTTCAAATATTATAGAAATCGATTGAGATTTGTGGAAGTTTCAACCATTTGTTGTTTTTAGACATAACAAAATAAATCTGATTCGATATTTTACTTAAGAACGTAAGGATGCTTTGAGATGTACCGTCAAACGAGGTAACTTGCAACAGGGGTGAAACTTGCAACACTTCGACATGTAACCGAATTATCGTTTCGTTCAGCATTGAGTTTAATTTTTAAAATTTATTCCGCCACTTATTGACCTCAGGTATACAACAGAAGATTTTGGCAAGGGTTTGGGTATTGTTTGTTTTTTGCTTGGTTTGTTGGAGGTGAAAATCATATTAAACAGTGAATTGCATGAAATTTATGCTGAAAAACGTTCCTCGTACCACAAAACCGGTTCAAATTTGTAATTCGAGACATTTGCTAACAGTTACAGTACTTAGTTGTGTACTAATTGGCAATATAAAAGTTTTGATAATTTGATGCTTAAACACTATAAAAATTCAAAAACCTTTTTGACTACCCTTATGGGGTAACTTGCTACAGCTATTTTGATCTCAATTGTTTGATATTTGTTTGCCATTTATCATCAAAAACACATGAAAAGGCAAAATTGAACATAAATTTGTTCAGTTACTTTAAAATTTTTGTACCGCAATTAATTTAATACACTTTTGGTACTAAATATTGAAAAATTTACATGAATCGCATTATTATTAGATTTAGATTTATTTTATTCATGAAAATAATGAAAAAAATTAAAAATCTGTGCAAAAACTAACTTGCAGATCTGCCATTGGGAACTTTCTGCATGAAGTATGCTAAAAATTGTTTTAGAACACCAATAGAGACCATTTTAAAATATACATATCAATATGTGATACGTCGCTTTGATTTGAATTTGTATAAACAATAAGTTATGTGAAGTATATCCTAAGTTACAATTGTATTTGTAGAAAAGTTGCATCAAATCGTTTTAATGGTCTTCCAATTATTTTCAAGACTTATAATATGCTAGAATATCCCCGTGTGGACACCCTATGCAATACTAATGAAGTTTTCAATCAAATTGGTTAAATACTCATAATTCAATCAATAATAATTAGTTTTGTAAGAGTACAGTAGCCGTTTCTAATTTTCGTCATACTTTTATTGCAGAAAAATATTATATGATCATAATAACACGATATAGGTTAAGTTTTCAATACTGTACTGCACTGTGTGTTGCATGTTACCCCACATCAGGGGTAGCATGAAAAATGTATATTTTTCGTCTCTCCTGATCCCAGAAAACCAAATACTGATAAAATTTATACCGCGTGGTATTCTTCACGTGGCGATTAGGATACTAGATGGTTTTTGTCTCATCGGAATCCTCAAATTTTTCATTCATATTGCTTTGAAGTTGAAAATTGTTGCAAGTTACCCCGTTTGACGGTACTAGTTATTGCATAAATTATACATTATCTTCAATATTAGCAAAATTTGTCTAATCGTGCAAAAGAAGCCACCAAAATTTCACGATTTTACATAGTTTTGCGAAGAACTACTAGTTTTGGGAATATTACAATTAACCCAGGTTTGAGCAAATTTTATATGAAAATTTAGTGTATATTTTTCTGCAACATGTAAGTCTATGACGGGCATCATGAAAATATAGATATTTTGTGTTTCTACCATCGAAATTTGTTTAAAACAATAAATTTTGAAAATCTTATAATTAACAATAAGTAAATATTCTGACACAAATTTGTTCAGCTAAATTGCAGCCAATATGTTAAAGATCCAGTTATTTTCAACTGTCATAGTTTTTATAAAAAATATAATCGTACCACTAAGGTCAAACTTTTGCCCAACCCTACTCTATGGCTGATAGATTGAATTGCAGTTTTTGGAATGTTGAGATCTTGCTAGAGTCATGGATTTTGGAAGAACATGAACCAACATTTTTGAATCTTTCAAATGCTATTGAAAATTTCACAAGGTTGCTAGGGTAATTTCATGGATAGGTTCTCCATTCCAAGGGAGAGCATAGATGAATGACCAGCACAGTCAAATTTGCTCAGAGGTTCAATGAATATTGCTTGCGATTAGTTAACCATTCTTAATGCTTTCAAATCGTAGGCTTAACATTCGAAAATGGATAACGGAGCCGGCCACTTCATTAAGGTCATCTGGATACGGGATACACTTCCTGTTATCCTGATTCAATTGCTCGCCCCGCAGAAGCTAGTATCACAATCAATAAACAAAACGCTACTTATTTCTAGGGAAAGCATTAGATAATTCCAAATTTGGCTGGAAATTTTGAGAGAAAATGGATGAATCAGTGATCAGAAATTAGTCTTTTTTGTTGCTTGCTCGAGTGAGTCTCTTTTTCTAAGTATGATACAATACGATAAAATTACGTTTCATTATCATAAAATTGATGTTTTTAATTATAAAAAAAGATTTCCATATAAAGGATCGCAGTAGGCAGCGCTCGCGAACGGATGTGTTGAAAATTTATCACGTTTTTATCGTCTCCGCAAATAACTAGATTCGGCTTGTGGAAACAGTGAAATGGCTGATGCAGTTTGTGAAAAAAAAAGTGTCTAGCGAAAATGAAACGGTTATTTTGCATGCGTTCTGTTGGGCAATGTTTCGATAAAGCCCAAGCAGAAGGTGAAAATACATCTTGGTCGGACCTTAAATTTTCGGGTGCACGGGTCTGGAGAGCCGGACAGCGGATCGGGCTGAGGGCTTGATCGAATGCTCGCTCGCTGGTGGTGATTAATCGATAAGGTTTTCTGCTTGAGAGGCTGTCTGGATCTCTAGATTGGCGGTTTGGGTTTTGGTTTCGTTTCATGTTCACTAGAAAAATCGTGTTTCTCTGCGTCGTCGCGTCGCCGGAGTTTTTTTTCGTTTTAGTTTGCACGCGTTCTGAGTGCAATCGAGCTCAGGTTCTCGCGTCGCCGGAGTGATATTATATTTTTGTGAAACGAGCATGCTGATTAAAGTAGCTACAGCTCCTCAATCAAGGATGGATGATGACCAATTTGGTGAGCTCGTTTCATACTTTTATTTTAAATGTAAAACATTATGGAACATCTATATATTATGACAATGGTGGGAATGTTACTTAAATGAAACGACTTAACAAAATATAGACAGTTCGTCACTGTAAGTGTTAACATAGACTCCTATACATTAACATTAAAAACCCATACCTTTCATTTTACCTGATTTTTATCATTTTAAAAAAATTATCTTCGATTGGTTCGACGCTAAAAGAGTCGACGTATCGTAAGCTCACGTTGTCTTTAGAGTACTGATAGGTGATTATTTTGACTAAGGTTGCATGAATCGCTTCATTTAGCAAGGTGAATCCTGATCATGCAGCTATGATCCTTTTCCACTAACAAAACTCCTTCCCATGACAACCATGGAGATGCAGAGATGATCTCGGTCTCTAGTAACAATGGATGTCACACTAACATTCCTTCCCTTTCCCCAATGACCTTGATCAGCGCCGTTATTGACTTTTAATGTCTGGAGTTCTCGAAAGTGTACATTGAAGGTTGAAAGCTACTCCCAAGCTACATCTCTTGGTTCCTTGTGTAACTTGTAGCAACTACGAATTGTACGGTCATCAATGCTTATGCTTATAAAAAAATAAACCAGCTAAAGGCACAAAGACAGTACGTATCACATAGTGACAACAAATCCGGAAGTAAATTCATTTCTAAATTAACTTTGAACACGTTTCAGAAAGTGCTCCAAAAAAAATGAAAATTTGGTTTCTTGTTCAATTTTTAACATAGATTCAGAATGTGTAAGAAGCCAATAAACCCTAAACAACTCAATTAAGGATTTTTGGTAGAAAACGGCAAATGCTAACAGCTCCAGAGAAAAAAAGGATGTCACTTGAGCAAAAAAAAAACGAACAATCAAAAATGTCATTTAGGAAAGATACTAGGTAAAATCCTTGCCCAGAACTCAAAAAAATCACAGCAGAATTTTTGCATAGATAATTCTTCATTCGTTCTTCCTACATCTTCCTGAGATATTCAAGGGATGCTTTCAAATTTTTTTTTTTTTTTTTTTTTTTTTTTTTTTTTTTTTTTTTTTTTTTTTTAATTTCTTTATTAGTATCATTCCAAACATTACATTCATTTCTTATATCTAGGTGTTCTGTGTTATTAGACAACACTATCATCCTAATTTGGTAAAACAAATTTAAGATTTTATTAACATTTTGTTAACAACATATAACATTTCATTTGCCGTAGCAGTTCAGATTTTTTACAGGTGAGTTGATTTCACCTGCTTATAAGAGAAAAAAAACGCTTTAAATATACTTAACCTAACTTAACCTAAACATATAACGCATTAATCGTGGCAATAGAAGATTGTAACGATTTTTGCCTGAAATTATTTATTATTTTATTTGACATTTGTTCCAATGTTTCAACATTGGATATTCTATGTAACTCATTGGTACTATACCAGGGAGGAAGCCTCAGAATCATTTTCAAAATTTTATTTTGAATTCTCTGCAGAGCTTTCTTTCTGGTATTACAACAGCTAGTCCATATTGGTACAGCATACAACATGGCTGGCCTGAAAATTTGTTTGAATATCAAAAGCTTGATCTTAAGACAAAGTTTTGATTTTCTATTAATAAGGGGATAAAGACATTCTACATATTTATTACATTTGGCTTGAATGCCCTCAATGTGATTTTTGAAAGTTAAATTCTTATCAAGCATGAGCCCTAGATACTTAACTTCATCTGACCAATTTATTGGAACCCCTCTCATCGTGACAACATGTCTACTTGAAGGTTTCAAATAAAGAGCTTTTGGTTTATGTGGGAATATTATTAGTTGAGTTTTGGAAGCATTAGGAGAAATCTTCCATTTTTGCAAGTATGAAGAAAATATATCCAAACTTTTTTGCAATCGACTACAGATGACACGCAGGCTTCGACCTTTGGCGGAGAGGCCTGTGTCATCCGCAAACAAAGATTTTTGACATCCCTGAGGTAACTCAGGTAAGTCAGATGTGAAAATATTGTATAATATTGGTCCCAAAATGCTGCCTTGGGGAACACCAGCTCTCACAGGAAGTCTTTCAGATCTGGAGTTCTGATAATTAACCTGAAGTGTACGATTTGACAGATAACTTTGAATTATTCTAACAATGTATGGTGGAAAATTAAAGTTTTTCAATTTTACAATCAAACCTTCATGCCAAACACTGTCGAATGCTTTTTCTATGTCTAGAAGAGCAAGACCAGTAGAGTAGCCTTCAGATTTGTTGGAACGGATCAAATTTGTTACACGTAAAAGTTGATGAGTGGTCGAATGTCCATGGCGGAATCCGAACTGTTCATTGGCAAAAATTGAATTTTCGTTGATGTGGGCCATCATTCTGTTCAAAATAACCTTTTCAAAAAGTTTACTGATGGAGGAAAGCAAACTGATTGGACGATAGCTAGAAGCTTCTGCAGGATTTTTGTCTGGTTTTAAAATTGGAACAACCTTAGCATTTTTCCATTTGTCAGGAAAATATGCTAATTGAAAACATTTGTTAAATATATCAACTAGAAATGATAAGCTACTTTCTGGAAGTTTCTTGATGAGGATGTAGAAAATTCCATCATCGCCAGGAGCTTTCATATTTTTGAATTTTTTAATAATAGTTCTCACTTCATCCAAATCAGTCTCCCAGGCATTTTCGAAAACGTTCTCTTGATTGAGAATATTTTCGAACTCCTGAGTAACTTCATTTTCAATTGGACTAGTAAGCCCTAAATTAAAATTATGCGCACTTTCAAACTGCATAGCAAGTTTTTGAGCTTTTTCGCAATTAGTTAGTAATAATTTGTTTTCCTCTTTCAATGCCGGTATAGGCTTCTGAGGTTTTTTCAAGATTTTAGATAATTTCCAAAAGGGCTTAGAGCCAGGGTCCAATTGAGAAATTTTATTTTCAAAATTTTTGTTTCTTAATTGAGCAAAACGCTTTTTGATTTCTTTCTGCAAATTCTGCCATATAATTTTCATAGCAGGATCGCGAGTGCGTTGAAATTGCCTTCTCCTCACGTTTTTAAGACGGATCAAGAGTTTAAGATCATCGTCTATAATCACGGATTCAAATTTTACTTCACATTTTGGAATTGCAATGCTTCTGGCTTCAACAATGGAATTTGTTAAAGTTTCAAGAGCATTGTCAATATCAAGTTTAGTTTCTAAAGAAATGTTAACATCAAGATTAGAGTCAACATACGTTTCATATATATTCCAGTCGGCTCGTAAATAATTGAAAGTGGAGCTGATAGGATTTAGAATCGCTTCTTGGGATATTTGAAATGTAACAGGGACATGATCAGAATCAAAATCAGCATGAGTAACTAATTGGCTACAAAGATGACTAGAGTCGGTTAAGACCAAATCAATCGTAGACGGATTTCTAGAAGAGGAAAAACATGTAGGGCTATCAGGGTATTGAATTGAGAAATATCCTGAAGAGCACTCATCAAATAAAATTCTGCCGTTGGAATTACTTTGAGAATTATTCCATGACCGATGTTTGGCATTAAAGTCACCAATGACAAAAAATTTTGACTTATTGCGAGTCAATTTACGCAAGTCAGTTTGGAGCAAATTAACTTGCTGTCCAGAGCATTGAAAAGGCAAATAGGCAGCTATGAAAGTATATTTACCAAACTGTGTTTCAACAGAAACACCTAAAGTTTCAAAAACTTTAGTTTCAAATGATGAAAACAGTTGATGTTTTATACGCCTATGAATGATGATTGCAACTCCCCCGCATGCCCCATCAAGTCGATCATTACGATAAACAAAAAAGTTAGGATCTTTTTTGAGTTTAGATCCAGGTTTTAAATACGTTTCGGTAATAACTGCTATATGCACGTTATTAACCGTAAGAAAATTAAACAGCTCGTCCTCTTTACCATTCAGAGAACGAGCATTCCAATTTAAAATATTTAAATTATTATTTGGATCCATTAGAAAAACGTAATCCAATAACAATTTGATTTGTAAATTTTACACCTACTTGGACTGCTTCAGTCATAGTGGTGGCTTTGAACATTGCATCAATCATTAGATTCAATTGTTCAGTTAGAAAATTAAAATCAGAGGCAGACATGTCATGTGATTTCCCATTGGAATTTCCGGTAGACGAAGAAGCGGAATTACCTGTGGTGGTAGGGTTTTTTCCATTTGATTTGAAACAAGTAGAATGGGTACCCATGGATCGAACAGGGGAGGAGTTCAAATTTCCTGCTACGATATCGGCAAAGGATTTACCGTGGGTAGATACATTCGAAATTGAAAGATTCGAACGGCTACCCGATGGATTAAAATTAGTTTGTGAATGAGCATGATTATGATCTTCCTGATGGGTATGATTCATGATCAAGCGATCGTTAACTGAAAAATGAGCATTGTTCGATACCCTACCAGGCAAATTCCGGAAACGACCGTTATCGTAACGGATATTATCTTTCATCTGCCTGGCACGAGCCTCAATGACCCTTTTGCGTGAAGGACAATTCCAAAAATTGGACTTATGGTTAGCCCCGCAATTACAGCATATGAATTTGGTGGTATCTTCCTTCACTGGACAGACGTCCTTAGCGTGAGAAGAACCTCCGCAAATCATGCATTTAGCATCCATGCGACAATTTTTTGTACCATGACCCCACTTTTGGCACCGACGGCACTGAGTGGGGTTCTGGTAATTTCCTCCAGGTTTCTGGAAATGTTCCCATGTCACACGGACATCGAACATAAGTTTAGCTTTTTCTAAAGCTTTGATATTATTTAGTTCTTTTTTGTTAAAGTGAACTAAATAATATTCTTGAGAAAGCCCTTTCCGAACAATGCCAGATTGGGTTCTCTTTTTCATAATGATTACTTGGACTGGGGAAAATCCAAGTAAATCATTTATTTCATTTTTGATCTCTTCAGGTGACTTATAGTCACTTGAGAGACCTTTCAAGACGACTTTGAACAAACGTTCAGTTTTGTCGTCATAAGTAAAAAATTTGTGCTTCTTCTCTTCAAGATGTCTGAGAAGAAGTTCACGATCTTTAAGAGTTTCTGGCAAAACGCGACAGTCTCCTTTCTTTGCGATTTGGAAGGAAACCTTGATTCCCCTAATGGAGTTCAAGATCTCCTGCCTAAATCCCGCAAATTCGGAACAACTGACCACGATAGGCGGCACTCTTTGCTTCCTCACTTGAATCAAAGAGCCTGGGCTAGAGGCTGCTTCGATTTGGTGTTCGGAAAATTTGTCTAGAGCATCGAACTGATTGCTCATTTCGATACAATTATTCATTTCACCCTTGGAAGAAACTTCGCATTCCGGGGAAGCGTCCTTTCTTCCATTTTTGCCACGTGTAGTGACAGTTTTAAAACCCACTTTTTTGGAAGGAAGTAGTGAATTCAGAGATTCACCCTTCCTTTTGTTAGTTGTTGATACCATGTTTAGTTAATAAACGAAAGAAGACGTGACCTTCGAGAGGTTTTTTCCCGAGACGGTGTCCAAGAAGGATTACCACCGCTAGCTTTCGCCAACGGGTCCAACGAAAAATCGAAGGCACGGGTCCAAACAAGGATCGTAAAGGGATCAATAGTAGAAAAATAGTACTGAAAAGTACTGTTTATGTAGCACTGAAAAGTACTGATTTATTGCTTTAGGTAGTTTTTAAGAAAACTTCCAAGAGCAGAGAGAATTCGTGTACGCACAGCACGAAGGTACGATGCGCACTGGATGCTTTCAAATATTTTTCAACTATGGACGAGTACTTCAAAGTATCAGCTAAGGTATTCTCGAAGTACGAAAAAATCATACAAGAATCTTAGACGAAATTCTTACTGTAATCCATAACAATAGGGTCCTAAAGCCTTGTCTCAATTTTAGTACTAAACGCTTAAATTTAGGCCAAAACCACATGTTTACTAAATTTTTAAAAAAAATTTGTTGATTAAGGTCCAAAAAAACAACATTTTTACGGGTTTTGAGATTTTGAAACACCCCTTAGTTTAAACTCAAATTTAAGGTATATTTTGTTTTCCGTGTCCCTTCTGAAATGTCAGAAAGGAACAACCCCAGTGTTAAAACTAAAAGCTCTGTGGCATTTTAGTCGACAAAGTAAAGGTCAAACATGATCAAAAGAGTCAAGGTTCATGCTTGGAACCATTTTTATAATTAAAGTTTAAATGTGTTATAGCCGTTATTTGAGCTGGAAAAATTGCTGAAGTAATTGAAAGAACATACTCTTTCGTATTATTAAATAAAAACAAGAATTTATTAAAAATTTTAGGACCCAATTTATTGGAGACATTTTTTTTTCTGGGAGAATCCTTAAGGCTCAAGAATGTATAATTCAATCGAAAAAAAAAGTTTCGCAAAAAATACTTTATATAACATAAAACCAGCATTTGATTTGTTTTTTTGAGAAAACCATGATGGTTATTTTCCTTTTAAAGAACTTCTTGAAATAATTTTCGAGGAGTTTTTTAGAAACTTAATTTTCATTTCTCAATCAGAGATTAAACAGTACTCTTGTTGGAGATTCTTGAAGGTTTTTTCAGGCTTTCTGGAAGCCATTTCAACAACAATTTCAAAAGATTTTCCTATGGTCATTTTGAGGTAGGGAAAGTGTACCAGTTATGGCCATAGTGGTTCCCTATTTGGCCATATGTAAAATTTTGAGAACTTCCACATTTTAAATCTTTTTGAATGTTTTAACATCAAGATATATCTTAAATCTAACTACTACAACAAACAAAAATTTTCAAAATTTGAAGACATTAAAGTAATTATGTATGGCAAAATAGAGAACCACTATGTCCATAACTGGTACACCTACCCTATACCCAATATCGCATATCCAATCTTCTAGAAGCACATAGTTATATATGAAATAGTAAAGGTATTCTTGGAGAAATTTGAACAAAAACTTAGTACAATTCAATAGAGAATTACAAGGGGAATCCGATTCCTGAAAAAATCAGATGAATCAGTTAAGTATTCTAAGAGATATCTGAAAATTACGATATGATGTTTTTTGAAGTTTTTAAGATCTTTATTTGACCAGCATGGTATCAGACACATGAATGCTCATTACTCATAGACGGCTGCACCAAATGGCTTCATTTTTTCACAACAGACTTCCATTAATGTATTGTTCCGAAGAGTGAATATCTGAATACGATAAAAATTCTGTAGTTTGAGATACTTACGTGGGTTATAGCTACGCGTCGGTCCCCCAATGAATTTCGGAATATCTCAGGATCCAGTTTATCAATGATTTATATCGACACAGATTCTAATAGTAGAAGAGTTTTTTGAGAACTTTTGGAATAATGGTGCAAAAATATCAAAAAATTTGTCGAGGTTTGAATATTTCTATTGCGGATAGAAATGAATCTGCCGGTAGAGAAGTTAACCAATGAAATTTTCGTTGTTTTAGCATCGAGTTTTCATTATTCATTGCATCGAGTGTTTCAAAAATTACAACTTATGTCCAAACAAGCTCACTGAATTTATATAAGTGAATTCATGCCAAATAGAGTACATTGTCATTGCTTGCAGCCAAACAGATTTAAAGTCCAGGTTTTATCGTGAGTTTTCGAAAAAAAAATGAGAGGGATCCAAAATTTTATTTCTGCTCAAACATGTTCCCTGGACTTGTAGAAGTAAATTTATGACGAAAGAATTACATGGCATCGCTTTGAATTTTATTCAATGAGCAAACAGTTTAACATTAAGGGTATTTAGTAATTTTTTACTAACATTAATTTTGAGTGTAACGCAACAAAACTCTTTTTCTGCTAAAACATGTCCACAAATTCATGTCGAAGAAAAAGTAATAGCTTTGAATTTTGTTTTATAGTTATATGAATTTTCCAAAACGTTCGAAAGTGTCTATTGCTAAATAACTTTGGGTAGACGTATTTTGCCCGTAAAGTTTAAAGTGGACGTTCATCTTAAATAGTGTTTGTTAATTGTTTGTTTAAAACAAGGGTGGTATAATTAAGATTTCTCCACTAGAGTTTGTGTGCTTATTATGTTTTTTATCAGCAAAATATATTACCTGACTTGGTTGTTATAAAAAATGTCAATCTCAGTGGAAATACCCGTTTTTCGTAAATTTGGTTTTAACTTAACTCGAGAGCAGTAGGCTGTGCAATTTCAAAGTTATCAAAAAAGTTATTCAATTCAACACAATAAACAACTTTGCCGAACACGCCAAGTCTCTAGAAATTCACAGTGAAAAGTTAGATTGATGAGTCACCTATGGTTAGGATTTTTTAACCAACCCTTTATGTCAGTAGATGGTCCTCGTTATTACAAAAAATTTTGCCGAAGACATCAAATGCTGGTTTTGTCCCGTCAAGTCGCCTAAGGAATATCTTAATTTATTCGAAATCAATATCAATACAGCTTCTAAAAATAGAAGAGTTTTTTTAGAATTTGTGAAAAAATAGTGCAAAAATATCAAGAAACAATATTCACGTATTCCCGGCAGTCTAAGCCAGTGTCACGTTTCTTCTGTAATTTTCTCGGGCGTAACCAGGAATTCCGTTTTTGTCTGTTTATATTTATGCGCTGCTCAATCCTCTATCGATACACACTGACAGACTTGTTTGATGTTCTTGGAAACGTTTTTACAACGCTTCGAGCATCTCTTGTCAGTGTGACTATTGTCGGCAGCCTCGTTTTCTTCGCCAGCTTTCCCATAAGAATTGCAGGCAAATCTATTCGGCAGCTCCAAAATAGTCGCATTTTGAGGCGTATTAATTTGCATCGATGACATATCTGGCGAAATTGTTTGCTCAGTCTCGGAAATCTCATCAGCGACAAGCTGAAAGAACAAGGAACCATCTGAATGTTTTCATTGGTGTATTTTTATAGAAAAAATACTGAAAAATTTAATGTTTTTAATTTTGATTGTCAATAATATTCGAATGGTGCCGAAGCCGTAAATTACCCTATATGAATTATCAGTATTGAACTTCTGACTTTTTCGTGGGTGTTGAATGTACAGGTGATAACTGATACGTTTGTTTATCCTGTAGCGCCACCTGGCGAGTGAATTCCAAAATATAATGTCCACTTAGTTGAAGATAATTTAACAAGTGTTTCAAACATAATACCATCTAATTTCATGTTATTCTAATTGTTTTGCGCTAATACGCACTGTCCTCTTCTGATTACGCTAAGCGTCAACGGGTTAGAATCAAAAGATCCATAACCAATCCATAATTAACAATAATTAAGGATTAATCATTGAACAATGGTTAGTCATTTATTGACCAATAATGAAAGGTGCCACGTATGCATTAAACGCCTTATAGTAGCTATGCACAATTGCGTTATACGCTAGATAATGATACATATTACTCATTCATGATAAACGATGAATCCAAAATGAAAATCTTTTGAACTTGGTATGCGAAATTAATCACAAGTTTCAATCACGAATCGTGATTAACTGTATGATTAATTATCAACGCTCTGACTGCTGATATGGCATCGCTGATGTAGCCGTCGAATGATTAGGGGGTGGTGAGCGAGTGAGTGAGTGAGTAAGCGATTGAACGGTACATCCGTCCAACTATCGAAGGATGCCATGCGGGAAGCGAGCGCGGGCAAAGGATGCTGCGCGCGTAGTTGCGTTTTGCGCAACTATTCGTGAGATACGAATCGGTGTACCGCCAGTGCAGCGGCAAGGATTCAGGTTTCGCATTTCAGTATTGCCGTGGCAATTCGTTCGGAAACAGCTCTTTTTTTGCGAGTGAGACTGAGAGCCGGTTACGGGTTCGAGTTCGAGAGTTCGAGCCGTCGTGTGCGACAGACAGGTTTGTTTTTCTTGCGATTCCGTTTTGGTTGTCCTGTGAGTGTCGTTTCAATGCTTATGCGAAAAGCATAAGGTATGCTTATGTACATATGTTGAGAGCGATGAGTGCCGAGTGGATGGATGCTCGCTCTCCCGCTCATTGATCGCGATTTTTTGCTTTTTGGCTCTCCTTCGTCTCCTCGCGAGGGGATTCTCGCTGTGTACTTGTGTGTACTTACGATTTTCGTTACGGAGCCGTGCTTGCTTGCGCTTGCAATACATACACGTTGCGCGTACTCAATCATTCGCTCGGTAACGTTCACATCGTGTGCACACTCACTCGTCGTCTCGCGTCTTCTTCGGTCGTGTCGTCGTTCGGTGGTCGCTTCTGCTCCATCCCCGTACGCTCTGTATGTATGGTACTCGTGTATTGTGCACTTGAACACTTTCCTCCACCAGCAAGCGACTTCAGTTGCACAGCGTGAGTGATAGAGGGAGGAAGTGTACGGTACCGCTCGGTTTCAACACCTTTTCAAAAAAACGGAACAAGAAACAGGTACATACACAGTCCAGTTCAGGAGATCCTCGTGAGTCACACGAGCGCGCGGGGGTCACGAAATCCTGCTCGAGTCAGTCTGCAAGTCGCGCTTCGCGTATCCCGACCACGCTCCGTCTGCACAGCATCAGCGGTCTGTCGCGTTCATTGTCTGAAAATCAAGATAAACAATCTTGCGTGTGTGTGCAGTTGCGGTTTTGTGTTCTAACGGGTCAGTCTACTGACAGGAAGTGCGTGGGTTCGAATCTCGTTTCGGAGTTGACAAGTGTGTGCGGAAGCAGGACAGTTTATTGTTTATTGCCGAACAGGTGCGAATAAAAAGGTTATTGTGAATTTTTAGCCGAGTGCCGTTCATTAATAGAACACATTTTACGCGGTGAATAATCGTAGCAAGCGATTTTTGAGTTGTTCTTCGCACGTAGAAGCCTACTTTGTGCCCCACGAGCACTTCGACCATCGGCTTAAGCCAGCGTCTTCGGTTTTGATGAATCGTTTGCTTATCGATTAATTTCTCGCGGAGCAGATTGTGATAACACGTTCAGAAAAGCAATTAATTTCCACACCTTGAAGTGCAATCAACGCGGGATTCGTCGACGGCTCCGGCTCTATCAGTTGCGGCTTGTGATAAAAATGAAATAGAACACACTCTATTAATCAATTATACGTGCTCGGTCCAATAATCGGACGCCGGTCAGCGCTGATAAGTGGTATTCGCCAAAAAGAAGATTTCGTCAATCAAATTTATCGTCATCAGTTGTTTTTTCCCCGGTTTATTGATTAAATTGAATTAATAACTCGGGACGTCATCTCACAAAAAAAAAAACAATCAAGTCGAAATCTACCTGCGCAAGTGTATGTGATTGATAAAAAATAGAAAAACACGAACAAAAAAAATTGGACACAGGAAAACAATCGAAAAAGTTCGTAATTAATCAACACTTTGATTGATTTTGATTAAAAGCGAGTGATAACATTCACGGTCGACAATGTCCACGGCGAACCGTTCGATCGTGCCAACAGAAATTTAATTAAATTATTTTTTCGCGCTTCCACGTTCTCCTATAGAAAGGGGAAGAGGGGGGCTCCCGTCTGTGTTCGTGTGCATATCATATACTTCAAGTGCATGTGACGACAGAAGTACTCTACGGAAATACAAAAACAATGGCAGTTTGCAGTTGAACGTCACGCGAACAGAAAAAAAAAATCAACAAGAAATATAACAAAAGCAATAATAACAAAACACAGTGAATTGAAAATGCTTCCAGAATATGAATAAAGTGATCGAACAAAACCGCAGAAGAGTGATAGAGAGATTGTTTCGCTGCTAGTTGCCGTCGCTTCTTCGACCAGTCAGTCACAGCCGCAGAGCTAGTAAAGTTGCTGTTTGACCGATATCATCCTCCGTCACATGAGTGAACAAGTGTGCAATGTGTACATATAGTGCTGCTGCTGCTGCGGCTGAAACCTGATCATAGCAAGCTATTTTCGCAGTCGTCACCCTCGCTGGACCTACTTGGATGGTTGGTTAGTTGGTTGGTGAGCGCACCCTTTTATCTACAGATTCCCCTCAAAAAATATTAATCACCCTCCGGAGCAGGTCCCTTGAACAGGATCAGTCATGGGTGTAGCCAGACGGAAATGAAACTAGTTTGTTAAGAAGATTCATAGTTTGCTTGAATTTAAAGAAGATTATCTCCAACGTTCAAATTTATTTAAAAATGCATCATGACAAAATTTCTTGGAGATCAACTAAAAATCAGGCTTTTTCAAAGATTCGAAGATTGCTGAATGTTTTCATAGTGAAATCTCTATGAGTCGATATTCCATGACCCGATATCGACTCTTGGGAATAAAAACTACACACTTAAACGGATTGGCCGAGAACCCAACAGCTGATATCTCGGTAATAATTTGACGATTCTCGGTAAAACTTTTACCGAAATCTCGGCAAACGTCTACCGAATCTCGGTAACGTTCGCCGAGATCTCGGCAACAAATTTGGATTTCCGAATTTGAAGTACCGAGATTCGGCATTAAAAATTACCGAATTTTCAGCTGTTGGGATCTCGGCGAAAAGTTTTACTGAGTTCGGTGGAATAATTTAAGTGTTTATTTAAATGTTAATTTCAGGTACCTGAAACAAAATTTCATGGTTACTATGATGGTCCCCTTAAACAGCTTTCCAAAGTATTTCTTTTCCTTGACTCGATATTTGATGGCTCTATTTGACCGATATATGAGTGTACTATTAAATTCACAAGAATTCTTATAAAAATCTTGCCAGCAGTACTCTTTTATTTTTTAAAATAAAGCCGTTCAGGATGAATTGAATTGTCATGGAATCTCTTAAAAAATGAACTATTTAAATAAAGATCTGATTTTAAGATTCAAACAGTGGAAATATCGACAAAAAAAAAAACAAAAATGTATACCCTGGCCGCATGAAGTATGGAATCGCTTCACCGAGTATTGCAACTCCTGTTTTGATTATTGCAACACCTCCGAAAAGTATAGCATTACTATAACAGTAACATGCGCTAACCGATGATTCTAAACTTTTTGGGGTGATGTAATATTGACAAGGGTCTTCGTAATACTCGATGACGCGATTCTATACTTTATGCGGTTAGTGTATACTAAAATAAAAACGATTAGAGATTGCCTTTTTAGGATAGTTTGTATTTTCAAGTCCTGGTAGCAGGGTCAACTTCGGGTGAACTTTGAAATTTTACTCAAACCCGTAAGATTATGATATTTAGGACTGCGGCAAACGTCTTTAAAATATAGAAAAGTAACCCCGGCATTATATTTCAAAGCGAATAAACTAAAAAAAAGCTAATTTTAATCCTAGATTACCGAAATTAAATCTCATTTTTGTCAATTAAATATAATAAATTCTTCAAGCAAATTCACCAACAGTTGTCAACTTTTAAAATAAAAAAATGAAAATGTAGGCTAAATTGAACAAAACAAGATTTTTTGTTACACCCTTCCTTTGGATTACCTTCCAGGGTATCGCGACCCAAAGTTTTGGAAATTATATCCTAAGTGTTTCCTCTTAAGATTTGTTCAAAGCTATGTTGAACATTTTTCCAAGAATCCCCTAAAAAGTTGCTCCGGTTATTTTTTCCTGAATTTTATTCAAGCGATGTTTCGAATTTCTTCAGAGATTCCTGCTCATATATTCACCGGAATTTCTCTAAGAATACCTACGAAAATACTTCAACGACTTTCATTTCTCTGAAACCACTACAACAGCTTTCTGTTAAGTGAAATGTTTCTAAAAATTGCGGACAAAAATGATTCAATCACTCTTTTCAAAATCAGTCAAGAATTTCCTTACTCAAAATATAAGGCTATAATTTCATGAATCATTTCAGATTCTAAAAGATTCATCTAAAATTCCATGCAATTCTTCGCATGAAATTTCGAATGACATTTTCTTTTGAATTCGCCCAAAAATGACAAGTGAAATTTATCAAAAAAAATGTTTTAAAAACCACTCCCTTCAACATTTTTTTCTTTAATTTGTGGGGGAATCTTCCTTTTTTTTCCTGACGTTAAGGTAACGGTAAAGTTTTAATATGTTTTTTTTTTTTCAAATTGGTCTCTGTTATTCTTCCAGAATTTTGCTTTGAATAACTCCATGAATTTTCCCAAAAAACCCTTTCTTGAAACCTTCCTCCAAAAAAATGTGTTTAGCTCATCAAAAAAATCCTCCTGAGACAACTTCAAGAAATATCCTCCAAACATTGAAGGCCTTTTCTTCAAAAGTTCTACTTATTTTGCTGAATTCTTTGAGAGTAACTTAATCAAAACACTTTTTCGTGCAAGGATTCCTGAAAGATTTTTCATAAACCATAAAAAAATGACTTTTTCTGATAGGTTTTTCATAGGTGCAGTATTCCATATGACCGACCACTTCTATTAAGATATTCCTGAAATATCCGAGCTAAATCTTTTGTAATTTCTTTCACACATTATGTTTCAGTTAGATTTTTTTTTTGAAAAAAATGAAGAATTCAGTGCAAACACAAAATATACGTAGAATGGAATATACTGCATAAAATGGCGCTGAAGCCCTGTCCCAATTTTGGTACCAAGGTTGGGCCAAAAACACATGTTCATTAATTTTTTATTATTCATTTAAGTCCAAAAAATATCATTCAACTGTTTTTCAGCCTTTGTCACACCCCTTGGTTTAAATTCAAATTTTGAGTGTATTTTGTTTTACGTGTCCTATCCGATAGGTCAGATAGGAACAACCCCAGTGTTAAAATTCAAACCCCTGTGGCGTCTTTGTCGACTAAATAAACTTCATACATTCATGATTAAACGTTTCAACTTTCATATTTGGACGCATTTTTAAAATTAAAAATTAAATATGATGAAGCCGTTATTTAAGCAGGGACAATTTCAAACATTCTCCTTCGTGTTATTACATAAACACAAGATTTCATTAAAAAATTTAGGACCCTGATAGAATTATATTTTTTACAGATATTTATACACTGATCGAAATCTTACTCAAAAATCTATCATATAGAAATAATATGAAATGAAAATTCATACTTGGGGTCGGGTAATTGGAGAACTACACTGAAAACAATCTATTCGATTTTTCACCGACTTTAGACATCCCATACTTGTATGTCCCAAGTTGCCCCAGGCTAAAATGTATTTCCAAGGGTATTTCAAGTTGTAAATTGAAGGATCGTGAAGAATTTGGCTGCACATATTTTCACTTTATTGATAAGGGACTTTTCATTTTTTTATATATATATATATATATTTTTAACATTTTTCCTATAATAACAGATAAAAACTATTTAAGGGCATAATTGAACACCATAAAATGATTCATATCATCATTACTATGTATGTTTTAATAGTTCTTATGGTTTTCTCAACGTTATTCACATAACTGGCCTATATGCATCAGTATTATTATTCTATTCTAAATTCTTGCACAGTCAATACTGAAAAGCATCCTGGAAATATAGGAATTTCTTCCTATTCCTGTCATTCTTGTGACATATATTAAAATGGCCCGGCCCACTGTGCAGACTTCAGTTTGAAGAAAATTGAAAAAAAAATACGGCGATCAGTTTATCCACGTGTGAATAAAATGATAAACGCAAATATTTCAATTTTTAATGGAAGAAACGGGAACAACCGTACCAACCGTTTTATTTCAGGGAGATAAAATCGTTGGGAGTGGCTTTTCTAAAAATGTTAATGCACACTCCATGAGTTAAGCCTTGGCTTAAGCGCCCTTTCTCACTCTCTGGAAAGAGATGAAGACCTACCCATTTGCAATAAATTTAGTAGAATAATAGAAAATCAATCGACTTCTGGTCTTCATTTGAAAAAAAAACCCTTATTGAAAGAGCATATCGGAACGAACTCACCAAATTCATCAAATCAATTTTGCTATCCAACTATTACAATGGTAATTACAAGGTATTTTTCAAGTATTTTGTCTTGATTTTTTTCCAGGATTAATACCATTTTTTAACACTCAAAACCGGGTTTAATTTATAGTTAACAGTTCAGAAATCTATGTTACTTTTTTCAGAATTCCACAAGATTTTCAGACAGGAATTTCGTTTATTATACATGAGGTACTGATCCAGAGAATGACATTTTATTGAATCCATGCTTCAGAAATATTCTGGAATTATTATAGAGCAAACTCAAGTCAACATTTTCTGTGGATTCTTGGGAAAACTCGCACTGAAAGTCGAATCTAGTACACGACACTGAAGACGGCCTTACAGTTGAGGTCAAAATACGCGTATCTGTCAAAGGATATAAACTCTAGTGGAATAAAATGGTATAGTATTAAATTCAGTTTTTCATTTACTTACTTAATTTTGATAGAATTTTTAGAATCACAAGAAAAACTTCAGAGGAAATTACTGTTAAATTTTCAAAGAAGTTTCAAAAGCTACCCATGGAAAATGTCTCGATTGAACTTTTGAAAGAATTTTAATGATCTCTGAGACGTTTTTTGATTACTGGAGTAAATGCTGGTGTTAATTCTTACAAAATAGAAGGCGAACTCCAAATTAAACTCTTGCTTGTTACTCTGGACTCACGTTTGGATAAGTATTTGGATGCAAACCTGTCTGTATAAATAAAAATGAAATGGTGCTAGTATGTCACAAAATGGCTTGAGAACGAGTTTTGATTCATTTTACTTTCGATTGGTGGGTGAAGAATACGCTTCCGCAACTTGAATAATTTTAAATAAATAGAAATGTGTGGTCTTTTCATGATTCTTATTCCGGACGCTTCCTCACTTTTGTCTCATATTCCGGACACTTTGATTCAAATTCCGGTCAGCTCACGGATATCATTATTAGAAAAGTCGAATTATCAGATGAAGTCGTCAACCCACTACAGAGGCGTGTAAGGCAGTTGGACATTATAAGTTTGCATAGATTTTTATGGAAAAAGTTTATTGAAACGAGCCTTGAAAGTGAGAACTTTTGAACGGAAAGTAGTGTGTCCAGAATTTGAAGCTGTCCGTAATATGATTCAAAACGGTAATTAATAGATGTTGCAAGATATCCTTGAAGAAACATTCTGATAAATGACTGGCAGTAACTGTGCAATTATTCATAAATTTTAATTCCTAATGGAATTCATGTGGGAAAACTTTGAAGCATTCGTGGAGAGCTTCTTTGAGGAGAAATTAGTGCTATTTTTGAAATGATGTTTAGTCCATTTTTTCTGATAGTATTGGACATCAAACAAAGCACACAAAATGTGTTTTACGCATTTTTCACACAATTAGTAATATTCAATGAATATTTCTCTACGTCTCGATTATTTTTTGGCGGTTTAGAAGTTAATTTTGATTCTCTGCTTTGGGTAAAACTGTTAAGACGAAAACGTTATTTACTATAAATACAATCATAAAGAAGTGAAAAGTTTTTGTCATTCGTTTCATTTGATAATTGTGTGCAAACATATAGTCTTGTTTTCCGTAATAGATCGTATTTATCCGTATATGCTCTTTTTCTAAAAATCCCTCCCGCTTTCTTCTCTGACATTTGGTAAGTAAATTTCGAAGCATCCATTGAAATCTTTAGTTATCTTACTCGATTTTACTTGATTTCTTGCAATTCACAACTCAAGAGTTAAAATAAATGAAGATAGTGATAAACTGGACCTTTCCTTCCCGAATGGAAATTCTGACTCCGCCCATGGAACTACCCCGGCTTCCCCTAAATCAATATCGTCGTATTTCGGTGACGACGACGACGTCGTCGAAGGTTTCCCGATTAATCGATCCGGACCACACAGTCAGCTGTTCCCCGAGCTTCAGTTCCTCAAATCTCATAAATCTCTCGTCTCCCTTCCCACCCCTGCCTGGATTCTGAACCTAATCCCGCACTCTTGGATCGTTTTTCCCAAACCGAGAGCTGGAGGGAAAGGAAAACACCGTGTTGATGACGGTCGCGAATGATGACGATGATGATAATACCGACGATTCACTCGCAGCCTTCTGAGATCTCTTCCACACTACTATACGGCCCATAAGAGCTTAATTGTCCTATATTATTTTTTCGAACGAACACCTTTTTTCATCACAACATTCATGTTTCAATGTTTGCTTCACTAAGTATATAAAAACTACTATACTTTATTTGAAAATTTTGTGGAAAATATTACGTAACTGCAGTCTTATAATTTAAAAATAAAGACGTAACAGTATCTATATGAACTTTCTACCCAAACAGCAACTTTAAAACGTAAATGGTGTTACATATGGGACAGTTATGCCTTCATGAGAAGCATAGTATACTGTAGTTTATTGATTTTCCCCCTTTTTCGCATCGCAGCATTCAGTCAGTCTTCGACTGCTGCAACTGCGGAAAATCGTGCAAATTAATCACCCCTCGTATCGCTCGTTGCTAAAAACGATGCATAAATTCTTCCGGGGGACCTTTCGTGGCCAATCGATTACACACGCGGTTCGATTTGTATACGCCGACGACCATTTCGAGCGCCGGGAGTTTTGATCCTAAAAATAACGCCCCGATATGAGAAAAAAAAACGCATAACTCATAGGATTCGATTATTAATCCTGGCGAGCGATTTTTTTTTTGCCTTGCGCTCAGTGATAATTCAAACATTTTTTATCGTTTTTTTTGTCCGATCGGCGGACGAAACGAAAATGCGGGGGATAGGCGAATGATTAAAACAAGGAAACCCCTTTCGTTTGGAAAGACGAAAATTAGGGTTGAGAAAATGAGGGGGAAATTTGATGGAAAGCTGTTTGTACAGTAAGAAATGATAATTGCAATACGTCGTTAAGACCAAATTTATTTATTTTTCGAAGAAAAAACTATTCACAGTTTATGAATTATCATCGTGCCATAAAATCACATTAATCAACTTTTATCAAACATGGGTTGGAGATGCACCAAGCAAATCATGTTGATACCTATATTATTTTGGAAATGCATCAGGCCTTCCTTAGCCAAGTGGTTAAAGTCCGCGGCTGCAAAGCAAAGCCATGTTGAAGGTGTGTGGGTTCGATTCCCGGTCCAGGTCAAACCCATTACGGGCCTTGTGCGCATTTAAAGTCGTGATTCTAAAAGTCTTATCAAGCATCAGTTGTTAGCATTTTTTCACTTAAGACCGCTTGGCAGCACTGCCCATAACTGCAAAACAGTCACATTCGACATTTTTGACAAAATGGAGTTAATACCATGGAGAGTCATCAAATGATAAATACTTTCGATCAACTTACTGAAATCTGTGAGATTGTTCTAGAAAATTCGAAAAAAATACCAAGTTGTTTTGTCACATTGGTAATTATAACCGCATAACAGTCACATTGAGATTATAAATGAGCCTCGTAATGTGATAGCAATGAAATTTCTATCAAAATTATTTTCTGACAATTCACCTAGTATGCGATATGATTTGTACAAAATATCAGCCTCAAATAAGCACATTTGAGTTCCTGGTATTTTTTAGAAGTTTTAGTTTCTTCCCATACTGCCATAAAATGCAAACTTGGTATTCCATTTACTCAATGCCTACTTTTGTCGAATGTTACAAATATGCAGTTATGGGCAGAGCAATGCAATCATGCGTCCTGAGATGGAAACATGCTGATAAACTTGCATCTTGTCATCTTTATTCACAAAAGAGAGGATCGATGAAGAGAAATCGATCTTGTTACTTACGCCCTTATTCTAACTCACGCTTGTTATCTGGTTACCTGTTTCTGAACCAGAGTTCATTAATACTCAGTTAGTTGGAATAAGTTACTTTTTACTCAATCCGAATAATTATTCGTGAGTTCTGTGTTTACTCATTATATTATTTTAACATTCTATAGTAACTCAATACACTTCCATACATCTGTTCTTCTGACATGTGTATATTCGTTTTAATAAAAATAACACACATTTTATTTTACCTACATACTATCACATTTATTCCTTACAAAAGATAGTGTAAAATTTATCCAAATCATTCGCTGGGCGTCAATCTTTTGTGTCCTAATGATTTGGAAGGTTCGATTTCGCAACTGACTTACTATTTAAGTTATTTCAATGAAACCAGATTATACAAAACGCAATCTATAAATTTCCACAGTCAGATTGAAGGTAAAAATCAATTGTCTTCTTCTCAAATAATCATTTCGATCATAGATTTGCAATCAGCCCTTGATTTTACTAGAAATGTCTGTCAGCTTACCATGGTATTCCCTGAAACAGTACATAACACAAGTGCTTTGATTGGTTTTTCCAGATTCAGTTATATGTGGCCTCTTGAGAAGATTTTACAGATGTGAAATTTTAAATACTAGAGCCAAGTTTAAAGATATATATAACAAGACTAATTGAAAAATTGCACTGCGTTTTCAAAAAGCATTTCAAGATTTGGGAGTGACTTCTTAATATTATGACTGATATAAATAAATTTTGCGATAAATTTTATAACATCATTCTTTTCTAAAAAACATTTATAACATTCTTCTTTTCAGTTGAGAATTCAATAATTCTCATAACTGAATCACGGTACAGTGTCCGTTCGATATTGGCTACACTTTCAAAAATTTCTTGTTGCATTTTCTTAACACATTTTTTTGTCAACTGAATTACAAAGTCATCCTGCAACCTCAGTTTTGATAAAGTGGTAACAAAATTTGATAATAATTGTCAAAATTTTGTAAACTGTTCGTTTACGGCAGTTTGAATTCAAAAACTTTTTTTTTAGTTTCTGAAATTTTGTCACACATTTTGGTTTAAACTCAAATGTTGGGTGTTTTTGTTTTCCGTGTCCCTTCCGAAATGTCAGATAGGATCAATCCTTGTGTTAAAAAGAAGAACTCCTGTGGCGTTTTTGTCGACTATGTGAACGTCAAAAATAATCAACTACGCTAACTATGTGAACGTCAAAAATAATCAAGAGTGTCAAAGTTCCAATTAAGAGCCATTTTTTAAATAAAAGTTTAAAGTTATTTGAGCAGAAAATTTATCAAAGTAGTATCAAGAAATTGTTCAAACGATAATCAAAGCCAAATTCAAAAACTTAAAACACCTTAGTAATCAAAATGATTAAAACTATTATTATTTATAGGGATTTCACCTGATGTCTTACTCTTATCAGGTAATTCAAGAATTTCAATATTTATTTATAACGAAATTGAGCATGGTTTAAGTTCACCGTGAAAATTTATTTCTAATCGCTAATATGAGAACACAGTTACACAGTGTTTGTGGAATTTGGCTTTCACTACTGTCATTCTGAACACATCTGTATAATAGCGATTTCAAAAATAGTTGCATCAATTACAATACATTGTTGTGTCAACCTGTCGTAAGCCAGCGATATTTGCCATAGTAGATTAATTGACAATTTTAATATGATCCGGTTTCTTCACCACTGCCTTAAATCTAGTTTAACTATCCCGACCAACCAGTCTTCATAATTCTTTATAGTAAAAAATTAGCACGTTCGATTGAAGGGATAGAGCTCTTGACTTTTTACTTTAGATAGGGTGCCGGATCCGATTCTTGGCACTTTAGATTCACTTCGGCAGTGGGATTTTGAGTGAGCTCAATTTTGGCCACAATATGCGTCGTACTTAAATGCTTCTTATTGCAAAATTTCAGGCAGTTCGGCCGAGAAAAACCCCCCATGCCAAAGTGAATCATGGAAGTGCCCAAGTAGCTCTGTACCCTAAGCACTGCTGTATTAGAGTTATGGTTTGAAACGACTTCAGGGCAAAATGTCAAAAGGACAAAACGTCGTCGAATAATGTATTCTTACGGCAGATAACCGTTTCTCCAAGAAATTTTCGTTCCCTTTCAGTTCTCTCTTTTTGACGTTTTGTTCTTTCGATGTTTTGGAATTCGACGTTTTGTCACTACTGAGTTTAATTCAACTTTTGCTAACAGATTCGAATTCGAGTCGATGGAAGATACAAGATTTGCACTCCGAGTATGAAGTTTGAAATCTGTGTCGGAAAATTTATTTTGACTTTTTTTATTTTCAAACCAGCAAAATTGAATTTACATACTATTCCTTTGATATTGTCAAGATGGAGTAGTAGTGCAAATCCATGTGTAGAAATGGGATTATTTTGATAGTTTTTCAGAAGAAAATCTGAATATTCCTGTCCTTAAAAATTCATTTCATAGTCATAGAGCAATTACTAGATACGATCTGGAAAGTGCGAACTGGATATCAATAAGCAGACAGGCTACTGTCAAGCTAGAAGTTTCATTTGAATGATCCGATAATTTAAATGATTTAAATTACACTAAAGCAAAAATACATAACATTTTCAGAAGGAATAATTACGATATGACTCCACAAAGACAATTGTTGAAACTTGTATGTTTGGCTTGTGATTTTGGTGGAAAATGTTGTTACTAACTTTCATAACTCATTCTATGAATTTCTCAAACCAACGCCATGAAAGTCTCGTCACTTTATAAGGTGATGATTGACGTCTTTTGCCATTAATTTCGAGCAAGTACTAAAATAGACATGTTATGTTAACATGTTGCTAAACTTGTACCCATTATCGATACCGGAGCAATTGTTCTAGTGATTAGAATGAATATTATTACGAAACATGCTTCTTAAATAATTCATAGATCTGTCTCATGAAACTTGTGATTTCATTTTCAAAATGATTAAGTGTTCAATGAATCCATAATTTTATTGGTTCATAAATCATGATTAATAGAAAACCTAAGTATTTTTGCCTCAGTGTAGGAGTGTGCTATCATTACTAAGTCACGCTAAAAACACATTTTATGTGACACGAAAACTGCCAACTTGTGAAGAAATTATACTTGAACTTATTTATGCAGAAGTATTTCAAAAGTTTTGTAAATATAAACTCTCTGATTCAACCAATTTATTGGACTTATTGCTTGCATCAAACTGCAGAAGCTACGTGTGAATTATGTCAAGTGTGCGCCTAGAAAATAGTTTCCAGTGAGACAAACAAACGAACAACGGCTTGCACTTGTGGAAAATATCATGTTCAAATATATTTATCTATAGAATGACCAAAATGTTCGAGTCCACACCCCTAAGGATACGATATCCCAACACGATTGCAGATTGTAAAATGGTTTATCTTGATTTGATTCATCATCTTCTATCTTATCTTATAAAGAAAAAAGAAATGGTGTTTGTATGTCACGGATCGGATTTCAAAAATTCTTTCGTAGTTTATGTTCCTGAAGTGCTCCGTCGTGTTTGTGTGTGTAAACAACACAGGATATTTGCCGGGCAAGTAGGAAAAACGATGGTGTACGGAACTATTGTTTCTTATGAGACGTTTCATGGCGTTTCTCAACAGCAAGACGAAGTTTGACTGGAACACTAGTTTCTCATATAATCCAAGGTCAATTTTCAGTTCTGAGATGAGTTTGATAATGGTTATATAGATAAATGAAAACTCATAACAAAAGCTCAGATAAACAGATGTAACACTCGAAGTATTTTCATCGTACAGCCAAATAGCGTTCAATTCTAAATTTTGGTAGTCTCCTAACGGTTCATTCGCACCCTTTTACTCGAGTTTGACGTTTGCGTACTACCGCCACCTAGTTCTTGATTGGCCAAATACAGCATTAGCCGTAAATGTTCGTGTGACTATGTTTTGAATTGATTATTGTTCTTGCTGATACATCTTTTTGTCTGTTATTATATGAAAATATCGGACTATTAACACAAAAATGGTTCCGATTTGAATTTGAAATGATTTGAATGTGTACTCCCAATGATGACGAGAACAAATCTGTCGAAAATAGTACAAATTTTGTCATCTTCAAACATTGGATTCCGATTGAATTAATATTTTAAAGTACCATTCATGCTATAAATATTTCTAACTCACTTGAATAACTCAATTTCCCGGAAGCCAATTACAGTCCTTCTTACCTTTGATGTATACATTCCAATTCTCCGAATGTCATCGCCCACTCCTAATTGCTACCCTCCGGAGTTGACAGTTTTGACAGCATAACAACTATCAATGACTGCAAGTCGGTGACATCCGTCAACGGTCCCGTTCCGAACGGCTGCCGTCTTTTATTTTTGTTGACTGGCCACGTCCATTTCCCAGCAATTAAACACTCAACTTTGGCTACTTCGCGTTATGGGCCCATACACGTTTCCCAAGAAAACCGATAAAACAAACGTCTTGTGAATCGATTACGGATTTTGCATAATTCATCGTCTTCGTGGGAAAATGTAGCGACTTCGCCTTCCAGGTTGGAGTCTTTGATGAAGCCTTCCCCGCCCAAAAAGGACGCACCCTCTTCTTCGGCTGGACAGTCCAGATGCGCGGCCATTGCGATTAAATTCAATTGATTGAATTAATTACTAATGGAATTATTGACTTGGCCTGCCTCCTGGCAAAGAGGCACACCGTCAGTCAAACAGACAACTGCATGTGCAGTCAGTAAGTAACGATTGTTGTTGGTTCTTGGCCATAGTTCAATATTCGCGAGCGCGACCAGTCGGACAGTACTGTACACTGTATAGTCGGTTCTGTATTGTCCTCTCCTTCAGCGGGCAGCGCGGGGAAACGGTAATTGAGTTTAATTGAATTAATCGAAGGAAGAGAAATTGTGCAACCATTCTATACTTGGCTTTGAACGATAAAGCTGCAGTATTGGGCACCATTCCAAAGTAATCACTTGCTTATTCGCTTTTTTGTGGACTTATAGGGTCATTCTACGGCATACTTGCTCTATGATAGCACTATATTAGCACGCAGGGCGCACTGAAGTGCTTTTTGGTTACTTTGATTTAGTGCTATGTTTACTGATGGATCAATTTGTTGTTGACACAGCTTCTGGTTGACTGGCAGCACTGCTTTACACGGAAAATAAATTCGAAAGAAAATTATAACTTTCAATTCTTGATTTATTCTTTCACAAATCGCCCACTACTCTTCGGGAGCACAATGAGGGCGATCGAATCCGGTCGCGGCCTCGGCATACTCATTATTGCAAAGGCGGCTGGCGGAAACTCGGGAAGGAGCTTTAATTCAATTGAAGATTACGTAACTGTCGGTTAAACGGAGTCTTGGAACCATATTCGAGAAAAGAAATTGCAGTGATTTTAATTCGATTAGAAAGCCATTTAGCGCGGCTGTCCACCCAGATGGATGACTCAGCCCGAACCGAGCACGTTGACAGCCTTGAATGATGATGGTTCAAGAAAATTTGGTCCTGTCTGGAACTAATTAATTCCATTACCCCTTCCATCTGCAGTGCCCGATCACGTAGAATCACCGCCGAAAAATCGTATCCCAATTGTTCCATCAAAACAGTCCACCAATTTTCCCCTTTCCCTGACGACCCTGACAATTGTCCAGCCTTAGGACGGCTCCGTAAGGCTGTATGAGTAATTAGAGCACTCATCGGTCCTGGTGGTCGGCAATTAACGCCGAAGATGCACCCATACAGGCGAACCACGTGGCCGCGGCATGCTGCAATGCGAGAGCGAATCCGCCAGCGAAGGAGCTCGCGAGAGCCCAATTTGCCGAGCGCGCGCCCCTCAAGGTATGCCAGCCGCAAAGCAGCCCCCTTCTCATCGCTTGATGGTGGCGGCGGCATCATCGGTTATTACTCTCAGGGATCGGGATGACGACGACGATTCGTCGGTCGGTCGTCGGTATTATCAAAACTGACTGCGGTGAGTGCACCTTTGTGTTGTTCTAGTGCTGTGGTGAGAGGTGGCAAAGTAGGGAGGATTGGAGACGAAGGGAATAGTTTGCCTTGTTTCCTTTCCATTTTCCTCGGAAAATTCATCATCTTACGAGACGCACACTAGTGCACTTACACACAATTATGTGCGCTTGGTTAAATGATGGGTAGGATGAGGTGCAAAGTCATTCTTTTGGATGGTTCCGGACAGAGGCGTGCGAAGTTGGCCGGTTTCATAGAAATCTAGAATTTCTTAAAAGTCTACGAAGATTTTGTAGATTCCATGTTTAACACAAGTTACATGTAAGGTTCTGTAATAGGTTTGTAATTCCATTAAGCCAATAAATTGTCTACATTCTCTCCTATCTTGCTATCTTTCGATTATAACAGTGAAATACTGAAGCATTTGGAAGTTTTTCACTATATATCAGAAGACATTGCCCTTCGCTAGCGTCCATGCAAAAGACGCAACAGAAGGGATTTATTTGGCTCAGTTATTGATAAAAAAAGAGCCTCTCAATGTTATATACGTCCCTTTGAAAAGTTACGCGAGATTTTTGATCGTTTTGTTGGAACGAAAAAGGAATAGCAGCTGCATCGATGGTGGAGAGATGCTCGTTATTGAACATCTCTAATGTGAGTATGAGTTCAATAAATTCCTAAAGCCTTTTCTCCATTTATTTCAAACAATAGAGTTTACGTCAGAAATACACGTTTAAACAATTTTCTAACGTTTTGTACTGGTTTAGGTCAAATTATTTTTTTTTTAAGCTTATGTCACACCCCTGGATTTTACCTCAGATTTTGGGTAAATTATATTTTCCGTGTACCTTCCAAAATGTCAGATAGGAACAATCTCAACGTCTAAAAGCACAATCCCAGTAGGTTTTCGTCGACGAAATGAACGTCAAAGATGATCAAACGTGTCAATGTTGAAAATGAAATGGTTTCATTCAACAATACAACATTGAATAAAACCAAGATTTCAAAACAAATTTTAGAACCCTATTCCAGTCAGCTCTTCACTTCACAACACTAATATTGGCTATAAAATTAATCGAAAATTCAATGCAAGAATAAAAAGCCTTACGGTTTCTTTATTAAGATTGAGAGTTTGGATCATGTAATGAAGTATTTCAGAAAAAAATACCCCGTTGTTCGACAGCTTGAAAATATGATCTGAAACAAATGTTGTTAACCGGTTTCGTTACTCTAATGATACATAACGATGATGGTGAATGGATTTCCACAGGGAAATTATCCAAGGATTCTTACAGCAAATATCGATTATCAATTTCATCAGTTGTTATTTTAAAAGAACTTGCAAAGATTCCGACGATTTTTCTGCAAAAAAAACATAAAAACCCACAAAAGGTTCTCCCAGCAAATCATTATGAGAATTTAAATAAATCCTACAAGATTTCCTCAAGAAGACCGATTTGTACAAAATATCTTCCAACTTTTTATCAGGGGTTCCTTCAAAAGTTCCTCATTCCTTACTCCTCATTCCTCGCTCTTCATTCCTCACTCGTCATTCCTTACTCCTAACTCTTCACACCTCTCTCCTTATTCCGCATTCCGCAATCCTCATTCCTCACTCATCATTCCTCATCACTCATTTCTCATTTCTTACTCATCATTCCTCACTCCTCAATTGAGGGTAAACGGGGGAATTGATTCACCCTCTCGGAAGAATTTATTTGCCCTCTCGGGGGAATAAATTTGCCCTCTCGGGCCAATTGATTTACCCTCTCGGGGGAATTGATTTACTTTCTCGAAGGACTTGCTTTACCCTATCGGGGAAAACGAATTGCTCACTCAGAGGGATTGATTTGGCTTCTCGGGGGAATTTTTTTTTACCCAATCGGGGGAATCGATTTGCCCTCTTGGGAGAATTGCTTTAGCCTCCCGGGGGAATTGATTTGCCCTCTCGGGGGAATTGCTTTACCCTATCGGGGGAATCGATTTGCCCCCACGGGAGAATTGATTAACTCTCTCAGGGGAATCCATTTATCCTCTCGGGAGAATTGATTTGCCCTCTCAGAGGGATTGCTTTAGCCTCTCGGAGAAATGTATTTTCCCCACTCGGAGAAATTGATTTGCCCTCTCTGAGGAATTGATTTACCCTCTCGGGAGAATTGGTTTGCCCTGTAGTGGGAATTGAATTACTCTCTCGAGAGAATTGATTTCTCCTCTCAGAGGAATTGCTTTAGCCTCTCGGGGGCATTGATTTACCATCTCGGAAGAATTGATTTACCCTCTCGGGGGAACTGATTGACCCTCTCAGAGGAATCATTTTAGCCTCTCGGGGGGATTGATTTAACTTCTCTGGGGAACCGATTTACCCTCCCCACAGAATTATTACAGGAAATCTAATGAAAACTTAACCAAGATTTTTCCCGTAATTCCTGAAGAAATTCGCCCAGAAGTTCCTCTTAATGTTACTCCATTAATTACGTCCATAGGTTTTAGTGACTCGAGTAATTTCTTACAGAGATTTCCAGTAATTTTCGCAGGGATTCTTCCTAAACATTCGTTCACGGATTAACCTAGGAAATGCTCAAAACCTAACTCCATAGATTATCACAGGAAATCTTTCAGGAATCCCTTCAAGATTTTCAGACGGAACTCCTTTCACAAAAACATCTAGACGTTCTTGTAGAATTCCCTGGAATAATTTCTGGATGAACTATTTTTGGTTCCTTAATTTCTGGTAGAATCAATTTACCCTCTCGGGGGAATTGATTTGCCCTCTCAGAGGAATTGCTTTAGCCTCTCGGAAGAATTGATTTACCCTCTCGGGGGAATTGTTTTATCCTATCGGGGGAATCGATTTACCCTCTTGGGAGCCCTCTCAGAGGGATTGCTTCAGCTTCTCGAAGGAATTGATTTGTCCTCTCGGGGGAATTGATTTGCCCTCTCAGAGGAATTGCTTAAGCCTCTCGGGGGCATCGGTTTACCCTCCCTAAAGAATTATAAAAGGAAATCTAATTGGAACTTAATCAAGATTTTTCTCAGAATTTCTGAAGAAATTCGTCCAGGAGTTCCTCTTAATGTAGCTCCAGTAATTTTGTTCATATATTTTAGTGACTTGAGTAATTTCTTCCAGAGATTTCCTGCTACTTACGCAGGGATTCTTCCTAAACATTCTTTCACGGATTATCCTAGGAATTTCTCAAAAAATATCTCCATAGATTATCACAGGAAATCTTTCAGGAATCCCTCCAATAGTTTCTGACGGAACTCCTTTTACAAAAACATCTAGACGTTCCTATAGAATTCCCTGGAAGAGCATTTCCTGAATGTTGATATTCCGGGCTGATAGCGTCTAAAAGTCTAAAAATAAAATCTGTTTTTCTTCAATAACACGACATTTTCCGTCTGAAATGATCGAGGAAATCTATTTTCTTTGATCGCAGTACGTAGTTTAGAAGAGACATTCATTTCAACGTTACAAATCGCATGGCTAAATTTTAAATTTTGGTAACTCGCCTAACGGTTTTATAACTGAGCCAAAAATGCTCAGGTTTTCATAATTCACAACAGTGAAATCATGATTAAATTTGATGCTTACCAATTTTGCAAATGAGATGCTCATGAGTTTCATAAGCGAGCTATATGATTTTTTTTATAAATCATTATTTGAAATAATTTACATAGCAATCGCTAGAAGAACTGCTCCGCTTTAGAAGTTGGGTGGAAGTTAAGTGAATTCTAATCACATGTTATCTAAAAATGTCAAGTTTTCAGCATTAATTGAAATCATGAATAACTCAAGAATTTCAGTAATGGATTTTTTCACCAAAATCATAAGTGAAACTTTCAAACTTCAACAATAACCGTTGTATCGTCAAATAATAATTATTTCTCAAGAAATTTATTAAGTACTAGTGGTCCCGGCCTACATCGTCTTGCCATCAAGTAGACTGTTGAAAAACTTTCCCGTTAAATATCCTTTGCTTTTAATATACACAAACACGTCGGAACACTTCAGGAACATAACTATGGAATAATTTTTAAAAACCGATAGCCCGTTCTCGAGCCATTTCGACAAACAAACACCATTCCATTATTATTTATATAGATTTTTGCCTCAGTGTATTTGACATTTCGAAAGGTACACGAAAAAGATTATCAACCCAAAATTTAAGTTTAAATCTAGGGGTTAAGAAACAATCGAAATGTTTTTTGTTTGTTTAATGAGTAAAAACAGTATCGCACTTCAGATAACTGGATAAAAATGTTTTTTTCTGATATAAGCTTAAGCGTTCGGTACAAACACTGAGGTCTTAGAACCCTATTGTTTTTAAATCTCACAGCCGCTGGTTGAGTTAAGTCAATGATATTCTAGAGTTAATGCTAAATTTGCTAAATTTGTTTAATGAACCTGCACTCCCCTCACCGTGTCACCCCTCAGCACACTTCTGCCCAATCTAACCGCACTATTTCTCGGCAATAAATGAAATTACCACTTACTCCACAACCGGACGTTTTTCGGGAGCTCGCACCCAGAGAACCCATCACTTGGGAAGGCACCACCACTACACTCATAAAACGCTGTATTTGCGCCTGAATTGCTACTACCAACAACCAAACAGCACTGGCCTTTTCGTCGGTACTACACAATCATCATCATCGTCGAGAGTGTGCCGAAAAGTACTTGCCACTGTAATTCATGAGTGTATAGATAGTGTTGTTACACCGACTAACCAGGACCGGGTTACTTTGATTCCGATTCGGTCGTCCCGCTCTGGCGGCCGATTAATGGCACTAGTGCCCTCTAGCTCCCCCCTCCAGGGGGCCGACGGTGGCGACATCTGTGCTAACTGACTGGCCGGAGTAGTGATGACGAAGCGATAACAACGACACGGACACAACGAGACGAGGGCAATTCGGCACCGTGCCGAGTTAGTGAGAGTGTTCAAGTACTTGTAAAAGTGCCCCCACTTCCGAACCCTTTTCGCCCCACATTCTCCCACCAGAACATAAAAGGGGGGAATCTGAGGCGAGGGGGAGCTAACCGATTAGGAGAGAACCCGCGCGTCTGACGTTTCTTCTCCCGTTCCGAGGGGGAAGAAAAATCAATAAAACAATAACAACTATGTGCGATAGTTTTATGACCCACCTAAATGCCGTTCATTTTCGGCAGCTCGGAGAGTTTGGGACGCACCCGTTAATAGCAAGACCATTTTCCTTCCCGACAGGATCCCATCTTTTTCCCGGCGAGCAGTCAGTTAACAAAAAGGAGTGTGCTATTTGCGTGTGGAGAACATTGAACCGCATCGTAACGCGAAAACGGAGGATATGATTTAGTGCAGTGCAACAATTTCAACAACAACAACCAGTGACAGAAGCAGCAAAAGAAAGTGGAATTTTTCCCAGTGTGACTTTTGAACAGAGAAAAACCAAATCAAAGTTGGCGACGACAGTGTTACATTTTCCAATAGGAGTTTGTGAAGCAGCAGCCGAAGCATCGAAGGCGGCGGTGGCAGAGCAGAACGGCGAAGCCGTGTCACAATTTTCCTGCTTGAGTTTATCGGTAAGTGCTCCCAGTTCGTGTTTTATCCCGTTCTTTTTATTTGTTTGTTATTGTATTTGTATTGATTCTTGGCTGTTTGCTCGGTTCAAATTTGACAACTCGCCACGGCACTCCGCTCTGGGTGCAGTGCGCCGTGCTGCGATGTAGATGTCAGCAAGAGAAGAACCGGGGGGTTATTTTATTGTTTTCTATTTAGCGTGTGTGTACACTGTTAACATTTGTGTATTGACTGTATTCGGGTGGCGCACGCCGTTCTGTTTGTAGACCGATTGCTGACATTGGACGGTGAAATTGTTGTTTGTTCTGTTTACCTTTTTGAAGTTGAGGTAATCATCTGATTGAGTACTTCTATAAAGCTACATTGAATTCATTCGTATATAATCTTTGTGTAATGAAATCTATTCTTTATCTAAATGCCATCCATCGAGTTTGGGAAGTATCGAGTTATAGAACACAAAACCAGTGCAAATGCGATCCAAGGGACCATCGAGCTAGCCATGAAAGCCAACTTTTACTATGGTTCTCTAACTCGATATCGAGAGTTGACTGTAATTGAAACGAGTGAACGGAGCAATTGTCGTTTATCCTTCGAAAAAGGTACAATATATGTGACCGAAACGTCAGATGTGGAACGGAAATCCGTTTATGATCTGTAAAGACTGAAAACCGGAAATCCACAGCAAACCCAAGTAACCACTAGCCCGCTAATTCACCTTTTTGGCCTTATAGGGCTATTATACGGCTAATATATAGCATATCAGCTGTATAATAACACTATATTAGCACGCAAGGCGAATTAGCAAGCCATTGGTTGCTTGAGAATATATTTGCATTCGTGTATCGTGTGGCAGGCACGATGATACCCTAAGTCCAGGTAAGTCGATGAAATTTTCATCTTGAAAGGATCCTGGACTGACGGCAATCGAAACCAGATACCTTAAGCATGTCATTCTTTGCAGCCGCGGACGCTATGATGCCGTTTTTTCTAAGGCTACATCTACAAGTTGCTCCATACATTCTTCCAAGGCATACTTCAAAAATGCTTACATTCATTTCTCGAAATGTACGTACAGATTCCTGTATAATTTCTAAGTAGTTTATCCAAAAATCGTTCGAGTCATTTCTCCAGGAATTCTTCCAGGGAATTGCAAAGAAAATTTAAAACTAATCCCCGATGAAATTACTTGAGATGTATTTGCTGCAGAGAAGTTCGGCAAGGGTCATTAAAAGATCTTCGGGAACCTTCGAGAAATTCAGGAAGATTCTGTATATTCAGTGCAGGAATAATTGTTAGAAAAGAAAAAGCAAACCCAAGATAATGTTCTGTGTAATGTTGGAGCCACCATATTCGAACTTCTGCAGAGACACCGGAAGACGATTCCTCCAGGCATTTCCTCTACAAATTGCTCCGGGAATATTTTCACATAATTTGGCCGTGAATTACCTGTAGGATTTTTTCTGGGGATTTGCACTAGCTATTTCTCCGGGGATTTCGTCCAGGAATTCTTCTCGGGATTTTATCCAGGAATTCCTCTGGAGAATTCCTCCAGGAATTCTTCCAGGCATTTACCCTAGGAATTCCTTCTGAAAATTTGCTCTAGGAGTTTCTCCGGGGATTATATCCAGAAATTTTTCCGGAGAGTTTTTTCTAACAATTCCTCCGGGGATTTACACCCAGAAATTTTTCCGGAGAGTTTTTCCAAGAATTTCTCCGGGGATTTCCCCCAAGCACTCCTCTGGGGATTTTATTCAGGTATTTTTCGGGGGGATTTTGCGAATTCCTCTGGAATTTTTTCTGGATTTTTTCAGAGAATTTATCCGGAGATTTCCTTCAGAAATTTCTCTTGGAATTTTCACCAGATTTCCTAAAGCGAACCTTTCGGGAATTTCAAGGATTCCAGGATATCCCGCAAGAACTCCTGCTGATGTTTTCTCCAGGAATTTCTGTGTGGATTTCGTCCAAAAATTCCTCCGGAGATTTTTTCAGAGAATTCATTCAGAGATTTCCTCCAGGAGTTTCTCCGGAGATTTTCTCCGAGGATTTCAATGATTCCCCCCGGGGATTTTCTCCAGAAATTTCTCTGAGGATTTCCAAAAGCAATTCCTGCGGGGATTTAGTTCTGCAAAGATATCATCCAGAGATTTCCTTCAGGAATTTCTCTGGAAAATGCACCTGGAATTTCTCCGAGAATTTCCTCCAGGAATTCCTGTGGGTACTCCAAGTATTCCCCCGAGGATATTCCCCAATAACTACTTTTTTTCCTAGAATCCTTCCGGGATTTCAATTATTCTTCCGGAGATATCCCCCAAGAACTCCCCCGGGGATTTTCTCCAGAAATTATTCTGGGGCTTTCCGCCAAAAATATCTCCGTCGATTACTCCCAAAAATTCTTCGGGAGATTTGCTCACTTTGAGAATTTCCCCCAAGAATCCCTGCGGGTATCTAGCAGTTCCTCTGACGATTTCGTCCAGAATTTTTTTCGGGGATTTCCTCCAGAGAATTCATTAAAAAACTTGCGGGGATTTTTTCAGAGAATCCATCCAGAGATTTCCTCTAGAAATTTCTCTGGAGAAATGCAACAGGAATTTCTCCGGAGATTTACTCCAGGAATTTCTCCGGAAATTTCCTCCAGGTATTCCTCCGGAAAATTCTAGGATTCCTCCGGGAATTCCTAGGATTCCTCCAGAGATGTACCCCAAGAACTCATCTGGGAATTTTCTCCTAAAATTCCTCTTGGGGTTTCGTTCAGAAATTATTCGGGAGCTTTTCTCCAGAAATTGCTCCGTTCATTTCTTCCAGAAATTCTTCCGGGGTTTCCGTCGAGAAATTCTTCAAAAACTCGTCTGGCGCGATTGATTCCAGAGGTTCTTTTTTATTTTATTTATTTTTTTTTCAAGTGTTCCTCTGGGGATGTCCCCCAAGAACTCCTCCGAAGATTTTCTCCAGGAATTCCTCAGGGGATTGCCAATAGCAATTCATCGGGGGATTTCCACCTGAAATCCCTCCGGAGTTTCTCCGGGAATTCTTTTCGTCCTGAAATTGCTCTGGAGTTCTTCCAACAATTCCTCGCAAGTTCCTCCGGTGGTCCACCGGGAATTGCTCCAAAGTTCTTCCATAAATTCTTCCGGAGTTCTTAGAGCAATTCCTCTGGAATTGATTCAGCAATTGCTCGGTAGTTCCTTTGGATCTTCACCTAGAATTCCTTCGGATTCCCTCCATAATTTCTCCGGAGTTGCTCAAGCAATTACTTTGGAGTTCCTACAGGAACGCTACCGGAGCTCCTCTGATAAACGCTTCGGAGTTCCCTCACCGAATCATCTGAAGTTCCTCTAGGATTTTTGTAGGAATTCCGGAGTCTGCAGTTCCACCAAAAAATCCTTCAGAGCTCTTCCAGGAATTCCTTTGGAGGTCCTCCACGAATTACTTCAGAGTTCCTCCGGGAAGCCCTGCGGACCCCACCTTTAGATAACAACAACAACAACCGGTGCATGCAAGTACGGTTTGGTCTAATTAAACTCATCTATTCAATCTTGACAGGTCAATTTTTGGCACAAATTTGAACCGAAAAATTGAACCGCAGGTGAAAAAGCCCTTAATGCTCTATGCAATTTTGATTATTTCGGTCAATCACGGAGTAGCAACCACGAATTGTACGGTCACCAATGCTTATGCTTACTTCAAAGATTCCTCAAAAGCGTCCCTCAGCGATTTTTCTAATAGTTTTCCCAAGAATCCTTCAAGCAGCTTATGTTGAAATCGTGCTTGCTATTTATCCAGGATTTTTTTTTCTTTTCAAATGATTAGATAATTTTCATGGAAATTTTTCTGAAATTGTTGTAAAAAAATATAAAAAAGAAGAAAAAAACAAAAAAGTATGTATGAAGGAAATTTTTAAGTTATTTCTGATAAAACTTCTCCTGCAACAATCTCCTAGCTTCGTTAACGTTGAGGACATCCTAGTAGATAAATTGATGGAAAAATATAGGAAAAATACAAAACGAACCCTGGATAAAGCTTTGTAGGATTTCTTGGAGTATGACTAGCGTCACATTTGCAAATGAAAACCGTACACAAATGTTCTGAAAATGATAAAAATTCTTGTGATTCTCTGGGTAAACTTTCTAATGAAGACAGTCAAAAGTAGATTTGAAAAATTTATGGTTGTCAGTGAAGAAGTGGAGACTGGATGAAAGAGATAGTCGAAATACGCTTATCTGTCAAAGGATAAGCATTAAAGTCAGAGTTGACAAATGTACAAATTATTCAAATAAAAGATATTTCTCAAGGGGCCAGATAGCCGTGACGGTAAACGCGCAGCTATTCAGCAAGACCAAGCTGAGGGTCGTGGGTTCGAATCCCACCAGTCGAGGATCTTTTCGGGTTGGAAATTTTCTCGACTTCCCAGGGCATAGAGTATCTTCGTACCTGCCACACGATATACGCATGTAAAAATGGTCATTGGCATAGTAAGCTCTCAGTTAATAACTGTGGAAGTGCTCATAAGAACACTAGGCTGAGAAGCAGGTTCTGTCCCAGTGGAGACGTAACGCCAGAAAGAAGAAGAAGAAGAATATTACTCAAGAAATCTTCAGAATTTATTTGAGAAATAAAAAAAATGACTATTTTGAAAAAAATTTAATGCTCGTCAAATCGTTTTCATTATTCTGACATTAGTTTGCTGTAGAATAGTTAGTCCAGTCAATCCGCTGCAGAGATTTTTATCTTGAAATGAACTATTACCATCATGTACCCGCTTGAAAAAATACCAATACTTTAAGCAACGCTGTTTTTGCGACGAAGTTTTGTTATTCTTCTTAATCATAAAACATGTGTCTTTCAAAAGTGACATTTGAAAACAAAGTGGTTATCGTGGCAGCCATCTTCGGGATTGTGTCTCAGCTCAGATTACAGAATAAGCCCAAATAAAATCCAAATTCAGCGTTACAATGGTGTTTCAGACAAACAGAAATAGAACTCGAATTAATTTCATTCTTCAAGAAGATAATGCTGAATTCTAATATTTAGTAGTTGGGCATCTGCTCACTCGTGGCGCTTGTATAGCTTTTGTTAGAGTTTGACGTTTGCGCTCTACCGCCATCTAGCTTTCGGATAATCAGCATCTTTAGCATTGATATTTGTTCTAGCTGTGGTTTTGTGTCGCAGTTATAACACTAAATCACTGTTGTTCGATTCCATTTCCATTCTCTCGACAATCTCCCTAATTATGGTGATCTAGCTCCAATAACTTATCCAAATTGTTCGGTATCTCACCACCCGACAACTAAGCATTCCAAGATTCCAAAGCACAGTACGTTCCTGATCAGTTCCGATCTAGACGATGACTTTGCAGGAAATAATATTACTATAATTAAAAATGACAACAATGGAATAAATGAAAAACACACGAACCAAAATGCAAAGACATTCAGACGTATCACTTGGAACAAATCGCGATCAATATAATTATTGCGAGAACTAGAACACCTAATATATAAATCGCGTTTTTTACAATAGGGTCCTAAAATTTAATACTTTTAGGACTATAGAGCATGTTTTGGCTACTATTTTGATATATTTTTTCGCTCAAATAACGGCTATATCACATTCAATTTTGATCATGTTTGACGTTCATTTAATCTTCAAAAACGCCACAGGGGTTCTACTTTTTAACATTGGGGTTGTTCCTATCTGACATTTCGGAAGGGACACGGAAAACAAAATACACCCAAAATTAGAATTAAAACCAAAGAGTTTGACAAAATTCAAAAAAACTAAAAAAAATGCTTTTTGGATTTAAACTAACGTAAAACATTTAAAAATTGAGTAAACAAGTGTTTCTGGCCTAAACTTAAGCGTTTGGTGCTAAAATTGGGACAGGACGTTAGAATTCTATTGTGAAACCAGAAAAAAAAATCAATGTGTGACGTCCGTTTATCTGTGCCCAAAGTGACAGCCTTTAAACCATTCGCGGGCATTGTATTGGGCGTTATTGCTACCGGGCCTTACCTGCCTGCACTTCACAGCAGCCCAAGATACACACAGTTGAGGTTATGTTTGCCCTCTCAATTAGACTCTCCACCATGCCTACTTGCTCAGTACGGGCGCAGTGCTTTGCTTTGTGCCGTCCGAAATTATCGTTCGTTCGATTCAGATAAAATGAACGGAAAAATGTGACTGTTAGGGCCCTATAATTAACTTAAAGTTTCATTAGCACAATTGTTCGAAACAAGAAACTATCAAGCGCGGTTAAGAGCAAACATCAATCGCCTTCCCCGTGCACATGTAGGAGCGATTTTCGGAGTATAATGAAGCCGTCAAAATGGAGCACGCTTCAGTTCGGAATAGCTGGCAGCCTTCCAGCAGACCGCGAAACGTTCACCCGTTCCTGCCTTTGCAGTTACAAGACGGTGACAATGCGCGCCAGCATCGACGAACGACGACAACGTTGACGACAAAAAAAGAACGACAAGTGCTCCGTGTGTGTTTGTATGGAAAATAATTAATATGTCGTAAAATGTAATTAATAAAGTTTTATTACTTCCTTTTTATCAGTCGCTGAGTTGCGAGTGTGTCTCAGCGATCGTTCCACGCCAAATCAGCGAAGGCGATAATAACAATGCCACGGTGACGCTTCGACGGCCACCATATTGGGAAAGCGCAAGCAGCAGACCCCTCGTACGTCTCCGTCGCGGAACAATTGCAACTGTCATCAGTGAGAGACGGGGAACCCTTATCGTGCGCTTCTCGGCAATACGCAAAGTCGCGTCTGTAAGCAGTAAAATCACAAATTTTATTACAGCTGATTGTCACGGGAAAAGCCTATCTCTGCGCCGCTGCGCTACGTGCTGCCCGATGAAGCGATCAGCTGTCAAACGTGTCGCGTTTATTTCAATCACACACCACACACCGTGGCTCTCGCTTCTGGGTGAGGTTTGTCGCGTAGGGCCAACTCTGAATTCGTTTGACAATCTCAGCAAGCCTGTGGCACGACGCTTATCATACAGTCAGTCAGTCAGTGCGGTTTTGTTTTGTGCCGCCAATTCGCGTTGCGAAAAATTCAATCACCGACGACGGCCGCGTCGGAAGGTGGGGACGCACGCCGCCAAGAATTTTCTCATGAAAGTAAATATTTTACTTTTCTCTCACTCCTCCGAATGTTGTGGCCGTTTGTGTCGAAACCCTGATAAAAAATATTATTGAAATACAATAGATTTAATTGTAACAATACCATAAAACGAGTGTTATGTTTGTTATTGAATTTTAATGGAAAACCGTTCAACATGTTTACATGATTTTTTAATTGTTTTTCGTTAATTTAAGTCCAGAAAACAATTCTCTCCGGCTTTTGAGATATTGTCACTCCCTTTGGATTTAACTCAGATTTTGGGTGTATTTTGTTTTCCGTGTCCCTTCAAAAATATCAGAGATAGGTACAACCAGGTCCGTCACACTCGGACTCAGATTGGGTACCACTTCTAGTACTGCATTTGGTCCCTCGGTAGTGCAAAAGGTACCCAAGTTTGACAGACCGCAGTACACTTTGAACGGCATTCTAGATTACCTTATGAGCCATAAAATTTTGAGCAACTGCAAGGGACATGGGGGTCTTTAATTTGTCTTTGGTACAACCCCAGTGTTAAAAAGTAGAAACCCAGTGGAAATTTGTCGGCGAAGTGAACGTCAAACATGATCAAAAGTGTCAAAGTTCTGAATCACTGAACAACACGTTTTTACCGGGTATCCACCCGCACTAAAATACCTTCCAGGTTTTGCCGGTGGTCTCTTCGCGGTACTTTTACGCACGTACGTTACTTTGGTAGACATGCACGCAATATACATGAAGCATTATCACATTTTACAGCCCATCGTGGCGTGCCGGATTCGGAAAAGAATGGGACGAAATGCCGGCAGGAGAAAGGAATGGTTTGTTGTGATGGAGGTTGCTTGCACTGAATGACTTTGGGCTTTCGATTTTCGCGTGCGACGGCGACCCTCTTTTCTGTGTTTTGTCAAACACGTGGCGCTCTGTGCGCTATTTACGCTATTTGATGACGACCCCCAGACATAACTACCGAGACGACGATTGTTGGCAACGCTAAATTATGGATAATTGTAATTTCATTCGCGATATTGTTCGTTGATGATATGGTGAGATAGGGTTGCCAGATGCGAGTTGTTGATTATGGAACTGATTTATCATGCAAACTTTTTCAAAAAACTTTTAATCGGAATCTTGAAAATGACTTATATTGATGTGATATCCAGTTTTACAAATTTAGATCTAGAATTCAAACTTAAAAATACAACCAGTGTCTATGTACTTCAATAGGGCCTAACCGACATGAGCGATTTCTTTTCATCGATCCTCTCTTACGCTAAATTAGATAAATCTGTAATATTTCTTGTTAATGAAGCAAGATATAGTCATTCTTCATTTCACAGCACAAACATATGTTACGCAAAGAGAATCAGTTTTCTGCAATAACGCAAAGAGGGCAAAGATGACGAGAAATCGATGAATGCAGATAAGCCTTTATGAAAAAACAATGCTGAATCAACAAATTTTTTAATATGTTTGTTCGACTACTGCGTCTTCATTTCGTCTTTGGTAATTTCATTTCACTTGCACAGAGAAAACAAAAAAAAAACCCATAATTGAGAATTTTTAATATGATGTTATTTTTCTCTCTCTGTTTCACTCACTCCTTCTATTGTTGTCAGAGAGCGAAGAGCAAAACAACCCAAAACCGAACAGATTCGACCACGAATTTCTACGTGAATAAATCTGAAGATTCCTCAACGAAGTCCTCCTACAGAAATTTTCAGAAGCTCTTCCCGGAATTCAACCGAAGTTTCTCCGATGTGTCTCACAGGATTTCCACCAGGAATTCCTCCTTGGATTTTCTCCGGGGATTTCTTTTAGGAATTCATCCTGGGATTTGCTTCAGGAATCGCTCCGAGGATTTCCTCCAGAAATCCCTCCCGAAAACCCTACAGGTATTTCCATCACAAATTTATTCCTCCGGGGATTTCATCCAGGAGGCAATTTCCACCAGGGGTTCTTCCGAGGATTTCATTATGAACTTCCTCTAGGCATTTTCTCCAGAAATTCCTTCGAGAATATTTTCAGAGAATTTATCCGGGATTTTCCTCCAGGAATTTCTCTGGAGATTTGCACCAGCTATTTCTCCGGGGATTTCCTCCAGGAATTCATCCGGGGAATTCCTCTACGATTTTTCTAGGGATTTACCCCAGGAATTTCTGCAGGAAATTTGCCCTAGGCATTCCTACGGAGTTTTTTCCAAGCATTTCTGCAAAATTTTCCCCCAAGAACTCCTCAGGAGTTTTTTTTTCAGGAACTCTTCGGGGTTTTCCAAGAATTCTTCTGGAGATTTCATCCAGAAATTCATTAAAAAATTCCTCCGTGGGTTTTCTCGATGAATTCCTTCGGAGATTTTTTCAAAGAATTTATCCGGAGATTTTCTCCGGAAATTTCTGTGGGGCTTTGCACCAGATTTCCTAAAGGGATTCCTCCGGTTATTTCAAGGATTCATCCGGGGATATCCCCCAAGAACTTCTCCGGGGATTTTCTCAAGGAATTCATTCAGGAATTTCGTTCGTCCAGTAGTTTCTCTGGAGATGCCCACCGGGGATTTTCTACAAAAATTCCTTCGGAGATTATTCCCAAGACTTCCTCCGAGGATTTCCCGTCAAGAATTCGTCCTGCAACTTCTCATAGCATGTTCAAAAGCAATTCCTGTGGAGATTTTGTCCAGGAATTCTACCGGAGATTTCCTCCGAGAATTCATATGGAGATTTTCTTTGGAATTTGCATTAGGAATTCATCCGGAGATTTGCTCCAGGATGTTCTCTGGAATTTGAACGTGGAATTTCGCCGGAGATTTCTTCTAGAAGTTTCTCCGGAGATTTCCTCTAAGAGTTTCTTCCAGGAATTTCTCCGGGATTTTCCTCCAGAAATACTTCCGAAAATTCAAGAAATTTCAAGGATTCCTCCAGAGACATCCACCAAGAACTCCTTCGGAGATTTGCTCCAGAAATTCCTCCAGAGATTTTTATTTTTTCCCAAGAATTACTTTGAGGATTTCGCCCATGAATTCCTGCGGGGACTTCGTCCAGGAATTTCTCTGAAGATTTTGTCCAGGAATTTCCTTGGGGATTTCGTCCAGGAATTTCTCTGAAGATTTTGTCCAGGAATTTCCTTGGGGATTTCGTCCAGAAATTCTCTCGGGGATTTCTTCTAGAAATTTCTCCGGAGATTCCCTCTAAGAATTTCTTCCAGGAATTCCTCCGGGATTTTCCTCCAGAAATACTTCCAAAAATTCAAGAAATTTCAAGGATTCCTCCAGAGATATCCACCAAGAACTCCTTCGGAGATTTGCTCCAGTAGTTCCTCCAGAGATTTTTATTTTTTCCCAAGAATTATTTTGAGGATTTCGCCCATGTATTCCTGCGGGGACTTCGTCAAGGAATTTCTCTGAAGATTTTGTCCAGGAATTTCCATGGGGATTTCGTCCAGAAATTCTCTCGGAGATTTCTTCTAGAAATTTCTCCGGAGATTCCCTCTAAGAATTTCTTCCAGGAATTCCTCCGGGATTTTCCTCCAGAAATACTTCCAAAAATTCAAGAAATTTCAAGGATTCCTCCAGAGATATCCACCAAGAACTCCTTCGGAGATTTGCTCCAGTAGTTCCTCCAGAGATTTTTATTTTTTCCCAAGAATTATTTTGAGGATTTCGCCCATGTATTCCTGCGGGGACTTCATCCAGGAATTTCTCTGAAGATTTTGTTCAGGAATTTCCTTGGGGATTTCGTCCAGAAATTCTCTCGGGGATTTCTTCTAGAAATTTCTCCGGAGATTCCCTCTAAGAATTTCTTCCAGGAATTCCTCCGGGATTTTCCTCCAGAAATACTTCCAAAAATTCAAGAAATTTCAAGGATTCCTCCAGAGATATCCACCAAGAACTCCTTCGGAGATTTGCTCCAGTAGTTCCTCCAGAGATTTTTATTTTTTCCCAAGAATTATTTTGAGGATTTCGCCCATGTATTCCTGCGGGGACTTCATCCAGGAATTTCTCTGGAGATTTTGTCCAGGAATTTCCTTGGGGATTTCGTCCAGAAATTCTCTCGGGGATTTCTTCTAGAAATTTCTCCGGAGATTCCCTCTAAGAGTTTCCTCCAGGTATTCCTCCGGAATTTTCCTCCAGAAATACCTCCAAAAATTAAAGGAATTTTAAGGATTCCTCCAAATATATCCCCCAAGAACTCCTTCGGGGATTTGCTGCATAAATTCCTCCGGAGATTTTTTTTTTCCAAGAATTACTTTGAGGATTTCCCCCATGAATTCCTATGGGGACTTCGTACATGAATTTCTCGGGGGATGGTGTCCAGATTTCCAATTTTTTTTTTTTTCATTTTTTTCCCGATTTCATTACAAATTTCTCCTAGGATTTTTTTCATAGAATTCATCCAGCGATTTCCTCCAGAAAATTTCTATGGGGATTTGCAACAGGAATTTCCCCGGGAATTTCCTTTAGGGATTCCTTCGAGAATTTCAAGGATTCCTCCGGAAATATCCCCCAAAAACTGCTTCGGGGATTTTTTTTCCAGAAATTTCTCTCGGGATTTCGTCCAGAAATTATTTGGGAGCTTTCCTCCGGGAATTGTTCCGGGGATTTCCTCCAGAAATTGCTCAGGTGATTTCCTCCAGATAATTCAAAGAATTCCTCCGAGGATGTCCCCCAAGAACCCCTCTGGAGATTTTCTTCAGTAATTCCTCAGGGAATTTTCATTAGCAATTCCTCCGGGGATTTCCTCCTGGGATTCCTTTCTTCCAGAAATGGTTTCATCCAGCCATCCCTAGGAAGTTCTTCCGGAGGTTCATCTGGAATTGCTGCGAAGTTCTTCCAGAGTTCCTTTGGAGTTCACTGAGAATTATTTCGGATTTCCTCCATAGTATCTCCGGAGTTGCTCAACTATTACCCTGGAGTTCCTACAGTAACGCCTCCAGAGCTTCTCTAATAATCGCTCCGAAGTTCCCTCAGCGAATCATCCGAAGTTCCTCTTGGTTTTTTTTTTCAGAATTTCCCCAGAACTTCTTTTGGAGAAATTACACCAAGGATAATTTCAAAACTGTTGCCTGAATTTTTTTTGGATTTCCTGCTTGGATCCTCCAGGAATTCTTTCGAAGTTCCTCCAAAAATTTCTCCAGAGTTTCTTCGGGAATTCCTCCACAGTTGCTATAGGAATTTTTCCGAAGTTCCTAAAAAAATCTGTTTCTCGGTTCATCCAACAAATCCTTCGGAGTATTTCCAGGCATCCCTTTGGAGGTCCTCCAGGAACTCCTTCATAGATCCTCCGGGAAGTCCTTCGGAGCTCCACCTTCAGATAATTCCTTCAGATTTTCTTCACGATTCTTCCAGCATTTTTTCGGGAGTTTCTCCAAAAATTCTTTTGGGATTCATCCAGGAGTTTCTCTAAGAATTCCTTCAGATTTCCTTCGGGAAATACTCCAGGGTTGATCTGGGAGTTCCTCCAGGAACTCCTTCGCAGTTCCACCAGCAATTCCTCCAAAGATCCCCTGGATGTCCACCAGGAATTTGTCAGCAGCTCTTCCTGAAAAGTCTCTGGAGCTCCACCAAGAATTTCTTCGGAGCTTCGCCGGAAATTGCTTCAAAGCTCCACCGCGAATTCCTTCGGAATTCCTCCAGAAATTCCTACGAAGTTCATCCGGGTACTTATTCGGAGTTGTTTCTTGCAATAAACTCAAGAATTATGCTGATTTTTCCCACTATTTGTTTGTTTTTGTCGATCACATTCGAAATGGATCGGAAAAAAATACAACAACCGGTTCTTGCGCGTGCGGTTTGGTCTATTTAATTTTGACAGGTTTATCTTCGGCACAAATTTGGATCAAAAAATGGACCACCGGTGAAATCGCCCTTTATTGTGTTAACTCAAAATTGGTCCCCAAGCTACCCAAGTTTGACAGATCGCAGTACACTTTTCACATTATTCTATTACCTACACGGAGAAAACGGAAAACCCATATTTGAGTATTTTTTAACTTACTTTTGAGTTATTTTTCTCTCCCTATTTCATTCGCTCCTTCTATTGTTGTCTGAGAGCGAAGAGCAAAACAACCCAAAAACCGAACCTTAGTGCGTTACCTCAAATTTGAGTAAGTGGCACAGTACTAGAAGTTGAGTTATTTGATCTGCCGATTGAGTGAAAAGAACTTAGCCTGTAGGTATTTTTTCGCATGGCTGCAAATGAAAACAACTTCTACCCCATCAACTCAAAATTAGGTTAACGCACGAACCCTCGGAATTGAGTGGAATGAACTCACTTTTGAGTACTTCATTTTCTCCGTGTATGTGCTATTACCTTATGTGCCATTAAATTTTGAACAACTGCAAGGGACATGGAGGCCTTTATTTCGTCTTTGCCGCTACTATTCAATGAATCCGAATTTTCTACCAATATCTTTATGACAATTTCCAAAATTGGCTATGCTTAATTTCTCACAAGAACAGAACCTCACAGCCCAAAAGCTCGCTCCTAAGCCTACTATTAGCTTCATCTGTCATTGCCAATTGCTCGGCTTGCTGATAATGTGCCACTTTTGCCATCACAGCCATTACCATTTCCGACAAGACAAACTTGTATGCATGTACTTGAGATTAATAGGGCGATATTCAAAACTGAAAAGGCAATAGATGGCTCTTTTTCAGTGGTAGTAAAAACGAAATCCTGAAGCAAAGAAAGCACCACGGAAGATGAACTGAACACAAAAAGTTATGTATTCACATTACACTTGATTTCTAATCACTACTTTTTTGATCCAGTTCCCTAATTGCAAGTAATTTACGTTTTTTATTATTTTCCATACGTTTTGACAGTTCTCCGACTACCATTCTTCCGTGCGCTTGTGTTGAAAGTTTGAGAAATTTGAGAATCCAGCGTAGCGCGATCAGTGGAAGGAATACAAACAACAGTGTCGTCGCTCGGCGGCCAGTGAAAGAAACTGAATGTTCTAAAAGTTGTTGTCTGTACTTTTTGCCGCTGGCGCCAACTGTTAGCGTTTAAGAAAAAAATAAACAGTCGTTACCCTATTGGAATTGTTTTCGCCCGACCGGGTTGCCGACTATCCCGCTGAGCGCGTGAGGTTCTCATATATGTGTATGTGCGATTGTACGCCGAGTGATTCACCCGGACGACGGAAGCTGGACTTCCCGCAGAGCGTACATCTTGTCATCGATTACTATAATATTACATAATGGCTCCACGACGACAAACGCCGGCTCAGCCCGCACCTAAACTAGTGCGGAACTGGTCTAATTATGAACTAAGTCCGACAACACGTTTTCTTGTTGTTTTGGGCGCCTGAGAAGCCGATTACCGCAAAAGTGCAAAATTTGTATCCTCAACAAACAGACGGCGGGGACAAAGACCAATCCGCCTCTCAAAATAATCAACCTTGAGTTTAATAACGACTTGGCATGGGCGCAGAAACTGTGTCGGTTCGGCCTGCTTCGATAAATGGATTCGGTTGGCCCCTCAATTAAATCCGTGCGACCTGCTCCGGTTTGACCGCACCTGTCAAACTGACGTTTGGAATTTGTTCCGATTAATTGCGCAAATTGTCCGGCAGGGAGCGTTTTGCAAACTCTTTCCGATGTCCCATAAGTAAATGACAATGACTGGAACACGTGAGCTTGTCGATATTTACGTACGTATCTCCTACATGAGAGTACAGCTACAGTTCATTGTCGTGATTAATTGATTAGTAAAGGCATTGGAAGAACAAATACTGCGCGAAGCTCGCGCTCTTTTCTCCTCTCCCGCTCGCGCACACTATCTGTCTCGCATCTCCGGGTACACGAGGTAAACTGTACATTGAATACTAATTAAACGTTCGTTCTCCACTGGGGCGGCGCTCTGCTTCTCCGCACGCTCCCTTTCCTGTACAAACGGTTGCAAACAAACGATTCGGAGCGTCATTTGTTGGAAAGCGATAAACGTTCAAACTATGCTAATAGTTTTTAATAAAAAGTCGTTAAAAATAGTTCCAGCCAACACGAGTTCGGTGTCTACAGTACACATCGTTTAGGGCGAACAATGGGATGACGTCTCCATAATTTGACACTTTGTTCTGATACCACAATCGATGGATTAGTTCGCCACTTTGTTTTGAGCAAAGACTACATAGTAGTCGGACTTAGAATGGACCCATGTGGTCCCTCGAAAAGTTCCCGTGGTTCCCAAGTTTGACAGATCGTCGTATACTTTTCACAGCATTATAGATTATGCTCTATTACTTCATGCGTCATAAAGTTTTGGGTAAGGGAATTGAACGTCTTCATTTAGTCTTTGTTTTGAAGTCAAAACGTTTCCGAATCATACTAACACGTCCACCTGTAATCCGGAGCCGGGAAATGGTTTCATTACCGACAATATAGCCCAAGTTCCCCGGGACACTCTCCTGGCGCAGTTGTTGTGCGCAAACCAAGAGCAAGGTGCTATTGTTGGAAACATGTTAATCAACCAAATACGAATGGCTAATTAGCAACTATTATACAAACACCCGGTACCGCACTGAGTCAGTGCAAATGAGAGTATTGCTCATTGTTGGAAATGTGGCGCACACACACACACACTTACCGATAACCGCGGCAGGTTTAGCGACGAGGCGAACAAATGCGAGCTCATTACCGTATCGCAGTTAACCATGCTATTTTTCATCGACTTCACCCAATGCCGCGTGACATTTTTGCCGGCGGTTTACTGACACTTCACGTGCGCTGTCAACGCCGTCAAAATGCCATTGTTTTGTGCGGGTGTGACATTTGTCAAATGCGCTCTTGATTTTGGAGGTGATCGCATTTCCCGATTCTTCTTCCTGCCAAACAATGCCAATTCCGCGTCGGCCATCTTGCCAAGGTTGCTCTCATCGCGCAGCCTACTTAAAACTGTTTTAAAACGTCAAATTTTCAATTGTTTCGCTCGTACCGAATTTTCCTCCATTTGCAGCCTATTTCATCCGGCGGATTTAATTATTTCATTACTCTATCTCAAAAAGTGGATGCCATCGTAAGAGGGCGAGCAGCGAAGCGAGACATATGTTACGGCAATGGGGTCTGCTCTTTGTTTTGGCCTAGTCCGCTAGCATGTGATCGTCAAACGTAACTACACACTCACACACAGTGCGCATTTGGCAGATGATTTTCCCTATGATGATTTTGGATTTTCGAGGGTCTCCGCGCGCTCTCGGCTCGCTGTAATTATTTATTATTTTAATTATTCGGCTTGTGTTGTTTTTACGAGCTTCTCTTTTTTTTTCTAAAGGAAATATCATGTACTCTAATTTTCAGCTCTCTTGTATCAGTGGCTGCGTTTTTATTAGTTTTTGGCGCTTACCCGCGCTACCAGTACGGGTAAAAAAAAGAAGTAAAACGCAATTAATTTCGTGTGTTAATTTATGTACGGTTTTATCTAATGTTACACTTTTTCTCCGTCTCGGTGTAAGTGCCTCTCGGTGTAACCGAAATTGTTTGGTTTTCCTCTGGTTTCGCCAAAGGAGGAAAAAAAGTACACTGCGTGAAGAATGCGGTTTTTGATCTCGTAAAACCCATCTCTAAGGCCCATTTAACAGACTTCACTTTTGATTTCAATTATAATCCGACCGAAAAAAAGAGTAACGCCGCGTTACGTGACCCCTCGGTCGCTCATTAACACGCCCCTCACCATCTCGCAATTGTCAAATCGTAGAAGGCGCGCGCGCCTGGCCTACCTTGCCCAATTACTACACTCGTAAAAAAGGTATGCTAATTTTTCGCTAGTTAATTGCTCTTTATTCTAATTTTCACTGGCTTTTTTCGGCGCTGATGCGTTTTTTTTTTTTCGTTGGCTGTTGCTACTAAGCGGGAAGCGCGCAATTAAATTTTCAAGTGCGCGATTCGAACACAATGGGCGCGATAAGCATCATCGTTTTTTCAATGTGGGTTCTTTCAGCTTTGGGGTTAGCCCCCCCGTTTTCGATGGAAATTTTTCCCAGGCGCTTCCGCGCCATAAAAGACCTTGAGCTTAGTTGGTGGCCCAAGGTTTTTTTGGTGGAACAAAGTCTACTGGCTGCGTAATTGTTTTAGATGAACCGGTTGGTTATTTGGTTCGGATGTTTCTGAATCATAAAACTAAGCGGTGGCAAATTGTGTTAGAAATTATCATGCTTCTGAAATGAATCAAATTCAAACCTTCAACACCGGAACAACTATCATGCTTACGTTGATGCTCAAAAATATCACACAAACTTATTACTATTGCATCTATGAAGTATAATATTCTACATAGATAAAAATGGAATTGTGTTTATATGTCACGAGTTGGTTTGATAATGGGACAACAGATTGGAACAATTCCTTCACTTTAGATTTCCTAGAGTTTTTCTACGAGTTTGCAGGGAATAATATTCATGAAAATCCACCAAGAAAATGTAAAAAAGTGGTAAAGTTTAATTTTATTTAGAAACCCCTGCGTGTAGGTTTTCACCTTCCTTTACAACAGTAGCTAAACAATGCGTACGCTCTGGAAGCCCCACCGGGATCAAAAACCATTGTTTCTGTTGAACGCCGATCACACTTTTTCGAGAATTGCAATCGTAGTTCAGACGGGTACAATCCTCCACGATCACGTTTAGAGTTCTCGATGCGATTCTATTCATTCATTACATCAACATCTATAAGTGCTACTGCTTTTGTGCGAATGTTTCTACCACGATATATACACTCGTGTCATCTGAACGTTTGGGCTCATTGTGGATCCGAAGATTCCCAGAGGTCGAGGGCGTTCGCGTTCCCCGTTACTTCTTCCTACCCTAGACTACAGCAGCCTTCAGCTCCACGTTTACGCCAGGACGCGTACAGTGCAGCAGCATACGTCCGCATCGAGACGACAAACGGGCCGTTGGGTTCCCTCGTGATTTCGAGGTCAAAGGTGGCCCCGCTAGATCACCTATCAATCCAGCTTGAAACGCTTAGAGCTGCAGGCAGCAGTCCTCCCTCGAGGTGACGTTTCATGTGGTCCGACTCGAAGACTGTCCTATCGTGGATCCACTCCGACCACCGGCGATACAAGCAGTACGTGGCGTTTAGGATCGGCGAAATCCAAAGGATCCACTTGCAGAGTGGCACTGGGTGTGCCTACCGGTTTGCATCTAACTGCACGAGGAATCGAGAGGCCGTTCCAAGCAAGGCGAGAGTGAAGGAGGTGGTGAAGAAGGAAGTTCTCTCAACTGTAGTACCACTGAAGCGCGAGGAGTACCGAAAAGCGGAGCCGTTCCTCTGGAGATTGACTCAATCCGACCACTTTGAAGACGAGATGGAACTGGAGTTCGAAAGAGCGGAAATGGAAAAGAAAATCGCCGAAGAGCAGGCTCATCAGAAGAAGCTTGCCGAAATGCGGACGGAAGTGGAGGAAAGGCTGAAGCTACTGAAGCTGCAGCGGAGTGAATTGCCAACGGATGCTGAAAAGGAGTTGGAAGGTGCAGTTGGAGGCAACGAAGCGAGGGGTTCGAAGAAACGATCGCTGAAGACGATGAAACCGGAGTGGCAAAAGTGAGTCCAAGTGATCCTAGAGGAGCCTACCGCAAGCATTCAACGCCGAAAGTCACCCAGATGCTCACAGAGAAGTAGTTTGGAGTTGGCGGTCCATCAAGTCTGCCGGAAAGATTCCTGATCGGTCACGAAGCGGATAAAACGCCCTTCGGACATCCGGAGATCCTCAAGAAGGAAAAGAAGAAGCACGGTAAGACGATGCAGAAGCTGGTAGAAGTTAGCGAATCGGAAAGTGAAGAGAGTTCCGAAGAAGAAGAAGAATCGTCCGGAGAAGATAAAAGCTGCGCGGAAGAAGGTTTCGACGAGGAAGAGAGCTCCGAGGAGGACGAAGTTTTTGTCGAAAGCGTAGAGCTCCTAGAAGAAGATAGAAGGAGGTCGCGTCGAAAACGCGGAGAAGCAGACGTATATCGACGTGTTCATTAACGAGGGCCGACGAAAGCGCAACTGTCCGCCCGTCAGTTCCTGTCCAGGAAGTTGCCTACGTTTTCCGGCAACCTTGAGGAATGACCAATGTTCATAAGCAGCTACGAGACGTCGACGAAGGTGTGTGGCTTTTCCAACGTTGAGAATCTGGCGCGACTACAAGAGTGCCTAAAGGGAGAGGCGCTGGAAACGGTACAGAGTAGGCTGCTCCTGCCGAAATCAGTCCCGAAGATCATCGAGACGCTGCGCATGCTGTACGGTCGGCCAGAGCGTCTGCTGAACATACTGCTATCAAAAGTCCGCAACGCAGTGCCACCGAAAGCCAGATCGGCTGGCGAGTTTCATCAGTTTCAGTTGGGAAGCGGTTCGAAAGTGGAAGCTGTGCCAATTGTGCCTGAATTTTCGTTGGAACATCGACGGTTGCAAGTAGCGCCACAACCCTCTTCTTCATTCAGTGATGTAATGCAGAGGGTTTTTATTTCAGAGCGTACTGCACGGCCTACTGGCAATACAAAGTTTACATAGTAGTTTTCATATAAACCAATATCATCTTTTGGCCTTTAAATCCACATCGAAATGACTGCAATACTACAGAACTTATTATTAACCAAATTTAGTACTATACCATTTAATTACACGAGAGTTAAATGGTATAGTATTCTACTAAACAATGGGAGATATTCTACAAGAAATGGGAGTTAGGATTTTCTAACTTTTATAATCTGAACCACCCTGATATACGTAAAGTGTTAAAAAATGTTTTTGCTTTAGTGCAAAATTCTTACAGAATTCCGACAAAAAATGTTGAGAAAAGTTATTGGGTACACTCTATCAAGGATTCTCATGCTTTTCTTCTAGAATTTTTCAACAAAGCGTCAAAACAAAAAAAAAACACATTTTTACTTCCTCGGTGCGAAACACGAATCCGCTTGTTTGGACTTTGAAAAGCGCACTGCCCAACTAAACGTCAAAATGAAGAAAATAAACACACTTCCACTCCGGTGACAAGAAACACGAATCCGCTTACTTGTACATTGAAAAGTGCTTTGCCAAACAAAATGTCAAAACGGAAAACAAAAACACACTTCCACTCTAGCGACGCGAAACACGAATCCGCTAGCCAGGACTTTGCAAAGTGCATTGCCCAGAAAAACGTCAAAACAAAAAAAAACACTTCCACTCCGGTGACGCGTAACACGAATCCGCTTGCTTGGACTTCGTAAAGCGCGCTGCCCAACAAAACGGAGAAAAAAAACACACTTCCACTCCGGCGACACGATACACAAATCCCAGCGTAAATCATTCTCTGATAATAATAAATCTTCGAGCTGTTTAGTAGGATACCTATAAGTAGATGAAAAAACCGAATTTAGTACTATACCATTAAATTCAACTAGAGTTTGTATCCTTTGACAGATACGCGTATTTCGACCTCAACTGTAAGGCCGTCTTCAGTGTCGTGTACTAGTACACTAGTCGAGTCTAGTACACGACACTGAAGACGGCCTTACAGCGTATCTGTCAAAGGATACAAACTCTAGTGGAAATAGTACTAAATTCGGTTTTTTCATCTACTTCTCTGATACTTATACAAAAAAGATACTTCTTTGGCTTTTGGCGGCAAATCTTTCCCCTTTATCATTTTTTCTAAGCTGGATTGATTTGTTTTGATGACAAATAAAATTTGTTTCAATTTATTCATACAATCCAGATTTTTTTGTGGAAATGTGATACAAACTAATTCCTGTTGTTAGACAATGATTAACAAACATGGAATGAGCTCGCTCATCATCTCTCAGTATTTGCTACCCTCTCTCTGTGTGAACGGTGACTGTCATCGCTTTTGTGTCTCTCTTCTCTCACACGACACGCGTAAAATAGTTTTCCGAAACAATAAATCACAAACGTCATACGACTATCCCTTCCCTTTGCCGTCACTTTCTCCAATTCATCCCAACTGAACCAAAAACGTATTAAAAAAAAGTTTCAAATCAATATTTTCCTCTCGCTTACTAGAAAGAGGGGGACATTCTCCAGTCTAGAACCGCTATCTATCCGATGGCTCAGCCAGGAGACAATTTGTCTGGGACGGCGAATTTTATGGCAGTCAGTCACCAGTCGTCAAAAGTCGATGTATTGCCACGACGCGACCAATGTGACGCACTGCAATCTGATTCGGAATTTCGGTTTTTACGACCGAGGACTGGACTGGACTGGACCCTTCAGGATGGAGGAACTCCGAGGATGTCCGGACGTTACGGACCGGACTGCGCTGCGAAAGTATATGTAATGCTTTATCGTCGAAAAGTAATAATTTTTATTGGATTTCGTTTGACCCCTGACAACTCTGCTGTGGAGTAGTTGCACAGATTGATGGGGTGCGTAGTAGGCGACGCGGCGATCCAAGCAGTCTGATAAGGCAGTCCGAGACGCCAAGATTCGCCTGGAAATACGGAATGAATACGAAACAATCACTAAACAGCAAATAAAATGTTTAGTACCCTTATAAAAATGGCTGCGCACCCCCCTCGTTGCAATCGTCGCAGATTTTACTGCCAAAAATGACAGTTCTCGCTGGTCATTCTGCAGCACAGTCGAGTCGAGTCGGAATCGATTTCTGACTTCGTACCATGACTTCTTTTGAAGGAAGGGGGGGGGGTGATGCAGAGGGTGGGATACTTGAATGATAAAAATAAAGGAAACTGTGATGGGCAATCGGTCATAAAAAAGAGCGGAGGGAAAAAACAACCGGAGCAAAGGAACGTCACTATCCAGTAAAGTGGACCATTTTAATTTAAAAAAATCAAACAGTAAACATCTTAAGTTGCACCTCTATTATATTGCGAATCGTGCAATAAGGCACTTCACTGTTTTGATTTTGTTAGGAATTTTGACGTTTACTGGCCTTGTTGTTTACAAATTCCAAGGTAGAGTGAAAGAGAGAGATAGATATTTGTGCAGAGCTTCATAGTACTAGAAGTGGCACACATTCAGAGCCCGACTACTATGTCGTTATTTCGTCTTTGGTACCACCAAAAACGAAATAAAGACATAGTAGTTGAGCTCCGAATGTGTGCCACTTCTAATACAGGTCGGACTCGATTATCCGGAGTATCGATTTTTTTTCACTCCGGATAATCTAATCCTCCGGATAATCGAATCACTAAGAAAAAAATGAAATCTTCGATAAAAGGACTTAAATATTATCTTTTTTGTTGTTTTATTTATATGATGCGGTGGCGTAGCCAGAAATTATTTCTAGGAACAGTAGGAGTCAGCCCACAAAAAAAACTCTTTTTAAACCCCCCTTTTCTTTAATACGTTCAAAACTGCAAAAAGCATTCATATTGTATATTGCAATACCAAATTATCTCAGATTTATACATAAAAATTGAAAAATTAGAACATCAAAAAACAAATTCCGGATAATCGAGTATAAAATTCCGGATAATTGAATCCCGGATAATCGAGTCTCCAGATAATCGAGTCCGACTTGTACTACATTTGGTCCCTTAGTTTGAAATTCTAAATTTTGCTTTATTTCCTCATGTGCCATAAATTCCTGGGCAACTGCAAGGTACATGAACGTCTTCATTTCGTCTTTGGTAAAACGGTCAAAATTGACGTAACATTGTGAATATTGATACACTGAAGAAAACACATCAGCATAAATGTGATTAATCAGCGTATAACACAGTATTTCATGAGAATATTTGCTAACTGAATGTTCATCAATTAATTTCGATAAAAAAAATTCATCTCAGTCCAACACATCGAGCAGGTGTAATGACTGTTGGATGACGCGTCCGAAAAACAATGACTGAGAGGGCAAAGTGTCGGTAAAAATTCCCGTCAATGCTGGCTATGGGAAAAATGTGAGAAAGTATTTTCTTTTTTTCCCCGGTTGTACCTTGCCCTTGTTCGGAATCGTTTTTCGGTTCCTTCGTTACAAGGATGATGAGCAAAGGATCGCCGGAGTAAGGACGCTGGCCAGTCTAAATAGCAACCGGGGTTGTGCGGGGAAGAAAACTAGTAAATTTTATGGCCTTTCCAAACATCACATTCCGTTTTACGACCGTGGGCTCCCACCAGCCCGGGACCAATCCAGGGGGTTGATAAGATTAAAGAGAACGTACGTGGTCGTAATTTTGTGAACAAAACAAGACTGCACCTAACCTATCATCCATCGGCAGATTCCAGATCGAGGTGTATCTCTTTACCGATGAGAGCGGGATCGTACGTAGACGTTACATAAGTCTTGATGACCGTTAAACGAGTACCACCGGATATCGACTTTTTCATATTAGACTGTTTAGATGTTTGAAGTGTTTTGCTGCTTTCGCACATTTTCGATGATGACGCCATTTGCGAAGATGTGCTACTCTTCATTTATCTCTTTTCCTTGGGTTTTTGTTTTAAGACTTCCAAACGTGTTTGTATTGCACTGTCATAATCCAAAGAGAGCATAGGTTACATAGGTCCTTTTGAAAAGTTACGCTAGAATGGATATGGCCAATTGAACTTATTAGAGCTATTGCAGGATGCTTTGAAAGGATTTTCGGTGCACTTCGTTGATCACACCTATTTTCTTGCTCGGAAGTGGTTGCCGATAATAATTTAACAAATTCAATCAAAAACAAACTTTTTCGATGAAAAGATTGCAAAACTTAGTGGTAGAAGTTAAAAAACCAAAACAGTGAAAGAAAAAGGCAAAATTTGTAGCACGGTGATTTTCATGCCATTTCTGTTTGTCAAAATGCTGTCAGATCACTAGCTTGCATTTTTCCGTCACACTTCTAAGTGTCGCACTTTAAAAGTGTGTTGTTCGATTTGGTGTGAACTGCGCAATATTTTGTTTATTAAATATCCGTAAGCGATTGCCTCTACGACCTCATTGAACTCTTTGGTCAAGAATCAATCACCATTATATCGAAAAGATGCACTAAATATGGTAGTTAGATGATAAAATATGAAATCGGTCAAAAGGGCGTTATTCAAAGCTAAAAAGGCAATAGATGGCTCTTTTTCAGTGGTAGTAAAAACGAAATCCTGAAGCAAAGAAAGCACCAAGGAAGGTGAACTAAACATAAAAAGTTATGTATTCACATTGCACTTGATTTCTAATCACTACTTTTTTGATCCAGTTTCCTAATTACAAGTAATTTACGTTTTTTATTATTTTTCATACGTTTTGACAGTTTTTGACTACCATTCTTCCATGCGCTTGTGTTGAAAGTTTGAGAAATTTGAGAATCCAACGTAGCACGATCAGTGAGTGGAATACAAACAACAGTGTCGTCGCTCGGCGGCCAGTGAAATAAACTGAATGTTCGAAAGATTATTGCCTGTACTTTTTGCCGCTGGCGCCAATAGGGTCCTAAAGCCTTGTCCCAATTTTAGTGCCAAACGTTTAAGTTTAGGTCAAAAACACATGTTTACTCAATTTTCTAATGTTTTCCGTTGGTTTAAGCCCAAAAAACATTTTTTTAGATTTTGTCACATCCTTTGGCTTAAACTCGAATTTTGGGTGTATCTTGTTTTCCGTGTCCCTTACGAAATGTCAGATAGGAACAACCCCAGTGGTCGAACTAAAACCCCTGTGGTGTTTTTGTCGACTAAGCGAACGTCAAACATGATCAAAAGTGTCAAGGTTCATTTATGAACCAAATTTTTAAATTAAAGTTTAAACATGATATAGCCATTACTTCAGCGGGAAAAATTGCTAAAGTAGTTAGAGTAACATGCTCTCTCGTGTTATTAAATAAAAACAAGATTTCATTAAAAATTTTAGGACCCAATTGTTAGCATTGAAGAAATAAATAAACAGTCGTTACCCTATTAACATTACTTAATACTTTTGTTTGAGTGTGTCAAAATTATTTAAGCGTGTTTGGATTCTTTTAAGCGTGCGTAAGTGAAAGCGCGACAGCAAACGCGAAAACGAATTGCAGGCAGTGATGCCACAAGTACAGATTTATCTGGAAATGTGCATATTTTTAATAGTTTTTGGTACAGATTACAGATGTTCACGAAAAGGTACAGATTTTTAGAAACAACTATTTTGTAACAAAAAAGGGATGTGAAAAACTCTGTACCAATTTTTATACAAGTTTTGATTTTATTTTTCGAAAATACTGTTCATAAAATTAATGCTTCCCAACCCAAATTGTTTTAATAAAATCTGGGTTTTTCAAATTATCCAGGATTTAACGGGTTCTCATCATTTATTTATGTTTCGGTGGTATAGATTTGAGGTATGGATTTTTAAAATCTCTGTTGCAGATAAAAACAGATTTTTAAGCCTCCGGTACAGAGATAAATGTGGCAACACTGCTTGCAGGTTTGCTGCGTTAATGAGAGTGAGTTGAGTGAAGGATTTTGTGGCGAATGGTTGTGCAGGTTTGAACCCAGCGTGCACTTGTTTGGTCGATGGCGGAATCGACCTAAAGTGAGTGTATAGATGAATCCGAATAGTACACTAAACATAGAACACTAAAATGGTCATAACTCCGGAATGCCTATACCGATTCAAACCATTTCAGTTGCAAACAATGGAGATGTTTTACCGTGTTGCTTATTCTGCAAGGCCACAACATGAAAATTATGAATAACGATTATGTACTCATTAAGTTTCGACTGTGGTATTGATTTAAACTTTGGGAAAGCCTGAAAAAGACCCCAAATGGATTGAAAAATCGGGATATATTAAAAAAAAATCTTGTACCTATTCCATTCCAACCAAGACTGCTAAGCATTTTTTTCTCAAAGATTAAATAACGATTTTCATAAACGTTCCATTTGAAGAATATTTTGCAAGTTTTGTGAAAGCTTCAAGAAGGATTTAATAATCTCACCCTCCAACAAAGATACGTCTTTTAAAAAAATAATTAAGCAGAAGTACATAGGGTCTTAAATTTGACTGAGATTGAACTAGGTGACAATCATCTCTTAGGAAATCTGAAGATTTTTTTTCGTTTCCCTTATTATGTTGGTCTGTAGTCTGTTCTTAGCTAAACATCGTACATATGCTTAGTATAATTTGGGGTCTTATTTACCCATAAAACACTGGGAAAAAATAGAATTGGAGGCATACTCATCATTAAAGTCAAATTCTCCTCAAATTCAAACCTATCATCTTTTCTAAAAGTAAAAATGCTCCGATCGTATTAACTTCTTGAAGCCATCCACCCCTCAAAACGTCTCAAGTTATCCATTTCTACCTGCTCATCGCAAACAGAGTCAGCCAAAAGTCCTTGCAGGTGACTTCAAGCGCTGCCACTCCTCACCTATATTCCTCCGATGCCAAATAGCAAATCGAATCCAAGAGGACGCAAAATTCCCAGAAACTGAAAACTAGCCACATCGCACTACTGGACCAAGGAGAACCAATTGAGGCGGCCGGCGGGGTCAGGTAAAGGTACAATTATGATGCCCCGAACTTGAAATAGAAACCGAATCATAAATTCTGAAACCGTACAGTTGCCTTCATTTGTTCCTCGCTAACATTTCATTTCCAGCGGGTTGTTCCCCTGTTTCTTCGCCTTCGGTATCTCCTGCACCAATTGGCGGCTGTATGACCACCATCGTGCTTCCCAGCCACAGAGGAACCCCTGATGAAAAATATTTTAGAAATACAATAGGTTTTATTGTAGGGTAAGTGTTCCCTTAGTTGTGGGTGTTCCTATAGTTGCGGTAGTGCCGTTTTCACTGATTTTATTACGTTATCCACAGAACCGACACTGCCAATCGACGTATTGGCTTGTTGATACACGGAATAGTTGATAAGAGCGTTCAAATCAACATCAAATTATGCAGTGTCGTAATAGTCATTTAACTACTGAAATCAGTTGCGGAATGACTATTACGCAACGCTTTCTCATTACACAACTGTTATGAGTTGCGAATGAATCATTACACAACAATTTTCAAACTGACTAAATAATGGTGAATCTCCATCGCGATATGATCTATAATACTGCCAAGTGATCTCCTAAGAATTTGCAAAAAAATGTTGTACACAGCTCGTTGCAGAACTCGATTTTTATCGTCGTGAATATCTAACTAGTTGGAAAAAATATTTGTATCTTTACAATAGAATTTTGTAAAATTTTTGATACGAATGATGATTTTCAAGGCATTTTTCACACAAAGCAATAACGTCATGCAACAAATTCACGCGAAAAATAACATGAAACGATTATAAATGTTCAGAGCTATTTGAATCCTGATTGATGAATTATTATTATCTCCTAGACAATTTAAAGCTATACTACACAAGAAACCAAAGCGATTCATAATAACCATTTGCTGGAACATTCTACAATAAATAAATTACAGACTCTATTGTACACCACAGGCTGTATGGTATTTGAATAATTTCAATTAATTGTAAACTTTTATTTGGCACGGCTCAGAGGCTCTTCCTCGACCGCTAGGAGCAGCCAAAGCGGGACGGAGAACACAAAAAAAAACGAGAGCTAGCCTAGCTGGCAATAAATAATAATTATTTCGGCGTCTATTTGCCATTGTTCCGCCCCCGTTTGCCCTCCCGTACGCGGCAAAGCTCTCTCTCTTTCTCTACCCCAGAGCATGACTCTTCAAGACTCCGCGTCACTTAGAACAAAAGTGGAATACGAAAGCGAAACGGCTTAAGAAGTCTTTCCTACGGTTTCTTGTTTTATATCAACACCCGATCCGATTTTCGGTTTCTTCCCTTTTCCTGGCAAGACTTTTTGTCTGCGCGCAGTCCTTCTGGCGGAAATCTTCAAACTGCTGGAAAAATGACCATCCTAAAGCGAAAAATGAGCTGCAAGAGCATCTCGAGCCGTAATAAGGTCATAAAAGCACGAAGCCAAGCGAACCGAACTCAATTCTCGTCACTCATGTGTCCGGCCGAGACTTCAACTCGTTAGAATCTTCGGTCCGTCGGAGAAATTTTTACGAGTGTGCAATATTTCCTTTTATTGTGTCTCATTATTTATCATTTTTTTCGTGACACCTATCGTCATCTTTTGTCCCGTCCCCGAATTGGACATTTGCATAAAAATAAGGGAAAAAGTCGTCTCGTCATAGACGAGATAGAGAGAGAGCAAGCGCCCGTTTATGAGAGTGCCATCCATCGCCGAACGACGAAAACCCGGAGACGACCGATCCTTATTTTATTATTTTTTATTACACCTTACCGTTTTGCACCTCATTGCACACCGGCCCCGAAAACATCCCCCGGGGAGGAGGACTAGGAGGCTGTTTGTTCCTTCGTGGAATATGAACCTCGGTCGGTTTGTCGGAGTGAGTGAGTGCTAGATAGCACTCATTCCACCGAAGATGGTTATCGTACTCGGTGTAACAACCCTTCCGACGCGAAACGAGTATGGGCCCAGATAACGATCTAATCTGAACGAAAAGCTAAACATTACATATAATTTGCAATTGGATTAGATGGACAAATTGATGTGAAGATTTGCGAAAAAGTTACACGTCTTCTCAGTGAGAATCGAACTCACGACTCCCCGATCTCTAGTTGGGGCGCGTTAACCACTACGCCATGAGAGGACTCATGAACGCAGAAGTTAACCTGAATTCGATTTCAGCTCAATAATCACGTGGTCCTCTTTCGCAAAGTGCACCTCTTTCGGAAGAATTAGATGCCCATCCAAACACAACGCTTTCTATATATATCCAATGCCTAGCCCGAGAGCGCATTATTTTTTAGGTAGTGAAATGCCACACAACACTCTCCACCGACGTGGTGGCTGAGATTTCTATTGTGTAGGCTTCCAATGGGTCGCGACGTTCTCAAACGACCGGTTACGGAACATGAGTCCGTTGCTCGATAAATACTTGTTTTTAATTATGAATCGTGGTTTACGGCTAACCAGCCGAGTGGAAGTTTAACAACTACCGAAAAGCTAAACATTACATATAATTTGCAATTGGATTAGATGGACACTACCTAAAAAATAATGCGCTCTCGGGCTAGGCATTGGATATATATAGAAAGCGTTGTGTTTGGATGGGCATCTAATTCTTCCGAAAGAGGTGCACTTTGCGAAAGAGGACCACGTGATTATTGAGCTGAAATCGAATTCAGGTTAACTTCTGCGTTCATGAGTCCTCTCATGACGTAGTGGTTAACGCGCCCCAACTAGAGATCGGGGAGTCGTGAGTTCGATTCTCACTGAGAAGACGTGTAACTTTTTCGCAAATCTTCACATCAATTTGTCCATCTAATCCAATTGCAAATTATATGTAATGTTTAGCTTTTCGGTAGTTGTTAAACTTCCACTCGGCTGGTTAGCCGTAAACCACGATTCATAATTAAAAACAAGTATTTATCGAGCAACGGACTCATGTTCCGTAACCGGTCGTTTGAGAACGTCGCGACCCATTGGAAGCCTACACAATAGAAATCTCAGCCACCACGTCGGTGGAGAGTGTTGTGTGGCATTTCACTACCTAAAAAATAATGCGCTCTCGGGCTAGGCATTGGATATATATAGAAAGCGTTGTGTTTGGATGGGCATCTAATTCTTCCGAAAGAGGTGCACTTTGCGAAAGAGGACCACGTGATTATTGAGCTGAAATCGAATTCAGGTTAACTTCTGCGTTCATGAGTCCTCTCATGGCGTAGTGGTTAACGCGCCCCAACTAGAGATCGGGGAGTCGTGAGTTCGATTCTCACTGAGAAGACGTGTAACTTTTTCGCAAATCTTCACATCAATTTGTCCATCTAATCCAATTGCAAATTATATGTAATGTTTAGCTTTTCGGTAGTTGTTAAACTTCCACTCGGCTGGTTAGCCGTAAACCACGATTCATAATTAAAAACAAGGATCTAATCTGATAAATTACCTCCAATCATAAATAAGCGTAAAAAGATCTTGCAAGTGTCGTTATCCATGGAGGAAGAGTGGAGTAGGAGGGCATTGACCTGGAGAAGAACGACGGTGACAATATGATTTTTGGGGTAATAAGGCGACAAGAATGAGTACTTATGGCGGAATTGACCCATTTGTGCGTGATAATGATAGATACATGTTTTTTTTATGAGAACGCAAATTGTATGAGTTAAAAGAGTTACTTTCTAAACGTAACATATGTACTTACATTTCATTTTGTTATTCTATATCGACCAGTACTGATATCTCCGTGAACAGTTATTGTAGGTATATACTAGTTATCAAAAACATTCATGAACTGCCAGGAGTTTCTTCAAAAGTATGTAACTCAATAGGAACTTTTATGATATCAGAAGAATTCTTAGAGTTTAAACATCTGAGCTCCTTACAGAACTTAAGAGTTCTTGTGCTTCGTAGAATTGATTAGAACCTTTAACAATACATCGTTAAGGCGAAGTAGGCCGTCATTGACATTTGTACGCGTCGTTGATGATTGTTGCTAATTCATCACACGATTTCTTTTCAAAGAAAATCCGTTTGGTTTACACTGACACAGCTGAAAAAATATTAGCATACTTTATGCATGTTAACGCGTACAGTGATACTTTAACAAGTCAATATAAACTATCAAGACAGAGTTTTTTCACTTTGAAAAGCAAGCTGAAAAGTCATCATTTTTGCTAAAACGAATGACGGGCTACTTAGCCTTAAGTGTGAAGAACATATAGAGCTTAACTATGGAACATGAAAATACATATTATAAAATCAATAACATTGAAACTTAAATTTATGGAAATTTGGAACTTTTGTCAACAACAGAGCCTATGCATCCTATGCAAACGTTTGACATTTACTGTGCGCCCTGTTTTCAAGTTGCCCGTGAGAGAGAAATAGGCAGCACCAACACACGGCGCACAGTAAAAGTCAAAAGAACAAAAGAATTTATGGCACGTACAGAAACGACACTCCTGGAAAATTCCATGCAAGTAAATAGAGAAGAGCGGAGTATAAATAAAACACGTCCGCGCTACAAACAAAGTACCCGATGTAGTATCCGCAACTCTTGGACCTCATTTTTGGCTGATTCCGCCATCAGCCGTATTATCTTTTCGTTGCTACAAACAACGTTTCTTCACTCCACAACTATCTTCATTCAACAGACTCTTGTTTTTCAAGCACACTCCAAACATGCACATTTTAGTGTTTGTTTGCTTCGAACTGTCACTCATGCAAGCTGAAATAATTATAAGGAATATCGTGTTTATTGGGCCCAGATAGCCGTAGCGGTAAACGCGCAGCTCTTCAGCAAGACCAAGCTGAGGGTCGTGGGTTCGAATCCCACCGGTCGAGGATCTTTTCGGGTTGGAAATTTTCTCGACTTCCCAGGGCATAGAGTATATTCGTACCTGCCACACGATATCCGCATGCAAAAATGGTCATTGGCATAGTAAGCTCTCAGTTAATAACTGTGGAAGTGCTCATAAGAACACTAAGCTGAGAAGCAGGCTCTGTCCCAGTGGGGACGTAACGCTAGAAAAGAAGAAGAAGAAGAAGAAGGACCTCTCACTCTCTCAACAATTTGACTCTGCTATGGATTAATACCGTTTGAGAGATTGTTAAGATTGTTCAATAATAAATGTTATGTTTTTTTAAAATATACAGAGGGTTCAAGACTTTTTGAGAAAGATTTTAGAAAGAAATCACTCAAAGGTGTTTTTCCCTTTCTCAAAATTCCAAGTTTAAAAATAAATATATAATGCTATTTGTACAAATAGATAATGCTCCTTTCTATACTCAACGATATGAAATTAGGCGTTTGTCAAAACGAGCAATTAGAAGTGGTCTTTTTTGACAGGAAAATGATATCATTTTTGCACTCTGGCGGCCCTTGAATTAGCCTAAAATCTATATTAAATATACCTCGGAATCCTTACTATCTACAAATTTGTGGTCTTCAACAAAGTTGTTCAAAAGCCTTATGGCGTCTATATGGTAGAATTATTAATATGCAATTTTGTTCAAATATATTGTTTTTAATTTTTGGGTAAATTCTAGATCTTAATCTCGATTATCTAAAAAGTGTTCGTCTTCAACTTGAAAAGACTGAAAGCAATTCGAGGCAACTTTCGCAGTAAACGCAGCAAGTAAACCATTCTGTTATAGATTCATCTCATCATTCTGACGCACTGGAAAGTATTGTGGCAGAAAGTGGTAAAAATGCCCTCCAAAAAGTGCTAGAATATGAACAAGGATCACGAGATATGGTATAATAACTGTTATAGTTTTGTAACGGGTGTTGCTTAACTTTTCGGAGTTAATCGAAAACAAAAATTGTAGTTTCGCGAACGAAATTTAATCATTGCCCAAAACTTGCTAAGATTAATTCAAGGTAGGAAAAAATGATATTTGAATCGAAAGCAATAATTTGGGTACCAGGGGTTTGCAGAATTTAATTTATCTATGGGCTATACTGCCCATACTCGCAAAACAGTCCCATTTGAATTTTCATCACTTTTGAGTTTTCGTCATGAATCATGTTTATTATTAGTGTACTTCATGGTATCACACTTAAAGTTGTATCTTTGTATGGACAAAATGCGAAAAAAATACCAAATCATGTGCGTCCCACATTGAAAGTACTCGCATAAGAGTCCCACCAGAAGATTACAACGAAATTCAAGCAAACCTATTCCTGTTATGATTGATTTAATCTTGCATCGTAGTTTTCATCCCATAATCAAAAGAAATACTACACATTACAATGTTTTAAACCATTTTTATTTCATAAAAAATATGTTCTGCTTGACATAACTTGATATTTTTTTCACAATGCTTCTGGTGAGATAAGTGGTAGAAACATGTCTAATCCTTGTAAGACTCTAAATTAAAAATAATGTAAACAGCTTCCCTCCAAGTCAAACCTATAGCTGTTATAACATTCGACTTCTGGCCAATTTTAAATTAAATCTTCGGTAGGTTTAGCTTCCAACAACATGGAGAGGGAGGCTTTTGGGCCAACATGGGAAAGGGCACATCTCCACTGGTATGTTAAAATGCTGAGAAATAAGAAGGTCCAATAAGAAGGCAGCATTATGGATATTGAAGAAATGTCCAATAGCTTTGCCGAAACTAACTACAACTTACCCGCCTGAGTAGGTACATGTGTTTCAGATCCAACACAAACGTGCTGTAGTTGAATCCAAAGTACTTTAACTGTTGGCCGGCCGCAACGCTTCCATCGAACCCAGGAATGTCCTCAGGGCTGTCACTATCACCACCGTATTGTTTTATATTTTAAAGGTAGTATTTTATTGTATAATATTGCAATTAAAATATGAAAGCACTAATAGGAAAAGGAAAAGTGCTTTGGAATGTATAGAAAACTCTGCAACTAATGTGTCAAGGTGCGCGATAACAAAGTAAGCGAGTTCCTAGTAATGGGACTGGTATGCGAGTATATTTGAATGTGATGAGAAAAGTACTCGGATAACGAGTCCCACCTGCAAGAATCTTTAATTTGTACACAAAAAACAATCGCAATAACAATATTTCAGTAGTTGATCATTTTCTTAAACTCTTGTGATGATGTGTTGAGTAGTGCCACTAGAATTTTCTGCTGCCTGCAGCGGCGATGCGAAATCTTCAGCAATAATGTTCAGTTGCGTTTTTCTCGACATGATGATTTTCCTAATGGGACTGTATTGCGAGTATGGGCAGTATAGTGTTAAAATAAAAATAACTAAAAATCAATTCTAACTTTTCATTTTTTCCTTCTTTATATTTACAGGTAAGACGAAAGCGCTAAACAAAACCTTAAACGAGTTCGGGGCCGAATCTTCATGGTAAAATGTGCAGTTTGTATTAATTTCTGCGTGTAGATCCGAGCAGATGGCAATAAATAGATAGCTATACTTGGGATTAGTTGCACCATCTGTGTGCGAATAGTGGAGTTCTCATTCTCTGTATTTAGCGCGCCGGCTGCGGATAGGGAGAAAACGTTGACGTGTTACTTGCTTTACGGAAGCCGTTGAGTCCTCTGCACTTCCATGAGAAAACGCTAGGATTTTGAAAATTATGATAAGGTTGAAGAACTAGATTCATCTTGGGGAACGACACGTTTGATAATAGGTAGGATACCTAGAATCAAAGACGAAATAAAGACCTCCATGTCCATTGAAATTGCCCAAAATGTTATGGCATGCGATCTGTTAAACTTGGGTACCTTTTGCAGTACCAAGGGACCAAATGCAGTAGTAGAAGTGGTACCCAATCTGAACCTGAGTGAGACGGATCTGCTAGACTTCCACCAGAAACAACACTGTTACGTAGACCCCAAACAAAGTCAATAACGATGAGTCAATCGAAAAAGTAAGCTATCCATCCATACAAAACTTGACTAAGCGCAAAATATATCGACAAGTTTGATGACAAACCATTCAAAGTTCTTGTATTTTATAAAATAAACATTTAAACGTTATGCAAAATTTGATATTCGCTATTTGTTGGACAAATACATAAACGAAGTTTTCAATTCGCTTTCTAGCTAATAATGTGAAGCATCATATTTAGCTTATTAGAAACAGAAGCATGAAACGAGCTCACCAATTCATATTCCATCCTCGACTGATCAACAAAAAGCTACCCAGCAAAACGCGATGCCAAAAGTGAATCCGCTTGCTAGGGCTGTACCAAGTTCACTGCCAACATAACGTAAAAACGGAAAAAATATTTCCACAACGGCATCGTAAAAAAACGAACCCGTTCGCTAGCTCAAGGGATACAAACTCTAATGGAACTATTGAATGAAGAGTTATATATAACAGAAAAAAATAACAGATATTGTCTTCTAAAATATCATGATAAAATCAATTTTTTTTCATAAATCACTCGGAGTTTAATGACTTCATCAGTGTTACGTCTGTTCGTCTGTAGTGAAACAGTCAGATATTCATAATACAAAGCGTGATCCATACTCCAAACATAATTAATTATAATGTGGAAGACTTGTATAAAAATTGATTGTCCTATTCGAGAATGAGTGTAAGATATATATGTCTGGTTCCGAATTCGAAACATAGAGGTACTTCTCCAGGTAGTGTCTCCAAGAAAGTTAAAAATTGAAAAAGCATGCAAAGAAATTAACTTTGTCGATTAGCACGGAATGCAATTCTTCCTTAATTCAAAAGACTTACTTAAATCAAGATAAAAAGTGTCAATGATGGCATTTTCAAATAGAACGATCTCACCAAATAAATAGCTGGCCGTGAATCACTCTGACTGCAACAGTATTTCTAGCCGCGCCATTGTCGTTGTCGACACCATAATGTCGCACTGCATCGCTTACTGCGTTCCACGTACCTTTCGCCCAGAGCACGTGACCTGCCGCAAATCACACGGGGCGTATTATGCAACCATCCACAGTAAAGAATACCGACCGACCGGTTTCACACTCCTCGCATTTTTTTCCCGACCCGAGCCAAGGGTACTGCATCAATTTTATGAATGAAGCAGATTTTCCACCTTTCGGAAAGCCTCGCGCCTCCCCCCTTCCCGGGGTGGCAAAAACGGAGCAAACACCACACCAAGCGCCATAAACTCCACACCTTGTTGCAAGCAGCAGGTCCTTCTCATCGCCGAAGCGAACTGCAAAAAGGACACGGAGCAGGGAGCACAAAATCAACCGAGAGAATAAAAACGACTATCATCAGGAGTACTTGAAGCGGACTACACCGGGACTACGCTGCAACGAACAGGAAAAAAAAACAAGAAGAGTGTGGAACCAGGCCGAGAAGACATAAATTTTCCGGCTCCTTGTGTTTTGCCATTTTTCCGACGGCGGCAAGAACTTTTCCTTTTTCCACACTGCCGTCGTCGGTTCCCGTGCAGAGAATTACAACAGAATTATAACAGATTTTGCTACTTAGTTATACGATTGTTTCTAACAAAAAAAAAATCCATTGACGAAACTTCCAAGAAATCCAGTAACACAAAACTCGTAGCAAACTAAACTCACTTCCATGATGAGATCACAGCACGATCAGGTGACCGAGTGGCATCAGACGTGGCTCTCACTCGCAAGACCAGAGTTCATATCCCACTCAAGCTCTCGCATTCCACAAACCGATTCTATTGATTGCTAGACTCAAATTTTCAACTGCTGCAGGCTGAATTTTTAAGTTTGAAAGATCTAATTGTACACCATATTTGCGACAAAAAAAATGACGAGATATTACAATTCATGTTTTGCTGTGTTACTAAAGCAGGGTGATGACTTTGTTGCGAGTATCCAGATTCCAAAGATAGAGATACTCGAGATGGAAAAGTACTTGAAAGCATTTTCATGTCAATTTGACTAAACAATCGTCAAACTAGAAACCGGTTTGAGAAATTAACAAAAAAATAGGTAAAAGTTTAAGTGGGATTCGAACTTTTGTTAGATCGAGTGAGTGCCGCGATAGATACCTCTCGATCGGCTCACCTATCTACCACTCATTTATCATTGAATTGCAATTGCTATCTGAAATGCAGTGATAGATTTTCTTAAAAATTGCCTTAAATTTGAACACAAAAACTGGTTTTTAATTTTTGCTGATTACTGATGATTGAATGATGGATTCTTGAGCCTTAACGAAAACAATACAGAATTTGTTATTTGTTTCAAATTTTGAAACAATTGAAAAACAGTTTTCTTCTAACCCACTGGTCGGGCTTCCGATGAGAGGGGGCGGTGGTGAAGGCGACGAGACGAGGCCAAGTGTTTTTCTTGCTCCTTCGCGGCATCATCATCGAATCGCATCGCGCGCGGGGCGGTAGTCGTTCGCAGACTCTTTAGCGAGTACATTCTTCTGCACATTATATTTTATTTTATTTCGTTTTTATTACATAACAACAACTGGTGTTGCTGTTGCTGCTGTCATTTTCCGGAACTTTTCGAGGGGAGGTTTGGTGGAGTGCCTCCCCGTCTTGTTGTAGTCCGAACCGGGCCAGCAGAGTATAATTCACCTATAATGCGGAAAAACGACTCGACATGGCCGGGTCTCTGTCCCGTCTCTCTCTATCTCTTTCTCTCCCTACGGTGTCTGTGTATGTTGGTTCTTTTGTTTCCGAACACAACTGTTGTTTTTGTGTGCCAAATTGCGCAACAATTTGAAGGCTTTTTTATGGCAGCATTATGGCTAACGCTAACTGGACTGCAGTGTCTTATTTGACTTAGCATAAGATGAATCATTCTAATTATGTACACTACCCGTTATAAGAACGCACTCGTTTGAAAAAGTACCCGAGCAGTGAATTACAACAGCATCCTTACAGAGTTTATTGCTCAGATAGCACGTATTTTCTATCAACATATGTTATAATTTTGGCTGCTTCGTAGTTAAAATAACAAAAAAATATAACGAAATTTCCTCTAGATTAAACAATTTTAAAAATAATAAAATATTTTTCGAACAAACATTTTTAAAATTAAACAAAAATATCACTCATTGTGGTATTATTCATAGCTGAATTAAAACAAAATTTGTTATTTACTTGACATGAAATAAAACTCTTTATGTATATGCAATTGCTCTCAGATTAGTTTTAACTATGTTATGAATTTTTTTTTCTAAGAAAATCTCAAAGAACTTTTTTAGAATCTTCTTTAGAATTACTTCCGAGAATACTTTCTGAAATTCTTCCAGAATTGACACTAAAAGCTTATTTATGATTTTATGATTATGATTTTTTCTCGAACACCGAAATTCCTGTAAAGGTTTTTTTTTTGTAAATGCATCCTGAAATTTCTTAAATCAATTCTTCAATTCAATTATGACGGGTAGTCCAGGTCATTCATTGAATCAGCAACAGCAAATCTCTATGCATAATACCTATCAAAAAACATCAAACTAATCGCCGATAATGCAATCACTCTCATCCACTTACCCAACCAGCCCCCGTAAAATCCGAGCACAATCAAAAATAGATAAACCCGATAAGTACCTGCTATCAAAAGGCTAAGGCATCCAACTGAGGCGCGACAAACATCGGCAGCCAGCCGATCCTACACGTAGATATAAACCGCCATCCAGGAATGTCCTTATGAAAACCTCCACCCCCGCTCGCAGGTCGCAGTAGGCGGGTAGCATTTTCGCACTTTTTCACAGAGCTAACCACCCATTTATTCACTCCCCCCATACACAAGAAGCTGCCACAGCTGCATGCCGCCGCCGCCTTCTTTGTGTTTGAGGGGAAGGGGTTCTCTGATGGCTGACAGCTTCCTTCATCGCTGCCTGATGGTTGCTTGGATCCAGAGAAGGAAAAAAAGGCCGTTCCACACACACCTAACCCCAAAACGATGAGGTGAACATGAACCGTGCAAGCAACCTGCTAGAGACCAGGGACGACACAGAGGGAAAAATCTCGTACAATAACAGTTTAACCGCGTTGGCACTCATAGGAGTGGCTGAGCCGATTTCCTTGCGAAAAGTCGAATTTTTCGTGGATTTTGGGTCAGTGTACCAATAGCTGATCAACTAAGACTTGTATAAAATCGAATAATGAAGCCAGTATTTTAATTACTTAGGCATCATCTGAAATCTTTTCTTCTTGGTTTTGTAGGAATGACAAAAAAAACTTATTGAAGTAGAAAAGTTCTTCAATTCTTATTATTTTCTTCAATGAAAAACAATTTTTTTTTCGATAGTGCTACTATAGGTACAATAAAGCTACTATAAGATCAAGTAAGCTTAAATTTTAATCGAAACAAATTATTTCAATCATTTTTTGAACAAGATCGAATTATGAATCAAAGATACTTAAATATATTGTTTTGAGCTTCATAATATTTTGCTAAGGTCAGCAAAACAGCCGAAAAAGCCACAACTATAGGGGATTGTCTACTAAGAGAATGCCCATCATATATGTCTTTTATTTTTTTGAGATACGTGAAGATATGTTACATTAGAATTAGATAATATAAATGCAATTAAAAGGATTGTTTCCTGACATAGTTGCTCTAAACTGACGTTTTTCACATATTTTATTCCATTCATTGTAAATATTTGTTCGAAAGAAAAATCGTAACAGTTTTTATTATTTTTGGATTATGCATTAGGAGCAGGGCTGGAAGCAAGTCACATTTTTTTTCTACAAAAGTCACTTTTTTTTCGACAAAAAGTCACTTTTTTCAACTTTGTTTGTCCACAACTACCGAGCCGAACATTTGTTTCTTGAAATTTGTTCAAGTTTTAAATGAGATCATCCCTACATTATTAAACAGATGATCTTTTATTCTCAAATACTATGTTGCAGTATCAAAATATTTATTCAATGATTTTTTGATGATTTGCATTTTTCTTACACCGTTATTATAAACATGGTGCAACTTCATTGTTGTATTTTTTATTCAAAAGAAACTTGGATTTATCGTTGTGGATGATGGAACATTTATCCACAGGCAAACAGACGGAACACTTAGAACAAATCGCGATTGAAAAATCATAGCCACAGGTACATGTACGCCTATAATGGTCAAATCCGCGCGTTGGACAGATGGACCAACAGATGGCAGTAGTGTGTGAACGTCAAACGTCAACAGGAACAAAAACTAAACGATCGCTGCGGATGGTGGATTGATCACTTAAGTAATACCTTTTGAAATACGCACCTCAATCATTTCCTTTATTTATGACATACGTTGAAAAAAACAAACGATTCTAATTTAAATCACATCAGCTCTGTTGTAAATTTAGCAAAATCTAAATAAGCAATGTAACCAACTATCTTTGGACTAGTCTAATGAAACATATCTTTCGGTTAACCCCACTACCGGGTACCCCAGTTGGTTCAACCGCATTGGAACATCGTGAAACGAAATGCAAAATCTAAACAAATCAGCTTAAGAGGTAACCAGAGACACGGTTCTGAAGTGGCTAGAAGTTCAAATTAAAAAAAATGAGCCCCGATGGTTTACATGAGGTATCGTTCAAATTATCAGGGGTGTACGATTTTCGTTATCGTGACGGCTACTATTTAAAGTATTGTCAAGCTAAAGTAATTTTAACTGTTATTCAGTATACTGAACAGACTTGACGATCAAGGGCGCCATTTTTCGACGTAGTAAATAAAAAATAAACGCGACTAATTATTAGCGCATGCAATGTATTTTTCATCGAACAACTTTATCTCAACCAAAAAATTTGTGCAGTACCTTCCACTTATTCAATTTGACGATAGTCATATAATTTTGACATGTCATGTCTTGGATAGTAATAAAAAAAGTTTCAGATATTGTTGCCCTAATGAGAAGATGTTGAGCAAGCAAATAATCCATACTTTCCAATGGAAAATAGTTTTCTTTTGCTTCATTTTACTTCGAGAGGTGATAATTTCACATACATGTTTCACTAGACCATAGCCAATCTCATGCACAGAATTGCATTGTATTTCACAATTTTGCTATAAGCATAGATAAGGGATGGTACACAAATTATGTCACGCTAAATTTCAACTTTGTTGACCCCCCCCCTGTGTCAAACTTTATGTATGAGTTCTCCAAAACTTTTGTAAGGCTTGTCACGCTTGGCTCGACCGCCCCCCCCCTTGGAGCGTGACGTAATTTGTGCATGACCCCTAAACTAAGGGGTGTACGGAATCAAATTGCACCACTTTTACATGGATGTAACTTTTTACCCGTTGGGTATTTTCTACTGAAATTTTGGGTGTAATTGGTTCAATTTGTATTTATTTGTTAACGCTGTGTAAGTTTCAACAGCAGATGTGCAATCGTTGTGAAGATGGAGTCGGAAGAACTGCAGCGGCGCACAGTGCGTTGAATGTATGGAGATGCGGGACAAAAATCAAAACTGAAAGATCAAGCCATTTAAGCACTTTGGTATGAAGGGAAAAGTTTTTTCTGGTGAAAAGAGCTGCTATTTGCATAAATGACATATAGTATACGCATAATCGCAAAGCGCCAATTCCATTATTTTCCAAGAAAACCTTGTAATTTGTACTATTATTGCCTATAATGATGTAAGAAGTTATTTGCAAATATGACTCTTCACAGTCGTAGCTGCAAAAATGACTTAAACGCCTTTATGCAAAAAATTTCAGACCTCTTAGAGGGCACTCTGAGAAACATGTCTGTGAGTGATTTAGGGTGGAACTCGGTGGAACTTTGAATAACCAAAGTTACATGTTAGTATTTCATAAGTTTGATTTCATAGCCAACTCATCGTGCTGATTTCTCATATTCAAATTTAAAATTGGTGTGCTCATCCCATCAAATATACTTTACCAACCTTCAAACATGTTCTATTTAAAATTTTGATTGATTAAATTGGTTTCAACACCCTCCGTACTAGTTGAAAGTAATGTTGAAAACATGCGACAAAATTAAGTTTTTTTGCTACTCCGACAACTGTCACTTTCGACGCTGGTTGTAGTCGTTTTAGTGCTTTATAAATCTTATAAATACACGTTTCAATAGCCGATGTTATCTACAGTTAAACCTCCATGAGTCGATGTTCCATGACTTGATATCGACTCATGGAACCATACTCAAAACGAAATTTCATGGTTACTATGATGGTCCCCTCAGACAGCTTTCCAAGGGATTTGTTTCCACAACTCGATATTTCCATGAGTCGATAGTCCCTTCAGATATCGACTCATGGAGGTTTCACTGTATCAACAGTTGTGGATACTTATTATCGCCGAATAAAATAACTAGAAATTTGATTTTTGTCTATGGAGCAACGCACTGTGCAGCGCAAAGAAATTTTGCGCACGTATCTCGAAATACCAAGAATGTTTGACCATCGATCGGGAAGAAAAACGTGGCAAAAATGGATCTCCGTATAGTGTTAAGGATCTCAAACGGGTAGTTCAAGCTTTCAAGAGAAGTCGCAACAGTTCGGTTCGAGATGTGACGAAGAAACTGAATCTATCCAAAACTTTCGTACAAGATGCGAAAAAACATGAAGGACTACATACGTTTGTAGTCCAAAAGGCGATATATGGCAGAATACGGTAGGTAAAACACGTGCATGGAAGCTCTACTCCGAGATATTGACGAAACCACATTGCCTAGTTATGGATGATGAGACGTATGTAAAAGCAGACTTCAGTCCGCTTCCGAGGCTCCAGTTTTTCACTGCTCATCATAAATTCGATGTCCCTGAGGTCGTTAGAGAGCAGAAGATGTCAAAGTTTGCCAAAAGAAATGTATGATTTGGTAAGCAATTTGCTCGTGCTGCATGCGGAGCTCAATTCGTGACAGCTGGAACGGTCATTGAGCAGGTGTACCTAAAGGAATGCCTCCAAAAGCGCCTACTTCCTCTTCTGAGGTCACACGATGGTCTTACGATTTTCTAGCCGGATTTGGCCTTGTGCAATTACTCGAAAGAGGTTTTGGAGTGGTACAAGGCTAGAAAGGTCAATTTCGTGCCGAAGAATCTCAACCCATCGAACGCACCAGACTTGCGGCCACTTCAAAAGTACTGGGCCATCATGAAGCAGGCACTTCGGAAGCATCCTAAGTAAGTGAAATCGGAGGAAAATATGAAGAAAAAATGAACGCGCGCTCAAAAAAAAGTTGGTCCAAGTGTTGAACAGGTCCTTATGAGTAGTTAATTTCTGTTCTTTTTGGATTTTATACAAAAGGCAAATATTTAATTAGTAAAAAATACACTAAAAATATAAATTTGAAGTTTATTTTCATGAAGATGATTTCACGAACAACAAGAAATGTTGAGAAAGCAATGTTCTCAATTGATTTGGAGCACTTTATGGAATTTGTCCGATGTTTGTTTCAAATCGCGCCACTGTGGAATGTTATAAACTTTACTTTGAACAAAAGAACTCTTTTTCCTCGTGGAAATGTTATGGTATGGAAATTTTCATTGAAACGCTATATCTTATCAACTTATACATCTTACTCTTTCTAGAACATCTGAAACATTGAAAATCGGGCTAAGTTATCCATGAAAGTTTTCACTTACACAATACAATCAGTTTGTAAGCAATAACTTGAAATTTTGGGAGTGCTATATAGTAAGCATTTTAAAATATGATTTTCATTAGTATACAATTAGACCTATAACCTGCAGTATGTCAGATGTTGTTTTCTAAAACAGTGTAATTGAACTGAAATTAATCTGCTTACATTTGACTCTCAAGGTACTTTTTGTCACTTATTTGAAAACCGTAAGTCACTATTTGGTCACGCTTTTTACTCAAATCTAGGCACCAAAATAACTATTTTGGAACCACTTGTCGCTAGCAGCCCTGATTATGTTTCAATGTTCATTAGTTTTGTCTTTCAGTTTTTATTGATTTTTAACCATTTTAGGTATTAAAACAGTTTGAACATTGTGCAGCATTGCGCAATATGGTTGAGACGATAATAACGGCTAAAATATATTGTTTTAAAAGTTAACTGTTTTTGGCTAGAAGAAGTGGTGATAAAATGAACCTCTTGAGGATGAAAAAACGATGAATTTGTATAGTTTTATCGCACAACATTTTTTTTTACATATTTATATAGGAAATGTTCATTTTACCACTATGTGGATAAAATGATACGATGTAGGTGGTTTAATGAACATCATGCAAAAAACGTGAACGAAACAATTTTTTTTTTTAATTTCCATTGCATTTTCGAAAATGATTGTAACTTATTCAAAACAAAACCTTAAAGGTATCTGATTTGGCATCATATCATAACGATGTCCACCTCATTGAAAATTCTCCAGACCTCGGAGCTTAAAATTCCGTCAGTTTATATTTTCAAACGTGGTTTACTAAAATCTTGATGTCCGTTGATACACACTTTAGAGCATTAATTCTCTAAATGACGGATAAAAATTCGTTGATATTTGTCTTTTCTCCACAAATAGTACGTTGTATGTTTTCCTACCTCTTCATCTATACATTTTTGGCTAAAAAATCAACTTTTTGTGGTAGTTCATTAACGAACTTGAATATTATTCATTTTCAAACTTAACGCATTTATTTGTTGGGCTTAGCTGCTAGAGAGTACGACGGTGCCAAATTTGGAAAACATGTTTAACACAATTTGTTCACAAATAATATGTAATAACTTCATCTGATTATTTTGACAACCGAAGCTCTCACAGTTTTTTAAAAGTTAGAAATAGCGATCGAAATATTAAATAAATACATCTGTGAAAAAATGTTTCTGTGTCTCTTGAATGCCATTTAAAACAATAATCCAAAAGTTTTGTTCCTGCATTTGATCGTCGTAACAAGTTTCGATTTAGCAGATTGAAAATTCTTAACGAACGGTATTTAATAAAAAGCTTGGAACCTGTTTAAAAATTTTGCACAAATTGACAAGCTACCTTAGTAGTACATGTGGTAAAATAACAATTAATATGGAATTTTGTCAATATTTCCCTTATTTTTGTGTACCATAAACATGGTATTGATTCATGGTGTTCCGCGGTCTATTTACGAAATATAACGCACATTCATCATTAGAGGGTAATGAGCATCATTAGATAAATTTCCTTTCTAATGTAAGCTAATGACGTATTCGGAAACATGATGATGATTTCTAATTTGAGATGTGTTCAAAACAATGTTATCAATGCTTTTACAGCCTATACTTGTATAACATACCATTTACACATCTTTAAATGTTTTGACCAATTTCATAGTCCTGTTACTCCTACGTGCGCCACAGGAGAAGGGGTTACCCCAATGGGCCAATCATCAGGTATAACCCCCTCGAAAATATGCGAAACGCCATCCGCCGAGTGGATTTTCGGCGACGGAAGCGTTTGAGTTGGAGGGGCCTACTTAAACACACGTGGTTTATTTTATTATCCTCTCCTCCGTCCGTCGTCGCCTTGCCACACACACTCAATTTATCGCGTGCGCGATTTTCTCTCGGTTTTCGTCATCGTTTCGATTCGTTCCGAACTCGACTGAATTCGAAATGGCACTCATCATGGAAGAAGATTCACCGATCACATCATCGGTTGAATGGTGGGGGTTGGGGAGCGAGAGGATTCCGATGGCATATTTTCACATCCGTAGGAGTCAACATCCAATGGCGAGATTTGTGCAACGCTTCGTCACATCATCGTTTCAAGCAGTAGGAGTTTACGATTGCAAATCTAAACCGAACTGCCGAGGGTTTGATTCCTTGGCTGCGTACAGCGCACATTCAGGTGAGCCTTCCGCGGCAAGCAGTTCAGGCTGTTTACGGTGAAAGAATAAGCCGCCTGGACGATCGGCACGTCACGGCGTGATGACGTCGACGTTTTTTCTCTGTTGGAGATGTAGCTCGCAACATCATCAGGAGTAAATGGGAAGGATAATTTCATTCCGGTTCGGTCCTTGGGCATGGGCGAGATTATCGACGACGACGACGGTGACGATGAATTGGAAAACGATGAACATGGGGGAAGTGGTCGAAAATTTTACGGGCAATGGAAATCTGACTATATGATGAGAATTCCGAAGCGTCAATGAAAACGATTTATTTATAAAAACTAAGTCGTTTGTTTTGATGAGCTCTGTGTTTCTTGAACTAATAATTTTTGATTCAATCCTTAGCCGTTCTATATGAAATCCAATGCTTAACAATTTCAAAGCCAGGGAATGGTCTACAAAAAGTAATTCAAGACTGATTGCACATGCATGCTTGTTTTAAGAATTTTAAATCCCCCGCTGAAGCATCTAGATAAAAAAAAAGAAAATACACTACAAATGCCTTCAAAGTACCGGATTTATAGCACCGTGCAATAAATCATTTTCTAATCCATCTCAAAACCTCAAACAGGATCAGTTCTGAATCTCACACCGATCTTCTCATCGTGTCGAACCAGTTCCAAATTTCATCCCATCCAAGAAGATGGAAGAAGCGAGTAATTCTCAATCTTTTCTTCTTCGGTTATTTAAACAACCGATGGATTTGACCATTCCAATGGTCCAAAGAACCGGACGAGCAGCAAAGATCGAACGGACGACCAAAACTATATGACAGGAGGGTACCCATATACACATTTCGTCCGGCCTGTACGCAATAAAGCAATCAGCAGTCGTAAATATCACGTGCAATAAAAATGAACCGACAGAAGGAAGAAAAAACAAATCGAATTTCGGAGAGGAATTTTAATTTCTCTCACCAGTCCCAGTAAGTGCCCAAACGCACATGTGAAAAAGCGGAAAAAATGGTGACGTTTAATGAGCTTTTTTTTCTACGTTAGTTGATCGCTTTTAATTGGGGGGTTTTTGTCGAAGGGTAACTACCGATGCAATCGAAGTTATTGGGCGTCGTAAAAGAGGTATTAAAAGATTTTTGGATGTGTTTTTTTTTTGGGTAATTGTAGCGGAAATTGTAATTTGTATTGAAGTCAATCGAAACGGAAATTATTCGAAAACTCGATCAGTCTGAAGATATCGGGGGTATATAACAGTTGTCCGGTTGGTTACGCGAGCATTCGAATGGTCCAAAATCCAGGAAATCAGGAAATCAAAACATTATATGGTAAACATCACAAAATAAATGGTTATATCAAGTGTTTTTTATACACATCATCCGCGTCGTTTTTTTTTATGGAAACCTAATTCTGAATGGGACTTTGAGACACAATTTGAATGCTTTGCTTTGTGAATAATTTGCCGGAATTGTTTATCTGTTTATGAAAACTAAACTGCACGTATCCATTCAGTCCAGCCAACAAGGAAGCTCCGACTCAAATTGCGCTCTATTTGCTCACGATAATCGCGGGTGCAAATCACTCTTCTCGAAATTGCCCACCATGATCGCGCTATTTAATCGCTGGGCTTCTCACCATAACTCCCTTTCTAAACACACAAACTGTTTGATTCCTTGCACTACTGCGAAAACCTAGAATGTGTAGTGCCATTTGTGGCACCATTTCCTGAAACCCAATCCCGCCGGAGACATGACCCGAGTCACCGGTTGATCGATGGTGAACCATGTGTGTGGCAGCCCGAAGCTTCAATTCCGAACCCAACACCCGAAAAAATCGCCTAATCGATTGACGATAGTGCCGTTTTGGATATTCGTATCTGTATATGTGTGTGATCACTAGAGCAGCTAATTGTTTATTTCAAGGAAGTCTCTGTTTGAGTTATTCTCGTGAATACGAAGCAACAGCAGCAGCAATATCAGCGTAAACCAGCAAATCTCTCTCTCTCTCTCCATCTATGAAACATATGGGGTGAGGGTGAAGGGCTGAGCCGTACGAAATGTTTCGATTACTTGGCGTTATTATTGTGAATCGCATTTAAATATCGCTCGCTGATCGTTGATCGTTCGTTGTTCTATTCGGGATGGGGGGGGGACTGCGGATGATGTTACTTAGTCCGAATGCCGAAACAACCACCGGGTACGCGGGAGTGTGCACAGTGGTTCGATGGCGGCCAAATCCTCAAAGATCGAAGAGGTTTTCTCTAATCGATATTCTTTTTCTCAGCTTACTTATCATTTTTGTAGATTGAATCTAAAGTTTGAAACCCATTGATTAGGTTTTCAATTTTATACAACTTTTTGACATGATTTTCCATGAAAATTGATATTTGCAGTCCATAAGCTTGTAACAAAGACAGCTTCAATCTCGATGGCACCTTCAGAGAAGTTATTAGAAACATCTTTATTTTTTTGTAACTTTTCCGGTCAAACGTAAAGAAAGTCGGATAGAAGTATATACCTTACAACGTTTCGGGTCATGGTTGGAGCCTTCCTCAGGGAGATTTTATGTGTACCGCTAATACTAACCTCCCTCAGGAAGGTTACCACCACGAGCTGAAACGTGGGATTTTTCAGAATTATCCACATAAAAACCGTTCCACAATGGAAAGTTTCCATATAAACTGGCTACTGAGTATGTTTTTGCCATTTCATTCCATATTTATGAGATTTATGATTTTTTTGTTTCTTTTTTACGTTACAAACATTTGAATAGGGCAGTGAATAGGGCAAGTGAAATAATGAGATTTGTTACTAATGATCTACATAGGTCACTTATGCAATTAACGTTGCGAAATCTATTATAAATGTTAGAACTTACATAGTTATAATGATATGAACAATTTTACCACATTCAACTTTTCTCAGAAATAAATTTCATGAGGAAAAATTGTTTGCATTGAATTCTTTATTTTCTTCAAAATTCTAACTCAATTGTATACTGCCCATAACTGCATAACAGTCACATTCGACATTTTTAACAAATTGGAGTTAATACCATGGAGAGTCATCAAATGATAAACAATTTCGATCAACTTACTGAAATCTGTGACATTGTTCTGGAGAATTCGAAAAAAAATATCAAGTTGCTTTGTCACATTGGTGATTATAACCGCATAACAGTCACATTGAAATAATAAATGAGCCTCGTAATGTAATAGCAATAAAATTTCTATCAGAATTGTTTTCTGACTATTCTCCTAGTATGCGATATGAGTTGTACAAAATATCAGCCTCAAATAAGCACTTTTTAATTCCTGGTAATTTTTGGAAATTTTAGTTTCCTCCCATACTGCCATAAAATTCACACTTGGTATTCCATTTACTCAATGCTTACTTTTGTCGAATGTTACAAATATGCAGTTATGGGCAGTATATTAACCCTTAAAAGGTATGGATGACTTTTTCGCGCTCTTCTGCTCATATCTCAAATGATCTATTCTCAAAATTTTAACTGTTTTGTATAGGGGATTAGTAGCACCTTCTCATGCAACCACGAATCAAAGATTAGGAAACCTGTGGCCAATCCGGATACACAGCAGGAAATGTAGTGTAAATTTGTCAGTGATTCTTTGTAAAATTTATATACATTTCGAATCCTGTAAGGAATCTGTGGAGAATCCTAGATGCATTATGTGGAAAATCCTACAACGATTCGAAAGAAAAGCTTTAAAAAAAGTGATTAGAATCATGGAAAAAGTATTCTGAAAAAAAAAATTGGAAGAGTAAGAATAGAATCCTGGAACGATTCTGATGGCAATTCGACATCGATGATGATAAAATCCTGAAAGGATGATGAGAATTATGTGACAATTCTGAAGAGAATTTTGAAAGGATTCTGATGGTAATCCTGGAATGATTTCTGATGCCAATCCTGCCAACAAGTAACCTTAGAGAATTCTGATGAGAATCCTAATGGGATACTGATGAGAATCCTGAGAGGATTTTTACTTCGAACCCACAAAAAATTGTAGTACAAGAAAAACCTATCAGAATATGTAATTGTTTCGATTAAAGGCCACCTGATCATCAAAACTGCGATCGTATTGAACATCTTCATACAACACAAATATCGTACGTATTTAAAATAGCTGAAATATTTCTAGACAAATGTTCAAGGCATTTTCCTAGCATCTTCAAACATAATTTCAAACAAAAATTAATGTTAAATTGTCTATGAACTAAAGGCAAACATTCTGGTGGAATAATGGTGGATAACACTTCAATAGTATTTCTTGCATATATTTGGTAACATATTAAATTTTCGTGCTTTCGTTTTTATAACTTAAGCAATTCCTAGTAAACCTACTTCAGAATACGTTCAGGATTTAAATCAGAATAAAACTTTCGAAGAAGGTTTTCAGGACACGTTTTCAGCAGGTGTGTTGTAAATAGAAAAAACCCCTTCTCGCATGTGATTTAACGTGAAAAGCTAAGAGAAAAAAATCTAAATTCCAAAAATAAATAAAAGCTATTTGATTTGAGCAGTTTTTGAAAAACGTTTAACAAATCGAACCATTTTAACATCAAATCTGAAGCGTGCTACTGAAAACCCGCTTCATAAGCAGCACAATGGGATAGTGTTGGAGCACCAATGCTCATAACGAAAGCCTTAAAATGTGGATGATACATAAAGTTGAACTGCCAATACTTCTAACATGTATCGTAATTGATGGACGCTCTCTACAACGACTCTCTTGCCCATTATGTGGTGACCTTTCCATCTAGCATTTGCTGTATTTTGGAAGAGTTTCTCTACTAAATTCCCCATAAATATACTCTGATGAGGAAAAAAATAAATTGTGACTAAATAATGAAGAATGCTGCTTCCAGATAAAACGTAACAATCTGCCAGAAGAATTGCCTATATGAACGCGTTTTTGCTTCAAACATATATTATATAATAACAGTTCGCGTCAAATTTGGGGATTGAGAATTTTTATTCGAGTTGATAGTTTCTTTCCGAGATTTTGAACGTCAATTCGAAACAAGTGTTATGAAAGTCATAATAGGTTGAATGTTAATTAAGCAAAAGATTGTCACTCCAAATATTATTCAAATCTATTGATATTTGAAAAAGTTATAGATAGTCGTTGTTTCCGGACGTGTTTCGGTAGAATTTCCATTGCTTTGAACAAAATACTTGCTTGCTTGATTATATACACAATATGACCAACGTAACCAATAAAACAACAAACAAGTTACTAAATGAAAATGAAATATTTTTTCAACTTTTAATGTAAGAGCGTACCTAGGCCTGTTGTGAGGATGTTTAAGGTGTATTAGTTATTGCAGTGGCGCGAGAAGTGGGTAGGACATCAAGGACATGTCCTACGCACAGAAATTCTTACATAATTTTAACAGCCGTTACATAAATTTTCATTCGTGGAAGTATTTCTTGACCAATTCCTGCCATATTCATGGAGGACTATCAAGAAATTAACCAATAAACGATGGAAGATAAAATGGAAAAGGCGCGTCGCATCGTGTTTTGAATATATGAATCTTGAACAAAGCTCGCTTGTTGTACACAACACGAGCGTGGTGCTGCTGTCGATAGCCGAGAATGTCTTGGATTCTTGGAGGCAGTACTGGAGGAATTTCTTGAACATTTTTGGGCAATTCCTACAGAAATTGGGAGTATAATATAAACCATTTACCAAGAATCTGCAACTTTTTCTAGCAATTTTGAAATTAGTAGCAGATTGTAGTTTGACTCGGTGATACACAGCATTCTCCACTCCGTCTCATTTGAAATTTCTTCAAAAATGTGTTGATATCAGTTTTTGGCATATCTTCCAATTATCTTTAAGATCTTAAAGCTTCACTAAGGACTGATCATTTTATAAAGTGGACACCTTGTGCATGCTGTATCTTTCTTATTAATCAATGAAATTTCAATCGGTTTTTTGCACATCGTTTGACTAGTATTGTACAATGTTGTGATAATAAAAATTCTCCAAAATAATTAAATTTCTTTTTTTTAACGATTAGATCGGTCGATTTTTTGAGGTTATCAAAATCAATGATTGTAAGAAATTGGCTGGAAAATTCGATAATTTATATTTTCTATTTTCAAAAATGGCTTGTTCTTCGAAAGCATCATCAATCAGAAGCCTGATGGAAAAAATCAAGTTATTTTTGGAGCAACAATTTTACAGATATAATAAAATCAATTTTCCCGTATATTTTTAAAGAAATTTTTTTTAAATTTGATGGGAATTGATATGAGTAGAATTTTTTGTGTAAAAGTACGTCCTGACGGAAGTCCTAATATAGTATTAATATGAAAAATAACTTACGCCTTCATAGAGTTACTTAGTAAGTCCCCACGTCACATTCAAAGCACAACAGAAACACAAATGCTTTATTCTTAGAAGACCTATCAAAGTACATTGACAATCATCAAAATTGGCAACACTGCTGTAATAAAATCGATTTTATTTTCCACATATTATTTTCATAATATGTTATTCTGAGATTACCAATTGAAAAATTCGGAGAAAACTGTTTACAATTTGCTGAAGATCGATAAATATGCGTACATGATTTTAAAAGTATGAGACTTTTTAGTAAAACTACCATAAACAGTAAAATTTATACTTAAGACTGTGGTTTAATCTCACGATTTAGCTTTCGTTTATACTAATATAGTTTCTTTAGTAATCCAAAATAGTTTTGAACACGCTTTTTACTTTTCTCTTTTGCTGGGAGTGACAGGATGGTGTATCAGCAAATTTGGCCATAAATGTGTAAATCACTAAAGTTACCTAATGTCATAGAATGGTGGAATATAATTGATATTTTTAAAGCTTTACCTTTAGTAGAATAGTAAAGGATACAAACATACAATTTGTTCATAAAAATAAGGATTTTTGTTTTGCGAAAAATAGTGTTAAACTTTGACGGACAGGAGTTTTTGGAAAAACTATTTAGCTCTTCAACCAAAAGCATTTTCAAAGATTTTATATTTTCATAGCATTTTAGAATAATAGGTCAACGATACACAGAAAACCGATTACGATTTTATCAATAAATAAAAAAGATATAGCATAAACAAAGTGTCCACTTTATAAAATGAACAGTCCTTAATGAGACAACACGATTTGTTTGGTAACATTAGGATAAAAATTCCAAGTCAAACACAGATTTCTACACCGTGTAACAAGCAGAAAAATGAACCTCATACTGGTCATCTTTATATTTTAGCTGCAATGGTTTCGGAGTGAAAAACAAATTGTGAATATTTCTTTGAGATTATGAAATGGAGAACGAGTTTGTAAACATCTCATGCCATTTTCTCAATGACTCCTTTTCAAATACTGACTTGTGATTTACGGCAGATAATGCCTTCCTTGGCCGAGTGGTTAGGGTCCGCGGTTACAAAGCAAAACCATGTTGAAGGTGTCTGAGTTCGATTCCCGGTCAATTCCGGATCTTTTCGTAATGGAAATTTCCTTGACTTTCCTGAAATTTTTAGTGATCGATTAAAAATCCATAAAAATTTCGTTACTTTTGTGAAAAACATATATATTTGAATGAAAATTTCTAAACGAAGTTCAGCGTATATTTTTATGCAAACATAACTTTATTAGTTAGTAAAAATAGGTAAAAGGAATTCATGTCACAAAAGTATCATTATTATGCATTCCAAACTTTTTTCTCACCTTACTATATCAAATATAGAAGTTAGTTATAGACTTTGAGTCTTTGGACGACATTTGTCCTATATCAAACCACTGTAGTGTGCAACGAATGGCCAACCGAAACGAAAGGAAGGGAGCCCGACGAAACAAATCGAATAGCTTGATGCCCGGATAATAATAGAATTTCTCGCGCGCTCTGAGCCTCTTGTAAATGATTTAAGATTATTGTTATTATTGGCAGTTTTGCCTCCGTTCGTCTGTCCCTCGGCCCTATTCCAAATGTGTTCCCCATTTCGGTCCGAACAATCCCCGGAGAAAATAATTGAAAACGATCAAGAACATGCATATTCGGCAATTCGGCGCGCGGTTCGGACGACGATGGACGCGAGAGCGAGGAGCTTTTTTAACAATTCGATCTCGCCTCCCGTACCCGTTCTTGAAGCTCAATCGTTCCATCACGTGAGTGTAGAATTGAAGTAATGACTCAAATTAATGCTGCGTGATCGCGGTTTAGTGTGTGCACGACCGTCGAATGTATGAATATCGTATCGTGTATGTATCTCTTCTCTCGCTATTCAGATGCTGGTTGCTATCGCCGCGTCATGACACACACGATGAATTAACATAATTGAACTCCATTTTAATAGAAATTATTCAATTAGACCGCTCGGGTTGATTATGTGTGTCCTGACACGGAGCGACGAGAGCCCGCCGCTCCTAAGTGCGAGTACTTGTTATTGTCGGGATTTTTTGCGAGCTCATTGCGCGCGCTCTCTCTCTCTCTAACCGACTGAACGAATTGACCGGCGGTTGTGGCCGCAGCGCAGATTGGATGTGGCCTCGTGACCGTCACTTGCCATCCCCATATCCACCGCCGACGCTGCCTTACGAGTATATCTACGAGTACCGTAATCCGGAGACAGATTGATAACAGAGGCGAATTTGATCAGGTCGATACCGGTGCTGGGTCATTAGGCCGAAGCTCGTTAGACCAAATGGATCATCGGACCGAAAGTATCATTAGGCCCAATGAGTGAAAACAAATAAATGATAAAAAACGTTTTCGGCTTGTTCGGCCTAACGTACTTCGGTCCAACGTACTTCAGCCTACTTACCTGACATCTGGTGGATACCGAATGGCATTTACTTCCAATGATGCTGAATATTTCGTTGGACAACAGACGTTCCATGTTTTCTACTTTATAGATGTCCAAAGATGAATACGACATTACAAGCATAATTTTCCAAAAAAAAAAACACGCTTATTTCAAGGTAAATTGCCTACATTTAAGCATATTATGTTGATTTCCTAAGATTAATTTTGCAATGATTCGGTCAAATACACGAGTTGCTAGAAATTCGACACCATTTTCAGATTCAAAGGACCCATATTTAGTCAATATGGGATTTTTTTTGTTCTAAAATCTGTTTTACTACATGGTGATCTATTTAACCTCATGTGACTTTTTGCATTTTTTTAAATATTTGAGCAAATTTTATGAAATGATAAACGTTATTCCAAAACAAATAAATTACCTAAAGCGATGGAGTTTAATGAAGTACTGATTTTTTCGAATGTTTTTTGACAATGTTTGAACCCCTAAGCACAATATAACGAAAAATTGTAAAATACTGATCAATCTGCCCCCGGTTCACGGTACCCACGCTACTTGAACTGATTGAAACAACCCCGGCCGCTGAGAACGAGCGCGAAAATTGTGTGCGATTTTCAGCTGCGGCTCTAGAGCTACGGGATGATGATGATGATGGTGGGATGGAGGTTAGCGATGTTCTCCGGTTTGCGGATCCGTGTGGTTAACTGGATGAATGGAATGAATTTTAAATTGGTGTTTATTGAAAACAGAGACGTGATTCGCGGGTAAGTGACGTTGCTGCACGCGCGTTACAAGATAAGTGCACTGCGGAGATGTACCGAGGAGCATTACCGGTATGAAGGTACTTGAGATTATCACGCGTTAGGGGAAGATTGGATTCTCAGCCTCCGGAAGGCCTTGACGGGAAATTTGCATGTGATTTACTCTTTGATTGGCGACAGACTTCATGGTTCTTGCGATGTTCATGGCTTAACTTTTTTCAAAGACAGACATTCCTACATGACACGTGAATCACTTTATTTCTAAGGATTTTTCAACGCCACACTCCTCTAAGTTCTATTTAGTAAAATTTTCAATAACCTTTTAAAATACCGAAGCAGCAAAAATGTTGTTCATTCTTTGCATTCTATGGTTCATAAGTTATAGAATTTTTGACATATGACATATGAAATTACCGAATGTCCAGTGGTAGTGCTCAACCATGGCAAACTGTTTCATGTGGAGGGAATTTTTTATTTTTATTCGACGAATTTCTAACGAAATCATTTGAGATTCTTTGCTGTTGAGGTCGATGGCGTAGCTTTAACGAGATTATTGAAAACTTACTCTTATATTCATTGTGATTTCTTAGAGAAATGCAAAAAGAACGCATGCAAAAAGAACGCAAGAACGCAAACAACGCCTCCCAGGACGCATGTTCGGTAAGGTCCTTGACAGAATCCTGTAGAGGTCTTGATAAACACATTCCAAAATCTTAGACGCATTTCTTGTAAGTGATTAACAGATCCATGGTAAGATGTTCGGCAAACTTCTTCCATGATTCTCATGAGATTATTTATGATATTCTATACAGAGGTCCGGAAGAATCTTTAAAGGGTTTCCACTTCTTCATCACTCATTGTATTTGACGTAACGTTCTTACTGGGACCGATACTTCTCCACGGCTTGAACGAGCACTTCTTTGTTTGCAGGGCAAAAATGTGAAACCATTTCGGTATGCCTTTTCCTGTACAAATTTGAAGCTTCTTTTAAAAATAATCCGATTTAGTTAAAACGTTCACAGTAACATTTCTAACGGTGTTTTATTCGAGTTCAAGCTTAAGCTAAGAATTGACAGGAAATCCTCATGGAAATCTATCATTGCATTACAGATAGAAAGTACAATGCAATGATAGATTTTAATGAACATTGTTTCAATTTTGAGCAAAAAAAACTGGTTTTTGAAATTTGCAAAACGATTATTCTGTTCATTAACTATTCAGAACGATTAAAAACAATCATCATAATCCGCTGAGAAAAAGCAGTGCTAACGTGTTCATTTTTTACATTCTTCGAAGCTCACGTTGGTGCTTTTGGCTCACACACAGCGGATTTACAAATGTGTTTCTTAATTACATATTTTTTACTAATTTGTTTTCGAAAGATTAAGGCTATGCAGGCCGTCATTGAAATTTATACAAGTCGTTGATGATTGTTGCTAAATTATGTCGCATATTCGAATTAATGAAAATCAGTTGGTATTGCACTAGTTTGGTATTGGTATCATTATCACAAAATTTGATTTTTTTCACACTACCGGTAAAAAAGTTAGCACCAGGTAAAATCGCTCAAAATAATAAAAGTTTTAAAAACGTTTTCGACAAATTCGTAGAATTTAATAAACTATTACGTAGAGATATTTTCGATAAGATTTGGTGTTCCGTTTGGTAGTTATGAATTTTGAAAGCTTGAAATTAGCTCAGATACACATAATTGATTTGAAGCACACCTAAATTACCACCAAATTGGCTGAAATTTTTACCAGAGGTTCATTTCGGAATGAAAAATCAAAATATCGGTTAATTGGGGATTTTTGAAAATATGAATAGGTCTAATATCGACTCATGGAATCCTCAAACAGCTATCCAAGCAATTTCTGTTCCATTACTCGATATTTCCCTGAGTCGATGGTCCCTTCAAATATCGACTCAAGGAGGTTTGATTGTATTTATGAATAAATTTTAAAATGGCAAAACAAATGCTTTGCAAGATGCTGTTTAGCCCAATTCAACTCGATCACGCTCACAGAGCTGGTAGCGAGTCACTTTTTAGTGATTTGGTCACTATTTTTGACCTGGTCACTAAAAAGTCACTATTCACCATAAAAAGTCACTAAAGTCATTTTTCCCAAAAATGCTCACTAAAGTGACTATTTTTCGGATCTGAGGATAAAAGAATCTATGCTTTCCAAATTCAAACAACAAACCGGTGATGTTTAACTGAATGTTATTATTCACAAGAGAAACTATTTTCTGATTTCAAAATCAAATAATCAAAAATGTAGACGAACTGAATAATTTGGCAACATGAATATGTGGAATTTTAAGGTAAATTCCTGAAAAATAATAATCAGAAAACATTTTGGGGCTGTATTTTTTGCCGATATATTTGAACTAAGGTTAGCTTGAAACCCGGGAAGTATTTTTGAGAAATTTACTGTCGAGTTACTAGCAGATGTTTTAGAGCGATATTCTTTTTTGTTTGTATTTAAGTGTTTTTGAATGACGCTAGTTCAACACTCAACAGAAGCTCTAAAGCAATCTTAGATAGAATGTCAGAAGGAATCTCCAATCTATTTTGAGAAATCTTAACGCAACTCTTCCATAAGATAAGTTGCTATAAATATTTTGTCTCGAAGCTTGATAACATTTGTAAGAAATTACTTCAAAGATTTAAAAATGTCAGAAAGCAACTAAACCAGGAACTCCATTTATAGAGGAACGTGCCACCTTTCGGCCGACTTTTTGTTACTTAGTCTTCTTTAAAAATTTTACCCGATTTCTAGCTCATATTTCGCTCTTAGAAAAATAAGGAAGGAAAGATCCAATGCAATATCCTTCAGGCATACTTTTTTCCCGTCATGATGCTTCATGCGTATTTTGATTCGTTGACCTGATTTCTAAGAAGGAGACATTCAAAACATTTAAGTCTTATACGAATGAGTGATAAGAAACATATATATATTTCGAAGTCACTTTTAGGTCTCTATTTGGTCACTATTTTGAACATTTTGGTCACTAATGTCACTAAAATAGTCTGACCGCTACCAGTCCTGCGCTTACTAATACCACGATCACTAATTTTTCTAATAGTGGTTTTAGTTTGCGTGGTCGGACTAAAAAGGGCGTTTCTGAAAGTTGCACAGAGATTTAGAAGCACTTTAGTATGATGCATATTGTTGACTAATATGAGCTCAGTAGCTTTAAAGTAAAACCTACTGCCGAAGTGAATCCAGAGTGCCTAGAATAGGATCCGGCTTACTATAGCATAGCATTAACGACTGTACAAATTGTAGGTGGATGTACAATGCTCAACTCTATTGGTTTTAAGAAATCTATATGAGGTGTCGCAAAAAACGTTTGGGATGAAAGTCTATTTCTTCATAATAGAAATACACAAAACAAGCATCACATTGTAATAAATCATTGCCCGAATTCCACGTTTCTTTAATTTTCCATTATCTTTCTATCTTTTCTTTGCAGGTAAGATTGATTCGTTCAACATGTGCGAAATAGTGCACTGATACGTACATAAACGGTAAATATAAGCAGCTCTAAAATATCTTCACCAAAATTGAGGAACTTCAGCCTCAAATCCAATAAAGCTTTGATCTGAAAAATCGTCAAGTTTTTGCACCCTAATACTTAAAGACAGAAAGCTACAACTTCCGTACTGTGTACCGTTCACTGTGATTGATCTTGGCAATTTCTAAACCACCCAATGCAAATCAAGTCCAACCACATCCAATTGTGACTACCTCAACAGACGCACATTTTTGTCATCCAGTCGCACCGGGTCAGCGACCCCAATTCGAAACCTTTCATTCGCTACCCGGTTTTCGGCTTCGACTTTTTTGACCACATGTCAAATAACTGCCACAATACAACATCAACATCCATCGTCACTCGCGACTGGAGGACGGACGACGGAAGCACTAAACTTAGGCGAAGAAATAGCAAAATTAGCCAGTTTGCCAGATCGCAAACCGAACCGATGCGAAACTGCTACGGGAGAGGGCGCTTTCCAGTATCAATTTCACCTGATCTGGGCCCGGGAGTGAGCGAGACCGAAGCATGCCGCTGCCGCACAGTGGTTGCACTTCATATAAATGTTGGCCAAATGTATGACAAAGAATACATGTGTGATGTAACAAAAAAATCGTATCTTAACAGATTGAGGGTTAAAGGATCATTTCCGATTGAGGATTAAGGGAGCGTTTCCGAGATATTTTACACATGCTTGGAAAAATTCAAAATGTTTGACTTAGCTCCATGATATACACTTGCTGACATTCTCAAATGGTAAACATGTAAAAAACTATTCTAAATATCTTCAAAACAAATAATTAAGTCCAATCTTTCAAATGACACAGTTGAGCTAAATTTGGATGAGATTTAATTATTTGATTTCAAAGGAAAAATATCCTCGAAATCTTAAAAACATGTAGCTGCCATCTTTATTAGCCGTTCAAGCTAACATCTTTACAGTTCACATAATGTAAAAAATATAAATATTCACCAATCGACTTAAAATTTTAGGAAATTGCTGTTCACTACTAAAGAAATATTTTCTGGTTTTGTTTAGTATTGAATTTACAAACTTATTTTTTCTAACTGGCTGTGTGAGCCACTGTGCGTCGGTTTTCTTATGTGAGATTTACTTTCATCAGGGGCCCCGTTCGGTCACGACGATCAACGACCCTCCAGCAGAGACCCATCGCTCCCCGGTACAAGCTTCAGTCAGACCAATCTCGAAGCCCCGGAGAGGGAGAGACCTCTATCGCTACGCGGCGAGAAGCCGTAAAATGTGGTAATTAAAACTCAAACATTTGACAGCACTGCGGCATGGCGGAATGGCCGTGGCCCGGCCTCGCTAAGTGAAGCCGTTGGTACCCCCTCCCTCTTGTTACGCTTCTGTTTTCAATTTCTTTGTCCATATGCGCGTACCAACCCTCCCCGATCGTGAAAGTAATCTGGTGCCGCATGTCGGGTTGGTACATAGACCTTCGGGTGTGCGTGTGTATGAGGTCTTGCCGGAGCGGTGATTTGGTCGCCATTTTTGTTTCTAATTCGAAAATTGAGGTCCACGGTAATAACAACTCTATGGTCCATCAACAAGATGTGAGATTGGCTTTCGAGCATAAAGCCACTTGAGCTTTTGTTGAAAGTAACTTTTAATATCTTAAAAACAGTATACAGAGACTTCAAATTGAGAAAAATTCTAAAAGACATTATTAGATCCAGTTATGTAGTACAGTAATACCTCCATGAGTCGATGTTCCATGAGTCGATATCGACTCATGGAACTATACTAGAAACGAAATTTCATGGTTACTATGATGGTCCCTAGAAACAGCTTTCCAAAGGATTACTGTATCATGACTCGATATTTCAATGAGTCGATGGTCCCTTCAATATCGACTCATGGAGGTTTCACTGTACTACAATGTTTACAAGCTTAATCATCGCCTGTTTTAGTTTATTTTAGCGTGCACAGCTCGTAGAGCAAATTACAGCTTTTGCAACCACAAAAAAGCAACAATATGTCAACGTGTAGCAACCCTATGACTGTGAATGTGAAAGTTGCTACTTTATTTGATTTTTTTTTTTTGCGACCGTATGCAATCTTTTATGACATCGTCGACTACTTTTGACGCTTGGCTGCGGTCAAGGTGCATGATTTCGTTACTGTGCAGAGCGGTAAGAGGTAATGGTGGAGCATCCTTTCGAAGGGATCATGTAACAAGAGTGCCGCAGAAATCAGGTTTATCAACTATAACTTTGATAGGATTTGAAGTTACAGTACGTCCCAAACTCAACTATGTTACACTGAAATTGTAAAAGAAGAAAATCAGTCAAAATCTTACTAAATTGTGCGCAAATTTGTATGACACTTATCGCTAATACGACTAAACAGTCTTATTGAACAAGGCTGGAAGACATATAGCCGAATGATGTTTAACTAAAAACCATAAATAGCCAAAACAACAAATCTCTACTACTTCTTCAAATCGACGTAAGCAACTTTCACAAGGTTTGGAGAAAAACAATGAGAAGAAATGAGATTTCTGACGTTTTCTTCACGACTATCCAAAAAAAATGACATGCATAAGCACGTGTCCAGATTTTCTACCATTTTCCTACAAAAATTTGATGGCAAAATTGTTCAATTACTTATGACGTTTTTATACCTGTATTAGATTGATTCAAGTACTGTTTTGTTTTGATTCGTGATTCTCAGTTTGTCACTTTATGTAACAGAGTGGTGCTGAAAATCTTACTTACGTAGATTTGTACTTCCGAAAATTAAACGTTATAAAAGTGAAAATCAAGTTGGTTCAGAGTGACACGTGAATAATTTCGTCTGCGAAATACATAGGATCAACAAACCATCATCTGACTTATGATGGTTTAAAAAAGGTTTCAAGTAATCAAAAAAATCAAAATTCTAGAAACATTTACTAAGCCGAAAAAAATGTTTCCCCTGCGAATCCTTCCATGCATTCTAAAACCTACCTATATAGTTATATTACATTTTGCACATAAATGCACCTGTGACCGTTTGCGACCATATTGGTGGTAACCGCTTAGGTGTTGTATTTCCAGTTTACCAACACATAATTTAATAATCAATTAATAATGGTAGCTGTCTAGTATCTTATTTTTTGAGTTTTAAATGTAAAATCATGGTAAGCTGCTCAACAATACACGTAGAAAGCCTAAATTGTACAGCTTCTGCTACTTTGTTCACTCTTCTGGTACATGTGAGTGAAATCATGTTAATATCACTAACGTCAATACGTGGAGGGGGAGGGGGTGAAAACCTTAGCACCTCCCCTCTTAGCAGAAGAAATGCTTTGCATGTACAACACGAATACATATCAAATTGTATGAATTTGTGACTAATTTACCGACTTTCGTATTTATGACCACCCTTCTATGTAACTGGCACCACTGTGCAACGTACTTGTATAGGTTGACCCTTACGTGACGGGTGAACTTCAATATGTGACGTATTCTTGTCAATGAATTTGTCTTTCTTAAGAATTTATGCAAAATCAAGTGAGAGCAACAATTTTCCTTGAATCTATATTTTATTTTGTCCCATCATTGCGGTATGCTCTTCCAAATAAAATGCTCGTAGTACCGCAATAATAGGACAATCGTCCTATTTGAAAATAGATGGAAGAATAACTGGATAATCTGCGTAAAAACTGCTGGAAAAATTTTCGTTTCCTGATAAATTTCATGATCTCAATGGAAAATTACTGAATTAATTTAATCGAAACTCCGAATTTTCCTGTCGGAACTTCTGTAGGAATCTTTGGAAAATCTCAGAGATTAACACCACTGGAGAAAGTAGCCTGGAGGTGCTTCCTGGAGCTAATACTGGATAAATTCCTCTAATCTTGAAAAATCGTTGCAGGTATTTTCTGGGACCAATGGTAAAAAAATCCAGTAGCATTTCTTGAATAAGCCCCCATTGGTATTTCAGAAGAAATCTGGAGAAACCATTAGAAGAATTCCTGAAGTTTTCGTCAAAGAATCTTAGTTGAAATTCCTGGAGAATCTTTGGTATATTCTTTTAAGAGTCACTAACAAAATTTCTGGAGCATTTAATATCTTGTACCAGGATTCAGTGTAAGCAGAAAAGGGAAAAAGTGGCTGAAGAGATCATTTTGGATGAAATACAGGCTCAAGAGACCATTCATCAGAAAAAAGAGACTTATTAAAGACTTTAAAATTATTAAAATTTAAACTGAAATAAAGACCAAGCCTCTAAAAAAGGGCTGCTACCATCTCTGAATATGTACAAAACTGTTCCATGAAATGACTGCACAATACAAAATATTCAGGGCCAGGATTAAACAAAAAAAAACATTCAAACATTTGTTTACAAAAGTATACAATTTTGGGAAAGAGAAGACCACCAATCTTAAAGAGAGATCGAATGGAAAATCCAGAAGCATGTTGATAATAAGATCAATGAATTCATGTTGCTGGTCTCCGTTGCACGAAATCATGTACAAACAACATGCACATTCAAGGGACCTTCGCATCGAAGTAGCATGCACAGAAAATGAGCGTGACCGACTATGGAAGTTGTCATGCTTTTACATATCTGACCTAAAATTCCACTACACAATGTATCAAAACAAACGGCTAAGAGCTCTACCAGAACATGTATCACGAGAAGCTTCTAGCGATGCTACATTTTTCATCACTCATCGGTTACAATTTCCCATCTTAGACCGAGGGTTTTAAGACAAGCCGCAGCTGTTCTGCTTGGGGTGATCCTCGAAAATTCGGTTATTTATTTTCCGGCATTGACTGGTGCCGAAATTGCACTTGTTTTCTCGCCGATGACGCTTACATGCGTACATTTGTGTGGAAAGGTATTCATTTCAAAACGTTCCTTGGGTAAATCGTTGAGGACCACAAATTTTCACTCGCCGTCGTTCTTGTTGTGAAGAAGAACGATAGCAGCTGTTGAAATTTCTAATCGTTTAAAAAAAATGGGTACACAGCCACCCCATCTCTCCTCGGTTTGGGTAATTAGTAGCATTTATGTTACCAGCCTCTCACCGCCGCTTAAAGTGAAGATAGATCGAAGCCAAACCTCGATTCTTCAAAAGCACAAATCTAGAGAACTAAACAACCGTTTTAGCAGAAGACTTGATGGATTGCTCTTACATTGGTGATGACCAGTGCATCAATTTTTCAGTGTGAATGATTTTTTTGTTCTCCAGATTCGTGCTCTTGAAAACTTCAAGTGTGGATACGATGCATCTCCACCCTAACCGATCTCGCGGACAGCAAAATTTCACCCAACAAGTGCCACTTGTCAAACACAAAACGAAAAACCAGAAAACATCCTCCCCATACGATTTATGTGCATTCATAGCGATTTTGCTTTCGTAAAACATTTCTTAAAATTAACGTACTGCTCAGGAATCATTCCGACTTGTGAGAATTTGCAATAAATTTAGTTACCTCTCACGCGTGCGGCTTAAACATACGCTTCTCGAAGGGCAAATCGCTCGACCTCGGCGGAGTTGTCATCGTCGTCGTCGTCGTCGTCGTCGTCGTCGTCGTCACACAGAGCTTGACGTGACTACAATGGTTGACGTTTTGTGTTGTGGTCACTACTGAATAGTAGATGAGCCTAAATTGCAGTTAATCATCGTTGATGACCCCGCCGCGCCAAACCCCCTTGCGATTCTGTCCGGTGGCATCAGTTCAGTACCGACCTTATGAATAATCGCAATTTTCGCAATAAGCGTAAGTAGCGTAAGTGCACGATCGTTTCACTCCGTTCTAAGTGGCGATGGTTAGAGACTGACAACGCGCGCGAGAGAGAGGAAGCAAAACGGTTCGAAAGCAGCTGAGCCAGTAATAGTGGGTGGAAGCACTTCTGCTACTGCTGTTACTTCCGAGGAGAAGGTGGTGGGCAATGAGAACAAGGCATGGAAAAAACTGCATATAAATAATCATGATAATCGCAATTAAGATTAAATATTTAAATTATTCACGTCTGTTATTTGAAAATAACGCTTAATCGGCATATTACCGATAATAGCGCCCCGGGAATATAATTATTACAAATTTCATAATCTCTCCCGGTTGTTGGCGCAGGCCCAGGAAGAGAAAGCGCGGAGAGGGCGTTCTACGCAAACCACAACCGTACTTTTGTACGGATGTGGCAGCTCAACAGCAGGCCAAATCCATAAGGTGCTGCTGCTCATCCGAAAGATGAAGCATTGTGGGGTGGGTTGCTGGCTGGAAGTGTAATTGAATGCTATTTTTAAATCATTTTTCAATTGGTCTTTTGCTGTTTTTTCTCAATTTTTTTTTCTTCTGGAAGCAGACTCGCGAGGAGCTGACGAGAATGAGTGTACGAAAACAAGAGCTTGTTGCCTAATTATTGATAATTTTGTACACCAGCAGCACAATACTGCTGTATGAAACGTTTTCTGCTGGCGATTGTTTATGGCTAGCAGTTAGAGGCAAGCGACTGACTATCGCAAAATTTAAAGTATATTTGTGCTGTAGATATTTTTGAAGTGGATGGTTGATATACCATCCACTTCAAAAATATCTACAGAACAAATACACTATCGAAATTTACAATAGTCTTTCCAGATTTTCTATTGAAATAATGCTAGATTAAATGCCCTAATCAATAACGAAACGGAAATGAAGTCCTTTAATTAAACTCTTTCTTAATCCCTTAGAGAAAATACGTTGGTCCAAACCTTGGTAGATTTGGAAATTTTAAGAAGGAAAACAGAAATTCGCCAGGCCTTATGTACCATTACTTCCAAATTTTTACTCGATTTTTTTGGATTTAAGAACTTATCTTTCCACTTCTGTTCCATGCACAAAACTAATTAAACTATTGAGTATTTCAAAAATTCAAAAATGGTTTGAAATTCATAAAAAGAAAAAAATCCCTGGTAAAGAAAATAAACAGACACATAATCATTTGGTTTCCTGAGCAGCGAAAACATACAAAAAGTTCTAAAGGTGTCCCGTTTGAAAACAGTGTTGGGTATTAGAGACTAATGGGTACACTTACCGAGAAACGACTAATGATTTTTGAAGTTGGTGAAAACATATTCGCATGTTGGTCACAAATTATTTTGTTGTTTCTTATCAATCGATCTCATTCTTCAACCAATAATCACAACAAACAATTTTGCGTCGTCAATCACAGTAATTAACTACCATTGGTCGCCTCGTAAACCCTACAACATATCAACAGCGATTCCCAGAAATTAAAACCAATTGAAATCAGTCTCACAATCTGCCACCCAAACAATTAAATCAACTCTTAAATAAAAACACACAAAAAAACAAGTGTCAACCGCATACTTTCCCCACACTGAAAAAAAAACGCCAATCCCCCGTCCACGTGGCAAGTAAACATTCAATTAAAGTAATGAATATTTCAAACCGATCACCACCGGCGGTGGCGCCAACCTTCCGCGTTTACGCGGTAATTACAATAAATTTGCGCCTGAAAACATTATCCCTTCTAGCATATCAGCTCCAACTCCCGGTAATGGGTGATAAAAGAAAAAAAAAATGCAAATCCACATACGGGCCCGTTCAATGTTCTCCATAATTGTTGACTTTTGAGCCACCTCGTCTCCCGTCACCAAAGAGTTAATTGATCGGCAGAAAAAGGATTAATAAATAAATGCCATTAAAAGTGACTCCATCACACACCATCGGCAGCCACCATTATCGTCATCATCATCATCATCATCATCATCGGGACTGCAATTTGCCACCGTTCTTTCCCGCGCAAATTGATTGAGATGTGAGCCGATATGTTTATCCACATTATCGAGGGGTGCTTCGATGGATTTTTTCCTCATCCATTAGAAGCTTGCCACGATCTCCACCGGACACCAGATGTTTAGATTGCGAACAATTCTGAAGCGGTAAAATTAAATTGTGTCGTCTGATAAGCCCCCGGGTGTTTAATTAATGTTTTCCATTTTTTCGCGCTCCCACTGGAATAAGGGGTACCGACGACGGTCATACGCTTCGACCCCCCTCCCTCAGTCAATCGCTGTCGCTTGGTAAGCGCGGTCTGGTCCAGGAAATCAATTATAATGATGTGGATTTTTTTTTTTGTTTATATCGCCACGTTTTAATCGCGTGTAATGGAATAATAAAGCCGGCGAGAAAACGGAACAGTACCAGGCATATTTGTCCCACGATACCTTTTAACTCCGTCTGTAGATGGGCTACCCTTTTGGGATGTATTGTGTTCTTTCCTAGCTCGAATAATAAAATGATTTTATGTTCAGCCAATATGTAAGATACGCATATCAGCAAAATTTTCACGACTTTCAAGCATTTTTGAATAAAAATAAATTGAAAATGTAATTGTTGTACAGCTCACAAATGCCTACGTCTCATTTAATATGTATTAATTTTCCACATCCAACCTATAATAAAAAAAAGAGCCTGTTGGTATTGAATTCATCCCAAAACTGCACGGAAAATAATATATGTTTAAAAAAACTGACAATTAATGTTTTATTAAACTTTTTTTTACTATAAAAAAAAACAGATAGTAATATAGTAAACTTTAAAGTTAAAAATTAAACGTCGAAAGCCAAAATGTCGAAAGGACAAAACGTCGAAATGAGAGAATTGGAGTACAAAATTTGTTGGAAGAATAATTCTTTTCCGAAAACTAAATATTTAGACGTTTTGTTATCATTATAGCATCAAGACAAAATAATAAAGACTTCAAAAAAAAATATTGCGCTACAGACACTCGCTCAATTCTGCTGTTTCCAAGCCATTAATTTTGATAAGGAATAAAATTTTAAAATAAAATCAAAATTAAAGGAAGATTGACCAACATAAATCATACTTCACGAGTTTCATTTTGATGCGTATACAATATCCAGATTTCAAACGAAGTGATGAACAGAACAGGTGCTCCGCGCAACATTTTTATTTGAAAAAGTGCTACGTGAGCCTGAAAACCTTTATTTAATAATTATCATTTTTGATTGAAATGCAACTAAAATTAAAACTTATTTAACTTTTAAGTCGTCAAATTTACTGAAATTAAAAAAAATGACAAATGTGATAATAAAAAAAATACAAACCTGTTATTTCAAAAATGCAATATTTCCCCATTGTTATTTACTATCTGTAACCTTACGGTTCAACACTGAGGATGAGGATGAAAAAAATATTGGAAGGAACTTTAAGTACTATTCGATATTACATCATCGCATCATGTCACCGCCATTTAGAATAGTGCACACCAAAGAAAATCCTTAGATATTACAAAAAAGTTCATTTTTTTGCAAAAATTTACTGGTTTTCAAGTTAGAGCTATTTGAAAAAACACAATATTATACATATATTTTGACGGGGGCCTTCCTTAGCCGTGTGGTTAGAGTCCGCGGCTACAAAGCAAAACCATGCTGAAGAGGTCTGGGTTCGATTCCCAGTCGGTCCAGGATCTTTTCGTAATGAAAATTTCCTAAACTTATCTGGGCATATAGTATAATCGTACCTGCCCCGCGATATACGAATGCGAAAATGGCAACTTTGGCAAAGATAGCTCTCGGTTTATAACTGTGGAAGTGCATAAAAACACTAAGCTGAGAAGCAGGCTCTGTCCCCACGAGGACGTTAATGCCAAGAAGAAGAAGATGAACATATATTTTGACATAATTTTCCATGCAAAGTTCAAATAAAATATTTTCATCCACTCTTCATACACACCTTGATAAAACTTGATCAAATACGAACAAAAGATTTCGATAATTTACTTTTTTATGGTGTACCACTGTTTTTCAGAACCATATCAAGTTTTTTAAATATTTGTTTTATTTTTCTAAAAGCATGTATATTTTATCTTTTGTTATCCTCAAGGTAGGGAGCCGGATCCTATTCTTGGCACTTTTGATTCACTTCGGCAGTGGGGTTTATTGAAAGCTGCGGAGCTCATATTTGGCCCCAACATGCGACGTACTGAAGTAAATCTTTTTGTAAAGTTTCAGACATTTCGGTCGACAAAAATCCCCCATGCCAAAGTGAATCATGGAAGTGCCCAAGTGGTTCTGCACCCTATTTCTCCTGATAAATTTTCTAAAAATTATCCAAAAATATTTCATGAGTTTTATTCAAGAGTTCTGTATAAAATGCATACATTTTTTTTAAGAGCTGCTCTGAGAAAAATTCTTCTACTACTTTCTTCAAAATCGATACGAGCATATTTTCTGAGATTGTTTCAGAATACAATAACACCAGAAACTACTTTAAATGTATATATGAACTTCACTCAGACCACCGAAATTTTTAAAGGGATCTATATTCGAAATTCTTTACAAACTCTTCAAAATTGGCATCAAGGAATTTTGTTGAAATTCCTTTAAGCTCTGTTCGAAGAATTTTTCTAAAAACTATTCCAAAGATTTCTACATATTTTTCCCAAAAGTTCTTTACAAATGCGTTCAGACGTGTCTTAGGAATTTCTTCTGAAATTGCTTCAAAAATTCTTTAATTTAAAATTTTTTAATATTACTTTTAGTAAATTGTGGAACCCGAGCAGTGCTATTTTCAAGAATTTCCTGTGAATTACGTAAATTCATTTTTTGGTGTATTCTTGGAGGTATTCAGAGATAAATGGTCTTTCGACCTTCTGTTTTTCTACTTGCTGCCTTCCGATCTTCTTTCTTTCGACCTTTTGTTCTTCAACCTTCTGTCTTTCGACCTTCTGTCTTTCGACCTGCTTTATCTGGACCATCTGTTCTTTAGACCTTTTTTATTCCGACCTTTTGTCATAGATTCGGATACATGACAGTAACACACGAACGAAGTATTGCATGAAAATTGCTCATATCATTTTTAAAGTATCCCTGGAACAATTTTTGTTTGATTATTTAGAGAAAGAATTGATTCCATGTTCTGCGACATGTTTTAGATATACTTTGTTAGAATTTCAAAATAAAAATAGGTCATTTGAAGAAATACCTGGAAAAGTACCAACATTTTGCTAAATTCTTGGATTAATTATCGAAGGATTTCTAAGAAATTGCTGAAACATTTTCGAGAATTTTTTTGAAGAAATCATCATAGAGTGGTCGAGAGAAAATTTCTAGATTAAAGTCTTGGAAATAATCTGCAATGAAGCTTGAGCTTGATTGGTCGCCCGTGGTTGTTACTCCAATATCGCCAGATCGGCTGCACTTACACAAGGAACCAACCAGATGATTGCTTGGGACTAACAGACACCCTCAGTGTATAAGTGCTGGTGATCTTCTATTTTAGGCGATAATGGCGCCTGCCACGTCAGAATGCTGGCCAATGAGGAGAAGGGGGAGGAATTGATTATGCATTAAACTGGCTCCCACGGTAGACCGTATATACCACTGCGTCTACGCCAGTTCATGCGGGAAGGGTGAAGGGGTGAAGTATTTTTTATGGCAGAGAGGCTTGCTGATTTGGTTAGCAGACTGCCTATGTATCAGGCGTAAGAAAAGGCACACAAGATGAAAGAATGGAAGCGTAGGGAAACACGGTGTCTTTGTGGAGTAACTTTATTACAAAAAAATAGGTAAGTCTGAAATTTCGAACTAAAAACAATTAGACTTTGCTCTTTCATTTGCGACCAAAATCAAAATAATCGGTCGGGGGGTCCAGAACATTTTTTTTTATTTTGTGTGAAGTATTCATGGATATGTGTTTTTGTACCGACACACATAGCGTTGAACATAGATACGGGATAAACTGCAAGATCAAACCAATTGAACACCTTGGCTGGGAAGGTAAAGTTGTTCTTGCTCAAAAGAGCTGTAATAAGCATATATGACATACGCATAATTGCAAAACTGTCTCAAACGTCATTTGTTTGTAGATTTGTATCTTGAGAACCTGACAACCTTTTGCGTTGAACATTTAATTGATTAGTCGCCACCAGCGAGTGACCAGTGAGTAACCGGTTGTCTGCTTCTCTAGACTTGTGCTTTTGAAAATTCGAGGTTTGGCTTCTATGTATATTCACACTTAAAACCATTGATAACCGAGTGTGTAGCTCGTTGTTATTAAGCAGATAAACGGACCAAAATAAAAACTGTCACCGCTGGGAGACAGAGGAGGATATTCTCTTCCTCGTAGCATTGTGAAATAAAGTGTGAATCCATTCGTTTGCTCAGTAATAACAAGCTATGGCTCTTAGGATGAGATCATAAATTATGCGAGATTTCTCTTTCTACGCATAGGGGATGGTACACAAATTATGTCACGCTAAATTTCAATTTTTTGACCCCCTCCCCCCTTTGTCACACTTTCTGTATGAGTCCCCCGATAATTTTATAAGGCTTGTCACGCATGGCTTAACCACCCCCCCCCCCTTGGAGCGTGACGTAATTTGTGCATGACCCCTAGATACAAAAGTGACTTATCCGCCTTTCAAACAACACAATTTCAGTTATTCGAATTAACTAGTAGAGGGCTTCGCATGTGATAAACCTTATTATAAGGCATGTAATATACTTGCCCCAAGGTGCTGAAAAATACGATAATTTGGATGGTATTTGAGAAGTTTCAAATCTTATATTTGTTATGTTATTTTCTAAATGGCACAGTGCTTATGAAAAGATCAGAAACTAACATCATGAGGCTAAAATGGGTTTGGAATTTTTGTATTTGTTTGCAGTACCATAACCCCATATTAACCCCTCTACCGGCAGCGTCACTTTTTCAAAATATTCAAATCGCGATAACTTTTTTGTTTCTCAATATTTTTGAAAAAAAATTTTCACAGCTTTTCAAAAAACTCTCTTATTTTCAGAATCTGTATCGGTTTTGAGCATTGGTCATCTATATTCGGAGATATTCCAAAATTCTTTGGGGGACCGACGCATAGCCATAACTCTCGTAATTATCTCTGGCTACAGATTTTTTCTCATATTCGGTTATTCGCTTTTCAAAACTAAACTTCGATGAAAGTCTATTGTGAAGAAATTAAACAAATCGGTGTAACTGTTTTTGAGCAATGAGCTTTTATGTTTTTGGTACCACTCTAGCCGTAACGAGATCTTGAAAACTTCTTAAAACATCATATTGAAATTTTATATGTAAAGTGTCGGTCCCCCAAGGAACACCGAAATATTTTTAAAACCAGTTAACCAATGGCCATTACCGACATAGATTCCAAAAGTAGAAGAGTTTTTTGAGAAGTTGTTAAAAAATGGTGGAAAAATATAGAGAAACAAAAAAGTTATCGCGATTCAAATATATTTTTGTGCTGAAAAAATGAAGCTGCCGGTAGAGGGGTTAAGCTAAATAATAGCAAACAAACTCAAGAATATCTCTTCTACTATCTGTCGAATTGAATTTCTCTTTTCAGCAAATTTATTTATTATGGTTTGAAGAATGAGCTTTAACAATGGGATAATAAGTTTGTACTTACATTACAGTACAAGCGTGTATGGAACATACCTCAAAATTTCTTCACAGTAATTTCCATATAAACCTACATTGTCTTTGGGCCACCTTAAATCACCACCTAGAAAGCTGCGAATTTCACAGAACACTTTTTTTGTAGTAAGGATAGTAAGGAGCATATGTGAGATTGAATTCTGAAACAATTTTTAATTTTGAACCGCCCCAATGTACATAAACACATAGATAGGCAAATTTAAACATATGTGCAAGTCTCTCGAAATCAAACAAAAAAAAAAATACTCTGGACCCCCCGACCGATTATTTTGGTTTTAGCAGCAAATGATCGCGAGAAACCTAGACTTTATTGTGAAGAAGTTTCAGACTTACCTATTTTTTTGTAATAAACTTGTTCTACGAAACACACCGTGAAACGGTTTATTTCTGTCCGTTTCGGCTTCTAGCAAATGCTATGTACTATGATAGATATATTAAAAGTGGTAGGTAGAAGCAAGTGAAAGATAGCATGAGCATGAGCATGATTGACCGCCCGCAGATGCTACTCCGTTATTGCAAGAACAGCTGTACTTACACAGGGAACCAACAGACACTACTCGGGATCAGTAGCATCCTCAATGTGTAAGAACTGGTGCTCTCATTATTATAACAAACAATAACGGCGCCGGCTGCGTCCGAATGCAGGTCAATTTAGGGATGGGAGGGAAATGTTGACGTGTTACTTGCTTTATGGAAGCCGAGGAGTCCTCTGCACTTCCACAAGTAGACACTGGGAGTTTGGATATGGGAAAGCCTTGGGTGAAGGATTCGTTTTGGTAAACGATAAATATATAATTTGAAATTAATGCGCCTAACCGGATTCGCGATATTACTCAATAAATGCATTGAACGCCGAACAAGTGTTCGTCGCTCGCCCCACAGGAGCAAGCGACAAGATCAAAGGATCAAACACTATTGACGCGGCACGCGATACTATTCCACCGTGGTACACGAACGACGCGCGACAAGTTTGATCCTGCCCTCATCGCCCGCCCCCGCAGGAGCAAGCAACCAGGTCGAAGGATCAAACAATACTCTGTAGAAGCAAGTGAAAGATACAACTACAAAGTACAAGGAAAGAGACGGGCCTGGGATTGAACCCATGACTTTCTGCTTATGAAGCAGAAGCGGTAGCTATTAGACCCCGTCCTAAAGTCTTGGAAATAATCTCTAATAAAATTCCAGGGAAACGCCCAGTATGCTCGTTAAAATATTCAAGGGAATTGCCGAAAAATTCCAATTATATGAGGTATTGTGCAAACTTCTCAGAATAAACCTTCTAAAAGCAAATTACTGGGAGAAAATTTTAAAAAAAATCTCTAAATATCTAGGGCATTCCTACCAACAGCAAATGAAGAAGAAGGAATTATGTAGAAATCTGTAAGAGAGTGGTTGGAGCAATTCGCATAGGTGTCAAACCACATTTTTTGTGAGGCCTGTGAGGTTGCATTACAACAAAATCTTCCTGCAAAAGTTTTAAGGAAATAGAATTCAGTTAAGCTCCTTGAAAGAGTTCAAGACTTAAATGATGGCAGAATCTCAGGAAGAGCAATTGTTGAAAGTAAAACCTTAAAATATACTGAAGTAAAACCGGGAAGAATTAACAAGGATCAAGAGAAGACAATTGAAAGAAAGTATTAAATAATGAATATAATTACCAAATATAAATTCTGGGTGGAATTCCTGTATGAGTTTAAGATAGAATGCATGAAGAATCTTCTTGAAGGATACGTAAAAATATCTTGAGGTGCCATCTAAGATTCCTTGAAGCACCGCTGGAAAAAACATTTAGAGAAAGTGGCAGTGGAATCCAGGTTTGATTACGTCACCAGATTTCAGTAACATGTTCTAGGGCAAGGCAGGTACTTTGGCAACAGAGTACAATGCACACACCTTGGTCTAGCGCAATATGCTACCTTTGTCTGTCGCTTTGTGAGTGAGGGAAAACATACTATGCAGAGAGGCAACGAAACATGAGCGAGGAAGATGTGCCATCACCACTCCGCGAGGCCTGTTTTGTTCGGGCGGGTCACCCAAGAGTTCTTTTCTAGAGTAAAGTGAAGGTGAGCATTGCAGCGAAAGAGAAGGAGTACCAGAAAAAAGCCTTGCATTTCGATACTCCCGTGTTTCTATTGTTGGTGCAAGGGTTCTTGCAGAGAAATTTAAATAAGTCGTGATATGCACATGCATGTTTTTGGCTTGCAAAAAAATGCAACAAAAGAGTTTAATGCGGCTCATTTATTGATTGAAGAGAAAGTCAACAAGAGAGCTTAGTTAGATAGACCCTTTTGAAATGTAACGCGAGATTTGTGTTTTGATTTCCGAGTTCAATTCGTACTCCCCAGAAAGAATACCGTTTTGCCTCAAATACTGAACATGACTCATATTCCGAACAGTGACGATTTCAAAGGTAAGAAATGTTATTTCCACGACTTCCCAATGTAGAGGACTTGAATTATAGAAAAAATTATCATCATATGAATCATATTTTTTTGAAGATAAATCCTTGAAAGGGTTGTTTTAATACAACTAGTAAATCAACTGGCTATATTTTTTTAAGAAACTTTTGAAACAGGCTTTTGGAGGATTCCTCTCACGATCATTTGCAAACTGTTGATAAAAGTTTCGAATCATTTTTGGTAATATTTGTTTCAAAAGCTTAATAATTTGGTAAATTCCAAAATTTCTAAAAAAAATATGATGCAATCTTTCTATAATGTAATTGCTGGAGGCAATCTTTGAAAATAAAAACAGGATTATTTCCCGTAGCTTTTTTTCATGCGTCCATGGATCCTTCGATGGAAAAAGAACTTATAGAAATGATATAAGACAAATAAGCTTTAAGCCGCAACACATTTCACTCAATCGAGTCGACCGCGGTTGTTTGCGTTCTTACTTATCCATAAGCCATAGAGATATGTACATGTCGATGTCGAGGAGAAAGTGCGAGGCCCAAACGTGCGACAACGAGGCGGAGGGGCGATAATTAAAGCTGCGGGCGGCTAATTGACTGCATGTGCTGCTCGCTGGCTGCCTCGCGAGTTTGTATATGCGTGTATGTGTAAGTGCGCGCGCTTCTCCGCGTTTCGATCAAATTCGGCCACAAAATAAAGTGGCGACATCTCATCGAACACTTGCGCCACCAAACAACCAAAAGTGACCGATTGTGCACATTGTATGAGTATGATTGTATTGTATGTTGTGCTCCAGTTTGTTTGACGCTGACGACAGCTAGAAAAACTTGTTTTGAAAGTTGAAATTTGAGGGTCTAATCGTTTCAATTGAATGTAATCAAATCTGACGCAGAGCTGAGGAAATTTATGTCTTGTGCACGAGATCTACACGAACTCACACACAGACAGCGGAGTGGACGAGGAGTCGCTTGGTAGTGCCCCCATGTGTTTGCAAATTTTTTGTCGACTTCCCTTCCACTTGATCGTCGAGTCGTCATACAGCTTCTTGCCTTTGATGTTTCAAAAGGAGCTGGTGCCTAGTTATACAGTCTTGGACAATACTTATGCAACTTTTACAATTGTCACACAAAATGGTCATCTTTAGAGGGTTATATCTGAGATATTCATGTCATATATCATAGTCATTTAATCAATCCATATTGGAATGTAATTTTCACAGTTATTTAGACAAAACATGAATTTTCTACATATATTTTTGAGTGATTTTTCTAATCACGGTTCAACTAGAGTGATTTTTTCACAAATTTTGAATAATTGATCGAAAAATAGAATGAATATCTTCACGGTTTGTTCAGAAAAGTTGTAGATGTAGACAATATAAACATGCATGCTCCAGGGCTTCCAAATTCAAATGGGTTGTTTATAAATTTTCGAAAAAAATCACTTCAGTAAAAACGTTATAACTTTTGAAGTCATGATCAGAAAAATCACTCGGTTGAAACCCAAGTTATGTTTGACATGCTGGGAAAATTCATTCAAAGTGATCCAACCTGAGGTCAGGCGATTTTGAATTCGTTCTCAATTGATTGCGAAGCACCATCAAAGCAAGCGAAGAAAACCATCGGATCTGCATCGGTCTACGATCGACAATGTTTCGCAAGTTGTAACAAGCTTGATCAACAGCAACAGCGAAAAAGAACCCCAAAGAGAGAAATATGATAAAACCCATTTATCTCGCTTATTTACCTTTGGGGTAGGTGTTTTACTCTAGTGGCATGATAAACAATCCTCGAACATCCTATAACAATAATGTCCACTAGGTTTGGAGCTTGTTTAGAAGAGTTTTATCATGCACTGGTATCCTCCCGACATAGTCAGAGCTGTAGCAGTAGTCGATTAACAGACTCTCATGATGTGTAGCGGATCATGATTGTTACAAAGAGCGTATAAGTTAGAGATCAGCCTACCAAAGTTGATCATTTTTTATGAAAAATCGAAAAAGTTCCAAATGTATTGTCCAATACTGTTGGTACCTAGCGGAGAGCAAGCGGAAAGTCATTGCTGCAGGAGACGAAAAATGACACAGTATTATGCCCTTCCTGTGCTACCCGGAGCAATGGTGCAGATGACCTTGTGTTTCTCCGAGATAATCGGCTGCCCTTCTTCAGTCTCAAGCCTGAGGCTTAATAAGGGTGGGATTATGAATACATTTAATGTAATTTAGTTTAAATTTTCACCTCTATGGTTTCGCATTATACGTTTTACACAGTGTATTCTGTGCTTTTCGCCTTTGGCGACTTTTAAGAGATACCGATTTGGTTTTTGTTCGCTGCTGATTTTTTTCGTTCTGAGATTGCGAAAAGCTTAATCTTGCCTAGTTTTGGTAGTGGCTACGGCTAGGATAGCTTAATTGGATCAATCTCCAGCATAAAATGTCAGCAACGATGAATCTTTGTAGACTCATGCAAATGGTACAGCTCAAGTGGCGCTAGTTTAAAAACCTTACTTTTGTAAACTTTTATCTAGGAAACCTAGTGGACCCAGTTTTTGCTACTTTCAGAAACATGAAATGGCAAATTCGCGTGCCATGCCTCGTGCATGCGTGCTCGTAAATAGCGCTGAAGTCGCCATACTCATTTCTGAGCTAACAACCAGAGATGTATGTGCTGTCACAATTGATATTTCTGTATGTGACCTCAATAGGAAATACGTCTTTCGTTTTGTGGTGTATTTACCACATGATGAACCATCCCCAATGGATGATTTCAAACGAGTTGTCGTTCACTGCCTATGAAAAGGCCTTCTGCTGATTGTGGGCAATGATATCAATTTGAGAAGCTCCAGTCTGATGGAATGCTTAAGTAGTTCAAATCTTGGATTACTTATTGTAGGAAATCCTCCAACCTTCATGGTATCTGCTAGAGAAGAAGTGTTAGACATAATGCTCTGCTCGAATAGAATCTGTCACGAGTTGACGAATTGGCATGTATCAGATGATGAATCATTATCTGATCATCGCTACATCTCTATATGAACATAAGAATTAAATTCGCAAACTTTGCATTTGTTATACTCCACAAACTGGGAATTGGTTGTGACCAAGCTCCATGGATTTTCTCCGTCCATTGGAAATCCTAGTGTTTTGGATGTTTCCACTTTCGGTGAATTGGGACACAATTGCCCTTGCTTCGAGTGATCTCACAATTGCTTGTCACTTTGCTTATAGGAAATGTTCCTCACAACTCCCTTCGCGGGACGAGTGGACGTCTGTACATTACTAAGCCATCCAAAAGGGTGGCTAAGTATTTAACAAATCTGTCAAAGCAGAATTGCAGTCGCTTGGTTACAACCTTGACTGGCCACTGCCGACTCAACTATCACATGGCAAATATTCAGTGTGTTGATACATTTGTGTGTGGTAGTTGTGATTCCGATTATGGAACTTTTTATCACCTGATATGTAAATGTCAATTTTTCGCGTAATTGCGATTCCAATTACTTGGTAAACACTTGTTAAGTGAAACTGATTTCAGAATCCTGTATCTTCGGGACCTTCTGGTATTCTTAACCCGCTGTGGTAATGAGCTATAGGCTCTCTTTACGCTCATGCGTTTTGCGGTGCCCTTTTTAGGGCGCTGTTCGAACCCATTGTGGTATGGAGCTACATGCTCTTAATTCGCTTATGCGATTTTCCCTCTTCAAGGGATCCCACTCCTATTTCCTCCCATCTTTCCCTTCCCTTTCCTCTCCCATCGGGTAGATGATGAAATAGGCTCAAATATGGCGATGGCACAAATCTCCCAAATGGCGGGGAACGTGCCTCTGGAGCCGGCCTTCTGATACCTGATACCACTAGGTTTGGAGCTTGTTTAGAAGAGTTTTATCATGCACTGGTATCCTCCCGACATAGTCAGAGCTGTAGCAGTAGTCGATTAACAGACTCTCATGATGTGTAGCGGATCATGATTGTTACAAAGAGCGTATAAGTTAGAGATCAGCCTACCAAAGTTGATCATTTTTTATGAAAAATCGAAAAAGTTCCAAATGTATTGTCCAATACTGTTGGTACCTAGCGGAGAGCAAGCGGAAAGTCATTGCTGCAGGAGACGAAAAATGACACATTGCTGAAGTGGTCGTTTCTCCAAGCGGAGGAACGGGTAGCCAGAGGTGGATTTCGAGAAAACAAAGACCAACCAAATTAATCACTTCATTGAACCTCAACGCAAAGCTATTTGAGTCGCGATCGGATCCGGACGACGACGACGACGACGATGGCCCGAATTCGGGAGATCTAAACACAGCGATAGCGAACACGCAAAGAGGCTGTTGTTTCCAATGGTATGATTAGCTGGTTGGGTTTATTGATGGATTTTATAACTGTAAACTTCGTAGTATCGAGGGTTTGCTCTTACGGGGTAGGATAAATGAAGTCTAAGCTAATATGTGAAAAGGGCTGAACAAATTTTGCAAAAAGAGCCGAGGCGGTTAACCCGCAGCTTTTCAGTAAGGCCAATCTGAGGGTCGTAGGTTTGAATCCCACCGGTCGAGGATCTTTTCATAACGCAAACATGATAGAGCGTGCTTTTGCTACTGCTTTGGCTAATTGCCCTGCGTATTTGTTGTATTTTCGGAAGCAATGATCTCTCCGTCATGAGTGGTGTTCTAAATCTTTTAGTACATAGATATGTGTATCTTTCAGCCTAATTTCAAAACATTTGCCCGACAAAATCCCTCATGACGTAAAGAGCAAAATAATTTATTATATTATATTAACATATTAATTTATTATTATTATTATTATTATTTATTTATAATTATTATCGAAGATGCATAAATTCCTCTATGATAACTTTAAGTTTAGCTAAACCGCATCTACTAACAACTCGCAGGGATTATGAAAGTCATGAAATTCTCATACGTAACTTACCAGCTTCAAATTTCAACAAAACAACAATACCTTGATGCAACTCTTCCTCTATCCAAATCACAACCAAATTTGCATCATCAATACGCGGTACGTACACGTTCGCATCAATACCCAGCTAAACCATATGGAAATTGATTTTTATTATTATTTAAGAAACGAAACCCCCCATCCCTCCTCTCACCGACCGCGTACCTTTCCCCAAGATCACGTAAAATGGTTTGCCGTAGCTACCAACAACCGCACTCACACTCGAATAGAGCATGATCAGCGCGGTCGCCTTCGTCGTCGTCATCATCCTCGTCCGCATGGTGGCGCGCTAATTAATCTTCAATACTTTTTTAATTACCAATCAAATTCGGACCAATTCGGCCCAGAGAGAGAGAGAGAGAGAGCGATCGAGAGAGAGACGATCAATCTGCGCGTCAGTTTGCGTAATGTTTGAAATTGAAATTTAACACGATGGTCGTCGTCACCACACCGAAATCACAGACAAACAGACTTAACGCTTAGAACGGTCTTCTTTAAAATCTTTCGTCCACTTCACGCAGTGAGCATCTAGTAGCCATTAGGGTAATTCTAAATTTAAAAAAAAATGTTCGGAAATACAATCTCTAGTATCTTCCTTACCCTCCTTACTATGAAATGAGTTTTCACTTTGGAATGATAAGTTCGTACTTACATTCCAGTAATAACTTGTTTCGAACAATATTCAAAATTTCTCCATAATTATTTCCATATAAACATACATCGTCTTTGGGCCACCCTTAAATCACCACCTAGAAAGCTGAAAATTTCACAGAACTCTATTATTATAGTAAGGATGGAAAAAAAGATATGGAAGTTAAAAATTTCAATCTTTTTTTTTAATTTTGGACCGCGCTAGTGGCTATGTTGCATGAATAGTTCATTTCACGGCGAAATTCTCACTCTTTCGCTTTTTAACAAAACTTCAAAACAACGGTGCCAGTACCTGTCAACTATGACAGGTGCTGGCACCGTTGTTTTCAGATTTCTTAAAGGAGAGAAAGAGAGCGAAAGTGTGAAACGTCAAACACTGAGGAAAACAATGCGCTCACTAGTGGTGAGCTATAGAACATAGGAAATTTGAAATCATCGTTTAATGCGTGGTCAAAGGGAATTTCGTCAGTGTTACGTCCGTTTGTCTGTGCCGAAACAGTCATTGTGTACTTGTTGCGTTTCGCTTTTGCCCGGTGGTGGAAAGTTTCTCTTGGTCAATTTGCGCAATACCTGATTGTGTTTGTCAGATCAAATAGGATTTTCTACCTTCACTCCTCGATCGAATGAAGGGGGGGTCTCAAGGGGGGCTAAGATGTGAATTGTTCATTAACCTTGAGGGAAGTTTCCGATGGGTAGCGTTTTCCGAAAGTATCGTAAATTAATAAAACAAACACAGCTGATGAGCTGAATATCTGTGCACATTTCTGGGGCTGTGCGATGTTTTTTGACGGGTTTTCTCCGGGTATTTTGGCGTCTTAGCGCGAAACCGAGTGGAAGCCAACAAATGGGGAGGAAAAACATGAAATTAGCATATAATGGTAATTACTTTTATTACCTCTCTATTAGTTTGTTTACTCCTACGAGTGAGACAGAGGGGGAAAGAAAAGGCTGCTGCTCGTACAAAAGATGTTCTCGCGTGCATGTGCGATCGTATATGGAACAAGATTTTCGAATTAGCGCAATTTCATTTAATCGTTTGGTGAAATATTTTCTTCTTGAGGCCCGTGGCCTTCCCACGCCAGGGGTTCCCCAACGTTTCCGGATTAGGGACCACATTTGTTCAGTTTTCTTCTGCGATCAGCTGATCATTTATAGGTTAGGTGAAGTCTTCCTAAACCACTAACGATATTATCTTTGGCTGAGATGAAACCCTAAACAAACTTCAAAATACTTCAGCTAAATGGACTTCTTACTTCTGAAGAACTCCTGATAAGATCCTTGGCAGATTATTTACTGTTGTACGTAGTCTGAGACTAGAAGATTGGTCAAGTATCTTGCAAATAATTTGCTAAAAAGCTCTAGATGACCTGAACTTCGATATTCTTGAAGTATTTCTCTCAAGATTTATAACACATTCCTCTTGATACTTTTAGAACAATGTTTGGTTCTTCAGTAGACACTCATGAAATTTTGGGTAGCTTCGTTGACAGCTACATGGATGCTTCCATGATCCACCCACAATCACATCCTGGGAAACCAACTCAAAATTTGACAACCCCTGGTTCGGTGTTTTCTTCCCCGAATCGCAACACACAACGATGCGTCGTCGTGATCGAAGGGGGGCGGCCAGAAGAGTGCCAAAAAAGATTAAGTGATCAGCAACAATTTGGTCGAGTTTTAGACTTGTGCTGCTGCTGGTGCTCACAGAGTGAAATCCATGGCGGGCGCCAGGAGAGACCCGAACCACCATCCATCCGTCTCGAGCAGCGAGTACCCGGAGAGGATGTAACGTATTAATAAAAATTGTGATGATTCGCCGTGTTTTTCGAGTAATAAAAATGAAATTAAAATCTCGCGGTTCGCGGATGGGAGGTTCGCTGCTCCCGTTGCTTGCTGGGTCTCGGAATATGGGGGAACGGGAAAGACCCCAGCGCAGCCATCATCACCCCGAGCGAGAGCCATTCAGCCAGCCAAACATGTGTAATTGTTTTTGTGTCAGTTCTTGAACTTCCTGTCGAGGGGCGCTTGGCAATGTGAATCTGCACCCCCCCCCTTCTCTTCTGTGCTGGGTGATTCGAAAATTATTCACGCCTTAAACGACATGGACAGGCACTTGGCAGTCAGTTGTGGCAACCTAGCCCCCAGAGCAGACAGAGATGGATGCTTCCGTCGCACAGTGGTTGTACTTTATATAAATATTGGCCAAAATCGCTAAAATCGTGAAAATCCATTGCCAAATCATGATATTTGAAAAACATATGACTTGGCTAAATTACCTCAGGGATGTCAAAAATCTTTGTTTGCGGATGACACAGGCCTCTCGGCCAAAGAACGGAGCCTGCGTGTCATCTGTAGTAGATTGCAAAAAAGTTGACTTGCAAAAATGGAAAATTTCTACTAATACTTCCAAAACTCAACATAAACCTAAACTTCTTTATTAAAAACTTTCAAGTAGACATGTCGTCACGATAAGAGGTGTTCCAATCAATTGGTCAGATAAAGTTAAGTATCTAGAGCTCATGCTAGGTAAAACAATATTTCAAACGTAGGCAAACCTTTTGTGGTTTCTGAATTCATTTTGGAGCGATTTATAAAACAAGTTAGATTATTTGATGGTCTGATCCAATTCGAAAAATTAGAAAGGATCAATTTCAACTTCATCTAGAGTCACAGGATGCAAAAAATCGAAATATACCCCTGGAGTTGTTTTTCAATACTTATGAAACATAAAAAAATATCAGTAAAAGAATTCAACATTTTTTTGTACTTTTGTCCAGTTTTAGTCCACTGTGCGTCAGCTCTTGCTACTTGTTGTGTGGTACAGTGTGGCAAAGTGTGCGGTTTTTATTGCGCGTTCAAGTCGAGAAAACAATTTCTGTTTTTCATATAAATTATGAGAGCAATTATTATTTGGGGGTACACACATGAAGCAAAACATTCTCCGACGCGCACAACACAAGTTGCTTACCATGCCATGGCGAGCTCGTTGTTCGGAGCACCCCCATCTCCCCCTCATCTACCGGTAGGTAGGAAAGACAGAGGCAGGCAGGCAAGTAGCGTCGTCGTCGATCATATTGTACATATGTTTTCAGTTTATTTTTAAATTTATCTCATTTGCGTGTCACTTGGTTTGAATTGCGTTGGGGGGCGCTCTCGGCGTCGTCGTACCGTGCAATATTAGGGCGGTTCATGTTTCGAAAAGTTTGAAGGTTTCATGTCCCATGGTTTTCTTACAATCCTCATTATTGAAATAGAGTTTTGTCAAATTTCTATTCATTTTAGCGAAGGTTTTAAGAGATCCAAACACGTTGAAGGTTTACATGAAATATGTATATGAAAAACCTAAAATATTACTTTCAACACGGACAGAATTACCATATCAAAGTAGATACTTGTCTTGTACAAATTTTCAATCTTCTCTACACAAGTTGCTGAAAAAACAAAACCATTTTCAGTTAATTTTGTTTGAGGTTTTCACAGAAGTTGACAGGACTATAATTCTATATGGGGCTGAATAATAGCAAACAGATTGATGGATACCTCGTTCACTGTCTGTTGTGCTCCCTTTAGTAATTCTTTTCATTATAGTTAGAAGAATGGGTTTTCACTTAGAGATGATAAGTTTATGCTTATTACCGTGTTTAAATATTCCTGTATTACAAGTGTTTTACTTCTAGGGCGACCTGAAAATTTGAAAACAATCTATTTTCTTCATAAAAAACTGTTGAATGATCATATTATTTTGTACTTTGAACCACCCTAGTGCAACACGTTTGAGCGTTCAAAGTTTTTCTGTTACTGCGAATGGTGACGATTAGGGGGAGAAGGTGGGTGTGGCACGACATCACGCAGTCAAACTGACTGTGAAGTGTTCTTTCTAGGAATTGCCTCCGTAGTTTGATTCCAGAGGTATCATCTTCACATTGTAAATGGAGTGAGGATTCATGCTGGTTGAAAGTAATAGAGTTTCGAGTCAAAAAAGCAAAGATTATTACTGTGCGTACTGTTCGGAATTGTATGTATACTGTTCTGCAACATTGTTGTAGTTGGATTCAGTTCAACAATACAGTTTCCATTTCTAAGGGACGTATCCTGATATAAATTGATTGTGATTAAACCAACAGCAGCACACCCTGTTCATACCTAATTTGTAAAAGTTTGCAGTACAAAAATGTCATCCTCTTGCATTCCAGTTTATACCATACTCCTATCCGGCACTATGCTTCTACAACTCTTCCCATTCCATCTTCCATTAATCATTTAGTCAGCACTTGGATCGATACTTACTCCATCCCCAGTGCACTTGCTTCTACAATGACAAATCTTCCGATGAAAAAGCTTCCATTAGATTGCATTCACAGATTAATATTTATTCTGCTCTGCATTGTACATTTCCTGACCCCCCTTTAGTTTTGCAACCAGAAATGCGCAATCCCGTTTGCACACCCACAAACACTCGGAAGAGCGCCTCATCGTCGAAATCTCACCCACCACTCGTTAAAAAGCATTAATCTTTATTATTTTGATCTAGACCTACTCTCATTCACTCACCAACTCTCACACAACAGCACACCAAACCGGCTGAAAGGGGTGGCATCGGATTGCTGTGCGAATTTTCCACCCCACCCACGACCTTCCGCAGGAATTGCCACCTGAATGACACACGAACTGCACTGGTATTAGTGAACTGCATATTCATTCACTACTTCACGCTGCACTATGTTCTATTCTCAACTCGTATTGTCACCATTTGAGGAAAATGTTGCAAAATGCCCCTCACAAGCTCGATTATGTAGCCATATGGCTACACCTGCCTCGCCAAAATGCAGGTCAATGAGGGCAACAGTAAAATGTTTAGCTGCATCTGCTCGCACCATGTACACCGTGAAACCCACTGCATTCAAAGAGGTCGTGAGAATTGCATTGATTCAGGGGTAACAATGTCCACGACATATGTTCACTGTGGTTAACTAGATGGCAATGTGAGGAAAATGTTACTACTGCTGTGAGACAGTTTTTCGACTAATTTTAGCGTTGGCTACGAACGTTCATGAGATGAAGATTGAGAGAAAGACTATAAAAAAGGATGTATAGAAAGATAGATCGAAGTACAGTCAAATCACGATAACTCCATATTCCATATCTATTATTCGATATTGGTCTGATTTGATGGTCTTTCCAAAATAGAAAGTGCAGTTATGAAGAGTTTACTATAAGACGAAATGTCTGCTGAACCGGAATATAAACCAAACAAAATGCTCGCGAGCATCAGAGTGCTGAGCGGTTCCACGCCGTTTCGCAGACCCGATTATTTTTGTATTTTTTGAATCGCCTGAAAATTTGCATACAGATTCTTTATGACCAAAAATGCCATTATGTACTTTCAGACCGCCATTTTGAACCTCGCCTTATTTTTGAGAAGGGCGTATCGGAAAATGCATGGCAAATCTTTAAAAAACTGTAACTCGAAAACGGTTTGTCCGATCGATTTGAGATCTTCTACAAAGCTTAGGTCTATATGGAGAAAAATATGCACGGTAAAAAAAAGTTACAGATTATTTTTTATTTCAAAAACAAAATTTTAAAATCGATTTTCTCCAGAAACGCAGTTTTGAAACACGAAATATGCTTGAAAAGGACCAATTTTTCTTTTTTTATTTGAAAATTTTATATAAATATGAGTATATATCGAAATTGAAGCAACCTAGAAAAAATATACTTAAGTACTTTTTGATTGCAATTTTTCTGTACTTTCAAATAATTACATAAAAAAATATTGTTTTCCTCTGTTTCGATTTGTTTTCAAATTCTGTAATTTCTAAATAAATCATAACTTTTTTGTCCATAATTCTTCCATTTTGAAACATTGTGCAATAAATCACATAAGTTGTCCCCTAAACCATATTCAAAAATTAAAAAAATCAAAACTGCGTTTCTGGAGAAAATCGATTTTAAAATTTTGTTTTTGAAATGAAACATAATCTGTAACTTTTTTTACCGTGCATATTTTTCTCCATATAGTCCTAAGCAATACCTACAACTTTGTAGAAGATCTCAAATCGATCGGACAAACCGTTTTCGAGTTACAGTTTTTTAAAGATTTGCTATGCATTTTCCGATACGCCCTTCTCAAAATTAAGGCGAGGTTCAAAATGGCGGTCTGAAGGTGCAAAATGGCATTTTTGGTCAGAGTATTTTTGGTCATAAAGAATCTGTATGCAAATTTTCAGGCGATTCAAAAAATACAAAAATTAAATAAAAAAAAAAAAATTTTGGCGTGATATATTGAAATGTGATATAAAGAAAATGTATTTTCTGCCATAAATTCGTTAAAAATGGGTCAATAACATATGAATGAGTGGAAAACTAATGATAAGTCAAAAATTTATTGTCTTACGCGATATTGAATTATTTCGATATTCTTTAACCAAAAATTTCCCTCCAGTAACAAAAACAAACAAAAATAGCATTGGTTCAGATTGGACACTTTGTCCTTCGTTCCCCCAAATAGTGCCAGCAGGGCAATGAGCTACAGTACAGGTGAAGAAGACCATGATTTGCATATGTATTGGTAACCAAAAAAGTGGTGACGTCACTATTTGATTGCAAGCACGAGTAGATATGAGATATTTGAAACAAATTGAATGTAACATAAAAAATTGTGGTGCATACCATGAAATTTAATTCGAACTAGATGATTTTTGATTATTGTATTTATTGTTGGACTATTTCAACACAATAGACTTAAAAAATATTCAAAATAATCATATATTTAATTGAGGTTTGCCTAGCATGAAATAGGGTATTCCATCTGTATAAATAACTAATGTATACTTTTTGATAACGCCGTAAAAACTATTAGTAACCAAGTGTGTAGCTTGTTGTTTCTGAACAGATGAATAGATTAGCACGTTATTAAACAACACTGTGGTGAAACAATGCTCAGAAACAATGGAACGGTGAAACATCGCAAGAAGATCCATTTTCAACTATTAACGTTTTTGGATTTCTCCGCCTCCAGTGAACAGTGATTTTGCAAAAGGTTAGCCACAAGTTCCTTCCGCTCGTTCCGTTGATAACGTTGGGAACGACCTCTACTCTCAACGCATGACGATTCCAGAGTACGAATGGTGGGAAAAGCTGTAATTGGCATTACGTTTCTTGGTACTGGACAAAGAAATCTTACCGCCTCGGACCAGACTATTTCGATCTGCACCTGTCAACGATTTTCGGATCGAAGCATTGAACACAAAATCGTCAGATGTGAAATGCTGGGAAGCATACATAAAGCGATGTACCCGAATCTTTGATGAGCCTACAAAATTTCACCCATTTCGATCGCTTGCTAGGTTCTTTGGGGAAAGTGTGAAACCTTATGCAAATATCACTGTTCATCGCTTCCTGTGTCGTTATCTTGCACACATTGACTGCACACTGCGGCATTCTATCAAAATTTACCAGAAATTGTTAAAACTGTACGAAATAAAGTGGAAAAACATCTGAACTCACGCACTTTTTGCTTTCGCGTCAAGGGATTTTAAATTGTAAACACAAATAGTGACGTAGGCAAGATCAGCGATGTATTGGTGTTAGGTGTAATTTTCAACTTTATACAGTTGTCACACACACTATTATACGGAACTGCGCCACCTGTTCTGTAACTCATTGCCAGCAGGGATCATAAATCGAGTGGAAGGTCAACTCGAAACGCAGATCATGCTCTCTTCCTCTCGATGAAACTGTTGCCATCGTTGGTAATACCTATTAGGCGTTTCAGCCCATTATCAACCATTCCGGGGTGCAGTTTGGCGTTAAAATTTCACTCGACTATGAAACCGACTCTCGATTTCTCATAGAAGTAATTGGAATGTTATGGAACACCCAACAGTAAAATGTATAAGTGCTGAAAACGGAGGGACTTGGGAACATTGACACAAGCTGGACGTCGAAAGCCACATATTTTTGTTCACAAATTGTTATGATTTGTCACTTTATTTTATTGATTTTACCAAAATTGTAACAGTTTAGATATTATAGGGTAAAATCGTTATCAGGAAAATATATTTTAGCAGTTTTAGGCAAACTTAAAAGTAGATTGGAGTACTTTGTACCCTTTAATTCCGCCCTAAATTCTTATCTTTGACAGATACGCGTATTTTGACTACCACTAGCAGTCTTCTTCAGTGTCAGTTACTCGTATTCACTGCCAGTGGTAGTCGAAATACGCGTATCTGTCAAAGATAAGTATTTAGGGAGGAATGAAAAGGTACAAGCTACTCCAATCTACTTTTAAGTTTCTCTTTCGAGATTCTGTTCAGAGTATTCGAATGCATTAAGAAGAGATGCAGTTTTAAACAAATTACCGAGAATCGAACAATAATTATATGATTATTTTATAAATTCTAGTTAAATTCAAATTGTCCAGACTGCCATAAAAAGTGTGCGGTCTTTTGATTCCGTCGCAAGGTCCTTTGGGCGAGCGACGGAATCAAAATCATTCATATTCGATTTGCGTTGTGCGAGTGTGAAGAAATATTTGTGTTAAGTCGAGGATGGATTGTCAACTGGTGAGCTCGTTTCATGCTTACGGTAACAATTTTTTATTGTGGCAACGTTACGTTTAGGTAATTTTCAAACAAACTGTTGTTCGTCACTAAACATAAGTGTCGCCATAAACCAGGCCTTCGGCCATAAATCAGGCCAGGGTTAGAAGATTCTGTTTCTGTTTAGCTTGAAAGTAGTATATCAGCTTAAAAATTATTTATATTATTTTTTCGAATCTTTTCAAATATATGATTTTATGAATTATTCAAAACCTTTGTCTTGTCTTCGATGTCTTGCAGCTTAATTTTAGACACTGCAGATTGGTGTTTTAATAATGGGTAAAATTATTTGGCAAATTAACCTGAGAAGATCGATTCATTTCGGTTTATTATCTAAAAAAATAAATTTGTAATATCAATCTTGTTTTGATTACAAATCAATGTTCAATAAATGAAGCCTAAGCAAAAGCCGAAAGCTAAAGTTTCAACCATAATAATAACTCTATAATTAGAGATATATTCTCCACGATGGTAAACGCAGCATACTTGGCAAGATTATGAACAAATAGGCAAACTTTTCACCAAACCTTGCACAGGATTCGCTATGAATTGTGGACAAATTTTTCACGGATAACATGAGCAAGATTCTTACAAAATGTGCAACAGGATTCCATATAATTCCACAGGATCAATACGCTGTTTTTTTATCCCGGCCAAGGTTACAATGAAATCCTGGACAGCATTTCCTGAGAATTCAAGATTTCAAAATTAATATGCGAATGCAACGAGATTCTAAAAGAATGTTGTAAAATTCTGAACAGAATTCTCACTTAATTGTGACCAAGATTTTCGCAAAATTCCAAAATACGAGTCTCACAAAACCCTATGCAGGATTTCGAATAATACTAGGAGTATTCTGGCAGTATTACAAAATGTTCATTGGGTGCAAAAATTATGGGTTAGACTCTTCAAACCATACTGTGTAAGATTAATTCATGATTTCGCAAGAGACTTTCTAAATATTCATCAGGATGCTTAAAACATTTCTGTTTTTTAACCTAAAAAAATGCTTCGTTTACTAACTTTTATCAAATTTCATGCAAATATTTGGGCATTTTAGAAAGTTGGCCCGCCACCCAAAATTGATTCTGCGATTTGCCCCGCGATTCGAAAAGGTTGGGCAGGCCTGCCATAAACCTTTATTCCTGTTTGAATAATTTCGATGTACACATACTTTTCTTTTTTTTTATTGTTACTAAAATGAATGGTTGAATGGCTCAAAATTTGACCAATCTAGAGCATTTTTTCCCAATCATCATAGGGTGGTCTAACAAAAACAAGTTTTTTAACTCTAGTTTATTTAATATTACCTTCTTGTCAAAGTTGTCTATGAACGACTTTTAGAACTTATTTTGATGCAGAAAGATTGTTGATGTCATTTTTAGTTCAAAAGTTATTGAAGTTGTTCTGCTAAAAATCCTTTGTTTTTAAAGGCATTCCATTAGAGTTACAAAAATCACACATCTGTAATTTTTTGATATAATATACAATTTTATTTTGTCTCTTGAATGCCGTCAAAAGATATTTTTTATGTTTGCCCCTATCAGAGATATTCACAATCAAAGTAAGCATGGTTTTGTGACAAAAATAACAATAACTCCTAAACGGAAGGAGATAGCGAGTTTCTTCACTCACTAAATTACGCATTTTTCAAAGCTCTAAAAGTGTTTCATAGACTACTTTGATAAGATATTTGAATTGAAAATGCTAGAGCCAGAAAACCAGTTTTCGTTGGACCACCCTATGTTACCGTAGGAAAAAAGCTCTAAATCGGTCAAGAGATACAAAAAAACATGTTTTGGCAAAGTTGCTTAAAATTGAATGCTTTACAACATTGCTGAAGCATGTATAATATAATTTCTACAAATAAGAAAGTTAGTTACACAATGGCGCGGTAAATGGCTGGGCATGGCGTACCATTGGTACCTCGTGTACCTGCAGGAATAAAATAGACCCCTTTGTGTGGTCCTTAGCCTCTTGCCCAGCAACTCCTATCCCTACCTCCTCGTGGTACTGGCCGGGGTACGAGTAACCTTGGGGAAGATCGGGTAACCAACCCCCGGTGGGAACTTTGGTCGTATGCTGACAGGGAAGGGGGGGTTTGCTTCTGCAAACCTGGAGCGTCTGTACTCCACGTTAGGAGCGGCTCACAACAGCGTCTGTTCCCCATGTCAGGGGCGGCTGATCATCGTCCGAGTGCCAGAGAAGGACTCTAAGCTAAACTGCGCACTATGGCCCTCCGAACATTTAGGGGGAATGGTCCTCCGGAAATCTAGGGGGTTGGTGTCAGGCCCTGCGAGCCAGCCGTAAAAACACATCAGCACAGGAACGTCAACGAGAGAATACGGACCGGAACAATCGGCAAAGACCACAGCGACGAAAATGGACTAGCGATTGGAAACTCGGTACGTGGAACTGCAAATCTCTCAACTTCATTGGAAGTACTCGCATACTCTCCGATGTACTGAAGACCCGCGGTTTCGACATCGTAGCGCTGCAGGAGGTGTGCTGGACAGGAGCATTGGTGCGAACGTTTAGAGGTAATCATACCATCTACCAGAGCTGCGGCAACACACGCGAGCTGGGAACAGCTTTCATAGTGATGGGTGATATGCAAAGGCGCGTGATCGGGTGGTGGCCGATCAATGAATGAATGTGCAAGTTAAGAATCAAAGGCCGATTCTTTAACTTCAGCATAATCAACGTGCATAGCCCACACTCCGGGAGCACTGATGATGACAAGGACGCATTTTACGCGCAGCTCGAACGCGAGTACGACCGCTGCCCAAGCCACGACGTCAAGATCATCATAGGAGATTTGAACGCTCAGGTTGGCCAGGAGGAGGAGTTCAGACCGACGATTGGAAAGTTCAGCGCCCACCGGCTGACGAACGAGAACGGCCTACGACTGATAGATTTTGCCGCCTCCAAGAACATGGCCATTCGTAGCACCTATTTCCAGCACAGCCTCCCGTATCGGTACACCTGGAGATCACCTCAGCAGACAGAATCGCAAATCGACCACGTTTTGATCGATGGACGGCACTTCTCCGACATAACCGACGTCAGAACCTATCGTGGCGCCAACATTGACTCCGACCTGGTGATGGTGAAACTGCGCCCAAAACTATCCGTCATCAACAATGTACGGTACCGACGCCCGCCCCGGTACAATCTCGAGCGGCTAAAACAACCGGATGTCGCCAATGCGTACGCGCAGCATCTTGAGGCAGCGTTGCCGGATGAGGGCGAGCTCGATAGGGACCCTCTTGAGGACTGCTGGAGGACAGTCAAAGCAGCCATTAACGACGCTGCCGAAAGCGTTGTCGGATATGTGGAACGGAGCTCAAGAAACGATTGGTTCGACGAGGAGTGCCAGGAGGTTTTAGAGGAGAAGAATGCAGCGCGGGCTGCAATGCTGCAGCATGGTACGCGGCAAAACGTGGAACGATACAGACTGAAGCGGAAACAGCAAACCCGCCTATTCCGGGACAAAAAGCGCCGCCTGGAAGAGGTGGAATGCCAAGAGATGGAGTTGCTGTACCGTTCTCAAGAAACGCGGAAGTTCTATCAGAAGCTCAACACATCCCGCAAATGCTTCGTGCCGCGAGCTGAGATGTGCCGGGATAAGGATGGGAGCATCTTGACGGACGGACGCGAGGTGATCGAAAGGTGGAAGCAGCACTACGATGAACACCTGAATGGCGCAGAGAACACAGGCACAGAAGGTCAGGACAGCGAAGGCGATGGCTACGTCAGCACAGCGGATAGCGGAAATCAACCAGCTCCCACGATGGGGGAAGTTAAGGATGCCATTCAACAGCTCAAGAACAACAAAGCCGCTGGCAAGGATGGTATCGGAGCCGAACTCATCAAGATGGGCCCGGACAGGTTGGCCGCTTGTCTGCATCGGCTGATAGTCAGAATCTGGGAAACGGAACAGCTACCGGAGGAGTGGAAGCAAGGCGTTATATGCCCTATCTACAAAAAGGGCGACAAACTGGAGTGTGAAAATTATCGTGCAATCACCATCCTAAACGCCGCCTATAAAGTGCTATCCCAGATTCTCTTCCGTCGTCTATCACCTATAGCAAACGAGTTCGTGGGAAGTTATCAAGCAGGTTTCATCGACGGCCGCTCGACAACGGACCAGATCTTTTCCGTGCGGCAAATCCTCCAGAAATGCCGTGAGTACCAGGTCCCTACGCACCATTTGTTCATCGATTTCAAGGCGGCATACGATAGTATCGACCGCATTGAGCTATGGAAAATCATGGACGAGAACAGCTTTCCCGGGAAGCTCACAAGATTGATCAGAGCAACGATGGACGGTATGCAAAACTGCGTGAAGATCTCGGGCGAACACTCCAGTTCGTTCGAGTCTCGGCGGGGACTACGACAGGGCGACGGACTTTCGTGCCTGTTGTTCAATATTGCGCTTGAAGGTGTCATGCGGAGAGCCGGACTTAACAGTCGAGGCACGATTTTCACGAGATCCGGACAATTTGTTTGCTTCGCGGACGACATGGATATTATTGGGAGAAAATTTGAAACGGTGGCAGATTTGTTCACCCGCCTGAAACGCGAAGCAACAAGAGTCGGGCTAATGGTGAATGCGTCGAAAACAAAGTACATGCTGGTTGGCGGAACTGAGCGCGACAGGGCCCGCCTAGGAAGCAGTGTTACGATAGACGGGGATACCTTCGAGGTGGTGGACGAGTTCGTCTACCTTGGATCCTTGTTGACGGCTGACAACAATGTTAGTCGGGAAATACGAAGGCGCATCATCAGCGGAAGTCGTGCCTACTATGGGCTCCAGAAGAAACAGCGGTCAAGAAAGATTCACCCCCGCACCAAATGCACGATGTACAAAACGCTCATAAGACCGGTAGTCCTCTATGGGCATGAGGCGTGGACTATGCTCGAGGAGGACTTGCAAGCTCTTGGGGTTTTCGAACGCCGAGTGCTAAGGACGATCTTCGGCGGCGTGCAGGAGAACGGCGTGTGGCGGCGAAGGATGAACCACGAGCTCGCTCAACTCTACGGCGAACCCAGTATCGTGAAGGTAGCTAAAGCTGGAAGGATACGCTGGGCAGGGCATGTTGCAAGAATGCCGGACAACAACCCTGTAAAGATGGTGTTCGCCACGAATCCGGTCGGAACAAGAAGGCGTGGGGCGCAGCGAGCTAGGTGGATGGACCAGGTACACCAGGACCTGGAGAGCGTGGGTCACAGTCGAGGATGGAGAGAAGCGGCCATGAACCGAGGGAATTGGCGAAATATTGTTGGCGAGGCTTTATCAAGATAATTGATGTAAAGCCAAATAAGTAAGTAAGTAAGTAAAGTTACACAATTTCTATGAAAATGTGGTCCACCCTAATTTTCAATAACACCAAACAAAGCGCTTAACTAATGCAAACAACTTTGTAGAAGACCATTTTCGTCTAATGTTTCATTCTAAAGCTCAAAATGCATCTTTCCGCGTAAAACTGATTCCTGGACCACTGTGTAGTGTTATGAATTAGGTGATTATTTGAGATAGTCCAAGACTCCAAGAGCATCCTTAAAAATACGGTATGCGGTACTTGTATTTCCTTTAAATTTATGTTCTAAATTACTTGTTTTCTTTGTAAAGTCGATCTAAGCACGTTTTGCAGAATTTATTCTATTATCGTCAATATTAGGAATTTTGGTTTTAATCTAATTTTTAAATTCTTTTTTTTTTTTAATTTTATTAAAATTTCTTGTTGCCTTTTTCTGATAGTAGGTTACCAGTGGATAATGGATCACATAAGCAATAACAATCATAACATAATAACAAAAAGTCCTAAAAGAGCGAATTTGGCGTCAATCGAAAATATTAACCTCTACTATAAGGGAAACATATAAAACGAATAATAACACTATTTTTTGAGCCTTGAGTCACTATTGGTACGCGTGTTCTAGTATTTACGCTTGTGCTCCAGTAGTAGTCGTTCGGTAATGATGCAAGAAATTTCAAGCAGTTGATTTTTACATTTTTCGTTCGAAGCAGCAACTAAAATCTTTCGAATAAAGCACACATCATCTCTTAGACTTTTTTTTCATTTTTATACATCAATTTAAAAAAACTGCTTCCAATACTGGAACACGACGGCAACTATTGGTGCAAGGGAGCAAAATGTTTGTGCAAAGTTAATTCTAATAAGATAAAAGGCTGTAATTTGGCAAATCTACTAGACCAGAAACGATCTATCCACCAATAAATAGCGCATGTCGTTTTATCGAAAAAAAAAAAATGATAATGCCAACCCAAAAAAACAATAGCACATTTTTGTATCTTTCTTCGTCAATTCTCTTTCTAGACCATTTAGACAGTGTTGCCAAATATGCCTATTGAAAATTTGAAAACTAAAAATATATATTTCCACCAAGTAACTGTTTTTTGTTTCGATTTAATTTTTCCAATTGCAAAAAACAGCGTGATGAAACTTAAAATTACTTATTTTTCCTTTTAAATGTAAAAAATGTATTGAATTTTGCTAACGGAATCGAGCCTGGATGCAAGTTTAAAATTTTAGACACTGTTTTAGGTTTTCAAAACGATTAGTAACACAAATACAAGAGCAAAGCAATTGTTATTTTGAATCACTTTATTGCCTAATAGGTTTAGAGTGTTTGAAAAACCTAAAATTTGAATAGAAATTTGATGTTAACCTTCCCTTGGAACGTGAAATTCTTGAATGTCTGACGTAACTTATTGGAAACTCCCAAAACAATGCAAGCAATTCTGTACACCGTTAACATCTTTATCAGTAAAGATAGAATTTTGAACCCCTTCTGGTTGGAAACGATTTATGTTATATATATCTCAGTAGAGAATTTCTTGAACTGCCTATGGTATTCAATCAAAGCGCCTGCGTTTCCTATCCCATTCTAAAAACATCATCCCTCACACTAGACCAACAAATCTCGATTTTACCACCGAAAAATGCACCAGTGGGTGCTCATGCTCATCCTTTCAATCTCTCATCCCCTCAATGCTTATACCGCACCGAAAACGGTGCATTAGTGTTTGTACGAAATATTAATCAAGTTTTTGCACCCTTTCTCTCTCTTCCCCGTTGCAGATTCCGTCCCTCTGTTTTTTGGAGTGAAACCACTCGCCACCCGAAAGCAGCCACAGAGCCGCGCTTCTACAACACCGCACTCCGACGCAAATATGGATTTCCAACGAAAGTTTAAATGATCTCATACCAAAACTAAACAAACAAAGTCAACAAGCAAACTACTACCTCTCTCAGGGAAAACTGAACAAGAACCTGTTGAAAAGAACACACTATTTGAAACGTGAAGCTGAAGGCTAGAATTAAAATCGGAACGAGCGGGCGAACAATTCGCGTACTCCAATGAATTGAATGTCGACAGCAACTGTCGCGATCCAGCCGATTGACAAACTGAGTCGATATCCGACGGTCGGGTCGTTGTCGGCACCGTGGACACCCGCCACCATGAACGACACGCAGCAAATGCACGCCACGGACAGCAGCCAACAGAGCAGCAATAACGCCAGCAGCATACACAACAACAACAATACCATCAACAGCAACAGTGGCAAGAATCGGGGAAGCAGCAACAGCGATGCCAAAATGGAGCACCACTTTCAGCTATTGCAGAGGGAACGTGAACTCCAGCAGCAACAACAACGGGAACGAGACCAGCAACAACAGCAGCGAGAAGTGCAACAGCAGCAGCATCAACAGCAACAGCAACAGTCTTCGTCGTCAGCGTCGGCGACAATGTCGCAAAGCCAGTCTCACCACCAGCAGCGAGAGCGGGAACGGGAGCGCGAGAGGGAACGCGAGCGGGACCTGCATCAACAGCACCCGCATCGGCCGTTTTCGCCGACACCGTCCGAGCAGCAGCAGTACGCCCTCAAGTGGAACGACTTCCAGTCGTCGATACTGTCGTCCTTCCGGCATCTGCGGGACGAGGAGGACTTTGTCGATGTGACGATTGCCTGCGAGCAGCGGTCCTTTACCGCGCACAAGGTGAGTTGGGTTTGGGAGGCGATAAGCACGCGGAGTCCTAAATTTGTACAAACCTTTTGAAAAAACCTGGAGAAATCGCTCTTAGAAAAAACTCGAAATATTTCCTGAAAAAAAGCAAATATACTATAGTAATTCTTAGAGTAATTTTTAGAAAAATCTTTTAAAAAAAATAGATGGATATCAAATGGATCTTTTCGTAACAAAACAGTTAGTTTTGAACTTTCTCTGGCTACGCCCATGGTGAAAAATATTAGACTGAAGAAGCTACAATGATTGACGGAAATCCAACAAACACCCTTATGGATTGAGCTAATTTGAATCCTACGGAAGATTCAACAATTTTGAAATCCAACAACAATTTTCTACTCGATAATCCAATTAACTAACTTTTACCATCCACTCCACACCTCTGTTATCTCACTTTCTATCCCCCACAGGTCGTCCTGAGTGCGTGTAGTCCCTACTTTCGCAAGCTGCTGAAGGCGAATCCCTGCGAGCATCCGATTGTCATCCTGCGTGACGTGCGCTCCGAGGACATCGAAAGTCTGCTGAGGTAATGACCGACTGCTCGCTCGGTTGCTCGTTTATCACTCTGGAAAACTAAACTAATTAATCCATTTCCATCCCTTGCTCTACCCCCACCCCCTCGGATTTTGGCGCCCAATCCTTCAAAACACATCAACAAACAACCGCCCAGATTTATGTACAACGGCGAGGTGCACATCGGACAGGATCAATTAAGCGATTTCCTCAAAACGGCACAATTGCTCCAAGTGCGGGGGTTGGCAGATGTGACGAACCCGGGCCGAACGTCCACCGGTGGCAACGTTGGCGGTATCGGCGCCTCGGCAGCGCTAAACTCCTCCTCGTTATCGGCACCTGCTGTTCAGGAGCTGAAAGCATCGCCCGTAATAAAATTCGAATTAAACCCGGCTCGGCTCACGATAATTAATCCCCCTTTCCCTCCCTCTCTTTCGCACTTTTTTCTCACTCCGGTACGCAGACTTCGTCGTCATTACCATGGGAACCGCCGGAGGATGGTGCCGGAGTGCCCCCTCCCCAGAAGCGTACCAAAAGCTCCGAACTGTACCGCAAGCAGCACGGCCTCAGCCCGGACGACCCGATCCCTCTCGAGCACTTCCCCATCGGACAGCACCCGTTGACCCGCGAACGTTCCAAGGACAAGAGCAAGGACCTCCGGAGTAACGCCAGCATCGCCGGCAGTGACTTCGAGGTGCGCGACCGGGACCGCAGTCTGGAGTCGCACCGCGAGTCGCTCCTCTCACAGGTACTGGAGGGCGGACCTACCCTGTCTGTGCCATCGGTAGGTTGCCGCTGTTTTTCTAGGGGGGGTACGGGAGACCGCCAAAGACATTATTTGATTGAACGTGGGTTGAGTTTGAAGACCTTTAGGCTTCTGGCTTCCTGCTCAGCAGGCTTCTGGAAGATGCTCAGCAGGCTTCTGGGAAGCTATTCTGCAGGCTTCTGGGAAGCTATTCTGCAGGCTTCTGGGAAGCTGCTCTGCAGGCTTCTGGGAAGCTGCTCAGCAGGCTTCTGGGAAGCTGCTCTGCAGGCTTCTGGGAAGCTGCTCTGCAGGCTTCTGGGAAGCTGCTCTGCAGGCTTCTGGGAAGCTGCTCTGCAGGCTTCTGGGAAGCTGCTCTGCAGGCTTCTGGGAAGCTGCTCTGCAGGCTTCTGGGAAGCTGCTCTGCAGGCTTCTGGGAAGCTGCTCTGCAGGCTTCTGGGAAGCTGCTCTGCAGGCTTTTGGGAAGCTGCTCTGCAGGCTTCTGGAAGCTGCTCTGCAGGCCTTTGGGAAGCTGCTCAACAGGCTTCTGGGAAGCTGCTCTGTAGGCTTTTGGGAAGCTGCTCTGCAGGCTTCTGGGAAGCTGCTCTGCAGGCTTCTGGTAAGCTGCTTTGCAGGCTTCTGGTAAGCTGCTCTGCAGGCTTCTGGGAAGCTGCTCAGCAGGCTTCTGGGAAGCTGCTCAGCAGGCTTCTGGGAAGCTGCTCAGCAGGCTTCTGGGAAGCTGCTCAGCAGGCTTCTGGGAAGCTGCTCAGCAGGCTTCTGGGAAGCTGCTCTGCAGGCTTCTGGGAAGCTGCTCTGCAGGCTTCTGGGAAGCTGCTCTGCAGGCTTCTGGGAAGCTGCTCTGCAGGCTTCTGGGAAGCTGCTCTGCAGGCTTCTGGGAAGCTGCTCTGCAGGCTTCTGGGAAGCTGCTCTGCAGGCTTCTGGGAAGCTGCTCTGCAGGCTTTTGGGAAGCTGCTCTGCAGGCTTCTGGAAGCTGCTCTGCAGGCCTTTGGGAAGCTGCTCAACAGGCTTCTGGGAAGCTGCTCTGTAGGCTTTTGGGAAGCTGCTCTGCAGGCTTCTGGGAAGCTGCTCTGCAGGCTTCTGGGAAGCTGCTCTGCAGGCTTCTGGGAAGCTGCTCTGCAGGCTTCTGGGAAGCTGCTCTGCAGGCTTCTGGGAAGCTGCTCTGCAGGCTTCTGGGAAGCTGCTCTGCAGGCTTTTGGGAAGCTGCTCTGCAGGCTTCTGGAAGCTGCTCTGCAGGCCTTTGGGAAGCTGCTCAACAGGCTTCTGGGAAGCTGCTCTGTAGGCTTTTGGGAAGCTGCTCTGCAGGCTTCTGGGAAGCTGCTCTGCAGGCTTCTGGGAAGCTGCTCAGCAGGCTTCTGGGAAGCTGCTCAGCAGGCTTCTGGGAAGCTGCTCAGCAGGCTTCTGGGAAGCTGCTCAGCAGGCTTCTGGGAAGCTGCTCAGCAGGCTTCTGGGAAGCTGCTCAGCAGGCTTCTGGGAAGCTGCTCAGCAGGCTTCTGGGAAGCTGCTCAGCAGGCTTCTGGGAAGCTGCTCAGCAGGCTTCTGGGAAGCTGCTCAGCAGGCTTCTGGGAAGCTGCTCAGCAGGCTTCTGGGAAGCTGCTCAGCAGGCTTCTGGGAGGCTGCTCAGCAGGCTTCTGGGAAGCTGCTCAGCAGGCTTACGGGAAACTGGTACAAGCGTTAAACCAAGAGATTTGAGTCGAAGTCCTTTCTGAACTATGAACAGGTCTCAGCGATAACCCTGTCATACCCCTATAAAAACTCACCGGAAGAACCTCCGTCTAACCCCCCAACCAATCCCGTCCCGCACGCAGAAACACCCCGACCTGCAGTCACTTCAGAATGCCATCAGCGGTGAGGACTCGAACAGCAGCGACACGGCTGCCTCCGATCACGGCGATGACATCGAGGGCATCAACGGCAACGTCGAACACACCCGCCCGTCGTTCCCATTCCTCGGCCTGCAGGGCATCCCCGGTCTGATACCCGGCCCGTCCGGTATGCATGGGGACAACTTCGGTAAGTCAGCCAACCCTGCTAAATAGAAGAAAAAAAATCCCTTCTCTCGATTGCTACTTTGATTTTGGCTCGTTGTATTATAGTATTCTCAAAAGTCCTACTAGTTTCTTACTAATAACCCTACTTTGGTTTCTGGGGAGTCTCGTGCGCCGAGACTCCCTGTTTCAGTAGGTTTGATTTGAGTTTTCCTATTAGTCTATTATGATTTGGCCCTCAAAACTAATACTTGAAAAATCAGAGTTTGTTCTACATACGGTTTGTGATTGAAAATTAGAGATTGAGACAAACGTTAGAGGCAATTATTTCAGGCAAACGGTAGAATAGTTAGAAGTTATTTGAAGTCTTCGTGTGGTAGGAGTGCTAAAACAACGTGATTTGAATAACCATCCGGATCGAGAAGTTTGATGACAGTGTGTGGTTTAAAATTTGACTTATGATAATCGTCGAAAAATGATATATCACATAGAAAAAAGTTCTGAACTATGCTAAATTTAACTTAATATTGATGGAATGATTTAATATACTCGTTAAATGTTTAATTTTTGGAATATTACGTATTTCTATAAGTTTCATTGGATATAAACGAAATACTTAGCTGTACTAAAATCATTACATTATCTCCAAATACTCATCTGTTCTGCCCCTTGATTGAATGCAACACTTGCAAAACATTATAAGCCATTTTATGAGACGTTTCGAATCATATGGTTTCCGTTTGTTTACCAGCTTTGAAAGTTTCTGGCGGGTCGATTTATTTACGTTTCTTCTAGCGTTATATTTGGAAGGAGCTGACGCTGGTGGCAATGCAACAAAGTTTTTAATTTACGCATGTAAAATTGAAATCAGCAAGCAAGGAAGGTATTTTTCATCTACAGGTAACATAATACATGTACACCGGGTAGAAACAGGTGCTGAAAGAGACGGGGATGTCATCGCCAAAAAAATGTGACCAGCGCCATTCAGATGTCATGCTAGTTTTTTGAACAACAACAATGAGCGGCCCGCCAGAAAACGTCATTCGAACGTCTCGTAAAATGGCTTATTATTTTCATAACATGTCACGTTGTGATTCTGACAGTTGAATAGGAGTTAATCATAGAAAACAAATGTTTGTTCTAAAAAGTACTAAATTCAACTTAATGCAATATTGTTCACAAAATTCACATGGAGTTCGGTAAATACAGCGGGGATTCGCTGGTTGGAACACGACTGCCTTCCATCTAGCGAATCCGACCCGTTAGTTGGAACGATTGACAGCTGGTTAAAATGCTCCACACTAACGCATCTGCAGAGCAAATCGTCACGAAACGAAACGCACGCATTTGCTCTATATATGGAGACTTCAATGCGACAATACTCAGACATCAAAGTCAGTTTGACATTTTCTGTTGAGATTTGAGTGCTTTTTAGTTGGAATATTTTCCAACCAGCGAACATCCAACCATCGAGTCATTCCTTGTAGCGGACCCCCAACGGGTGAATCCCCACTGTATATTTTCCGGTGTTTATATTTTGTCGCCTAAAACGGTGTTGTATCTCTGAATTTTCCTGGCTCTGCGTGTGTACTAAAATCATTATTTCAAAATACTTATCAGTGAAAGTATTGTTCCAAATTGAGAACGGAAACCTGATAAAAGTGACATGTTTGTACTAAACATATTATTTTCATCTACATTTAGTACAACACTTTAAAATATAAACCATCAGAGATAAAAACACTTCAAAAAATTTCAATTTTGATTCGCTGTTTGTTCACCAAATGCTTGATAAGAATGTTGTGGCGCTCTTGTCTCGCCCAAGAATGAAAGGAATCTTTATGGATTTAGGTCCATCGATGATCATGATGATAATGATGATGTGCGTATCTCCCATTCAGCATCCTTCTGCTCGGTTCCTTTCTTGAATGGAAACCGGACAGAATGGATCCCTGGGCCGCCAAGATGGACGAACGAAGATGGCATTGTTGATGATGCCTGGTCTTTTCTTCTCGCTCGCCGCACTATCAATGGTTGGAGGCTTTCAAAAGCGAGGCAACTGGACCAGAATTGGAAATCGGTTTGATTTGAGTCCTCGTCCCCTCTTTCAACCGCCTTTCCCTTGACCTGGCAGATTTTTTTTCGCTGGCTTCCTACAATAGCAAACCCCCCTTTGCGGGCTGGGAACAGGACGAAGCCCGAGGAAACTTGAGAGGAAAATACCCTGCAAAAGAAAAAGGAAAGGAGTGTTATATAAACAACATACATTTAATTTTATGTGCGGATTTTTTTACGCCCGTCCGGGGTTTGCTTTCTCGTTAAAATGCGTACCATCGGCCATCGGCCAACTCCATCAGCAGTTGCCGCCACCGAGAAAAAAGGATCTAAAGTCAACCGTACCGAGTCCGAGCTACTGGAGGAAGGAAGCAGATGGGGGGTTAAATCGGAAAGGATTTGGACGTGTATGAACGCCTATCGTAGAAAGATTGCCTAGCCCGGCTCGATGGGACGAGAGACAGACAGAGAATGTTCTTCCTTTTCCGGCTTTATCTACATTTTCATTTCAGGACCAAGATTGAAAGTTTTCGCTTCTTATCGCTGGTTTCATGAAAGGAAATTTTCCAGTATTGAATATTACAGTGTAGCTCTTGTTTGAGAAGTCTTCTTTCCTAAGCGTGGACGGAAGTAAATCTGGACACGAAAGCTTTGAAGTTGTACTAAAATTTAGAACACATTGAATTACAATCATTTGAAATTTGCTAGGTTATGTTGTACTAAAACATTAGAGGTTAGAACTCATTGTGTCCAACAATTTAACAATTCTTACAGTTTTTGGTATCAAAGTTTGATTAAAAATAGTACAAATTATGATGGTCCATCGAAATTTCTAAAAGTTCAAACTTTCCGCGAATCAGGCTCCGGTTCAGGTTATGATGTTTGCTTTCCCAAAATCCGAGCAAAACTTCCTTCCTAAAGATATTGCCGTCATCGTCGTCGTTGGTTGTCCATTTTTGTTGGGACCGGCCAAACAATATGCTGCCGGGTTCGTTCGTGATGCGATCCGGCGGGTACCACTACGGGCCATTACCAGTGACTTTTTTGCGATAAAAATTTTACGGAATGCCTATCCGCATTATCCCAATACGGTGCACCATCAGTCGGGCCAGTGGTGGCAGTTGCCGTTCATGCGAGAAAGATTGAATCGACGACGAAAGGTTTGATGAGATTTTTCTCTTCCTTCTAGTTTGCTGGATCGGGGAGATTGGATCTGGACAGTCGGATGGGATATGGTTCAAGGGCAATGAGGTTTCCAGAGGGGAACGTGTGATGGATTGTGGGTAGCACAAAAACAGAAACGAGTAACAGATGTCCAATATTTTAAAAAATCGATATGGATTTGTTGCACAAACTGTGTGAAAAAAGTTTTGTATTCCGTATTTATTTCATTTCTTACTGTAAACGTCTATCGGATGCCACCGTTGAAGCGTTTTCAAAAAAATCAGACATCAACTTGTGCCGCCCGCCAGCACAAATAGTACTAAATTTGACGGAGAACACCACGCCGGTGCTTTCCACTAAACATTTGTAACTCCATCGCTCAATCAGAATAAAACTCTTCCACAGATAACATGTTTGCAAGTTTTTCGGTGGTCAACTTGTACCGCCCGCCAGCCCAAATAGTGCGAAATTCGACAGAGCACGCTGCGCTAGTGCATGGCGACGACCATTTCCGACTCCATCAGTCAATCAAAATCTTACGCAGTTTTGTGCATCGTTTCAATGACCAAACTGCACAAATTCTAACCCCCAAATCTATGGATCGTCTTCGTCTTCCAAAAAACCGCAATCGCACTGGCAAGAGGTCATACTTGGCCGATGTTCTCCACCCATCACGGCCCGGCAATCCAAATGAAAAGGAATTCGCCCGCTCGTAACAAGCGGGAAAAATGAGGCATCGATGGCGAGTCCTGTTTTCCCTACTCAAACCGCGGAGACGACGAGAGTGCGGTGGCGATGATTTTCTTTTAAAACCCCACTGTAGCGACCAGTCACCTTCTCTCCAGCAGTCAGTCAGACAGTGAGTCAGTAGTTCACGGTGCTCCTCAGATCGTTATCATCAGTAAAAATAAACCTCCATCATCAAATCAGTGCTCAACTGTCGATTTCTGTGACTAAGCTCTGAAATTTAACAACAAATCGTATCGCCCGATTTGAAGTTACGCCCTTCTGACGGTATTAGTACTCAAATTCAAAGGAAATCAGATATATTTAAACAGTTCTTTATTAACAATGATTATCAAAAGAAATGTAACATCAAAATGGAGTTCGAAGTTGATTTGTTTGATATTTTTTTACTTCTGAGTGAGGTTTTAAATAACAAGCACGAAAAAAAATTGGGTTACGCCCTTTGATGCATCTTAAATAGTTCTTCTTCTTCTTTCTGGCGTTACGTCCCCACTGGGACAGAGCCTGCTTCTCAGCTTAGTGTTCTTATGAGCACTTCCACAGAGCTAACTATGCCAATGACCATTTTTGCATGCGTATATCGTGTGGCAGGTACGATGATACTTTATGCCCTGGGAAGTCGAGAAAATTTCCAACCCGAAAAGATCCTCGACCGGTGGGATTCGAACCCACGACCCTCAGCTTGGTCTTGCTGAATAGCTGCGCGTTTACCGCTACGGCTATTTGGGCCCCCATCTTAAATAGTTAATAATGTTAAATTTTGTCAATGGCAAAATTCAATGAAAAAGTGCAAAAAAAATTCACAGACAATTTATTTTTCATAGGCTCATGAGGCATGACGGAGCCAATTTAGATACTTTTTTTTTTGATAACCGCGTTAAACGAATATGTTTTAATATCTCTTATTTCTTTTGATTTTATGAACTTATACCATCAAAATGGTTTAGATTTGATGAAAATTTAAGTCTGATAATACAAGTCCGGGGAGCACCTTCCAATCGACAAGCCCGCAGCCCTGGGGCCGGAGAGAAACGGTTGCCGACGAAATGGGAAGTGATGTTTATTTTTCTTTCCACTTTGTTACGCGGTTACCACCACCGCATAGCATAGAACAGTGAGAGTTTTTCCTTCCTCGAATGAATGAATGAACGGAAAAAAAAGCGATGACGACCTTTCCCTTCAAGGAGAGGGGGACTTGGGGTGGGGCGGCGATGTGCCAGCAGAATTAAGTTATTTCTCGTCTTACTTAGGCTTGGCCGTTTTTTACGAGTGCCAAATTAAGTTCAACGCCTAATGAGGGATTATATGCGGGGTATTTCTTGGTTTGAAGGAAGCACTTGGTATATTTTTTTTGTTTCAGACCGTGGCGACGACGTTCTGGCTTACCACAATTGCAGGGCGGGTTTTAGAAGTCCGGCTATTTGTGGTCTTTCCTTATCGGTAATGTGGGGGTAATTTTCGTGGTGGAATTGCTGCAAGTACGATACAGTTTTTGAAGCATTGTTCGGTGTCTATGAAGTGGATTATTCTATCAGAGTAGACACGAAGCCTAATTTCTCCGTTTGATTAATCCTTCTAGCGATTTCAAGGCATCATTTCCCAGAAAAGGCCTTCTTCGTGGCCGAAACTGGAACAGACCAAAGAAAAACAAAGATTTCTCCGAATTAGGCAGAGCTTTGTATCATCATTGGGAAGAGTGTCACTTTGGCACGAAAACATTCTCGGGATTTGCAGTATGTACCTACGTACATCGCATGTCAAGGAAAATAAGGCTCATTCTACTTCGTTTTCTATTTCTTATTTTTCGGTCATGAACAGGGCGGGTTCAGGGATGACATGAATTCCATTTTGTTTCATTTTTTTTTTTGATTGAAATCCTCCAAATTCTAGGGAAATCCTCCAAGGCTTTCTAAGGAAATCCTCCAAGGATTTCGAAAGAAATCCTCCAAGGATTTCGAAAGAAATCGTCCAAGGATTTCTAAAGAAATCCTCCAAGGATTTCGAAGGAATTCCTCCAAGAATTTCGAAGAAAATCCTCCAAGGATTTCGAACAAAATCTTCCAAGGATTTCGAATAGAATCCTCCAAGGATTTCGAAAGAAATCCTCCATGGATTTCGAAAGAAAGCCTCCAAGGATTTCGAAGGAAATCCTCCTAGGATTTCGAAGGAAATCCTCCTAGGATTTCGAAGGAAATCCTCCTAGGATTTCGAAGGAAATCCTCCTAGGATTTCGAAGGAAATCCTCCTAGGATTTCGAAGGAAATCCTCCTAGGATTTCGAAGGAAATCCTCCTAGGATTTAGTAGAAGGAAATCCTCCAAAGATTTTGACGGAAATCCAACAAGGATTTCGAAGAAATTCCTTCAAGGATTTCGAACGAAATCTTCCAAGTATTTCGAAGGAAATCCTTCAAGGATTCAGAAGGAAATTCACCAAGAATTTCGAAGGAAATTGACCCCTGATTTTGAAGGATATCCTCCAAGAATTTCGATGGAAATTCTTCTAGAATTTCGAAGAAAATCCACCAAGGATTTTAGAGGAAACCGTTCATGGATTTTATAGGAAACCCTAACGAATTTCGAAGGAAATCTTCCAAGGGTTTTGAAGAAAATTCTTCTAAAATATCGAAGGAAATTCTTCTACAATTTCGAAGAAAATTCTTTTAGAATTTTGAAGGAATTTCTTCTACAATTACGAAGGAAATTCTTTAGAATTTCGAAGAAAATCCTTCTAGGATTTCGGAAAAAAAACCTCCTAGGATTTCGGAGGAAATCCTCCAAGAATTTCGAATGAAGTCCTCCAAGAATAACGAAGAAAATCCCCCAAGGAATTCGAAGAAAATCCACCAAGAATGTTGAAGGAAATCCTCCAAGAATTTCGGAGAAAATCCTCCAAGGATTTCGAACTAAATCCTTCCAAGCATTTCGAAGGAAATCCTTCCCAGAATTTCGAATGAAATCCGTCCAAGGATTTAAAAACAAATCATTCCAAGGATCTCAAAGGTAATTCTTCCAGGATTTCGGTAGAAATTCTCCAAAATGAAAATATCCCTATTCCGGCCCTGACTTGACCTTCTTCGCCTACTTTCCATCCCTGAAGCAGCACACCCAATAAAGTGAATTGCTTGATATGTGATATTTACCCTGCTCAGCCGCCCTTCCCACACCCAAATCACACCTACGACAGCCGGGAATGTCCGCAACGAAAAGAAAAACACCTCCTCGTATCTGGGTGAAAAGGGGTTAGAGAGAATACATTTCCTGTTTTAAAAGTCCCCCGTATACGGAACGTGCCAGATAGCCTGCGGGGCTTTCGGCCTGGCCCGTCGTTTATAGCCGCTTATCTGCCGTCTTGAATCACCCACCCCCACGTCCAAAGGACAAAATGCAAAAGTTCGATTTATCTGTATTTACGGTGACCACCACCCTCCTAGCAGTCAGTGGTACCTTCAGGCCAAGCGAGGGTGTGAAAGAAAATCCCTTTCTTCTTGGCACCAACACTCACACACACCGAAGAAGTACGTAATATCTCGTACTGTTAGAGAGTGTCCGAATCCGCGCGTATATGTATGCGATATGATAGAGGATAGAGTTGAAGCAATTGCCTAACCCCATCCTGGCGTCGTCGTCGTTATCCTCCGGCGATTGCAAGGAATCCGGCGAGGAAAGAAAAAAGATAAACCAAAAAGGAGATAAAGTACATATCGTCGTCGTCGTCGTCGGCTTTGAGTATGAGGGGGCAAGGCCGATGACCAACACCAATAAATATCGCACTACGACATTAAACATCGAAATTTTTCCTGGCCACGGTGAGGTAATCCAGCCGAAAGGAAGAAAGTACCTAATGTAGCGTACCTGCTGGACAGACAACTGGTATTATCGGGCATTTGGACATGCTTTCTGTTTTTTTTTTTTTTTTGGTAGACAGTACAATTGTGAAAAAAATTTGGCAGGATAATAGGGGAAAATGGAGCAAAATATAAAGCTATGATTTCTTAGAATGATCACTCTGAAAAATTTTTAATGCTGTGAGTTCTAAGAAAATTTTCAAACAATTTCCAAGGATTCCTCCATAGGATTTGAAGGGAATCCTCCAAAAATTTAAAGAAAATCCTCCTAGGATTCCGAAGGAAATCCTCCAAATATTTCGAAGGGAATTCTCTAAGGATTTTGAATAAAATCCTCCAAGGATTTCGATAGAAATCCTCCAAGAATTTCGATAGAAATCCTCCAAGGATTTCGATAGAAATCCTCCAAGGGTTTCGAATAAAATCCTCCAAGAATTCCGAATAAAATCCTCCAAGGATTTCGAATAGAATCCTCCAAGGATTTCAAAGAAAATTCGTCAAGGATTTTGGAAGAAATCCTCCAAAGGATTTGAAGAAAACCCTCCAAAAATTTCAAAGGAAATTCTCCTAGAATTTCGAAGAAAATCCTCCAAGGATTACGAAGAAAATCCTCCCAGGATTTCGAAGGAAATCCTTCAAGGATTTCAATGGAAATCCTCCAAGAATTTCGAAGGAAACCCTCCAAGGATTTCGAAGGAAATCCTCCATGGATTTCGAAGGATATCCTCCATGGATTTCGAAGGAAATCCTCCAAGGATTTTGAAGGAAATCCTCCAAGGATTTCGAAGGAAATCCTCCAAGGATTTCGAAGGAAATCCTCCAAAGATTTCAAAGGAAATCCACCAAGAATTTTAAAGGAAATCCTTTAAAAATTACAAAAGAAATCCTACAAGGATTTCAAAGGAAATCCTTCAAGCATTTGAAAAGAAATCTTTCAAGGATTTCAAAAGAAATCCTTCAAGAATTTTGTAGGATTCAAGGATTTGGAAGGAAATCCTTCAAGAATTTTGAATGATTCAAGGATTTTGAAGGAAATCCTCCAAGGATCTCGAAAAAAAAACTCAAAGAATTTAGAAAAACAAAATATACCAAGAATTTTGTTCGAATGTTGTTCAAATGAACTAAATTTATCGGAAAACTAGAGGGGTGTCATCCTCCGTTCATCACTGTACTTTTCCGGGTATTCCTGGTTGGTGACTATCGCGCCAATTTAATCGCCTTCGGTATGAAACCGACCGCCGCGAATCCCCGCACTGCATCTAATTAGACACAGTCTCTCTGTCACCCCCCTATTTCGGCACCGCACATCATCATCAGCTGTGTGGCTCTCGTTGTAATTGCAGTGATTTTTTGTTCTTTCTATAATGTTTGAATTTTGATATAGATTGCGCCACTTTCATCACCCGGGGCCGGTGAAATGACATCCGGCGGGGTCTGATGGTTGGAAGCCGTTAGAATTTTCCTGAAAATTTTATCGAGGTGACAATAATTTTGAATCACCGTTTCCATTAGTGTCAATTATTGATACCGATGACGCAATGTGTTTCATCCCTCCTCTTGGGGAAACTAGTAACCGTGATATGAGAGGGCGGATGAGGGTCCACGAGGCGCAATGTCAATATTGTGTGTCATTACAGAGTGGGTGGTTGGGTGAGAGTGTGTGAGTATGTTATTTCGCAATGTTGTTTCTATGCCATTAGCGTAATTATTATTACGCGTAACAAGGCACGATGAAATTTTAGTTTTGAGGAGGAATCGTGGAGGTGGTGGGCTGCAGCAGGTGGCGACCGTAATGTTAGTCCTAAATTAGGTGTCAGCCTCCGTGATATGAGCGGGCCTGTGTAAACGGGAGCGAGAAAAAAATGCGTGACATTTTACACAGGACCGAATGAACGCAATTTTCTAATCAAAATAATAATTTTAATTATGTAAATGCCGTCATGTAGGATCGTGGTACAAGTATGGGTATCACATCAGGAATGGCTTCATTTCCTGGTGTTGGCGGTAAAAGGGGAAAAGGGGATACATCGTGGCATTATTATATTACTTTGACTGAAAAAGTGTTTGCACTTGTTGGGATTTTTAGTATGATGTCATTCGTTCAACTGCTGAGATTCGTTTAAATCCCCCTGAGGAATTTAATAAATCCCCCTAGCAGGAGTCGAATACCCCCTAAGGGTGATTCAAATGAATCCTCCAAGGGTGATTCGAATGAATCCTCCAAAGATGGTTCAAATGAATCCTCGAAGATCACCCTTGGGGGATTCATTCGAATCACCCTTGGGGGATTCATTCGAATCACCCTTGGGGGATTCATTCGAATCACCCTTGGGGGATTCATTCGAATCACCCTTGGGGGATTCATTCGAATCACCCTTGGGGGATTCATTCGAATCACTCTTGGGGGATTCATTCGAATCACCCTTGGGGGATTCATTCGAATCACCCTTGGGGGATTCATTCGAATCACCCTTGGGGGATTCATTCGAATCACCCTTGGGGGATTCATTCGAATCACCCTTGGGGGATTCATTCGAATCACCCTTGGGGGATTCATTCGAATCACCCTTGGGGGATTCATTCGAATCACCCTTGGGGGATTCATTCGAATCACCCTTGGGGGATTCATTCGAATCACCCTTGGGGGATTCATTCGAATCACCCTTGGGGGATTCATTCGAATCTGAGACGAGACTCGCGAAGACGGTCTTCTTTTTCTGTGATTGCTGAGTTTTTTTCTTATTCCACTTTGTGCGTACCAATTATGCGCATGCGCATACCAATTATGCGCATGCTGTTCAAATCCTCACATGAACCTCTCAGCAAAAAATGATTAAGTTTCCATCACATCGAATCATAAATAGCCATTTGAGTGAAATTTCATGCCAGCAAACGTAGCAGACATTAGAAATAATTAATCTTCTGCTTAGATTTATCAGCAACTTTGGAAAAAACTGCTCCGCCGACTGAGGTTTTTAATAACAGTTTACTTTGAACACAATACTTTTCACTTTTTCAGCCATAAAAACGGTGGGCTGCATTTGACGTTTCGTGAGAGGGGAATCTGGGCTGCATATGACGTTGATATTTTTCCTCTTCGCGAGTCTCTCTCAGATTCGAATCACCCTTGGGGGATTCATTTCAATTACCCTTGGGGGTTCAATTCGATTGAATCCTTTTTGCGAGATTCAATTCCACTAAACACAAAATTGAGAACTACTGGAAATTTCAACGTACTCTCGATTCAACCCGTATTCCGCCATTCAGGACTTCAATTTACATTCTATTCCTCGCGAACGCAGTGCGCGCACACAACATGTCATACGTCGTTATTAGTGCTATTATTAAAACACACATTTTAATAACGCTTGCTTCTATTTAATTCCCGACGTCAAGCCAGGGCGCGCGCGTGTTCACCGCCCTGACGTTCAATGTGTTCAATGTAATGATGAGGGTAAGTTTTGTGACGTTCTGTGGTGGGTGGCTGGATGTAAGCGAGGACGTGGCAATTATGTTGCGCCATGATTTGTTCCATTCCAAAACAACATTGTTCGCCTGGGCAGATTTTGCATTTTGTGATATTTGATAGGTTGTGTCCTGCCAAATCTGCGACAAGAGAATGCTAATTAAGCGATATGGTAAAAAATCTTGCATTCTAATTAACTTTAAATTGTTGTAAATTATTTCAATCCATGGAACAACTCGTGTCAGAACTCTACGATGCATAATTCAAATCAAAATGGTTACTCAAGTAACATTGCTTCATTAAGCAACCGGGTGGTCAAACTCTTGATTCCAAAGAAGGGTGTCCGACCAATTCAGTGGAAAAGTTCCTCCGAGGACACCTTCAAATTCCCTCGGAAGAAAACGGCGCCACATAAGTTGCCAAAGCAGCATCTTGAGAAGGGAAATGGTGCGGATGTATGTGACCCTTTCTGCCTGCCAGAAATCAATGGAAAAGAAATTGATTTTGTATGCAAAATTTTTGCTACCCCACGACGAAATCCGTATCTTTCAGTAAATGGAGCAAATAAATTCTCGGACGATGGCGAAGACGACGGCAGCTGTGTACATACATCTGTGTTCATGTACATACAGCAAAATTTACTTTAGCTGTCTATCTTCATCTATCCGGGACGGTCAGGTGCGATGGGGTTATGCGTCATTGGGGAGTTATTCTATTGTCGATTCTTAAGATTTCTTTTTCTTGTTGGTAAACTATATGTTGCTAAAAGTTTCGTTAGGAATTCGTTAGAATTTAGCACTGCGGGATTCGATTGAATATCCCTTACTATATTCATATTGATTCACCCTAACGAGATTTGTTCGGATATTTCTCACGAGACTCATCTGAATATCCCTGCAGGATTCTTTTGAATCTCCCCGGGATTTACCCCTGTGAAATTCTATTGACTCTCCCTGAGTGATTCGTTTGAATATCCCTGAAGGATTTGTTCGAATGCTCCTGAAGAATTCGTTTGAATCCCCCTGAGGAATTTGTTTGAATATCTCTGAAGGTTGTGTTTGAATGCTCCTGAAGGATTCGTTTGAATGCCCTTGAGGGATTCGTTTGATTCCCCCTGAGGGATTCGTTTGAATTCCCTCTGAGGGATTCGTTTGAATTCCCTCTGAGGGATTCGTTTGAATTCCCTCTTAGGGATTCTTTTGAATCCTCCTGAGGGGTTTTTTCTGAAACCCCCTGAGGGATTTTTTTTCAAATTCCCCTGAGGGATCGTTCCAATCTCCCTGAGAGATTCCTTAGAACCGCCCTAGGGGATTCCTTCAAATCCCCCTGAGGGATTCGTTTGTTTCCTTCTGAGGTTTCCTTCGAATCCCCCTGAGAGAATCGTTTGAATCCCCCTAACGGATTCCTTAGAATACCCTTGATGGATTCTTTCACATTCCCCTGAGGGATTCCTTTGAATCCCCCTGAAGGATTTATTCCAATCCCCCTGAGGGATTCCTTCGAATCCCCCTGAGAGAATCCTTAGAATCCCCCTAGGGGATTCCTTAGAATTCCCCTTGGGGATTCCTTCGAATCCCCCCTGAGGGATTCCTTCGAATCCCCCTGAGGGATAGATTTGTATGAATCCCACTGAGAGATTCATTAGAATCCCCCTTGGGGATTCCTTCGAATGGCCCGGGGGGATTCGTATGATTTCTCCTGAGGGTTTCCTTCGTATCCCCCTGAGGGATCCCTTCGCATCCCCCTGAGAGATTCCTTCGAATCCCCTTGAGGGATTCCTTCAAATCCTCCTGAGGGATTCCTTTGAATCCCCCTGAAGGATTCATTCCAATTCCCCTGAGTGTTTCCCTCGAATCGCCCTAAAAGAATTTTTTTGAATCAATCTGAGGGATTCGTTTGAATCCTGAGAGATTCGTTTGAATTTCCTTGAGGGATCCGTTTGAATCCCCCTGATGAATGGATTCGTCTGAATCCCCCTGAAGGGTATGTCTTTATCTCCCTTGCGGGATGCGTTTGAATCCTCTTCACAGGATTCTTTGGAATAACTTGAAGACCAATCTCAAAAGGGGATTCCAATACGAAACTCAAAACTGGATTCGAAGACCGAAAACAGGATTCTATGAAGAAGATTCAAAAATGAATACTAACAGACAACTCAAAGACAAACCGCAAAAATTGGTTCGAAAACGAGTCCCAAAAGGGGATTAGAAAATGAATTTCAAAGAAAGATTGAAGACCATTTAGTCTCAAAAGAGCCATAAAGTGATTCTCTAGAAGACGAATGAAAATGGGATTCGAAATCTAAAATTCGATGTGAGGCTTCGTTTTACTATAACTATTTTACAATTAAAACTTTTTCGGACTGGCTAATCTATCACGAATCTAGAACGCCCACATTTTTCATATTATATCTATTTAATTTGGCATCAGCACAAAACTAACTTCCAATCGGTCGGATTTTCCTTCAGCTTCGTCCAACCCGCCCGCTAGTGCTATTATAATACCATTACAATTATTTAGCATTAAGGACAGACGGTTCCCGAGCACACCCTTTCCATCATGGCCCTTCCCGTTGTTACGAGCGACGATGGCGACGAAGACTAGCGATGTAATTCAATCACATAACAACAATCGTAGTCGAACGCACATTCGCTTTCACCCCCCTCGACCCCCCTTACAAGCACTTCTTGGCGCTCAGCTCCCTAAACTACAACGACAATCAGCAACAACGAATATGTATTTATGAAACGCAATGTTCTCCTTCGGGACGGGGGAGACCGACGGCGCTGCCGGACAACTACCAACACTCTCGTCTCGTAGCAGTGCACTCGTCTACCCGGGGGGAAAAGGGGAATTTATGAAAACGATCCTTATTACATAAAGCATTGACGATAATCGAAACAATAGGCCCGAGCGGGGCCAGGCGCACAGTGGTTCAATTTTTCAAACAGTTGGCGAAAACCTAATTTCCAAAGCTAGTTTAAGTTGAGAAACAAAGTCAAACATTCAGTTACAATATCGAATAGTTGAGAAAACATAAAAGATTCTAAAAAGAAGTATACTTTCCTACATGTTGCTTCAACATAGCTGCACATGACTAAAACTATGTTTTGCTTCAAAACTCGATTAAATCATTTTCACCAAAACTCCTGCAAATTTGAGTTCCACACAGAAAAATATCCGTTCTCGTATCCGTGAACAGCAGACGTGAACTCGTCAACAAGTAAAAATACACCGTGAACTAGATCATGTTTATGCGTAAACATGATGGTAGTTCATGGTGTATTTTTGACAGTTCACGTTTTCCAGAACTCTTTTTTGAGCGTGCAGTGTATTTTTTCTGCTCGGGAAAATGGGGCACTCGAATGGCTGATACGCTGTTCATAAGTACTGTGGATAAGGATAAGACAAGAAGTGGTCAAGGAATGATTCCGCTACAGAAATTACTTGTGCTGTACCCTGCTGAGAAGTAGAGCTCAATTTTTAGCGAAAAAATCATCAAATCTTGAAGAATGTATGCTAGAACCACGAATAACATTCATGAAAACATTAGCACTATCATTAATTTAGTTATCTGTTATTTATGATTCCTTTTTGATGAGAAAAGTGGCAATGTCGGTCATGAAATCATAAAGCAGGATCTGAAATCATGAATCAAGTTCATGAAAACATAAGCACTGTTCATGAATTTAGATACCTGTCATTTATGGTTCCGATCGTGGTGATGAAAAGTGGCAAGTTGAGTCAGGATCTGGAATCGTCAATCAAGTTCATGAAAACGGTTTTGTCAGTCGAAAATGATTTACTTAGAGGAAAAATTTTCCTTCTATGAAAAAAAGATTTTTCTTTTTATCTTTTGTCCCTTCTGTTTTGTTCTTCGACCTTTTGTCCTTTCAACCTTTTGTCTTTCGCCTTTCTGTCCTTTCGTTTTCATGTTCATGAATCTAGATACCTGTCATTTATGATTCTGATTTTGGTGATAAAATGTGGCAAGTTGAGTCATGAAATCATGAAGCAGTTTCCAGAACCATGAATCTAGTTCATTGGAACATAAGAACTGTTCATGAGTTTAGATACCTGTCATTTCAAAACATACTTTCTTATATCAAGCCATTAGTATTACATTTTCAAAAAGACTTGTATAGATCGTCAAACATCCTAAGATCTTCTTCTCTTAACAATGTTTTGTAATTTATGAACGCTCCCTATTTGATTTGTTTTTGAAGTTTGGAGCTACACCCTTTTCAATTTTTAGCTAGATTTTGCCTCAGTATGGCTATATCTTATAAACTGTTTGAAATTCCTCAATACAATCTTTGGACGAAATCTATTGCACACCAAAAGGCGATATTCTTATTTTTCGTAGTATTTTGTACAAAAACCCTGAACAAATGACAATTTTTAAAGTATGTTTTGGCGAATTTGTCCATTTTTTTCTTCCTTACGTTTTTCGGAACATCAAACCGATTTGGCAACGTAGAACTCCAGCCCCGGTATCTGCTTTGCGTCTGCCTTGATGTAAATTTCGTCATCCATAACCACACATTTCGGTTTCTCTACCCACTCTCGATACAGCTTCCTTGCGCGGGATTGTTGATCACGCCGATTCGGTACATACCGGACCTTCAATACACCAATCCCAGCTCGTTTCATGGTTTGCTGAACTAACCAGGCGGAACACTTGACCTTCAGAGCCGCGTCGCGAATCGAAAGGTTCGGATTACACCTTCCGGGCCTTCACAGGGTCAGCTGCCTTCGATTTTATTCCACTTTCAGCCCGCCGTTCGGCCGTCGGGGACTTCTTAAAAGATTCTATCACCCGAGAGACAGTTGTATGGGTGATTCCGAGTTGTCTTCCGGTCCATCTCATGCTCGCAGTCGGATTTTCCATGACGGCGCGCAAAATTCTCCGGCGATTTTCTTCTTGTTTCGATGCCATCTCAATAATCACTGAACGGATAGTAATAAAATTTTGCACATGTAAACAATACACTCCAATCTAGTTATACCTAGATTTTCATCAATTTTTACCCACGGACAAAAAAAGTTACACACAGATAAAACTGGTGCATTTCTTTCGAGTACAGGCCTTAATATATGAATAGTTCATGATTAATGATCAAAAAATGTGAAAATTGTAATTTTTCGGAGTTTTTGTACCAAAACAATACGAAAATATGAAAATACCGCAACGACATGTTCTTTTGTAAGAAGAACATTTGGTCCGAATATTGCATTGAGAAATTCCCAATAGTTTGTAAGATACAGCTATATTAAAAAAATCAAGACGAAAAATTTGAAAGGGCGTAGCCCAAATAGGGTTTTGCTAGTATGGTTTCAGGATCTGGAGGTAGAATTTTGTTGTGGCTATCGAATAGTCTCAAAAACGTTGCACTGTAAGATGAAAATTCTTGAACACTAATTGACAACTAAAGGCTTCTTCCCATGTGATATCATAGATGGAGTATTTGTGGTATTTTGGAAGAGTTTCTCTTCTGAGTTCCTTAAAAGTCAAAGTACTTTAAGGTAAAATTCGAATTGTAACTAAATACAGACCTTAAATACAATAACATAAATCATCTCGGCTTATTAGGATGATTAAACGAAAACACCTGCTTCGAAATGCAGTGTCCAGATAAATAGAAACAAATTGAAAAATCATGCTTTTTCTATCAAAACAAGTTTGAGAGCAGACATATGAATGATAATTTCATCCAGAATGAGTCGAAATTATTGAAAATCTGGACCGATAATCTTCGATTAAGATTAAATTTTACACATGTTTTCAGTATGGTAGAATAAGTGTTTTTCATAGATAAATTGATCATTTTGATTCAAGAATAACTTCTAAAAATGACCTATGAGTTTTTGAATGCATTTTTTAAATTCTAGCTCCATAACTGTTGATTTTAGAGAAACGCGTTCTATGGAGAAATTTTACTGTATCGTTTGGGCTACAAGACAAAAGTATACACTAAAAAAATATCTTATTTTTATTATGAAAATTTAAAAAATAATCCTTGAGCTTTAAACCCATTTTTATATATTTTTTTAATTTCCGCCATAGAATCTGAATAAGAAATAGATGTTTGGGGCAAATTCAGTGATGCATACATCTTTAATAAAAAAGCTTTTCTAAGAACAACTTTTGGTCTCTAAAGGTAGTTATTCTCTAGCTGCTTCAAGTTCAATTAAAAAAAATGTTCATATAATAAAATTGGCCATTTTCATTAGGTCATCGCGATTCTCCATCAAGAACAATAGATCATCGCGAGTGAAGCTCATACTTTTCTATACTGACTTATTTTAGTCGAGTTTTCTGCCCATGTCCGCAGAAGTGACGTAAATGCCATTGGCAAATTCAGCATTTTTAACAACATTATTCAGCATAAGATTGTACATACTATGATTTGATAACGATAGGGTATTTGTTCTAGCCCTATTCTAGAAAATGCGTGTAAAATATCTTAAATCATAGTACAAATAACGAAAATTTGATCGAAACTTCAGTGGTGCTGCGAACATGGGCAGTTATGTGACTGATCAGTATGACATGGAATTCGTCTAATAATGCTGAGACTGATGAAATGGATGATACTTGCAGTGAGGCAGGGTTAGATCTGAGATATTTATAAACCGGTTTGAATGAAATGCTTGCAGTTCTTCAGACATCACTTGAATTTCATCATATATTTTTGGGTGAATTTTCGTATCACGAGTCCGAAACAAAAAAATATTGGTCATAGAGATTTTTTTGACAAATTGAAATAATTGACATATTTCAGATAATAAAAAATAACTTCGTGATTTTTTTCAGCGAAGCTGTAGATTCAGACGATATGAAGAATGCTTGCAGTTTTCGTGTAGCGCTTTCATGGTTTTGGAAAAATCGTGTGTAATTTTTCGTCAAAAAATTTACTTTGGTCTAATTGTTTTTGCTGTTGCAGCCGTGATTGGAAAAATTACTCAAAAATAAATGTTATAATTCAAGTAATACCTGACGTGTGGTGAAAATTACATTTGAATCGGTCAATAAATAACTGAAATCTTGCCTGCCCTTATTGAACATTTTGTATGGAAAAAATGAAATATGTGCAAATGTATTGTCCAACACTATATATTTGAATTGGGTCCTAAAATGTTTAATGAAATCTTGTTTTTATTTAATAACACGAAAAAGAATGTTACTGTAACTACTTTATCAATTTTCCCCGCTCAAATAATGGCTACATCATGTTTAAACTTTAATTTAAAAATTTGGTCCATAAATGAACCTTGACACTTTTGATCATGTTTGACGTTCGCTTAGTCGACAAAAACACCACAGGGGTTTTAGTTCAACCACTGGGGTTGTTCCTATCTGACATTTCGTAAGGGACACGGAAAACAAAATACACCCAAAATTTGAGTTTAAGGCAAAGGATGTGACAAAATCTAAAAAAATGTTTTTTGGACTTAGACCAACGGAAAATATTAGAAAATTGAGTAAACATGTGTTTTTGGCCTAAACTTAAGCGTTTGGCACTAAAATTGGGACAGGGCTTTAGGACCCTATTATAAATCAAGATAAAAACAAGAAACACTTGAAAAAAAAAGTCCATAATGCTTGAATATGACAAAAAATATGTTAAATAATATTATATAATTCAAGCCATTTAAATGAGAGTTTGAAGTTTTGGCCGACATTTGTTCTAAATCAAACCACTGTGTACTCCCACCGAATCAAAAGGAAAAGGGGTGAAATTGCATGAAAGTAAAATAATACGTTTTACGACGACGACAATGTCTATCGTGGGCATGGACTAGCGCGCGTAAACTAGACTCAACTGGACGAAGACGTTCCTTCTCAGTGGGGGAGGGGGCACATTTTCACACAAACACACGAATATAACTGCGGGCAGGCAACGGCGACTCGAATGGGAGGGGGGTGGGGACATTAATACATTTATGATGAGGGAAGATTATTTAAATTATGGCACACGAGCGGCGACGGAGTCGTTTTTGTTCAATGAAATTTGTATTAATTTAATATGAAAGAGATGCTAGAAGGAAAGGACAGTGCTTGAGGGGAGTGTCAGCGGGGGATGAGGGGTTGGTTTATGAAATTTTGTTTGATGACCCTAAGAAACGAGCAGCCAACGAAAGGCAGAAATAGAAATTTGTTTGTATCTATCTTGGTACACATGTAGATCGGGTGTTTTCTGCATCGAGATGAGAAAGTTCGTCCGTGTCCTGTCTGAGAAGGGGAACGAGGGACCACTCAAAAGTGAACTTTTCCGACTTTCCGACACAAATAGTTCACATTTTGACATGCTGAATAATGGACAAGTGTTGAAAAGTTTTACCTCTCTTTAAATTGTCCCCGTTCCACAAGGGCCCCTCGGTACGGAAAATTGCGGGACCCCTCGGCATCAGTGTATTCCACATGCAACCATTTCTTCCGTACATTATAATTATATTTTCGGACAACCGAGGGTTTTTCATTAAAACTAGCCCTTTCCCTCGAAATGCCACAACGCCACCCCCCCCCCCCCTATCTGAAGAAGGCCCCGGGGGAAAGACCATAAAGAAGCTATGGCCGTTTTCTGTTTGTTTAGATAAGGTTTGGCGATGGAAAGGGCCTCTTTTCTTACCATCCAATCCGTCTCAACTTCGGAACGAGTGAGTGTGTTTTAAAACGCATACTCTGTCCGAATTTCTAAGGCTCGGTCAGGCCGTTTCGGGTTTGGGTTTATTTATGAGTTCTTTACTTTTGGTAATGTTACTCCCCTGGACCGCCCCCCTACACATTCCCACGCACGCACTAAAACTTTCCAGAGGGCAAGAGAGTGTCCAATTGCCAAGAAACAGGGTATGAGAAATATGTTTCCGTTTGCGGAACGTCGTCGATGGGCATTGGTCAAATTTCTAACAAGTTTTTCGGAAAACTGTGCCGGCTTGGACAAAGATGTTTCGCAACCAAAAGTGGTAGGAGGGGGCCCAGCCGGACACAAAAAGGATTAATTTTCCTTTTTCACTTTCCAGCAGATGACCTTTAGAGGCAACGGGCCTCAACTGCTTCGAAACTCAACTTGAAGAAAATCGCTCAACCAGAAATGACCACAGACACATAAAACTTTGCTCTGCTACCCCTCTCCCCCGGATGATAACGACGACCAAGAAGGATGAGAAGCACGAAAGTAGTGTGCCGTTCGGCTCTTGTATCCTGAGTAAATTTAATATAAATTAATCTATTCATCGACCATACGGCCGAACCCTTTGGGCAAATATGTTTTAATCGGGGAAAGAGGAAGGGGCGAGAGGTCAGTATGTGGTTATAGTCCCCTTCTTTCCAAAAACTGAGTACAACTTAGATTTCAAAGCTGATTGAAAAAGGACACTGGATAGAGGTGATCTGAATCGGATGGGGCTAAGAGAAGGGGTGAGGGATCATCTTGGAAGAAGCTGTTTGAAAATGGCGGCCGATATCGTCTAGTTAAAACGAGGCACATATTAGCAAATTAAAATTTGTCTCATTTAAACCGACATCGATCGGTGTGGTTATAGGTGGAGAACAGAAGATCCGAAAATTCAGAAGAAAATTGATTGAAATTAATTTGAATTACATCTGGGCTTCGTATTCTGATCCTATCTGGAACCGTCTATGAATCATTTTTTGGTAATTGTCTTTGAATTTCTTTCGAGATTAGTCATCTAATCCTTTTTAGGTTTCGTTTTCGAATTTCTTTTCAATTTATCTTGGAATCCTTTTTGGTATTCGTATTCAAATTCTTTGCTTACTTGTATTCGAATACTATTGAGATTTCTTTTTCAAATCGCTTTTCAAATCCCTTCTGAGTTCCTTTTTAAGTACCTTTTAAGTTTTCGAAGCAATTTTGGGATTCTCCTCAGAATTACTGTTTGGATTCTTCTTCCAATTTTACGATTCGGTTTGTAATCCTTTTCTGGTATTTGTCCTAGAACTCCTATCGAGATTTGTATTCAAATACATCCAATTACATTTGGGGTTTATATTCGGGTCACTTTTAGGATTCGTGTCCGACTCCATTTTGAGATTCATCTTCAAATCCAATATAGAATTCATCTTTAGGTATTCGCTTTGCGATTCGTCTTTTAGTCCCTTTTGGTATTCGTCTATGGATCCCTTTAGGTATTTGTAATGCCGTTTTCAATTAGTGTTCAAAAGCCTTTAGCGAATCATCTTCAAATTAATTTTTTTATTTATCTTCTAATCCATTAGGGATTCCCTTCTCTTTCAACCCCGAGCGCGGGATTTAACTTCGAATCACCCAGCGAGATTCATATGAGATCCTATTACTCCGAGTCTCCCTGTGTGATTGATTTTTGAATACATTTCCAGGATTCATCTTCGAATCCTCCTGCTAGATTGGTCTTAGAATCCTACTGACTCGTTATTGAATCTCCTTGTGGGATTCATCTTCTGGGAGGAAACTTCCCAAGCTTCTGAGAGAAAACTAGGAAGAAGCGTTCTAAGCTTTTGAGACGAAGCTTCTCCAGCTTCTGACACGAAGTTTTCCAGCTTCTGAGATAAAGCTGTCCAAACTTCTAGGATACTTTTTAGAAAGAGTCTTTCAAGCTTCTGACAAAATGTTTACAAGTTTCAAAGAAAATGTCTTTCCAAGTTTTTGAGAAAAGGAAGGTTTTTAAGCTATAGAATTAGAAATTGAAGGAATGATATCAGTAGTTCTTCAGTAGTAGGTAACTGGACACAATCTTCAGAGTAATGGTTAATGGTTCCAACATGATCACCTCCAAAACTCAATTACCTTCTTCAATTTTTCATAACTTTCCTAACAAGACTCCACTCGAGTCATCTGAGAACCACCATTCATCCACCAGAAAATTGCCACGCAAATCGTACTTTATTGAACTCCTGAGAGAGGGAACCGGGCGTTGCGTGGCCTGTGGATCAAATGGAGACACATTATCTATTTATCCAGCCCGTGTGTGTGTGCGTCGGTTGGGCGACATTTTAATTACCACAGGGCGGAACATCCCCCATCGGAAGACGTTATGGGGTAAGCATGACGTGTTCATCGTCTTGCAAGACATGTGGAGCCTGATCGGGCAGTGCGTTGTCGTTGTCGCTCACGCGGAAGTTAATAAAATTTTATTACAAAGTAATGCACACACATACACGCGGAAGGAGGGGACGGAAGTGTCCTCACACGCGCCCAGCAGGTGGTCTTCTTCGCGTCGCCGTGCCATTTTATTAGCTTGTGTGTTGGGAAAGATGTGTAACGCTTGCACAAACAATTTGGTTAATTAATTTTGAACGTCCTTTCTTGGCTGGTTGGCTGGCTGGCTTTGGGGGAATGTGGGGTTCGGTGGGCGTTTGGATGCAATAATTATGGCGGCACAGTTTCCTCGACTCGGTGCTCTGCACCGCAGTAAGCCGGGGAAAACTCTAAGAAGCAGAGTTGGCGCCAGTCAAGCATATCGAGGAGACGCATGGTCGTTATTTATAGTATGGATCTCCAGAGGTACGGAAATAGCTCTTACCTTTCTTTGATGTTATCAGCGAGGAACCCTTCAAATAAAGCACCGAGCGTATCGATTCGATATCTCGTCGTAAATCGCTCGAACTGATTGTCATCTTTAGGAAATCGATCCGGAAGGGGTCGAGGGCGAAGCTTTGTACTTCTAAAATTATGAGTTTAATTTCCGTCCTGCGAAGGGACCATCGTAGCAAGCCAATGGTGTATAAAATTGTCCCTTACTTGAAAAGGATGTCATGAATTGTGAAAAATCCAAACAATTGCGGAATAGTGCGTGGTGTCCATCAATCATCGGACTCCGACGCTTCATTCATATGATAATGGAACTCAATCAGATAGATATAGAGAGAGGACGCTAGCGTAACGGAATGGACAGTTTTAAAATCATTCCTCCTACTTCCTTCTAAAATTCGGGTTGCTTGTTATTGTTGTCCAGCGGAAACGGGGAGCGATAGAGAGAAAGAGGGGACACAACAAAATATGCGTGAGTTTCAATTTTCTTAGTAGGCTGTTTGTTGTCGCCGCAGCGACGTCAGTGCTGGAAAAAAGCTGTTTTTCTTTCCAGAGAGAGAGCGGGTGTCCAGTTGATGATTCGAGAGTGAGACAGCAGCGTCTTCAAGGGTGGGGGAGGTGAGGTCGGGCTAGTTGGTTTATGTCATATTATGCGACCGGCTCGGTCCAAATATGAATATTGCATGTGCGGATTACGTAAAGGAAAAAGCAAAATGCGAGTGGAAAATGTTGAAGGAGGTGGGGAGAACTGAAAAAGGAAAACATGTTATTGATATGAAGCGGTAGAGGTGCCAGGAGAGAGAGGGAAACTCAACAACGAGGGGTGCATTGCGAGAAGAATAACAATGTGTGTACGTATTTTTTATATTTTCAATGAAGAAGTTTCGGTGTTCTGAGAGAGCGGGCAAGGGGAGGATGAGAGAATGCGGAAAAGACTGGATAGAAAGCGGGAAGATCGGTGTCCGGTGTTGAAGATGGGGATGAAAGATGAAATATAATGTATGAAATATGGACATGAGTTATTGTGTGCCTGATTATATGTGTGTATTAACAGTTGAGTAGGGTGGTATTGAGAGATAAATTCAGCAAAATCTTGTCACTCAAAAACATGGATGCATTAGAACTTATAGAGTTGCCGGTAACGTCACTGCAATCTGAGATAATCGAAGCAGAGGCTTGAAAATTTTCTCTTCAGCAAAGATTTTCTTGAGAAGCCTGAAAAATATTAAAAAGGTTTTTTTTTTCAAGCAGCTCGGGAGTTGCTTATCAGAATCAGAAGGTTTAAGGCTAAGTAGCCCGTCATTCGTTTTGGCAACAATGATGACTTTTCAGCTTGCATTTCAAAGTGATAAATCTCAGACTTGATAATTTATATTGACTTGAAAAAGTATCACTGTACGCGCTTACATGCATAAAGTATGCGACACTTTTTCAGGTGTGTCAGTTCATAACCAACTGATTTTCTTTGATTCGAAATCGGGATATGAATTAACAACAATCATCAACGACGCGTACAAATTTCAATGACGGCTTACTTCGCCTTAACAACTTCTTCTTCGAAGAAAGCTTGGAAAATTTCTTCCTAGAAGCTTGAAAAGCTTCTCTTAGAAGCTTGGGAAGCTTCTCCCTAGAAGCTTGGGAAGCTTATTCCTAGAAGTTTGGAAAGCTTATTCCTAGAAACTTGGAAAGCTTCTTCCTAGAAGCTTGGAAAGCTTCTTCCTAGAAGCTTGGAAAGCTTCTTCCTAGAAGCTTGGAAGGCTTCTTCCTACAAGCTTGGAAGGCTTCTTCCTAGAAGCTTGGAAGGCTTCTTCCTAGAAGCTTGGAAAGCTTCTTCCTAGAAGCTTGGAAAATTTCTTCCTAGAAGCTTGAAAAGCTTCTCTTAGAAGCTTGGGAAGCTTCTCCCTAGAAGCTTGGGAAGCTTATTCCTAGAAGTTTGGAAAGCTTATTCCTAGAAACTTGGAAAGCTTCTTCCTAGAAGCTTGGAAAGCTTCTTCCTAGAAACTTGGAAAGCTTCTTCCTAGAAGCTTGGAAAGCTTCTTCCTAGAAGCTTGGAAGGCTTCTTCCTACAAGCTTGGAAGGCTTCTTCCTAGAAGCTTGGAAGGCTTCTTCCTAGAAGCTTGGAAAGCTTCTTCCTAGAAGCTTGGGAAGCTTCTTCCTAGAAGCTTGAAAAGCTTCTTCCTAGAAGCTTGAAAAGCTTGTTCCTAGAAGCTTGAAAAGCTTCTTCCTAGAAGCTTGAAAAGCTTCTTCCTAGAAGCTTGAAAAGCTTCTTCCTAGAAGCTTGAAAAGCTTCTTCCTAGAAGCTTGGAAAGCTTCTTCCTAGAAGCTTGGAAAGCTTCTTCCTAGAAGCTTGGAAAGCTTCTTCCTAGAAGCTTGGAAAGCTTCTTCCTAGAAGCTTGGAAAGCTTCTTCCTAGAAGCTTGGAAAGCTTCTTCCTAGAAGCTTGGAAAGCTTCTTCCTAGAAGCTTGGAAAGCTTCTTCCTAGAAGCTTGGAAAGCTTCTTCCTAGAAGCTTGGAAAGCTTCTTCCTAGAAGCTTGGAAAGCTTCTTCCTAGAAGCTTGGAAAGCTTCGTCCTAGAAGTTTAGAAAACTTCTCCATAAATGCTTTGGAAGCTTCTTTTTTTCACAAAAGCTCCATCGCAGAAGCTTGGAAAGCCTCTTCCCAGAAATTTGAAAAGTTTCTTACCAAAAAGCTTAGGAAACTTCTTCTTAAAAGCTTTAAAAGGGTTTTCAAAAAGATTGAAAAGCTTTTTCTCAGGAGTTTGGAAAGCTTCCCCCCTGATATTTGGTAATGTTTTTCCAATAAGCTTGGATGCAAATGTCCTTGGAGCTTCAAAATCGTCCTACCAGAAGCTTCTTTATAGAAGTATGTTGAGTTTCTTTATAGAAGCTTGGAAAGCTTTTCATAGAAGCTTGGAAGGTTTGTTCCCAAAAACTTGGAAAGCTTGTTCCCTGAAGCTTGTAAAGGTTCTTCTTAGACGATTTTTCAAAAGATTGGAATTCCTCACAGAAGATAAGGGACCTTTTCCCCTGATGTTTGGTAAAGTTTTCTCAAAAGCTTTGCTAAAAATGCTATTGAAGATTGAAGAACTTCCAACCAGAAGCGTGAAAGTTTTCTTCTCAGAAGCTTAGAAAGTTTTTTTTTCAGAAGCTTCCAAGATTTTTTTTGGAAGTTTGCCTAGAAAGATTCTCCCCATAAGCTTGAAAAACTTCTCTTCAAAGCTTGAAAAGCTTCTTCCCTTAAGCCTTTAAAGCTTCTTTATATCTGCAAAAGCTAGCTCTTCAGAAGAAGCTGCTCTTAATACGTATTATTTTAGGATGCTTCTTTTCGGAAACTTGACCCGTTTTGCCTTGAAAGTATCGGAAGTACGGTCTACTAAATTATTATTATTATTTATTAGAGAGGTTTTAACTACAAAGTCGAATTACCTCGTCGTCTACGGATAATCTGAAAGTTTTTTTTTAGTCTATTGAAAATTGCTCCTTATAGGCATGTTGGGTTGAGATGCTTATCCTCAAAAAAACAAAAAAAAAAGAAACATTCTTATGCGAATGATTGAAAAGTTCTTAACTCTATTTTGAATATCTTTTCGAGTTTGAGATGTTGTCTTGGGAACATCATGAACTTCCATTGAATTTCTGGGGGAAGTTGTAGTCAGAATTCTGTTTCTATACTGACCATAGAATAAACATGTCAAATCATTCTATCTGCATAAGAGAAGCCTTTGAATGAGTTCTCTTTCAATAAATACTTTTTTTATTTGAAAAAAACTTAATTTGTTAAGCATTGCATCGTAGCTAAAACAAATACCGTTCGATCTGTATTGCAGAAATGCTACTGTATTATTGTAATAATCCAGAAAAGAACACAACCAAAGAGATTATTTCCTTTTCAGATCTGTTTTCGCTGAGCTATGTTAAATTTTCGAATATCTTGATGAAAAAACCTTAACCGAAAAGAATTGCTTAAAATTTCGTGCAAATTTTAAGTTTAGATCCTATCTTGAATTCAGTAGATCTAGTCTTCTTCTTCTTTCTGGCGTTTACGTCCCCACTGGGACAGAGCCTGCTTCTCAGCTTAGTGTTCTTATGAGCACTTCCACAGTTATTAACTGAGAGCTTACTATGCCGATGACCATTTTTGCATGTGTATATCGTGTGGCAGGTACGAAGATACTCTATGCCCTGGGAAGTCGAGAAAATTTCCAACCCGAAAAGATCCTCGACCGGTGGGATTCGAACCCACGACCCTCAGCTTGGTCATGCTGAATAGCTGCGCGTTTACCGCTACGGCTATCTGGGTCCCTTAATCAGTAGATCTAGTATTTCCTGCAAAAAAAATAAAATATCCAAGGAAAAAAATTGAATAGTTTTTAAAAGAAGCTCACTTCAATATCGTTCAAATATTTTTAGGAACATGCACTTAGCTGTAGACATTTTCCTATATTTTTTCAGGGAAAAAAATTCAAGAGTATCGTTTTTTGAATTGAACGGCTATGTAGGGTTTATTACTTGCCCAACGTTTCGACACGGAGTTGGTGTCTTCTTCAGCTTCAGCTATATTTTTCGTAATTTAGTTTCCCCCTGATGAAGCCACCATCTAACTGTCGAAACGTTGGGCAACTAGTAATTTTCTCGTTTTAGTTCCTTACAAGACTGCGTAACTGTTAAATCCGAACGATTAAGTGTTTCAGTCAAACCAGATCAATCTCAAGAATTTTCCGAAATTTTGCAATACTTTTTTATTATTGTTTTTAAAAGCCATTCTCCTGTATGTTGCTTACATACTTTTTTAAATAATAGAGAAAACATTTATCTAGAATTTTGTATCGTATTGTTTAATTAAATTTCCCTAATAAATTCTATCAATATTCAGACAATTCAAATCAAACGTTTTAAAGAGAAGTTTCTAAAGAATACGCTCGGAACATGCCACAAAAAATGTCCTGGAATTTAAGAAGGCTTTTCAAAGTGAAATATTTTTTATAGAGAAACAAAAAAGTAGATTGGAGTACTTTGTACCTTTTAATTCTGCCCTAATAGCTTATATTTGACAGATACGCGTATTTCGGCAATCACTTGCAGCCTTCTTCAGTGTCAACTGTCGAAATACACTTATCTGTCAATGATAAGAAATTAGGGTTGGAACCAAAAGGAACATGGTATTCCAATCTACTTTTTCGTTTCTCTATTGCGATTCCTGCTCAGAGAATTCGAATAACATTAAAAAAGTATTTTTTATGTTAAAAAATGTCTACAAAACCACTAGAAGATTTTTTCAGAATTTTCAGAAAACATCTTGATTTTCTCTGAAATTTTCATAAACATTTCTTTAGCTATTCCATGAGTAAATTTTTCAATTTTCAGAAATTCTTCGAGTTCCTAGAAAACTTTTTAAACGAAAATGCTTTCTACAAAAGTCTTCATATTCTTCAGTTGTAATAGAGTTTTACTTGGAACACTCAGAGTGAATTCTTCTATGATTTTTTTAGCGAAAGTTTTTCATTCCGAGAATACTCAAAGCAGATTCTGGACAAACATTTGAAAACGGCTCAAGAGGACTTGAGCCTTTTTTTTGGAAACGTTGCTTTTGAGCCCATCTTAGCACGCCCACGAAAACTAACACCACTATCAAGAAGATTAGTGTTAGCTCTTCCTGATAGTGGTATTGGTGAGTGTGATCGACTTGAATTGGGCCCTACAGCGTCTTGCAAAGCCATTGTTTACCAATGTCGATGTGCCCTTTTGAAATGTTTGTCCAAAATTCTTTTCTTTCTTTAGAGTCTTGCAAAAAATCCAACAAAAATATTAAAATCATCAGTGTGCATTCAAACTGCCAACATTTGTATGGTTCCTTCTGTCGGCATTTATACCGTCCCATAATCCAAAAACCACGTCCAAGACGTCCCTCAAGGTATTTCTAAGTGGTTACTTTAAACAATTCTTCAACAAGTTCCGTCAAAACTTTTCATGAACTGAGCTACAAATTCCAGTAGACCTTCTTTGAAAATGTTACAAAGATGAGAATCTCTCAATTAATTTTCCAGCAATTTTTCAATGATTTCGATCACATATATGCTGACTGGAAAACTGCAGATGCAAGACCACCCTACCGGCTATCCACCCGATGACATGTACGCACCGACACCCGACAGTGAGGAAGTGGTCCATTTCTTGATATCATATCCGTATATGAACCATACGAGAGAAGATATTTTCATATTCTTTTCGCCTGCTGATGATGTTTTCGGCGGAAGAAGCTGCAGCAGCAGCGGCAGCACTGAGGCTGTTTCCATTGTTATTCCAATCTTTATCTGGCATATTTCGTATTTCAATATGTGAGCTTCCCTCAGCCTCTCTCAAAGCCTACTCGTCGAACCTCGTCGCCGACTCCTTGGATCGCAAAGCGTGCGAAACCCTTCGGACTGCTGACCATTAAAAATAATATTATTCCCAGATGATGCTCCACCATCACCAGTGTCGCCACCTACAAATGTTTCCGCTTTTCTCGTGCTTATTCCTTGGAAATTTATTTTCTATCAATTTTTATCCCCGCAGCCTGGACCAACCTCTGCTGGCGCCATGTTACGTTGCCCGGTGACAGGCAGGGAAAACTTTTAAAAGGACTTCTTATTTTTCGATTTGATAAAACCTTTCTTGTCCCTCCCCCCTGTCTTCCGGTTGAGGGGGGCGGTAAGAGGGGATTCGAGTGCGCCAGTTGGTCGGTTTTGTTGTGGAAGCACATGTGTGTATTCTTGGCCTTTTCTTCCACTCTAGTTAGACGCACATATTTTATTAAATGAAGATATATCAGTGTGTTCCAATTGAAGTGGGTTTCCAGTAGGCGAATGGAAGACCCACTCTTCAGGCAGGGCAGCGGGAAAGAGAGCAAAGTAATGATTCTTGGTCCGGCTGCCAAGGCAACCGCAGAAAAGGGAAAAGATCGATTCCTTTCTCATCTGCTTGGACCGGACCGAAGGAGCAACCTAAGCAGGCCGGCCCGGGACCCAAGTTTAAAAGGAATCGGTTTTGGCTCAAAATTGGACTTGGAATATGTATGCCTTTGGTCAAGGAGGGGGAGGGGGGGGACCAAGAGCGAGAAAGGACAAATAAAAATAAATAAGGGGTTTTCCGAAAATTTAACTTATCCGGTTTTCTTCGGTTATCCGGTCACTGTGTTTGCTTTCCCCCACATACTCGTGGGCCGGACATCGGTATTCTTGGTGTGGTCATGTGTAATCGTAAATATTTCAAAGTTTCTGTTCGCCCTGGAAAACCCCTTTTCTTGAGAAATCTTTTTAATTATAGACCTTTGCCGGACGCAATCCGTTCCTTCTTCAAATATCCTTTAAATTAGTAATTTATAATTCAACTATTTCTCTGATCCCTCCAATCCCTTCCTTCAACTCCGCTCCACCGAGAAAGTTTGATCCATCTGCCTGGACACACAATCTCAGATATTTATCACTTCCAGAAGCCACTCGGTCCTTTCGGATCCCCTCCCCCTCCCCGATCCGAGGTAAGACAATTTTCTACTAATTAATTATTCAACAGAAAACTATCGTCCCCCTCTCCTATGCTTTTGACCAAATCCTAGGGGCAACTGTCCAAAGCCGACCAATGAGAGAAATATGATAAAGTTACGACACGATCTCCCACCCCACCCAAGAAGTTCCATGTGTGCGCATTAATCAACCCGGTTCTTATTCTTAAGTGGCTCGGAACACATGCTGGTCAGCAGCAGCCGGTAGCATCTTTCCAGACCCTGGACCAAATCCAAGTCCGGTTAAAGGGATCCCAAAAATCTGAGCCTTTTGTGCCGATTTTTGATAGCCGCACCGCACCGCCTACTGCCTCCTCTCGTGTGTCACTCCGCACCGGTATCCAAGTAGGCATCCTTTTTCTTATTTAGCAGAACGGAGCGTTAACCAGCTTCCTGCAAGATGAAACCAAGATGGCTCTGACACAGGCTGTCCAGTATTGGAAGAAAACGTGATTGAAGGGATCATTTCTGAATATGGCTAAGGCGAGGGGGAGTCGGCCAGTTTTCTTTATTAGGGGTTGACCGGTCGGTGGATTTGTGTGGATAGTTTCCACACAAAAGTTGCTGCACCGCAGTTTGACGAAAAGGAAGCGGGGAGTTCAAGTTCGAAAGGTATGAAAGTTGTTATAATTGCTGCCATGACGTCCAGCGCGCGCGGTCAGCCGGAGATAAGACCGGAGTCCGGCCAGGTTCGATGATGGAATATTGCTCCTCTGTTCTTCGGGTTTTGGTTTTCGGGGTTAATGAAGATGAAAGAGGTTGCCGAAGGTGGCCTTGTTTGGAGTGTTTAATAAATTATGCTGACTTCTCTTCTTGATGGCCGGTTGAGGGATCTTGAGATGGGTTTTGCATCTTTACTTGAAACCGGGCGGTTTCTTGGAGAACCATTTGGGACCATTTTTCCGAATTGATCCGGCAGGTTCGATTGAAAGTTAGGAGATTAGTTTGTTGATTTGTGTTTTCAATTAAGTTTAGAGGTATTTTTTAAATGCCAAAAATAAATTTCCTTGAATTGATAAATAGAAAAGCGTTTGATAGTTTTTAGATTGGCTGAATGGTAATCCTCAGTTAACTTAGAAAAAAAAATTGGTACAATTAGCTTCCAGAAATAATAATTGGTAAAGCAACTTGGTGCCATTTTGTCTTAAAAAGTTACAAGTTATCTACAGTATAGCTTTAACAAAAAAAAACTGTCGAAATTCTGTCGGATATGTTTGTACAAATTTTTCTCATTTTTTTTTCTTTTATTTATTCTCAAAAAAATTGTTGGTGCCTCACAAATTTATGAAAATTTTTTTTCGAGATTTCTTTGGACAAAAATTGAAAATCTATCAAATTTGCTTGAATAAATTCGTCAAAATTGATTATTGGCAAGTTCTCATCTAAAACTACTTCCAAGATAATAATATTTCATGGAATTTGTCAGAATTTCGCCTCGAAGTTTTCTCTATTACCATTACGATATCATCGAAGTTCCATGTCAGAATTCATTGAAATTGTGTACTGGAATCACGTCTCACAAATTGTCGAATATCTTCCTGAAAATCATCAGAATCCTTTCGTTAGCATTCCAATAAGACATTTATGGAATTCTCTTTTAGTGATTTGTCGAAAATCCTTTACGAAATCGGTCGGAGTTAATTTCAATAATATATCCTACTAGGGCGATATTCAAAACCAAAAAGGCTCTTTATCAGCGGTAGTAAAAAATAAACAAAAAAATGTATGTATTCACATTACGCTTCATCTCTAATCACTACTTTTTAGATCTAGTTCCTAATTGCTGAATTTACGTTTTTCATTATTTTTCATAAGTTTTGACAGTTCTCGACTAGGGTTTCGTTCTACTTCGTCGTAAGCGCTATTATTCGTCGTATCAAACTTAAAATGTTCCACTACGGCGGATATTCCAACTTACTTGACACAGAGATTCATTTTCCAAGTGTATTTTTGTGAAAGCTGTCATGGTTTGTACACTTGTACACCAAAAGTGCAATAAAACTACTGTATTTCGTTAAATAACTTCAATTCAATTATTCACATTGCACTTTTTCACCGAAATCGCATGTACGAACACGATTTGGAAGAAATGCTTAACGATCGACACCTGTCACACCACTTTATGATACAAGTTTCTTCCCGCCCCCCCTGTGTGACTTACTTCGCCGGGCACTTATTTACACTATGGAAAACCTTCGTACTTCTTCCTTCAGTGAATTCCAATCACACGACGTAAAAGTTCTATAATTCAAGAATTTTTATGAAATTTTCTCAACGGCTGCGTAAAATTGAGAATGTAAACAAAGCTCAATCCGCCGTACTGATAAAAAAAAGCTTGTGCGCATCTATGTGTGCGCTCGACGAAAAAATATTGTCGGCGCGGTAAAAAGTTGGAATCGGTTTCTCGCCGAAGTTGGATTTTTTTCAGGATCTATCCTAGATACCTAACTTCGGAAGTAGTGCATTCGATTCGCAACCGGATGCGCTCTAATGCGCTCTACTTCCGAAGTAGGGTATCTTGCATGGAGACCGAGAAAAATCCATTTTCGGCGAACTGAATTTTCTAACGATTGATCGAACTTACAATACGGTTCCTTCGGTTGTGTTGTTTCCGCTGCACTGTGAGCAAATGCCATAATTGTACGGTCAAAAGGATTTGTGTTCTTTTGTTTGGGCTGAATTTTTATGACGAATAATGAATTTAAAGGAAATTAATATATCCCCTCATGCTGGAGGACTGGAGGGAGATGCCCGTAGATCTATATATTCTAGTAAAACATTTTATTGTAGCGTTGATATGTTGTGTTTTGACCACTCAATATATCACATTGAGCCGTAAGTTGAGAGACGAATCTGGAAACTTATTGCGACAGAAACGAAAATGATACGACGGATTGAGAATACGGCAAGATGCATTTTGTTTGCATTATTTCCAAAAAGAGACCAAAATTTATCAAAGTCTTATTGTGCAATGCTAAAGCCGTTTTGAGAAAGAATTGTTTGGCATCGGTTTGTACCAGCATTATTCACTGCAATACTGGGAAAATTGCAGTTCTCACTGATCAATGCTTAATACGATGGATACTAGCACATCACCCTACCTACCATTCTTCCATGCACTTGTGATGGAAGTTTGAGAATCCAGCGTAGCGCGATCAGTGAGTGGATACGAACATCAGTGTCGCCACTCGGCGGCCAGTGAGAGAAACTGTATGGTCGAAAGGTTGTTGTCCGTACTTTTCGCCGCTGGCGCCAACTGTTAGCGTTTAAGAACGAAGTAAACAGTCGATACCCTATACGCAATGGAAATTTGTCCGAATTCCTGCTACTGATTCGTTAAAATTTATCAGAAATTTATCAGAACTTGAGGTTCTGAAGACATAATAATATAGAAAACTCTGAAGGTTGGATCAGAAATATTACAATAAAATTTATTCTTGGCAATTTTTGATACTTCAATAAATTCGATGCAATTCCTTTACGAGATTTGCGAGATCTTATTCGAATTAATTTTGTTGAAAATTTGAAAGAATTCCTTTAAGAAATTTGTCACAATGCCTACGAAGATTTGTTCCGTATAATTTTCATGCATTTATCGGATTTATTTCAGGGATTCTCACGGAACTCCTTCCGAAAATTATTTTTAATACCTCAAGCGGATGTGTCCAAATTACTTTTACTGCTTCCTCGAAATTGTCGGAGTTTAGTTTAAGAATTTGTAGAATCACAATGATATTTGAAAAGAAACGTTTGGTATCAAACGTGTATCCCGAAAGGTTCTCTAGAACTGTCAAGGAAGGAATTCCCACTGCAGTGCTGTAAACTTTTGACATTTTCGCGTTATTTGTTTTTCTCACACACAGCATGAGCGGTAGAATCGAGAAACACAAAACACTGTTAAGTGAATGTCATTTCAAACGATGACATTTACATATATCATGAATTTTGCATATGTTTCAAATATTTCCGATCATAAGCAACAAGAATAGTTTAATCTTGCTCGTTATTTCGAATGTGACACAAATACAATGAAGGCAGCTCTTATTTCGAAAAACAATAGAAATAAACAAACTCGTACCGTTTTCTGGAGACCCCATCGTGGTCTGCTACATTCAATTGACATTTTTCTGAATGCTGAAGGAAAAGGCTGTTGAATGTCAACGAAAACGTGTCGACTACCGTGATTGCTAACAACACTGGATCTCCATCCATGTGGAACATCTTCGAACGATTGTGCTACTTTTCCTTAAATGCCATGTGCTCCAATATCGCGTTATCCAGAAAATCTATTCATTCCATGAAAATGCATTAATGATCCTCAGTAATGACGTGAAAACTGGAGCGAACGAATATCAATCGAAAGAATTATACTTTTTTAAATTATCGATTTAATACTCGGAAAAGCCGATATTCGAGGAAGTTACATCCGAGGAATTTGTGACAACCACTATGAACAAATCTGGTAAATCTTGAGTTACTGGTACATTTCAACGTTGGCTGGAAGAATTTCTGGAGGACCTAGTAACAAATACAAGACGTTCGTCCCTCAATTCTAAAATTATGTAGATTGAAAAATAATTTAAACTTATATTTTTATTGTTCAGATTATCATTTTTAAAATTGTTTTTCGAACATCTGGCAACCATGTCCACAGTACACCGATCAAAGATCGCTACTTCGTGTACATTTGAAAGACCTTAACTCCCCAGGCGCAAATTCTCCAATTCACAGCATCACCGAATGGCAATTTCTTCTCCGTCCCTTCGAGCGTGACAGCCGGAGAAAAAAGACAATTGTATTGATTGCTTCATGGCTTACCCCATCTCCACCTTCGAATCATTCCAAGCAAATACCTAGTACGATAGGGTGGCTCATAATGAGCGAACTACAGAAAGCTTGAGTTACAACTCCCAAATTTATCCATTCGGGACCCCAGAAGCTACTGTGGAAGTTTGAGTGGAATCCGTCAACTCTGAGGAGGGTCTATTTAAACGAGCTTGAAGTTTGTACTGAGAAAATCGACTAAATATATAAAAAAAACTATTCCTATTTCATTTTCGACCATAGATGTCGCTACAGCTAATGAATTTATTTCATTATCGATTTGAAGATTCTCCAATCAATATAGAAAGAAATTTATCGACTACAGCGCCATTTATGGTCTAAAATGAAAATGGATCCTTTTTTACCATACATTTGGTCGATTTTCTCCATAGAAACTTCAAGCTCGTTTAAATAGCCCCTCCTCAGAGTTGACTGATTCCGACGGATTTTTTTCCAACTTCCACAGTAGCTCTTGAGTGTGTGGGAGGTGTAACTAAAGGTTTCACAGATTGGGTTTTCTCATATGAAAATGGGCCACCTTAATGTACCCAGTACCTAGGCAACGTCCGTTTTTCTAGCCACATTCACCTACATCCTTCGCACATACGCTTACCGCCTTGCAGCACCGACAAAAACAACTCCAGCTCACTAGAGGATGTAACAGACCGAGCGATATCTTTTTTCAAACACCTCTCCCTCCTCCTCTGACCCTAGACGGGGGGGGGGATCAACGCGGAAAATTGCGAAAACGACTGGATATCTTTGCCCATAAATCGCTATATTGGCGCTATCCTATTGTTTCTCGGCACCTATTCTCGTCCGGCAACGGTCGTCATGTGCGAATGTTGGTGTGTGTCTGATTGTGTGCACACAGCAAAGGGCACAACATCAAAGACAATCCCTTCCCCTTTCCCTTTGTATGTCCGTCCGAGAAAGTAAGACCGTGGCGGGGGGATGGGAAATGATAATATTTTTCTTTCGATTTCGGCCCACGAACCGTGTCAGCTTGCCAGTAAACCGTGGCCAACACCAGAAACTGTTACGAGACTTATTTTCCAATGTGTCTTCGATTTTGTATGACGGAGGGGGCAGGGGTAAGATTTCGGCGACGGTGGAAGTGGTCAGTTGCGTAATATTCCACCCGATGCCCCCTTTCCCCCCTCGCTTATCATCCTCTCTATATGTTACATAAAAATATTGGAAAAGACGATCCTTTTTAAAACGACGAGAAAAAAAACCACCCGCCGGGAAATGGACGAAATTGAAAATCCTCACATGAGCTGGCTGGCGACTCAAGTCTAATGTGTTTTCGTCCGGTGAAAAATCGAAAATTTCGTATCGCACAAACACACACACATACGAGCGTCCAAGCGAATGTACTTTCCCATAAACAGGGCTGGTTGCTCGTCTCTCTTTAGAGACATTTGTCTTTATTTTGATTCAATTTTGTGAAGAGTCTCAATTCTTAAGGTGAAGATGCACCGAACCAAACCTCGTGTTTTTTAAGAACACAAGATATGATGGTCATTTATTGGAAATAATGCTATGAAATTATTACTTACCGTTGCCTTCATTCGTCGTTTCCATTTTCGTATTGGCCGTAATCAGTTTTGATTCGTCTCACAACTAACGGCTCACTGTGATATAGTGAGTGGTCAAAATACACAACTTCAACATTATGAAAAAATGTTTATTTAGGGCATCTTTCTCCATTACCTCAGCATTATGAAGTTTGTAGATTTCCATTAAAATTCATAGGCCCATCAAAGTACAGCCCAAACATATAAGCACAATTAATTTTGACCGAACAAATGCAGGACGGCTCACAATGCAGCGAAGACAATCACAATCGAAGGAATAGTTTTCTACGCCGAATATCACGCACAAATTGATTCGTACAAGTTTTTTTCTCAGTCCAGACGAATGAAAAACTTTGTTTAAGTCCTCAATATGATACGACGAATAATAGTGCTTGCGACGAAGTAGATCAAAACCCTACAACAGAAACTAAAAACGTTTCCTCCACTACGGGCCAAAAATGATTTCCAAGCATTTATGCACAAACTAATGGGTGTAGACATGTATGATAGGCCTAGTAACGTTCTTACATAAAAAAAAAACAAATAAGTATTTTGTTCCATGCAAAGGAAGTTCGATCGAAAATTATTATTTTCACATCAAAAAACGACATAAAGCCAGTCAACTTTACCAAATCTCAATCGATTTCTATAATATTTTGAGTGAAAATCTCTTACCATATTAGCATTCGAACCACCATCCTGATAGGAATCTTTTTGGTACCAAAAAGATTCTATTTTCAAGACACTCACTCGCTACAATAGAATTATTAGTAGTAGAACGCTAATGGCGTAGTTGTTACAAAATTGATTTCAATTTTTTTTACCTTAAATTATGGTTTTTCATTGTTTGTTCTATGACATGATGTTGTTTTGGTTCTTAAAATTAATCTGACACTTTGAGGCCCGGTACTCACGCTGTCAGTTCGTGGCAAACTAGATGTTGGTCACACGAACAGCAGCGACATTAGCATTCTTAGGTTAATGCTTCTACTCTCGCTACCAACCCTGCAAAAAAGCGAACACCCGGTAAGGTGGGAGGAAATCGTTTCCCTCCTTCCTCCCCCTCGAGCACTTCTCGCACGGCACAACAACACCCATCCGTCCGAGAGAAGAAAAAAAAAAGCAGAAGAGGACGCAAGTTTAAGGATAATGGCAAGAAACGACAGAGAGTAATTGTGTTCATGTCCGATTATAAGAAAAGCGTACAGAAGGATGATATATACGAGTTGATGCTCCGATTCTCACCCACCATCCGTCCTTCCGCCCTATATGTTTGTGTTGAATTTCTTAGCCGTGTGGAAGGAAAGGTCTTCTTGGCAAACACGGACACGCATCCTTTGCTATTTCTTGCTTCTTTTTATTTTTGGTTTGGTCTTCGGTCTGATGGGGGTGGCACTGACTGACTCTTGGACTCTCTCGGTTTGGTGGGCCGTTGTTATTGCTGTACGTTCCTATCTTTGCGCGAACAGTGCCGCCGTACTTTCCTCCCCCTTTCTTGCGCCCGGCGCGGGTTAAGTCTGATTTCGGATTGATCCACCCTCGGTTCGAGGTGGATGGTTTATGGGATTTTGGTCGAATTTCGGACAATTCCAAGTTAGTTATCTGGTTTCTTCTTTGAGAGAATAATGTGTTAAGAACTACACTTTAATGGTCATTGGATAACATCCCGAATGTGTTACATAAGTTTCTCTATTAACCCTTTTGTTTGGATCATCCTCCAATCATTTTTCTGTACTCATCCTAGAGAAAATCATTAAAATTAACTGAAATACCCCTTAGGGGTATTTTCTACGTTTTATTGAATTCCCCTCTGGGGTAATTTCTGCTATCCTTCACGTTTCATTGGAAAACAATCTTATTGATTCCAAATTAGGTTGAAAATATTGCGCTACTAAATCTAACTAGGATCTATTTCTTCTTCTTCTTCTTTCTGGCATTACGTCCCTACTAGGACAGAACCTGCTTCTCTCTCCAACCTCAATTTCACCACAACCACATAACCTTTCCTCCATGGAAAACTCTTTCCGACACTAAGCTAGAGCGATTCCTCGAAGGATTGTTCCAAAACAACCGAGACTTCGGCTGCCGACAATAGCCAGACCAACAACAGCAAAACAATAAAAGTAAAAGCCGGACGATCGGTTCATGCGCACACATACAACCCCTCTCACACCCACTCACATTTGCTTCCTCATACACATGATAATGCCAGCGAGGAGTAGGATGGGGAGGTGGGAAAAAAGTTTACATTATCCATCTTACATGTCCGATGCCGTTGTCCGTCCATCCGACCGATGCGAATCGAAGAAGAAGACACACACGAGTTTAGTTTCTCGGCTGCGTTGTCCTATAGAATAGCCGGTTGAAATTTTAGGTGTGGACTGTAAAATAGGATTCTGGAGTGGGGTAGATCAAATCGTGTAATGTTTCCAATGTAGGTTTCTTTGCTGAACTTTTCATTAAAATATTTGTCAATTTTCATACAACATATACTTTATCTCAACGATAAGTTTATTTTAGGTGAACCACTTCCCCTAGTCTATTTTCCATGATCGTTATTAATTCAGTTAGTGGATTTCGATCACTTCAATGTCAACTAGACGTCAATCATTCTTCAATTGACGTGGAAGAACTTCAAATTAATTCTGCAGTTAATTTCAGTGCACTGAGTTCATCTGTTCGGCAGATAGAGGTGTGATAATTTTAAAGTCGATCAATCGACAGTTCACTGTATTTCAATAAAATTTTGACTGAGAATCATTGGATCCATTTGAAAGTAATCAAGTAAGTTGAAATTCACTGCAATTAAAATGTATCTCATCCTAAATTTTTTTGAATTTTTATTGAATTAATTAGTTTGAATTTGAACTTTTGAATTTTAAATATTTCATTAGTTTGTATAACGGTTTTGCTATTTTACCCCGAACGCCAGTTCACCGGATCCCAGCTCCCTGAATACCCGTTTTCCCCTAATAGCCCCTTTCTCCGAAAAGTTAATGATATTCATAATTGTAACAACTTAACTACAAGCTTCATTTGAACTTTCATTTCCAGATTTATAATCGTTTGATAGCGTTGTTATGGCATACTTCATAGATTGGATACTACCAACATTCATGTTTCTTTTTAATAAACTCATGTTGACTGCTTTCAGGAACAAGGCAGGGGAGTATACCTTGTTCTAATCATAAACAAGAATATTAAAAGCATGAATATCGCTATTCCCGGCCACGCCCATCTTTACCGTAACTTAGGATAGGGGAAGGATATGTTGATGTAGCATTTCCAGATTTATAATCGTTTGTCCAAAAAGTCAAAATCTATGCAATGAAATCGTTGCTTACTACGGAAATTTAGTAAAACAGTTAACTGGTCAACTGTTAAAAATATGAAACAACCTAGCTTATGCCAGGCCTTGCTTGTATACGTTGTCTGTGTTGCCGTGTAGATCTACTAAAATCTGAGTTGTTGCAACGCAAAACCGTAGTTGAGCCCAATAACCCTAATTTGACTAAATTCCCAAGGCCTCCATTAGATACTTTGCCTTTGAAGCCATAAGAAATATTTACCTTAATTTGGTTTGATTCAACGCAAAAGTTGAGTCCATTCAACCCAAGCTTGAGAATAATGCATTTGCCTAAATTTGGCTTACTGGGCCGAACTACCCCCATTGTGTAAGTGCAGCTCTCTTCATTTTTAACAACATTGGTGGAGAAAAGAGAGAATACCGAGAGATTGTGGGTTGAGAGAATAATCTATATACTTAATGTTGGGTAAAGTTAACTAAAAAATAAGATAGAATGTTTTAAGCGTGTAAGTCCATATTCAAACAGGCAATTGACGTTTGAATGAACTTCAAATTTATTCGGCAGCTCCATCATCCGTTTGACGGATAGCGGTATGACAATGACAAAACTGTTCAACTTATTGGAAGTCCACTGTATTTCATTTGAATTCGAATTGTGAATCATAAGGTGAAACTCCGTTGAATCCGTAAATTTCTGTTTGAAAGTAGTTGTACACAAAAAATATTCTCTTATATGTTAGTAATAGTGAAATTGCAATTAATAAGACGGCGTTGCCAGTCATCCCTGCATCAGTTTCAGTCTTTTTCATTTCGACTGAATAATATTGCTTGACGCCGTACGTAATCATCAACATTCCTGACAGCACTGCAAGCGGGCAGCCGACTTGAAATTAGAAAAATGAAAAAAACGAAAAGTTGTGATCGGGTGATTGTTTTAAGCACGGTTCTGCAAAGTTTCAAGTTGTATCCATCAGAAATGAACAACAAGGTGTTTTACAATATATAATTGATGAAAGTAAATCGAGTATGGTGTTCTACGTGTAGTAGATTGGTTAAAATTGGGCCAAAAGTATCCTTCGCTCGCGGGAGAGAAAGTGTAAACAAACGAAGAAATGTTCGTCGTTCGTGCTGAAAATTAGCACGATTCGTGAAATTTTGCTAGTTGGCAGTTGCTAAAACTACACTAATGGTAACATTACGGTGTTCTGGTATCCAGTTAGCAATTTGGGGGTGATTAATTATAGGTAAGTGAAAATTTTTGAGAAATAATGTGAACCGCCAGCAAATGTGTTTGTATATGTGAGGAAGCCATTTTCCCTGCCATGACAGGGATTCCTTCCTATATGTCCATAAGCTTTACTTGAAAGTACCCAAGTAACCACTAAGCACTGTTATAAGCGGTATATGAGCTGCTCGAAGCATTTTTCAGTGCCAACTAGTAGGGAGCAGGATCCTAAACTTGGCACTTTTGATTCATTTCGGCAGTGGGGTTTTTTGAAAGCTGTAGAGCCAAGTATGAGCTCTACAAGGTGCGTCGTACTGAAGCGCTTCTTTTTGCAAAGTTTCAGACGATTCGGTCGAGAAAAACCCCCTGCCAAAGTGAATCATGGAAGTGCCCAAGTGGTTCTGCACCCTATCATGAAACAATTTTTAATGTTTATAGGCACTGAGATCTTCAAGCCCTGAAAGTAGCCGTATTGAGTATAATATGTCATGTTACAGTGCTTATAAGCCCTGTGCTCATAGGCCGTAGACAATGATTGTCAATGCTTATAAACGGCTTAGTTTTATGACGTTTATGTCAAGATTCAGCCAAAACAAATCGATTATGGAAAATTATGAAATTTGGAAAACATTTCTCTCGATCAAGGATGTGTGGTGGATGCACCCCCTGTTTACGCCTATGTGCGGCATGAAGGAGGTCGTGGAATCGAACGATGAGTGTTATGCTTTGTAAGCATAAACATCCAGCGTTCGAGAACGATAACCTACCGTAATGCACACGCAGCGAAATGGGCTGTAGCATACCACCTCGGTAGAATGCTAGAGTTAAGTAAGAATGAAAAATAAATGAGAATGAAAGTAACCATAGACCGGACCAGTTCATTGGCTATCACTCACCCAGTCTTTGGGACATAACATGGCGATCCTTTGCCAGTGACTACACCAAACGAATCAATCAGTGCAAGTTAATTATGTGATTAACCCCGCAACTACACCAACGAATCAATAAGTGCAAGTTAATTAATTGATATAGTGATCGGAAAAGTGCAGCAAAATGGGTTGGTTTTCGGCGGACGAAATCGTCGCCCCAGCCGCAGTGACTACAACAGAAAGTCATCACACAGCACAGACCGTAGCGCTATGTCTTATGGCTGGAGTAGCCGTGGGATATCTACTCGTAAAAAGTCTGATGAAGTGTCACCGGCAGCAAACGGAGCGTGTTGCGGAGCGCACCGCACGGTTGGCAAATTTGCCTACCTAATGATTCACATTCACATTCGGCGCGAAGAAAATTAGTGCCAAAAAGTGAACGAAAAGACTATGAACTAAGTCGTTAAATTGGAAAAGTGCACAGAGAAGCAAATGCTAGTGACCACGGTATACAAATTAACAAGTGATCAACGAATTTTAAGAACAATCATACATGATGGGAGATCGAAGAACACTAAATGAAGAAAAGCTGAGACAGTGCTACCAATTTTTCGAGCGAGAATTGATGCATTGGGAACGCCTCGCTAGGAAAAGATTGTTAATCACCATAGAGGAATTTGAATCCAAGAAGGCCATCATTGAAGCAGTTCATCGCGTGGCAGCAGTAGCAGCCATCGAATGTGGACCAGTGGACGTACAAAACCTTCAGTGGAACTACGGTGAATTATCCATAGCGATGGAGGCATATCGACAAATGGATTTATAAGGGAAGTAGCTAATGAATGAACCACACATAGGATAAGATACTGATAGAAAATTACAATTTTAGGTAAAAAGTACGAATGGGTACATGTATTCATGGACGAACAAATGGCACAGTGGTGAGTGAAAAGTAGATGTAAAGCAAAAAAAAAAAAAAAAAAAAAAAAAAAAAAAAAAAAAAAAAAAAAAAAAAAAAAAAAAAAAAAATGGAATGGATAAATTTTTCAGCATCGAAGATGCTATTTTCAAACTGCATCAAAGCTTGAAAAAATATAATACATTTAAAGTAGAGACACGAGACAAAAAGGTGCATACATTGATAGCTCTTAAAGAAGATTTAAAAGCAATAATAAAGAGCAGCTCAATTGACTATGTAACTAGGCAACATTTGTTTGCCAGGTATAAAAGGCTAAGAGCAGTTATTTACGATTGTCTAAATCTTTTAAAGTCACCTTTGGAAGAATCGATACTGGGAAATTTATTCACTCTAGAGTTAGAACAGGAATCATTAGATAACAATAATTGTAAAGATTCTACAGAAGGCTCAGAAACAGAGTTTGAAGAAGAGTTTGAAAACATGGCCACGAAACTTGATCTCAGTTTAGGCCTGAAGGTAATTCAGCCGTTCGATGGAACAGTAGCTAAGCTAACTAGTTACATCGAAGGAGTTGAGCTCTTCCAGGACTACTCTGAAGGGGTGCCAGAAGACAAAATAATAAAGTTTCTAAAGACTACGCTAGTAGGTTCTGCGCACGGTGCGATCGATGGATCTGTAACCGTTGCGGATGCCCTACAGGCTTTGAAAAACAAATTCGCGATCAGAGTAACACCAAGAGCGGTTCAGAACGAAATGAGCGCTCTAAAACAAAGCCAAAAGTCAATATCTGACTTTGGTTCTGAAATGGAGAAATTGTCGGCCAAACTGGCAGCAGCTCATGTTTCTATGGGCACATTTGCGCATGAAGCCGCCGCTGTAAATATTGTAGAACCTATTGCGGTTCAATCATTTATTGATGGATTGAAAGATCCGTCAACTAAATTTTTTCTAAAGGCCCGAAACCCAACAACTTTGAACAAGGCAATCTCTGATGCCTTAGAGTGCCAGGCAACGCCCAGCACAGACAATATGAATGAAAACATGATGGCATTATGGTGTACATCAAACCAACGCCCGTACTACTATGCGAGAGGTCGCAGAGGTTATGGTGGAAACCGTGGGTATCAAAATACTCGTGGTAGAAGCTATGGCCGAGGTAGAGGCAATTACTCAAATTACAACAACCCTAGGAATGACAATATGAATTCACAACCCCAGTCACACAATTATGGCAGAGGCCATAGAGGAAATAGACCACCTCGAGCTAACCACAACGGGAACGATCACAGGGCGCATACAGCAAATATAGCTGAGCAAGCACCCGAACAACCACGTCAACGTCAACCTGTGAACCAGGAGCAAAACCAAGCAGAGGAAGCGAACTTAATAGATTTTTTTCGCTAATTTCAGTGTTAAAAAAGCACTAAGAGCCAAATTTGAATTATTTGGAAGGAGTATAGAATTGATAGTAGACAGCGGAGCATCCTGTTGTCTACTGGACAAAGAGTATATTCCGAAAAATTGTAAAATAAATAAGTCATCAACCATTGAAGTCAGAGGAGTAAATGGAATAACACATACATTGGGATATGTGGATACATCTTTAGGCCATGAGTTGGCAGAGTATCCTGTTAGATTTCATATACTGGAGCAATTACCAGCAAACGTTATTGGTTTGATTGGTACAAACTTTTTGAAAAAATTTGGAGCAAAAATTGACTTTGCAAAAATGAAGATGGAATTCACAATTCCGAGTGGTGAAATACATTTCACAATACCACCAAGATATGAATATATTACATACATAGAAACAGAATTCGCCGAAACATGTGTGGTACTGAACCAGAAAGTTCAGCCAAATGTGTTTGTGGCCAATTCTATAGCAAATCCCGTGAATGGTAAAATACCGGTGCGATTGGTGAATATTTCAAATAAACCAGTTGTTATTAAAGATTTGAAACCAAGGATAGCATTAGCTGAAAACTACAATGTTATAGAATTGAAAAAGGATGATCAAAAATACGACAAAATTCGAGCGAGCAAATTATTGGAAGAATTAAAATTAAATCACTTATCTGGTAGTGATGAAAAAGCTATTAAACAAATTTGCTTGAAATATTCCGATATATTTTGTTTAAAAGGCGATAAGCTTGGTACCACCAATGTTTATTGCCCGTCATTAACGGTCAAGCCAAACATCCAACCAGCATTTAGTAAACCTTACAGGCTTCCTTTCTCTCAGAAAGAAGAAGTCTGCAAACAGGTGGAAAATATGCTTAAAGATGGTATCATTGAAGAAACCAAATCTGAGTGGAACAGCCCCTTGTTGCTAGTTCCCAAAAAATCAGACAATGATTCAAAGAAATGGAGATTAGTTATTGACTATAGGAAAGTCAATACAAATCTTCAAGACGATAAATTTCCATTGCCCAATATAGAGGAAGTAATCGATTCCCTCGCAGGTTCTCAATATTTTACTCATTTGGATTTGTCACAAGGTTATTACCAGTGTGAATTAAAACCGGAGGACAGACCCATTACAGCGTTTGCGACGCCATCCGGTCAGTATCAAATGACCAGGTTACCGATGGGATTGAAAACAAGCCCATCATCTTTTTCTCGATTAATGACAGTAGCAATGTCAGGATTAAATTTGACTAAATGTTTGATTTACCTCGATGATATTATTGTGTTTGGGAAAACATTTGACGAACACAATAAGAATTTGATTTCTGTTTTTCAGCGACTACGAGAAGTCAATTTGAAACTCAACCCCGCTAAATGTAATTTCTTGAAGCAGGAGTTGATATATTTGGGACATTTTATTTCAAAGGAAGGTGTACTACCTGATCCACAGAAAATTGAAACTATTAAAAATTGGAAGAGTCCTTCATCCTCTGATGAAGTTAAGAGATTTGTAGCTTTTGCGAATTACTACAGGAAGCATATACGAAATTTTGCGAGTTTGTGTTTACCATTAAATTATTTAACTCGAAAAGGAATAGAATTCAATTGGAGTGAAGAATGTGAAACTGCATTTCAACAATTGAAAGAGCGGTTCATCAAACCCCCCGTGTTAGATTATCCAGATTTTAGCGAGAAAAACACATTTAAACTACACACTGACGCATCTGGTTACGGAATCGGTGCAGTACTAAGCAACAAAAATGATAAACCAATAGCTTATGCCAGCAAAGGTTTAAATAGCGCTGAGAAAAATTATTCAACAATCGAAAAAGAACTTTTGGCCATAGTCTGGGCAATTCAGCATTTTCGTGTATATTTATATGGACGAAAATTTGAGTTGTATACCGACCATAGACCTTTAGTTTACCTTTTCACATTAACGGATCCTTCGAGTAGGCTGACAAAATTCCGTCTTGCCCTCGAGGAATTCAACTTTGACGTCTTCTACAAAAAAGGTTGTGAAAACGCTGTGGCGGACGCGCTATCACGTATTTCAACAACCGAATTGAGAGACATGCAAGAAAAACTCAGCAATGAGGCATTCGTAACGACCCGAATGCAGTCGAAGAAGGAAAATACTAATTCTACTAAAGAGGTGATCAATGGCCATGACGCTTCAAGTGGAAAAATAGTTCAACTGAAAGTAAAAACAAATAATTTTTCTGATAACGTTACATGGATTCCTGAAAGAGAAGAAATTATAATTAAACCAACAGATACCTTGGTCTCGTTACGACGAACAATGGAGGAACTTGGTTCAATATGTAAAAAATATGGTGTCGGAGAACTATACATTCAAATAGACGATGATTGTGCGCACAAATTTTATGAAAATATTATGCAAAATGATTTAGCAAAAAGGGTACCCTCAATTTTAAAAATATCAAATAAAGTAAAAATCATCAATGACGACACTACGAAAAAGTTAATCCTGAACGATTATCACATATTGCCTACTGCAGGTCATGCAGGTATTAAACGAACAATTAACACCATTAGGCAAAAATATTATTGGAAAGGCATTAACCAAGATGTAGCAAAATTTATAAAATCTTGTGAGAAATGCCAAAAATATAAATCAATTAATGTTGCGAAACCACCGATGATAGTAACCACTACAGCTGAAAGTGCATTTCAAAAAATTTATTTAGATTTAGTGGGTCCACTTTTACCCTCTGATGGATATGAATATATATTGACAACGCAGTGCGAACTGACAAAGTTCATTACTGCAACACCAATTAAGAACAAGACAACGGAAGCTGTAGCTGAAGCTTTTATGAAAAGTATCATACTGAAGTATGGTGTGCCAGATAGAATTGCTTCAGACAGAGGAGCAGAATTCATGTCTGAATTGTTTACTAAAGTCGCACAACTTTTGAACATTGAAAAGCTGAACAGTACAGCATATTATCACCAATCAATTGGAGCATTAGAAAATACTCATAAAAGCCTTGGGAATTTTCTAAGGGTCCAATGTGACAACAAGCTCTTTTCATGGGCAAACTGGGTGCCGTATTATGAATTTGCATATAATAATACGGTACATTCTGTAACCAAATACACTCCGTTCTTCCTAGTTTTTGGGAGACCTTCAAAAATGCCTTCTAACTTGGTGGACAGCCGCCCTGAGCCTCTGTATAATTTTGAAGATTACTGTAAAAGAATAAAAGCAACATTACAGATCAGTCATAGCGAAGTTAGAGACAGACTTATTCAGGAAAAGACAAAAAGGATAGTAGGCATAAATACAAAATCAAAGGAAACAACTTACCGGAAAGGAGATTCTGTTCTCATTAAAAATGAGACAGGGAAAAAACTAGACCCGAGATATGATGGTCCGTACCACGTAGTGGAGGACATGGGTACAAATGTAAAAATCAGTAATAACAATAAAGAAGACATAGTACATAAGAGTAGGATTAAGCTTTTTATTGAATAGGAATACGCATTTTTAAACATTTTATTTGATAGGATTAAACATTTTAAACAAATTTTTGGATAGGATTGAACATTTATTCATTTTATATAAAAATATTAATTATTTTAAACATTTTTTTTTATGGAAGAGGATTGACAATTTTATAGGACGTGTGGTGGATGCATAACCTTGAGAAGGTCAAGTCCAAGATACGAGGTATCGAGGATTAGTGTGTATCATCACGTTACTGTAGGATTGTACCTTTAGAGTGAAGGAAAACATATTGTATCAGATAGATTTAAATTTTTAACTGTAGACAAAAATTTAAATAAAATATGATAGGGCGTGTGGTGGATGCACCCCCTGTTTACGCCTATGTGCGGCATGAAGGAGGTCGTGGAATCGAACGATGAGTGTTATGCTTTGTAAGCATAAACATCCAGCGTTCGAGAACGATAACCTACCGTAATGCACACGCAGCGAAATGGGCTGTAGCATACCACCTCGGTAGAATGCTAGAGTTAAGTAAGAATGAAAAATAAATGAGAATGAAAGTAACCATAGACCGGACCAGTTCATTGGCTATCACTCACCCAGTCTTTGGGACATAACAGATGATAATTTTTAAACCCCAGAATAAATATGATGATTTCTGCCTGCAAAATAAGTCTAGGATTTCAAATTCCAGGGAATGGCCTGTTCAGAATCAATACATAAAAACGAAAAAAAAAGGCAGCAAACACTGAATGCGATTGGAGAAGCTGTGTAAACTTATGCCGGATACCCACCTATTGGACTCCTACAAACGTAAATTATTTTACCGTAATCCGTGAATTTCACCGTAATCTCAGCTGAACAGTTTGGTAAAACAAAACACCGTAATTCCGTCGAAATTCAACGGGTTTCGGTGAAATTTTAACGAAAACTGTAAAAATTTACCGTACTCCGTTAATCTATTTCACCGAACTTTTCAGCTGTTGAGATTACGGTGAAATTTACGGATTCCTGTAAAACAATTAAAAGGGAGGTTTCAGGGATTCAATTCAGGACTAAATAATTCAATGTTTTTGCTGGAGCGCCTCGGTGGAGCAGTTGGAAAATATTATGAAAATGGTCTTGAAGTAGCCTCGGAAGTATCAGTTCGAACCTGGGTCACGTAACAAAAAATAACTTCGATGAGGGACATAGAAAGATAGGAAAAATACAGAAAATAAACACAAACTTTTTTCTTTTCCACGTGCTATAAAATTTTGACATCTATCACTTCAGAGACTCTGAACGAAAAGTAAGAGTAGGCCGTTTATCAGCCTAATAATTCGCCAAAAGTTGGTTAGGCCTTTTAGTCGACTATGGACCAATGCACGAGTTCACCAATTTGACGTTTGAGCGGTGCCGAATTCACTCGTTGCCATGGGCACGTAAACAACATGGCACCGTTAAAATGTCAAGTAGTGAACTCGTGCATCGGTCCATGGACCGATGCACGAGTTCATTATTTGACGTTTTAGCGGTGCCGTGTTATTTATGTGACCATGGAAACCAATGAATTCGGCACCGCTCAAACGTCAAATTAGTAAACTTGTGCATCGGTCCATGGACCGATGCACGAGTTCACTAATGTGACATTTGAGGGGTGCCGAATTCACTCGTTGTCATGGTCACTTAAATAACACAACACCGCTCAAACGTCAAATAGTGAACTCGTGCATCGGTCCATAGAACTGACGTGAATGGTTACTTGGGCAGTCAAATATGTTCCAAATTTGATCCTTGACACTTTTGATCATGTTTGACGTCGTTCAATTAGTCGACAAAAACGCCACAGAGGTTCAACTTTTTTACACTGGAGTTGTTCCTATCTGACCAGGCTATCGACATGATGGAGACACCATCTTCTCTGGTGACAGAGGGCTCGATTGGCTTGTCAGATAGATCGGGCCCGGGACATCCTTCTTCTTCTTCTTTCTGGCGTTACGTCCCAACTGGGACAAAGCCTGCTTCTCAGAATAGTGTTCTTATGAGCACTTCCACAGTTATTAACTGAGAGCTTTCTTTGCCGATTGACCATTTTTGCATGTGTATATCGTGTGGCAGGTACGATGATACTCTATGCCCTGGGAATCGAGAAAATTTCCTTTACGAAAAGATCCTCGACCAGTGGGATTCGAACCCACGACCCTCAGCATGGTCATGCTGAATAGCTGCGCGTTTACCGCTACGGCTATCTGGGCCTCCGGGACATCCTGTCTACTGCAAATCGCTGCAGTTGATATAGGGCATGTAAATTGCCTGTATCTGACATTTCGGAAGGAACACGGAAAACAAAATTTGGGTGAGTTCAAACTGAAAGCTGTGACAAAATTTTGCAAACTGGAAAAAACATATTTTTGGGCTTAAACAAACGAAAAACATAAAAAAAAATTGAGTTAACATATGTTTACGGCCTAAACTTAAATGTTTGGTACTAAAATTGAAACAGGTATTGAGGACCCTTTTCATTCATTAAAATTTTATCTTCTTGACTGGCATGTCATGTGCTCATTTTATTTACTGACAACCGAACAACCAATTCACTGAGTTTCATTCAAATCGGAATACCATGTCATTGCTAGCGCTCCCAAAATGTTCATTCTCGACTGCATTACGTCAATCGCCAGAGCAGTCTTAGAACTTCGCTCAGCACAACATAAAATTCCACCCAAGAATTCCGTTTCGGATGATTCCTCCCATTCATCCGTCTATATCGTTGGCATTCCACATACCCACCAGTCCCAGTCTCCACAGTTAAGTCTAGTTACTTCCATTATTTTCATGCACTCCTTAAGGGAATCGCCTTTCCCATTCTTCTTCTGACTCCCAAAAGTGAGAAAACTTACCAAACGGCGATAAAACTCCCACCGACCGACAATGGCACCGACGATTCGGACGCATATAAAACACGTCTTCAACCGCCGAAAAACCAACCCATCCACCAAAGGCGCAGGGATCTGAAGAAGAAGGATTGTATGTATTCACCCTTCCGACTCTCTGAGGGGGAAGAGGGGTAACACCATCCCGTTCACTCCGGATAACGGACATTCGTTGTCCGCGCTGCCAAATAACAGCGTCGACAAGGGGCTTCAAACGTGAACGAGGAATAAAGGGTGGTGGGGGAATGAGGGTGAGCTGGAATAAAATGCTTTACGACGAGGTAAAACTTCAGTTTCATGAGGGAATGGTAGCTCTTCTCTTCAAGATTTCTAAAAAATGGTACATATCGTAAATCAGAAACCTTACAAAGTTTCTCAAAATTAAGAAAGTTCGAAAATAAGGTTTATTATTGACACTTATCCGATAAATTTAAGGATTCAAAAGCTATACAAAGATTAAATGATTAAACTTCAAGAGATTTGAGGATGCACCCAAGAAACTACTGCTAGATTTCATTAGAATACTTTAAAAAAGCCTTACAAAAGTTGCATCATGTGTTATTTCATGTTAAATTACGCGTTGGGTGGGCGCCCGACAGTATACAACCATACAACGGCTGCTAATCCTGTACAAAAACTTTACAAAATGTTGTACAATAACCTTACATATTTAGAAATTGTAAGGATCTTCTATAATCAACATTAGATATTTATACAGAATATGTATGGTTACGAAACAACTGCACGCATTTCACACCACTCTCCCCGCCAAGTACACAAACTCCAAGAAACACGTACCCCATACGTACACTCGGCGGAAGATAGCGATTCAAGAAAAAGGAAAATTCACATGAATCGGGAAAGGAGAGGGTGAGACCCAGGGAGAAACAGTCCGCCCGGTTGGCTTGGGATGCGAAAATAATGCTTTATCTGCATTATACGAAATGGTCAGCCGGTGCGCTCGGTCCCACTTCCACCTCGATTCCCTTCTGTTCCGTTACGAGGGGGGAGAATAGGAGTGGGTGGCACACGTTTTCCGGCTTGACCACGTTCGTCGCTCCCCGTGGAGTACGAGTGCATGAAGAATGTTGCGAAAAAAACCTCGAGAAAAAAAGGAGCACAGTTTTCTTTTTCTTGGGAATTGCCACCGCCGTCTATGCCTCCAACCGCCGCCAAAGCGTAAGGAAAAGCGGTTTACATAAGAATCGAACTTCACGTGGTGTTTTGTTCGGTTCTATCTAAGGGTTTTTGCTTTTTTTTTTTTGCGATACTTGAGGATACAATTGAAAGGTATGAAATCATTAGCGGTAGAAAGGCTTTTCAATTGCACTTTCAGAACATCACCAAGGAATCACAAAGTTGGTAGTCATAAGTTCTTGATGGATTTATAAAATTAACTTATAGAAGATCTCTCTAGGATTGTTCCAAGGATTTTGCGGAGGAATCTACCAAAAAATTCATGAAAAATGTCTAATGTCAAATGACAGGATTTTGGGGAAAAATCTACAAAAATGTCATGAAAAATGTCTAATGTTAGTTAACATGAAATATACGGTAGCGCAGCTATTTGAGTATTTGGATGCGGTGAGTGTCAAATGAGTTCCCTCCAATGATCCATTTTTGCTGAATCCAGTTCCCACTCATTTGCCAAGAAGAAATCAGAATATAAGCGAGTCTTCATCTTCGATTCTGATTTACGAAGAAATTTTTGTATAGATTGTGAGTTGCGGAGGTAAACGCAATCCGACAGTGACCTAAGGTGAATTACACTCATCCCTTTTCTCGCCCTGGACTATGGGAGCTCAATGAGAGGAGTTCATACCTAGATGTGAAGGCAGAAGGCACATGTGTGCAAATCTCAAAGTACCCATCGGCAAACCAGAAGAAAAAAAAAGCGAAAAGAAGATTCCCTGGATTGAAACTGCGGGAGGACTCGATAAGACGACTACGGTGGGTCCGGGAAATGGGGGGATATTTGTTAAAAAAATAAAGTATAAAACTGAAAAGAAAGATATATCTGTCCAATAGATCTCCCTTCTCTTTGTGTGGCACTGAGACGGTGGTGGACGTCGGTTGGCCGCCCAAAAAACGGTCCCGAACCACACACGTGTGCGGGCTTCAAGTAAACAACAACCGAGATCTCTTTCCCGAGCCGTATAGTTCATACCTCTTGAAGAAGGTAGGTGTCCTTCGGCTCGTGAAATGCGCCGGAGGTGGCAATGGGACGAGACTATTTACCATTTTAACCATCACTGGGCACCGCTGTTTGGGGAAACGGGGGCGGCGATGGTGGAAGAGAGGGTATAGCAAGTGCTTTTCCACCATGCGAGGATTCCAGGCCCCAAAGGGACGAACATTTGGCAACACTCTTGTCGGGAGAAATAATGGTAAATGGTACCAGAATAATCAGCACATAAGCGTCACCAGGCTCGTCAAAATGGAACACCCTGACCCCCACCCAGGACGGCCCTGCCTGCCGCTGCCCTGGTTGTTTTTTGAGGGGTGGGTACGGTGGGTGCTTCTTGAACCCGGACCGACATCCGCATATTGATTTATGGCTTTCTTGTGCGGGGCGCTATCTCTCGCTGAGTCCATTCGACGATGGCGTGGGTGGACGGCAGAGGAGGCGCACCCTAAGTACATTCCACTTCGCACATGTGAAGCTTTGGACCGATGGTGGCTTGGACCTGCAAGTTTTTGGGGGGATAGCCATCCAAGGAGCCCATCAAGCGCCCGTGGTCGGTGGAATTTATTCCGTTGGAAAATTTATTCAATTTGATCTGTCGTCTTGGCAACGAAACTGCCGAGTGTACAATTTATTGCTTGACTCTTTTACCTTTAGAGAAGGGTAGATATCTTTACACTTTTTTTGAAATGAGTTCTTGATGCATAATGTGAGAGCATTATTGGATAATTCGGTCGTTTCAGTTTATAGTAGATATTTCACCGAACGCATACTTTAAGAATCTAAAATTTTATTGTTAGGTATAATATGAAAATCATTTCTGATACCGTATATGTTTTTATCAGTTCATTCGTTGACAGCTGTGACCATGCACGCTTGTTAGAATCTATCGATGCAAGTAGTGACACTCTAATATTACTTCAATGAGTTATAATACTCAACAGTGATTTATAAAACTAGAATTACAGTTGAAGTACAGTCTTATCCAGGGTAAGGATAAAAAAAATTACAAAACGAGTGGTCTATATTGATGTAAAACTACAAACAAATACCTTTGCCTTCATGCAAATTTCTAAACAAACGATTCGTTTAAGTTCTTGATTAATTTCATTCCCAACTATGGCCACCTCACACGCGAAAGCAAACACTAAACTATGAGACAGGCAACCCCTTGGTTGGCATTTGGCGCCCTGCCCGAATGGTGGAGCATTATTTTGAATTTCATGATTTATCGCACGCGAAAGCAAATCGCCTCCCTCCACTCCTCGCGTTTACGCGAACAACAACAACACCCCCACGGGATTGAAAATGGGCGAGGAAGCCGTTCCGATGATTGGAAATTCTCCTCCAGTTTGCGGCCTCAAGGGTTACGTTAATTTCGGAATCCATTCCCGGAATCAGCGTGGGATAATGGTGGGAAACTGGTGGTCAAACTGTAATATCGAATTCGTTTGAGGACGAAAAGTGAAAGGAATCAACGAATCCTTACCCTAAACAGTTTTAAATCCACTTCCCGAACAATGAAACTTCAGGAGAACCATACATTCCACTATAACAGCACCATTTGTAACTATAACTGTGAACTTCATGGCCACTATTTTATTCTGACATATTTCGTTTGCTATTAGTCGATTTCCTTTTTATACACGCTTGTTACAAACCACCTAGAATGGCACATGGCATCATGGCACTCTAAAATTTTTTGAATGAGTTCAGGGCCTTCCTTAGCCGCGTGGTTAGAGTCCGCGGCTACAAAGCAAAGTCATGCTGAAGATGTCTGGGTTCGATTCCCGGTCGGTCCAGGATCTTTTCTTAATGAAAATTTCCTTGACTTCCCTGGGCATAGAGTATCATCGTTCTTGTCGCACGATATACAAATGCAAAAATGGTAACTTTGGCAAAGAAAGCTCTCAGTTAATAACTGTGGAAGTGCTCATCGAACACTCAGCTGAGAAGCAGGCTGTGTCCCAGTGAGGACGTTATGGTAAGAAGAAGAAAAAGAGTTTATCAAAAACTAATGTTATCAGCAATATGTATGATGTAAGTAGGGGTTACGTTTCTAAAGTTACTTACGCCCTGTTGCAAATCCGAATGCTAAACGTTCCAAGAGTGATAATCTAGTTGGTTCAGAGTAGAATGTGCAGAATGTCGTTTGGAGAATACGTAAAACGATAATCGAAGCTTTTTTCTGAGATAAGTCTGCTTGAATAAGTTGTCGAGATTTCTATATACACTAACTTCTTTTGTACAAAATATTTGGCTCTAAAAAACAACTCTAAAATTAATTCATACTGTCGTTAAGATTGAAAATCGTAACTTTTTCACGCTTGATTATTGATTACTTGATCTTGGTTTGAGCTTAACATTTGACAATCGATTTCAGTAAAATAATTTGACAGATTTCCGTGAAATTTAAGCAATGATTGTTATTTGACCACCAACTGTCAGATGTATTTTCGACTTTTGATCGATACCATAATCCCGCTATGCCGCTTTTCCTCAAATGAATCATTATTTCCCTGCGAATCACGACAATGGCGCTTGATGATGGTGGCGTGGCTAGTGAGGGTGGCAAAGGCAGAAATCTCATTATTTCATAAGGTAATTACCCCTTTGGCTGTGTTTACGCCGCGGCCGCCCGTTTATCGCCCTTTTGGTTCCGTCTGTTGTGCTTTTTTCGTCCAGGATCGTCAAGTAAGCGAACCCGAACAGGGCGGTGAATCTCCCTCATCGGAAAATTAATGGCCAAACTTCGCATCATTTTTGGTTCGATGGCTGGTTGGCCGGTTGGAAGATTCCAATTTTAGAACTTCCATTCCGGGAAACATCCGGACGGACTGCGCCAAAGTGGCTAGCGAAATTTCCAGTTAAATCAATTGTTGAAAATTCCTTTTAATTTCTAACTCAATAAATCAGAAATGATTGTGTAAAGCTCCTTCCAATTTTCTTACACAGAGCGCTCGGGCTCTTTGGCCAACTTGTATGGTGTGTCCAAAAGCGAAAGGCTTTTAGCCTTCGTTACTCGATTTTTTTTTCCTCTATCATCATGAATCGCTAGCAGCGGGAGGGTTACAAAGGCCATCCGTCGAGCAGCTAGCACAAAATTAAATAAATTGAAAATGTACGTGATTCATGGCAGTTTAAAAGAGGGCCCATCCAGTTGGACGAAAATGGCAAAAAATCGACCAAAAAAATCTAATAAACGATAAAACTAATGTACCTATATCTATTAGCTACCGCTGTAACCCCTCCTCAACCCCAATGTTTTAGGTATCGTCCTTTCTAGTTCTAGCGACCGAAGGCAACAAGCCACGTCAGCCGGGGTAAAGTTTTTCCCGCTGGTTAAAAATAAATGCTTTTGAACTTATTACCGATTGCCATTAACCTGATTCTGCCTTGTTCCATCATCGTCGCTCTCCACTGACTGGCGGGAAGCCATTAAAATGTAATGTCCCGTTGGCCTGGCCGAGGTTGGAGGAAGCCGGTAACCAGCCAGCAAACGTGACAAATCAAATCGAAGAACTTGGGGTTATATTACGTAACGTAAGCAATTCGTATAAGCCAAAAAATTTCAAGGTTCAACTTTTTAAGTCTATGGTTTAACTTTCGGATTCAAATTTGCATTTGACGATTTGTTTGAACTGTCAGTTTACTCACGCCAAGTTACGGCGTTTTCGGAAAATATTTATTTTTATTAAACAGTTTTAAGTGATAAATTTCTTCAAATTTACCTGAACTGCATTTATACACCCAAAACTGACTCTTGGACGAATTTTGCGCTATGCACCAATCAGTAATCTGATTGATATCGATCACAGACGAGTTCCGCAATCAAAGACACCCGCGACAAAAACTCGATTGCTGCGATAGCACGCAGTATAAGTTCTGCGGATCTTAGTGAGCCTTGGAAGATGATCACTGTAATTGTATAGATCTCGAATAAGTATTCAAACAGACTTATCCCTGGAAAATAAACCGAACTTTTTTTTTTTTTTTTTTTTTTTTAAAAGACACTACACGTTAATGCTTCCAGTGGGCTATTTGCCCTTTGAAGGAAGCACCACACTAGACAACGGACTAGCATGCAACGCCCAGTGGCACAGTCAGAAAACATTCCTCTCGAAAAGTTTTCGGCCTGAGGCGGGAATCGAACCCACGCTCCTTAGCACGATGCGGCTAAATGCCTCGGTGACACTAACCGCACGGCTACGAAGCCGAATATCAATTCATCGTTTTCCACAGACGCAACTCAACACAATTCACTCTGAGTTTATCCGGTTTTCACTTTTGAAACGTTTAATTTCCGGATTGACAAAAGGACGTAAGTAAGATTTTCATCTTTCGAAACCCAACCGCTTCGTTAAGGTTCATTTTAAAGCAGTATTTTGAAGTAAGGTTCTGATTCTTCTCACTTCATTATCTCATAACCGTATGAGTTACTTACGTCGTTTTGAAAAAGTGATCTAGAAAACACTATTTCAAGCGTGTGTTGGAATAATGGCGTGAGTCGCATGATCGATTTCTCTTCATCGATCCTTTCTTCGGTGAATAAAAGTGACAAGATGCAGGTTTGTCAGCAGGACACAAGATTGCATCACTGTCAAGCGGTCTGAAGTGAAAAAGTGCTAAGAAACTTGCGTATTGTTACATTTATTCGCAGAAGAGAGGATCGATGAAGAGAAATCGATCATGCAATTTACGCCCTTATTCTAGCACACGCTTGACTGTATCATTTTGTCATCATGATTATGTAGGAAAATAATAGAAAACCTGAATGCGATGAACACCATAAAAAATGGCAAAAAGTCGATTTGAAAAAAGTTATCAAGAAATAATGAAATGCACAATGCTATAAAGCTCGTTGAACCAAATTCAAATCAAACACTCCATTACTCATTGCTCTTCTGAAAAACCTACACAAAACACGCTTTGATTTATCATAATCGTAACTTTTTCCGAGCCTCCCACTCCGACTCAGAACGACGAAAGTGGAGTCAAATGCCAAACGTTTTCCCCTTCCAACACAACGTAAATACTCCCCCTTCCAATGGATTCGCCCAAAACTGTTTCCTCATTACAACTTATTTCCACGCTACTGGTGGCAAACACTATGCTATAGCAAGAACCGGAAAAATACACACAGAAAAAAGCACGACAACGACTATCATAAGACTTTTCACATTACAACTCAAATTGCTTTTCCATTGCCATTACTACAATTTGGTTGATAAATTTGCGACAGACAGAGCGAGTGACTTTTCCCCGGTTTTGGACACAATTGGTAGATGACAGACAACAACAGAGCTAGCTCGCTAGCTAGTCGGCTCTGATGACTGTTGGCGGAGTTGAAAAGCGAGAAAAATTATTACATTTTTTTTATTATTTTATTTATTGCGAAAGTTTTCGGGTTTTCTGCCGCTCGCGCACTCGCAACTCATGTTTCCACTTGCAAAACATGCTGGTCGAATCATTTCGCGCTTTGTTTTTCGGCCTAAATGTTGGCCATACATATAGGACGTGGCGCGAAGTATAGTAGGCGCCGATGATGGAATATTGGTAGGAATAGGAGGCTTGCTTGGTGGTGAATGATGTTTGCCATCGAAATCGCATTTGCCGCGTAATTTATTTACAGCTGGATGTGCAATTTTTTTGAATGGTTTGCGATGAGAGCAGCAACCATTGCTTTTTCGAGTATGAAGGTTTTATAGAGCGGCTTAGGACGAAACAAAGACATTCTTTCGCTGTTGCATTCGCGCAGGAATCCGAAATGTTAATGGGTAAAGAAAAAGTTTAGGAAAGTCTTTAAAATAGTCAGAAAAACGGAAGAAAACTAATCTGCCTTTTTGTATGGGAGATTGCATGCCATTTTTGAACAGCCTACTTGATTTCAAGACGAAGTTTCTCGGAAGAAAACAAATCTGACATTTTGTATGGAAAATTGCATGTCATTTATCAACCCTACTTGATTGAAAGAATTGTTTCTACAGTGAAACCTCCATGAGTCGATATTGAAGGGACCATCGACTCATGGAAATATCGAGTCATGGAACAGCAATCTTTTGGAAAGCTGCTTCTAGGGACCATCATAGTAACCATGAAATTTTGTTCTTAGTATGGTTCCATGAGTCGATATCGAGTCATGGAACATCGACTCATGGAGGTATCACTGTACAAATTTTTTATTTAAAATTCAATAGAAATATAGACCCATTAAATTGTTGCGCGTGTTTAAGGTGATTATAAAACAAAGCCAAATTTAGAATTTTCAAGTGCACAAGACTGGAGAATCTGACAACAGTTCGCGTTGAAAATCAATCAAATTCCTTGCTTGCTGGTGGTGACCAATGGGATAAATTTTTAACGCGGTGCGCTGTTTGGTTCTCAAGTCTTGTGCTGTTGAAAATTTGAGGTGTGGCTTCGTTCTATAATCACCTTAAAGATGTACAAATTGTAAAAACAACGCCTACTGAGATGAGATTCCAACCCACGACTCTTGTATGCTAGACGAGTGCTTTGCCAACTAAGCTACTGTGCCACTTGCTGCTCAGCTCAGTTGAGAAGGCTAACGGTTTCGAGTCCAAATATTGACGGCCTGCTTGGACACCAACAAATGCATCCTTCTCAATTATTTCAGTCAAAAATTTCAGTGAATCAATCCAGGTTTTTACTAGTGCTTATGGCTGCCCCAAACAGGCTCGCTTTCTGGTAGGGATCAGTCGATATGACGTTTGGCTTGGGTCCGTTAAATATCCAGCTTTTTTAACGCTAAAAGCTGCCACAAACAGGCACTGGTAGGGATCAGTTGATTTGACGTTTGGCCTGGGTTGTGGCCTTTTCATGTGGCAGCTCCGTATATGTATTTGTTTACATCTGCCGAAGAGCGGTGCATACACGGGTCTGTCATTTCCGAAGAAGAACTGTCAAACAGCTTCCGCATCAGCTGATTTGAAACGTCTTGTGAAAAGGCCTACTGAGTGGACCCAAGCCAAACGTCAAATCTACTGATCCCTACCAGGAAGCGAGCCTGTTTGCGGCAGCCATTAGCGCTCTTAAAAGGCTGGATAAAATGGCCCAAGCCAAACTTCAAATCGTCTGATCTCTATCAGAAAGTGTTGCAGCAGCCATTAGCATTTTTAAAAATCTGGATTGTCAACAAACACGTAGCAACAAAGACATTGTTATCTTCTATGCTTGTTGCAATAATTCTATACTGCAACAACAGTTTATCACCACTTGCACCGAATATGACAATAATCGCTCACCGGGTGCCCAGCGATTTTCTAAGCTAATCATTGCAATTTTCGAGATCTTTCTCCGTGTTGGTAAACATTACCATATTATCGAACAGCATCCATAAACCATTAATTCAATTTTGTGTTTAGAATAACTGGTTAATCACGGTTTAAAAAGGTTTGAACAGCCTCCTGTGATTGTCATGACATTTTTTTTATTGTATCCCAACTCACAACAGTTGGGATAAACGATTGTGAGCGCGCTTGCTTAGTTGTTTGTTGTTCGTCTGTTTTGATGACAATTTGATTCACTGCTCCAGGACAAAGTTTTCTCTTGTATCAAAAGACCCCAAACAAGAGTGACGTCATGTTCCAATTTTGACAGGTGTGCTGCTCAATATGGAAATAACAGTTTGCGCTGTTCCAACTTTGACATTGACGCCACTCCTACCCAGGTAACCAATAAGCATTTGAATGGGCCGTAAATCAGTCATCTAATTGCATTCTATATGCTCACTGCCCTAATATAGCAGATTGATTGCTTAGCTGCCTTAAAAGAGCAAAGGCGCTGCCATTTAAATGTTTTCAACTGTGAAACAGCATTTCAAATGCACAACATGTTTTGATTTCCGAGCATCTAAATTGCTTGTATTCTGCCATGAAATTGCAAAGAGAGGCGAATATTTTCGGAAGCTACCAAACTGTCATCTTTCACGCTGGCCAACAGAACACCCTTTCCTGCCTTTTAATAGACATCAAGAGGACATGGCGTTATTTTAGATGATAAATTAACATTGAACATTAACATGTTTATTATGAATATTGAATCACATTTTTATCTGATTCATATGTTCACGTAAACTCAAAATCACATAGAGAGAATCGTGAAAATTATTGTAATTGCTTTGAAATGAAAGAACATTCGGTATGCAGCGAATTTATGTGATGTAAACCATTCAAATTGTTTTTTATCATTGGAGTTCTTATTTCTATATCAAAAGCAAGAAAAAAGTACGTAATTTTTCCTACGTCCGTTTTTTACGATCCTCTAAAATAACAGGAAAGGGTATACCGGTGGCCTACATGAGCGTCTCGTTCATGCCCAACAGGAGAAAGATCTTTCTCACGTCAACACCTATTTCATTCGATCGCCCAAACTGCAAATGTTTGCAAAGCAAAAATGAAATCATGCAGAAGCAAAGTTAAAGTATTGCAAGAAATCTACGTGCATTACATTTTCATTAATAGCTCATCCTGTAGCGCGACGTACCACCAATCGCCACTCGTCAATCGTAGGGGGTCATAGGTTCGAATCCCAGTAGAATGACAAAAAGTCGAGTATCAACAAACATGTTGGAGTAGGAACAGCAGCGATGTGAGACGAAGACAAAAATAGAATTAAAAGAAAACAGATAGGTACGAAAGATGGAAGAAGGGCGGGAAGAGAGAAATATATTTTTATTTTGCTCTACGTGAGACGTTATCATTTTTGAAAACCTTTTGAACCTACGAAATTTCTGATGGCCTAGCATTTAAGCAGCCGTATATCGGGCCAAAACCTGCATTTTGGTAGCATTTAAGGCGCATATACGGCTTGCTAGCATTAAATGACCTGCAGTAAAGGCGCATATACTGCCAAATAAATGCTTTTTAAGTGCTTATTGGTTACCTGGGTATCTAAATCCGCTCTGTGTATAATCTATGTCAAAAATGAAGACATATCTTCTAAAGAATATGAATTATTCATGTTGAACCAATAGCCAAAGGGAGATCATATCCAACAATTAGATGCCCTGTGGTATATTTGAAGCCAGTACGCATTTGCCGTTTTTCATCACTTTTTTTACTCAATAGAACATATTAATTAGTTTGAAACTCGGTTGCAGATAAAAATAGAATCAATCATGGTAGCCTAGTTACAGGTTTTGTTGATGGTCTGAATAAGGGTTTAAATTGAACAGACTCATTATATAGCTAAAACTGATAATTATGAGGGGATGGAGGGACTGTTTTTGAAAGATTGTTTGGAATACTTGTAAGAGTCAGTAATAAGGGTATAATAATTGCGAAAAGAGCTGCAATTTTCAGTGTTATCATACAAAAACGTGTTGAACAATAGGGTTCTAATCTAATTCATGTTCATGCGACATAGTTAATGGATGTCCCCTATCCATTTCAGCACAATCGCTTACGTAACGTAATTTCAGCTAATGTGGTCAGTCCACCGGCAGATTGATGTGCCCCCCTTCTACATTCAGTGGAACATGAATGGAACCAACGCCAACTAACGTTGCTATGGCTTCTGAAGGTGAACCAAACTGACATTGCATTGGCCAGCAATTTATGAGCCTTCATGCACCTAGAACGTAGTTAGTGGCCTTATTGCTGCGGCGCTGAAATGCATTTAGCGGGGTTAATGCGAAAACCTTGCATCATCAGTGATGATACCGGGCCCCTCGCTCTAATGATGAAGCCTCAAGTTCGCATTATCTAGCTAGTGAAAGGGGGCGGCTTCATGAAGCAAGGAACGGAAGTTTTAACAAGCGTTACGCTTTTCAGTGCCCTCCGGAGCCCCCCTCTTCCCTATTTTTGAACTATTCTTCCGCAGAAGAACGATTCATTCACGCCAATCTCTTCTTTCACATGTGGGCCCCCACATTTACACACATACATGCGAACCCGAACACGTGTCCACTGCCAGTGCCATCTAGCCGCGTACGACGTAACCTACAACCGAAGTGACGAAGGGTGGGATGGGTGCCGGCCGTAGAGAACCGATTTTACAGTATTTTACTCGAAAGGGGGGGGGAGGTGGACGGAGGCAGAGCGGAACATATGCATTGCGGATAATTGAGTAATGCTTTTCACCTATGGAACTAATCAGATCACATGCGGGACACGGAACGTTTGTTGTGTTCGGGGTATTAACTTGCCTACATGAAGGCGCGTTAGTTTATGACGATTAGTCGGTGGAGACGCGTGGTCAATTATATCGCTAGAGGAGAATGAGTACTGTAGATGAAAGACGCCATTGTCGTAACGGCTATCATTTTCGGATTGATTGCAAAATGTGACACCAATAAACTACACCAACTGGAATCTGTATATTAATCGCCCTCGGCTATTTTTTTTTCCTCGAAACTTCTACTTTGTTCCAAATATTTTGCCAACGATTGTTTACGCTCCATCTACGTTGCCTTGTTTTGTAACAATTCACTTTCAAACTGCTAACCGCCTGTTGGATCAAAGTCCAAGAACAACTTCGCTGTAATAAAGTGAACTCAAAACAAAGGGATAGATTTCCCCCGAAAGTGTCACATTCCTGCGAAAGCCTTTCCTCCTACCACTCATAAGCCAAGCCAACAATCCCTTCCCACAGCCACCCATCAGTCTCGTTGCACGTGGCCCAATTGCTTGCTCCAAGCTGGCTAATTAATGCTTATTGGTGGATTGTTTCTTCGAAAAAGCTCTACCGATGTTGCCGCCACCCCCGATGACGACGCCAACTACGACCAGTCCCATCAATCCGGTGTCAATTACAGACAATAATCATCTTCAACTTTGTTGCGGCGCCGCTGCTGCTCTGCTTCTAAATCCATTGCTTTCGCACAAATCAAAGCTGGCGCTGCTGCTGCCGCTTAGTGCCACGATTTAGGCATCCTTTGATCCGCCCGATGGCTGCGGAACCCGGGTGGCTGCGGACGGTTGCGCAAAGATGATAAATGAGAATCAATGCCGGCAACATTTGCTAAATGGCTCTCGCTGAAATACGGTGTGATTTGGCGATTGTAAATTTCGTTAGTGGAGTTTACACCGCAAAAATAAGTTGTTTTGGGTTGAGCCTTCGAACGATTTCAATTTCTGATGATGGTCACTAAGTTACTGTGAAAAGAGTTATCGAAGAAACTACATTATCGACATTCAGATTTTTGCAGCTCTTACGTTGCTTCTTTAGAACAAATGTACTCCACCAAAATTACGATCCCTAAAATCGATATCGCATTTGTCTTAGTCTCAGCCCGTACCAACTGAGAGCGCTTATTTCGTTAAAAGCAAGTTCTGCTATAAAACTAATTCAGGCAAATCTCCTCCTCAGTAAGAGAGCACATCGCATCGGCAAGGAAAAACTTTTTATATTCCCTCATCCTCCATTGCCATCCACCCGTCAGCCTTTGACAAACCGTTAATTCCAAACGTCCGGAACGCCATTTTCCATTCACTGGCCTCACTGCGCCCTGTTTCACCGCCTGCTTCGATCCCTTGGAGCCCATTTCTCATCCTTCGTCAGTCGAAAAAAGGCCCCCGACTCTCTCTTTATGCCCATAATTTCGAAAAACAATAAAACAATGCTTGAATAGTACAGATTTTAATGGTTTTTCCGAATAATGGCAAGTTCGGTCCCTACTGGTTACCCTCTGCTCCCTTCGAAAGAACATTATTTGCATTGGCCGTCGTCGTCGTCACCACCACCAGTAGGTACTTTTCAAGGTAAATGAGGCAAAGTCGGGCTTCAAACTAGTACTAACAATGGGGCTCTAACTGGAATAATAACTCCCCTTCGCAAACCACCTGAATCGGCCTCGTCTCGCTCGTCGCCTCCCTCGACAAAAACTAAAATAAATAGTAATAAAAGCTTACCACCCCTCCCGGTCCCGTTCCGGTGCCTGGTGCGGTCTGCGAAGATTCTTTTCGGGGTGTCTCGACTGCTTCCTCAGCTCGAAATCAATTTCAACGGGGGTTGGTTAATTATTTTTTATTACGGTTACCCCCAAAGGCGTAGACTCAGAACTATTCCCATCCCCCTAGAGGTAATGAAAATGGGCTTACCAGGAAGTTTCCGAATACGGACATTAATGTACACGTTTCTGATCACGGAATGTTTGGCACCTTCCTCGTTCACCTCCAGCGAGAATCTCGGAACTATATTTGGGGTGGGTGCAGTAAATCACGAACCGACTGACTTGCACTACCACACGCACCCATCGCAGCCGTCATGTGCCGCTGAAGGTTTGACAAGTAGCAATTTAGATTAAAATTCACTGCCCATGCCTCCGACAGACTGCATTTGCCTTACAAGTAAATAAACCGTCCTAGAGTGTCCCGAAAGCTCATAAATTACCATTGGAATTACGAGGACGACGACGAATTACCCCTCTTGTGATAATTTTTATTCCGAACGAGCTCACCACAGCGTCCAGCATAGTAATTAGTGCCTGCTGGGAGAGTGAAGTCACACTTTCGCCCCGTTCGGATCGTTGGAACCCATCACATTTGCAAATAAATCATTCCCCATCGGGAAAGAGCGTGCGAGAGGAAGTACAAATCTGCCTCTGCGGTCGCACAATCGGACCTAATCAGCCAACCAAAAAAAAACCGGCAATCCATCGTGAGATGGCGCTTTTAATCCTTCTTTGTGATTCATTGGCATTCTTATTCTAAGTAGGTAGTAGTAAGTGCGACTTCTCGGTTCGGTTGCTTCGTCCCGTCCTCGTCGTTACTCGGTTCTCTCCCCGAAAAGGATAATGGAACGAGGAATTTAGTGCAAGGAGATCACACCCAGTGTTTAGGCATTGGCGGCAGCTGATTTGCGGGGTGTGAATGGGATGACAGGCTCGGGATAGGGTTGTCAGGGGACTGGTGAATACAATCCACGATTGGTGGATACAATCTACATTTTATTGGTAGAACGGTAAAAGTAAGGAACACTGCAAATGTTTTTAGATTTTTAATTAATGCGCCTGATTGCTATGCATTTTATGAGTTGCCTATCTCACTCTAAAAGATTTCTACTCAGACACTTTATGTTAGATTTGTTCAAAAATCGATTGTTCTGTTATTTTTTCTGATTTTACATCAAGAATGAGACAAATCATTGTTGAAAAGTTTAAGTTTAGTTGCAGAACACAATATCCAACGATTTATGAATAAATCCAACGAATCTTTTGAAAAGAAATCTTATAAGATGAGTTTGTCATCACAAAAATTGCAATCAATCAGGAGTTGTTAAAGATGAGTTCTGCACCAATTCAGCCAATATGGTGCATCGCACTTGGCAGCCCTATCCTTCTCGATATCTGGACAAATCTCCGCCACGAGTCGTGCTGCGGCTGCGGCGCGTACTTCCTTCTCACGCACTCACACCCATCTCGGGAGGCAGCTCCGTAGAGTTGTTTATTTAATTTATTATTTATGTATGTAGATATCGGAATTATGTAAATCTTTTTGTTTTCGTTCAGGCACAATTTGTACACTTTGGCCCGATGATTTCTTGCTCCGTTCTTTGCATCCATCCACGTTTCCACCGTTTGCACTACTATCCTTTCCAAAGTTCCAAGTTCTTTTCTTTTTCGCCTGCGAGTTAGACTAACGATCGAACACGCTACATGGAATAAAATATTTGCCGTCAATTATGTGATGAAAGCGCACCCTTTTGCCTTGTGCTTGTACACTTTATGTGCTGCCCTCTCTCAGACGACGACGACGGGTTGATCCATAATCCAGGCCTTGTCACAACATTCGAATTCTTCATCGCTGTTTCGGAAATTTATTTCCACCACCACGAGGGGTGAGCGGCGGAAACGGTTCACCCGAATTTGGTCCCCCTTCCTCCATCTTGCATCCCCGACGGCTGGAAAGACTCTAACTCGCCAGGGCTTCGCATTTCCTCCCATTTGACTGAGAGCTCTTTCTTCAGTTATGGTTATTTATGTATATAAATATACCTAAATTAATTTAATTGAAGCTCGAAAAAACCGGACGAAACATTGCGGGTAATCTTCGAGACAGGGAAAAAAAACCGTCGAGAAATAATGCTAAAAGGCTAGCAGAATTTTGACGAAGGAAAAATTTTAATCAGAGTAAATTATGATTCTACTTTTGCCTTTTCCTCCTTAGCCGTGCACTTTGCTTTTTCGAGCACTATTGCGGTGAATGTGGTTTATAATGTTTGCTAGAAGCTCGACGCCAGACACAAATTAGAACCGCACTAGATGAAAGTCAGAAACACCAGAATTGACAGTTAAAATAAACAAATTTACATCCTAATTGTTCCAAACTAGACGGAAAGGAAGACTAGCGATGGTAAAAAATGGCTCCGTTCCATGCTGTTTTGTTGTTTGGCGATTTGCCTAACATGCAGGCGCACCCACTGGCAAGCTGCCAACCTCCGTCGATGAGAGGTAGGTGGCGCGCTAATGACATGGTGTTTTGACGTGTCTGAGCGAAATGAAAATACGCGCGCACTTGCTGCGAGCAGTCAATAAAACTTCCAATCATCATCGGCGAGGAGGATATTTTCCGAAGGATAATTCGAAATTTATTCAAATTATTTATTTGCTTAAGAAAAGTTTCCCGAGCGCAACGGTATGCCATCCGGTGTCAGATACGAAAGGTTTGTCATTCTGCGGCGACAAAACTAGATCCGCCCGAGTTTGCCTATCTCGAAGGCGCAATAGGATTTTAATTCAAATGTAAATAATTAAATCATATCGTTGCCGATGAATTTTATCCTAACATCCAGCCCCCCTTCCAGTGGTCGTTCACTCAATCACAGTTCGGTGGCACTCTTTCGCATTTCCTGTACCACAGCTGGAGCTTCCACTCGGTTCCTTCGCATGCCTTTTCTCTATTATTTTTAAACATTAGCAAACAGAGCCATTGTCGTGCTTGCTCCTTCCGAATAGGCAATGACAATCAGCTTTCTGGTTTGCTCTGTTTTTCCGAGTGTAATAAATGTTCCTCCGACTCGAGAGGCATTGCTCTTTGTCCTGAATTTAATTCACATCAGTGCTAGTTCTCTAGTGCCGGTTCTCCTACTAGTCCTTCATTTAAGGATGAAACAACTTTTCTTCTACGCCGAGTAGACATCATTTCATGCATATCACACAAAAGAAACCTTTTCCTCCATCCTCCCCCTCCATGCTTCCAGCAATCACATCTAGGAAAACTGTCCTTGTCGTCCTTGATGTGCCGAAGAGAATCTCCTACCACGTACGGCACCAAACGCTGCAATATAAATAACATCGGATTCAATATTTAAAATTGGATATTTTTCAATATATGCATTAATAAAAACTATTCATGCAGTGAATGGGCTAGCCTTTCTGTGCTGTGATCATCGAATGAGAAGCTGTGTCCATGCACTATGCTGGAGATGGCCGAAGGATTCGCACTCACCCACACTCGCAATTCATAAAAGCTAAACCAATATCGGTAATGATTGTGTGGGTGGTAGCTTATTGGAAAGTGGTGAATCTGTTCCAAACTGACGCAGCAAACAACAGCTGTTACCAAATTGAATCACAAAATCGAAAGTTCATGGCAGCACTGTCGCTGGTCAGAAGCTAAATAGGATTCTCATGAAACGCCCGTTTTGAAGAATTAAACTTGTATTCCATTCTAAAGGGTGATTTACTGCAAAATTTAAAAAGCGAACCGAGATCGATGATATAATTCCAATCTCGAATGTAAGAAACTGTAGAAAACCATACAATTTTAAGTAACAGTATCAATATGTATACCATTAGAAATCTAGGTGAAATAAAAGAATTATATAGAAACCATAAAATAAAACGTTTAAACTATACCGGGAATGGTTAAATAGGTTTTTGCTAAAAGGAGGTTGTTCAATATGTCAGATTTACCATTTCGCCGTACTGAAATGCCAAGTGACATCTGGCAAGTTTGTTTTGTTAAATTTCACTAAATCGCTTTATAATTCACGGATTATGAGTTGCAGGGTGTCGCAAAATACATGCTGCTTAGATTGATGAACCTTCTTTCAAGGAACCTTGGTTTGTACAGTGAAAAGTGACTTCCCATGCATATTTTTTACCAGAACGATACATTCTAAAGGGTCATTCAAAAATGACGTCCATCAATAGGGGAGGGGGGGTCTACGAAAGTGTGACAGTACGTGTATAAGGTATTGTAAAAAGCGTGACACAGGGGGGGAGGGGGGTCTAGAAATCCCGAAAAACGATTGACGTCATATTTGAATCGTCCCTAACGTAAATTGAATGTTGTTTAAACTGATAGACAGCTTGAGATACAACACACTTTTTATTGTATTTGTATGGAATACAAACCTGTCTCAGCTGCAAATCATCCAATGACATGTGAGGGTCTTACTTTACACTGTGATTTTATTGAAATTCTTCTTTTCATATTGCTCGGAAAACTCTTTACAGCAATTTGCTTTCGCTTTGGAAAAACTCTTTCCCAATTTCGGCACGGAATACTCTCCTTAAGGCAATTTGGATTGTTTTTTGAAAACTTTCTTTCCAGAATCCAGCTCATAAAACTATATTTCCGGCCTTGTAGAACTCTCTTTCCAGAATCCCCTTTTCACATTGCTCCGAAAATTCTCTTTGGGAAAACTTTCATTCCAGAATCCGGCTCGAAAAAATCTTTTTCCGGCCTTAGAGAACTTTCTCTCTCCAGAATCCACTTTTTACATTGCCTTCACATTTTACAAACTATCTTTCCGAAATCCGGCTCGAAAAACTCTCTTTCCATAATCCAGCTCGGAAAACTGTCTTTCTGGCCTTGGCTCTTCATCATCCACTTTTCATATTACTCGGAAAACTCTCTCCGACAATAAGGATTCATTTTGGAAAACTCTCTTTCCAAAATCCGGCTCGGAAAACTCTATTTCCGACCTTGGAAAACTCTCTCTCTCCAAAATCAACATTTAACATTGCTCTTTCCGACAATTTGGATTCATTTAAGGAAACTCTCTTTCCAGAATCCGGCTTGGAAAACTCTCTTTCCGGCCCTGGGGAACTCTCTTTCCATAATCAACATTTAACATTACTCGGTAAACTCTCTTTCTGGCAATTTGGATTCATTTAGGAAAACTCTGTTTCCGGGCTTTGAAAACTCTCTCTCCATAATCCACTTTTCAACTCTTTTTTCGGAAATTTGAATTCATTTTGAAAAACTCTCTTTCCAGAATCCAGTTCGGAAAACTCTCTTTCCAGAATTCAGTTCGGAAAACTCTCTTTCTGGCCTTGAAGAACTCTCTCTTCAAAATCCACTTTTCATATTGCTCGGAAAACTCTCTTTTCGGCAATTGGGAGTCATTTTGGAAAACTCTTTTTTCCAAAACCCGGCACGGAAAACTCTCTTTCCAAAATCCGGCTCAGAAAACTATCTTTCCGACAATTTATATTCATTTTGGAAAACTCTCTTTCCAGAATCCAGCTCGAAAAACTCTCTTTCTGGCCTTGAAGAACTCTCTCGTCATAAACCACTTTTGATATTGCTCGGAAAACTCTCTTTCCAAAATCCGGCTCGGAAAACTCTATTTCCGACCTTGGAAAACTCTCTCTCCATAATCAACATTTAACATTGCTCGAAAAATTCTTTTTCCGGCAATTTGGATTTTTTTTTTTCGAAGACTCTCTTTCCAGAATCTGGCTCTGAAAACTCTCTTTACGGCTTTGGAGAACTCTCTCCATAATCAACATTCAACATTGCTCTATCCCTATCTCGATGGTCGCATCAATATCGAGATGTGAAAAGGCGACAATATAAAAAAAAACTGTACAATTTTCATCACTAAACAATCCAATCCAATTAGACTGCATCGAAAAAGTAGTGATTAGAAATCAAACGTAACGTGAATATGTTACTTTTTGTGTTTAGTTCTTCTTCCGGAGTTCTTTCTTTGCTTTAGGATTTCGAGCCATCTATTGCCTTTCCAGTTAGGAATATCGTCGTATTGTTCGAGATTCTACCTACATACTTGCGTGTACGATAAACGTTCTCGCGCATCTTCACAATTCGTGTGCGTGAAGGGCATTTCCAAAAATTGGACTAATGATTGCCTCTGCAATTTGCAAATACAAAATTGTTGGTGCCATCTTTCAAAGGAAAGATTTCCTTAGCGTGAAAAGTGCATCCACAAATCATGCATTTAGCGAGGGTGGGACATTTTGCATAAAGACTTTTCGGTTAATGACGTTTCGCATACGGACGTTTGGCATAATGGACATTTAGCATAATGAGAATTATATGCCTTCTTTAAAATGCTATCTGTTCTTCTATGAAACTGCTTTATGCGAAATGTCCATTATGCCAAACGTCCGTATGCGAAACGTCCTTATGCGAAACGTCTTTATGCAAAATGGGTCACCTCCATTCAAGATCTCCTGCCTGAATCCAGCAAATACGGGGATACTGCCTACGATTGCCTGTATTCGATTCCCGGTCGTCCCGGGATCTTTTCGTAATGGAAATTTCCTTGACTTCCCTGGGCATAGAGTATCATCATACCTGCCACACGTTATACGAATGCGAAAATGGCAACTTTGGCAAATAAAGGTCTCAGTTAATAACGGTGGAAGTGCTGTTTGAACACTAAGCTGAGAAGCAGGCTTTGTGAATACGTAATGCTAAGATGAAGAAGAATATAACGATAAAATCGAAGACTAGAAGACTAGGACTCGTGAAAAAAGAATCAATAGATATGAAGAGTAGCACTGAAAAGTATTGTTTTTGTAATACTAAGAAGTTCTATTATTCTGTTCTATTATTCTAGATTGTTCCAAAATACTTCCGAACCAAAATTGTTTATATAATTCATATAATTCCAAAGCCTACTCTGCTCGCGTAGCAACATCATCATCATCGTGTCTTCATTATGCCAATCAATCTCAGCTCATTGGCATACTACGATCAACTTTTTTCCTCAGACTCCAAATGCTAGTGTTCCATTTGCAATAATCGACGCCAACTACGATGTGTTGTGTGGTTCATTTTCATCTGTAGGTAGGTACTCCAATCTTTGGGAGTTGCAAACCGAACCGCAACAAGAATCTCAATTCAATCAGGGCGGAGGCGCTTCTGGCCAGGAAAATCTGCTTCGGAAACTTTTCCAATCATCATCATCATCATCATCGTTCGATCCGAACGTTGTTGCTGTTGTTGGTCTGCCATTGGCACTCTATCCTTCGCGGACGCGTACGCGAATAATTACCACAAGAACAATTTCGTTCGTCCCTCTGGCCTCTCGCAATTAGCGATAAACTCGTTCCTTTTTTTTGGGGCCATTGTTCTAGGATAAACATGTGTACGAACTCCATCGAATCCTGTTCTTCATCGTACAACAGTAAGAAAAAAAATCGAGTGAATTAATTCAATTTCATAATCAACTTTCCGTCCTGGAACAAGAGAAGTTGATCGATATGCATCGATATGATCCACAGACAAACAGATGTTACACTGACGAAGTTTTTCCGTAGATTACTCATTTAACGATCATTTTCAAAATGCAACCTACGTAAATCTCACAACCAGAGGCACGCCCATCATTTTTCTTCGTGTTTGACGTTTTATATTAGCGCCTCCGACTGTTTGCACAAATCTTTTTTTTGTGCAACACGCTCAACAGATGATGGATTTTAAAGGAATTTTTTCTAAGTGTTACGTCTGTTTACCTATGAGCTTTCCTTCGCCAATATCCTGTTTATTTGTGAATGTATGTTCCCAGATAGTTTTTCGCCATTTCCAATCTGACGACGACGAAGACGAACAACAGACGCAAAAGAAACTTTGGCAATGTTCCGACAAAAAGGACTGTCTATCTATTTGCTGCCGCTGCTGATCTATTATTATCACGACCAAAGAACACCGTCCAAGAATGGGGTAAATGCTAAGAGAACACCATTATTACCGGCAGGGCACGGTTCTCGCTGATAATAGAAAAACTGCGTGCATGAGTCCAATTTTTCCACCCCCGCACCGCTCCAGCCCACCGCACTTCAATCAGTCATTTCCATCGAGCTCTAATTATTTCGGCGTTTCAAGCTTTTCTTCGTCCTACGACGGTTTGCTTGCTTTGGCTCGAAAATGGGAGTGTTCCGCCTGGGCGCAAAGGGTGATGTACCGTAAAATGGGGTATTTTTGATAATGTGAGTAATTTTGAGTCGATGGTCCCTTCAGATTCTCATGGAGATTTTATTGTAGTCCCGGCGAGCTTCGTATTGCCATCAAGTAGGCTGCTGAAAAACGCCATGAAAATTACGGTTTGTTTTTTTTTCAGTTTTCTTGACAAATTGACGAATTGCCTAAACTTTTTATGCATACCGACACGTCGGAGTCTTGAACAAATACAACGATGAAATAATTGTGCAAATGCATTGATCCGCTACTCGTGACATACAAACACCATTCCATTTTCATTTATATAGATAAAAAATAGATTATAAGTCAATTCAATTGCAATATGTCAAACAAAATCGGAAATAATCAGATTTCCTTTAGAAAAAAAGCCATCATTGTCACCCCGTTCCACGGTACCAACTTTCGGGTTGGGTTGTTTGTTCTTACGATTCCGAACTAGCCTTCGCGCGCGCTTTATCATCATCGAACGCGATTCCTTCGTTTAGTGTAGTAGGTACTCCTTAAAACACATTGTATATTACAAGGCGGCGCTTGGTAGGGGCAAGGCCCGAAGAATTTCCGTTTTCTTTGCGTTTCATGGCCTACTCCGCGTAATCACCGCTTGCTGCGTTTGTGGCGAGGTTCTTGAATCCTTGGAACAGGGGGAGGCGGTGGCTTGGCACATGAAAAACAATCAAGTAATTGATTCACCAATCGCGATTTGCGTTCCTGGTCTCTGGCGTTCAGGTCGGATGATTACCAATCAAACAGTGGGGACGGGAGCTTCTGGGAGCATCGATGGACTTACGTCATGCGACCGCAAAAGCAACCAAACACCCACCCACCGAGCTACGGTAGTGCCCTGTAATGGTTTTAATTAATCTCTCCCTCTTCAAAAATAAAATTGACTTACGCGCGCTGGAAATTTGTGCTCCACGTGGCGCACATGAACGCGGAAAAAAGTTCATGCCAGACATACATTTTTTTCACGTGTCACCGTTTAGGTCCACTTTCCTAATCCAACCCCTGTTTTGGGTGGGAGGAACAGCCGAACAAGCCCATTGTTTGTAATCATAACAGCTTCGAATAAATTTTGGGGTCTCCTTCCCAACCAAAGCTTCGACCAGGCCAGTGATGCCACAACTACAGATTTATTCGGAAAGGTACTGAATTTTGGTTTGTTTTTGGTACTGATTCTGTACGGTTCAGATTACAGATTTTTGGGATTGATGGTTTCAAATGACAATTCCAATAAATGCGAAAAATTGAAAAAAAAAAGTTTTCGTCGGAATAATCATTTATACTTATTACAAAATAATATTTCCATAGAATTTATGCTTTCTCACCGTTATTGCAGAGGCGAACTTGTTCAAAAGCACTGTTATTCACACTTAGATTTTATCCACAAACTGTGCGAATCTCGGTTTTCCAATTTTAACCGAGACCCATCAAACGAATTGTTCGGTTTCTCAACAACAAAGCACGATTTACTGATTCTCGGCTTTTTTTTTTCTGAAATCCCAGGAAATTTGTTTGCCGACTACTCGGCTGTGCGGATCTCGGTTGAAATAAGTCGAGATTCGACATTCTAAATTAAGTGTGTGGTTATTTGATGGATTCTCTTCAACTATGAGTTGTGTTTGGTACAGATCCTTAAAATATATGGTTTGGCAACACTGCCTCCGACTTTGGGTCGATTCCGATGCTTTTGGTAATTAGCTCACCGCCTACTAGGCTATGGGAACGCCTGAAACGGAGACAGACACCTGAACATTAGCAACGTGGAATATTCGCCTATCGAGAGTCGCAAATGGCCTTTCTGATTACTTGTCGAAACTAGGAATGCTAATTAAATGGCTTTCCTTTCGTATATCAGTTGAACCGCAGAAGAGGCATCCACCTAGCTAGAAGATAAACGCATAAGGATTTCTTACAAGTAGAAGATTCTCGTCGTCAGAACTCACCCTTTTTTTCCTCGACGACTATGGTAGTCCGCTAAACTGATACCCGACATGCAATGTGGCTTCGGCTCACTCCTATTTGGAGAGTAGTAACAACCATTTTCAATTACGAAAATTATAAGGTCCAACTATAGGGTTCCATGTCTTTTGGCAATCCCGCAGTAGGTCTCTTGGAAGCTTGTTAACAATTCACGATTTACCTGTTTTATACTTCTTCTGTTCCTGGCAGTTGGTTATAACTTCTCCAAATGGTGTTAAAATCACGTTCTTCAGCTTTCTGAAATAAAAATCGCTATTAGTTGCTCCATAATCGTAATAGGGTCCTAAATTGATTGTTGATAATAACTTGTTTTTATTACATAACACGACAAAGCGTGTTCTTGCTCTTACATTGGTATACTTTTCTGCTCAAATAATGCCTATAACATATTTTAACTTGAAAATGGATTAAAATTTGAACCTTGACACTTTTAATCATGTTTGACGTTAACTTATTCGATAAAAACGCCACAGGGGCTCAACGTTTTTTCACTGGGGGTTGTTCCTATCTGATATTCCGAAAGGGACACGTAAAACCAAATACACCCAAAATTTGAGTTTAAAGCAAAAAGTGTGACAAAATATAAAAAAAGTGAGTAAACATGTGTTTTTGGCCTAATCTTAAGCGTTCGGTACTAAAATTGGGACAGGGCTTTAGGATCCTATTGTGCTGAATCTACGAATTCCCCTGTCTTTTCAACTCGGAAATGTTGAAGCTTCCAATGATGTGTTAAAAACATTTTAATTTCTCGTATCTCACGCTTGAGTTTTCTCACGCATGAGTTGTTGCTCACACAACTCAACAGTCGAAAAATAGACGGAGTTAGATCCATAATCGTAATTTTACTGAAATTCACGAGGTTTCCCTATCATTTGATCTCAGAAGCGTCCGTCGAAGTCCCAAAGTTTTCATAGAAGTCTAGCAGTACTGTGAAAATCTCAAATTTTGATATCTCGTTCTTGAGTTTCTCATGACTTATGCTTGAGTTTCTCATCCATGACTAGATCATTGAAGGTCGCCCATTAGGCACTCACCGCATCAAAATAGAGTCACCACTGTATAGGCCTTTTCACAAGACGTTCAAATTAGCTGATTCGGAAGCTGTTTGACAGTTCTCATCGATTGAGACGATAGACCTATTCACAAGACGTTCCAAATCAGCTGATCGAGAAGCTCTTTGACAGCTTTTGACAATGGAAACTGACAGACTCGTGTTTGCACTGGTCCTTCACCGATGTAAACGAATACATAGACGGACCTGTCACATGAAAAAGCTCTTTGAAGCATTGAGCATTGAAAATGTAATCAATAGGGTCCTAAATTTTTTGATAAATCTTGTTTTTAAGGAATACGAAATTTTAATTTAAAAAATGGATCCATATATAAACGTCACAGGGATTCACCTTTATGTTCCTATCTAACACCTCAAAAGGGACACGGAAAACAAAATACACTCAAAATTTGTGACAAAATCGCAAAAATCAGAATCAGGAATTGATTACCAATCATTCAAACAAGCAGCATGAACGGATGTCTGATTATCTAGATATGTGCTTTCACTTCGTTCCATTTTCACCTTTCAAATGGTTGAAAACAAAATGTCAAACAATCGTCTTCCAACAATACTTGAGTTATATATCATTTAGAGATTGGAATGTTCTGTTGGAATTTGGAATGTATTCAAACAGGAATTTTCATAAGAGTTCATGTTGAACTTCTATCAAGTGTCTCTTACGTTCAGCCTAAAATATCTGCTAAAATCTCAGTTTTATGTCGATTTACATATTTCGTCGTCAGATTCTACGGAGTTTTGATGTTTCTGCTGAAAGCTAGAAGCTATTTAGAATTGTCCGGCTTAAATTTCATAACTAATATGCTGTATTTGGCTCAATTTCGAGAAAGTGTTTGAAAACTTTTGAATTTCTATATCATGAATTTCTTACAAAATCGTAAAATGTTCTTACCGTGGTTTAGATATCTAGAGAAATACAAAACAATCCGTGATATTTTTTATCAGGAGGTGCATATTTCTAACTGACATTTGAGATATACATTCTGAAAAAAAAATTATTCCAGTGGGGCCCGAACTCAAGAACTGTTGAAATCTAGAGTTCAGTCCCAAAATTTGAAAGCTCAGCAGCATATTTTGTCAAAGTTAGAAATTGTCCTAGAACCTTGAATTAAAAACCAGCAGAAATATATAGAATTTAATGTTATTTAAAAAAAGAATCTACTCTCGATATTTGAAGTTTTCCACAGATCCTTCAATTGATAGAGTCTAATAATGTTGGAATCACTTTTGCAACATTTAGTTCTATGATAGGAGCCTTAAAGCTAAGAATCCTTTGGCTTTTGTCGAATACTCCAAAAAATTGCTCGAATCTTAAAATTTCTTTCGTAATCTTGATGTTTTTATCAGAGTTTGGGAGTTTATCTAGTGGCTTTGATTTTTTCAAGTTAATCCATGAATAAATTATGGTATTTTGGTCTGAACTGTGTATCTGTATTTTTGGATTGTACTTGCCAGGAAAAATCAACAAAACGCGATTATCTGAAAATGTCGATGTACCATCCCAGTGATAATAAAAATCACAGAATTTTGCAGATTGAGCAAATTTGTAATATTTGCGTCCTAGAAGAACGAAAAAAACTAAACCTACTTTAATTTTCATTGCATTTGTAACGCGCGAATTTTGTCTGCGCGTAACTGCCACGTAACCGCGCCGCAATACGTATGAGGAAATCTAGATTTACAAAGATTCTTCAAATTCTAGTCTTCAAAGGTTTGCCAAATTTTTAGCGCTTCCGCCGAAGATGGTCCATTATTTTGAAATCAGATGTTTTACGCCACAGTCTCAAAGATCCTAGGAATTATCTCCGAGAACTACAGACCCTTAGTAGGAATCTCCAACATTGAACCCATAACCCATTACGCACTTAACTAAGTCACAGAAAACTCCAACTCGACTCGGGTGGGTCTCCGCAATTTGCAACCCTTAACAACTTAGAAAATTACAAGCTGTGAAAGAATTAAAATTTATTACTCCGACGGCCTCTTACTTCAGACTCTGTACTTACACTCTATACACAGAGCGCTTCTGTCGGGAGAAATCACATCGAAAAACAAAACACACTTCCTTCGAAAGCAGTTGACTGGCTGCTTCCCGTTGCTGGTTCATTGCTCGCCTCGTCTCATACATAGGGGGAACCACTAGCGGGGGCGGTGATTGTGTAGTTGCCAACATCTAGGCGAAGCTCCACATCCCACAGCGGCAGTGGGATCCGAGAGAGAGAGAGAGAGAGAGCAAACGACATTAAAATTCTTAATGTCGAAATAATGATAATTATAATCCTCAAAATGGAATATTTTAATGATAGTTAAGGCATAATTATCCATTGAATGTGATTATAAAACCCCTTTCCGACGGCGGCGGCTTGGGTGAGACGACGTTAACAACAACGGCTCGCCCGAATGTTGGCAAGGAAGGGAAACGACAGCGTAATGGAAGGTGTACAAGAGAAATGAGCTTAAAGATAGGCAACACGCTGTACAGTATTAAGGTGGGGTGAATATCCGGCGAAACCTACTTTCAAGTCCGGAAAATCTGGGTCGTCTCGATGAGAAGAATGGAGGGGAGGGAGAAAACTGGCAACTAACCTGAATTTAAATTTAGTACCGTCCTTCTCCGCCGAAGCGCCGCCAGTGCCACTCATTGGCGAGTGTAGGGGGGCTGGGGGCAAGAAGGACACCTTAAGATACATAGGTTCAAATCATGGTTGATTAGCACAATTTTTGAAGATTATTCCAGTGTAGGGGCAAGCTCACCTCTTGTTCTAAATGATGTTATCGATAGATTTCAAAAATATAAGAAACACATGATGATTTGAGATTTTTGAAAATGTCCCTTCTTATGAGGTTTTTAAACGAGGCACGGGGCAAGAGTGCCACTCGTATGGGGCAAGAAGACCACCAGAGCAAAATGCCACAAATTTTGTATATTATTATTTCCCCGCCTAAAGGATAAATTGTAGAGTAAGTAAAGATAAAAACTGAGGGATAAAAGTTGACTTATAGTTAAAAAGTAATTTTACGAAATTTATTTAGTTTTCATCTTATTTGACTGTAACAATAATAGTAAAAATTTTCAGAAACCATTTTGAATGTCCAAGATGGTTTATTTTGATTTTATTTAGTAGGAAACATTGATTGAATGCAATATTAAACAAAAAAAAATAAAAGTTCATTTGATTTTATATGAGAAAATTGCGGTGTCCCTCTTGCCCCATAAGACATACTGTTATTATGTATGTAAAATTTAATGTCAAAAGGACTTTTTCGAAAAAAATTCCTCACAGCTATATTAAACAATTGAAAATCATCTATACTGTGCGGAAAAATCAATATGTTTTGTATTTATTGGGAGGCAAACCTTGTTTTCCAGTCTTACATTCTTATAATATTTCGCATATTTTGCGTTGGTGATTTAAAGACATTTTTCTAATTTTTTGTACTAAATATTTTCAAATGTAATATTCACACAAACCTCAATTAGTACTCAATTTATACTTATCCTGCGTTAAACATCAACAAATTGATTTGAACTACGTGAAATTAGAGGTGGCACTCTTGCCCCGGGTGTCCTTCTTGCCCCATGTCCCCCTAATCCCATTAGGGAGTCAATCAATCGTCCGCTCGACTCCTATCCTGCCGCCTCGAAGCTCACAGTGCGCCTGTAATGGAACACTGACATACAGAGATATCCTAAAGAACAATACAACACAATTACTATGTGCAGATTGGGTTTGTAATCATCGATATTTTCAAACCCACAAAAATACGACCTGGCAAACAGTCTTTTGTGAATTTCCCCGGTATATCACGTGGCTCGGTTCGCCTACTACTGCTGCTGCCCCATTAAGGGTTGCCTGATGAGAGTTTTTAATCGATTTTCTAATTAAAAACCCCCCTCTTTAATTGCAAATGAACCTCCCCAAGTGGATAACGGCCCCCACAGCAACAAAACAAGTACCGAATGGCCTCATCTGAGCGATAAAAATTATTGAAACGAGGGCCCCTGTTTACCTCTTTATGTTTCTATTTTCCAATGGAGTTCTACGACGACGACAGTTCTCGATCTCGAAAAGTTTCCAGCAATTGATGTTAAATTTCCTGGGAAAAAAACAAAAGGAAAAGGTTAACTTTTGTGTTCAATCTTTTCGTCGGTGGTGACGACGGCGGTAAAAAATATCAATTATTTCCCACGTCACAAGAACTTCCTTTCCCCCTGGTCCCATGTCGAGGTTGGAACTCGCGCAAAAAGCAGGAAATTCAATTAAAAATTTCTCGTGGCACTTAGAGGTTCCTCTTCCCTTGAGGCGTTGCGTGTTCCCGAAAAAGGATCAAGCCACACAGCAGTGATGATGCTGTTGGCAAACACAATCCACCATCGAACACGCGATCGGAAATCGCCGAAACCCTTTTTCGCGACGACGATGATGATGGTCGGGAAATTTCAATAGAGGAAAATTAAACATCGACGATGGAGGAGCGACCGCAGCGCGCCATCTTCCGAGTGATTTCATTAATTGATTCGCGTGGGGTTTGGTTAGTGGTCACCAACAACGGCCACCAGCGTTGAACGAAGCAGGCCTAAAGTCGCGATTGCAATCGCGACACCTCGCGGTTGTAATTGACAGTTCGTTTGACAGGCCACGGCGGGAAGCGAAAGTGCATCGGGTGATGCACTTACGCCATGATAGGCGGTTGTTTGAAATTAGGAACGAGTTTTGATTATACTGCTCTCATAGAATAGATGTTCATAATCCGGTCGTAATCCAATAAAAAATATCAGCTATAAACACAAACATAGACTAGCATTTTGCTCATCTGTACAAGTTTGAGCTAACGTGATTTATGCTAATATAATGGATCCGACAGAAATAAGGACAAACATTTTTTTAAATATATTTTTTCTCAATCTCCAAGCGTCGCGACTAATATTTGAATAGTGCGCTGAAGGATTGATTTTTATGAAGAGTCCCATTTCGATTGCTGAGTAAACGTCAAAATCGATCAAATTAGGGTTGTTCAGGCTTTTGAAACGCTTGAGTAAAAAAAAATCAAATGAATTGCAAAAAATTTGGTGGCAATAAAGTTTGCACTGCCTTCTAAATAATTAATACAACAATTGAAAACGACCTATCGACACTTCCGTAACCTTTAGTTGTTGAAGCTCAAAAACATCGTTCTTGTAAAAGTTTCAAGAGCTCTTGAGCTATTTTCTAATATTGGACTTGAATCTTTTTTTTTTGCATACCCCACAATTTCGCCCATTTCAACAGAGATACATTGTAGACTATTACCACCTAATTACCGCACTCCGATCCGATGGTTATTCAAATCAAAATTTCAAACCCTAAACGACACACGTGATGGTGTCAGCGGCTAGTAACGTCATCAACACCGCACACCGAGTGACATTATCAGTGAACGGGTGAAATCGATTTTTCGTTTTAATTACATTATATTAGCCATGTTTAGCCTCTTCCCACCGTGCCTCGCTCCCAGTGGCTTATTTCCTGTTTGTTCTGCCTTAGAATAGAATAAATTGCATTTTGTGCGTTCCTATTATTCCTGGTAATGAAGAATGAAGGTTGAAGTTTGATTTCCTAGTTTTCATATGATTGCCCGTTTGTTAGAATCTCATAATTTCCAGTTATTTTTATGTATTTCAAACCTAGCGACAGACGGCGACAGATCGCGGAAAAATGCCGAATTCGTCAGCCCGAGCATAAAATGACATAATAATTAACCACACTCTCTACCTTTTAACCGTCAGTGTTAATGATTTCTGATTGTTCAAAGCAAATAATTATTAATATTTACCTAGTCTATGAATCAGTTCATTTTCGTATTATTTTTAGTAGCTTCATTTTTGTTTTGTTTCCATTTCGTTTTTATTTTCACTCACTAAATCCACATTCACATCCCGTCAAAATTTAGTCTGATGTTCACCATCAAACAATCGATAAAAATCCATAAAACAATCAAAAATCAGCTGTAACCATCCAGAAACAAAAAAAAAACAATCACCCGGCCAATCGAATTCCAACCAACCCCAATTCGGAAGAAAAACCATCGAAGAAAGCATAACAAAAAAACAAAATGGGCTTCGCAACTCAAATGCAAAACTAAATTTAATCCCTAACCACCAGATGTAGACGTAGAAAACCAATTGGTACGACGGAGCAAAGCTATACTATGAAAAATTGATTGCGTTTCTCTATTTTCTTTTAATTTCCTAAACCTAACCTTACCATTAAGTTGTACGAAACAATTTTGTTCTATTACAATGCACCACCAAACGATCGGAATGCACAGCTTCCTTTGTTCGCGCGATCCCTATTGTTTATTACCGGTCTCTTCGATAAGTTTTTCTTCTTCTCTTTCTCTTTTTTCGTTTCATATATGTTGCTAAGCATTATTGTCTCTCATAAGTTACCGTTTTTGTTTGTGTCATTTGTGTTTTTGTTTTGTTCTACCGAAGCATTTCCTAGCCTTTTAAGTACACATATAAATATTAATAATCAAACACGACCGTGATCTCTATCGATGTGTAATGATTTTTATAAATGGATGAATGAAATCAAATAACAATACGAACATTATTACAATTATCCAAACGAACTAATTGGTTATACGCACGCAAAAAAATATCTGTCAAAATTTACACATTTTCAGAGCTAGAAGTGAGAACTGATGCATTAATTGTAAACCCCGGAAAAAATAACAATTAGGTAAAGCGTTAGAATTCCAAAAATTTTCCGCAAAATCAGTTCCGCTTGATCGAAGCGAAAAACAATACACTTATAAAAATAATTAACCAATACAGATCAGGGTCGGACTTTTGGGCGATCAGAAATCATCTAACACTGCAATCCCTAAATCACGATTGCAGATGCACGCCAACATTGTGATACACTGATTAAAGAGGAAGCCATGGTCGACGACGAGGAAGAGGAAGTCGAACAGCAGCAGCGACGACATCGCCAACATCAAGTGCAACATCAACAACCACAACAACAGCAACAACGCAGTTGTCCAAGTGCCTCAATCGACGGTGGAATGGGTGGTGGTCCACGTGGCCAAGACGGAACGAAATACGAGCCGGACGATAATGACAGTCGTTTCGACGAAGACGAGGAAGATGAGGATGTAATGGAAGACGAAGATATGAAGGACGACGCCATGTCCAACGCTACCATGGATAGCGATTACCACAAACAGTTGGCTGCGGCCGGAGTATTGGCGGCTGCGGCAGCGGCTGCCAGCGGTAATCCAAACGCCTTGGGAGACGGCAGTGATCAGAATGATTTCTTCGCCGCCCACAAGTCCGGCTCACGGGATCTTGCACTCAAGCAGCACATCATGAACGAGAAGGCTCGACTGCAAGCTCACATCCAACGACACCAACAACAGCTGGCCGGTTTCCTACTATCGACGACCGCAGCCGCAGCCACAACGCCTCCGACATCTACTCCTCAAAACTGCGCTAACCAATCCTCCAACTCTACAACTTCCCCGTTTATGTCCACTATGAGTAGCCTTAACCGAACGGGCACTGGCAACACTGTAAATAGTAGCTCAGTAAACAATAGTTTCTCGCACGATGGCGCAAAGCCGCAGAAACAATCCCAACAACAGAACGACCGAACTAACCTATTCGCGTACAACAACAACAGCAACACCGGACAGGTCTATCTCCTGCCCTGTCCACTGTGTGAAGTTCCCCTAGAACCACGTGTCTTTAGGCAGCACCTGGACCGGCACTACCCACGTGACAGCCCGGTCTGTCCGGTCATCCAGTGTGGCCGCCGGTTTGCTCATCCAAACTCCGTACGGAACCACATGCGCCTGAAGCACACCAGCCAGTGGGCTAAGATGAAGGCCATGCGCTCGTCCGGCGGTCCCTTCACCGGGATTCCTTGAACCCCGCCGGCTCCTTCGCCGGTTGTGGACGTAATGTAGACAGCTAATTCCTAACTCGGTAGCGAAGCTTTATCAAACCAAAACCGGAAACATTCCTCACTGTGCATTTGTCTCCACTAGATGCGTTTACTGTACCGCGTGGAATCGCACGCGGCGTATACTAAAGTTCCTAACTATTGAAAAATGAAGAAAAAAAGCAAAAATTATAGAAAGGGTCGGCCGCCCCAACGTTGACGCCCGGAACGGGGAAGAAACTTCCCCACCGTGGAGTCTCAGGTCCCTTTTCGACGCAAGCAGTTGTTCAAAACAGTCGGAAGTTGTGTGTGATTTGATGAATTCATTTTCCTTCTTATTTCTAGTCTCGTATTTTAGCGTAAATTACTAGCGTGTGGTCGGACAATGGGCCCACTGTCCAAAAGTAGGATACAAAATTAGTTAGCGTAAAAGCTTTCCATTTTTTATGTGAGTTATTTTTATTGCACAGCACCGACGAAACGTACCCTTTGATAGGCCAAAATGGTCGAATTTGACTATTTCAGTGTGAAAATCGCATTACTGAGAAACTGGGTACACTCGTTGTCATCGAAGTAGAATTTAAGAAAAACTTGAGTCCAAGCAAATCGTTTTTTTTTTCATAGTTGTACAGACGGAGCTGCCCTAATCAAGCTTTTGTTTGTTATTCGATAAAGTTGATAATCGATCATTTCAAAAGAACTCAAACCAGGCGTCAAATCAATTAATCTTAATGAGAAAAATCGAACTTCATTGTAACGTGCATGTAAAGTACTGTATTTCATACCAAGAAACTGGTTCACATTTTTTTTTCGATTTTGTTTGTAATACAGACGTTTTTGGCATCCCTAGAAGGACTTATTGAACAATGACAGATTACCTGCTTTCTCATTCTCTTCCCATCACTATTATGAAGTATAGTGATAATGATGCCTTTCGTGATGTATAATATACAATCAACTCTCTCTTACTCGATTTTGCGTTTCTCGATATCAAGTTAGAGGACCATAGTAAAAGTAGGTTTTCGGTGGTCTTTTTGATCACAGTTGCACTGGTTTTGTGTTCTGTAACTTAATACCACCCTAGCTCAATAGTCCCTTCAATATCGAGTTATAGAGCGTTGACTGTAGATAAAATAGCTTCTAATTAAACATATTTACTAGGTGTGAAACAATTAGACAAAAAAAAAGATGTTTTGAGCACCCATAGAAATCAGCTTTTCAATTCACGACAAACTTTTCGAAAGGACCTATCGAAAAATAATCGATTATCTTTTTGGCAGCCTACATTTATAATGTAAAATTGAAAAATTTGGACCAAAAAAATTGAAAATTTGGACCACCTCCTTCCTACCCCCCTCTGTTACACTTTTTGTATGAAAACGTTCAAAATTTTGTATGAGTCGTAATATTTCAGTCTAACCACCCACTCCTGCACCATTATTCTTCGAGCGTAGCTCGTGCACGGCGTCTTTCTTATTATCTTTCTGTCTAACAGATCTTTTGTCTAATGAACATTTACGTTAGGTTTTGCAAAGATAGAAGCAATGCTTCAAGATAAAAAAAAAGTTCATTTAAATTACTTTCTAATGAAAAAGACGTAGACCAAAGGAAGACAGAAGAAGGTTTCGGAAAATTCAGTGGGAAATGAAGATCATTTTTATAGATGCTTCAAATCCCGAAACGGGGCCTTCCTTAGCCGAGTGGTTAGAGTCCGCGTTTGTAGCCGCGATGCTGGAGGTGTCTGGGTTCGATTCACGGTCGGTCCAGGATCTTTACGTAATGGAAATTTCCTTGACTTCCCTGGGCATAGAGTACCATAAATTCGGGTGAAATTGATCAGTAGGGTGAAATTGATCACTGTGTCACACGATTTTATTTCCCTCTTATAGAGCACAGAAACCAATGCAACCTATGTAAATGAACGATGTTTGTCGTAACTATTGTCAAATTACATGTTGTGAAGCTTTTTGTGTTGAGGAATGTTTATTTCTATGAAAATAATAGGGAATTCCATAATCGTGTTCTGTGTGGTATTGGCAGACATCAATAAACTTATAGTTTTCAAAAAGGATTTGAACATGGTGTCAACCTAAAAATTTCTAAGGATGCTTGATATATATCTCCCAAACGAATTTTATCATCAAAATTCGTACCAATTTGTTCATTTTGTTGTAATAATTGAATTTTTGTATAGATATCATCAAATTCCTTCGGAAATTGCCTACATTTAGGCGTTTTCTGCGGTATTGCTGAAAATTAATTGTTTATTATTTCCATAAATTTTGCATTGTTAAGAATTTGGCAAGCATATTTGGATTCAGGAGGCTCAAATTAAATAAGTAAAGTTGTTTTCAAAACTAACAATAATTGTTTTGACAGGTGATCAATTTCACCCCGAAATGGAATTCCTTGATTTTTTATTTTAGAGACGATTTTCAGCACTAAAATCACAACTGTATGAAAACTTGAGTATATAAACCAATGAAGCTCACCGTCGTACTTGTTTTCCTGCATTAAGTTGTTTGGAATTGGCAACATCATGAAAAACAGACATGAAAAACAGTGAAAAGTGATCAATTTCACCCGAAATTACGGTATCATCGTACCTGCCACACAATATACGAATGTGAAAATGGCAACTATGGCAAAAAAGCTCTTAATTAATAACTGTGGAAGTGCTCATTGAATTCTAAGCTGAGAAGCAGGCTCAGCCCCAATGAGGACGTGATCCAAAAGAAGAAGAAGAAGATTTCAAAAGTTCATAAAAGAGGTGTGAAAAAGACAATGGCTTTTCAGATGAAATTCTATCATAATGAGACAAATTTTGTTTGCATTTCGCTATCATATTGTATCCATTGAGGTCCAGAGCACGAATCCGTTAATTTGGTGTTTGAGAGGTGCTTTGTTTGGTAAAATGAGCTGATTGTTAATAATTGAGTATTCATTTTCCAAAGCTATAAAATGAGAGAGTCTTAGGTTTGTCAGTGATCGATTCTCACCATACACGCTAAAATAATTAACACAGTCGGACAGTAGACATCGCAAAGGAAAGGCCTACTATGAATCAGTATTATTGTTTGTGTTTGTAAACGACAACGCACGCAGCCAAAAACAAGTTTTAGTTTGAAACTTTAAATAATTCCTGAATAATTGTTCAAAGCTAGCGACAAACTTCGGATGAAAGCGATTGTTTTAACTTAGATAAGTTATTGATCATAATTTTGATTCCTTCTCTTTTCCGCAAGTAAAAAGTTTTTTATCTGTTAAGAGTGATTTAACAATTTTCAAACTAAACGAACTAGAAAAAAAAGTTGAATAATTTTCTGTTTTAAGCATTCTAAAATGGTTCCTATAATGTAATTGATTATATATTGAACAGAAACAAAATAAACTGTATATTTATGCAAACGCAAATACACTTTAAATATGGATAAACCAAGTGCATAGAGTTATATGGAAAAATAACAGAAAAAAGACAAATACTGTAGACAAGTTGCTGCAAACAATAGACACGAGAAAAAGCAAGGTAACTAAACAATAATAGGCAAAACAACTGACTACCAAAGTGGTTCTATAATGCTTGCGAGTTGCGACCTACGAGGTCTCCCCCAAAATGTCTCGTTTCTCCTCTAAGCAGGTCCCGTAAACATAATTATTTATCACTCGGTCACCACACCTTGGCTAATTTTCGCGCCCAACTAATTGCAGATCCCTCCTCGTTTCTCCCACAATCCTCCTCAAGCTTCAAATGATTAGTAGGTACAGTGTTTTTTCATCGGCCACAGGCAGTTATTGCTATTATTAGATGCCTTAGTCATGTCTGTCACCGTAAACGTCTCGATACGGCATCCACGGTTTTACCCACCTCGCAAATGATTTCCTTTTTGCTATAGGCTAGCTCACAAAACTACATACACTTGATGCTAACTGTTAGGTTTAGGATAGGGTAAATAATTTTTGGTATATCGGAAAACGATTCTAAGTATGTTCTAGATTTCTTCTTAGTTAGGAATTACCCACCCCACTGATTGATTTCAAGTTAAGGAAGATAAAACTCGCCATAAATTGAAGAAGCTTCGAAAAATGTATTGACTTAGTTAGTGTCCAGTTAAGTTTTCTGTTCAGTAGGTCGAAAGAGCTTGCAAATGATTTGACGGCCGGTAAGCTACCGAAACAGAAATAAAAAGCAAATCGCAATGGAAAAACAATATGCAAGCGAACAAATAACCAAACAACTGCTTTAATATCCAAAAACCAGCAATGATCAAACAAACAGTATATGCTAAACGCCATATTATACCGATATAAAACAAACAGCAGCAAAACAAATAACAAACGAGAAAGTTGTAAACAAAAACTGTAAAGTTTAGTTTTGTATTTGAAGCTAAAAAGAGAGAAGAAGAGATAACTCAAGTTTCTGAACAAGAGAGGAAAAGAAAGAAAATAAAAATGAGCAAATTTGCAAAACAGTAGTTTTATCTATTTCCCGTTTTCTTTCTAATACACAATAACCCCCTTAAAACTAACCCGAAAACAATCACACAAAACATATGCGCACTTTACACGTTCGAGCCACTCAATTCACGAACACTTTTAGCAACACGAGAACACTTCTCTCTCTTTCTCTTCTCAACTTCGTTCACGCCAACCATCGTTTTACGTTTAGTTTCGATTTATGTTTTTTATCATTTGCGACCATCTCTCTCTCTTTTCTTTCCGACCATGCCTCTGATTGCAGTTTCTCGCCGTTCTTTAGAAATGCGAGTTCGTGCCACAGATCCCCGGCCCTGCCCAAAGTGCGGTAAGATCTACCGCTCGGCCCACACCCTGCGCACCCACCTGGAAGACAAGCACACCGTGTGTCCCGGCTATCGATGCGTCCTGTGCGGAACCGTTGCCAAGTCACGCAACTCGCTGCACTCGCATATGTCCCGTCAGCATCGCGGAATCTCCACCAAGGATCTACCGGTCCTGCCCATGCCTAGTCCCTTCGATCCGGAGCTTGCTTCCCGTCTGCTGGCCAAGGCCGGAGTCAAGATTTCACCCGCCGAGTTGAGGGCACGAGCCTCGCCAACCGGCACTCGACGAAACGACGGCAGCATGAAGCTGGAACTTCGATCCGGAGCCGATGGCGATGACTTTGACGATCCCGAAGACCTGACCATGTCCCAGCAGAGCAGCCACAGCGAAAGCCAACGGCGCTTCCACGAGAGCATGCTGGGCATGTCCCCGAACCGTAAGTATCTCTTAGCGTCCCTTGCGATCCGAATCCCACCATCTAATCTCTCGAAGTTCCCTTCGGTGACGTTTCAGCGTTTAACCATCCGAGCACCACGATAACCCGCGTACGGCAGGCCGAAGGCGGCAAGCCCGGCATGGACGGACGCGACGGCGGCAACAACGGAAACGGCTCCGGAATGTCCATGGCGGATCGGCATGGCGGCGGAGGGGGTGGCAACAGTAGTGGCATGAACCAAATGCAACCGAACACACCGACGGGATCGGCCATCTTGGACACGTACCTGCAATTCATTACGGAGAGCGCTTTCGGTGAGTATTGTATTGATTGTTAATGATTTACGCGACAAAGACAAGTGACAGGATCGACATAGAAGCACGATTGCTCGTGAAGGCCTAACGATTCAGACCGGTGCGACAAGACTATCATCTTTTCAAATCTACGACTGGCAATGTCCATTGCATCGGCAAAGCGAACAAAAGACTGGATCTTTTAAACGTCGAACTCCGGCTATTACAACAGACTCTTCGCATAACATCTTCTAGTGGAATGTTAAACAATAGACAGGAAAGTCCTTTACTTTGTCGTAATCCTTGGCGGTTAAAACAAAACGGTGTGTTCAGCTGAAATCTTCAAACAGTTTTTTTGGTGTTAGCCGATGGGTCCATCCTGCTGCCTACCTCTGAGGTTTGCCTCTTTACACGTGTTGCGAACTCCTCTGGTACCTCTTTGGTTGAAGCATTGAACGTCTTTCTTGATAATGAGCCCGAGGGGCGTCATCCCGGCTATGAAACACACGGCCTCTTTAGATACCGTTCGGTATGCGCTTGCTACTCTTAAGCACATGATCCTGTACGTGCTCTCCTACCGCTTTAGGTTTCTGCTCGTTCTAAGCGCTTTTGACCAGATTGGTATTCCATACCTTAGTATGGATAGCGCCTCGCTCGCCAGGAGCTTGCGTTTGCTGGCAATTACAGCAGAGCTGTTAGACATCATCCTCGATAGCCATAGATGCTCGTTTACAGCCATATTCAACGTGGATAGCGAAGCTGAGCTTGTCATCAATCGTTACCCCAAGATGCCTAAGGGATTGCTTGGACGTTATGGTGCAATCACCTACCGAGATAAGCGCCCGTTGTTCGGACTTGCGGTTGTTGACCACATAGCCTGTTGAGAATCAACCAACGACTTGCTCATCGTATCTAGTAAACAGATAGGTCTATACGCCGACGGATCACTTGGTGGTATATCCGCCTTAAGTAGTAGCACCAATTCCTGTCACTTCCATACATCCGGGAAGATTCCTTTATCAATGCAGCGTTGCATCGTGGTTCTGGACATGTCCGGATCCGCATTGACTGCTGCCTTGAGGGCAACATTCGGGATACCATCGGGTCCCGGTGCCTTATTTGACGCGAATGATTTCACGACTTCTGCCAGCTCTTCGTTCGTCACCCTCGCCACTTCTTTTCATTCATCTGCTGCATACGGCGCTTGGGACCATGGTCTTGTGGGGTGATGCGGGAAGAAAACATCGATTATCGATCGTAGCAATTCGGGCAACTTCTCTTGGGGCGCTATGACGCCTTTGATCTTGGCCATTAGGCGTCACCCCACGGACATGGCACTCTGGCATAGACTATCAAAGCATGCCCATTTTCGGCTCTTGATTTCCTTTTTGAGAGCTAACTTTGCCTCTCTGAATGCTGCACCGCGTTCTTCTCTTTGTGCTTCTGTGCGTGCGCGTTGCATTCTTCGTCTAGCCCGAAGGCAGATTGCTCGAAGATTTGCAATTGATTCGCACCATCACTACACCGGCGGACTGTTCTCTCTGGGAGGGTCTTTTCTCGGCATAGAAGCATCGCACGCTAGTGACATCCATGCACCCGTGTAGGTCCAGTGTTCCGTTCGCGCCTCAGGGCTTTAGTGAATACTTCGCCGTCGAAGCGCGTGGTTTTCTAATCTCGGGCTTAGGTCGAGTTACATCGCACTGCCTTCCACCCGCCTGGTTTTATACGTTCCGTCGACTTCACTCCACGTATCCGACGTTGCTCTCATCTGCATGGTGGAAGGTAGCATTTCCTGTACTTCAGCAGTCCTTTTCTCATACGGCAACGCAATGTCGAATTGCTATACGTACGTAGTGGTGACCTCAAATCCTGACGTTGCGTACAATACTTCCGTAGTTAAATCTTCACCGTCCTCCGGTTCTTCCTTTCGAGCCAGCAGGCAGATTCTCTTCTTTCCTCTCTCCATCGGCGGCAGCCTCTCACTGACCTCGCGATTGAAGGATTCTTTTGTAATAGCCGAATTCCGAGGACTACCAGGAATTTTACGTGCTACACCAGTCATTCGTCATTTATTGATGACTGATGCTGTGAAGACAATCTACTTAACGTCCCTTTTTCTCAATCCCCACAGGCATGGGAGGAATGACCCAGGAACAGGCAGCGGCAGCCATCCAAGCCGCCAAATATGCCCAACTGAAGGCCATGGGACACAACCTGGATCAGCTACCACCAGGATTCCTCCCGCCACAGCTAGACATCGCCAAGCTCACCGGAAACAGCCAAGGTTCGGACCACCCGCTAAGTAAACTGCAATCCTCGCCGAACGTTACGATCGAACCGGCTTCCAACCGCGACGACCGACACCTCCAGCTCAGTGCCCAGCAGAAGCTACTCTCCCTGGCGGCCGGCAACGGAAACCACAACCTGAACAACAACTCGATACTGAACAGCGATTCGATCCGTCGCGGCGACTCCTCGGAACCGATGGATCTGGGCTTGGACGGACCTCAGCATCACGTTAATGACGATGGCAACAGCTCCGGAGACGAACGGAATTACTCCGACGACGAAGGAGTCGGTACTAACTAAAGCTTAGTATACAAGAAACGTCGTATACGCTTCCAACGATATACGATATTACAACCCTCTAGCAGAATTGAGATCTGATATCGACCGCGCCATTCAGTGAGGCGTCGAACATCAGCTGTATCTACAAGTATATTTACTCCTACCATAAGGACTTAATTTTTCTGTCTTCTGACACCGGAAACGAACAAATTTCATGGAAGAATGAGTAAATTCTCTGTGCCATCCTTAATTAAGTGAGTATGATAATTGTGCTCTCGAATGAATCGACACTGTAAAAAGTCCATCCAAGCGAACGGCAGACGCAGAGAGCAAGAATGCAACAAACAGCTCGTGAATGTTATAAATACCTCAGGTTATTTTTTTCGTTTTAAGTTCCAATTACTAGGAATACGTAGTGTTAAAAGGGCAAAGCAAGTGTTAGAGCATTTAACTGCAATCCGTAACTTGAAATACCTCATATTGAAGAATGAAAACGTTTAATTTAAAACTCCTTTTAATGACAGAAAAGTTCTTTCACATTGTACTACTTAGTAATGTTAAAATACCATTTTACAAACAAACCAACAGTTGAGACACAATCCGTCAGTCTACCTCACCAGATAGTTAGTGAAAATGACAATTTTTATCAGAAACATTCTTATACAATTAAAGAAAGGGATTTCATCCCCAATCGCCCAGTTCTATCCAACTTATCACGTTAGAAAAGAATGAAACGTATACTAATCTCCTGAGCAGAGACTTAAACCCTCTGTATACGCGAACACTATCCCGCTATATCTTTCCTATTCGTAGAGTTTAATTCAAGCACAATGTAGTAAGCTAAATTTGAGAACTCTCATGGCACAAAAATACGAAATTTTATCAGAACAACTCCGTTATACGACTTGACTTTAGAATCAATGTATACTGAGAAACATAAATTTCTGTTTTCATATCTTCGTTTCGAATCAGTGCTATACGAACCTATATCAACAATTCTTAAAGAGAACACGTCAGTATACGCAAAAAGCAAAAGAACTTGTATACCAACACCGACAAGTCTATACGATTTATCACCGAGCAAGCAAAACACGAAAAATACGATCCAACTGAAACCGATACGATATCAAACAAGTATACTTGAGAAGAGAACACCCACACACACATGTGAGCCACCATTTTCTTCGTTTTGTTTTATTCTCGAACGTGCTTCCAAAAGCTCCGGATATCGCGTGGTGAATCTCAACGTGGTTGTTTTTACTGTTGCTAGAAATACTCATTACCAATAAACTACCTCCTATTTATACTATAATAGTCATGTGTTACATAAAAACACTCCTCTCCAAGGAACCTCTCAGGGCGAACAAAGACACACTACCATTTTTACCAGAACAACACCAACACTCACAGCTACATATATTTATACAATGGCTGCAACGCACACATACATACAACATTACACAGTCATACTCCACAGCAATATTACTGGTTATTTAAGTAAGTGATTAACGTCTGTTATCCATACAAAATGTTTTGTTTTTCTCCAAGACACACACATACTAGTGCAACAAAAAACGGGTAATTATATTATGTTTCTTTTTTTTACTAATGTTAAACTACTGTCCTTGTTCAACGAAGAACACGTTTTAGTTGTAGTTCAGACCACCATTCAACCAACCGAAACACTATTTGAGAGACGGTCTTGGCGCATCTGCGGTACAAATGATGCGCACCTTGTTTATAAACGCGTGGTTCCGATTTGAGTTGGAAAGGTGAACATTATCACGTGGATCGATGGAAGTAACCTGATTATTTTGGATAACATCCACTTCTCTACAAGAACACGTGTTTTAGATCACGAATAAACCTTCTACTTCCGTTAGGAATTTAAAACAACCAGAAATGGCTGCGTACTTCCTCTGAAAGTTTGACAATTCGAACGAGGGGTGATGCATACGCAAAGTCTGACATCTGAAAAGCGTTCCACGAGAAAATTGATCCTAACTCCAAATCAAATCCGGAGCCAAAACTGTACAAATTTCACACGGACTCGGCGCCAAAACGCCAACCCGAACAAGTATTTAGAATTAAGAAGAAGAAGAAGCAATAGCGCGCGTAACTAGAATCCAAAATAATGATCTTCAACGCAGTATTGAATATCAACAGTTTGAAATCTTCCGAATCTCCATCCATTTTTTTGGATTACGCCAAATGGATTTGTGACATTTGTGAAATGTACTTAAAAATCACAACCGCACTTCCTGTACAGCTGGCTTCCGGTTAATTGCTTCCGATTGAAAAACTTATCTCTTAAAAGCACTGTAAATAGTTGAAGCAAATCAATACCTCTAATCGTTAGACAAGTAGCTGCAGTGTAAGGAAAACTCTGAAAATAAACGTTATTGGCTAAGATGAAACTCTTGTAATAGACAGCAAACAAAAAAATACCTATGTAGTGTTACTTATTCGATAGATGTTTCCCTTAACACGGAATCAAGGTTTTCCGAGCAACCTTGAACAAAAAAAAATAGCTAAATTTTCAATTGTAAGCACAATTCGCGCGCGCAACGGCGTCACCATTGGTGACATGTGTGCATTCTATTATTTAAAGAACCCGTGTGCTCTATTGGTTAAAGTTTTCAGTTTGGAACGGATCAAATCAAAATTTATGAAGTGGGAGAAAATAAGAAAAATTCAATGAATTTTTTATTACGTTATGTTATTATTACACGTTGTACTTACGTCAAGGTTTTGCCTTGAAGTTTTCTTTTCCGGCGCAAATATTTATGTTCGAATCTATAACGCTATTCAATATGCTGCGATTGGTGTGAAAAACTAAGAAACAAAAACCTGAACTTTAAAAGGAAAAACTTTAGAATATGTAGAATAAATCAGTAGCGTCGCTAAGGGAAACGCAAGTTGTTGAATATGAATTGCTAAAACTATTTGCAAAATATTTTATTGAATGTGTGATAGACTTACTCTAAAACGTGCGAGTTCAAACAAATGCAGATCGCAGGGGAATGGAACATTTAAAACAAAAAAAACTCTATTTGAAGCTGTATTTAGGAAGTAGTAGCTAAACAAAATGAATGTGAAAGCGCAAAAATATGAATCTATATTTAAATCTGTTCAGCGAATAGAGGTACCACTTCTCTTAGAAAGTAAGATATTTTCTTTTTTAAGTTTTTTTTATATAACAAACTCAGCTGTAATTCAGAATTATATATAATTTTCTCAGAGAAAAATATATTTAAAAATTATAATTTTTTGTTAGTTTTCTTTTCATTTTATCACCAAACTCCCTTTTTCCATTTTCGTTTTATCTTATTGTGAAATCGTTACTTAGTTTCTCCTTGTTAACATTGTTTCATCAATCCTCATGGTTTAATATTTCAGGGTGTGCCTTTTTTAAAAACTAATCAAGAAAAGCTGGAATTGCAATCCGCGACGTGAAATAATCAGCTTGGGTCAAAAGTAAATAGAAAAAAAAACAAACAAACAAGTTCCTAAATCTAATAGCACACAGAAGCTGAATTTTATACAAAAAGAATAAAGTAAAAACACTTTCTGCTATTATCTCTTTTTCGCGCGCAAGTAGAAAGTAGTAATTTTTCGCCAACATTGATGCATTTTTAACTGACGTCGGAAAGCAAAAAGGCATTAGAAAGCGACACGTTGAAGACAATAAAGGTAAATAGTTCTTGTAAATGGCACCACTGGTCAATGGTGGCAAAGGGAAAGTCATTTCAACAAGGGATTGTAAAAGATCCATTTAAATCGTAAGCAGCTTCCGTTGAAATAAAAGCACATCCCAAACTAAATGAACATATTCCTTGTAGATGCAATTTTACCTCATCCTATTTACTGGCAAATCCGATACCTTAGACGAAGCTGATGCAACGCTGATTCATAGCAAACCTAGTGCAATACAATGTTAAGGAAGCGATAGAGACAAATGAAGACCCTCACAAGAATCACACTTTTTCTGACCTGATAGCGAACCAAATGTACAATAAACCTTGTGCAAAAGATCAACCGAAAGCTACAAAAACAGTAACCTCATAGTACACTTATATTGAAATTGTTACAAATCGCAGCCGTGCATGATACTTGTTTAATCCGCGCTAGATGATGAACGAAAATCTTACCTCAACATGGATGGAAGAAAATCACATCCAAACCCAGATGTGTAATTGCTTTGAGTATCAACAGCTCTATTATTATTACAATTATTATTATGGTAATTATACTACATGAATACTGGATAATACACGTAAAAGTAAGAATATTTGAAATAAATTGATGAACCGTAGGCTTTGGTACTTTGTGTGAGGAAATCGAAGAAATGAAAGAAAGTCCTAAAAAAACGTGGCTTCACAAACAATTAAAAATTACATTATATCATCGAAAACATCAATTGAGTTTCTGATATATTTTTTTATAATAAAAACTTCGTGTTTGTTTTTATTGGCGCTAGCTTTCACATTTTCCGACAGATTTTAAGGAAATTTTGGCAAAATACCTCAAAATTATTCAAGTTCTTTATACTGTATTATTTGGCCAAGTTGGACAGTCGGTTCCGGATTTTAACACAAGTTCTATGGAGTCTATCCGATAGTCGTTTGAGGCATATTCATGACTATACCATACTAGACTGGCCATTAAAAAAAAGTAGTTAAACTCAACAAGGTGAGTAAAATTATCGCCAACGGAGCTGTCACTCATTCGCGCACTGGTCACTATATATTTAGAACCCGCTTCCTGCCGGTCATTGCTTTTTAGGTTGTGAAAACAATGGTGAACATTTCAGGTTGGAATTTTTTGGAATTCTGTTGACATATTAATAATATTCTGGTGCTGAATTGCAATTTCCGAGGAAATCTTGGGATTTCGACACCAACCTTCGGCATTTTGGTAGGAATATTTGGGGTTTCTCTAGAATATTTGTGATTCGAGTAGGAAAATTATAGTTTCTCTGGAGTTTTTGGGATTCCGACTAGAATCTATGTGAATTTGACTGGTATACTTGTGAATCCAATTGGAATTCTTACAAATACGACTAAAATCCTTTCAAATTCAACTGAAATTCTTGTACAGGACAGGAATTTTTGCGCATCTAACTATCATATCCGATCAACCAGTTTTAGGCCTTTGTCCAACGAGAGCAATCGCCAATCATTCAAAACGAATCAATATCGATTATTATCGAAAATTGGTTGACCGAATCTGATTGGAATCTTTGCGAATTCAAGTGGAGTCGTTGCTAATCCGATTATAATCCTTGGGAATCAGACTGGAATCTTGCGAATCCGACTGGAATCCTTGTGAGTCTACTAAAATTCTTGTATATCCCTTAGCGACTCCGACTTGAAACCTTGAACATTCACTGAAAATCTAGCGAATCTGACTGAAGCCTTGTGAATCCGACAGAATTTGTTGTATATTAGACAGGAATCCCCGCGAATCCACCTAAATGTTTCGCGAGTCTGACTGGAATCATTGCAAATCTGACTAGAATGCTTGTGAATCCAACTGAAATTCATGTAAATCCGACTGAAATCCTTGCGAATCTGACAGAAACCCTTACGAATCCGACTGGATTCCTTGCAAATTCTACTGGATCCCTTGCAAATTCGACTTGAATCCTTGAGAATTCTTGCGAATACAATTGGAATCCTTGTGAATCCGACTGAAATTCATGTATGTAATGCAGCCCACAGACGCTCAGACGGTTTGACCAACATTGACTCCGCCCCCCAGGTTGATGCTCATGTTGGTGCTATGTTTGACCGTGTGTGATGCTGCTTGACGAACCAATTTGACAGTTTGTGAAACCGATTTGACGGTTGACGAATCGGTCGGTCAAAATCAAACGAGTTTGATTTTGCTCAAACCACCGGTGGGCGGAGCCAAATGTTTGACGAACCGATCGTACCGTCTGTAGGGATGTTGCACGAACATCGACGTCATCATGTCAAATTGAAGCTTCGACGTCCCATGAACTACCGATGCAGATGGGTGGAAAGTCAAAATGCGTGAATTTACGCAGCGTCGGTGCCATAGTGATCTATCAAATGCGCGCTCTTGATTTGTTTCTATATAGATAGTAAAATATCGTTTCCAACTATCTCTAACCGTTTTCTTTAGCAAATTCATCAAGGATTCTTTAATTATTCCTGAACCAATTTCTCCATAAATATCTTCAGAGAATCCATCAGCAGTTTTACCTGTGATTCAAAAAAATCCATCCATGAATTGTATTTGGATTTGTACTACAGGGATTCCATCAAGAATTTTACCAGGAATTTCTCCAGGTAATTCTCTTGTAATATCTTTAGGAATTTCAACGATTTCAATAATTTACTCTTTGATTGCTTTTTGATTTATACTCTAAATTTGTCGAAATAGTAATTTTTAGAATCATAGAACAGGTAGAAAATGAGGTTACGATTCGCCACTGATTCCTCCAAGGATTCCATCAAGAGTTCCTCTAGGGATTCTATCAGGAATTCCAATAGGGATTCTCTTAGGAGTACCTTTAGGGCTACCATTAGAGTTCTTCTGAGGATTTCATCACGAGTTCATCCAGGAATTCCATCAAGAGTTCCTTCAGAGATTCCAGCTAGCATTTCTTCCGAGATTCTATTAGGAGTTCCTCCAGAGTTTATATCAGGAGGTCACCTACGACTAACATTTGTTTTTGAAGAATTTCTAGCGAAAATCGCGTAGGAATCTCTGGAAGAATGTTTGGGTTAATCACTGATAGATTTTTTGGAGGTATTCCTAGGGAATGGTTTTTGATGCATAGGAGAAATTCCTGGTGGAATTATTGATGGAATTCCTGTAATAATTTCTTGAGCAATCTCTATAAAAATATCTTCCTAGTAAAAGCGCAGGAAAAAAAATCCTTATAGAATCTGTATAGAATTTCTTGAAGTTTCGATGGAGGAATTCCTAAATACATCTGTGGATGATATTTTGGAGGAATTCTTGAAAGAAGCATTGAATGAATAAATCCCTCGGAAGTTTTTGGGTAAACCTCTGGAGGACTCTGTAGAGAAAATTACAAGAGAGAATCGCTGAAGACATTCCTTTTGGTTGAATTTAAGGAGGAGTCCTAGGAGAAGCCCTGAAAAAAGTTCTGGTGAAATCCTTATGGGAATTTCTGGTTATAAATTTATTGAGAAGTATCTGAAATAATTCGTTATGTGATTCCTGAATAATGATATAACTTTTAGAGGAAATAAAGGAATCTTTGAAAAATTGTGATAGCAATCTCCGGAAGAATTCTTGAAGTCAGCCTTGAAGTAAACTCTAAAAAATTACTGAAGAAATCACTTGAGGCATTTTTGATCTTTGAAGGAATCAGTAGAGGAAACCCTGAATAATTAGCAGAGGAATCTTTGAAGAAACCTCTGGAAGAAAGCCAGCCTGAAGAATTTTCCTCGGAGGAATTTCTGTGTAAATCTGTGGATAAATTTCTAGAGGAATTGTTGATGAAATTCCTGGTAGAATCCCAGGAAGACTTTCTGGTGGAATCCCTAGTATAATCAATCGATGACTGCTCAGAATAATCCCCGATAGAGATCTCTCCTAATTTTAGAGTTCTGCCAGAATGCTTCGTGCGAATTGTAATTGTAATTCCTCTTCAATATCCATTTCTCCCGGTATTTAAATTCTGAAAGTTCTGCTCTTTCTCACAACGATTATTGCCATAGAAATGTTCACCCCCACAGCCACAGAAATCGAAAAAAATAACAATCACATATTCACTAGGCTTGCCGAGAGCATTCAAAACATGCGAAGAAATATGGTGTTGCTGCAACACACTTTGACAGTCGGTCAAACGGTTGCAGCAACATAAATCGGTTTGACTAACTTGGGGGCGGAGTCAATGTTGGTCAAACCGTCTGAGCGTCTGTGGGCTGCATAAGGCAGGAATCCTTGCGAATACGTCTGAAATACTAGCAAATTCAACTGAAACCCTTGTGGATACCACTGGAACTACTGCACATCCAAAGGAAATCTTTGCAAATTCGATTGAAATTCATTTTCGACTGAAACTCTTTGGACTCCAACTAGAATCCATAGGTTTCCGTCTAGAATTTTTGGGTTTCGCGAAATCAGTCCGCGAACTGAAATTCTTCTGATTATGTCTAGGAAGATTGGGATTTTGACTGGAATTCGTGGAATTAAGACTGAAATCCCTAGGATTCCGAATCACAAGCATTGAAGTCGTAATTCACAAGAACGTGCAGTCGGAATCTCAAAGAACTCCAGCCAGAATCCCAAATGATTCCAGTCGGAATCTCAAATATTCCAGTCGAAATCCCAAGTATTCCAGTCGAAATCCCAAGGATTCCAGTGCAAATCGCAAGGATTGCAGACGGATTCACAAAAAAAATCGAGAAGTATTCGCAAGATTCCAGTGGTGATCGCAAGGATTCCGGTCACAAGAATTCTAATCGGAATTGCAATGATTCCATTCAAATTTACAAAGATTCTAGTTGAATTCACATCGATTCATATTGGGTTCGCAAGATTTGCGGTTATATTCGGAAAGGTCGGATTTGCAAGGATTTCAATTGAGTTTTTTCAGTCAGATTTGTCGGATTCGATTACAGTGGGGATTCCAGTCTTCTTCGCAAGGATCCTAGTCAGATTGGCAAATATTCCAATCCAAATCACTAGACTCCGGTGGAATTTGCAAGTATTTTAGTCGGATTCACAAGTATTTCAATGGTATTCGGTATGAATCCAGTCGGATTCGCAGGGATTCCAGTGGTATCAGAAAAGACTCCAGTCAGATCCTCAAGGATTTCAGTCATATTCAAGTATTCTTGTGGTTTTTCAGTAGTTCAGTAGGATTTCAGTCGGATTCACAAAAATCCCAGTCGAATTCACAAGGATTCATGTTGGATTCACAAGTATTCCAGTCTAATTCGCAAGGTTTCCAGTGTCACTTGTAAGGGTTTCAGTCGTATTCTCATGAATTCTAATCTGATTTTCAAAGATCCCAGACTTATTTGGACTTATTTGGTATTCACAAGGATTCCATTCGTATTGTCATTGATTCCAGTCGGATTCTCATTGACTCCAGTCGTATTCGCAGGGATTCCAGTCGAAATTCGCAAGGATTTCAGTGGTATTTGCGAGGAATCTAGTCAGATTTGTTGGGATTCCAGTGGTATTCGCAAGGATTCCAAACGGATTTGCAAACATATCAGTCTGATCCGCAAGGTTTCCAGTCAGATTCTAATTGATCCTAGTCGGATTCGCTACAATTATTTTAGGATTTTCAAATAATCCCATCGAATTACCATGGATTTCAGTCGGGTTAGCGTGGATTTAAGCCGGATTCAAGTTGAATTTGCAAAGATTCTAATCGGATTCGCAAGGATTTAATTTGGGATTACCAGCCGTCCTGATTTAGCAGGACATATTCTGATTTTGAAATTCTTTTGAGGTGTCCTGGTTTATTTTCCATATAACATGTTTTGTCCTGCTTTTCCTACTTGCCGAAAACCTTCGAATGTTAAAGATAGTTCAAAATTCCAAAGTCTATTATTCTATCACTTCAGAATGAAAGAGATCATGGGAACATACAAATGTTTGCCATCGTCTTGAAATATTACAACATTACATCGCAAGGAGCCATTTGGATTGGATGCTTAACCCTTCAGTCGTCGCGCGGTTCGTCACCCTCAGAACCACCACGCTGAAGCTGTGTACAATAAGCGAGGTTTTTTCAGCACTGTTGTACTAAATACAACAGCGCAACGACTGAAGTGTTAAAGATCAAAAAACTATCGCATGAGAGAGTTTGTACAATTGCTGTCATCATTGAAGATGTTCTGAAAAAGCAATTTGTAGTTTCAGTGGAGATAATGTTTATAAAAACCATGACCACGTAGGCGTACCAGATAAAAATTTTGGAAAGGAGGACATTTTGAATTACTTGTTTTAAAAAAGAGGGACATTCAGATTTTTACGAAATTGGAAGTCCTTGTGACTGTTGTGCTACTTTTCCCCGAATGTAGTTTCCCCGAATACGCAGTTTTCCCGAATAGCTCAGTTCCCCGTAAAATGCTTAGCATTAACACAGATAACAAATGTTTACGTTGAAATTTTGAAAACCTGTGTAAATATTCAAACAGAAACTCCTTGCTATCACTAGCGCCGCCACACAACGAATTGCGTCAATCAGTGGTGAATATCAGTATCTTAAAATATTACATATTCACACTATTAGAATTGAGCGCTATTCTGCAGTGCCATTAAAATAATTAGAGTGTTACATCTGTTTGTCTGTGATAAGATCTTTGTCAGATTTCTTCCAAAAACTTCGGTAGATTTTTTGTAGGAGAATTTCTGGCGAGATCCTTAGCGAGATTCTGAAATTCCAAGTTTTTTCCTAACAAGGACTTGGGCGGTATGAATAAAAAGCGTCGAACTTCGCTACATGTAGCATCTACTCGAGAACAAAATCCATAAAGTTTAGGGTCGATGTACCAATAGCCGCATAGCTAAGAACAAATATTCGTATAAAATCGAAAAAGAACGCTGGCATCTTTATTTTTACATCATCTGAAAGCTTTTTATCTTGGTTTTGTGGGAAAAATATGAAAACTGCGAAAATTCATATGTTTGCATTTATTATCGCTTGTGCCACATGTGCCTATAGTAGCACTATTTCTAATTTCTGTTCCTATAGTAGCACTAGCATCACGGCGTGAGCAAAATACTAATCAAAACCGTATTTTTACAAAGCTTTTATATTTTTCATTCAAAGTGTGGATCAAAAGCTTTCGTTTGATGTAAAAAAGTACTTAATTCATTAATTATTTCGTATAATAAAAAATAGTTTCTCTCAGTAGTGCTACTATAGGAACAATAGGTTAACTATAGGCGCAAGGGAGCTCAAATTTTAAGCAAAACTAATTATTTCGATCATTTTTTGAACAAAATCAAGCTGTTTATCAATAGTACTTAGATAAATAGCTCCTGACCTTCATGTCGAAAAATATTTTGAAAAGATTCATAGCAAAACGGCCATAGAAAGCTACTAGTGCGACTATAGGGGACTGTCCATTAAGGGAACACTGACCCTACTACACTTTTGGTATGAATAAAAAACCTTTCGAGCATGTAGTACTTACACTTAAGATAATGTCCTCAATTGATTCATGTACCAAACCATATGGATTTTTGCAATTGGGGTTTGCATATGGAAAGTATGTGCATAATCAATGGATTGTCGCCAATCTTAATTTCCATTGAAAGCATGATTATTTCATATCCAATCCATAATCCAGACACATACTTTATATGGGCGACTCCAATGGAGTATATTGACCGAACAAATAATTTCAATGAACGTTTTTAGATTTTTCTGGTTAAATCCAATAATGAACGAAAACAAATGAGTGAATATAAATACAGTTTATTATATAGTCTGATAGACCCATTAGAACAGTTTCAATATGAATAATGAAACAATGAAATAGAATGAGCAGCAGAATAAGACAAACCAAAAATTACCATCTTTTTTGGGGCAACTCGTATTGGTCTTCTACGCAATCTCTGTGGGCAGAGAGTTCATCAGTTTGTAATCATTTTTTGCTGTTACATCTATCTAATGAAATTCGATGTCTCCATCTGCATAGAAGTAAACATAAGTTAAAACAATATCAAAGTATTGAATTTTAGCAAATATACCTTCCGATGCAGCCAAAATATAGTGAATAAATACAGCTTCGCAAGGTCACTACTGCGAAACCTTCACACGGACGCCATATTTTTTGCACAATGTGCTTCAGAAGAACGTATAACTTGCACATACTTTGAATATGTTTCAAATGCTATATATATAGACACAAATAAAATCAATGATTTTGGTAATTTGAGCAATGTATGTGCAAATTCACATTAATTGAAGGAAGCTATTTTCTTAAGTATATTGTCGCACCGCCACCCAACCGGATCGCGCCAGTGAGACTCGCGACGCGCCTCAACTCGCGCGATTTTGAAATCAGTTTTTTAGTGTGGCGCTGCATTCTTACGATTTTTATGAACACAGCGCACTATTCACATATTAGCTGCGACGCACAGGGTCCGAGAAAACAATAATTATAAATAAATGTTGGTCTTGATTTCTACCGGATACATAATACTACTTTCAAATGAGCGATGACTGATGCTGCACGCTAAGAAAATTCTATTCGGAATGCAGAGTGATGCTACACGTTAAGAAAATTCCATTCAGAGTGCCACTGTTGTATTTTGTACAACAGTGGTGAAAAAACCTCGCTTAACGTACACAACATCAGCGTGGTGGTTCTGACGGCGGCAAACCGCGCGACGACTGAAAGGTTAAAATCAATGAAATCATGCATATATGCCAAATTTGTCGCTTATTCACACGACAAATCACGTGAAAATATGAATATTACTACATTCCCGCTATGCATCGCGTAATCGATCATGAACAAAAATTCAAGTAGGTTATGTAATTTTACACGATTTGAAGTGTAAATTTGCGATAACCATTCCCTTTATGTGCATGTGAATTTGGTAATGATTCGACAATAAGGATTTTTCTGAGAATTTTGGAATTTCAGCTGGAAATCTGTATCCTATGAAGGAATCTTGAGATTACAGCAAATGTGACATTATAGGGTTCCTAACATTTTCAAGATTCCAGTACTGAAAATTTGATGAAATAGCGGTAGAATGTTGAGCTTCCTTTGTGAATTAAAAAAACGCATGTTGAACTCCAAGGATGGATATGGAATTCTTAGTATTTCTGTGGTATTCTCGTTATTACAGTAGGTTTCCTGGTAGTATCCCACTCAAAGGATTATACTATAATTGAAGATTTCCTCTGAAATCCCAACGGAACTGGAAATCAAAGGGATCTAAAGTTTACAAGAATTCCAAAGATTCAGACCAGAGTTTGCAGGAATCTCACTGAAATCTCAGAGATTCTTGCAGAAAGAATCGGTAGTCTTAAAGATACCCGAATAATTTCAAAAGATTAATAGCCAGATCAAATACCGGATTTACAATATTCCCAAAAGAATCCCAGAATGGCTTACAGAATCCCAGAGTTGTTATATCAAATCAAGAATGCCTATCGTAAACCCAGAATTACTATAGGTATTCTAGAATTCCAAAGGAAATCAGAGAATCTGGAATGTCAGAATTCTTACATAAAATTAAGAATTACTTTATAATTAGCTGAAATTCATTCGACATCCGAGAATTCCTAAGAAACATCATAATTATCATAATGCCAGATTGAACATAATTATCGTAATGTATATCTTCGTATCTGCTACACGATATTCACATGCAAAATGGTCAATTGACATTGAAAGCTCTCAGTTAAAAACTGTGAAAGTACTCATAAAAACACTAAGCTGAGAATTAAGCCCCAAACACAATGTGAACGGCAGCACGGTACAACGGCAAGCCCATCTTGATCTACACTCTACTTGTCAAATTCAAGTTGAATCTGATTGAGTCGACATTGCTCAAAACATTGAAATGTCATTCAAGTCCCAGTTGGGACTTAACGTCAGAAAGAATACCAGATCTCTCAAATAAATTCAAAATTCTTTATCGGAATCTCAAAATTCTTTTCGAAATATCAAAATATCTAGGGTCAGTGTTCCCTTAGTGGACAGTCTCCTATAGTCGCACTAGTGGCTTTTTACGGCCGTTTTGCTATAAATATTTTCAAAATATTTTTTGGCATAAAGGTCCGGAGCTATTTATCTAAGTACCATCGATACACAGCTTGATTTTGTTCAATAAATGATCGAAATAATTAGTTTTGCTTAAAATTTGAGCTCCCTTGCGCCTATAGTAAACCTATTGTTCCTATAGTAGCACTACCGAGAGAAATTATTTTTTATTATACGAAATAATTAATGAATTACGAACTTTTTTTACATCAAACGAAAGCTTTTGATCCACACTTTGAAGGAAAAATATAAAAGCTTTGCAAAACTACGGTTTTGATTAGTATTTTGCCAACGCCGTGATGCTAGTGCTACTACAACTGAATGACGAGATCAGTCGGTGAAACATATTTTTACTGAAATCTCGTTAGATTTTGACAGATGAACGATATTGACAGATGGAAATTGACGAAAATCGGTTATTTAGGTGAATAACTGAGATTCGGTAATCTATCACACTCAACCCAAATCACCGAAATCGGTAATCCGTTTACCGAAATCTCAACAGCTGAACGTTCGGTAATGCGTTCGGTAAACGAAAAGATTACAGATCGTTCGGTGATTCGGATATTGCTGCTCAGCTGTCAAAAATCACTGACGCTTCGGTAATCGTTTACCGAAGAACGGTAATCTGGCAAACAAATGATACATTCAATGTATTCAACCTGCTGCGTAGAAAAAGAAATAATAATTCGCAGGATCCACCAAAGCGAGGAGAGGAACGCAGTCGATGATTTTGACTTGACGCGATGCCGGCTTCAGCGCAATCGAAAAGATCCAGAAGCGCACAAAAACCGCCGTCGATGATATCTGGACTGTGGATTCGTATGATTGTTATTATCTGAAGCATGTATAAACTAGAGTGACTCATCGCCATAATATGTGCAATTAGTAGAATAATAACGAACAAACACTAATAACAACCCCACGACAATAGGAAAAATATCCATGAGGGTTTTATATGTTGTCAACTAGCCAACTACCGATGTCGGTAATCCATGAGATTGATTACCGAAATTTCAGTTCAATATTTTACAGTTTTCGGTAACATTTAAGATTCACAGACCCGTCGGTAAAAAAGTTGGCGGATATACCATGATTCACCGAAAGTCTGTAATTTCAATTACGGCGCGCTGTCAAAATGTGATCGTTTACTGAAACGTCGGTAATTTGAAGATTTACCGATCAGTTTCGGTAGTTTTGTTTACCGAACACTCACAGTCTGTTTAAGGGGGCAGGATCCGTCATTGATTTCGGAACTTTCAAAAGCAGTTTTTTCCTTCAAAACCAAGAAAATTTACAGGAAAATGTGTTCACTGTATTCTATTCTCCAACTGAAACACAGTGAACACATTTTCATCGAATAATTTTTAGTTTTGAACAGAAAAACTGCTTTTGAAATTTTGATGATGACGATGATTACGATGACGGAGCGTTGATCGTTAAGTGCGATTTTGGTTATGCGTCAAACAAACAGTTTCACTGAGTTTCGGCAAAGCGCATCTGTCAACATCGAAAACACAAAACTGCAGAAACCAACATGTATTTTCAGCACTGAGGAAAGCAAACGTAAGACTGTCATAAGATTTGCTTATGGAATTACGACACAAGAAAAATCTTTGAAATTCATAAGACCATCGTATGGTTTTCGGCAGATGTTGTTTCCATAATACACCTCGAAGGAATTTCGTAAGATGATCTTATGAACCAGCATTGACTTGATAACAAAATCCATAGATAGTCTTATGAATTACGTTCTGATCCATTCTTGGTTCCATAAGACTGTCTTGTGTAATTTGAACTTTAGATTATAAATTTCAATGAATGAATAATACTAATCCGCGTTGAAAAATAGGGTAACCAACTTGGGAAAATCAAATTTTCATCCATTTTGTCGTATCGCAATTCGATTAAAGCACTTTACTGTAAGCATTAGAATCGATTTGTGATACGACAAAATGAATGAAAATTCGATTTTCTCTAGTTGGCTATCCTATTTTGAACGCGAAGAAGTATATTATAGCAGCGAAACATTATTGAGAAAAGTTGTGAAGAACGCCTGAATTGGTGCAGGTTTACGTTAGGGACGGATTAATGGATGAGGGGGGGTTTGTGATTTCTTACGCGTCATACAAATTGTTTTGAATTTTCATTCAAAAATCTTATTCTTTGGATCCAAATCCTTAATCTGATCGAAAGAAAGTGTTAGTTACAGCGGAATTGATGATAAATAGAAAATATTTACCCTTTGATGCATTAGAAACGGAGTCAGCCAGCGACAAATCAGCAAACACGTCCATTTCGGAAGCCATATTGAATTTCTGATAGTGAAATGGCTGTACCGAGAAAATTTGCCTCACGTGGTTCTTCACAATGATGAGCAATGGGGTTCATAAGCGTTCTTATGACATTGACAATTGATTGTTATGAAAAAATTACACTTGTCTTATGAATCTCAATCTCGTCGAATGAAATACGCAAGTGTCTTATGAACCAACAAAAAAATAATAAAAAACTCGTTCATTAGTGCGATCTTATGAAAATCATGCGAGATTTTTGCCTCAGTGAGGAAATTGCTGTTTTTTTCCATTGAGGTACGGCTGAAATGGCGGCGGGTAAAATCCACTTCACATGGAAAAGGACGATATATTCCGGATTGAGCAAAAAGTAAGATGTTCACAGTGTTGTACTTCATGCATTTGTATAGGAGTGATATCTTTTCAATAGATAATAAATTTGCTTTCCCATTAAAATGTATGTGTATTTATTCTTCTTATTTTTCATTCCACAAAAAAAAATCCTTTGCCGAATTCCGGTAATGGTGTGCCGAGATTTTCGGCAATGGATTACCGATCTCTTCGTAAAATTTTGACAGTTGGGTTGATTTTACATTTTACGGCACAATCGGCACTTTGAACTATTACCGACATTTTTTCCGGAATCTCAGCTGTTGGGTTCTCGGCGATTATTTTGACCGGCTTCGGCGAAATAAATTAAGTGTGAATGACGCTAGAGTTATGTTTCGATTTTATACGAATATTTGTTCTTAGCTATGCGGCTATTGGTACATTGACCCTACGGAAATCTCAAAATACCTTTCGAAATAACAAAGCTGACATCGTATTCCCATGATATTTTATATCAAATTTTAATTATTCCATTCATTTCTACAATCGCAAAGCATGAGCAGCATACTCTGAAGCTAACTACCAGTAGCTTTGTAGTAAATGCTACCTTTATTCATAGCAACGCGTTGTTTGTACCGTTTTGACTCATATTCCGAACACTTAAGGCCAACGGTGACATGAAATGCATCTGATTGGCATACATTGGCTGATATTCGTGTAAATTCTAATTTCTTCGCAAAGTCTAACTGTTAGCTGTTGGCTGTACCAATAATAATGTTGATTTAATTAGTTTTAGTATTGTTTTCACGTGAATGTATGGAACAACATTTTGATTCAAATGCCGAACACTGTGTTTATTCTGTCTCATATTCCGAACACCTTGATTCAAATTCCGAACAGCACGAATAAATCCGAATCAAATGAACAATTTTGCAAATAAATTATTCTGAGCTTGTTCTACTGGTCTCAAACTCGAGAGTCATCACTACTCTCTCGGTAAAAATTACATTGGAAACGATAAAATTTAATTGCAGTTGACTGCCATTTCCTTGTTATCTGGTGACATATTTCAGCGAAACATTTCAACCAAATCGTCATACAAAAACCGAGTATTCGGAATATGAGTCTGTTCGGAATTTGAGACAAAACGGTAGTATGTTCGAAAGGTGTAGAAAGAGAAATGACACAAACATGTTCCACTCGTGTTCCACATATAGCGTTTACTACCGATAATGTAGTAAACTCTGTAACGTTTAGAATTTTGTTCTGTAATATGGCCAACTCAAAAGCAGCTTTAGCCTTAAGATAGTGAGAACAAAAATCAAAGCAGAATAAATGCTCCGCAAGTAGCAAGCTGAGCACCCCTATCAAATGCCTTTTAACGCCACTGCCCATAAGCCACCAGCATTAATGCAAAGCGTAAACCATCGTACCACCGTCACCTACAAGCAACATACACGAGAGGGATCTCAATACTCATCCCGCTAGTGATGATCACGACATCATCGCGACCAGTGTAGGTAGATAGGCATCGATCGGAGCAAAGATAACCAGCGCACACATAGATCGCGCAAGATCCTCTCAAGGTTCTCTCGTTAGATGGAGGGCCGCGAGTTACAATGAGGTCATGTGGCCACACAAATACGAACTAGCAGCGGAGAGACGATCAGCATGGTCAAGCAAACTTCGCTCTAACTTCGACAGTCCCCACAGATCGCTGGATCGAGTCAGCCGCGAATAAATTCGTCAGTGAAGCCTCACCGCGCGTAATTCATCAAGTGGACTGCGGTCAGAATTGCAAGCGAGAACAAAAAAAAAGGGAAGAAGCGACTGTTACTAAATCCCGTAGTTGGTTGGCGCTTCTGGACCAGCTGCAATAGTCAGTGTCGAACATTTGGTCTCGGTAAATCATTTGCCTTAAAAGATGGCTACCAGAGGTGCTCATTGTTCTTGTTTCTAGAACCATTACAGCCGGAAATTGGTCGACCATAGGCGAAACGAAGCTGACGAGGCATCGCTTAGTAGCCGGAATAGATCGATAGACGGTGAGTTACACTTTCTATAATCATGACAGTGATTCCATGCTCTAACTGCGGCTATAATAGGTCTTAAACGAGGTGCATAGGCATGCAACCACTTGTTCGTCGGCCCAGGGGTGGCAACATCTAAGGGACTGCGGAGGTGAGTCACATTATGCCTAGAGCTAGACAATAGGAAGATAAAAACGCACATTTTATGCCAACAGACGAGCCAGTTCGTGCCCTAAAGCTCAGTGAGGACATTACTTTGCATCTAGCACCCAGCTGCATGTGGATTGAGCGATACGGAGGAAGAGCGACGCACGCACACAGCAAAACCCCTGAATAGGGTGAGTGGATACATGCTGTTCGAAGCATGCAGCAACTAACTTGTCGCACGACAGGGTTTTTTTTTGTTACAGTGCATAATCGTCGCGCAAGACATTGAAGATCCCGGCAGCAGTGTGCAAGGTGCAACGGCGGCCCAACGATTACTTCGATCACAGTGGCTGTGAGGACTGAGACGGAGCGGTCGGTGAAGTTACTCCCGACGAGGTGATTGCCTTCAGCATCGGTTACGACATCGAGGACTTGCTGTTGCGGAGAAATTCCACGGCTCCACGGCGTGGACGGTCAGGGAGTGAACAACGTTACTCCAGTGGCGGGTTCATCTTCAATCCCAGGGCAGCCTGCCCAATGCCAGACCGAACTGCAAAGTGTATGGCATGGCGACATGGTGCATGACTAGAGGCGACAGGCATGAATTCCAGCTCGCGATCAATGTATTGTGAGTAAACCCAACGTTAGATGTAAGCCATTGATAGTGAAATAGTTCATGTTGCGATAGAGTTAGGAGATTAAGAAACTCATGAGGGATCAATAGCTTGTACATGAGAGTATGGGTCATTAATACAGATTGTTCAAAATGATTTAGTTGTTTTCTGTTTTGTTGGTGCACAAGCCTCAGTATTGCGTTTCAATTTTGTCCCTTTTGGAGCTATCGGGAAACTCGTAACACTGGCGCCCAACTAAAATCCCCACACACAAATAGCATTACCACTTATTTATGCGGCTTTCGAATTTGGATAGTCAGGCTCACACATTATTGAGCTTATCTGGTTGGTTTGGATTTATATTATTGCAAGTTCGTCAATATGGACTTAACACACCTAAGCAACGAGGAAATAGACTATGAATTAGCTCTTCGATTCGTAGTAAACCTCGGACCTTCAACGCATAGGAACAAGGTTCTTAAGCTCAGAGAGCTAATGACTCAGGATGAAGGAAATCAGGATAATGTGTATCGAAGCTCAGAGCACGTAATGCCTTCGATCTCAAACATTGAAACTTGTCAAGTTAGAATTTCGGAACTCAAGACGTTGATCGATGAAGCGATCCAAATAAAAGATCCCTTCGCCATCACTCAATTACGATCTCGTCTTCTGCATTATGAACACAGGTTGGAAAGCATTCAACCTCTCCCGCCATTCGCTAGTACAAAGCAAACTTTATGTTCTCTTGTCAAAGTGTTAAAGAACGAGGTGGAGAACGCATTGGCGCAAATCGGAAAGCGCAGTGATAGAAGTGATAGTGCAGTGACAAACATCAATCCATCAAGCGGGTCAAATGGAGAGCAAGGCAGCAAAAAACGAAACCAGACATTCGAAGAAGACACCAGTGAAGCATACGCTTTATTAGGAGCTAGTAGCAATAATCAACAGCTACAGACTAGCAACCTATTATCCTCAGCCACTTCACATGCAGAGGTCATCGAAAGGCAGAGCATGTGGCAGTCCGAACAACATCCGATGAACAATGCCAGCAGAAGATCAACAGAAGGAGCTCCACAGCGAGTGAACGGAGCAGGCGGGGACATCAGCAATCAGGGTCTTCAAGACAGCTGCATCGGACATGATCACGATCCGCAGATGTCAGCAACGAGTTCTCCGCTAGTAGCTGGTCGTGGAAGAGGGATCTCAATAAGAAATCAGCAACAGCTGCGATCTAACACCGGCGGAAGAGGAAGAGCAAATCACATACCCACATCACTAGACAGCAGGAATGGCGGAAACAACAACGATGATATAACCTTCAGAAACATCATCGTCAACAATGCAAGTCTTTATGCAGATTTGGTGGAACGTTTAGCGCGCCGAGATCGTTACACTGGAGCACCATCAACAGAACGATCAGAGGATCGTCGAATGATGAAGGCAGTTCACAACTGGCCCTTCAAATTTAGAGGAGAAAAGGATACCACTTCGCTAAACGTTTTCTTGGACCGAGTGGAAACTTTCGCCAAATCGGAAGGGATGAGTGACGATACGTTACTTTCTTCTATCAAGCACCTCCTGCAGGACGATGCATTGGATTGGTATGCCCGTGCAATGTCTCAACGATTGCTATTTTCATGGCATGCCTTCAAGCAAGAAATCAGGCGAGAGTTCCTACCCAGTGGATACGCTCAGATACTACGATTAGAGGCCAGCTTCCGTTTCCAGGGGCAGAGTGAGACATTCGCCAAGTACTACCGCGATATTGCAGCGCTCTTCCGCTTCATATCACCTCCAATGACGGAAGAGGAAAAGTTTTTCATCGTTAAGAAAAATATGAATGCAGATTACGCTGCGATAGTTACGGCTGCACGTCCGGCAGATTTGCGGGAAATGGTCGAGGTGTGTACGAGCTACGACGAAACCAGGATGCTGCTGAACCGCCAACGACGAATTCCGCTGCCGCACAATGCCCTACTGGAACCAAACTTCGCCACTCCAGTGAGTTCAACAAAACCATTCAATCAACCACAGCATCTGAGATATCCGAGGATCAATGCAGTTGAATCGACCGACAAAGGTGATTATCAGCACACACATCACTTCACGGCTCTTCCAGAAACCGAAGCAGCAACAAACGACGAAGAAGTGGAATGGCATATCAAGATGGATCAACTGCTGCAGCAGGTGAATGCCTTAAAGGGTCAGTTTGACAGGAAAATTTCTAGGCCACCAGGTGGTCCAATACACGACCAAATTGCTCGTACTACGTCGCAACAATCAGCATTAACGCGTGCACCTCTCCGTGCGCAATTGGCACATCAACAACAACGATTGCAAACAGGGCAGTTTTGTTAGAGTGCAATCGTATACCCCTTGATCAACACTACACACAACAGAGATAAACCATGAACTGTATCCGCAAAGAGGCGGCCCTGCATTAAAACGTCAAAAGGTTGCTTTCAATAAATTCATTCTAAAGTGCGTTTCCTACAAACAACAAGTGTTTCATTTTTTCTCTCTGAGTCCTTCGGTCGTCGAGTCTTTAGTCGGTCTGCGCGTTCGCTTTTAGGTTATGGCCCCAGACATGGAAGAAAAGGCGAAAATCACACCGTTTGATGGTTCCGGATTCCATAATTGGCGCTTCCGGATGGAAACGGTTCTTGATACCTTCGATTTGTTGGATTGCCTCGAACGCGAGGTGGAAGAAATTGAAGAGTTGCAAGAGGAGGATGATGATGCGGCACAAGTGAAGGCAGAGAAGAAGAAGAAAGTGTTGGAGAGAAAATCGCAGGAGAAAAAGTGCAAATCACTCATCGTGCAGGCGGTGGCAGACAGCCAATTGGAATTGATTAAAGATTGTAAAACGCCGAAAGTGATTTGGAACACACTGAGGAACATCTTCGAAAAGCGTGGTGTTGCAGGTCAGCTGTACATCCGAAAACAGTTGCTTACGCTCAAGTACACCGAAGGAACCGGTTCGACGATGTCGGAACATTTGATGCGCTTTGATCGACTGATTCGGGAGCTCAAAGGGAGCGGTGCCAACGTGGATGACTCGGACGCAATCTGTCACTTATTGCTGACGTTGCCGTCGTCTTTCGATTCCGTCGTTACGGCAATTGAAACACTCCCGGGGGGCGTTGAAATGGATTTCGTCAAAAAGCGCCTAATGGATGTGGACATGAAGCGTCGAAATTTCGACTCAGCTGCTCAAGAGGGCGGCAGTGATGGTGTGGCGATGGCGAGCAAGCATAAGATGAAGATGAAGTGTTATCGGTGTGGAAAAGTGGGCCACAAAAAAGGCCGAATGCCGCGTGCCGGTGAAAGAAAAAGTGAATGAGAAGAAACCGAAAAACGATGCGGGCAGTACGCAGAAAGCAAACATTGGTGTGCGAGAAGAAAAACCAGAAGTGGCTTTCGTGGCAACCGATATGGAAGATTTTGTGAAGATTGGTTGGTATCTCGACTCGGGCGCGACAGACCATATGGTCAATGACTCTCGGTTCTTCGTGTCCATGCGTCGTTTAGTGAATCCGATCGAGATTTTGGTGGCAAATGGACAGAAACTTGTAGTCGAATACAGTGGCCATGTTATGATTTACGTGCGTGTCAACGGGAAAACCACGAAGTGTGAAGCCAAAGACGTGTTATATTTGCCTGGCTTAAGCTGCAACCTGTTTTCCGTTAAACGAATCACACGACTGGGATTCAAAGTGAGTTTTGATAAGGAAAAAGCAGAAGTGTCGAAGGATGGTGTAACTTGGGCAGTAGGTTGGCTCAAGGACAAACTATACGAGCTGGATGTGTACTGCAAAGAAAGTGAAATGGGATGTGCCTTAGTTTCCGGGAAAGTGTCGCGGAATGCGTTGCAGTGGCATCAGCGTTTTGGACATGTTGGTAACGATGGTCTCAAGCAGCTCGTCCGGCATAAAATGGTGGAAGGCTTCAATCTTACGGAGTTCGACGATGATACCGTCGTGTGTGAGCCGTGCTTATCAGGTAAGATTGTTAGATTACCATTTGAACCCACCGAAGAGAGGCGATCGACGCGAACCTTGGAGCTTGTTCATAGCGACGTCTGTGGCCCAATGACCCCGCACACATGGGATGGGAAAAGGTTTTACGTCTCTTTCATTGATGACTATTCCCACTTCACGATAATCTATCTCATGGCGTCCAAGGACGAAGTAGTTCATTGTTTTCGCGAATATGAAGCTCTTGTAACCGCTCGCTTCGGATCGAGAATCTCCCGGCTTCGGACCGACAATGGAGGAGAGTACGTCGGTGGTGAAATGCGTCGTTTTTGTCGGAGCAAAGGAATAGCGTTGGAAACTACCATCCCTTACACGCCACAACAGAATGGCGTGTCTGAGAGGATGAACAGAACACTGATGGAACGTGCCAGAGCCATTCTAGCGGACAGCGGTTTCGGTAAGGAAATGTGGGGCGAAGCTGTGTACACGGCCACATACGTTACGAATCGATGTCCGACTGCAGCTGTTGATGTCAACAAAACACCATACGAGCTGTGGGTGGGGCGAAAGCCGGATGTCAGCAAACTGCGTACTTTCGGTTGCGCCGCGTACACCCACATTCCAAAGGAGTTGAGAACCAAACTTGATCCCAAAGGAAGGAAGCTGTACATGGTGGGATATACAGTTAACGGCTATCGTTTGTGGGATGCGGAGAAAGGTAAGGTTGTCGTGGCAAGAGATATCGTGTTCGATGAGAGTTCGTTGTTCGGTTCAAAGCTGACGGTTCCCGAAGTATCAACGAAGCAGATTGAGTTGTCCTGTAAGAAGCAAGTTGCCGAAGTACAAGAAGAGGAGGTTCCGGAAGATGCTCCAGGTGCTCCAGAAAACGAAGTGGAAGAAGCAGTGGTTCGGAGAAGTGGACGATCTAGGAAAGAACCAGTGTGGTTTGAGAATTATGAGATGTCATGTGGCTTGGCGATGAGCGCAGAGAACTTCGTTGAGGATTTGCCAAACACCGTGGCGGAACTCAAGAAGCGAAGTGACTGGCAATGCTGGAAACAGGCGATAGCGGAAGAGATCGATTCATTGGAAAAGAACAAGACCTGGGTACTTACATCGTTGCCGACTGGGCGGACCGTGATCGACAGCAAATGGGTTTTTAAAATCAAGCGCAACGAAGTTGGTGCCATCGACCGCTACAAAGCACGGCTCGTAGCCAGAGGATTTACTCAGCGGAGAGGCTTCGACTACGAGGACACGTACTCTCCGGTAGCAAAGCTAACTACCCTGCGTGCCGTATTAGCTGTTGCGAACTTCGAGGGCATGCACCTGCACCAACTCGACGTCAAAACCGCTTTTCTAAATGGAACGTTGAAACAGGATATCTACATGCGACTTCCAAGTGAGTTTGGCGCAGGAGATTTGGTGGCTAAACTGCAGAAATCGCTATATGGCCTCAAACAAGCCTCACGTGAATGGAACAGGCGATTCCATGATTTCATAGTGAACCTCGGGTTTGGGCAAAGTGAAGCGGATAGCTGCCTCTACATCGCATGTGATGATGGAGAAGCGGTGTTTCTGATTATTTATGTCGACGACATCATAATAGCCAGCCGTTCTCTAACCGTTATTACCGCTTTGAAGAAGAAGTTGAGCTTAGAGTTTGAAATGACCGACTTGTGCGAAGTGAAAATGTTTCTTGGTTTGGCAATCGAGCGTGATAGAGAGAAGGGTGTTCTACAGATCCACCAGAAACAGTATTTGCTGAGCCTATTGAATCGTTTTGGTATGGGAGAATGCAAAGCGGCTCATACTCCAATGGAAGCTGGACTAAAACTGGACACGTCTTCTGATCCGTCGGAGTACACTACTCATCCGTATCGAGAACTCGTCGGCTGCCTTATGTATGTCACTGTGACATCGCGTCCTGACATAAGCGCTGCCGTGAATTATTTCAGCGGTTATCAGAGCTGCGCCACAGATTTACATTGGAGTCATCTTAAGCGTGTCTTGCGTTACATACGGGGCACGTTGGATATGAAGCTAGTGTTTTGTCGGCAAAAGGAGGATGATGTTATGAACGGATATGTTGACTCAGATTGGGCAGGAAACATAACGGATAGGAAATCAGTCTCCGGTTTCGTTTTCACGGTCTATTCGTCGACAGTATCCTGGACCACGCGGAAACAGCCATCGGTAGCGCTCTCTTCAGCTGAAGCTGAGTATATGGCGCTCAGTGTTGCAGTTACAGAAGCTATTTGGCTACGTCGTCTATTAATGGATTTGAGTGTTAAGATCGATGAACCTACCGTAATATATGAAGACAATCAAGCTTGTATTCGAGTGGCTGAAGATGACAAGATGATGAAGAGACTGAAACATGTAGATGTGAGATACCATTTTGTAAGGGACGAAATCCAAAAGGGAGTGTTTCGTTTAGTGTACGTGCCAACGGGCAATCAAATTGCTGATATGATGACTAAGGGACTGGGCAGACTTCAGTTTGTTAAGCTACGTGAATTGCTCGGGCTATCAGCTTGACGGGGGGTGTTAGAGTGCAATCGTATACCCCTTGATCAACACTACACACAACAGAGATAAACCATGAACTGTATCCGCAAAGAGGCGGCCCTGCATTAAAACGTCAAAAGGTTGCTTTCAATAAATTCATTCTAAAGTGCGTTTCCTACAAACAACAAGTGTTTCATTTTTTCTCTCTGAGTCCTTCGGTCGTCGAGTCTTTAGTCGGTCTGCGCGTTCGCTTTTAAGTTTCAGGAAGGGCAATCCCAGCTAAATCACTCCTCACAGTATCCTCAATTGTCGCAACAACAATCAGCTAGACCAGCGCCAATACAGCAATCGTGGGAGCAACAGCAATCGTGGCAGCATCAGCAACAGCAACCCTGGCAACAGCGGCCAATGCCGGATCAGTGTTATCCAGCCCGCAGTGGTGCTCAGCAAACAGGAGAAAACAGTAGTCGTTCGGTCATGACATGTTGGAACTGTGACGAAGAAGGACATCGCTTTATGGATTGCCCAAAGCCACAAGCCGTCCTGTTTTGTTACCGATGTGGGAGGAAAGGCTACTCTCTTAGAAGCTGCTTCACCTGCCGTACAGATGCGGGAAACCAGCAGGCGGAGAACCAGCATTAGAGGGTCCAGATTCTTCGCTCCAATCAACAGAACCCTCAGAAGAGCAAGAAGTACAACACCTCGATACTATCATTATCAACCCCGGACAGGACAACAGACCACATGCTATCGTTAGTATCTTGGGGCGTGAGCTGACTGCATTATTAGACAGCGGGGCCAACTGCTCCCTACTGGGTGGAAACCACACAAAGATGGTTGAAGAATTAGGATTACGCAAGGAAAAGGTGAAAGGAGGTATCAAAACAGCTGACGGCACGCGACACGTAATCTCTAACTACGTTAAACTCCCAATAGTCTACAATAAAAGGTACGAAACTCTACAAACCTTATTAGTTCCGTCCATTCCAGATTGCGTTATTTTTGGCATGGATTTTTGGAACAAATTTGGAGTCAAACCGATCTGCTGTAGCATGCAGGCCACGACGACCGATGAAGATGAAGAGAATGCAGAAGAGCCAATGAAGAATCTCACACCAGAAGAGCAACGATTGTTGAACGACGTCATAGCACGATTTCCTAAAGCTAGCAATGGAACATTGGGTAGAACAAATCTTTACGAACATCGGATCGACGTTGGGAACGCGATACCGCGAAAACAGAAGTATTATCCAATGTCACAATACGTATTGCAGGAGGTCAACAGAGAGATTGACAGAATGGTTTCCCTGGACGTAATCGAAGAGGCTTTTTTCTCGCCATGGAACAATCCATTGGTGGCGGTGAAGAAAAAGACAGGACAATACCGCGTTTGTCTAGACGCGCGACATTTGAACTCCGTGATGGTCAACGAGGGTTATCCAATTCCACAAATCTCAGCAATCATTGGAAACCTTGGTGGTTGTGCTTACATTTCGACGATAGACCTGAAAGATGCGTTTTGGCAGCTACCCCTCCATCCGGCGTCGAGACCACTAACTGCTTTTACCGTGCCATCTAGGGGGCACTTCCAATTTAAGGTCGTTCCGTTTGGATTATGCACGGCCAGCCAAGCACTCGCCAGAGTCATGACACACCTATTTGCGGACATGGAACCATACGTATTTCATTATCTTGACGACATCGTAATATGCTCAAGGACTTTTGATGAGCACATCAGAGTGTTGAATGAGGTTGCGCGCAGACTTCGAGCTGCGAACCTTACGATCTCGACAGAAAAGTCAAAGTTCTGCAGACAAGAGATCAAGTATCTAGGATATGTGCTGAACGAAAAAGGATGGCAAGTTGATGACGACAAAATCGAGTGTATCGTGAAATTTCCGATTCCAAAGAGCAGAAAGGATGTACAACGATTCATAGGGCTATGTAATTGGTACCGTCGGTTCATTGCAGATTTCGCTGAAATCGCAGCACCACTGACAGAGCTAACGAAGACCAAAACCAAATTCCGTTGGTCCAGTCTAGCGGAGGAGGCGTTCATGAAATTAAAATCGATGTTAGTTTCGGCACCGGTGCTCATCATGCCTGATTATGCGAAACCATTCAGTATTGCATGTGACGCTAGCGATGTGGCTATTGGAGCCGTACTCACCCAGGAAGTAGATGGCGAGGAGCATCCGGTTTGTTACTTCTCTCAGAAGTTATCGTCAGCGCAGAGGAAATACTCGGTCACGGAAAGGGAATGCCTAGCGGTAATAAGAGCAATCGAGAAGTTTCGTGGTTATATCGAAGGAGTTAAGTTCACAGTTTATTGTGACCACGCAGCTTTAAGTTACCTGAAATCGCTTAAAAACCCCACTGCGTTGTTGAGTAGATGGCTGCTTCGACTAAACGCATTTGATTTTGAGATCAAGTATCGAAAAGGATCAATCAATGTAGTTCCGGATGCTTTGTCAAGGATCGTCAATGTGACAACATTGAATACGAATGATCCATGGTACAAGGAAATGATAGAACGGGTGAGCAAGAAGCCAGACTCCTTTCCGGAATTTCGGATAGTCAATAACGAACTTTACAAGAACTGTCGTTCCACGGACGAGACAGGAGCACTCACACATCACTGGAGAAAAGCAGTACCAGAAGAACAGCGTAAAATCATCATGCAACGCTTCCATGATGCACCAGCGGCGGCTCATCTGGGAATCTACAAAACGCTACAGAAAATCAAGGCCAACTTCTACTGGCCGAAAATGCAAGAGGATATCCATCAATACGTGCGAAATTGTGACATTTGCAAAGCCAGCAAGGCACCACACTCGTCTTTGATGCCACAGATGGGTGCCGGAAAACCAGCGAAACTTCCATGGGAATTAATCTCAATTGATTTTGTGGGTCCTTTCACTCGATCAAAACAAGGACACACGGTGATGCTAGTCATTGTAGATTGGGTAACCAAGTATGTGGTAGTCCATGCGATGCGTGCTGCAGATGCAAAAAACATGGTAGAGTTTCTGGAGAATGAGGTTTTCCTAAAATTCTCTTACCCCCGAATCATCTTATCCGATAATGGGAAACAATTCCAGTCGCTAGCTTTTCGCTCAATGCTAGCTCGCCACAACATAAAACACATGAAAACGGCCTTTTATTGCCCAATGGTTAACAATGCCGAGCGAGTGAACAGAGTTCTGGTTACGTGTATACGATCGCTCATCGAGGAGGACCATCGAAACTGGGATGAAAATCTACCCTCCATTACAGCAGCAATCAACAGCGCAAAACACGAAGTGACAGGAGTGAGCCCTCATTTTGCCAATTTCGGCAGAGAACTGGTGTTGTACACGGATCTGTATCAGCTGCAAGACATGAACACCGAAGAAGAAGCAACCAAGGTCCAGAATCGTCGATTAGAAGGAATCAGAAGAATTCAGGAATTCATAGCCCATCGCATCAGAGTTAACCACAACAAATCCAAGCAACGGTATGATCTACGAAAGCGTACAGTCATCTGCGATGAAGGAGACGTAGTTTGGCGACGTACTTTCGACCTCTCATCGAAAGTGAACCACGTAAACCAGAAGCTCAATCCCAAGTTTATTCCCGCAGTCGTAAGAAAAAAGCTAGGTGCAAACCTATACGAACTAGAGGATGTTCTGACGGGCAAAAAAGGTCAATACCACGCGAAGGATATAAAGACGGATTGATAATCAAGCTATGTCAGCAGATGAACTCTGCTAACCACGAGCATTGCGCTCAGTAAAATCCGTCATCATACGGTGAAAATGACTACAGTCAGGTGTGATGAGCAACAACTATGATAGACTACCTCTCCACCTCGACCAATCCAGCTATGAAGGCAGTCTCAGCTTGCCGACCACCGATCATCGGCGGGAAAGAGCCCGAACTCTGTCAGACTGGAAACGGGCTGCAGGGAACTCTTCAGCACGGCAGCACGGCTCCTAGATAGGAGGAGCAGAAGCCTTGAGAAGGCCGGATCCACTGAGGTTGACACGGACGGCCACTATCTAGCACAGGGGAGCAACGTCATGTCCAGTGCTTAAATAAACTCCACACAACGACGACGACAAGTCACCGCAAGAGCAATAAACATAAAGCTATGTAAACAAGAATCTTGTGAACCAACTGTGCAAAACCCACTAAGTGGCAGTACCGTTAGCCGATCGGGACAAATCGTGCAGACGAGTTCGGTGACCAACAACAACTACTAAGTCTACCCCCCAACTTCGACCATATCACACCGGCTATGGGCAACATCAGCCACAATTAGCGCCCCAGCGAAAACACGTAAAACGGCAGCAAGAATCAAAAGCCTGGAATGGTGTCAAAACTCGAAAGAGTAGTCCAGAGATAGCAAACTCGAAACATAGATCCATCCATATCAGTTGTCTTTAGAGGGTCATCATGAAATCTCCACTTGAAGTAACGTGACCGGGGGCGCGGTAAAACTCCTTACATGGGCTCATGACGATTCTAGGGGAGGAAATGCCCTTTTTCTCTAGGCCAGACGACACGATATACCCAACCAAAACTATCCAATTAATATAGTTATATGTTTTATGTTTAATCCAATCTAGTTTAACAAAACAACTGAATAGGATTAAGCTGAATGTCTGCCAAGGCAGCAGAAATGTCATGAGATAAGGAATTAAGAACTCAGTCAGAGACAATTTGCCAAAACACAGTTGGTACACTATCGTAATTTGCCAGAAACAGCTGGTACATTTGGCTTGAGGATTATAAAGTGTTTGTGAGGTTAGCTGTAAGTAAACAAGAACTAGAGCTCGACTCTAGGGTCTCTGATACGATCCGTCTCTGACCGACTTCTTGAAGGAAGTTGAAGAGTTTTTCATGAGGCTACTATTCTTCGCCTCATGAAAAACTCTGCCGCATTGGTAATGTTGTGTAACGTTTAGAATTTTGTTCTGTAATATGGCCAACTCAAAAGCAGCTTTAGCCTTAAGATAGTGAGAACAAAAATCAAAGCAGAATAAATGCTCCGCAAGTAGCAAGCTGAGCACCCCTATCAAATGCCTTTTAACGCCACTGCCCATAAGCCACCAGCATTAATGCAAAGCGTAAACCATCGTACCACCGTCACCTACAAGCAACATACACGAGAGGGATCTCAATACTCATCCCGCTAGTGATGATCACGACATCATCGCGACCAGTGTAGGTAGATAGGCATCGATCGGAGCAAAGATAACCAGCGCACACATAGATCGCGCAAGATCCTCTCAAGGTTCTCTCGTTAGATGGAGGGCCGCGAGTTACAATGAGGTCATGTGGCCACACAAATACGAACTAGCAGCGGAGAGACGATCAGCATGGTCAAGCAAACTTCGCTCTAACTTCGACAGTCCCCACAGATCGCTGGATCGAGTCAGCCGCGAATAAATTCGTCAGTGAAGCCTCACCGCGCGTAATTCATCAAGTGGACTGCGGTCAGAATTGCAAGCGAGAACAAAAAAAAAAGGGAAGAAGCGACTGTTACTAAATCCCGTAGTTGGTTGGCGCTTCTGGACCAGCTGCAATAGTCAGTGTCGAACATTTGGTCTCGGTAAATCATTTGCCTTAAAAGATGGCTACCAGAGGTGCTCATTGTTCTTGTTTCTAGAACCATTACAGCCGGAAATTGGTCGACCATAGGCGAAACGAAGCTGACGAGGCATCGCTTAGTAGCCGGAATAGATCGATAGACGGTGAGTTACACTTTCTATAATCATGACAGTGATTCCATGCTCTAACTGCGGCTATAATAGGTCTTAAACGAGGTGCATAGGCATGCAACCACTTGTTCGTCGGCCCAGGGGTGGCAACATCTAAGGGACTGCGGAGGTGAGTCACATTATGCCTAGAGCTAGACAATAGGAAGATAAAAACGCACATTTTATGCCAACAGACGAGCCAGTTCGTGCCCTAAAGCTCAGTGAGGACATTACTTTGCATCTAGCACCCAGCTGCATGTGGATTGAGCGATACGGAGGAAGAGCGACGCACGCACACAGCAAAACCCCTGAATAGGGTGAGTGGATACATGCTGTTCGAAGCATGCAGCAACTAACTTGTCGCACGACAGGGTTTTTTTTTTTGTTACAGTGCATAATCGTCGCGCAAGACATTGAAGATCCCGGCAGCAGTGTGCAAGGTGCAACGGCGGCCCAACGATTACTTCGATCACAGTGGCTGTGAGGACTGAGACGGAGCGGTCGGTGAAGTTACTCCCGACGAGGTGATTGCCTTCAGCATCGGTTACGACATCGAGGACTTGCTGTTGCGGAGAAATTCCACGGCTCCACGGCGTGGACGGTCAGGGAGTGAACAACGTTACTCCAGTGGCGGGTTCATCTTCAATCCCAGGGCAGCCTGCCCAATGCCAGACCGAACTGCAAAGTGTATGGCATGGCGACATGGTGCATGACTAGAGGCGACAGGCATGAATTCCAGCTCGCGATCAATGTATTGTGAGTAAACCCAACGTTAGATGTAAGCCATTGATAGTGAAATAGTTCATGTTGCGATAGAGTTAGGAGATTAAGAAACTCATGAGGGATCAATAGCTTGTACATGAGAGTATGGGTCATTAATACAGATTGTTCAAAATGATTTAGTTGTTTTCTGTTTTGTTGGTGCACAAGCCTCAGTATTGCGTTTCAATTTTGTCCCTTTTGGAGCTATCGGGAAACTCGTAACAACTCAACTTTACTACATTTTTATTCATACCACAGCAAATTTATTTGAAAATCATCGTTAAATTGCTGACGAGATTTTGGCAGGATTTCTTTGGATATCTAAATAGATGTTTCCCACGCAAATTTGGTTTTTTGGTATATCTAGAATTTTACACGTTTAAAATCTTCATTAAAAATGAAATCAGTTTCCTAATTTTCAAAATGGTTGTTCGGAATTACCTTAGAAATACACCACTTTCTTTGAGCAGCCTATTGTAGCAGCTAAAACTGTAATTAAATATTTTGTTCGTATCAGTGTTTCACAATAAGTTTAATGAGTTTCACTTACAATAGATAGTTTGACTCTAGGATCTCGTGCTACGAAGTGGTCAGCAGGGCTTGCTAGATGCCTGTTCAGTCTGTATATAATTCGTATTTAGGATTTTACAAATGTTGTTTAGATGTATAATTTATGTTTACTTACGTAGATTATGTATAGACCAAGTTTTGACTTTAGTTTTAATCTTGAATTCACTGGATTTTAACCGAAACCTAGTCCCTATGATAAGTAGATAGATAGCATGTTATTTCCAATTTAGATATATAATTCTGTTGAGTGTACAGCCCCTAGCACTCACCAAGTCTACACACTCAGTGGGCTATGTTGCCCCCATCGAAGGTGACACCACTGCTGAGAGAAATAACAAAGACAACAACACTTCCGTTTTTTTCATTCCATGTTTCTTTTCTCGTGAATAAACACGCTTTTTATTTGAACTCGCTAATTTCGTCAGTCTCGCTAGTTTTTCCTTGTGTGGCCATCCGAAGAACCACTTCAGGTTTTGGGCCCGGTAATCGTTTCGTCGGTTCCGTCGCGTAATCAAGTGGAAGTGATTTCGATGGAGGAGGAAAGCAAGGAGCGAGTTTTTCTGCCGGTTTTCGACGGCTCCAACTTTTCCGCATGGAAGTTCAGAATGCTCATTCTTTTGGAAGAGCATGAACTGGCGGAGTGTGTTCAGCGCTACGCTGCGGACGTTGAGGAGCTGAAGGAAGAGCAGAAGAATAAGAAAAGGAAAGAACGTGAGAAAAGAGTGAAGAAAGACAGAAGATGCAAGTCGCTGCTAATCGGTCGGATTCACGACTCACAATTGGAGTACGTTCGCGACAAACAGCACCCGAAAGATGTGTGGGACGCGTTGCACCGAGTGTTCGAGAGGCATAGTGTGGCGAGCCGACTACACTTGAAACGGCAAATGCTCTCGTTGCGGTATGAAAGTGGTGATTTGCAGCAACATTTTCTGCAATTTGACAGATTAGTGCGTGAGTATAGGGCGACCGGCGCGGCCCTCGATGAGCTTGACGTAGTGTGCCATCTCCTTTTAACTCTCGGTTCGGCCTACTCGGCGGTCGTTACGGCGCTCGAGACTATGCCGGAGGATGTGCTCACGTTGGAGTTTGTGAAGTGCCGCCTCCTAGACGAGGAAACGAAGAGGAAGGGCACCGAAATGTGCACAGTGAAGAGTGAGCCGGCGGCTTTTAGCGGAGCGAAGCAAGCACCAAAGAACAGAAAAATCAAGTGCTTCAGATGTAAACAAGAAGGCCACAAACTGGCCGAGTGTCCCGCGAAGAAGAAGGAAGACGCGAAAAAGAAGTTCGTAAACAAATCGAAGGCTCACGTCGCCGATCAAAGTGAAGTGTGTTTTGCCGGGTTCAGCAGGGGCAGTGCTGGTGCTGACGAGTCGAAAAATGTGAGCTGGTTTATCGACTCGGGCTGCTCTGACCATTTGGTGAACGACAAATCACTGTTCATCGAATTGCGCGAGCTGCCGCAGCCGGTGGAAATTGCGATCGCCAAAGACGGCGAGATGATCGTAGCGAAGCAAGCCGGAACAGTGAAAGTGATTTCCGTCGTGGATGGCAGGGAAATAAAGTGCTCAGTGAAAAATGTACTGTTTGTACCAGAGCTTCGGTGTAACTTGTTTTCTGTCGTACGATGCGACGAAGCTGGTATGAAAGTCGTTTTCGAAAGTGAGTCGGTCCGGATCTACCGTGATTCGGAAGTGGTTGCCACGGGCAAACGTATCAAAAACCTCTACCGTTTGGACTTTTTCGTCGCAAATCGAAACGTGAGTGATTCGTTGTTGTCGTTCGGGCGCGTACCAGCGGATCTGGAACTGTGGCATAGGCGTTTCGGCCACCTGAATGCGCGAAGCTTGGAGAAACTTATCGGAGAAGAAATGTGTGTTGGCCTGAAGCTAAACGGTCGCAAAAAGAACGGAAGCGTTATAGTGTGCGAACCGTGCGTCGCGGCCAAGCAAACACGGAATCCGTTCCAAGTGCGTAAAGAACCACGATCGTCGCGCATTCTCGAACTCGTACATTCGGACGTTTGTGGACCGATCAAGCCGGTCGGTGTTGGTGGTATGAGGTATTTCGTGACTTTTGTGGATGACTGGAGCCACTTTGTGATGGTGTTCTTCTTCTTCTTTTCTGGCGTTACGTCCTCATTGGGACAGACTCCTGCTTCTCAGCTTAGTGTTCTTATGGGCACTTCCACAGTTATTAACTGAGAGCTTACTATGCCAATGACCATTTTTGCATGTGTATATCGTGTGGCAGGTACGATGATACTCTATGCCCTGGGAAGTCGAGAAAATTTCCAACCCGAAAAGATCCTCGACCGGTGGGATTCGAACCCACGACCCTCAGCTTGGTCTTGCTGAATAGCTGCGCGTTTACCGCTACGGCTTTGGGTGTTCTTAATGAAATCAAAAGACGAGGTGTATGAGTGCTTCCAGCAGTATGCCGCGATGGTATCTGCAAAGTTCGGTCGTAAGATTTCGCGTTTGCGGTGTGATAACGGGGGAGAATATAAAAACCGCCCGTTTATGAAGTTTTGTGAGCAAAGCGGAATTCAGATCGAGTGGACGGTAGCACATACCCCGGAGCAGAACGGCGTTTCCGAACGCATGAACCGCTCTCTCGTTGAGCGCACTCGGGCTATGCTGGAAGACTCCGGCGTGAACAAGTGCTTCTGGGGTTACGCATTACAGACTGCGGCCTATCTGCTGAACCGTAGCCCTTCCAGCGCCATCGATCCTGGCATGACTCCATACCAGCTGTGGGAAGGATCAAAGCCGGACGTCCAGAAACTTCGAGTCTTCGGCTGCTCCGTATTCGTTCACATTCCGAAGGAGCAACGAGGTAAGTTGGACGTTAAATCTTGGAAAGGGCTTTTCCTGGGCTATGCCCACAACGGCTATAGAGTGTGGAACCCGACGAAGCGGCAGATTATGCACGTTCGTGACGTCGATTTTGTAGAGTCCATGCGCGGGGAAAATACTCCGGGATGTGGCGTTGAGCGGACATCGGATGTTTTCTCTATTGCTGCGACCGATGATAAACAATCCGAATCGGTTGAAGTGGCACCGGATGCAAGATTTGACGACCCGGATACGGACGAGCAGGATGGCGGTTCCAGAGCGGAATCGGTGTCGGAATACGAGAGTTTCGTCGAAGAAGACCGCACCAGAGCAGAATCGGAATCCGACTCGAGCAGCAATGGCGAAATCGATCCAGTGCAACCCACCCACTCTGGTCGACCAGTGAGAGCGCGGAAACAACCGACGTGGCAAGCTGACTATGACATGGAGTACGCAGCGTATGCGTTGAGCGCCACGGAATACGTCGAGGATTTGCCAAGGACGCTGGCTGAAGCAAAAGCGCGGAAGGACTGGCCGAAGTGGGAAGCAGCGGTCAAGGAGGAGTTAGAAGCCCACACGAAGAACGGAACTTGGACTTTGACCGAACTACCAGGAAATCGGAAGGCGATTACAAGCCGCTGGGTTTTTAAGATAAAGCCTGGTCTGAACGGAGAACCAGATCGCTATAAAGCTCGACTAGTGGCCAGAGGCTTCGACCAAAAGTTCGGCTTCGATTATAGTGAAACATATTCTCCAGTCGCCAAACTCGACACGTTGCGTTCTGTCTTGGCGATTGCTTGTCGGGACAAACTGGTGGTGCATCAAATGGACGTTTGTACCGCCTTCTTGAACGGGTCGCTGACTGAGGAGATTTTTATGGCGCAACCGGAGGGGTTCACGAAAGGAAAGAACCTAGTCTGCCGTTTGCAAAAGTCCCTCTATGGCCTTAAGCAGGCCTCTCGGGCCTGGAACAGCCGATTTCACAACTTTGTAGTGAACCACCTTGGCTTCAAGCAAAGCGCCAACGACCGGTGCTTGTACACCCGTGGATTCGGAGCGACAAGGGTGATTATGGTCCTCTACGTGGACGACATCTTGATTGCCGGAGCATCGCTGAAAGCAATCCAGCTGGTGAAGAACTGTCTAGCCAAGGAATTTGAGATGAAGGACATCGGTGAAATCAAGTGCTTCCTGGGAATGCAAGTCAACTATGATCGGGCTGCCGGCGTGATGAAGATAACTCAGCGACACTATCTGGAGAACGTCCTGAAACGTTTCAAAATGGAGGACTGCAAGCCGTGCTCAACGCCCATTGAGAATCGCCTGAAGCTGCCGAAAGGAAACGAAGACAATCGGACCGCGCAGCCGTTCAGGGAGCTAGTTGGTTGCTTGTCGTATGCGGCGTTGACCACTAGACCGGATCTGACAGCGGCAGTGAACTTCTACAGCCAGTTGCAGAGCTGTCCAAGCGATGAGCACTGGGCTCATCTAAAAAGGATTTTGCGATACGTTAAAGGATCGCTCGATTTCGGCCTGGTCTACTGGGCGGACAAAGAAGCGCCGCTGCTGGAGGTGTTTTCGGATGCCGACTGGGCCAACGACTCTTCTGATCGTCGCTCTGTGAGTGGTGGTGTGTTTAAGGTGTTCGGCAGTACAGTCAGCTGGCTCACCAAGAAACAGCAAACCGTCGCTCTCTCATCGACTGAGGCAGAGCTGACTGCCCTCTGTACGGTGGCCTGCCACGAGGTTTGGCTGAGCCGTCTTCTTCAAGATTTGGGATACAGTTGCAAGGAACCGATCTGCGTTTACGAGGATAATCAGTCGGCTATGAGGATCGCCGAGGAATCGAAAGATTTCGGACGCATCAAACACGTCGATGTTAAGTTCCACTTTCTGCGGGACTTGATAAAGGATGGCCGCATCGTTCTCAAGTTTCTGTCATCCGTTGAACAGCCCGCGGACATGATGACTAAAGGGCTTCCGGTTGCAGCATTCCGACGTCATCGTGACGGGATTGGCCTGGTGGACTGCAGTGGCTGAGCAGGGGTGTTGAGTGTACAGCCCCTAGCACTCACCAAGTCTACACACTCAGTGGGCTATGTTGCCCCCATCGAAGGTGACACCACTGCTGAGAGAAATAACAAAGACAACAACACTTCCGTTTTTTTCATTCCATGTTTCTTTTCTCGTGAATAAACACGCTTTTTATTTGAACTCGCTAATTTCGTCAGTCTCGCTAGTTTTTCCTTGTGTGGCCATCCGAAGAACCACTTCAAATTCAATAGCCAGTTTACCACAATTTCACTTTAGGACTTAAAAAAACTTTAAATTTCAATTTTAGATAATAATTTTCAATTAATTAGCGTGCTGTGGGAATTACCGAATACTTTAGCGATCGTATGCATGAAATACTCTATCCTTGTTTTTGTTTTTATCTCTCCTATTCCTTATCCACTGTCACCCTAATCAACGATCTGTAATACAGACTAGACCGTTAAGGCTAAGTAGCCCGTCATTCGTTTTGGCAACAATAATGACTTTTAAGCTTGCATTTCAAAGTGATAAAACTCAATCTTGATAGTTTATATTGACTTGAAAAAGTATCACTGTACGCGCTAACATGCATTAAGTATGCTGATACTTTTTCAGCTGTGTCAGTGCAAAACCAACTGATTTTCTTTGATTCGCAATCGTAAGATGAATTAGCAGCAATCATCAACGATGCGTACAAATTTCAATGACGGCCTACTTCGCCTTAAATGATTGCCCTGTGGTTTTCTGTGCAATGGTTTATTGCCTGAAACTATTTTTGAACGCGCCTGAACTTGAAATCTTGTTTTAATTGACCCACAACCAATTTTACTTAGGGATGAGCTTTCCTTGTGCCTATTGATTGAAATCTCTACAAACCATTTTTGAAATCAACCTAAATAAAATTGAGTCATACTAAGAAACATGAGCTCTTTCCTTCAAGCTACAAAAATATATCATTGATGAAATTCTGGCGATTTTCTGGCTAATTGTAAGATACTTTCGTAGGCTTGGGTGTTCTAAGTGTCTTCGAAAAAATGAAGGATCATTGTCTTAGTTATGTTTAAGAATTTATACTCTTATTAGTAAATTAGAAGTTTCTCGAGATCTCCAAAGAAATAGGATAAATTATGTAAAGAGATAGGATTGCGTTAAATAAAACTTATTATTAACACAACAGTTTAAAAAAAATAAAAATAAAACTTTGAACACTCATCTTTGAGCAGTAAAAATGACATAAAGGAAATCACTCGAATTTATTCACAAAATTTAAAGAAATGTAAAAATAATAATCGTTTTCGTCGCAGCGGCTTGGAACAGGTATGAGCTATGTTCAGAATTTGAGAGAAAAAAAATGAAACTTACAAGAAAATTGTGAAAATTGCAAAATGTCTTGAGCCACTACGAGATGGTCACTCTAAATTCATTAGGATTCCCAAGCAAACCAGTCGGATCGCAAGAATTCCAGTACTATTCTTTTTTTATTTTTATTAACGAGATTATTAGCCCTGGGTTAGTTCATCTCGGGACCAACGGCTTTACTTCCCTTCGAAGTCATCAATGAAATTTTTAGTGACTATCTCGGGGATGGGATTCGATCCCAGGTCCTCGGCGTGAGAGGCGTGTGTTCTAACCACTACACCAGGTCCGTCCCCCAGTACTATTCTTGGTGACTCCAGTTGGATTTGCAAGGATTTCAGTCAGAATTCCAAAGATTCCAATCCGAAAACTAAGGATAAAGCTTGGAATCTCAAGGATTCAAGTAGGAATTACGAATTACGAACATACGTTGGAATTCTAGAAATATCAGTCGGATATTCAATTTCTAATATATCATATGAATGCACTGAAATACCCGAAATAACCCTTGAAATTGTACGCTGAATTTGGAACCCGGTCAAGCAAAATGCCATCTTTCAAACGTCCAAATCTCGCATACTCTGAGATAACGCCCTAAAAGCCATTGGTAGCCACGTGTGTAGCTCGTTGTTTCTGAGCAAATGAAAGAATAAGCATCCAAACCAACATCACGGGCAGGTAGATAATGATCCTTTCTTCCCCATAGCGTAGTTTAATAACATGAAAATCCATTCAAATGCTCAGAAACAACGAGCTACACACATAGTTACCAATGGCTTTTAGGGCGAGATCAGAAGTTATGCGAGAAATCTTCCAAAACCACAATAGTTTCCGCAATGGAATTCATCTCAGTGTAGTCTGTGAACCTGAAGCGTTACGTAATCTACGTATGGGACCTTCCAGCGGATCCGCTCTCAAATTTTCTTCAGCGGCACGCAGTGTGAAAATGTAGACAAACATGCGATTGGAGCGCACCTTTATTTTGAGATAAATTCCAAAAATTTCAATTGATTCTTAAGAAAATGGGCTTATTAAAGCAATTTGATAAATATTTCAGTTACTGCGCAATTCAGTTCTTAGCTAAGCATATTGAATGTTGAAGAGAGAGACGGTTATTGACCATAACGATTGCTTACAAAAAATCAATGAGCTCTTATCATTTTGTGAACCCGATTTGTCTTTTTTCTCAGCCGGGAGGCTCTCTCGCAATCGCAAACATAAACAGAGAGAAACGTCAAAGCAAATTGCAAAGTCGTCACAGTTTCACACAAATCCCGTGCTAGTGAACGGCTTGAAAAGTTTTTAAGCCGAAAAAAACCAGTGAAAATGTTTCGAAAACTTCCTTCAAACCTAGTCAACACACTGTCGAAGCGAAGCTTCGTATCTATAAACCATCCGCGGCAGAGTAGTGTATTTGGGCCAAAGGAATCAAAAGAATTCCACTCCCGATCCCCAGAGCAGAATGAAGACCGGAATCACAACAAATCCGCCGGGTGTAAAGCGCGCCACTTCCCACTGAAATTCATCGCCGCAAGTTCCTTCCTGTCGTGGTTCAGCAAAAAGGATGACGAAGATTCACCGGAGAACCAACTTATCAAAACCATCAAAATGTCCATTCTGAACATCCAAAGAGAGGACTACCGGAAGGCCGAACAGATGCTTCACATTGCGTTGAAGATGGCCCAGGATCTGCAGAGCAAGGATGGGATCACGTACATCTACGACATCATGGCCAATTTGGCCATGGAGGTGGGCGAGTTTGCCAAGGCGGAAAAGCTTTTCGTGAATGTGATGCAGCGACTATTTGCCGATGGATTCGTTGAAGATCACATCAAAATGCTGCACATCAGTTCGAAAATCGCTCACATAGCGCAGCTGCAGGGACATCTCGATAAGGCCGTCCAGGGGTTCGAGTGGACTCTGGCCAAACTGGAGGAAAATCTCAAGAAGGCCGGAGACGATAAGGAGATTATGGAGCTGTGGGGCATTACCAAGAACTGGTACGCGCAGCTACTGATGGAGTTGAAAAGGTTCACGGAAGCACGGGATTGCTTTAGGCAGGCGTACGATGCGTATACGGAAATCCACGGGAAGCTGACGGAGGAAGGGTTGACCATACTAAACAACCTGAGTGTGGCATGTTCTAATGTAAGTGTTTTCATATTGGGCATAAGGGCTTCTGCAACAGTCGCGATTTTTGCGGATTAGCAGTGGTTCTATCGGGAACATGTTGATGTTAATGTTAAGATCAGGGCTGACAGCAGGTTTTTCTCTTCATTGCAGCTGGAAGACTACGCCTCGGCGGAAAAGTATCTCAAGGAAGCGATCAGCTTGGCCTCCAAAATACCGGACCTGTCGGAGGAGGGTGTCTACCGGGCCAACTTGGGACTGCTGTACCTTCAGCAAGGCTTGCTCAGCCAGGCGAAGGAGTTCTGTTCGTTCGCCTGGAAGTACGGCAAGCAGCATAGTCATGAAGAAACTGTGATACAGGCCAACTACTGTCTGGAGCAGATAAAGGCCATGCAAAAGTAACTAAGTAACTAGTAACATATTTATTTTCAGTCAAGTGACGATCATACAATGAATCAAGTGCACTGCTTGTTGGAGAAAATTTGAACGATGTTTTAAGAATTTGCAATGTTTTCTGATGTCCAGAATATATTTTAAAAAATGTTTCACGAGCAACTGAACAATAGTTATTTTATCCGAACCTCCTGTAGTTAATCCTTTGGTGAAACAGCTTTGAATTCAAACGCAATAATGCAACAAAACTTTTATGGCACAAATCTAGCGAAAGAAGCATCCCGTTTTGCGTTGTGCTCTAGTGGAAAGTTTAAAATAAGCAGTTTGACTTCATACGTTCATTCTTCTTCTTATTTTTCTTGGCATTACGTCCTCACTGGAACAGAGCCCCGCCTTTCAGCTTAGTGTTCTTAAGAGGACTTCCACAGTTATTAACTGAGAGCTTTCAAACCGACCGGGAATCGAACCCAAACAGTTTCATCATGACTTTGCTTTGTAGCCGTGGACTCTAACCATTCGGCTAAGGAAGGACCCTTTTATATACTTGTTTTTTAACTAGTGCTTCCATTTGAGGCTCAATCGCGTTTAAAGTTTTACGGAATCGAAAATCAAGTATTGAAAATCGAAAAAGTTGCAAATGTTTTGTCCAACGCGTCTTGCAGAAATTCACCCCCTTGTTTGTCTGGTTCATCTCTTTCGAAATTTTCAAGGGTGTCGCTGATACCATAATTTCAAATCGTTACGCTCGTAACCGTACTGGAGGTTATTAGCGTTACGATTTAAAATTATGGTAGCAAAAAATTCACCCCTCGCTTGACATCTGCGCTTGACACTTCTCAGCAAAACAGTTGCATCGCCGTGTTTACAAAAAAAAACATCTCAAAAATTTCGAAACAAATTTTTACGATTTAGTTGCTGATTTTCCGTGCAAAAATCCACCAAAATGGGTCGCCGTTCGATCAACACGACCAAAAGTGGTAAATACATGAATCCCACGGATCAGGCCCGCAAAGAAGCTCGCAAGAAAGAGCTGAAGAAAAACAAAAAGCAAAGGCAGATGGTTCGGGCTGCTGTCCTGAAGGGAAAAGATCCTGCCCAACTGATTGAAGAGATGGAGAAAATTGACGAGATGGAATTCAATGTCTATCAGCCGTCGCCACTGAATGAGAAGGTCCTAAAGGAGAAACGTAAGAAGCTTAAGGAAACACTGGACCGGGTGATGCGGCTTTACCAGGCGGATGATCCGGATTTGTGGGCGGAATTAAAGAGGAAGGAAGTCGACTATGAAAAGCGACGTAATAAGCGTATTCAGTACTATGAAAGCGTTCGGCACGCAGAACAAGTCCAGGTGGACGATATTCCCCTTCCGTCGATGAACGAAACTCCAACGCCTCTGTCCATACCGCGAATTCCTATTCCGCCTATGATACCGACTATAGTCCCACAAACTAAACCAGCTCCACCGCCGATACTGAAAAAGCCAGTAGAGAACCCCATAGAACCTTCGGAACCGGTAGACGATGACGACGACATCCCCGGATGTCCTCCTGGCCCTCCTCCCGATCTATTTGCCATGCCGGAACTCGATTTCGACCTGGAAGAGTTCCACAACGAAACACAGAAAAGCGTCAAGTTCTTTGACGATGCTGACTCTCGGGATAACTCCGACGATTCGGATGTGGAAAAACCGAAACAACCCAGCTCTGTTCAACAGAAAATGTTGGCCATTTCCGGTCAAAACCTAGACGAATTCATGAAGGAGATGGAGAACGTTCAAAAGAAGAAGGATCAACCGGAAGCCTTACCCGGAACGATTACGATTGCTCCCAAACCAACCATAGCATTGCCAAATCCAGCTCCACATCCATCGGATCCAACAGTGAAATATGTTCCGATGCCGTCTATCCCCATACCGGGTCCGGCGCCAATACAGCCAACCCTTATGATTCGGCCGCCACCTCTACGCCCGGGTATTTCCGGAATACCAGGCCTTCGTATGCCTCCACGTCCCCCACCAGGCATCCCTCCTCGATTGGGCATTCGAATGCCCCCGGGGCCACCAGCTGGTCCCCCACCGAAGCACATCCAGCAGCAACACATGCGAAACATGATGCAGCAGCAAAAGGACCCCAAGAGCGCCACGATTTCGGCCAAGCCTCAGATCCGAAATCTCAGTGCCGACGTTACGCGTTTCGTACCCAGTGCTCTGCGAACCAAAAAGGACGAAGGTACCAAACGACCGCCGCAAGGGGGTCGATCGGATGTGGGACATCATCCGCACATGCAGCCGCACCATTCACACCACCAGCATCCTCCGCAGCATCAGCAGCACCACCAGCACCATTACCAGCAACAGTCGGGGGGAAGATCCGGCCACGGGGCTCCGGAGCATCCGAACAAACCCAGCAAGGACGACGCCTATATGCAGTTCATGAGGGAAATGCAGGGATTGCTTTAAGGTCACTGGAAAGAATGGTGTGCATTTGCAGTGTTTTTTAGTCAGTAAGATTTAATTCGACAGTTTAAATTATAGGAATTATAATACAATAAAGCATTGAAAATAGCTGGAAATATGTTGTTTTAAATCAAGGGGTATTTATATGCCATGCGGGGTGCCAAACGAAAAAAGCAAAACCTAAGGGTCACGGGTTCGAATCCCGCCGTTCTATAGCTTGGACCAGTTTAGGTATTCGATTTTCCAAGACAATGCAACAAAGGTCAATTGACAATGAACGTTTTAACCTTTCGGTTTTCGCTTGAATTTTTGTAACGCGAGTAGTCGCGCGTTGTACTCTGTACAACACCCTTGGTTTTTCGAATATCTCAGGAGTCTGACCACTTAGATAGATGACGTCTTCGGCAAAATTGATCAGTAGCTTATGGGCTATCATTATTATAGCCAAGAAATTCGGGATTTTGCCACTAGGCGGCGCTAGTGAGCATTAAGCTTTTGTTTCCCAGATCTCATGACACCATCTTTCTAAGTGGCCAGGCTCCTGAGATATCTGCAAACAAAAGTTTCATGCTCACTAGCGCCGCCTAGTGGCAAAATTTTGAATCAACTGGCTCCAAAAATGATAGCCCTTAACTTACTAAACAACTTTGCCGAAGACGACATCCTTCTAAATGGTCAGGATGGCGGTTAATTTTTTTTTTTTTTTTTATCTTTATTAACGAGATTTTTAGCCCTGGGCTAGTTCGTCTCGGGACCAACGGCTTTACTTCCCTTCCGAAGGAAGTCGTCACTGAAATTTTTAAGTGACTGTCTCGGGGATGGGATTCGATCCCAGGTCCTCGGCGTGAGAGGCGTGTGTTCCAACCACTACACCAGGTCCGTCCCCCTTTGGCGGTTAAATTTCGAATTAAATGAGGTACCATCAGATGGCGCTTCACCTCCAGAACAACTTTACTGAAGACCCCAAGTTTCTATATTATCTGGATTTCGAAACTGAAGTTTCCTCGAACCGTACATAGTGCGTTCATTATTATGCGACTTCCATGTAAATTTGTTGGTTTTACCGTATTATAAAGGGCCATACTGTAAAGAAAAACTGTCGACTATTGTTCTTAAGAAGATTCTTGAGGATACATTTTGGAATGGTGGAATGCTCAAGAGAACACTAAGCTGAGAAGCAGACTTGTTAGATATAAGATTATTTTACCCATTTCCCATCCTAGAATCAAATTGAGACAGTTCAGCATGGCTTTGCTTTATAGCCGCAGACGTTTTTTTTTTGTTGGAAAGGTTAAGCCACTGCGTCCAATGGGTTGAACTTTTGTGACAAGACCCTTTTTGATATTCGCATCAATGGAAGGAACTAAAAACTAACCGTTATGAATCAAGTGAACAGATTAAGCACTTTGACGCGTCTTTTCCCAGTCAGGCAAAATAGAGTTAATAAAACCCACTTCACTTTCACGAGGTTGTAAATAATTCCCGTTTAGAAAGTTTGGATCTGCGCTTTATACAAGCACTACAACTGCAGAGCAGATGTTCCGAGGTTTCGCATTCCATGTTACAGAAACGACGGATATCGTTCTATACCTGACGAATATTCTTCAAATGATATCTACTCCATCCAACTGATCATCACCCTTTGTTGCTCCCAGTTTTTTAGTTTCATATTTAGAGCACAGCCCACAGAATGACTCCGGGCCAATGAACTGTGTATTCGAGCCTTGTTTTGCAAGCTTGTCTGCCTTTTCATTTCCTTCAAGGTATCAAGGTACGCATTGAGATTTTTATGGAAATCATATCAATTTCGTAAATTTTGGAATGAAGTGAGAATTTCCTTTAGTACCACATTGTTTTAATCGGTATCCCCGAGATCCCTACCACTATTAAAAAGGTTTATTCTAGAATTTCAAAAATTTCCTCCGGCATGTCAAAGCTTGTCAACGGAATCCAAAAGATTTACACCGGAATTCATACCATAGATTGCTATTGGGGTCTTAGAGATTCGAACCAGAATTAGCAAGAACTTCATCCAATTTTTTGGATTCCTAAAGAAATCCCGTAGTATCCGATTGAAATCTCGAAGATTAATAGTTCCCGAAAGAATCTTAGAATGGCTACTGGAATACCAGGATTATTTCAGATATTCAGAATGTTAATTTCCTTTGAATTTGTTTATAACAAATACACAACAGTGCAATATTAGCGCAAAACAGCGTACAACACTAAGTTCTCATGAGAATCCAGATCCTGCGAAAATTATATAAGGTTTTTACCGAAATACCGAATTCACTTCGGAATCTCAAAAGTCCTACGAACATTTCAGAAAACCTACCGTAATTTCAGAATGCATAACCTGTTCTCACTAGACTGTAAATTATTCCACTCGATTCCGCAATCTCAAACCATGAGTACGAGCTCTGAAACTAGCTACCAGTAGCTTGTAGTACCATATCAACATGATGTTCGTAGTTTGTTCGAATAGAGTTGAATTGCCCTATATAGTTTATTCATACACTGCTCTAGAACAGTGGTCCTCAGCAGTATTGCTTATGTGGGCCAGATAGGTCTATTTAGAACATGACGCGGGTCACAAACCTACAAGAATTTATTTTATTGGAATTCATGAACTTAATTTTAACTTTAATATTTATTATTTTCGAATTCCGAGCGGTGGACCCCATCGCCAACACTTCATTCAAGTACCACATCTACTACAGCGGTGGCGACAGAGCAGAACGTGGAGTTGGCTTTCTAGTGATTGGGAAGCAGATGAAGCGAATTATTCGGTGGAAACCGGTAAGCGACCGAATCTGTGTGTTGAGAATGAGGGGCAAATTCTTCAACTACAGCCTGATCAGCATATATGCGCCAACGAACGATAAGCCCGATGACATGAAGGATGAGTTCTATGAGAGCCTGGATAAGGCCTACGGAGAGTGCCCAAAACAAGACGTCAAGATAGTCATTGGCGACGCAAATGCGCAGATCGGGAAAGAAGATTTCTTCCGACCCGTTATTGGAACGGAAAGCCTTCATTCCGTTACCAATGATAATGGCCTGCGGCTAGTAACCTTCGCTACTGCTAGAGGGATGGCAATCAGCAGTACCTACTTCGCACGAAAGAATATCCGCAAACACACCTGGCGACACCCGAGTGGCGATGCCTGCTCCCAAATAGACCACGTGCTGGTTGATGGGCGACATTTCTCAGATGTCATTGATGTCAGGACCTTCCGAGGCCCTAATATCGACTCGGATCATTATCTCTTTGTAGCTAAAATTCGGGCGCGGTTATCCAGCGTCACGAGTTCCGCAACGCACAGAACGCTACGCTACAATATACAACGCTTGTCGACTGATGGGGTAGCTGCGCAGTACCGTCAGCAACTAGACGAGAAGTTGGGAAGAGTCAACGTTGCTGGAGACGTCGACAGCCTGTGGGACCCTATCCACGAAGCTGTGACAACAACGGCGCGGGAAGTGATCGGCACTGGTCAACGACGAAGACGGAACGACTGGTTCGATGAAGAGTGCCAGAGGGTGACAGACATGAAGAATGTTGCCAGAAGCCGTATGCTTGTGGCCGGTACCCGACAGAACAGAGAGCGGTACAGGGCAGCGAGAGCCGAAGAAAAGCGAATCCACCGCAGAAAGAAAAGGCAGCACGAAGAAAGTGTGGTAGCTGACGCACAAGAAAGCATGAACCGAAATGATATGCGGAGATTTTATGCAACGGTCAATGGTGCGCGGCACAATACCGTACCAGTGCCCGCCATGTGCAATGACCGAGAAGGGAATTTGCTGACCGATAAAACGGCGGTGGCTACCAGGTGGAAAGAGCACTTCCAGCAATTGTTGAACGGTGAGAATGGAAATGTAGCGAGGAACAGGATGAACATAGATGATGACGATCAAGCTGTGGACCCACCGACCATAGGAGAGGTTAAAAAGGCTATCAGCGAGCTGAAGAACTGTAAGGCTGCTGGGAAGGACGAGATCCCGGTCGAGCTTCTCAAGCACGGAAGCGAGCAGCTTTACCAGTCGATCCACCGAGTACTTCTGAAGGTATGGGAGGACGAAGAATTGCCCACCGGCTGGTTGGATGGCCTCATCCACCCTATCTACAAGAAAGGGCACAGACTGGAGTGTGCCAATTACAGAGGAATTACCCTGCTGAATTCGGCGTACAAAATTCTGTCGCGCATCCTGTTTAACAGACTGAGACCGCTCGAGGAGTCCTTCGTCGGCGAATACCAAGCTGGTTTTCGTGAGGGCCGTTCGACAACGGACCAGATGTTTAGCTTGCGAATGATCCTAGACAAATTCCGGGAGTATAACTTGCAGACTCACCATCTGTTTATTGATTTCAAGGCGGCGTACGACTCAGTGAAAAGAAATGAGCTTTGGCAGATAATGTCTGAAAATGGTTTTCCGGCGAAACTAATTAGGCTGATACGTGCTACGCTGGATGGTTCGAAATCAAGTGTTCGGATCGCAGACGAGGTGTCAACCTCGTTCGTGACGTTAGACGGATTGAAGCAGGGAGACGCACTTTCGAATTTACTGTTCAACATTGCACTTGAGGGTGCTATTAGGAGATCTGGCGTGCAAAGAAATGGCACTATTATCACAAGGTCGCACATGCTCCTTGGCTTTGCGGACGATATAGACCTGATTGGAATCGATCGCAGGTCAGTGGAAGAGGCCTTCGTGCCTCTGAAGAGGGAGACAGCGAGGATAGGCCTGACCATCAATTCTACCAAGACGAAGTACATGGTTGCAGGTAGAGATAGAGTCAGGCATGGTGGTGTAAGTGCTGAGGTAGTGTTTGATGGGGATGTGTTTGAAGTTGTTGAAGAATTTGTTTACTTTGGAACACTTGTGACATGTGACAACGACGTTTCCCGCGAAGTGAAAAGACGTGTTGCGGCTGCGAATAGGGCCTTTTACGGACTACGTAACCAGCTTAGGTCCCGCAGCTTGCAAACGGAAACAAAATTCGCCCTGTATAAAACATTGATTCTTCCGGTGGCTCTCTACGGGCACGAAGCGTGGACGTTAAAAGAGTCAGACCGGAAAGCTCTCGGTGTTTTCGAGCGTAAAGTGCTGCGGACAATACTCGGTGTGAAACTCGAAAATGGTGTGTGGCGCAGACGCATGAATCACGAGTTGTATCAAGTGTACAAAGATGCGAATATTATCAAGCGTGTAAAATACGGCAGACTTCAGTGGGCTGGTCACTTAGAGCGAATGTCGGAAGAAAGAATTGCGAAAATAATATTCAGCAGGAAACCAGGTAGAGGTCGGCGGCTTCGGGGAAGACCACGAATACGCTGGCTGTACGTAGTGGAAGACGACCTGGCGACCCTAACCGTTCGGGGCAACTGGAGAAGTTTCGCCCAAAACCGACGAAGATGGATCTCTACAATACGCCCGGCAATGGCGTGAGGCTACGCTGTAGCCATCAAGGTATCAAGGTACTTATTGAGATTTTTATGGAAATCATATCGATTTCGTAAATTGTGGAATGAAGTGAGAATTTAGAATTTCAAAAGTTTCCTCCGGCAGCTTGTCAACGGAATCCAAAAGATTTACACCGGGATTCATACCATAGATTGCTATTGGGGTCTTAGAGATTCGAACCAGAATCAGCAAGAACTTCACCCAATTGTTGGGATTCCTAAAGAAATCCCGTAGAATCCGATTGAAATTTCGAAGACTAATAGTTCCCGAAAGAATCTTAGAATGGCAGTACTGACCCGATTTTGTCTACCCTCGATTTTGTCAGCTTTTTGACCCGATTTTGTCAGCCTATTCAAAATTTGTCAAAAAATTGTTTTCGTCATGTTTTACCACGTTTACATTAAAATTGATGATGATGATGTTTGATGTCATGCTCGCATGTTCGTAGCCAGAGGGGGCTGTGGCAATGCCTTTTATTAAGTGTTAAAAATCGATTTAACCAATATAAGGGAGGGCAATCTCAAACCATGAGTACGAGCTCTGAATCTAGCTACCAGTAGCTTGTATCAACATGATGTTCGTAGTTTGTTCGAATGGTGTTAAATTGCCCTATATAGTTTATTCATACACTTGCTCTAGAACAGTGGTCCTCAGCCTTATTGCTTATGTGGGCCAGATAGGTCTATTTAGAACATGACGCGGGTCACAAGCCTACAAGAATTTATTTTATTGGAATTCATGAACTTAATTTGAACTTTAATATTTATTATTTTTTAAAAGAAAAAAAATAGAACTCAAACGTAAATATTTAAAGGAAAACCTTGATGTTGTTGACGTATTTTCGTGGCCCCTAGATTCTACCAAAAACGAAATAATTCTACTTCATGAATTTGAAGCTTACTGTCGAAGAAATGCACTTTAGAAAAATATCAATGCTATGACTCAAAACTAAAAAAATCTTGTGTTTTCTACAGCACATGTTTTACCCTAGAAACAAGGCTTTTTTCTGAAGCATCCTGAATATGGGAATCGCACTTTCAGAGCTTTTCAGAACATTCATGATGATTTTAAGCTACTTGAGCTACCGAAGTCTTGCTTTCCGATCCATGAAATGTTCATGATTTGAAGAGAACTGTAGAATTCTCATACGCACTTTAAAGCTGTTTATGCTTAGCTTAGACTGACTATTCTGTGATTGATCGAAGTCAGTGAATCTTCACTAAGAATCAACTAGAAGTTCGGCTGGGATTGACCATGATCTTCAATGTGTATAACTCAGTGCCTCTATTTATACAGGGCCAATAACGGCGCCAGCCACGTCCTTGCAGTTGGGATTGGGGGAAGAAATATTAGTGTGTAACCTTTGCTATTTGAAGACCGTGTTTACCTCTACATCTCCACAAAGGTTACGAGAAGTTAATGGAGATGATCATTGGGTCACAGGATTCACTTTGATAAGTAGAAGCACAAGCTGATGTATATATTAAATCACTTTGAAGACGCGCGCTAAACGAACTCGATTTCAAGAACCCTCGCAAAACACTCTGCTCAGCAAAACGCACAAAAGAACTTCTACGGCGACCCAAAAACAAACCGTCTTGCTAGAGCTTAACGAGGCACTTCGAACTTCAGAGCTGTTTACGGACTAAAAATATGAATCGATTTTACATTAATTTCCTATAACAATTCCACTGCTTTACATGAAGGAATGCAGGAAATCTGACCATGATTAAACCATGGCTAACGAAGTATTAATCGAAAATTTCATGACTCGTCATTATTTGCATATGGAAAGGATAATCGAGGACGTGAAAAAGTCGTTTGTGCTACTTTTCCCCGAACGCCAGTTCCCCGAAGAGTTTTTAGTACTCATGATTGTCATAACTTTTTGCATTCCATGGTGGTAAACGTCCTTCTTTACTTGATTGGCGATTCTTTCGAGTTTCACCATCCTCAGCATTAAACCTAGATGTGTTTAGTCGAGAATGACCAAATGACTCCTCCTTCTTCTGATTACTTATCGTTCTTTTTAGTTCAGCACATTGTTTCTAAAGACTATTCTTGCCCCTTTTCAAACTGCATCACATTTTCGGAGAAATGGGTGATTCGGGGAAATGGTTTTCAGGGAAACGGCTTATTCGGAGAACTAACATTCGGGGAAATGACAAACGGGAAAAAGTAGACAGGTTTCACTTTTCAACAAACTCTAATTCTTAGTCGCTGCCTGAACTTTTAACAGCTCAAAACGAATCTAGATCCCTCTCTTTCCCTTTTGAACTGCAAACCCAAGGTAGAATTTTTATGACATCGACTAGACTGGTTTATGATTATTAAGGTACCGCGGGGCAAGTGGGAACGAAAAAAACGATAGTTTAAACAAATTGTTCAATCAAATTTTCAAATGTCAATATTTTTCAAATCCAACAACACAATCACGTTTTGGCAACATATTTGCTGGTGTGTGCATGAAACTAATCGAATAATTTCGAAATTGTGAAAACCTTGGAAGAAAGTTTTAGAATGAGCCAATGGTCCCACTTGCCTCGCTAAGCGGGGCAAGTGGGACACATCCAGTTTCATGCGTCAATCCACATCAGTAAGTCAACCATTACAATAATAGGATTGATAATTCATAGATTTTTAATTTTAAGTACATATTTGATGTACATATGGGATCAACCATAAAATACGTTACGTTTTAGGAAGAAACCCTTTATTTAATAGTATGTCACCTCACATTTAATATTAACTGAAAATTCCTCAATAAAAGCGTAAAGAGGTATTAAACATGTTCAAAATATATCATTTATAAGTTGTTAATTAAAATGTAGAACATAAACAATCAATAATTGACGAAATTATAAATATGTTTTGTTATTATTTATATGCATGGCAGATAACCACCTTATGGGGTGGAATTGTTTTCCATCTCTACTTAATTTGGTAGAAATAACAAATAAAGTTCAAATAAAATAGAAAAGTAATTGTTCTCATGATGCATTTCAAATTTCAGCTGTGTGTTTGTTCAATTTTGAAGTCGTATTTCAAAAATAAAAAATAAATTTAAAATTAAAGAATAATAACACTTTTCTTCTCCCTTCTATGCAATTACGTAATTTGAGGTTGATCTTTTTTGATAAAAATCATTTGTTTGAATATTTTAGTGCTACTCTCTAGGAGAATGTATGAAACGTGTACGAAAAGTTTTGATTCTGGATTTTGTTTTGATAGGTCCCACTTACCTCAGGTACAAATATATTCTGGGGTAATAAAAGGACCATCGAAAATTTCATATGAAATGAAAACAAAACACTGGTTTATCGTTAGCAGCTTGTAATAATACTCAAAATTATAGCATACTGATGGAAATTCGATTTAAAACACATTTATTTTTTGCGAGTCAATGCAAGACGTGGAACGTGTCACAATTTGTCATGCAAGTTGAAAATGGCGCTGAACTGACAACTGTTACATGAACCACATGGTAATAAAAATAAAAATATGTTTAGTACTAAATACATTCCTTGTCATTGTATCTTCAACTTTCTAGAAGAATACCCTCATGAAAAACTTTTCCTAGTTGAGCTATGACGAAACGCCCCACTTACCCCGTATTCTCACTTGCCCCGCGGTACCTTAAAGCATTATTTCAACGGCAAGTCGATTAGACGTTGTTCAGGTAATGCAGAATAAGCGTCAGAGCACACCTCTGAAGGGATAGGAAAGGGATCGACGCACAACTTGTATTAGAATATCTTTCCAAAGTGCCCTGCGTTCCAATTCACCTTATTGTTCCTCAATTTCGTCCTAAAATTCTACATAACTAACAACTAATTCAGAATTTTCGAAGCAAAAATTAACTATTTAATTATATTTTAATAAATATATGTATTTGTTTCTAAAATATACGCTGTTGCTTAGACATGAATCAGACTGAATGATTTGATTTTCTTTATTATAAAGGCTTTCAGCCTTAGGCTGGTTCACCTCTTTGAGAAAAAATCCGACTGAATTTATTTCCGTATAAAACAAGTTCTCAATCTTATTTTGACGCCAAAAAGATCTCCAATTTGTGTTAGTGCAACCGTTTTAATTAGGGATTACTTTTAGTAGGACATATTTCCTTAACTTTATTCTCCACTTTAATAAAATATTAACATATTTTTACTTCTTTTTTTCCTAAACATTAAACAAACAGAACAATCAGATTAAAATCAACATATTGCACTAGCACAAACGGCGATTTTACACTCAGCGTTCAATCGTTTCTTCTATGGCTTTCAGGCATGTCCCCTATGAGTTTAACGAGTAATAATACAGTTATAACGAATACCTTTTAGGTATTTTTGATTTAGTAAGTGGTGGAACATTAGAGAATCAGAAAATTAGTAATAGAAGACAGTCGTATGCGATAAGGGAGTCAGTTATCGTGATCTAGATAAAGGCAATACATTTTTTTACAACTACCTATCTATCTGCTCCTCTTCAAATTGAACCAAACTAGATAAGGTACCGGGCCAAACATTCACAGACAAGGGAAGAGAGACGCCATAGCCTGTACCAATTGCGTGGCCACGTGTTTGAGAAAGGTCATCGGATGAGATCACAAGTCAATGGTGCGCTTTGTTGTACGATGTGGATAAATTATTTATTGCTCTCTAGTAGATTATCTTAAACATAACTTATGGGGATAGGTTTCCAATTTGTTTCCCTATTTATGCGGTATTGTTCTCCGATTTAATTAGTTTAGTTCAATTTAGTTTAACGTTAAACGCTCGAAATTGATCACATTGTGTCAAGCAATTATTACTTTATTACTTGAGACGTACTTAAGAAATCCTTTTGCAATTTTCTCAAACACGAGGCTTCCCGCCAAACACGAATGACATCACACTTTAGTTTAAGTGACACGCAGACAGAGAGTTCGAGGAAGGTGGACATATTACTCAAACTTTGCAATAATTACCATCATTCCGACACCGGCCAACAGGGCGGTGATTTCCTTCAGCGATTGCCACAGCTTGGTCGATTCCTCGAGCAGTTCCGGAATGACGGACACGGTGGCAATGTAGATGAATCCACCGGCAGTAAACGGAAGCACCCAAGATTCGGCAGCGTCGCTTCCGCTGCCCAATAAGGCTAAGACCGTACCGGCCAGGGCACCGATAGCCGTAGTCAACTGCAGCAGCATGGCTTTCTTTTTGGAGCATCCGGATTTGACCAAGATGGCAAAATCTCCAATCTCGTGGGGAACTTCGTGCAGCAGGATGGTAATGGTAGTGATGATACCGATACTGTTTCCGGCCAAGTACGAAGCCCCGATCGCAAGGCCATCGGTGAAGTTATGGGTGAAATCCGCAGCCAGGTTCAGATAACCGGCTATTTTGATTTGATCTTTCTTGTGTTCCTTCTTGACGGCTTTGCCCTTGGCCTTGGCAGCTTCGGCTTCCACTTTTTTCTTGTCGTTCTTGTCGGAAACTTTGTTGTTCTCTTTCTTCGACGGCGAAGTTGGTGGCGACGACTGAAATCAAACAAATTACAAGAAAGATGTTAATTTGTTGTAAAAACATACTAATTTGTAGGTATTGGTCGACCAACCTTATTTTTTTTTTTTTTTTTGTATGGTATAGGCCTTTCCATTTGACGTTTAAAATCAGCTGATCTCGAAGCACTTTGACAGTTCTTCTATGAAAATGACAGGCCCGTGTTAGCACCGGTCCTCCACCGATGTAAACAAATGCATAGACGGACCTGTCAAATGAAAAGGCCTATTCAGTTGGAGCTGCCTGACAGCTTAACTTGTCAAGGCTGAACCCTCGGTCTGGCTTTTGCCAAGTTTCCCCTCTACCAGGACCAATACTCAGACGGACTAGGCAATGGCGCCCACATGAACACTGTTTTTTTATTAGTATTGTGACGTGGTAGTTTTTGAAAAGTACCCATATTCCCTTGCTTCTGAGAAAAGGAAGCATTGTGAAAATCAGCAGCTCCATCAGAATTTGTTTGAAATAGTTGTGTAGTAGTGTCATTACTAATACTGTCTAGTCGAAATGGTTTTGAATAATTTGTCATTCAAGTCCTATTCTGATTACTCCTGTCTTTTACGTAAGATTAGAGTCTTAAATGTAAATTGTCGTCAAGTTTTAACAAAATTAGGCTGTTTAGTAGTAGTTCTAGTTAATTTTATTTTTTGTTGTTCAAAGTGTTTATTGGTCATTACGTTCATATATCCTTAAAGAAAAAAGTCGCTTCCCTTGTCTGTTCAACAATTTTTCGAAACTAGCAAGTGTACCCTAATGATCGATCTCAGCGTCTTACTTTCCATAGTCATTTTTATAGTGAATATTGAAGAGTAAAGTTACCTTAGGCTTCTATTACAGTCTCCTACAAGATTCACTTTTCGGTGGCAAATGCAATGCTTCACAACGCCTACTTTCTACTTGTAAATTTTGCGAAAATGAAGCTGGAATTATATTATTTATACCGCTGTTACAAAAGAGGTATTTCTTATTATGGCAATGTAAAAACCATATTAAAATAAGATTGTCGCCACTTATTTCTACTCAGTGAATCTACTAGTCATTTTCCTAAGAGTTTCTAAGTATTCCCTACGTCGTATATGATAACGATGTATCTAGCTAGCTAATAGTAAGAGTGGCTACGGATCATTCTGGTTAGCAAAAGGCAAACTGAACGTCACCAAAAGTATTAATGTCCACTTCGAATAGATTAATTATTTGAAATGGGCATCAATTCTATCAATGACGCAGAATGTCCGTTGGATCACATCCGAGATATTATTGCGTCTATGCCATATGAATTATGACGCGGCTTTAAGCAAAAAATGCCAAAATGTGATACCACCACTACAGGTTACGCCTTTGGTTTCCATCATATGGGCTAATGGATTATGCCCTCCCATCGCGGCAAGGTCGCATAACCAAGGGGAGGGTATTGGTCGACCAACCTAACTGCAATAAAACTAAGAGAAACCAGGACAGTTTGATTCTTTTGAGAATATGAAATGTTTCTCTAAGAATATTTTTAAGACATTTTTGGACTTCCTCGTGGTATTACAAGTATCACTACTCCAAAAACTGTATCTATTTTTCAAGATTTTCTTCACAATTGTATCAAATAATATTTCTGATATTTGTCCAAAGTTTCGTTGAGATATTACTTCGAAGATTTTTATTATTATTTTTTTCAGGAGTTCATTAGGTAATTGTTTTACAGACTTCCTTCAAGACTCCCGTTTATAATATATTCAAGAATTCAACCAAGAACTTATTCTTATGTCTCAGATTCTTATGATTTGCTACAAAGTTAAGGCGCAAGAAAAAATGGCACAAAAGTCAGAACTGAAAAAGCAGTTTTCTCCTTTTAAAACAACACATTGATGAAAATAAAAACACACAGCCTTTTTATTTGGCAAATAAAAGAGCTGTGTGTTTTTATTTTCTTTGATTTGTCTATTTAACAAGAGAAAACTGCTTTTCCAGTTTTGACATTTACACCATTTTTACTTGGGCCTTAATGTCCAACCAGATATTTCTCTAAGCCTACGTTACTCCAGTGAGATTGATCATGAAATTATGTCGTATTTTTTTAGAATACTTAGGAGACATTTTGAAAAAAAATATAGGAGTTCTTAGTAATTATTTGATCAACCTCATCTGATGAAACTCAAAGTGCACCCGCTTCCCTATACGCACCTTCTCCTTCTTGGAATGTCCTCCGTGACTATGTCCGTGTCCGCCGGCATCCTTCTTGATTAATCGAACCGCCTTCTCCACCGCCAAGAACACAATGATGCCAGCCAAGACCCAAAGCCCTACGCGCATATCGTGGCTGTGGCCATCCTCACCTTCATGACCATGGCCATGACTGTGACCGTGACCATGACTGTGCCCGTGGCCATCATCGCCGTGCGAGTGCGGCTGGATGGCATGTGGAATCAGATGGAGGAAAGCATCACCCAGCAACCCTCCGGAGGCAAAGGCCAACAAAGTCTTCAACCGAGGTTGCATCTCTTCCGTGTTATCGAGCGGGATGGCAAAGAGAATGAAGAACGGTGCGGCGCTGATCAGCAGGGTAGACCCCAGCGAATGAACCCAGATGTAGAAGGTATCTGCGGATAAAGTAATGTAGAACATGATAGGAATATTCTTTGAGAGATTCGACTTAACAGGGCTGGAAGCGAATTTAATATTATTGTAATATATAGATATTAATATGGTACCGCGGGTCAAGTGGATAAATGGGGTAAGTGAAAATAATATATATATTTTACTGAATATGTGAATTAACGTTTCAAAATTCAATTCAATTTTCTAATCACGTGGGGCAAGTGAAAAGTTTTTTATTAGAGATTGAATTTGTGTTTACTCTTAAGGCATCTAAAGGTAAACAAGCTTTGCAATTACCATAGAAAAACAGAGTGTGCTGATAATTCAAGAAACAGTTTACTCAAAGCGATAAAAGCTAATATAAACATGGAACTTCTCTAAAAGAGGTTGCCAAACATTCCTGTATAATTGTGTCTACTTCGGACAGCCGATTGAAAGGTAGACGTTGATTGAAAAGGTCCAATATATCAGAACTTTGGCTCAAGTGGCACGTTCCCCTCAAAATGGGAGATTTGTGCCTCGCGACTTATAAAGCCTTTTTCATCATTTACCTGATGCAAAAGAAACATTGGACACCTTAAGGGCATTGCAGGTCACTAGCTCATCGCTTTTGAAATATTTTCCATAATTCAAAACTGAATATCTATGATTACTGACCTTCAACGTCATATTTGAACGAATAGTAACATGATATAGAGTTTTCGTCTATCGTAGAGTTTTGAACCGTAATTTGACCGAATAATTTATTGCAGTTCAATTGTCCATAGTTGAACATATTTCACGAATATTCTAGAATTGTAACTTGGGCAAGAATGCTTATCGTGTTTCGATTGTTCAAAATGAACTTGCACATGGCATTGTTACACATGTTCTAGACATGATTGTTAGAAAAACTAATTCAGATAGGACAAGCAACATATTTTAAAAATATATAACAGCGTCAATTATTTCATTTCAATTATATTGCAATCTGCATTTTTACACACTTCTTTCTTATAATGGATTACATTTGGAGTAGTGACTCATTGCAAAATATATGATTTATTGTAATTCAATTCCTTTTCTTCATATTTTCGACTTACAAATGTGTTTTTCAAGCTTTTGGGTAGACTTTCACATACAGCTGGGTGAATGAATAGAAGATGCGATTCGCTTGTTGTGCAAGTAAGTTGACCGAAGCTTCGTCAATCATCAAAATAATTGAATGTTTATAATTGATTGGTGGACATATACGAGATACCTTCCAGAATCTGGTATCCAAATTTGTGTTCAATTTGGTAATCATGTTCATCACAATTTTGTGAGAATTTCGATCGAGTTTCGGTACCAATGGAGCCGAAAAAAATATTTTTCTCAACGGTTGAATTGGAACAAAAGCTTGAACATCAAATTCTGGAAGAACCATTTTGTCTGCTATTTGCTTAAGGGAACTAACTAGCCACTCTTTGCTATAGTCATCGTTTGCCGAAAACCATGCCATTCCTTGAGAATATCCTGAGCCAGTAAAAGTTGGTTGAACTGCATAATCTGCATGCTTTTGTTGAATGGTGAAGAGCTGGGTCATCAAATCATTGAAGAAAATCTCATCGACATAGCCTCTCGAAAGCTTGACCACCAATTTCAAAGAAGTTGATAGATCCTGCTTAGTGCGAGACTTTTTGTCATTATTAGAAGCTGGTGAATCGGCGACACGCTTGCTGGAAAGCACAGGCAAAGGGTCCGCAGCATTGGTTTGGGTAGCCTCTTCACTCGCGGTGAACATCAATAGATCATCTTCCGAATCCATTCCTTTAAGTTTGATACCAAGTGTAGGAGAAAATATTATCAATACAACTGTCTCGAACTACGTCCGTTTGAAACAAAATGATTCTACTTGGGGCCCAGCTATTCAGCAAGACCAAGCTGAGGGTTGTGAGGGTCACAGTAAGCTCTCAGAAGAACACTAAGCTGAGAAGCAGGCTCTGTCCCAGTGGGGACGTAATGCCAGAAAGAAGAAGATTCTACTTGATCACTTTGCGAGTAAAACAATAGTATGCAAAAACACGACACAGTGCCAACTGCAAGTCACACAGTGAATGCTTTGTGTGCCGTCGTACTTCATCAGAAGCGGCGATAGATATTTTCTATACAATTGAGTTATGAGTTAGATTTTATAGCAAGAGAACTCATCACTGATTCGAAGTGATGTATGCATATCAGCATGCATTTATTGCGCAGTTCCCACCTTATTGGACCCCGCACTTCAGAAGTGCGGGCGGGTTCATAAGTGCGGAAACGTCAAACCTTTTGTTTTCGCCGTTGGCGGGCAAGAAAAGGCAGTGAAGCGGTTTCGCGCCAACGAAAATTGTTTACGTTTTATCAAAAGCATGTGCTCTCAGCAGGGTTGCTAGTTTGTTTGTTTCATTTGTTTCACGAAAACTTGCTTGTAAAACATTTGTAAAAGTATGTCAGCCATTTGAAATAGGCTTGTTCGATTATAATTAATTGTGACAATGATGCAGTCAAGTGCAAATCTGCATTTGGATAGAAAAACCAGTGTAATTTGTCGCGTAAATGTACATTTGAAGAACTTTCCATTTGCTTAGAAACATATTGGAACCACTGCTTGGTGACCTTCGAAGTGCGATACACAACTTTCCCAATAATCCATTTATCAAAGCAAAGCACAATATTATTGGTACTCACTTAGGAATGGAGTTATCAACTTGTGTTGGCAATCGTACATCATATATGTGTATTGAAAAATGCAAATGGCTTACCTTGATCGGGTTGCTATACAAACCATAAGAAATTTGTGTGATATGTGGACACTGAAATTGTTGTTCATTCAAACCGTACACTTTTAACAGTATTCTAATTCTTGCTCTTCCGGCTATATAATCAAATATATTATAAGATTTAAACTTCACAACAAAACTGATAAAAGTTATTGGGAGATCAAATCCCCATTCCACTCGGGAACCCACACACACACATGGTTAAGGTAGACGTTGATTGAAAAGGTCCAATATAAGAGAACGCACGGGAATCTCGTGGAATGTCTATGTAAAGCTAGTTCAAAACATTAAAATGGGATATGGGATCATTCACATTTTTCATAACGCTGAAGGGGGTGGGTGGGTGTCTTCAAGATGTTACAGGTTATACAAAATTCGGAAAATATTCTTACAAAATGCGTTATGAGGGGGTGGGTGGGTGTTGAAAATGGCAATTTTTGGCGTTATGAAATTTGGGAATAAACCCTATGAGCCTATCCACACGAAACAATCAAAATACTTTATTCAAGGATTCCGTTCCAAGAAATGATTTCTCCCAAAGAGTTATCCGACGTCATATCCGACTTTCTTATAAACAAATAACGAGCGGTGGAAATTGTACAGAGCAGAAATGTAATTGCTGTCCCATGATGTAAGTACTAACATTGAAAATGCTGTAGTAATAATGTTGCCGAATAATTTCAACAAACATAAATAACTGAACAGAAAAAAATGAATTGGCAAGATTAAAATTTTCTTTGTTTACATGCTACTTACGTTATTGTTTATTTAGACTTCTTAACAAATGTTACAGTTAATGGAAATCGTGAATATAACTGTTAGTTTTTCATTTTATTGTTCAAACGACAAACTTTTCACTTGCCCCACTTGTGGGAGAAGTGAAAAGTAGAGATACATTTTTCAAAAACTTTTTATGTATTTTTTTCTTTAATTTTACATAAAAATCAATTCCAAGTGTGTAGCTTGTCAATACCGAGTGAACTTACACGTTATTTAACAATGCTACGATGAAGAGAAGATCTCCCAATGGTGATAGTTTTTATCTTGGTCCATTAATTTGCTAAGAAACAAATAGCTACAACTCGGTTACCAAAGGCTTCCAGAGATTTTTCCTTCGAATATTGGGATTGTATCAGAAATGCTTCCAAGATAATCTCTACCGTAATCCTTACAGTGGTTTCTCTAGGGATTTCGCCAAAGATTTCTCGAGGGAGAATTCTTGATCGTTACAGATTTTTTAAAGCGGTTCCGACAGGTCTCCAGAAATATCTTCAGCGATTCCTTCAGGAATTCTATCAGGTGTTCCTGCAGGGATTCTTCCAATGATTATTTCAGAGTATTTTGCAGCAAAATATCTACAAGGATTCTTCTAGAAATTTAGCAAGGAGTTACTCCAGCGATTCCTCCAATATAATCTTCACTGGGATTCACCCAGGAATTTCTCTAAGGATTTCTATGGGAACTTCTCAAGCAATTATTCTAGGGATTGCTTCAGGAATTTCTTTAGAGATTTCTTCAAACGTTTTTTCCTGATATTCCTATAGAGCTTCCTCCAGAAATCTTTCCAGAGGCTCCTCTAAGGATTACACCAGAAAAATCTCCTCAAAAATTTTCGACTTTGTCCAGAAATTCCTCCAGAGATCTTAAAAAATACTCCTATTATATGGATGGTACATAAATTATGTCACAGGTGGCTTGACCACCCCTGCCTCCCCCCCCTCGGAGCGTGACGTAATTTTTGCAAGACCCATAAGAAAATCCTCCAAGTATACTTGCAGAAATTTAGAGATTTTTTTTAGGAATTCCTCTAGGAATTTCTTCAGCTTTTCCACTGAATTTCCTTCAGGGATTCTACAAGAAATTATTTCAATATTTTCTTTCAAGAACTCTCCCAGGGATATCCCAAATAAAATCGCTACATGAATCACTCCAAAATGTTTCCAAGTGATCCTCCAGGAATTCCCCGATATTTTTTCCAATGATTCGTTATTGGCCTCTAAAAATTCTTATACAATTGTTTTTAGAGATTCCCTCGTGAATTCATCCAATGATTTATTCAGAAATTACCCCAACAGTGCCTCCAGGGATTCCTTTAAGATTTGTTCCAGGAAATGCTCGAGGAACTCCTTTACTTAAGAAGTTTTTGAAAAGCATCTGGATAAATTCTTGCAAGAATCGCTGGCGAAATTCTTTGAGCAATCCCTAGAGAAACTTCTAGAAAAGTTTCATGAATAAATCGTAATAAAATAAATAAATCCCTAGAGATCCCCGGATAATCCCCTCTAGAAACAAATATGGAGAAATCTCTGTAGTATTACATGGAAGAATCTTTAGAGTAATCTCTAGAAGAATATCTGGGAAAATCACTTGAAGAATCCTTGCCTGATCCCTTGCAGGAGTCGCTGAATGAATACCCGAAGAAATCTCTGGAGGATTTCTGAGGAAATAATTGGAACAATTTTTAGAGGAACCCATGTAGAAATTTTCCTGGAGTAGTTCTTGGTGAAATTCCTGAAGAAATTTCAGGATAAATTTCTGGGGAATCCCTGGAGATTTTCCTGGAAAAATCCCTGGAGTTGTCTTTGGGGAAATTCGTGTAGGAATCTGTGAAGGATTGCCTGGGTTAATTGCTTGAATCAATGAAAGGTTACCTGGGTTAATTTATGAAGGAATCTTTGAAGGATTTCCTGGGTAAATTGCTGTAGGAATCCCTGGAGGTATCTCAGAAAAAAATCCCTGGAGAAAATCTGGGAGAAATCTCTGGAAGAATAATTGTGAAGATTATGCGGGAGAGATCCCTGGAGATATTTGTGGAGAAATCCATAAAGGGATTTTCCTAGAGGAATCTAGATATCTTTTTCCTAATGTAATCTATGGAAAAAATCTAAGAATATTTTCTGATAAAATTCGTGGTTCATCTTTGGATGAATTTTTAGAAGATGTCTTGAATGAATCTCCTGAGTAATTTATAGAAAACCAGTACGAATCTCTGTATAAATTTCTGAGAAAATCCATGGGAAATTACCTGGAAAATTCGTTAAAGTAATTCACGTATCTATTTTCCAGGAGGTAGGGTTTTATGTATTTTAAAATAACGTTTTGTACGCGTATATGATTTCGCCAACTCCATTTGATTTTGCCGTAAATGGCCAAATCATATACGCGTATCGTCTGTCCAAAATACTTTGATCACCCTATTCCATCAGGAATCCTGGAGGAAACCCTATAAAATATGTAAAATAATTTCTTGTAGGAATTTCTGATGGAATCCTAAAGGAATTTCCTGGTGGAATCCTTGGAGCGATCTCTGGAGGAATCCATGAAGCCCTGAAGTAGACTACCTGGGGATATTCCCATTAATTAACTCTATAATGTTTTTACAATAATTTTCCGTTCTTTTGTACATTAGTTATTCTTTCAAACTCGGGTAAATTTCCTAATTTTTGTATATAATCATTACTTTTGAATTTCTTATGATTATTCCAAACGGAGAAAGAGCCATTTTTATAAGAAGCATCCATCAAGTTATTCCTATTTTAAAGAAAATAAAATTAAAATGAATTAAAGAGACATACTTTAATTTCGAAAAATGTTGCTCAAAATAACTGAAAAAATCTCGCATAATCTGAGATAACGCCCTAAAAGCCATTGGTAACCTAGTGTGTAGCTCGTTGTTTCTAAGCAAGTGAATGAATGAGCATCCAAACTAACACCACTGGTAGGTAGAGAATGATCCTTTCTTCACCATAGAGTTGTTAAATAACGTGTAAATTCAATCAAATTCTCAGAAACAACATGCTACACACATGGTTACCAATGGCTTATAGGGCGAGATCATAAGTCATGTGAGAAATAATTTAGTTGAAATTCCTTTAACTTTTAGTGACCCACTTCACTTAAAAGTTACTCGCTACCAGCCCTGGTCAAATTTGAGGACTCAAGAAATAAACAATCCGACTTACCGACTTGGGGTTTATCCTTCGATTTCGGCACTTCCTGATGATCATGATGATGATGGTGGTGATGGTGATCATGATCATCATGATGGTGTCCATGATCGTGATCATGGTGGTGATGATGATGATCATGACTGGCCTCTTCATACATTTCATTAGCTTGTCTCGAGTACTGTGAATGGACAGAAAGAATCCTTTAATTATATAACCCAAGGATGTGCTTCCCTCCGTAGACAACTCTTACCTTGAAGCTCGGGTTTTCATCGTGGCCGTGATGGTGGTCATGATGATGATCGTGCTCATAATGGCCGGAACAAAGCGTCGGGAAAGACAACCACAGCATCACCAGAAACAATCCCAGAGCGATGTGCACCCGATAGGATTTTGATTCGCCTTGGCGTTTTACCACGGTGGCGGGCTTTCGCCCCCGATTCTGAACGAGGTTATCCATTCCGGTTGGACAAATAGCTGCAAATCCTGCGAGTCGCCGTAAGCAGAAACGAACTGTATATTTACACGTCACTGATAACAACGCGCACAGATTTTTCGGTGATCTTTCCTTTCTGCTTTCCGGCACCTCTCTGTGAAACTGAACTGTGCGCCTGCCAGCGTTTGAATCGGCTTTGCTGTGCGGTTGAGTGAGCGAGACAGACAGATAGAGCGCGATAGAAAGATGAACAATATGTAACACATGTAACGTACGTGCCATAAAAACCGCGGCTGTACACGCGAGTAGTTTTCTACTCAGATTTTGTCTCGTGGACACCTATGAACCTATGCATGCTATAAAATGTTTGACTTTTACTGTGCGCTCTGTTTTCAAGTTGCCCGTGAGAGAGAGCGAGACAGCACCAACACACGGCGCACAGTAAAAGTCATGAGAACAAAAGATTTTATGGCACGTACAGAGGCTCATACGGAGAAATCAGTCTGCCCAAAAAATAAATTCGTTTTTACTTAAATTTGGGTAGGCTGCGTTTAGTTTTTACTCACGGTTAAGTTGTTTTGCCTCTCTCGCAACAGCAATGTTGTCAAAAACAGAGAGAGAGACGCACCGACCCAGCGTCGAAGTTCCATGGAATACGCCAAATTTGGGTTCTTTCGAGTTTACCTAACGTTAAGTTGTTTTAACCCATCACGGAGACTTCGAAAGCTAACGCTGTGCGCTCGGCACTCGTTTTTGAGCGGAACAAGTTTAGCGTGTAGGGGGTTAAAACGGTTATGAGCCTCTGTACGTGCTATAAATTCTTTTGTTCGTTTGACTTTTACTGTGCGCCGTGTGTTGGTGCTGTCTCGTTCTCTCTCACGGGCAACTTGAAAACAGGGCGCACAGTAAAAGTCAAACGTTTTATAGCATGCATAGGCTCATGGCTAGTGATCCTTTATAGAGAGATAAGCGGAAGTAAAATGGAATGATTTGGCAACAGACCAGCAGTGTTGATTTTGCTCGGCGTCGGGAATAATATTGTAACACGGACATGACTTCTTCATTGCTAAAAAATGTATTTTGTTTCGTTATAGATCTTTGAGCTACATATCCAAACTAATAAACAGCCGAAAAAATCAACATCTAAAAATCGCATTGACAAATATTTAAAAAAGAAAAATATTTCATTGTTTTGCTTTATGCAAAATTACTTTTACCGAAATAATTTCAAGCGGATTGCATTACTCCTCAAGAAATGTTCAAAACAAACATAACGCATGTTCGTTTGGCTCACACTTTGACAGCTCTCGCTGCTCGATTGGCTCACACTTTGACAGAAATGTCAGCTTCCGCGAATCTCTCTTATAAAGGATTACTAGTTATGGCCGTTATGCTGATCATATGGGCCCATTCACACATTTCATAACGCTGAAGGGGGTGGGTGGATGTCTTCAAGATGCTACAGGTCATACAAAGTTTGGAAAATATTCTTACAAAATGCATTATGAGGGGGTGGGTGGGTATTGAACCAAACTGTTGGACCTTCCTTAGCCGAGTGGTTAGAGTCCGCGGCTACAAAGCAAAGCCATGCTGAAAGTGTCTGGGTTGGAATCCCAGTCGGTCCAGGATCTTTTCGTAAAGGAAATTTCCTTGACTTCCCTGGGCATAGAGTATCGTCGTACTTGCCACACGATATACGAATGCGAAAATGGCAACTTTGGCACAGAAAGCTCTCAGTGAATAACTGTAAAAGTGCTCATAAGAACACTATACGCTGAGAAGCAGGCTCTGTTCCAGTGAGGACGTAAATGGACGTAAAGGGTGTTGAAAATAGCCATTTTTGGCGTTATGAAATTTGTGAATAAATCCAAGTACTGTGCAAAAGGATAGGACAAGAAACGGTCAAAGAATGGTTCCGCTACCGAAATTACTTGAGCTGTACGCTGCTGAGAAGTAGAGCTGATATCATAGCGTCGGTAACGCCTGCTACACAAATCAAATGGAGAGTGACAGCTTCCGTACGGAAAAATGTGCCGCTCAATTATTCCGCAAGTAAAAGTGACACTTCGTTCATACTGGGTCAGCTGTCAAAATTACTTCGGTAAAAGAGATAAATATTACTTGAGTGCTTTACGTTTCAGGTGCATACCTCGCATTATCGTACACAAAAAATCTTTAAAGGTTTCGCCTAAAACGTACTCGAGAATGCCAGTATCGCCCAATATTATGAGCCTGTAATCGATATTATTTTCAGTATCGCCTATTACTTTTGCGCCGTGTTTATTTTTTGTTTGGGGCTTATTCACAAATTTCATAACGCTAAAAAGGGTGGGTGAGTGTGCGTATGATGTTACGGCTCATGCAAAATTTTTAGGATGTTCATACAAAAAGCGTTACAAGGGAGTGTGAGGGTGTCAAAAATGGACATTTTCGGCGTTATGAAATGAATGAATGAACTATGTTTTCCATGAAGTGAAGTTTCGTCTTCTGCAAATTTGCGTTTTTTATACATAGTTAAATTATCGGTAGGGGAAAAGTTTAAGTGCAGTGATCAGACAATCAAGCTACAATTTCAACGCTATATTTTCTTGAATTGTGTACATTTTGACAGTTTCGCCCAGATCGCTAATCTTTCTAGATTTTTTTTTTCTTGCACCCGCTGCAGAATCCAACGAACAGAGCTGTGCCTGCCGTTACACTTCAGTACGTAACGCCTTCACAGCAACCGGCGCACTGATGTGAAGAAAAACAGAAAAAAAGAAAGAACAACAAAATTCAAACCCACCGATGTTGACAGTTTACTTTCCAATAACATTTTCCAACGCTTTTTTTGTCGATCCGCGAATCGTGTTGCGCTGTTCAAACCGTTTTTGATTTACTTTAGTCAAAAAAACGCGAAATTATCCATTTCACAATGCTTGTTTGGTGATGTTGAGTGAATCTGTTTTCTTATTGTGCATGTGCAGTGGTGATTGTGCTTGAAAACTAAGAAAATACAGCGGCACGATGAATTCCAACTTCACAACCCCGAAAAGTGGCGGAAGTCGTTTCGGATCGAAACCCTTGACTCCGGGCAGGTCCAATTTGGTGAGGCCTACGGTCAGTGCATCGTTGGTAGGTGCGTTGAAGTACACCACCACTAGTTCGTCTAGCAATGAAAGTCTATACCAAACTCCATCGTCTTCAGCTATGAAGAAATCGAAGAATCCATCGGCGCTGTTTTCCAACACCAAGTCCAAATCATCGCTCGCTTTGACCCCGGTGTCGCAGTTCCGACCCCGATCGGATTCGATAACGTCGTTCAAAAGCTGCGGGGGATCGACGTATGGCACCCCGGTTGACAGGCTGAAGAAGACCAGGTCTGCCCTTGAGGGTTTAGCCGTTGGAACTCCGGAGTGTTTTTCGAAAGTGTCCTTGGATAGCCCTGGCGGACGTCCTTCAGGGAAGTTGGATGAATCGGTGAAGTCCGTTAAGGACAAAGATGTGTTAACTGCAGAGATCAGCAATTTAAAGGTAGCGGTCCGTGTCAGGCCACTATCTGCCAAAGAGTGTATTGATTCCGTTGCAAACATTGTGCGGGTGAGGGAAAATGAAGTGGTGGTGAATGCCGGAAATACGGCAGATAATTCGGCCGGAGTGGAGCACTGCTTTCAATACGATCATGCTTTTTGGTCGTGCAATGCTGAGGATCGATCCTACGTTGACCAGACGGGTGTTTATAACCGCCTAATGAAACCACTGATAGATAAAGCCTTTGAAGGATACAATGCTTGCCTGTTTGCTTATGGCCAAACGGGATCCGGAAAGAGCTACAGCATGATGGGAATAGATTCGGATGATATGGAAATCAGCTCGGAAGCTGGTATCATTCCACGTTTCTGTCAGGAGTTGTTTTGTCGCATCGAAGCATTAAAGGGCAAAATGCAGGCCGAGGTCGAGGTCAGCTATTTTGAAATATATAACGAAAAAATCCACGATTTATTGGCCGTTTCGCCCACCGAAGGAGTATTTTCTGTGACTACATCGAACGTGAAGAAGCCCCCGTTAAAAGTGCGGGAACACCCCTTTTGGGGTCCATACGTTGTAGATTTAAGCACCCATCCGGTGGATTCCCACTCCGCCCTGAGAAACTGGCTTGCAGTCGGTAACAGCCAGCGAGCGACGGCTGCTACCGGAATGAACGACAAAAGCTCCCGGTCCCATTCGATTTTTTCCGTGGTCCTCAACCTTTCAGAGGTAATCTCTTCAGAGCAACGGAACCTGAATGCGGTCCATCAGACCAAACGGAGCAAAATCAGTCTGGTAGATTTGGCCGGTTCGGAACGGGTCAGTCAGACGTGCGGTGCGAGCAGTGAACGACTCAAGGAAGGAATCAGCATCAACAAAAGTCTGCTAACCTTGGGGAAGGTGATTTCGGCATTGGCCGAAACAAAGCGAAGTGCTTCAACCTATATTCCATATCGAGACTCCGTGTTAACGTGGCTACTGAGGGTAAGTGCCGAAGTAAATAATCAAATGATATCATTTGGGTTTTCGAAGAAAGCGGGCTATCAATTATAAGCTTATAAAGCTTTATTGTTATCAGTTGTTGCATATGCTGTATATTGAGCAATCATTTAATGGTAAAAATACCAAGTATGAAGTGCCCGAAGCATACGCTTATGCCGTTTACACTTACACATTAATTCACATTTGGTGCAACAGGGGTTGTGTTTTTTTGGTTATCTCTTTTAACCAAAATGCTTTCTAAAGTATCTTTTTTTCCTTATTCTGTTTGCATTGAATCCGGATGCAAAACTTTACAGTCTCCAAATTCTTCAGAGACTATAACGGGTTCCTCAAGAAATTCGTCTCAGATTCCACGAGGAAAAGCTTCAGGAACTATCATAGCGATTTTATTTAAAATACTTTCTCCTACAGGAATCTCTCCAGGAATTCTTCTAAAGATATTTCTACCAATTCTCCCAAAAAACTCTTCCAGCAATTTTTGAAAAGATGTATTGCAGAATTTCTACAGAATTCGCTCCCAAAAACTTTGAAAACTTCAAAGCTACTACTTCCAGAAACTTCCTCAGGTATTACTTTAATTGTTTTTCTAAAACTACCCTAGAATTTCTTCCAGATATTTTCCATTAATCCTTCAACCGAGTTCTCCAGTTGTTACTCTTCAAAAGATTTCTGCAGTACATATTTCTTCCGAAAAAAATCCACAAAGGTTTATTCCAGAGTGCTTAAAAAAAATAAAAATAAATTTTCTACCTGTTCATTTGGATTAATTCAAGAATTCATAAACGTTTCCTATTAGAAATCTGAAATTCCTTGAGGGGTTCTTCGAAAAAATATTTTTTTTAAAGGAATTTTTCGAACATTATCCATTACTCCTACAGTTTTACCAAACCATATTCATAAAAAGTATCTCGAAAAATTCTCATGCATTTTTTTTAACTTTCCACACCAGTTTTTTCAATAATAACCCAGAACTTGTTTACATAAATTTCGATAGAGATTCTTTCCAATGTTTTTCAAGGAATTTCTTTAGGAAATCCTACGGAATACTAGCATGAGATTTGATTTTTTTATTATTTTAACAAATTATCTTTGAAATCTCTGCTACTTCCTCAGGAGTCCAGGAGTTATTGTAGAGATCCTTGTTTTTTAAGGTGAAACAGCTTGGAATCAGAATTCAATAATGTACCAAAACTTTGGAGGCACAAATCTCGCGAAAAAAGCATCAAACTACACTGCCATTTCTATTTAAGCTTTGTGCACTACCAGAAAGCTTAAAATAAGAAGGTTGACTTTGTGCGTTCATTATTTCAGCAGATTAGTGCCTTTGAAATCGTGAGTAGGGGCACAAGCCGGCCATTGTGCCTGCCATGTTTGGATTCCGAGATGTGGGAATTATTTGTTGACCTGGAAAGTCAGGGAATTTCACTAGAAGTCAGGGAAAAATTATCTATCAATACTACATTAAACGAGTTGATAGTCTGCAAAGTTATCGATAAGACCAACTACCCAGAAATTTTGGAAATTCTTCTAAAGATTCCTCATTAAATTTATCTAATAATTACCTCAAGTATTTATTCCGCAATTTCTTCAAAAAAGATATTACTTCAAGAAATTATGCAAGATTTTTGTTTGACTAATTCCTTGACAGAAAGTTATTTAGTAATCCAAAAAGCAGACATTCAAGTAATTTGGTTTGAAGGAATCTCTTCCATAAGCCATTGAAATTTTGTGAGATTTCTTGGAGGTACGCATAGAAGAATTTGTTGAAGAATTCTGCGATGGGTTGCTGGAGGCACTATAGCAAAGAGTCAGCAGACAACTTTTTATTATTGCACTATTGAATCTCTACACGTATTTCTCTAAGAATCTCTAGATAAATTCCTCCGAGAAGAAAACAAAGGCAAAATTCATATCGAATAAAACAAATTAGCTGTGACGAATAGTCGCGAATAAGTATTGATAGTATTAAAAAACTAATAAATTAATAAAAGGAAGCTTTGGTGATTCCTGAAAAAATCTTTGTAAGTCTTCCTGAAATATTCCCAGGATCTCTAAATGTTATTCTTCAAAATTTAAAGACTTCAAGAAATTCTATAAAAAAATTAGATAACCTCTGGAGGTGTAATTTCTGGAATCCTTAGAGAAATCTTTCGCAGAACAAAGTAAGATTTCTTGGAACAGTTTACAATTCCTTTTGACATCAATGTAATATGTATGGAGAAAGACGTTGAGGAGTTCCTGGAGAAATATTGTACGAATACATGAAAAAATACGTTTGAATATTCCAAGAAAGAAGTCACTGTTGCGTTCTTCGAGAATGTTCTTCGACATGCCTGGAATTATACCTGAAAAAATAGCTGGTCAAATTTCTGGAGGACCTGTTTTTCACTAAAAAATATAGCATAGTGGATCTTCATAGTTTCGCGTCTTATATAGATATTCGGTATACTCAGGAAGCGGAAGATGACAAAAGTGTCGTTTAAGTCTGAAATTTGTGAAGTAGTACAGTATGTAATTTTCATCTGAGCATGATTAGTGATTACTGTTAGATTAGGACTGTCTGAGCATCTACTCAGTTTTTACCATTTTATTCATACGAATTGTGAAGTTCTAAAAGTAAACTCTCAAGTGCGCAATTTTATCATACCACCATGGAAAAAGGCTTCAAAAATGTATATGGTTTATTCATACAACCTATAAGGCAGCATTAGAGTGTCCATTTCCCGGCCATTTTGCTTGTCCCGGGACTCGGGACAAAAAAATGATGCTTGTCCCGGGATCCCGGAATTTTTAAGATTTTCAAAAAAACCTGTATTTTTGTTGAAATGAAAGTAGAATTTCATCAAAGCAATGCTTTAAAAATGAAATATGAAGAAAAAAGACTTACACGATAAGTAGTTAATTACAACATACTTTATTTTCAATATGACCTATTATTCTGGACAGTAGCGCAACCAGGATTTGGCTCTAGGAGGGGTTTTGTGAACCTGAAGATAATGTGTTTTTTGAAAAGCAACACGGATGTAAAAAAAATTCTAACAGAAAAACTAAAAAAAATGCTAGATTAACATTAAAGAAAAACCATAACAACATATGCAAAATTGAGCTTTTCTCGTCCACCCTGCACATCAAATTTTTTTTGGTGAAATCAGCAATATTTTGCTGAAATATTCCAAGCTAATATGTTCAGAAAATCAAATTGCTGAGTTGCAGTAGAAACCTGCTGATTACTTAGCGTTCTGATATAAAGATCAGGAAATCTGTTCTCTGAAAATGTCAGATTGACAAATTTCAGCAAAAATTAGTAATTTGGTGTGTTGGCATACATTTTCATATTAATTTACAACGCTACTCAAACCAAATCTGTTGTGCCTGATGGAATTTTACAGAAGTTTCTCGAAATGCGTTCGGATTCCAGTAAAAATTTCGTTCGCTGTATTCTAATACGTTTAAATCTACATTTTTCGAAGTTTGCTCGAAAGTTTATCCAGGCTACATTTGGATACACGCACATAATTGGCGTGATAGCGTTCAATCACTATTCATCTGTTATGTTCCTTACATACAGCATAGCAACGGAACTACGATCTCCCTTTATCTTTCCTGACATTTTTATTTGTGATCATTAAAAACTATGGAATTGCCTTTCCGTAAATTCGCTTACTCTCTGGAGGTGATAAAATTCGGCCTAATGTTGAGGCAGCTTGAAAATTTTTCATAACATCGAATTTTGAATCAATCAGCTTTTCAAACGGTCTCGATATGCACACGTATCTGCATGTTTGTTTGACAAACTTCTCTTAAAAAAAAAACCCCTGAAAAATCGAGAAAAGTAAGGTCTTTTTTTACTCTTTTATGGTTTTCAAATTAGAAAGCCACAACTTAGAATAACATTATTGTTAATACAACTTACTGTCCAGTGTTTGTGCATTTTAGTGTTGAATTTCAACAATATATTTGATAATTCTTAAAAAAAAATCTGCTCTGGGGGGGGGGGGGTTTTGACCCCCAAAACCCCCCCTTGGTTGCGCCACTGATTCTGGACAAAAGTTAAAGTTAAATATGGTGAACATTTGAGTCATAATATTAAACAATTTCAAAACACAAAAGAGTCATCAAAACATTGAAGAACAAAACATAAGTTGTAAGATCATTGTAGTAGATGTTAATAGAGCATGCTAAACATTCGATCGATCGGTCACCAACAGCGAGTGGTGGTTTCAACGGTTGTCTAATTTTCTTGATTAGTGCTCTTGAAAATTCTAGGTTTGACTTCGATGCATCTTCACCTCAATATTCTATTTATTCACTTCCCTTTATGGTGCTTTTCTATTTCATCGAAAAAAGCTTGAGTGTGCTCATTGTTTTGCAATTAACTTAAGCGGTTTTCATCAACATTTATATTCTTGTCGGCAATTCCGGGATTCCCGGGACGTCAGTTCGTATTTCTTGTCCCGGGATGTCCCGGGATGGACACTCTAGGCAGCATCCATTTATTACCTAACGCTAAAATTTGAAAATTTCGGTCCATTCCCCCCCCCCCCACCCTTCGTAACGCTTTTTGTATGGAAATTTTCAAAATTTCGTATGAGTCGTAACGCTCGATCGTACCCCTCCCCGTTCAAGCGTTACGTTATTTAAGGACGCCGCCTAACATAAAATATACATCATGCAAAAATAGTTTACAAATCGTACTTATTACGGTTCAAATATACCAATTCAGTGTGGTCTGGAATTTTTCTGATAACGACTGGCACGTCAGGGAGAGTCAGGGAATTTTATTTTCAAATGTCAAGTTTTATCACAGATTACTGTACGATTTTCCTTAAAAATATCTACGAATTTATTTTTCACAAATATTTTCTTGGCATTTTTCTGTAGACATTCCTGGAAGAATTTCATAAAAAAAAATCAAGGCTTACTTTAGAGAATATCAAAGAATGACTGGAGGAATTTCTGTAGAAATCTTAAAAGGATGCTTTAGATCAATTGCTGGAGATATCTTTAAAGAATTCCCTTGTTGAGATCTTATATAAATCCAGAAAGACAATTCTAAACGAAATCCCTAGAACGTCTGGGCAAGTTATTGATTGAATTTTAGAAGAAGTTTTGGCCGGAAATCATGGAGGATGTTCCAGGGAAATCGCTGGATGAATCACTGCATAAAATCTTGAAAGAGTAAGGATCCTCTTGAAAAATTTCTCAAAGAATTTTTGAAGGAATTCAGATGATTTCTGAAAAAAATCTGTAAATAAATACCATTTCCGTGGTTTTCCTTAGGAAAATTCAGGTTCTTGAAGAAATTCTTTGGGAAATAATCACTAAATGAACCCCTTTAGAAATTTCCGGAGTAATATCTGAACATTTGAATAAATACCTGAATAAATTTCTGATGAAATTCCTAGAGAAAACGCAAACAGTAATAGTTGTCGTAATGGAGGACAAGAGGAATTCTCAAAAAAAAGTATTAGTTTTTTGAGAAATGAAGAATCAAACTCGGATCTCTTGACTCTTATTATGTTTTTTTTTTATTCCTGTTTGGTCTCTTTTCGGCCTTTTGTGGTTCCTTTTAGGGCTCTTTTTTGGTCTCTTCCTTCTGACAAGAGATCTTCAATTTCTTATTTTTAAGGCACTCAGTCGTTACCAGCCCCTTGAAGACGACAAGCTCTCTTAATCTTGTGATAACGACTGGCATGAAAATGAATGAGTTAGGAGCATAGAGGTGTTAGTGACAATAACCTAGTTTCGAGAAAATCTACTTTGATTTTTTCCGCAATTGCTCATTCTTTACTAATTGTATGGGAGTCAAAAAAAAACGAAACAAGACAATGTTCTAAGAATTATGTCATTTTTTCTGTTGAACGGAGAAATTTGCTGTAAATATCGTTTGGAAACAGTAGAATTTCCTAAACTCATTTCAAAGTCGATCAAAATGGCACTTACACCCTTTTGCGTTTGAGCCGCTTAAATATAGTAACTTTTAAGTTCTGGGTTAAAATTGTTCTTTGTTTTAGTGCGCACAAAATATTTGCCAACGTTCGTCCTACCCATGGTTTTGAACGTGGAAGCGCCTCTGATTGTTTCTATTTCATTGTATCTCCTCTCGCATTTTTTTAAAACACACTTCAAATAATTACTTCTGAAATTCTCTCAGTGATTTCTGCACCACGAAATTTCAAGAGAATCCTTGAAAATTATCAAATAGATTTTTTTAAACTTCTTCCGCAAACGGTTTCTAAAGTACCATTCAATGGAATCCAAAAAGAGCTATGTTGAGGAATTTCCTGCTCTAGATCTATTCTAAGCTACCATTCACCGTGCATGTAATACGAATCTGCAATAAATTGTATATTTTTTTTTTTCAATAATTTAAAGCGATCTAGTATATCACTACGAAGTAAGCAATTATACCATAATCCAGGGAAAAATCTCAAATAAATGATGCATAACAAAAAAAGAATACCCAAAAACGTTAGTGCACCATTCACCGTTCGTATAGTTTTCGTCATGATTTATTTTGTATCTTGAAGAAACGTTGTTGATGGAACAACTATGTTGCTAATAGTTGCGCACTCCTTTTTTCAAATCTTAATTTAGCATGAAAGCCATAAAAAGTTGAAAAATGGCTAAATCATTATTTTTTCATTGAAATCGTTATATGAGGTTTGACTGTATTGACCAAACCATTTCATATTTGTTCATGCCTTTTACGCTAATGAACGGTAATAGGAGCCATAAATATTGAAAAGGGTCCATTCACCGTGCATTTGTGTTCCGACTGAAACACAATAAAAATATCTAATTTGTATAAAATCTCATGGCTCATTTAATGAAATACATCTTACTAGAAGTATCCACAGCAAAAACTTGTTGAAGTAATGAAAAAAATGATACTCTAACGTTAAAATAAAAAATGTGAATTTTCGGCGTTTCTACTAAGAGTATTTAAAAATCTCATTATTAAACAGAATTCACATGAATCATAAAAAAAAAGTTTTTCAAGATGCATTGTGGCAAGAACTTACAGATTTCATCATTTTTATCGTATTTTGCTAACAAAACAATAATTTGTAAAAATTGTATGAATATTTGTAGGAATCTGCAAGGAGAATGGAGGCCGCACGGCGACTGCTGACTTAACGGTACTCTTAGACAAGTTTCTGGTTGAATTATATGTGAAATCATGGAAAAAATATATTATTTCCTATAAAAAAAACTGTGAATTTAATTCTAAAAAATCCTACATTATATAAGTATTGACAAAATGTTGGTATAATTCCTGGAAGAAATCAGGACAAAATACTGTTAAAGACAAGTAAATGAAAACCGAATTAAGTACTATACCACGTATTTCCACTAGAGTGTGTATCCTTTGACAGATACGTATATTTCGACCTCAACTGTAAGGTCGCCTTCAGTGTCGTGTACTATACTCGACTGTCGACAAGTGGAGTCAGTACACGACACTGAAGACGACCTTACAGTTGAGGTCGAAATACGCGTATTTGTCAGAGGGTACAAGCTCTAGTGGGATAAAGTGATATAGTACTAAATTCGGTTTTCACTTACTTATAGCTGTTCCGCTAAACAGCTCGAAGATTTATGATCAACTCGAACAGATACTTGCAGAAGAACACCTGAACAAATTATTTTATTGTTCTCCGGAGAAATTAATTCCTAAAATCCAACTTTAGAAATAAATCTTAGACTAGACTTACAGAAAAAACACTGGAGGTGTCAGTCGTCGAGAATCTTCTGAAGATATTTCTGCAAGAGCCACTGAATGACTTCATGGCATTACATCAAGTAATTTCTGGAAGGATCCCAAAAGGTACGACTGGAAAACTGTCACTCATTTAAAATGAAAGGGGGAGCCCCTGCAGGGGGGTTTTCGAAGAAAGAAGGCTATCAATCATCAGGTCATAAAGCTTTACTGTTATCAGTTGTTGTATATGCAGTACATTAAGCAATCAGTTCATGGTAAAATACCGCTTGTGAAGTGTCCCACTGGAAGTGTCCGAAGCGTACGCCTATGTCGTCTACACTTACACACTAATGCACATTTGCTGCAGCATGGTTTGTGTCTGATCGGTTTAACTTCACCGGCCGCTGTGAAGTAACAAGAGTTGTAGAGATTACATTATGAACCTTTCGACAGATTGTTATACTCACGTAATTGTTTGTTATCATTGGATGAGGCTCCCCTCTTCGTGGGCAGGAGCAAACGTTTCCACTTCATGATTTTTGGCGTAGTTCTGATTCTCTCTCCTTTTGCTGATTATGCTCTGGCTTCAATGTTAAACATCAACCGCTTTGCATCACGACACGATCAAAAGTGATCGCACAACAATATGTTATGATCCCAGCATACTTCTCGTCGTTTGCATCTGAAACCGCGAATCTCTTTTTAACATCACATAGAAATCGTTCAAGAAGCGTAAAGAACGTTTCCATATCAATAACCAAACATCCTGTGGTTACAATGGTCAAGTACTTTTGAGTTGAACGGATATAACGCCGATAACAGAATAACTGTGCAATCAACGACCGATTGCAGCGATAGCAAGTACAATGGTGTTGTTTTTTTCTCCGTGATGGAGTAATAATCTTATAGTACTGTTGTTCAACTTTAACTGAAGTTATGAGGATTGTGCAAGATACACAGTTACATTTTTCTTAATACAAAATGATTTACTCAGTTATTTATAAACCGATGTGAATAAAATTCTCACGTCAGATATAACTTGAATAAGCATAATTTTCAATTTTTGATTAATTTTCAATCTTAACTTCAAAAGTATTAACAATTCGACTAAAATTTTTGGCGAAAATTTAAACAATTTATTTGAAAATATGAAAACTCACAAAAATTGTTTTTGCCAAACATGTTAATGTCATCAGTGGCTTTGCTTCTGAAGGTACCATAAAGTATTTTTTTTTTTCAATTTTTTGAGTTGTGTTAATTATTACAATTTATCAAAAAAATTCACCTTAGGTCGAACCGTCATTACTTTTGATTGCAAAAATCACTTAAAACATGTTGGAGTTATGTCTGAAAAGTTATAAAAATGCCATTCCATTTGGTCTACCGATCTAACCCTTTAAAGTTGACCATTTTGAATTAATTGAAAAGTTTGCACGTGTGTTGTCCATATTATTGTCAATCGCAAATATTTTTGACATATTATTCACAGTTTATTTCTCAAGTACTCCGACAGCTATGGCAGGTTTCATTGCCAATGTTGCCATTTTTGTATTCATTGTATAACAGGAAACGATGATGCTATTATGTCGAGTAACACCCGCGAAATCGGATCCCGCAAGGTTTCCGGTTACAAAGCGTAACAAAAATGACATTTTTGGGTGTCTCAAGGATCAAATTATGTGTCTCTAGTAGATTTTGAGTCACTGAATTTGATGCCGTTTTTAGAAATGTTTAAGCACATCACAATTTTCAGCTACAAATCGCCAAAGTTGTATAAAACACTGGTTTCATTGATGTTTACATGAGATTTAAAGTATGATTTATCAATTTTTTTTGTGATATAGTCCACCAAGTATGCGAAATAAAAATAAAACTTTCAATTTTCATAGTTTTGAAATTTGAAATTGCACGATAAAATTTAGTTTAAATCGATTTTTTCAACATGCTTGCAGCCTCCATATAAATGTTTCGTCTTTCTTGTATGTCAAAATACAATACTTTTCAGAACCACCAAAAAAACAACATTTACTACTTATTTATTTTATTAAGCTGAATTCGCCGTTAGGCATCACGCCAGCTGAGTACAGTTTGATAAATAAACACTTGAATAGTATCTGAATACACACTACTACTACTATGATGGTCTATTTTTGGATCTGACCACGACTTTGCTTCTTTTCCTCTGCACGCAGGTAGTTTGAAGAGTTGCGATTGTTTTTGTTGTCAGTCCATCAGATGGGAACGATGAGAGGTCCATTTTCATTGCCATTGGTCTGGTTGCCGGTTATCAGGATCATTAAGAGCAGATGCTCTAGAAGAGGGGCATGGTGCCAAGCCGCTTTCATGCGGCTTGACGAAAATTTGTGTTGGGGGGGCTGGGAATCAAACCCATGACCATCCGCATATGAAGCGCACGTGCAGCCAACAACGCCACGTCGACCCCAAAAAAAAAACAACATTTTACCATCGAAAGTATTATGAACTTTGTTAATAAGTATTGTTTTAAACATGAAGTTTGAATTCTTTGGCAAATTAAGCAAATAACTTGCCATACAAGCTGGCAAACTTGCATACAAGTTGGCTGAAATAGTCAAATTTAGCATTTTCAGCAGTCAATATCTTAAAAACTAGATGTGCTAAGATATTTTTGAAAACGGCAATAGATTTAGCAACCTTTAATTGAGTAAATAGTGGTGCTTGAGACAAAAACGTGTTACGCAATGTTTTTCAGCAAATAAAAAAAAAACGTGTTACGCAATGTTTTTGCCGGTTCACATAATTTAAAAGTTCGATTCACAACGTTCTATAATTGTACCCAAATTCAGCATAGTTTTTGGGACACACCCAATCATGACACATTACACGAGATGTAGTAAATAGTCGCATAATGCGTTTTAACATAATGGTCTTAGCAATTGAGTAGCTTCGATCACCTGACGACCAGAAAGCTTTTTTTTTGCACAGAAAATAAACAGTCCGTGAATCTTGAAGACAATAACACCTTTCTGTAATAACGACATATTATGATACGCAAATGATACAGATAAGATAGTCGATAAATAACATGCAGTCCGTCAACAAATTAATCATTTATCATACCACTTGATAATGATTCGTTTGAGATATATTTGCTGTCCTTGACATGCGAACAAGCTATCGGAAACCATTAGCGTGATGCCATTACAACGTATAGTACTGCCCCTATTCGCTTAAGAGTCGCATTTTGACTTTAGATCAGGGTTCCACCATGTATCCCTGTGCAAAACCGTCACTGCACTATGGTCCAGAAAAAACGGAATTAGAGTTTCCTCGTCGAAGTCATCTATGAACGACTTTTAGAACTTAAATTTACTTTAGTTCAAAAGTTATTGATGTTTTTTGTGATAAAAATCATTTGTTTTTCAAGGCATTTTATATAAGTTACAAAAATAACACATCTGCAATTTTTTGATATAATATACAATTTAATTTTGTCTTTTGAATACCGCCAAAAGCTTTTTTTTTTGTTTGCCCTAATTAGAGATATTCACAATCAAAGGAGGCATGATTTTGTGAGAAAAACAACAATAACTCTCAAACGGAAGAAGATAGCGAGTTTCTTTACTCACCAAATTTCGAATTTTTCAAAGCTCTCAAAGTGTTTCATAGACTACTTTGATGAGATATTTGAATTGAAAACGCTAGAGCCAGAAAATCACCCTAGGAAAAAAAAGCTCTAAATCGATTAATTTAAGAGATATTGAGCATTTTGCACCTTATTAGACTACTGTGCAGAAAATTTTTGCACAGTGAACATTTGCACACCTCGCACATTAGTTTGGCAGCATGCTTGGATACTAACTTTTTTCGTCTTTGTTTTGATTTTGGGTGCCAAAAACTGACTCATCCACCGGATAATTTAATTCATTCAGTACAGAAATGCAATCCGAACATTGCCATAAACGCCACCGAAAGAATACTACAGAGCTAGAGTGCGCATCGTACCTTCGTGCTGTGCGTACACAGGGTGTCTACTACCTGAAAAAAACCTGGAAACCCTGGAATTATCAGGGAATTTTTTTCAACCTGGAATAACCTGGAATTCTCAGGGAATTTCGGCCATAATCAGGGAATTTTGTTGAATCAGTGATACAAGGTAGAATATAACTTTTTTGTGACAGAAAATCTTTTCAATCATAAAATTTTTCGACTGCGCCGCTGTCAAGAAGCTACTAGATATGTTCAGTCCTCAAATTTTGTTAACGATTTTTATTTATCCGACAAAAAACATAATAGCGTCCTTATCTTAACTTCTTACCTAACTCTAATCCTAACTTAAGATTAGAAAGTTGGGAAAGGCAAGTACAGTTCTCATTTACAGTTGGGTGTCGTTCATGAGCATATGAAACTTATTTGAAAACAATCTAAATTTGTTCACAAAAATGTTTTTCGACTATTCCACAAGTTCTGAAGGAAATTTCCAGGAATGCTTTTCAGGTATTCTAGTGATTATTTCTGGAATATCTTTATAAACTTCTTGAGGGATGCTATCAGCAATTTTTCAAGGGATGCTCAAATCAATTCTTTCAAAAATTTTGTCAAGAAAATCGTAGAGCTTTGCAACATTATCACCTCCAGTAATTTTCATATAGATCACTCTGAAAACAAATTACAGTAATTATCCCAGGATTTCTTCCAAATGTTTTTCCACTGATTCATTCAGCGATTTTTTCAGTTGTTACTTCTATGAGATTTATCACATATCCAAATGAAGTTCTTCCACAAAGGTTACACGATTACTTTCCGAAATTGCACAGAATGGCTTCTTTCAGACATTATTCGATGAAATATTTTATGAATTTTTCCAAGAAAAAAATTTTGACCTGGAATTCCTCATTAAGTTCCTCCAGAACTTTCTCTCAGCATTTCAACAAACTATTATTGCTGTGGTCCAAACATTTGTCTAACAAATTTTCAAATAATGTTTCTAATCTCCATGGATTCTTCAAAACTTCATTTAAGGTTTCGCATAAAAAAATCCTAAGAATAATTTTATTAAGAATACAGTAGTATTTTCAGAGATCCTCGTAAGAATTCATCAAGGCATACCTAGAACAAAAACAAAAATTTTCTTTAGAAATTCCACCCGGATTTTTCTCAATATTTCTGCCAAACAAATCTGAATCAAACCCTTGGCATTTCCCTAGTGAAATTTCTGCAAGGCAGACTAGATTTTTTTTTCTTTGGGAAATAAAAAAAATAACAGGAATTACTGAATGAATTTTGAATTTTGAAGATGCTCTAAACGGGAATGTTGAAGAAAGTCCTAGGGATGGATATATTTCTTGAGAACCTGAGACTTCCTTTGAAAATGTCTCCTCGGTCTTTGTAGGGATTCCTGATGGAATCTCCGAAGTAGTTTCTATGGCTATCCCCAGAAAAGCTGCAGATTGAGTTCTTGAAGTTATCCAAAACTAAATTCTTGGAAAATTTTCTTTAAAAAATCTTGAAAAACCACAAAAAAAACTCGTGAGATTGTTGGAGTGAGATGTGAAAGAAATCCACAGTAAAACAAGCAGGATAACTTGTCGTAACCTCGAGGGAATCCAAAAAAGTCTTAAATTCATTCTTAGAGGACTGTCCGTTCAAATGAGGAACCAAAATCTCTTCACGTGGTTTCATGTTGGGTTTCTTTTCATATTCATGATTCATGTCTGTTTTGTATTCTTTTTGGTTCATGTCGGTTCTGCATTGTTCAAGACAAAATCTTAAAAAAAAAACAAAACGCACTCTAGAGACATTTTGTGGGTGTATCGCTGATGTCTATAATTCAAAATCCCATTTCAAGGGAAAGGTTTTTCCCTTAAGTTCGGATAGACTATTTTCTTCATGTCTGATTTTGATCATTAAAGGTATTTTTAGATCATTTGATAAAAAAAATTGTTTTCTGTGACATTAAAAAACAAATCACCGTATTTTAATTTTGTTTTTCTGATGCTGATTACACGTTAAGAACATACCGAAAATAAAAATTTTGTTTATTAAAATGAAAAATACTAATGAAATGAACTATTCGTTAAACATTTATGCATTTTGAAGAATTTATACAACCTTGATTTTTTTGACCTGGAAAACCTGGAAATCTCAGGGAATTTAATTTCTGTAAATGAGTAGACACCCTGGTACACCAATTCTCTCTGCTCTTGGAAGTTTTCTTGAAAACTACCTAAAGCAATAAAATATTACTTTTCAGTGCTACATAAACAGTACTTTTCAGTGCTAAAATTTAAAACGGTAAAAACGGTACTTTTCAGTACTATTTTTTACTATTGATCCCTTTACGATCATTGTTTGGACCCGTGCCTTCGATTTTCGTTGGACCCGTTGGCGAAAGCTAGCGGTGGTAATCCTTCTTGGACACCGTCTTGGGAAAAAACCTCTCGAAGGTCACGTTCTTTCGTTTATTAATTGAACATGGTATCAACAACAAACAAAAGGAAGGGTGAATCTCTGAATTCACTACTTCCTTCCAAAAAAGTGGGTTTTAAAACTGTCACTACACGTGGCAAGAACGCACACTTCAAATTTTCAAGAGCACAAGACTTGAGAACCAAACAGCACTCTGCGTTAAAAATCGTTGCATGCTAGTCCGTTGTCTAGTGTGGTGCTTCCTTCAAAGGGCAAATAGCCCACTGGAAGCATTAACGTGTAGTGTCCTAAATCTATCCCATTAGTCATCACCAGCAAGCGAGCAATTTGGTTGGTTTTCAACGCGAACTGTTGTCAGATTCTCTCGTCTTGTGCACTTGAAAATTCAAAGTTTGGCTTCGGTTTATAATCACCTTAAATATCGCGAACTTTTTCTCAAACATCTTGAAGAGAAGAAGCACAATTTTTTTACTTATGACGACAAAACTGAACGTTTGTTCAAAGTTGTCTTGAAAGGTCTCTCAAGTGACTATAAGTCACCTGAAGAGGTCAAAAATGGAATGAATGATTTACTTGGATTTTCCCCAGTCCAAGTAATCATTATGAAAAAGAGAACCCAATCTGGCATTGTTCGGAAAGGGCTTTCTCAAGAATATTATTATTTTTTTTAGATGGGATTATTCCAAATCCCGCTCGCGATTCATCAAAAATATTCCCAGAAGTTAATTAGAGATTTGATTAAAGTATACCCCAAGGATTTCACTAGAAATCATCAGCTTTGAAAGCTGTTGTAATTTTTAAAGAAGTATGCTAATTGGTTTCATGGAAGCCAACTATCTGCCGTGATTAAAATTTGTTAATTGAAAATCTCCAAAAAAAATTGTGAGATATCCGTTGGGAATTGTCGCCGAAATCTACCAAAGATCACTGCGACAGTCGAAAATTTCATTAAAATCTCAATGATAAAGTTCGGCAAATGGTTTTTGCGGGAGCATTGAAAAATTTCACTTTGTTCAATCCTTCGAATAATCACCAGAGTTGTGAGAGTGAGAAGTTTTTCGAGAATCTTGCCAATCAGATGGAAACAATTTGTCAAGTATTAATCAGTAAATGTAATTATTCCAGCAATTTCTGATGGATACTGTGAGTGCCAAGTAGAATGAAGTGCACGTAAAAGTAGCCATCCTGGTGCAAACAACAAAACAAGTTGTATTTCCATTAATAAATTCACCAATTGCTGATTAAACTTACCGTATTAGTGCATCGAGTCCACTGTGAATGCAGTTTTGAATCCGTAACTTACTAAATGCTGATAAAAACTCGTTTATTTGCACTCTGTGGGTTTTCGCCATTCGACATTAGAGGCAAACAAAGGATCACTCTTCGAACAGTTATCTTGTGTGACGCTGTTATATCCACCATGCCAGACAACGATCATACATCACGGCTGCGGAGCAACTCACTCGTGAAGTCTAGCGCGAAGAGTACTGATGCTGACATGACTGTTGCAGAACTCGCCAACCTCAAAGGCATTCGACACCGTATCACACGCCATATTGTGTCGTAAACTTAAAACAAAATTCTCTTTTTCAGATCATGCAGCAAATCTAATTGAATCCTATCTATGTTCGAGGTCGCAGGCTGTCTTTAATAATGGGGTTCTATCAAGCTTTCTACCCGTTACCTCTGGAGTGCCGCAGGGTTCAATTTTAGGTCCAATTTTATTTTCTTTATTTATAAATGACCTACCTTGTGTTGTGAAAAATTGCCAGATTCATCTTTTTGCGAATGATGCTCAATTATACTATAAATGTTTTGAAAATACATCGACAAAAATTTCGCAAGATATCAATGATGATTTGCAACGGATTGATGATTGGTTTCGCAAAAACAAGCTAACATTGAACACTCGGAAAACTAAGGCTCTCTTCATTTCAAATTGTGCCTTCCTGAACTCGTTGAAGCCATTTTTGAAACTCAATAATGAAGTTATCGAGTTCGTTGAACATGCTACTAGTTTAGGCATCCGAATTGAATCAAATTTAGAATGGGATAGTTATATCTTGTCACAATGTGGTAAAATTTATACCTGTTTAAGAACGTTATCGAAATGTGCATCATTCTTGCCAAGCAGGACAAAATTAAAATTGTTCAAAAGCCTAATTTTTCCCCATTTTTTAGCTTGTGATTCTCTGCTAGATTCTGTCTCATTGCTTACCTTGAATAAATTAAAAGTAGCATTGAATACGTGTATGAATACGTGGGGCCCAGATAGCCGTAGCCGTAAACGCGCAGCTATTCAGCATGACCATGCTGAGGGTCGTGGGTTCGAATCCCGCTGGTCGAGGATCTTTTCGTAAAGGAAATTTTCTCGATTCCCAGGGCATAGAGTATCTTCGTACCTGCCACACGATATACACATGCAAAAATGGTCAATCGGCAAAGAAAGCTCTCAGTTAATAACTGTGGAAGTGCTCATAAGAACACTAATCTGAGAAGCAGATTTGTCCCAGTTGGGACGTAACGCCAGAAAGAAGATGAATACGTGTATTCGCTATATTTTCAGTTTAAATAGATATTCCAGCGTTTCTCATTTACACCACTTACTCATAGGATGTCGCTTAGAAAATTTCAGTAAACTCCGTTGTTGTCTATTTTTACACAAGCTGTGTAGCACAAAACAACCAGATTATTTATACAGCAACCTACAACTTGCGAGAAGCACTCGTTATAAAAAATATATTTTACCACGATATCATACAACTAAGTACGGGAATTCATTTTTTGTGCGAGGTGTAGTGCATTGGAATTCATTGCCTATAAACCTTTCGAATGATAAATCATACTTAGCTTTTAAGAGAGGATGTGAAGAGCACTTCAAATAATTTTAATTGTAAATTTATTAGTAGAAATTATTTAGTTATTCTCAATAACTCTTGCAAACGGCGCTTTCTTCTACAGTAAACTACTTTGTGTAGCATAAAAAAGACATGAGTCTTACGTTACATATATTAGAGCAATAAATAAATAAATAATTAAATACTGCAGATACGAACATAGTGTTTAATTTAGGATTAGAACTGACGCGCGGTTAGTAATTATATGTGGCTTGCAATCTGAATGAATGACATTGAAGGTATTTTCCCAGTATTTGACAGTCGAAGAAGTAAAACAGGTTACAGTTTTTAAGCATTTGGAATAAAAAATTTAAAACTCGGGAAAATGCTCTCTTGAAAACAAGTTTGGAAAACGGATTCATCACATTCATTATTCAATCAAGAGATATTTTCAATGGCTTCGCAAACCCCCTGAGAGTTCGTCAGGCCCCCCTAGGGATCCGCGGACCACCGGTTGGGAAGCTCAGTAAAATTTTGGGCTACCAGAGAGCTTTTACACAAATAAATTTAATACAAATTCCTTGCAGAAGTTCAACTAATAAGTACTTCAAGTGTATCATGATACTTTTGAAGGATTCCGATGGACAATTCTCACAGACTTTCTAAAAGAAAAACCTATTTTTTTTCTGGAATATTTAGCGTAAACTTGTTCAACGCACACAAAAAGATAGAACTTTTAATAAGGGGCACTGTAATAGCTGTTTGACAAGGGCAATGCTATGACTCTGCAGACAGGCGATAAATAGAGAGTCGAATGATATCCTTGGTACTTTTGATTCACTTCGGCAGAGAGGTTTTTCAAAAGCTACTAAGCTCATACTTGGCCACAATATGTGCCACAAGTGGTCCAGATAACCGTAGCGGTAAACGCGCAGCTCTTAAGCAAGACCAAACTAAAGGTCGTGAATTCGAGTCCCACCGATCGTATATCTATTCGGGTAGAAGTATCCTCGACTTCCTAGGACACAAACTATCTTCGCACCTGCCACATGCAAAATTGGTCAATAGGCAAAAAACAGCTCTCAGTTAATAACTGTGGAAATGGCAATTTTTTAGGCATTTCGGTCGAGAAAATCTCCTGATGTCAAAGTGAATCATGAAAGTTCCCAAGTAGTTCTTTACCCTACTATCTAACCTAATTTGATAGTTAGAAAACCACAACAAAAATATATGCTATCAATATCGATTAAGAAGTTCTTTCAAATATAAATAAGGCTTACCAAACCCACATTTCCAATAGTAAGCTGCACATTTATTCAACAATAAGTATATGCATCCAAAAAACAGTAATTCAATTAGTTTTCTTACGACTAACAGAAAATACAATAGTATTATGTAAATAGATGCGTTAAGCCTAACAGATTAAATATTATTACTTGTAAAAGCTATCATACCGTATGCGTGCATTCCACACTACTATTACGAATGTACATCGAGAAAAAGAATGACTACTTCTGTTCATAATCTAGTAAAGTGAGATGGAGAACAGTGTGTGTTCCATTGGAAAATGAGACAAATGCCACTTTTCAGCAGTGTTTTAGTACTAGTTGCAGAATTGCATGATTGCACTTACGAATGGATTGCGGTGTAGCATTTTTTGATTCCATTTACGTTATCATCACTTTGCATTGATGAAAGGTACTCAATTTTCATTGATTGAAGGTCAGTCTTTTCCTCATTTCTCCGATTGCATTATTTTATTGAATGTTATTTATTTATGCCCCACCGTTTCGTTTCATTGAAACTATTATTTGTTCTAACGGCTTTTCTTCATCGATAACGGGGATATAGTGTTTGAGTGTTCTAAACTCACAAGATTAGCTTCCAATTTGCTGGGCTCGGAATAATTCTCGGGTTTAACTTGCACATAGTTTGTTAATCTTACAGCTAGTATAGAAAATATACTTATGAAACTGAAGTTAGAAAACCGCTGTTTCTTACAGGCTAGAGTAAAGTATATATGTGACAGTGCATGGTATTATTTGACATCGCTCTCGTTGGACTCCTGGCGGGAGTACCTTCCACCGGCTACTACCTGGTGGCTTTGTTCATGTTGCAGATGGTGGCTGTGACTCGAAAGCTCGTTGTTACTTGGACTTCCGGCAGTGGTGGTCGTCGCTTCTTCGTGCTCTTCCTCCAGGCACTCTTCGACATCTTCGGAGATGCTCTCGCTAGTAATGCGTTGACCCCGCTTACGGAGGTACGCCCCTAGAGGACGCTTCTTTTGATCCTTACAGAAGGGACACGCGTCCTTAGACGATTTGGACTTTGATTTGCCTGTAAGATTGAAACAAAAAGGCATAGAGAATATAAATAGCAACTCGAATCACGTTGGTCGATTTTATGATTGATAGGCGAGGAACTCGATTGGAGGCTTGTTGATAAGGCAAATATGGAAAGTCCAGTGCAGGTGCAATTTACGTAAACTTTGCGAGTGTAATTGCGAACGGATCGCAGGGGAGGGCGATGAAAAGGAGGTTACATCTCACACTTCATGTGATAGATGTTTGCCAACTGTAGCGATGGCGACGTTATCTAATCTGCAGACGTTCCCGGTTCAATTTCACTTTGCGGAACGCTTCAGATAGGTGCACTATTTGCACTTCTCAAGTGCTGCGGGCAAGGGTTTATGAGATGGATATTTTCACGTGATTTGATATTGCACGTCGTTGTCACAAGTCACAAGATTTCCATAGAATAAGTTGTGAAGGAATTCTTAAAATTTGAGAAAGATTCACTGAATGAGTTTCGGGCAATTTATTACTGATGAAGTTCTTTGAGAAAATCCTGACACAATGCTTAGAGTAATATCTGATGAAATGGTACGAATAATCTACAAAGAAATTCATAAAAGTGCTCTCTGAGGAGTGTCCAATTTTCTCCGGGAACCCTTTATGATTTTTTTAAAATCGTTATTAATTTATTCTTTTAGTATTCCTTGGTTTCTGATAGGTCTTTTTTTTGGTTCCTGAATAATATATTTTTGACTCCTGCTTGGACTCTGTTTTCAAGCATGTGGTCTCTAATGTTCCTACGTTTTAGACACTCAAGCGCTACCAGCCCCAATATTATGCTTTGATAAGATTTCAATGCCTTTCATAACATTTATATGATTGCCTATTGTAAATTAGAACTCGATTGTGTCATTTACTTTTGTTCATTTCATATTGAATGCACGTGCTTGCGCAGTAATCATACAGCATGTGCCGTAAACCGATGATGATAACCTGAAGAATCCAACGGTCAAACATTTGCGCGATACGCAGTTCCACGAAACCGGTCGTGCACTCTTCATATTCCTAATACAGTACCGTGAAGTGGTCTTCCTTCAACGGAACACGCCCATTCGAGTTTATTTGCTCACATTATTTACGCTACTATCAGTCTGCTGTTATATTGAACGTGTACTTTGAGCATCACATACAGATTACTTTCTTGTTGGAGAGTTGCAACTATGCACTCTTTGTTAGAAAACTAACGTCCTGAACTCGCCATTGTCACCAAGGCAGGTGAAACTTGACGGTCGTCGCTATCTTATCAACTCAATTTGTCAGGTCAATTTGTGTCTCTATTGCTTTGTTTTGGAAAAAAAGTGTTTGTATTGTTCATTAAACAACAGACGAAATCTTGCGCACATACCATTAGGTGGCCGCTCCATCACGTAGACCGTGTCTAATCAATCAATCCGGCTGGAGGTGTTATCGTGCATTTGGACTTTGTGATGGGGCACGTGTATTCACGGGAATGTGTCATTTTTGGACTTCAATTCAAATTATTTACGGCTCGTTCTTCTTTTTGAAACACCAGTGTGATCAAGTCTCTCTGTCTTATCTTAGTGTTCCAAGAGCACGTACAAAATAGCTCGTTATCTATAATCAATTTAAGCCCCTGCCAATCCTTTGATACAATTTAACTATCTATCTACCACCTACCTCTCTTGATCTGAAATCAAGGTCAATTGTAGGTCGATCTTTTATTTTTAGAAGCAGTTTTATCTGCCAGTATCTCTGCTTTCAATAAATCTAGACTGCTTCATTGTTTCAATAGAAATATAGTTACTTAACTGAATTGTCCTTGATTTCAGCTGGTTTTAAAACATGTATCAAAAGATTTGCAAAGGCTCAAATGTTTACGTGATACCCAGTTATTTTGGAAATGATCTTATTACTTATTACTTTTCAATACAGTCCTTAACACTCCTTTAATCGCGTATTTACTATGAAACTGTAACATATCGCACTACTTTGGCCACAGAACACAAGCTCAATCTCTTATCAATCCAGCATGCAGTAGTGAACCCTTTTTTATAAACTTTTTCCTAGTAGTATTGGCTTGTAATTGTATTGATTTAGCAAGTAATAGTATCTCGTAATCTCAATATTTGAGTAGATTTGAGTATTTTAATTCCGCCCTGATTGTTTATCTTCTGACAGATACGTGTATTTCGATTACCACTTGCAGTGGTCTTCAATGTCAGTTACACACATCCACTATGTAGAAACAATGTGTGTACATGGCAGAAGATTTATGAACAAATGTGTTATGCTTCATTCTAATGAATCGACCCGACCATTTTTATCCGATGAAACTTTTTCAATTATCGTATCATCATAAATTAAGGAAAGAGAATCAAAAACAGTAGATTTGAGTATTGCACCTTTTAATTCCTTATTGCTTATCTTTTGACAAATACTCGTAGTTCAACTACTACTTATAGTCTTTCTCAATGGCAGTTACTTACATCCAGTCAAAAGTAATATCAACCTACATTCTGAAAGACTCTAAATAAGACTCATTCGAAAAGTAAGTCAGACACTTACAAAACAGAATTTATATACCTCGTCAGAAACTCGTTCAGGATTTACGCTTAATGTGTATTTAGGGGTTCAGTGATTTGCTAGAAATAATTCCAGAAATTTTGCTAGAAATTTCAACAAATAGGCCAGACCTTTGTTCGCTTATTGAACCTTAACTCAATCTTTCCCACGATTTTGATTGACTACTTCTACCATAAACACGTTTCTATAACGAATGCTTGAACAAGTATTGTTACACAATATTAATTGTTGATCAATATTGATGTGATTTCAATAATACAATTATTGAGAAAATCAGTTGTTTTATAATAATTTGAATCGGTTTGTCTTTTGTTCGTCAGTTTAGTTTTGAAGACACACTTTTCAAACATAAAATAGCTTAGATTAAACCTTTTTAGTTCAATGTCTCCGCAATAAATTGAACCAGTCTGAAAGTGACATACATCATCGCCAGCAGCTACGAAGACGATGGCGCAAATGATTCAAAGATGAAACTGGTAAAGGCAAAGATATCCACTAAATATCCGTCCGATTGAACTTCCGACCACCACCAAAACTATGCTTCACACGGTATGGTAGCGATAGCATTATACAAACATACCTACATATCGGCAAAGCGCATGTCGCGCATATTGCCGAACTACGTGACTTGGAGCACGTGAACTGGGCTGTGTCCCTTAGATGTAGCATACACAGCTAGTACAAAGAGCGAAAAGTCAAATTTCTTCGCATGTGGTATCTCAATCGACTCCTTTAGCATTGATGCGTAGGCAGTCGGCAACGGAGAGACCACTTGTTGGTTTCAAGGCAATGCACCCATCGCGTTGCGGTCGATAGATTTTTTCACGCTCTTCCCTTCCTCACGATAATGTTTTAGTTGGCGATACAAATAGGGAACACTTCCGATTAGTCGATTAGTAGGTATCATACAAATTGACACTGTTCCTTCACGGCTTAACTGACACGAGCGATTTCTCTTCATCGATGATCTCTTTTGCTAATAATAATTTGGTTTAATAAATCAAATAAATCTGTAATATTTCTTGTTCATGAAGCAAGATATAGTGATTTTCTTTATAGTACAGCATAAGAGATTGTAAAACTATTATATTACGCTGACAATGATTTGTAGAGTCTCAAGTAACAGATCTGGATTTACACATGTAATTTTGAGAAAGAACCTTTTGAAACGTCCGGCAATATGGTACTTACGGTATGCGGTCGGAGCACGTTTTCGTCTGGCTTAGAAAAGTCTTAAAAGTATGGAATCGATCAACTAAGACGATGAATCAGATTGTATTTTCCCGCTATAAAAAGCTACTTGCTCACTCGAGAGAAAAAGTGCAGTGGTTTCGTATTGACTCGAAAGACGTTATATTTAAACCGACGACATAGCTTGCAGTAAATTCACGCATGACGACCATGTGTGTCGCTGTAATTTAATTAGGATGTATATGCGAAAAAGAGTTTGTCATTTATTAGTATTCTAGTGTAGTTATATTTTTACTTCCAAAAGTGCAATATCTACTACCACTGATGATCTTCTAACCAATCCGTTCTAATGAGGGATTTCCTTCTAGCAATCTGGGGCAATTAGTAAACTAAGTCAAGATTTCTATAATTTTAAATACCGTAAATGCGGGTGAAATTGTTAGGTAGGGTGAAATGGATCACTGTGTCGAATGACTTCATTTGTAGAGCACCAATATCAATCTTACAAGTTGTAAACGAAAGTCTTTTTGCCTTAACTACTGTAAAATTGTGTGTTATGAAGTTTTTTTTGTGTTGTAGAATGGTTTTCTCTATGAAAATAATGTAAATTTCCAGAATTATGTTTGGTTTTGACAGGCATCGATAAACATCTATCTCTATACAAGGATTTGGATTCGATGTCAGCCTCAAAGTGTGTAAGGATGTTTAAAATATATCTCCAAAAAAGGTTCTGTATCTAAAATTCCTACCGATTTGCTCGATTCGTTGATAGAACAGAATTTCTATTAGATATAAGGAAAATCCATCGGAAGTTGCCTACATTTAGACGTTTTCCGCAGTATAATTTTAGAGACAGTTTTTAGGTCTAAAATCACATGTTAGAAATATAAGATCTACCGTATTGTACACTTCTTGTAGCTGTTGAATACCTATAAGTAACGCTCGGAAGAATATAAGAGATTAACAAGCCATTTGTCCTATTTGTCCTTGATGATGAGGAGGTCGAGGTGGAAAAATTACTCAATTAACATCTGGTTTCAATTCAGGAGACAAGTACTTGCTGAGCTCAAGTGCTTATGTTTTGATATCTAAGAGGTAAACGACTCTGAATCAGTGGAGTGACAGGCCTCCTACCTTCGGAAATAAGATTTTTTTTTCTGGAATAAGGTAAGAACTCCGAATGTCTGATGCGGTGAAATCTGTTCACAGTAAAAAACGATTTCGGACCTTATAAGTAGACACAATAATTTGATAAGCTAGAGTACCGATGTTTGTTAAAAATCATCTTCATTCAACCTAGGGTTACCATCCTTCCTCATTCAGCAGGACATGTTCTAATTCTGATATTATTTTGAGGTGTCCTGATTTATTTTTCATATTTCCAGTTTTGTCCTGCTTATTCCTACTTACTGAAGATTGCTGCCGAAGATCATACTGCTGTCAGAATGAAAGAGTTTTTCCAAAATCCGATCATTGGTGTTATCACAAATCATGGGAACATAAACATGTTTCCTATCGTCGTGCAATATTTTGATGCAATGCAAGAAGACATTCGCATGTTTGAATGTCACCTGTTTGAAATTCGAAAAAGTTTCAAATGGGAAAGCTTGCACAATGTTTGTCATCATCAAAAAAATCACAATTTTCAATTTCAGTAGAGATGATATAAATAGAAACCATTCACGAAACTTCTTATTTTTTCTTGGGGATCCACAACCGCCTAACATCCCGTATTCACATCATGGCTAACTATAAGATCCTTAACGAATGCTTCTCAGAATTATACGATCTTTGCTAGATTTATCCCAAAAGTTTTGGTTAATTTTTGGTCGAATCCTTTATGTATTCCTGGCGAGATCCGTTACCGTTTCTGGTACGCCCTCTTAGTCCTGGAGGGTATGCTCATTAGCGAATTCTCACGAAATCCTAATAAAAACATAACAGAAGCTTCTTTATTAAATCGTAGCAGTTTATTTGTAAAACCTTAATTCATGTAATCCTAGCGGATTTTTTTACATCTTCAACAAATCTCCTAAAAAGTGTATGTGGATTTTAAATTATTTTTCTAGATTTTATTAAATTTATTTTGTTATTTTCTACATTCTACATTTTCTACGTAGTCCATCGGAATCTTGAAGATTTTGACCGCAGTCCCTGAATTTACACCGTAATCTCAGAATTCTCACCAGAACACCAAATATTTATACCCAATTTCCAAAGTTCCTCTTCACAAGGCGTTAATGTTGTAAAGGTATGGAGAATCGTGGACTAAGAAAAAATCCAACTCAATTGTGCTGCTTTGTCCCGAAAGGATTAACAGAGAAAGGTCAAACTCTTGATGTCGTGATTGTGTTGTTAGCCTTTTCTTTCCCACGAAGTTTTTCGTAGTTTAAAATTAGAAAATGTGATATCTGGATAAATCACCAGAACAAAAGATGTAAAGTTTTTTTCGAAAATATGAATAGAACTGAAAAAAAAACTTTTTGCGATCTATTGAGAAGATGACTACAACTAGGGTAAGAAAGAAGCATCAATATTTTTCCATTTCATTGTTTTTACTCATACATTTTATTTGAACAGTGTGTTCTGCACACCTCTCGTCAATTCTGTAGGAAAACAAAAAGCTGGGAAGAAGTTTTTGTATTTTTTGAAACTCAAGCAAACATCACACTTAGTGCATTTAAATGAACTGAATGATCATTGTTCTTTGCATAAAACGGTATTCAACGGGCCAATGTTGGTTTGTTGATCGTCCTCGGCGTCTTACAATTTTCTTCCCAACTTAAACTAGTTTTGTTTTCGAAAAGAGAGGTTAGAACAGAATTGACGAAAATGTCGTTTTATTCCCAATGGATCACTAGTGATTTCCGCAATTTTCCGCAAAATCAATAGTTTTGTGTAAAGAATGTCCTAAAAACTCAAATGAATCTTGGAAAAATAATTCAATCGAGCTTGTTTTTATTTTTGTTTGGAGAAAATAATGTTTATATTTCTAAATATAGAAGTTTGAAAATCCACTTTATTTAAATTAGAAAATAAAGCTGACTTTACTTCGGTTATTGTGCTTTAACTAGAAATCCAAGTGATTATTTTTGATGAAACTTTGTACATTATTTCATGAAACATATGTGAACATGTGGTGAAAATGGATATAGTCTAACTTGTACAGTTTATATACGACATACGCAAAGTGGTGGATCACCTGTGCTACCATGGGAAGGAAATGGTTAAGATACACCGGGGCAAGTTGAAACGGATTGAGCAAGATGAAATGCCAAGTTTTGAATATAATGTCGATTAATGTTAGCCGTTTTTTTATTCCCTGCTTAATGTGTCGATTATTGAATTCCTCATCACGAAGTTCAATAATGGCGATATCTTGCCATTTCATCTTATAGTAGCCTTTTCAACTTGTTTCGGTGTACCTTATATGTGTTTTTTTTTTTTTTGTATAAAATGTCAAGTATAATGCAAGAATTGTTTGATATTTACTTTGTTTGCAATTTCAAGTAAACCATAACCGTAAAAAAAACAAATTTTCAGTCCATATTATCGATCATTTTAGAATAGAAAGGCTCAAGCAGTGTTGAGCCTTTTTTTTGGAAACCATGATTTGAGCCCATTTTTGTCTTTTCTTTATTTTTTATAACTAAGACCCATAAAGTATGATGCAGTCATAAAATTAGAAACGAGTTTTCGAATATTGTTGTTGTTTTAAGATCCTGTTCATAAATATGTTATTCAAATATTCATACAATTTTGCGTTCTGTATCAAAGTGACTCAGTCTTTCGGTTTTGCGCATTTTTGTGAGCTTATCAATTGCGTTTTCCTATTGCTTCATTTTATTTCTACCGAAGTGAGTCGTGCCCCCTATCGAACTGCGTACAACGTGACTTCATCGCCTCCCGACAACACCGTTCCAAGACGGGTGGGTAATGTTATTCCCATATTCATATAAGATATCGACAAACAAATCGCGTCCGCTGATCTTGAATAATTTATTATGTTTTCGTCCATTGAATAGATATTTACACATTCACTATCAGTGTTGATTGTTCGACTATCTAACGTTAAAGAATGGAGCTTAGCAACGATCAGTTCCTTGAGGTTGCTTGGAAAACACCTCTGAAAGAAGATGTTTACAATTGTTGTAATCAAACGATTACAGGAGATAAACAGTTCTCAAACGACGTAATCGACGTTATTATGTTTTTGTGGCAACGCAAAATCAAAACATAAACACGCACACATTGTAAATGTGGTGAAATAATCTACACAGCAAATTCTATAAATAACTTCGCCACGTATCGCCCGATTAACTATATTTACAAAACCACCCGATCCAAGACACAAGCGCCAACGTAGCACATACAGTATAGAACAATACTTTTTGAACTTCATCTATTTTCCATACAAAATACTGAACTTTTTTGGGCTAGATCTCCAATATTTATTTCTATACACATGTTCAAAAGTAATAAATATATGACTTAAGCAAAAAGTTTGTGACTGTATTGTTCAATACTGTAGTTTTCTCGTGTTGGTTCTGCGTCCAACTAAATGAACCAATCTGGTTTGAAGCAGCCGCAGCAGCAGCAGGGCAAGTGCGTTTGACTGAACCGGTTATGTCGATTCGACTGGTCGTAACTAATGAATCTGAGCTCAATTTGCACTCACTGGCGATGCTTTGGGAATCATCTCAAAATCTGGGTGGTAAAATAGCACACATCGTGGTGATCTCTCCAACATGATTTCGCACCTGCTAGGTGATCAATAACCAGCGCATGGAGGCTATAGACCCCTCTGGAAGGAAGTCAGAGAACCTCATCTACGCGATGTTGCAACCAACTTCAATTTTCGGGTCGTTGATCCAAGCCCATGGAAACACCTGCAGCAATGAAATATTTTCGTCTGTTCCGTTTCATCTACTTTGATGGAATTTTATGAGGTTAAGGTCATCTTGGTACATGCTTTTGATAGATGATTATGATAGTCCTTTGAGTTACACGACGATAAATTTGGGCGTGACCAAGCATACAAATCTTGTTTGATCACACTCATTATCCTTGTAAAAAATCTGCAATACGCGTTTGGAAGCGATGCATGTAAGTAATTTTTATATTAAGTTTACTTTGCAAGTGAGTCATTGTATTGCAATAAGTGGGCGATAAGTGCTGTTTTTTGCCGCACTCCTTCTTTGAAATAATATTTACTTCGACTTATTTACCGTTTCGATTCATATTACGGACACTTAAGGCCGCGGTGAAGTATAACCGAGCAAAAAGCACATAAATTAACACTTTCTGTATGATACCTCTGCATTATCAAGCTTCAAACACACTTAACTTTCGAATGGTGAATGAAGATTTGGGTTTCGCAGCTCAAATAACCTAAAATAAAAAGAAATTAATGTTTTTTTCCATTATTTTTATTCCGGACGCAAACTCACTTTTGCTTCAAATTGCGGTCATTTTGATTCGAATCCCGGACAGCACACGAAAACCAAAATTAAACTAGTAAAATTACACATTGAACGGCTGAGGGCGTTAGAAGAACGTCAAAACTAAATGCGTATAATAATTTTTCATGGCTTGCTATGGAAAATGTTTATTAAAACAAGCCTGAAAGTTGGGAACTTTTGAACGGGAAATTTTGAAACATTTCAAGTGAAACCTTTCCCATACAAAGTTGAGTGTCCGGAATTAAAAGCTGTCCGGAATTTGAATCAAAACGGTACCTGCATACATAGCACAACATATGAAATGTAAACAAAGTTCTGGTTTCAGTTTCTGGAAGGTTCCATCAACATTAATTTAATTCGAATGTTTGAGTCAAGTCATATCTTATTTTTAGTACAGCTGTTGTCTTTGTATAACTACATCTCGTAAAGCACCTATTGGGAATGTCTCATACTTCCGACAAATATTCTTTGTTTAAAAAAAACGCTTTTTTGTGAACACATCGAGGTCAAATTATCATTTTTTCGAGACGTTTCGAAAGTGTAAGTTGAAAATGCAGAATTTCTCACATTTTCCATCATAATACATAACTACGTGTATAGTTTAACCATTATGTCCCAAAAAATATGTCATTTGGAACTCCCCTAGCTCATTCTATGTCTTACTTTTAGTTTGCATGGATCGTCATTATTCTTTCTCATATTTCCAAATAATAGGTTCCATTCAACATTTACGTTTACACATTTTATAATTTCTCAGGTTATTTTTCCGTGGATGGTAATAGAATCATTAATAGAAAGATTTTATGAATAAACTTTGAAGCGAAACTGAATTGGATTTCTATATGTTAAAGGCGACTTTTTTGGCTCTATACATATTTTAAAATTCATTTTTGTCTTAAGTTAGGGGTAGGTTCGAAGAACAAATTGAAATGTTTTCCCAGATGAGAATGCTTTTCATTTTTGAGATTATATTTTTTTATGAGATTTGCCTATGTTTTCTTTTGACTTAGCACACCAAAATATCACATAGTTGTGTGCATCAACTCAAATTTGGAATCTGTTGAGCGAAGGGAAATTTTACGAGGAGAATATTTGCAGAAAACAGCACATGTGAAAATGCGTTTTCCACGACATTACGAATCATTCACAATATTCCCCAAACTCTAATTTTTCCTTCTCAATATTATCGCAAAAGTTTTGATCATCCATCAGTAGTTCAGAAGTATTCTAAAAATACTCCATAAAATACTTACTAAATTATTTTTAAATTTGCTGTAATCGTTTTACATTTCTACTTCATTAGGGTGTCTACTACCTGGAAAAAACTGGAAAACCTGGAATTATCAGGGAATTTTATTCAACCTGGAAAAAACCTGGAATTCTCAGGGAATTTCGGCTAAAATCAGGGAAATTATGTTGCATCTGTAATACAAGGTAGAATATGTCCATTTCTTGACAAAAAATCTTTTCAATCATAAAAATTTCGGCTGCGCCGCTATCAAGACGCTATTAGAAATATTCAGTCCCTATTTTTATTAACGATTTTTATTTATCCAACATAAAACATAAACTTAAGATTGGAAAGTTGGTAAAGGCAAGTACAGTTCTAATTTACAGTTGGGTATCATTTATGATCATATGAAACTTGGAGGAAAACATTCCAAATTTCTTTACAAAAATGGCTTTCGACTATTCCACAAGTTCTGGGAGAAATTTCAAGGAATGCTTCAGGTATTCTAGTGATTCTTTCTGGAATACCTTTGTGAGCTTATCCAGGGATGCCGCCAGCAATTTTTCAAGAGATGCTTAAATTAATTCATTCATAAATTTTGTCAAGAAAATCGTAGAGCACTGCAACATTATTACCTCCAGTAATTTTCACATAGATTACTCTGAAAAAAAAAATGACAGCGATTATCCTAGGATTTCCTCCAGTTGGTTTTCCACTGATTCATTCATAGATTTTTCCAGTTGTTAGTTCTAGGAGATTCACCACATATTCCTTTTTTGCACAAAGGTTCATTCCATAATTTCGATATTTTTGCAAGAAATCCCACAATAATTCCCACGTCTTTTTTTTCATTTTTCACATGAATTCTATAACAAATCAGGCACGATTACTTTCAGAAATTGCTCCGAAAATTTCCTCAGGCCTTATTCCGATGAAATCTTCTATGAACTTTTTCAAGAATTCCTCAAAAAATTCGACCTGGAATTCCTGATTAAGTTTCTCCAGATTTTATTCTCAGAATATCTCCAGCATTTCATCAAAATGTTATTGCTGTGGCTCAAACATTTATCTAATAACTTTTCAAATAATATTTCCAAACTCCGTAGAGTCTTTTCAAAATTCCTTTCGATAGTTTGTTTTTCAGTTATATTAGCATTTTATCCAGAAGAATTTCATCATGAATGCAGGAGTTCTTTCAGAGATCCTCGTATGTATTCATCAAGACATATTAGAACTCACACAGAAATTTTCTTTATAATTTTTTTCTAAATCCTTGAAATCTCCCTGGAGACATCTCTAGAAGAACGACTAGATTTTTTTTGCCATAATTTCTTTGGAAAATAAAATGAATTTTGAAGTTGCTGGAATATCGAAGAAAGTCCTAGGGAAATCAATGGATATATTTCTTGTTACTCCCTTTGAAAATGTCTCTAAAGGTCTTTGGAGGGATTCCTGATGGAATCACCGAAGTAGTTTCTATGGTTATCCTCAGAAAACTCCAGATTGAATTCTTGAAGGTATCAAAAACTAAATCCTTGGAAGAAATTCTTATAAAGTTCTTGAAAAATCACAATACAAACTTCTAGAGAGATCGTTGGAATAATATGTGAAAGAAATTCACGGTAAAACGAGCAGTAATACTTTTCGTAATGTCGAGGGAATCCGACAAGTCTTAGAATCATTCTTAAAGAAATGTCTGTTCAAATGAGGAACCAAAATTTCATGACGTGGTTCATGTTGTTTTTTTTTCGAGCGAGAGGTATCTACAATTCTTATTTCCAAGGCTATCAAATGCTACCAGATCCGATTTCCCCAAGATATCATCTTGGAAAAAATACAAAATCAAAATGCTCTCTAAAGAAATTGGGTGTATCACTGATGTCCATGATTCAGAATCCCGTTTTTTCCCTTATGTTCGAATAGACTATTTTCTTCATCTGATTTTGATGATTGAAGGCACGTTCAGATCATTTGAAAAGAATAATTATTTTTTGTGGAAATCAAATTAAAATCACAAAATTTTTAATTGTTTTTTCTAATGTTGAATAACTGAAAATAAAGTTTTTGTTTTTAAAAATGAAAAATACTTTTATGTTTTATGTTAATTTAAGTATTTTTTTTTAATGCTTTGAAACACTTTTTTTGGTCATGTGAAATGAACTTTTCATCAATCATTTATGTATTTTGGAGAATTTCCAGTATTTTGAATCTGGAAAAAACTGGATATCTCAGGGAATTTCATTTCTGTAAATGAGCAGACACCCTGTTCATACACATATATTTTGTAAATTCCGAAGTAATATTTTCGTTTCCCCCAAATATTCTCCCATAATATTTGATCAGTTTATTGTTAGGAAATTGAAAAAAAAATCAATATCTTTCAAGAAACCCAGAAATAATTTTAAAGTTTTTCGGTATTTATAATTTCCATTTATCCCAAATATTATTCCACCAGATTTTATTATTGACATTCATTTTTGTATCAATGTATCATTTAACCATTTCAGAAATTATCTCAACATTTCCTGTAACCCTTCCTATTTTGTTCAAAAACTTCCTTGGAAATTCGAAGCAGTCAAATACAACAGTTAACCTAATAATTTATCACATTCCTCAAGCATTTAAAATTCTCCTGAATATAAGCTCAGAGATGTTGATCATTCATCTACAGCTTAAAATTATTCTAAAAAAATAATTGTTAGTATTATTTATCTTTATTAGAGAGTCTTTCAGCACGAGGCTGGCTCGCCTCTAGAAAAAAAAATGTCCCTCAAAATTTCATGAATAATATCAGAATTTCCCATTTTTCTCAAACATTTTCAATCGTCCCAAAAATTCTATTAAAAATTCGAAGCAAATACAATCAATCAAAAATATTCTTTATCAAATTGATTATACGTAAGAGTTTATAAGTGGTAGAGTATCCATGTCGGAATCCAAATTGTTTATTGGCTTAAATTGTATTTTCATTGATGTAAACCTTCATACTGTTCAACATAACTTTTTCAAAAACGTTACTGATTAAACGACAGCTAGAGTAATTGGCAGGATTTTTGAATTGATACATCTTTGATTTTTTTCCATTTTACAGGAAAATATGACAGGTGAAACTGAGGCTTTTGTTAAATATATTAACCAAGAACAATCGGCTACTTTCTGGAAGTTTCTTGAAAACCATAATTTTCATAGAAGGATCCCAAGTACCTTGAAATTATCTTCTGCTCACGTTTTCAAGACGGATCAAGAGTTCAAAGCAGTCGTCTATATTAACAGTGTTGAATTCTTGCTGGCTCCTGCTTCAAAAATGGAATTTGTTGAAGTTTCAAGAGCGTCAAAATCAAATTTTGTTTGCAAGAAATATTACAGTTGAGATTGCTATCGATTTTATATTTTAAATGCATTTAAATTGATTCTTCTATAATTGGAAGGAGAACTAAACATCTATTCTTTTATAATTGGTAGGGTGAGGTGCTAGTATCCATCGTATTAAGCATTGATCAGTGAGAACTGCAATTTTCCCAGTATTGCAGCGAATGATGCTGATACAAACCGATGCCAAACAATTCTTTCTCAAAACGGCTTTAGCATTGTACAATAACATTTTGATAAATCTTGATCTCTTTATGGAAATAATGCAAAGAAAATGCATCTTACCGTATTCTCAATCCGTCGTATCGTTTTCAACTCCGTCGCAATCAGTTTCCAGATTCGTCTCACAACTTACGGCTCACTGTGTGTATTGAGTGGTCAAAACACAACATATCAACGCTATAATAAAATGTTTTACTAGAATATATAGATCTACGGGCATCTCCCTCCATTCCTTCAGCATGATGGAATATACTAATTTCCTTTAAAATTAATTGTTCGTCATCAAAATTCAGCCCGAACATATGAACTCAATTCCTTTTGACTGTACAATTATGGCATTTGCTCACAGTACAGCGAAAACAACACAATCAAAGGAATCGTATTTTTACGTCGAGCGTCGCGCACACATTGATGCACACAAGCTTTTTTTTCTCAGTACGACGAATTGAACTTTGTTTACATTCTTAATTATACGCGGCGGTTGAGGAAATTTTGTAAAATTTGGTATTTTATTGAAGTTTTACGGCGTGTGATTGGAATGAAATCCTTCAGTGAAGAAGTACGAAGGTTTTCCATAGTGAAAATAAGTGCTCGGCGAAGTAAGTCACCCACGGGGGCGGGAAGAGACTTGTGTTGGAAAGTGGTGTAGCTCAGTCGATCGCTAAGCATTTCTCTCAAATCGTGTTCGTCCATGCGATTTCGGTAAAAAAGTGCAAAGTGGATGATTAAACTGAAGTTATTTACCAAAATACAGTAGTTTTATTGCATTTTTGGTGTACAAGTGTACAAACCATAACAGCTTTCACCTAATTACACTTGGATGATGAATCTATGTTGCAGGTAAGTTTGAATATCCGCCGTAGTGGAACATTTAAAGTTTGATACGACGAATAGTAGCGCTTACGACGAAGAAGAACAAAACCCTAGTAGAATTAAAAAAAATGAGAACGGGTTTATGAGAAGTTTGAAAAGTAACGGGGAGCATGATCAAAATCAAAGTCTGCATGAGATACCAGTTGGTTACAAAGATGACTATAGTCGATTAACATCATATCATCCGGAGAAAGGTTTCTAGAAAATTAAAAACAAGTAAGTAATGCTATCAGTTAGTTAGGAAATACCACTATTACTGGAACATATTCCAATAATGCAGGAAAAGCTTTTTTGAAAGATTGAATGATTTTGTCATTCTCATTTTTTTACGTAAAATATAACAGAAAAGCTTTCGAATGACGCATTTAGATACGAATATCAAGATAGGTTCCAACATTTTGCCACCAATATATCAAGGTTGTCTATCGCTATTTGTCAAGAATCATAGAAGGAGCTTTAAAAGAATGGCAGCAGCCCATCATATCTCTAGACGAATTGCCATTAAATCGACCGTACTCTTGTCATAAATCTGTCGAGAATCGAGAATCTACTAGAATCTCACCAAGTATCTGTTGAAGTTAGTGTAAGACATCTACTTAGGACGTCGTCGACTGGGATATTTGAAATATGGTAATATAGTAGGTAGGGGCCTAGATAGCCGTAGCGGTAAACGCGCAGCTATTCAGCATGACCATGCTGAGGGTCGTGGGTTCGAATCCCGCTGGTCGAGGATCTTTTCGTTAAGGAAGTTTTCTCGATTCCCAGGGCATAGAGTATCTTCGTACCTGCCACACGATATACACATGCAAAAATGGTCAATCGGCAAAGAAAGCTCTCAGTTAATAACTGTGGAAGTGCTCATAAGAACACTAATCTGGGAAGCAGTCTTTGTCCCAGTTGGGACGTAACGCCAGAAAGAAGAAGAATATAGTAGGTAACAATATTCATAGTTTTTCATTTAATTAATTTTTCAAAAATTCAAAATCTGGCCTGCAAAATGAACTGATTGAATAAAAAAATCAAACTAAACTAGCAATACCAAAATGACTACTCAGCCGAAAAAATATCAGTTCTTGGACCACTTATTTTTGTGGTGTGAAAGAGCAACACTGCAAATGTTAAAATTAGAGCGAGAAGTTACAGATTATATATTTATATAACTGTTCGTGACTATCATCCGCTTAGAACCAGCCAAACCAAGCCGGATCCATCTGCAAATTGTTTTTAAGGTTAGCTGTGATTACCGGCACCAGAAGTAATGCGTACTAAAGCTTATCATAAAGTATGTATTTTTGTTGGTCAAATGGTCTAATCTCTGCTATTAGATATTGTGTCTTCGTAAAATTGTATAACCAATTGGTTTCAAACTAGTCTTTTGATTTTCCCCATGTCAGTGGATCGGAACGAATAATCCTATTCGTTCCACTATTCAATAGATCCACAATAAACCAACAAACCCATATAGGTGCTCATTTGCTCGATCGGGGAGCAAAAAACCGAGTTTCCGCAAAAGGAATGCACACAATCAACAAACTCGAGACGCACCCTGGACGAGAGACACCACATTCGTTGACCACTCGAACGAGCCTCTAGAAGCGAAACCGTGAGTCGAATACAACAGAGTAAAATAATGGATTTATTGCGTTTCACACCACCATAGTAGTCAGCTTACCTTGAGTCACGTCCCTCTGCTGTTGCTGGTGCTTCTGAATGTGCTGGCTGCCGCTTTTTGGGGGACTGTTAAGAGGGTTCTCCAGTGTACCGTAGGGGAACTTCTCATAGTCCCGGTAGAGCGGGTTCCGAAAGGACCCATACTGGATACTGTCGCTCATGTAGTAGATATCCATTCTGAGGGAGAACGTCTTGAGGCAGTTACGCGCGCTACCGAAGGGAAGCCACAGCGGGGCAGTTCCAAAACCAGAATTTAGAACCCTATTCGACGCGATTCAACACAGTTGAATGAACGCAACCAGGTCGACACGAGCACGAAGGACTTGAGTGTTCTGTTTTGCTCGACGGCTTCACGTTGTTCAATGAAGGTATTGCTTTACCTGCTGAAGCACTACAAAACGCTACTATCAAACTACGCTAATTCACTTTCTTCCTAATTGGTTTGTCGTAGTTTTTGGCACTATTTCACATTCAGGCAGACTCGGAACACTGCACGGCAGCTATTTATAATGATTGGTATGTCTGGCTTGGGCGTAGATCGCCTTTGAAATACTATTTTCACAAATGGCGCCTACTCACAGTTCATCAGTCGGATAACCCAAATTCACTATTTTTGTATCACTCCGACTGTTCAGACTGCAACGTGGGTTTTCAACAGAAATAGCCCTTTACTTTACAAATCGCGGTATACTTGTAGAAAAAAACACACAAGTTTAGCTTTTAGAGAGGTCTCTCTATCCAACCTTACCGACTGAGACGATGCACGAAAGTGAGCGCATTAAAATGGGGGAATACGATGTTAGCGTGGCTCGCGTCGCACTCGAATCTCGATGCCGCCAATATCGCTCTTGTTTTGATGCGTGTAGAGGTAGGGAACGATGGTGCCGTAGGAACCGACCTAGGAAAATACGTAACGAGCAAAATCATAGGAAGATAATTTGAAGAAGGTTGCATGATAATATTAGATTAAACAGCTTGAAAAAATTGACTCATTGCGCGTGGTAAAGATAAAAAATGAGTGAAATTATTATTAAAAAAAAACACGTGCTCAGGGGGGATTTTAACCCACAACTATTGTATGCTAGACAAGCGCTTTGACCAACTGAGCCACTTAATGACTCAATATCTCCAAGTTCTTTCGATCCCACAGTTCACGCAGATCTTGTTAAGTTCAATATTATTAACAAAATGCTCTATGGTAAGTAGTCATAAACTGTTAAGCAGGCCCTGTCGCAGTTGATACGTAACGCCAGAAAGAAGAAGTAAAGGCAAATTTATAATACAGTTTCAACACATATTATTATTGGGTATTCAATGTTGGCCCCATAACGTGGGCTTATCATCCTTTCATGATGCGTTATGGGGCAAATATCTAGAAATAATCCCTATTCCTGAACGCTTCAAAGCTGACAGGTAACAGGATAATTTAATTAAATCAAGGAACATTTATTAGTAATTTTAAACCTTGTTAAATTTTAATAATTTATTTTAAAATCTTCTAAGGTAGAAGCACCGGTTTTGGCCATACGCCAGTTGTATCCATAGTGGATTATACAATGTTTTGCATATCCAATCAGCATAAAACCTTTTGTTATCAGTAGATCACATTCACATGATAGAGCTACATTCAATTACTCCGAATTGATTCAAATCATAAGAAAAATAGTTCATTTTCCTTATATTTTTAACTCCCAATTTTTATATCCTGCAAATAAAGAATAAAATAATATGTTAATCAGTCCATAGTCCGGGAAGTTTCTCCCTTCTGCGCCTACGGCAACCAGTAAATATAGGCTAGAAATCCAGTAGGTACGAACAAGTAAGATGTATCAGAATGGGTAAGGTAGTGTAGAGAGCTTCCTTAAAATAGGTAGATACACCACTAATTTAGCTAGGGTTCGCCTAATTTGGTTACTCGCATAAAAAATCAATGCAATTGGCCAAGTTAAACCTCTGGCCGAAACTGGTTCTGGTGGCCTATACTGACCAACGATATTTTCGAAGCGAAACAATGGTTTTAGCTCAGTTTCGATATTTTACACACATAATATGGATTGAAAGTTTGTATTTAATATATTTGTAGTATAAATACGGCTTCACATGTGTATAATTTTTATCGACATTTTATCTTAAACTGACCAAAACCGGTGAATTTGTCCTAATTATATGATTCTCTAGTTTGCAGAAGTAAGGACCAGGATTCTGATACGTAGTCAACATAGGTGTCATCCAATCTGGTTTTGGTCCCTTTGGAGAGTGTGTTTACACAAATTTACCACATGTTAGTTTTTTTGTGCATCTATGATAACTTGTTCACTGTTTTTTTTTCTATTGAAACATACAAATTGGACATTACACTTGCAACTCTTCTCATGCTTCACACAAAACGGTCGAATTCAATTTGAATGAAATTTTCACAGCACATCAGAGTTGACATTACTTTTAGCATAGGTTGGCTGATCGAGTGGTATTGTGTGTCCAGTAATAGTGGTCATGCGGTTTTAGCGTATTTAAAACAATATTTATTTTTTGTGTATTTGGTAGCATGGTCTTTGTCGAAAAAATTTAATGGAACTAATATTTATAGAATTATAGCGTACATTGTAGTTCCAACTTTATTGAATTGTTATGTGATATAGTGTGCTATGTGAAAAACTAATACGATGAAATATATTACGGTTAGTGGAAGTGAAAATTCAAATTTGTACTTGTACTTCGAATTAAATTAAGCTAAAAGTGTCATATCATAATTCTATAAAAAGCGGAGAAAAGTTATGTTGTTCCTTTCATTGTTGAAAACATAACAAAAAATTTTTGCCGTTCAAATGACATATGGCAAGTGATAAAAAGGAAGTGATGAATTTTGTGAGTTCGTTCCTATATACTCTTTGAATATGTGTGTTTTTTGATGAAGACCAGAAGTCGATTGATTTTCTATTATTCAACTAAATGGGTAGGTCTTCATCTCTTTCCAGAGAGCGAGGAAAGGCGCTTAATCCAAGGCTCTTGAGCCAGGGCATAAGGGAGAAATACTTGTGTCCCATCCCAGGAAAAGCAACTCATGGATTTTATCTATCTACCTGAAATGAAACGGTTGGTACGGTTGTTCCCGTTTCATCCATTAAAAATTCAAATATTTGCGTTTATTATATTATTCACACGTGGATTAACTGATCGCCGTATTTTTTTTGCATTATAACCATTTTAATATTTCTGATTCTTATGCTCCACATATGAATGCTGACAAGAAAATACTGGAAGAAATTCCGTTATTCCCAGGATGCTTTTCAATATTGGCTGTGCAAGCACTTAGAATAGAATAGAATAGAATTTGATAGCATAGTCTTATCAAAATAAAATGAATGGGTAAAACGAATCTTGGATTTAAGAAGAAAATAGGAGAAAACAATTGAAAACATTAACTTTTTTGCTCTTTTGGAACATTTTCAAAAATTATGACGCTTTTTTTCAAAAACTCAATGATTCTATTATGTGAAATAGAATAGAAAAGCTTTCGAAAAACGTAATCAAATATAAAAAGGAGCTTCAATTATTTTTGGCGATTTTTTAATCGTCAACCTGTAACTACTGCCTATATTACTGGCATAGACGCCCTATATCGTTTAGCTGTTTTTCTTTAACGAGTTGAAATGTTATACAGTGGCTGATCCAGAGATAATGTGTGTCCGATAATAGTGGTAATGTGTTTTACAACATATTTTAAAGCATGGAACTTGTCAAAATAATATGAATGTGTGATAATATTTTGATTTCATCAGGATATAGTAGGAAACAATCACAACAAAGTTCGATCCTTTGCACCAATAATAGTAATACGTTGATCACCCTTAACGTATTTTGTACAGACCGTTACGCGTATATAATTTGGCCAATTACGGCAAATTCAAATTGAAGTGGCCAAAATATAAAACGCACTGTCCAAAATACATAAAACACCCTAGTTAGTTTTATGGACAATTATTGTAATTCATTATTATAGGAATAGAAGTTACAGCGAAATGTAGCAAATAAAACTATAAATGGAACATGTGCCTATAATAGAGGTAGTGATTTTATAAAAGGCACAGTGATTTTAACATTCTAAGATTAAATTATACGTAAAACAATTTTTTTTTTCGAAAAGCGTATTCAATTATAAAAACGTGCTTTCGTTCTTCTTCTTTCTGGCGTTACGTCCCCACTGGGACAGAGCCTGCTTCTCAGATTAGTGTTCTTATGAGCACTTCCACAGTTATTAACTGAGAGCTTACTATGCCAATGACCATTTTTGCATGCGTATATCGTGTGGCAGGTACGAAGATACTCTATGCCCTGGGAAGCCGAGAACATTTCCAATCCGAAAAGATCCTCGACCGGTGGGATTCGAACCCACGACCCTCAGCTTGGTCTTGCTGAATAGCTGCGCGTTTACCGCTACGGCTATCTGGGCCCCTTGCTTTCGTTAATATTTGGAAATTTTTAATTCATCAACCCGTTATTACTGTAATCGAGTCTAGTACACGACACTGAAGACGGCCTTGCAGTTAAGGTCGAAATATGCGTATCTGTCAAGGGGTACAAACTCTAGTGGAATTAAATGCTATAGTACTAAATTCGACTTTCATTTATTTATAGGTATTTAAGATTTATTACCTTTATTACTACCTTCCAGTCGCCCTAACAGTTTTAAAAAATAGACAACTGTATTTTTAAAAGTTTCTCTGTGATAAACGTTTATTTTTTATTTTCCTAAAACTTTTCAGTACTAATAACATCCTTCGGAGCATTCTATACCATTCTCCCCCCATAATGTAATGGTTAAACCTAGTCTGTATAATAATTCTGTTGGTTGGGACGATCAAGGTTTCTCTCTTATCGTTTCCATCCATCCCAGCGCTACCGCGTTGAACAACGCAAAACTGTAAATGTGTTGGCTTTGCTAGTTACAATACATACATCTATATGCGAGAGGCTGTTTTGTTATTCACTAGCGGCAAGACGTAGTAGAAAAAAAATTGTGTAAACATGGTAAACTCTCGCGATTAAATAGCAACATCCTCGTCCAACTGGGATTTTTTTCGTTTGTATACTGAGAGTGAGGGATAGGGTTTACGGAACAATCAGTTTCGAATAACTTGCACTGTACATATGGTACTTTCAATTTCAGACAGTTCAAATCATAACTTGAATGTAGAGTTCTACACAACGCTGCGAAAAAAAAATGAAATCGTGTTTTTATAGTTTCATACATTTTTTTTTTCTTTATTTAGTTTATTATAGTTATTATAGCCATTTCCAAACCGCTATTGAGATTTCTATTTTAATAGAGTTTCTTGTGGTTTTGAGTAGCTAACACTGCGAAAATGGAAGATTTTTTCCAATGCTTATGAAACTCAACTGTAAATATTCCCACATAAAGCAAAATCTCTTTATTTGAAACCTTCAAGTAGACATGTTGTCTTAATGAGAGGGATTCCAATAAATTGATCACATGAAGTTAAGTATCTAGGGCTCATGCTAGATAAAAAAATATCTCTAAAAATTCACACTGAGGAAATTCGAGCCAAATTTGGAAAATATATAAAATGTCTGTATGCACTTTAACAGGAAATCAATTTTTTTTCTTACGAACTTGTTTTTGAAATTCAGGCTGGCCATGTTGTGTACCGTACTAATATTTATTTATTTATTTATTTATTTATTTACACCGTCTTCGATATATCGTACAGACTGAATTTAGTATATAAAAAAGTAAAATCAATTTCTTATTCTATTTAAAAATATGTTCTTCGTCATGTCAAAATCAAATTTGTCTCCAACATCGCACGGTGTGCTGGAACACACATATTATCGAACTTGCATGAACCTCTGATCTTTTTTCACTAAAAGTTAGCCTTGATAGCCAAAAAAAGCTTGCGGAATATTAAAAAATCATTCATCGGCAAAAAATTGAAAAAAGTCGATTTTTGTATTTTTACCCTTCTCCCATGTATGAGTTCATAGGAGAATACTACAGTTACACTAATTTTGATGCTTTGCAATAGTTCAAAGACTTATTTGATATACCTTGAAGACGAATCGATTACAAGACGTTTCAAATTAAGTATAATTTCTACCGACATTCACACAATGTGACCAGCCCATGGTGGTATGCCGTTTATAAACGACATCGCATTTATACATAAATTTATTAAGGTAAACATACTACAATTTACCAAATTCACATCAATGTTTCCTATTCTACTGAATAATTGAAATCATTGGAGTTCGTTATTGAACATGAAGCATTCTTAAGATAACAGACAATTGTATTAAAATACACAGCCATACAAATATATAGGGCAATGTACTGTTTCAATTTTGTTTGGTATGTTCACTCTAGCTGGTCTTGTTATTCACATTTGTTTTGATTGAAAGATGGAGGAAGATTTTACGCAAACCTGTATACTGCCCATAAACGCATAATTGTCCGATGTGAATAGGAAATCCAGCAAACATGGGACTGACATGCGTTTATGGGCAGTATACGGTCTGTCTACATCCAAAACTAGAACGCATACAAATATTGTAAAATATCGTTACATATACAGGGTTTGTACAGAAAATGTAAGATGTGAAAATCAGTGTCTGTATATTTCAATATACAGTCAACAACGCCGATCCTCAGTAGGCTCCGTCATCGTTGAATTCTTCTTTGTGTGAATGTTTGTTTGACAATACATGCACGAATCTGGTAGAATGTGCATTCAGTTTTTCAATTACTTTTGCTACACTAATTCTCATCCACTACTGACATTCAAATTCAATTTCACTAGTGAAAAAAATCATTTCCGTCAGAATACCCCACAAAACATCCGCAAATTGCAAAAGTTGTATTTTTTTATTAAAAGAAAATCATGATTCATCAACTGGAGGCATCACATTGCCGTTTTCTTACACCAGTAATATAAAATTCATTTGTAATTTTTTATATTCAATTTTCAATTTCAGTGCCTCTAGGTGAAACTGAATTTTGAAATGACACCAATAGTGGGTGAAACTGAATGTGTGCGTGTGTTGCACCCACTCTCTTTCTCGTCGCATTCGCACTCGAAGTCAGATTGGCTTCTTGCTAGCGGAGTTTGTTTTTGTTCGTTTTCGCACTGATCGGGTATCATTCGGCTGAATTTTTACGACACTGGTGAAAATGAACAAAAATCTCTGATATAGTCTTATATTTCTTGTATGAGTAACAATATTATATAATTTTTGTAAAGTTGTCATGCAGATTTAGGGTAGGTGTACCAGTTATGGTCATAGTGGTTCCCTATTTCGCCATACGTGATATCTTGAATGCCTTCACATTTTGAAATATTGTTTGTGTTTTAGCAGTAAGATAAAGGATAAATCTTGATGTTAAAACATTCAGAAAGATTAAAAATGTAAATGTTATCCATATTTTGCTTATGGCCAAATAGGGAACCACTATGGCCATAACTGGTACACTTTCCCTATATAGAAATCTTGCAGCCGCTTGTTGGGTGCGTTTGCTAAATCCTCACATCATTAACATATCCTTAGTTACATGCACACTTAAAACTAAATACATACCATAAAACGGGGTAACTTCAATAGATTTTTGAGAGAAATATTTTATTTTTTTTTTGTAAAACAAGCACTGGTTTGTTAGTTATCGATTGCACATGATAGATTGCATAACGGTGCGATAATCGAAAGTCAGTTTTTGGTAATGGGGTAACATTGATAATGAGTAGATAAGCACATGAAAATCCACAACAAACTATTGTTTGACATCATTACAGTTTGAATTGAATTGGAGAATGTTAATAGAGAAACTGGATTAGATTTTATCAATTAAAGTACTGAATTTATTGAACAAAAAACACCTTTAAAAGTGTTTTCAGTCGAAACAAACATGAAAAACACCAATAATAATGAGTATAAAATTATATCTCTGAATAGAAATCTATCAATAATCATGTTTTGACATTGAATTCACCATAAATCAATCGTTTTTGGAACATGAATGAGTATAAATCAAATGAATCCCGTGAAGTACATGAGGTGTTACATATCTTTAGGCTTTTAATGTTATATGGGAATTTGTGACTTTGATTACAAATATGATTCCAAATTGTAAAACTGTTTTTCGCTATGAGGTTTGATACCGGATTCATGTTCTACTATAGCTAGGTCATCAAGCATACGTACCGAACTCATTATAATTTCATGAAATAGTGATAGTAAAACAGATTGTTTGTGAGCGTTTTGAAAGTACTAAAATCTCATCATTCTCTCATATTCGAATATAAAGCCTCAAATATTCTCGATTGGCACGAAAACAGCTCCGAAGTGAAGTGTCACAATTAAACTCCTTACTTTTGCATTCGTTTTGCTTAACTGAATAACATAATTTTTGTTACTTTGTTTAGTACGTTGCGGATCCTGCACTATCAAAGTTACCTCGTTTTACGATACTAAAATTTATGTGTCCATGTTGGTTATTGAAATTGTTGTGTTCATTTCGCAAAATGTGCCCTCCATAAGTGCGAAGTCGTGAATAAAAGTGCTGGATTACGTTGGACCGATTTGTCACCTTCGCCACATTTATTATTCATCTCATAACAAATAATTGGAGTGTTGACATAATGTCGATCCGAAGTAATCCAGCCCTTTTATTCAAGATCAGGCACTTCAAACCCCAAATATCATGTGCGCATTGCATATGAGTAGATTAGTGACTGCACAAAACTTCATGTTATAGTCTTATATTTCTCTTTAAAGACTTTTACGCGTATAAGCACATGAATACAGCCTATACTGCCATGTGTATCCATTTCTGGGGATTCTTATTCTGATTAGAAAACTATGCCACATACGTTAAATATTACTGATTTGATTCAGAAAGAAGAATACAAATCGTTCGTATGAGCTTTTCTGAAGTGAAAAGTGAAATTTCCATTATATAAAATACGGTATACCACCATGGGCTGGTCATATTGTGTGAGTGTATTTAGGAAATGATGCTTAATTTTAAACATCTAAGAATTTGTTCATGTTAAATATATGTGTAATTGGTCATTAAGCCGTTAAAAGTCATCATATTAGTGTAACTCTAATGTTATCCTATGAACTCATATATGAGAGAAGGATAAAAATACAAAAATCGACTTTTTCCAATTTTTTGCCGATGAAAGATTTTTTAATATTCCGCAAGCTTTATTTGACTATCAAGGCTAACTTTTAGTGAAAAAAGATCGGAGGTTCATGCAAGTTCAATAATATGTGTGTTCCAGCACACCGTGCATCGTTGAATGCTCGCAAGCAAGAACTCAAGGAGCTGTTATAACCATAGTTAGTCCGATGATTTGGTATATACAGAAGAACAGCGTTCCGAAATCTTCTAGAAGGAGCATTGAAACTCAGCAGCTCCAGTAGTGCAGGGCAATCTATTCCCCCTTTGATCAGGTCGAATATGAACAAACGTTGCTGATTGGTACGTCTGGCTGACAAAGATTCCAATCTTATCAGCTGGCATCGTTCATGGTAGCACTGCAAATTCCTTGCATCGTTCCACGGTAGCCTACTCAGCGCAAACCTCAGGAATTTTTTCTGCACTCGTTCTAATGAAAGTATCTGCGTAACCTGAGATGGACACCAGACAGGAGAGGCATATTCTAAGATGCTCCGCACCAAAGAACAGTACAGCGTTTTTAAGGCGTAAACATCTGTGAAATAGTTGGTGTGCCTTCGAATCATAGTCACAGCTACTGAGCAGCAAGCGCAGTTGAACTATTTTAGTTCGTAAGCCTCTAACATTCTGATAGTAGATGGAGAGAAGGCGATCAGCACCGTTCCCTACCATAACGTTTGAATTTTCAACGATTTCAATAGCATCTGCGTTAGGTGATTGAACGGCGTGTGGAGGTAGCATAATGTCTTCCTGACGGCCTAAAGTGCTGGAATGTTCAGTCGCATCAGGTAGAGCATATGTCGGGGCTTGAGAGTACTTGCCTGCTTGAGCGGGTTGGAAGACCCCCTCTCCATTCTCGTACACAGGACCGGGATGGCTGTAGAACGCTGGCAGGAGTGGCTCGACTGTGACGAGGGGATTATGGACTATCGGCTGTAATACCTGGAAGAAAGCTCTACAGAGGATTCAACATAAAATTTTGAAAATGATTCTGAAGCTCCCCCCTAATACTTATAGAATATCCAATGTAAGAACATTCGAACTAATGTCAAATAAATTTATTAATTATTTAAGACGAACATCTTTGCAATCTGCTATTGTTTTATATATTTCGGTAAGTTGGGTAAAGTCTATTGAAAAAAAAAATTGTCTTTTAAGTAGATGAATTCAATTCACCAGTAAAAAATTTGAACAGCTCGGCAAATGAAATGTTGATAATAGTTTAATCCTGGGAGGGAGGCACAGATACTACACACGAAATATGGAACAACACTTTTTCAAAATGCAAGATAACTCCCGCTCGCCAGCGACAATCAAGGCTGGCTTCGGAAAAATCTCTAGTTTTCTTTTGTTGTGTACCTTCGATCTTTCTGGAAAAACTTGGAAAAAGGGCCATAGTTTTATGTGTATTTAATTTTAACTTTGATTGGAAAAGAGTAACTGCGGTCAAGAAAGATTCACCCCCGCACCAAATGCACGATGTACAAAACGCTCATAAGACCGGTAGTCCTCTATGGGCATGAGGCGTGGACTATGCTCGAGGAGGACTTGCAAGCTCTTGGGGTTTTCGAACGCCGAGTGCTAAGGACGATCTTCGGCGGCGTGCAGGACAACGGCGTGTGGCGGCGAAGGATGAACCACGAGCTCGCTCAACTCTACGGCGAACCCTAGAAACTCTACGGCTCGAAAGTAGAGGTAAATTTGCAGTGCTGACAAAGAGTGCTGACCAATAACAAATATTTAGTTTGTGTTAGCAGTTTAAGCATTCCGTAAGAACTAATCAGAACGTAGCCCATGTAGACCATCTTTGTGTGGTGTCTAGCCAACAACGGGAAACGGTTAGGGAATCGATCTCAGCAGCTAGCAGCTATAGAAACGACGATACCTAACTTAAAAAGTAGTTTATGACTATTCTAATGCTATTGTGTTTCATTATTCTTGTTTGTCAAACGGAAGTTTCTTCTCCAATTATTTAGTAATGACAATTACTGAGCGTTTTCTGTACTAATCTTTGCGCGATGATAGGAAAAAGCGCAAGGTTTCTTCCTTGGTAAACTCCTAGCAGATTTCGACAGAATCCTAGCATCTTATTAAATTTTGGTGAATTTATCTCTGGAAACTCCTGGTGAATATGTTTGGTGAAAATAATATTACTGGGATGATTCTAGACGGATCCTAGAGGGATCTTTGTAATATTTTGATATTAATGACAGATTTCTTTAGAAAATTTTAGTACATTTATCAAATAATGTATAGTTGTTAGAAATCTGATCTGTGGGGGTTTCTACAAGTGATGCCTACGAATGTCTTGCGAATAGTTTGGTGAATTCTCCTGCTTCTTCTGATAGATGCCCTGACAAGTTCATCCCTATCTCGATAGATTAGGTATCAAGATGTAAATAGTCAACTGTAACATCGTTTGCTGTAATATTATGCTCAAAATATTCCATGGGAATATTTTGAGCATAATCCTTGGCAGCATTCCTAAAAAATTCTTTAATCAAGATGTAAATAGTCAACTGTAACATCGTTTGCTGTAACATTATGCTCAAAATATTCCATGGGAATATTTTGAGCATAATCCTTGGCAGCATTCTTAAAAAATTCTTTGGGATTTTCTTTGCAAACCAACGATGATATACAAAAAAATCGTTAATATTCCCATTTCACATCTTTGGCAGAATTCTTCGGAATCTATTTTTTATAGTGATTCTTGAAAAATATCTGCAAAGATTCTTGATAGATATCTGACAAGATTCCTGGAGTGCCTGGTGACAGTTTTAACTAATTCTTCCGTTAGTCGGTCAAAACACCCAATCAGCAAATTTCTTAATATATTCAAAATAACTCACAAAATATTGCCCACCTAACTTGCCCTTAAAAAAATTCTTGACGAGAGCTTTGCGGATTCTTGGAAGATCTTGGGGGATACCTGAGGGAGTATTTCAAATCATATGCGTACGCCTCTCATGATTCTTGACGAAATCTTTATTAAAATTTTGTGAATATCTTTTATAAATCGCTGGCGGGATTTAAAGTTATCCCAACTACCTGTTCTGCAAGTTTTTTTTTTATGAATTTTGATAAAATTCTCTCTTGGAAGGTCTTTATCGGATTCTTGGAGGAATGTCTTGTAGACGTATAGCAAGATTTTAGTGGTATTCTCAAAGGTTCTCAGAAATTTATGTCATCATTCTTGCATTATATGAGGCGGATAACAGATATGATTTTAAGGTGTGTTTGCCAAGGTAGGATATCTGTAGAAAGATAGACGAGAAAGGAAACAATTCGGAATGGAAGGTTTACCATACGCGATCTAGAAGGAAGAATGAAAGTGATGTGAAATGAATGCAAATTTGAATGTTATTTTTTTTTTTTCTCAGACATGAATGCACCAAATGGTGTAAAATGTCTTAAGGTGAAGATGCATCGAAGCCATAGTACAAATTTTCAAGAGCACGGATCTGGAGAACCAAACATCCGTTTAAGCTGAAAACTTAAACGATTGGCCACTAGCTGGTGGTGACCAATCGATTAGGTTTTCAGCTCAAACGGGTGTTTGGTTCTCCAGATCCGTGCTCTTGAAAATTAGAGTTTTGGCTTCGATTCATCTTCACCTTAAATAAATAAAAAAAAGGATATCTGTTGACTAATTATGAGATCTTTCCATAAACTGATTTCGTGAACATGCAGTTCTGAGGATGCCCAGGGCCAGGATGTTTGTAGAACTTAAAAGGGGTTCAAGCTTCTAAAAGGATATGAATCATTGTTCTAATCCAAAGTGACCAGATGTGTTTTGGTCCAACGTATGACAAAATTATCCCTGGTCCTTTACGCTTTTACCATTGTTCTACAGTCAGATGTAAAGGATAAGAGCAAAGGTACAAAAAATGCTACCTACTCCCTAATTTGATTTGTGCAACTCTTATTAATGTTCGAATCCTCCATGTGGCAAAAAAGTCGCTTTTGAAAACATTTTAATATAGAAATAGTGATACTACAGCAATTATTACAATTATTGCTCCGATCATTTATAGATATTTTTTCAGGGATGCTGTCTTCAAGCAATTTTTGCAAAACGTCTAATGAGACATTATTCAGATATTCTAATGTTTTTGTTCAGTTATCTTAGCAATTGATCGAAAATATTCTTTCAGAGATCCTCGTAGAAATTGATCGAAGCGTACTTAGACTTTCCACAAGTTTTATCAGAGGTTACTCTAAGATTTCCTTTCGAAATCGCTAACGAATTTTTAGGTTTGTTTTTGTATTCATAAATCATGTACCTATGATCTCGCTTTGGTTAATTTATTTTTCAGGCAAAATGTCTCTAAAGTTCTTATTTATAAGACGATCAGTCGCTACTAGCTCTGATTTCCCATTTCATCTAGGAAAGCATACAAAACACTTACCAGAAAAATATTCTGGATACGTCGCTGATGTCCATAAATTTGAATTCCATTTTCAGATATAGGCTATTTTTTTTAAAGATCGAATAGACTATTTTTTCATACCTGACTTTGATGATTGAGAGCAATTTCAGATCATTTGATAAATATATTTGATTTTCGTAGAAATTTAATAAAAATCATTATTTTTTTTTTAATTTTGTTTTCTATGTTTTCACGTTTAAAACAAAACAGATTTTTTTGTATTGGAGTGCAAAATAGTTTAAAATTTATTGTTAGATATATTCATTTTCAAAGATAGTCATCTAAAATTAACTATTCGTCAATCATTTATGTATTTTGGATAATTTCTATAACCTGCAATTATTTTTTAAAACCTGGAAAACCTGTATCAGGGAATTACATTTCTGTAAAGGAGTAGACGCCCAGTTCATCTTAACCTTTATCGATTTCGATCCATAGCAGTGTCAAAATTGTAAGCTTTACCAAATAAAACTACAGTTTAAGCAGGCAAATCTTACAGTAAAGAAATAAAGAGACACGATGTTTCTATTAGGACGTCTACAATCAGGCTATAAACATATTTGGCAGGGGACGGACATGGTGTAGTGGTTAGAACACACGCCTCTCACACCGAGGACCATACCCGAGATAGTCATTGACAAAAAGTAATTATTACGACTTCCTCCCGAACGGAAGTAAACCCGTTGGTCCCGAGATGAACTAGCTCAGGGCTAAAAATCTCGTTAATACAGATAGAAAAAAAAATTGGTGCTAGTACGTTCCACATTCAGCGAAGTGAAACAAACAACCAGAATTACATTACTAATGTCGATGGCACGCTGGATTAGCCACTAGATAGATAAATACCTACTGGAGCAGATGAATCGCATGGACGGGAAGAGCGCTGATGCGCACGAAAGACGATATCCGCATTCAAGGACAACTGGTTGAACGAGAGGAGCTATAGCGGAACTATATTGCACCGATTGTTGTCATCTTACCAGGAGCGTGTTCATCTGTAATAGTCGGCAATAAAATGCAACTTAAAAAAACGCCGTTTGCTCATTCAATTGAAACGAAGTGTGAAGCTCCGATTTTTTAAGCTGAATGTTTTGCTGAATTAGTAATATTTTTATGAGAATGAAATCACTTCTCAAGAATGTTCCTTTGTTATCCAGTATATTGCTAGTGCTTGATAGATGGGGACAGATAACACTGTACAAACTCGAAAGTAACACTGAAATTAATCACGATACCTCATCATTATCTGTCGGGTGTGAGTTTATTGTTTCATACAAAGGAAGAAACAATTAAAAACTGAATCACTTCCGTTACATTGTCATTTGATGAGTTTTTTTGGACCACCTTTTTGAACACAAAAATGATGGTGAGCACATAAAAAATATTCCAAAACATCAATACAAATTTGAAAAGATTCCCCCACAAGTATAACATAGAGAAGTATCGTTTGCGACTTATTCCGAACAAATTTCGACAATGCTATATCTGAATGCGATTTATCATCCCAACTGATTATCAAGAGTTAAATGATGACATTACATGTTATCAATATTGGTGATTCGAATCACGTCAGGATCCTGACGTCAAATGTTTGTGTAATTCGAATTTGCAATCAGCTATTTTGTGATTTTTTTATGATAACCCTTGACGTGATGATCCACGATGATCGTTTTCCATACGAACATTGGGGGAATACTTTGCCTTTCCGTATAATTTGTAATCGATTGAATGGGCTAGATAAGGAAATTGGTAATATCCCTCCATCTCGCAACGATCTACTTTAAATTATACGCTTTCATCTATGTTTCTCATTGATCAGCACAATTGCAACAATTAATTCTAATTACCTTTTCGTACTCCATTTGCTCTCTACTTATCGCAGGAAAACCTTGGCGGTAATTCACGGACCGCAATGTTAGCAACGATCTCCCCAGCAGTAACACATATAGACGAAACACTTGCCACGCTGCGCTATGCCTGTCAGGCCCGAACCATCGTCAACCGTGTAAAGGTCAACGAAGATCCACACGACCGGATCATCCGTGAACTTCGGGCAGAAGTCGAACGTCTGCAGGTATTGCGGCAAGACTACGAGCGCCAAAAGCGTCTATCGGCCAATCAGCAACAGCAGCCTCGAAAAATCATCATTGAAACGTCGGTCGATGATAGCGAAGTCGAAGCACTGAGACTACAGCTGGCAGAAACGGAACAGGAACTGGTCAAAGCGCAAAAATCTTGGCGGGAAAGGTTGATGGAAGCGGAGGATGTGCGTCGCACGGAGATGAAGTTACTCAAGCGAAAAGGTCTTGCGTTGGAACTGTCTGCCGAGCAGAAGGAACCTTGTTTGGTGAATCTGGCCGCTGATCCCATGCTATCCGGAACGCTACTGTACATAATTCCCAGCGGCATCGTGAAAGTTGGACGACCTTCGTCATTTGCAACGCCAGATATCGTGCTGGAGGGACCGCTGGTATCGCACCATCATTGGTAAGTAAAGTGTTCAATTATTGTGCAACTCTATTTCCGGGCTGGTAGCGAGTATCTTTTTGGAGACTTAGTCATCACTCTCGAAGTCCTGCATTTTAAATGGAAGGTCTCGAAAGTCTTTATTTTAAGCAAAATTATCTTATTCTGCTTGCAGTGGATCCCGTTGCAAATTTCTAGAAGCTCCAGAGAAACCTTCAGAGTTAACTACGCGAATCAAAATATTTACCACTAACACTAATAAAATTCATAATATCACGAGCGATTTCAACATTTTCGAAAGTCATGTCAGTGAAGAATGTTCCTTCTGGAGAAATTAAAACAAGATAATTGTTGAAAAGCGTCTTACTCAGGTTTTTATAAGAATTCTTCCTAGATTTCAGTGATAATCTTGCCCGAGATACTGTGAAAATTAAACTCTGGATTATACAAGAACAGGGATTGAATCCTGAGAAAATTGAGAGAATCTCTCACGTATCACTCTCTGTAACTATCATAACATGCTGCACATTATGAGAGACTGTTTATCGTATACTGCTACAACTTTGATCAGATTGGGGGGATAATAGTGCACGATAAACCCCTCTAAACAAGCTCCAAACCTGGGGGACACTATTGCTATTGGAAGTTTGTGGATTGTTCATCGTGCCAGTAAAGAAGAATACCTATCCCCAACGGTAAACGAGCGAGAAAAATGGATTTTATCACCGCTCTCTCTTTGGGGCTCCGCTTGCTGCTTCCATTTATGAGACGTGTTACACCTTGCGATACAATGACGATCGTGGACCGAAACAGATGGGATGTTTTTCTTTGCTTGCTTTGATCGTCTTTCACACTCAAATGAGAGCGAATTCTGCAATGCCTGTACAAGAAGCTAACCTAAAATTCTATTGATAATTCAGTCCTTCGTGAATGATGTTCATGATTTTATAAGAATCATAATCACAGACAGAGTTCTGTCAGAAACCAGCAAAGGATTTTTTTTTTCAAAATCCTAATTTTATTCGTGAGAATCCTGTCCTAGATGTGTCATGAATTCTGCACAGGATTCTGTGGGAATTGGGCTAGAACAGCTCCTTAGATTCCTTTCAAAATTATGTACTGGAATTGGTGAGAATGCTGGCCAAGAATTCATTAGAATCCTTCTCAGAATTCGGTTAGGAAACCATCAAAGATCATCAAGATCCTGCCTGAAAGGTTCAATCTTATCCAAAATTCAATATTATCAATCTCCAAGATTCAATATTATCAATCTTGAGTGAAATACTCAAAATTCTGTGAAAATGTTGCCATGTAAACTTTTGTCCCAACAAGTTTGGATTTCAATCCCTCCCACGATTGTGTTAAATTTATGCCCACTATTTTGAGAAAATCCAGCATATGATTCAATTAGACAGCTTGTATTTTGACAAATTTCGGCTTGAAGTAAATACGTTTTTTCAAGCATGACAAGAATTCAGTTTCATCTGTCAAAAAGTGTAGTAAAACAGGAGAGAAATAATTCTTGTAATTGTAATATGTACATTTAGTTTGAGCATTGGAATAAGTTACTTTGTTCAAAATGTGGACCTCAAACAGATCGTCGCAAGCTATTTTTAGGTGAATAATAGTTCTAAAAGATATTTTAACTCCAAGTAGAGAGAAATCAAAGCTTCAAAAAGAACAACCAATCTCATTAATATAATCAGGCATGATACATTTTATTTTCAAGTTGACAGAACAGTCAACGGGCAAGATATGTCATAGCAGGATTCATCAAACTCATCGTGGGCCGTACGTTGGGCAGCCCTACAGTCCCTACAGAAGTTCTTTCAAGAAAATCCACAAAGGCTTATTCTAGAGTTTTTGTGGATATTTGTTTAACATTTTTTACAAGAAATGCCATAAAAAATCCCACGCTTGTGTTTTTGTTATTCTTCCAGGCTTTTTTGTATGGATTACTTGATTAATTAATTTACGATCAATGACATGATCTGTTGTTTCAAAGCTAGTGGACTCCTTTGTAGCTGAGATTCATTATTGATGCTTTTCTACATTTTTTACAAGAAACGCCATAAAAAATCCCACGCTTGTGTTTTTGTTATTCTTCCAGGCTTCCTTGTATGGATTACTTGATTAATTAATTTACGATCAATTACATGATCTGTTGTTTCAAAGCTAGTGGACTCCTTTGTAGCTGAGATTCATTATTGATGCTTTTCTACATTTTTTACAAGAAACGCCATAAAAAATCCCACGCTTGTGTTTTTGTTATTCTTCCAGGCTTCCTTGTATGGATTACTTGATTAATTAATTTACGATCAATTACATGATCTGTTGTTTCAAAGCTAGTGGACTCCTTTGTAGCTGAGATTCATTATTGATGCTTTTCTACAATGATATCTGAGTTAGATATACGTTTTGTGCGACCTATTAACAAGTTCCATGTCTTTACTTTATGGTGCGCCTTTACAAAATACAAAATCCATCGATTTTTCCGTGAAACATTCATTTGGAAAACAGTTGTCTTAATGCCTATTATGGACCCCGCCTGTGTTCACAAAAGACATGTTTTCAAATTTGACGTTTCCTATTATGGCTCGTTGCCGACGTACCTATTATGGACCCACCTGGAATTGCTAATCATGGACCCCCTTGTTTAGTTTCAACTACAGAACTTGTTTATGCAGCTCAGACCAAATGTTTCGCCTAAAACTGCTGCCTAACAATATCATCGAAGATCATCCGGTGGATTTTTAAAGGAATAAAGTTGCTTAGAGTAACATAAAAGTAGATGGAGTACCGTGTACCTTTTAATTCCGCTCCTAAATGCTTATCTTTGACATATACGCGTATTTCACTTGCAGTCTTCTTCAGTGTCAGTTACTCGTATCCACTGAAGAAATCGTCGCATCTCTCTACCTTAAATACTAACACCAGATACACCAGTACCATACAATCAATCTATCTAGGAAAAATTTTGACAGGAGTATACCTGCCATGTCTTGGTCAAAAATTGAAAAGGGGATAATAATAACTATACAAATCCCTAACTATCTACCTATGTATTCAAGCTCGTTTATATTTCTTAGGTACAAACTTAAACAGCCTTGACTGTATCTGTCAAAGATAAGCATTTAGGAGCGGAATTAAAAGGTACACGGTACTCCATCTACTTTTAAGTTTCTCTATTTGAGATTCTGCTCAGAGGATTCGAACATTCATTAAAGAGTTGCTTAGAGTGTTAATGTTATGTCTTTCCGTCGGTGGTTGACTCCTAATAATACAGCAATTATTCCAGAAAATCCTCCAATCATTCCTACAGACAAAAATGCGGGATAATATCTAGAGATTCGATTGATCATTGATCCAGCTATCAAGGAATCCTCTAAGACTTTCTCCTAATCATTATCTCGAGGATTCTCTGGAGACATTTCTGGGGATTTCTGGAAAATGTTTTAAATAAGAATTTTGCAGGAAGTCCTAGAGAAATCAAGGATAGAATGACTGGATAAATTCATGGAGTACTCGAAGAAGTTTTGGAAGATTTTCTGATGGAAACACTGTTATCTCTGTGATTATATTTAATAAAATTCCAGGTTGAATTCTGGAACGAAATTCTATATAAAGCACGTGAAAAAAATTCTTAATGAACTCCTGAAGAATTAATGTCTGATGGAATTCCTGAAAAAAAAAACATCAAAAATACGTACAGTAATACTCGTGGTAATATCACAAAGAATTCTCAAAACAAAAAGACCTAGAAATATTTTTAGATAGATGTGTGGTCATATTACAGTCAGTAACAAAAGTTAGTAAAATGGTGTTTTCCGTACAAGATGTCCATGTTTTGGGATCGGTATATCAGCTGCTGGTAGTCCAAATTTGGAGAAATATGAAAGATCCGGTCTCGAATCGGTTCCCAACACTACGGGACTGAAGCAGTTGTTGAGTTTGTTTAATCTGCTCCGACACTATAAGCTGAGGTTGCCAGTATTATCCAGCGTTATGTAATCACGGACGAGCTGGTTCAACTCACACTCCAAATTGGTCCATCCTTCAACGTAAAACACACAAGTGATTTCTTGGCTAAACGTGAGCAGCCATAGATGCTCCAACCTAGACGGCATTTGGCTGCCATCGGTTGGCCCCAACTTCCTTCTCGAACTTTCAATGGAATCGTGAGTTTCAGGTTGTCAAGACTAATAAGAAGTTTCGGTGTAACATTTTAGTAGTCGGCGATCGGCAAGCCTCGCGAACGTGGATACTTTCTAGCTCAGTTCTTGTACTACAGCGATTGTGATGGCAATTGAATACCCATTACCGCTCGCGCATCTATAATCTGCAAGCGGTAATTCGACGCCTCGCCAGAGATCTCCATCTGGATGACACGAGAGTCTGTCTCTTAGTGCGTAACATTTCCACTGTAGGCTCAACGTGCTAGATGGTCCCGTGATTCCTAACTAACTCAGCTACTGCAACATCGAGGAGCGAAATTTACGAAGCTTCATCTACAAAAGAAAATACCTTCATTCGGTGTTCTTTCACATACAGTGTTAAAGGTATAATCCGGAAAATCGGACTTCCAGCACTTAGTGACTCCGAATGGCTAGTAGACACTACAAATGGAACCGCTAGCGTGGCAGTATACAGCATCGTATGATTACGAAGACAGCAGCCTTCTATCCCACAACCTTTCCATGTCTTACAAAGCCAGTTGCCGTGATGACTCAAGCAGGTTCTACAGAGCATATGCTGACCAACGACCTTAACGCGATCATCGATGTCCATCGGCTGGAATGTGTAACATTCTGCTACTTTGTATCCCTCTTTCTTGCAGACAACGCAAACTTTCTTTGCTGGATTATTGACTGGCGTATTAAAATTTCTCCGGAGTGAAGCAAAATCTGCCGAAGTGTTTTCACGTGTGTGTGAACAAAGCTTCGGTCTTTGGGCATTTGCTGAACTGTTTTTGTAGCTGTCGGCTGGTCGTCCCTGACTTCGAAAGCCAATTAATCAAACGAAGGCGTAAAGCTTCCGAACGAGTCTAGACTTACTACTGGATCTCACTTTTATACGATGACCACTTCAACCGGTATACAACAAAAAGTTTCGCAAATAGGTCATGCAACAATGTTTTTTGTGAGTGCTCTTAACGTTCGCAGGGGAAAGATATCTGGAACGTACAATTTCCATTGCCGGTCTTTTGAAACTGCGCTGGAGCCGGATCAGGTTTTCATCCTAAGAGAATCCGTACGTGACTGTGGAGCGTTCAAAGTTGCTTAAGGTCACTCTTTTGGATTCCCGGAAAATGTTAGTAGATCCTTTCCGATTACTTGGCGGGCTGCTAACTGCTGAGTAGTTGGGCTATTTTCGGCTAAATCACACGCCGCCGTCACCTTGGACTGCATTCTTGCTTGTCAGTTTTAGGTGTAGACTGTACGATACGTCCTTGTTGTTTCCACCCGCCTGTGCCTCGTTTGGAAGCTCAAACAAGTAGTTGGATTTTCGAACGAACTTCGTTGAAAACTATGTGTCCGGGGTTTTTCGGAATGTTGCCGATGCCCTTTGCTACTCACGTGGATGGTAATTTCCCCTCTGCCTGCTCGCCGGATCTTTATGCTCTGAATTAGTCACCTCACTTGCGCTAATCCTGGAAACTTCAATACCGCATTGAGAAAATTGCCTTACGATGTTTTTCTTCGTTTCAAGCCACAGCCGTTTCATTTCTAATGCGTTTTACGATTTTTCTCGTCTTCTAATTACTTTTCTTGAAAGGCCCTTTCTTCAGCTAGCCTTCTGGCTTCTAAGCTAACTCGCGATCCCTGCTCTGCTTCTCTAGCAATGACTTTTCATTGTTTAAGCCCAAGCTCACCCTAAAGTCCTTGCAACCTGATTTGATCCTGTACGCCAACCAACTTCAGCTCGAATGTGAGCCTTGCCCTAGCACTAGATATATACCTCACGTTTTCATCCAATACGGTCTTCTCACTTCTCCGCGAAGTTCCTTTGCTAACGACGGACGCTTTCGATGACCTCTGCGCACCGTCAGTCTGTCACGCAATTCTTAGATGAAATTTGCATGTACAGTGACTCAATCTCATTTTCGTACGGGGCACTGTTTTCATATCAAGTTGGTATAAATCTATTAAATGGTGCATGGACTTCGATATACTTTATCAATAATGAAGGTTATAGGTGTCATCTATTGTTTGGCAATGACAAACTGTATTCATTTGCTTAAATCTTTGGAATAATGGAAAAGTATTGAGATTGTGTCTATAATTGACCCAATTCCATATTCGTACACCTAACAAAAACGAAATATACAGCATTCAAAACTAATTTTTAATGGACTAGATGATTACTTTAGCTCTTCGTTGTGTTGTTCAGATGCAGTAGAATACATTTGGAAAATTTAAAAGCGGACATATTTGAAACTTAAGTAAATTTAAGAAAAATACCAGTTTCCCCATGTTTTTTGCTAAAATATTCGGTAAGTCGAACAATAAATTGCATTTTTTTCAACAGCACTTCCTGAAGAATGATAACTACGAATATTGCACAAGTTTTAAAAAATTATAATCAGTTTTAGAGTAGCTAGGAGTGGATATCGACAACTTATACTTTTGAATCTTAGGTAGTATAACATTTATAACAAATCGAAAACCAAAAATTTTAGTCAATTTCTTTATGTTTGGCTCCTAAATGTATATACATAATCCATAGTTAATGTTCCTATCAAAACATTGCGTAATTATCATTTTTAATTTACATTTTACTACCAAACATGATTATAGAGATTTAAAGAATAAATATTATTGCCATAACCGCAACACAAACGTTTTTTAAAATGATGAAAACAACAGGATATATTCTATTAAATAGTATATCAATGCTCTCTGCTCATTCAAGTTATTTTGTATTTTTCTTATAAAATCAATAAATTGCAAAATAGGGTGCTATTTTGAATATAATTTGAATATTATTTCAAAGATAATTGAATATTACGATGACATCAATTATGTGGAGGTATGTACAGCGTAGTTTAGGGTACTTTATTGTAAAACGAAGTTCGTAGTTCAAATTATTTTTACAGACAAATTCAAAATTAACATTTACCTGTTGTTTAGTATGAAAATTTGCTTTACATTGATTAAAAATATCATTTTAGAAGAGTTTTGAACCTATGGCACAACAATTTTCTGAACTCAAAAGGGATAAAAACTGTTTATGATTTCTGTAAACTATATATATTTCAACTAAATTTCTATCAGAGCTTACGAGTATAATCTATAGATTGGATCCAATGACAAAAATTAACGTTATTGTTCGAATTATAGGATTCAATAGCAAAAATCATTGGAAAACTGGCATTTCTCATAACTTTACCTAAATTTCATATATGTCCACTAATAAATTGTCCAAATGTATTTCACTACATCTGAACATCATACTAAAGCATTTCAGTAATCAAATAGAGCTTCTGAATTTAGTTTTGAACGTTGTGCGTATGAATTTTGGTAGGTGTACGAATATGGAATTGGGTGAATTTTAGACATCAATTCAATACTTTTCTATTAATCCAAAGATGAATGTAAATGGAAACATTTTGTGATTGGCAAACAATATATAACACCTGTTACCTTCAATGTGGATAAAGTATTTGTAGCTCAATACTTCATTTAATAGTTTTTTACTAACTTGATGTGGAATCAGTATCCTGTACGAATATGAAATTGGGCCACTGTACCTACATGAATTAGTTGTAAATGGTTGGTGTGTTCTGCGCTAATTTGCAGAACCTTCTGAAAGTAAATTTTTAGGTTACTTATTTGAACAATCTCCTAAAAATCTTTGAAAAATCACGGAAATGTAATGAATTTACTACATACACAATTCCAGGTTATTTGTTGTTCGTCAATAAATTTCATCCAATTCAAGCTCCCAGAAGTTAAGATACAGAGCCCCAAACTTGAGAATTTTGTATGGAATAACAGCATTTGGTTACAAACTTTTGTCGCTGACTGTGTATAAATAATCATTTGCTCCTATCGCTTGTTTCACGTTAGGTTTTTTTGTTATCTTGGTCCTCGTTTTGGATCCTGTTCAGTCTCTATTTTCAGGCGAGACGACTCTAATGTTTCTATTTTCATTACACTCAGTACCAGCCCTGCTATTTGTAACTAACGCAATCATACATATTCAATTACAGCTCAATCGAAAACCGAAATGGCAAACTGTTCCTCTCGCCGGAGGATGCCGACCAGTACGAAACGTTTGTCAACGGAGAGTTGGTACGTGAGCGCCGCCAGCTGTTACACAACGACCGGGTGGTTATCGGTGGATCGCACTACTTCCGGGTTTCGAACCCGCTCTGTCCGAACCGCTCGAAGCAAATCGTAAGTGGTATTTACTATGGTCGCTTATTTAGACGCTTGATGTGGACCCAATGTATGTTGGATAGAATGGGAGAATGTGGTATATGGGATTATGTATGGTAATGTCGATATATTTCTGGGATATAAGATTATAATTTCATTGAATAAAATCTAATGCAATAGCAGTTTTTTGAAGTCAGTTGAAATCTCATGGAAAATAAAACAAACTTTTGAGAAGAATTCAAGATACACAATTCAACCAATTTGTGAGTCAGACATGCGTAATCTCAAGTTAGGGAAATCAATAAACTAAATATGCTTGTTAATTTTACAGATAGTCGACTTCCAGTCGGCTCACCAGGAAATCCTCCGCGAGCAGGAAAAACGTTTGCGCCGTGAACTGGATGCTGAAAAGCAAGCGGCCATTTCGCGCATCGAAGCCGAGCGAATCGATCACGAGCGCCAATACGAGGAACGGTTGGCTTCGTTGGAACTGGAGAAATTCAAATACAAATGCCGGCAAGAGTTGCTAGAGACTGAAAAGGAAGCTATGCTGAAGCACAGTACGGACGAAGAAGGCGATAGCACCTTGGTATTCACGCCTTTCCAGTCCAATCTGGCTGATGAGATTCGAAAGATTATGGAACGACCCAGCGAGGAAAGCTTGCACCAGATCCAGCTAATGGTGAAGGAAGCTACTCAACGCTGCAAAGACCTAGGACTAGAGTTTGAGTTCCAACAATCGCAAGTATTGGATGAGCAGGGCATTTTTAGGGCTGTGGTCAATATCTACGATAAAAGTACTGGGATGGTAGCGGAATGGCTACCAGCACGCTTGGAATATTGGTTAAGCGTAGTAAGAGATAGAGAAGATCTCAACGAGGACAATGTTTTCGAAAATTTTGACCTCGAATGGAAGGCAAACGTTGAAGAACTTAGTCAGCCCTTGAACGATTCTCGCAGTTCTCGGAGAATATCGCTCAACTTAACTTCCGTCAAAGATGTGATATTGAAAAGGAATAGTCCAGCTAAAAAATCCCCTTCGCATAGTGCTAGAAAATCGGAGGGTTTGCTGAAATCAATGTTCAAATTTGGAGCGTCTAATCCTGGCAGTGTGCGGAAAGAGTTGTTTGCCGAAGACGGTCGTAATGACGAGAATATGCCAATCAACCAACAATCACCTTCCCCAACGAAACCCCACCGATTCGGAGTGAAAGCCAACAGACAGCTAAGGGAGATTCAGGTGGCGACCGCTAAACTGAAAAAGCTTTGCGAAAAGTACCAACGCCATAACCCGGCAGACGACAGTATCTGCACGGTATTGGATTTGAATAGCAGCACCCGATCGATGGAGTACGTGACCAGAGATTTCATGCAGTCGATAGCGGAAATCGAGAACGCCGTCCAGGACATGCGGTTCGTGCTGACGGAGCAAAACGTGAAGCATGCGGATGACGACGACCAGGAACGGCCCGGAAAGTCGGTGAGGTTTTTGATAGACTAAGGGGGTTTCGCTTCCTGGGTGAGAGCGGGTATCGGGATGGAAAATAGATTTACTGCTTCGACTTACATTTTATTTGCCATTAGTTGTATTATCGCTAACATTATTTATTAGTTATGCTTCATACGTTTTGAAGACTTTTTTTATTTTTACTTTTAACTGTGAAAATGTAATATAACCTGTAAATCGTGATTATATTGAAATCCTGTTGGTTTTATTCAGAAAGAAACTCATAAAAGTTGGACTTGGTTGTTTTGAAAAAATGCTAGCGTTTTGGACATACCGTAAAATGGGGTGTTAAGGGATGAAAAAAAAAAATCCACTTAAAATTCGAGCAACTTCTAGTATGCCAATAATTGAACGAAATACAGTCCTACCATTCTCCCGGCGTGTATATCAAAAGCCAATTACAATGACGACGATCCTATGGCAAATTTCTGAGATAATCATAAAAATTTGTGATTTTTGGCGAAAATGCAAAATGGGGTGTTAAGGAATTTGAGCTTTGTATATTCGTGATCAAACGTCAACATCCCACCGCAAAATCGCTAGTGTTTGGAGGTGATTCTAACCTCCAAATTGCGAAATCATCACCTCCAAGTTAGTTCTAATACCCTCCGTTACATGGATTATGGTGGCGCGTCGATCGTCGCAAGTTTCTCGTTAAACAGTCAATTGCAATTTCAGAGAAAACTTTCCGTTTTACGATCCAACGAAAAGCTACCGCAGCTGTCACATCACTGATTTATACTGGTAAATCATCAGTAGGCTTCAATGATACCTTGGATACCGTCTTGATGATTGTTGTTTGTTGCTATTTTCCACACCTTTTTCTTTTTCAAGCATACTATTCTTAAATTGTTTGCTTCAATGATAGAATGATTTCGAAGCCTGCGGTAGAACTTTGACAGCTGCGGTAGAACTCAGCGGCTACCGCAAACTGGAAAATTTTCTTAATAACCGTAATATAAAACTATATTTTGCCAACAGCAAAAAAATATTATTTTGGTAAACATCGTTGATGTGTCCCTTCAACTCTAAAGGTCTTGTTCAATCTAAAGATAATATTACTTCAATACAATTCAAGTTGGAACTCCTGAAAACGCTAACCGTTTTATTTTAACTGCTAAATCTCTTATACCTATTGATTCTATTCTTAAGCAAGCTATCAGTGCATCGCACAATTGTCTTGAAAAGATTTTTATACTTATATGCAGTATTCGTATCCTAGAACAGTGCAGAGCAATCTTGTCATGACTTGTCAAAAGAAGGTTAATTTCAACAAGCTTTAAGTGTGAATAGGGTAAGTGTCCAATTTGCCTTTTAAATAAACACCACACCAAATCAGAGTTACTTAATATCAATAGTATCAGCTGATGGCTGATGCTCTAAAACTATCAATATCACTTGCGAGCTATCAATATCACTTTGATTTGGCAACCAACAGCATTGGTTCGACATCGCACTCTAGATCATAATCACTGCAGAATGAGTGATCACGTGATAATTATCCATGCTTTTAAGGTTTTTCAGAGACCACCAAATAACGGATTTGCATGTAACACCCAGTGGCATGATCGGGAAAAATCTTAACGAAAATTTTCTAATACAGAGCAGAAATCGCTCACACTATACCGCACACTATATATTTTCCAAAAAGAGCTCGGAAATAACCTTATATCATAATTGTTTATCTAGGACCTAGGTAATACTTTAAAGAATTAATAGCTCCAAAACCATTTCAAATAAGATAATCATTCCTATATGCAAACTTTTTACCAATGTGAACAACTTTTGAAAATATTATCATGAAAAACCCATATTCACATTAATCAGTTTTTATTTGCATTTTCCTACCAATTTTACCAAATTTTGAAATTAGTCATTTTTGGTGATATTTAGTGACCTACTAAATAGATCCCTTGACTTTAAATTGCAGTTCAACTTCACGGAACAACTCAAAACTATATTGAAATGTATTACGACATAAATTTAATGATTTTAGTTACTTAGAAAAGTTAGAATAGATAATTCCTTAACACCCCACTTATTTTCAAAACGAGACTTTTTTCATGAAAGTTTCTAAAAATCGAAACCCAGATATGGTTTTAGGAAGTTTTTGTCTGAACTATGATCTCAATTAAATTTCCTTATCTTCTACCTTACTCGCGAATTTTTCTCAAGTATATTTCATGGTTTTGTAGATAAATGTATTTAGACCATAAAATTTTAACGAAAATGTTTTGAAAGGTTTTCAATTTCTAGAAACCACAATACTTCATATTAATAGACAGCTCCTATTACATAATGCAGTTCACAATCCTCTGAACAAATCGAGCATTTCAGATGACTTAAATATCGACTTTCTAGGTTTCTGTGATTTGTCGAACTTGATTGAGAAGTTCAATCCCTTAAAACCCCACGAGTCCTTAACACCCCATTTTACGGTAGCGCCAATAGATGCCATGATGGATTAAAGTGTATTTTACGAAGATATCGGTATGAATCATTCCGTGTTTAGTTTAGTACGATCTTTACTTAAAGGAAATTAAATAACTACGTATTGTCACACGATGTACACATGCAAAAATGGTCAATTGACAAACAAACCCAAGCAACCACTAGCACGCTAATTCACTTTTTTGGCCTTATAGAACACTGCTAGTATAGGGCATGGCAGCTGTATAATAGCACTATATTATAGGACAGGACAAATTAAAGTGCTATTTAGTTACTTGGGAAGCTCTCATAAAACTTTGGAACTAAGCTGAGAAGCTGGCTCTGTCCCAGTTGGGACGTAAAACCTGAAAAAAAGAAGCTACATTATTGTCCATTGGCAAATTGCGGGATATAAGCTTGTTACGTAGTCCCTAGAAAGCCACATGTTTCTACGTCAGAGATACCTAAGCCTAAATTTTCTTCAACAACTTCAAACATATGCCAATCGAACACTACTTCAGCGCCAACACCAGCGGACCTGCCTGCATCTCTTCCTGCTACCATGTACTTCGTTTTAATAGAATTAATGGTCAATTCTGTCAACTAATGGTTGTTGTGTCTCTCTTCAGATACACGAAGGGTTTCGCCATGGCCTGGCCATGCGATCTATTATTCCAAATAGGGTGCATGGGAGGTTTTTCTCAGCCGAATAGTGTGAAACTTTGCACTAAGAAGCGCATAAGTACGACCCATATTGTGGCGAAATATAAGCTTTGTAGCTTTCAAAAAACTCCACTGCCGAAGTGAACCATAAGTGCCAAGAATAGGATCCGACTCCCTGTAGGTCGATATTGTTCTCAAAGCCATAGCGACCGTGTATAATCAATATTTTCAGACAAAAAATTAAACAAACTTTAACCCAACCGGTAGGGTAAGAGTTTGAATCAAGTTTCGAGTAACTTTTCAGAAGGACACAAGGCTCTCTTTGTTTACTTTCGCTTTAATCTTAGTGTCAGCGAACATTTGACTGGAACCAAAATATCGATACGTTAGCTGAAAGTCTCGATAATAAAGATAATAAAAAAAAAATATTTAATTTAAAATACACACAAAATTTGCCCAAAACATGGTTAATTGTAATATATTTGAAACTAGCAGGTTCTCACAAAACTAAAGTAAAATGTGAATTTTTTGTGACTGTTACGATCAAGCATATTTAGCTAAATTTAAAGGTAATATGTAGGTTTTAGGCAATTTGCAAGTCTTTTCGTGAATAATATGGAGCTTGAACTTAGTCCCACTATGGGCCAAAAATTTGTTTCCAAACATTTATGCAAAAACTAATACAGTTTAGGCACCCTTATGATACACGCTATGTCTAAACCAACAGATTATGCAAATCGAATGTACCTCGGATTTTTTTCCCGCTAGATATCTGTATTTGGTCTATAATTTCATAATCGGAAGGTTACAAAATATTTTATCGATGAAATTTTTCCTGTACATTTTGTATGGGCTGAATTGTGTAGGAAAATGTGGTTTTTTATTGATTTTCATAGTATGTGTATTAGCACAGACAAACAGACGTCATCATTGTCCATCGACCACCTTTTTAACGGTTGATTCAAAAATATGGTAGGTGGCCAATCCGCCACCCGCAGCGCTCGCATCGTTTTTGTTCGCGTTTGACGTTTACACACTAACGCCATCTGTTGGCTCGTCGGCCAAACACACCGATTTTAGCATTGGGCGTACATGTCCTCGTGACTATGATTTTGATCGCGATTTGTTCTAAGTGTTACGTCTGTTTGTCTGTGGTATTAGGGTGCGGCTTATTTTTCAAAAGTTCACAAAACCAAAAATTCGTGTGCTCTACTGAATTCAAATCACATTAAAAGAGAAACCTCAAAATCTGAGCCAAAAATATTAACATTTAGAGGTGGCGCAGGCGTCTTAAAGGTGAATTTTCAAGTTATAAAAAATGACCTTCAGTGAAGTAAACATAACTTTGTCATTTTCAAACCAATTTCAAAACTTTTAGCATCATTATCGTCAAAATTAAATTTATGTGAACTTTGTAGAACCTCAAATTTGTCTAAAATCAAAACAAGTTTAAGTTAAAAGTAATTTATTCCAATTTTTTCCTCATTTTACTAAAAATTTCAACTTAGTTGGACCATAACTTCTTGAATACTCAATCGATTCCGAATCTTTTTACATATTTTTGAAGCAAATTTAGTTGTTTTCAAACTGTTCATACAACACATTTTTCTAAAAAATGGTTATGACTAAGTTTTTCACCAAAAACTATTCAAAAACATGATTTTTTAATGCAAAAATCAAATTTCTTTTGATTATTTAAGTTCTTTTGCCGGAAATTGCATTTTTTTCTATAAAACTTAAATATATAAAGCATCTTGTCTTTACTACGAGTTGAATAGTACATATATTTTTCAACATATGCAATCATATTTTTGTTTCGAAATTATTTAAAAAATGTTGCAAAGTCCCTCTCAAAAGTTTAACAAATGAGAAAAACCAGTTTCAGCTTTAGAGATAATATTTTACTGGCAAAAGTTTGAAAAAACTGTCATTTTTCGTTAAAAAATCATGTTTTTATGCAGTTTTTGCTGAATAACTTGGTCAAGACATTTTTTCAGTAAAATGTGTTGTATAAAAGGTTTTAAAACAATTGAAATAGCTTCAAAAACAAGTAAAAAGATTTGGAATCGGTTGAGTGATCATGAAGTTATGGTCAAACAAAGTTGATTTTTTTAGTAAAATTAGGAAAAATTTGGAATAAATTACTTTTAACTTAAACTTGTTTTGATTTTAGACAAATTTTATGTTCTACAAAGTTTTTGTAAATTTAATTTTGAAGGTATTGATGCTAAAAGTTTTGAAATCGCTTGAAAACTAACAAAGTTATGTTTACTTTACTGAAGGTTATTTTTTATAACTTGGAAATTCATCTTCAAGACGCTTGCGCCACCCCTAAATGTTAATATTTTTGGCTCAGATTTTGAGGTTTCTCTTTTAATGTGATTTGAATTCAGTAGAGCACACGAATTTTTGGTTTTGAGAACTTTTGAAAAATAAGCCGCACCCTAATGTGTATGGAAAAATAGCTAAAAAGTGAAAAAAATCAAAATATCACAGATGGAATATTTTAAAACCCTCTGATTATGAAAATATAACCCAATTACTGAGCTCTAGCGGAAAACAATCCGTGATACATTCAATTTGCATAATCTGCTGGTTTAGACATAGCGTGTGATAGGCTTAGCTAAGCCCTTACATAAATTAACTCATAATGTTTTATGTTTTTTTTGTTCCATGTAATGGAAGTTCGACCTAAAATTACAATTTTTACGTCTAAAAACAACAAATTGCTATAAATTTCTCAATTCTTTATCGATTTCTATGATATTTGGAGTCCGTTACTACTTGAGTAGCATTTGAACTGACCTTGGAATTTTGAAAAAAATGTTTACTTTACTCTAGTGGTAGTGCGTTCCTCTGCACTTCAGATGTCTTAATCACAATCATCTCAAGTACTATGATGAGCAGTACATTTGAAAGAGCATTTCCTTAATTCAATCCCTTCACTTTCACTCATTGGATGATTATTTGAGTATAGGGTGCAGAGCTACTTGGGCACTTCAATGAATCACTTTGGCATGGGGGGTTTTCCTCGGACGAATTATCTGAAACTTTGGGATAAGAAGCGCTTAAGTACGACGCATAATAGGATCCGCCCATGATAAAAATAATTCACTTTGCAAAAAGAAAAAAATACTTTAAAAAACACGTGTCGAGGGTTCGACACTGAAGAAGTCTGTACGTCTGTTTTAATTTAATCCGTTACAAACAAGGTCTCGTCTACAATTCGAACACTTTATTTCGAGCCATCCAGCATTGAACGTATCAGCCTAATTAGTTACGCCGAGAAACCATGTTAAGACATTTTCTATCACAGCGCATTTCTCTAAACTGAATTATACGCTGCATCGAAATCAATAAACAGATGATGAATCTGTAGGGTATACACTCGGATTTTTTTAAGATGATTCACACATCTGAACCGATGTCAAGCAACCCTCAAAGAAACCATCCTGGTATACGACGTTGAAGGAATGCTAGAGTGATTTCAGTCCGTAAAACAGGATGCGCGAAAGTATCTTGTACGTCGAATTTAGCAGAGTAATCTCTCTACAATTGGCGCACTTCAGTCTTTGTTCTTTCTTGTAGATTTAGCGTTTGAGGTCTTTCAACCAATCGATAGATGTTTCGCCGTTCTCCTACACCATCAGAAGCACTCGGAGAATCGATTAGTAAAGCTGCTTACTTTGATCCTTGAGAAGCTCTACCAGGATCTCGTACTTCCTCTCTCGATAATTGCACATGGTGGGCACTGTGTATTTATCGCCCGCTGTTGCAAAAAATCTCTGCACATCGCTCTGGTTCATGCTATCTTGTGCTACCACAATTCCTTCGAGCTGATTTTTTCAGAGGTGGATTCGTATTCTTCAACTCATGCTGCCCTGTATAGCTCTCTGTTTAGTCGTGTACCTGTCACTAACATACGGCTTCTGTTGCCATTCTTCACGTCTGTCGATCTCTGGCATTCTTCATCGAACTAATCGTTTCAATTTCGCCGTTGATCTCTGCATCTGTGTAGTCGATGACTATCTTGATAGCTCTTTAGGGGACTCCTGGATAGATGCCACTTACCGGTACTGACAAAAATATCATAATTCCCATTCTAAGTGTTGATCACAAATGATAATAAAAACGCAATACTTCAGTTTATCAATGTACAATAAAATCTAATCTCGCCCATGTATAGTCAACGAATTAGATGTCACTATCTCTACTAACTTGTAAACGTATATATCGTTCTAGTGGAATTGAATTGGAACTAAAATGCACAAAGATCTTCCCTGCTATCGATTTCAATTAGGATGATATAATCCGCAAAATAAGAAACAGATTGCGTGCTGATAATTGTGTACCTGCGCACGCTTTTTCTGCAAATCACACTCTTGATTGCACTCAACAGTAAATTCAAAAGTGTATCTCCATGCTGCAATCAGTCTAACGTCACAAACTAGGTTCACATACACCTCGTCTGCTATTCGAAGCATCCTGCGTTGTACGTATCAGCGGAATCAGTTTCGCTGGTGAACCATGTTCAAACGTTATTTGTCACAGCTGCTTACTTTCGCGCTTCTGTCGTTGCTTTTAAGTTTCAACCCAATGGTTTTGTGATATTGTCCAAGATAATTGAATTCGAATAATAATTCGCTACCAAAACAAAGTTGTAGAGAAGGTCAACACAAAATGATACAAGGTTAAAGTATATCGCATTCTGACAAATATAAAATGCTTACTAAACATTTGTATGAAAAACGATATTTCTCATGAAATGTTCTTGAGTCATGCCAATACCTTCCGATATCACGGTAAATACCGTAAGGACGCCATTCACCGCTCATGCTCCATTCACCGCTCATTGAATTATTTTGAAAAATCTAAACAAATTTTCGCAATAAAAGTCATTAGCATGTATAAGAAAACCAGAATGGGTTGTATCAGAATGAAATTGATATGATTTAATATTATACACTATTTATAAAAAAAATCATTTTAGGCTGTTTAAGACGGTAAACATGAGTTGAGCAATGATTTTATTATGGCAGATCGAAAAATGCTTCAAGCTGCCACGCTTTAACATGTTATTGTACTATAGTACAAAGATAACAACCAGCTAATGAAAGTAAATTAATTCCAACTAGTTGTGTATATAGAGCCTCATACTTAGAATGAGCGGTGAATGGCGCCCTACACATGTATTATTGGCATACATTTTATTCGGTACCATTATACTGCCCATAACTGCAAAACAGTCACATTCGACATTTTTGACAAAATGGAGTTAATATCATGGAGAGTCATCAAATGGTAAATACTTTTGATCAACTTACTGAAAACTGTGAGATTGTTCTAGAATATTCGAAAAAAATACCAAGTTGTTTTGTCACATTGGTAATTATAACCGCATAACAGTCACATTGAGATTACAAATAGGCCTCGTAATGTGATAGCAATGAAATTTCTATCAGAATTATTTTCTGTCAATTCACCTAGCATGCGATATGAGTTGTACAACGAATCAGCCTCAAATAAGCACTTTTGAGTTCCTGGTAATTTTTAGAAATTTTAGTTTCCTCCCATACTGCCATAAAATGCACACTTGGTGTTCCATTTACTCAATGCCTACTTTTGTCAAATGTTACAAATATGCAGTTAAGGTACCGCGGGGCAAGTGGGTAAATGGGGTAAGTGAAAACAATTGATATATTTTACTGAATATGTGAATTAACGTTTTAAACTCATGCGTAAACCTTCGAGGCAATTGAGAACATTACGATAGGTAAGAAATTTCTGAGATTTTTCAGCCATTATTGCATAATAGAGCGAAAAATTGTTAACATTTCAACTGTTACTCCGTAACAAGTTGGCGGCGTACAATCTTATTTTAATATTTTCAGTGGAAAAAAGTTGCGGAAAATAATTTCCTGTACCACTTCTTAGTTGTCCTCTGTGACAGTTTCAAACTGCAATAAAAAAAAGTTTTAGAATTGATTCGACGTAGACCTAAAAATAACTAAATTTAAACACCGTCAATTTTCTTATCAGGTGGGGCAAGTGAAAAGTTTATCATTAGAGATTGAATTTGTGTTTTCTCTTTAAGTAGCCATAAGTAAACATGGTTCGCAATTATCATAGAAAAACATAACGTGCTGATAATTCAAGAAACACTATACTCAAGCGTTAAAAGCTATTAGAAATCATAGAACTTCTCTAAAATATGTTGCCAAACATTACAATATTAATATGTCTACTTCGGGCAGCCAATTAAAAGGAGACTTTGACTGAAAAGTTGCAATATTGGAGAACACACGGAAATTTCGTGGAATGTCTATGTAAAGCTAGTTCAAAACATAAAAATGGGGTATAGGTCTATCCACATAAAAAAGATTCTAAATACGTTATTGAAGGATTCCGTTTGATTTTTCCCGAAGAGTTATCCGACGTCATAACCGACTTTCTCAAAAACAAATAACGAGCGGTGGAAATTCTACAAAGTAGAAATGCAACTGCTGTCCTATAATGTAAGAACTAACATTGGAAATGTTGCAGTTATAATGTTGTCGAATCATTTCAACTAACATAACTGAACAGAAGAAAATTCAAGTGAAAAGAATAAAATTTTCTTTGTTTACATGTTACTTATGTTATTGTTCATTGGGAAGCCTTAACAAATGTTAAAGCTAATAGAAATCGTGAATATAACTGTTTGTTTTTGAATTTATTGTTCAAAACGGTAAACTTTTCACTTGCCCCACTTTTGGGGCAAGTGAAAAGTAAGGAGAAATTTATCAAAAACTTTTTCTGTATTTTTTTCTTCAATTTTTCATAAAAATCAATTTCAGCATACTGCTTATATTTGGTGGGAGTCAAGCTAAAAAATATATACCACCTCATTTGTTTCAATTTAAAGTCTCTAGAATTTGAAGAATCTCAACTATGCGAATTCCATTACCCACTTGCCCCACGGTACCTTATGGGCAGTATACGTTGTTCACGTTTCAACTTATTTCCTACAAAAACAAATGTTTTTACTTTCGTCTAGCGCAAAAAGTTGCGAAAAATCTCGAAAAAACGATTTCTGACAGAATTTAATGGTTGAAATGCTGTTAAATGAGCGGTGAATGGCGTCCTTACGGTATATCAATAAAACGTTCTGATTATTTTCTCAAAATGTATTAAACACTAGTCCAGGAACTGTTAAAAAACATATTTGCTGTGCAGTGGTGTATTTGTTCTCACAAATAATGGAAATATTCACACTTACGCAAATGTCACTTCTTCTCGGCTATTAGCAAACAATTTAAACCAAGGCCTGGTTCAATACAATTCGTTTGTATAAATGCGTCGTGCAACCAAAATAGTCGATTTAGCAATCAAAATTAGGAAATGTATTCTTGCAAACCGTTGATAAACAATGAACTAGCTTTCTAAAACACTATTTTACGTTGAACGCGCGTTTTGGTGTCGATGCTTCCTACAAGAAAAGATACTGACGCTGATGGCGACGAAGATACAGACGAAAATGGAACCACTTGCTGCTCTGCTGGTTGCGAGTGATGGCGTAACAGAAGCACTGCGGCAAGTTGCTATTCTAATCCTAGTGCCCAGTTGATACCTTGGACGATGAACAAAATGAGCGGCTGCCACGCCACCAGCCATCGGATCCAATCGAGCAGTTGACCGTACAGCACGTGGGGTCGTTCCCATCTGGAAATCGAAATGATTAATAGATGTGTTTCATATTGGTACTGACAAGGCAAACTTACGGATTGCAGAACATCTTCTTGAGGTCGACCTTCTCCTTGCAGTACGGGCAAGTTTGTTTCTTCCCGATAATGCACCATCCCCTTATACAAAACTCGTGGAATACGTGGTCGCAAGATAACTTGTAGGTATCTTCAATAACGCCCGTTTCGTTAACTTCAGTCAACAGTTGGTTGCCGCACACAGCGCATACATTACGCTCCAGATGGCGCGTTGGAATGCCTTTCGGTGTATAGTACTATAAAATGAAAATGTTATAAGATTTGAAAAAACGGTATCTTCTTTTTGGGAATGGCACATGGGAATGGGTGCAGAACCACTTTGGCACTTTCATGATTCACTTTCGCATTGGGTTTTTTCTCGTCCGAATTATCTGAAACTTTGCAATAAGGAGAGCTTCAGTACGACGCATATTGTGGCCAAATATGAGCTATGTAGCTTTCGAAGTGAATCGAAAGTGCCAAAAATAGGATCCGGCTCCCTACGTTTGATCAAATGGACTTTGGCCGAATTTTCCTTTCCTGAAATTGGCTATTTTTCGACTTAAAGATAGGTAACTACTGTTCAAATAATTGTTGGTACTTAGCTAATACTATTTGAATTAGTCTATTTAGATAAAAATACAATGATGAACAATAAACAAATTGAAATTTGAATTCAGGTACAAAGAAAACGAATATCAAAAGCTGTTATTGATGTTATAAAAAAATATATTATTCTGATAAGATTTTGAAAGCCAAATCTACTCTGCTTATTTCGAGTTATTCCGCCAAAATTTAATAAAGAAACATTATAAGGCCAAACGTCTTCATGCCAAAAGGTGTATCATTCACTTTTTATGATCTTACCCCTATGTGTGCAGCCATCTTATCGGTACAAATCTCGGACACATCACGCCCGAGTACTCCGTAATACAACCCATAGAATACGAACAGCAGTCCTATGTCCATCCACACATTCGGTGCATGATTAAAGACAAAGTTCAACCCGAAGAAAGTGAACATCATTATGATATAGCCGATAATGCCCAAACCATAGCTGAGTTTGTAGATGAAATAGAACCACTTGTACACCAATCGCGGAGTGGTACCAGCCACAGGTTTTCTCATCGCTTTTCGCATAACTAACGCCGTGATGCAGCTGAATATCAGCCAGAAGAAGATAAATCGCCAATACTGGTTGCGGCAGCTCAGTACAAAAGGTATCAGCCATAGTGCCAGTAAAGTCATCAGCTAAAATATGTAAAGTTTTTAACGATCTAGTAGTGTTCCAGCCAATTAGAAATTCGCTCATATTACCGAGTATGATTTGTAATGCCGTTTCTTCCATTCGACTAGTACGATCTGGGCTATGATGAGCGTCACCAGCAAGATGACAACCATCTCTGCATGCATGGATTCATGTCCTTTATGCTTCTCGTGGAGCATCAGGTGTTCGACCCTGAAAAGAATATGAACAGCTTTAAATCACTTACATCCATGTATGAGATAGGATAGATAAAAAATGCTAAAAAATATTAGTGTAACAAGATTAGAATCAATTGATAAGGAATTTTAGCGTTAGCGTTAGCGTAGTTACGGTATATTTCGTAGATTGGATACTAGCAACATTCATGTTTCTTTTTAATAATCTCATCCTGACTACTTTCAAGAACAAGGCAGGGGAGTATACCTTGTTCAAATCATAAACAAGAATACTAAAAGCATGAATATCGCTATTCCCGGCCACGCCCATCTTTAACTTGGGATAGGGGAAGGAAATGTTGATGTAGCACTTACTTAATGAGAGGCCACCGACTCAGCGACACCCTCATAAGTGCTACGGAGTTGGAGGTTGGGGAAGGTATATTGTCAGGATTCGCCTAGAAAGCTGGCAATAGACCATAAACATTTGTTGTTTAAGCGTTTTCAAATTAATCTTTTGAATGCCGGCATTCAAAAAAGAAAACAATAGCTTAAATTAAGAAACAATAGTATAAATAGTATTTTTGCTCAATAACCAGTAAAAAGCAAAACCGATCCCTCCAGGGTCATCGGATTGTATAAAATAACGATACGCGTAAAAAAAAAAAAAAAATCACGTCTATTGAAAAACTGTACTGTGCCCATTGAAAAACTGTACTGGGTGGTACTGTATTTTTAGATAATCGAAAAACGAAAGGAAGCGCGTTCGAACTAAACACCCTAGGATACCACAGTCGGTTTTTCTGCTCAAAATTATACGAAAAGCAGAATCGATCCCTCCAGGGTCATCGAACGGTTAAAAAGCATCCACAACCGATTGTTAGTTGCGTAAAACCCGCCCGGACAGAATGCGCAATCTGAACATAATTATCAAACTCCGAAAATAACATTTTCCGTTCAAGAAACGATCAGAAGTTCCACGACGCGGACAAAAACGATCCGGAAGGCTCACAAAAGAAAAAGTATCATACTGGAACAAACTCACCGGATTGATTCTCTAAATTTATGTGCTGCCTGTCACCTCCGGATGGTTCGGTGAACTTAGGGCAGCCAAGAACCAACAGTACTGAGGACACAAATCAAACAAATCACTTTTTCATTTTTCACTTTTCACTATTCCATTTCTGAATGTAAAAACTGTCCTGCTTAGGCTTCACGAAGCACTACCCAGCAAGACGCTCCGAAACAGGAAAAAAATCTCCAGCGACGAAAACACGCGCGAAACCGTGAGCCATATCTATCGGACGACGCAAAACCGAACTGTCCTGCTTGGGCTTCACGAAGCACTACCCAGCAAGACGCTCCAAAACAGGAAAAAAAAAATCTCCGGCGACGAAAACACGCGCGAAACCGTGAGCTAAATCTATCGGACGACGCAAAACCGAACTGTCCTGCTTGGGCTTCATGAAGCACTCAGAATCAATTGATTAGGAATTTTGTACAAAAATGGAATTCTTAATCTACTAGTTGCAGGATTGTTAGCAGGTTTCACTTAAAAGATATGGCCACTGTTTCAATGCAAATCATGTCTCTATTTTAACCAAAATGTTCTCTAAAGTCGCTTGTTTCCTATTCTGCTTGCAGTGAATCTTAATGCAAAATGCTACGGGCTCCAACCTTCAGAGACTATAACGCGACAAGTCCACTGCAGAGATCTATCAGAAATTCTCTCAACATTTTTTCAAAGGATACTTAGAAGGTTTTCTCCAGAATTCAGAAATCCTTGAGCAATCCAACGTTATCACCTTTAGTAATTTTTATAGCGATTTTTCATAGATTTGACCGGAGTTTTTGTCCAGTTATTCTTCCTGGCATGTTCATATTGATTCCTTCAAGAATTTATCCAGAGACCGTGGAATCAGAAGTTGCTCCTAGAATTGCTCGAGGATTTACTAGAGGAAAAATGTAAACCACTTTTTTAGGAAAGGGATTTAACATGAGTTCACCAAGAATTTAAACAACGAAGTTCTTTCACACATCAAGAGCTCGAAGTGGACATGGAATTCGTGAAACTGATAAACAGGTTGTTATTGATTTCTTTGATAGTGATGATATTAGTGAGCCTATGCCAGGAGCCAATAACTTCGTTTCTGAGTACCGAAATGGTAGTAAAGAACAAGTTCAAAAGCGTCTATTGATGATGTCTCTTAAGGAGGCGTACATGATTTTTGAAGAAAGATGCCAAAATGTAGAAATTGGTTTTACTTTGTTTACTATGTTGAGGCTTAAACATTGTAGGCTTCTCGATAGCACAGGAATTCACAATGTATGTGTGTGCACATACCACGAAAATGTGAAATAAATGCTTTACAGTTTAGGAATTGTCTGTCAAGCAGAAATTAGTGAAAAACTGTTATGCGATGTTTTGGTAAGAACGACTATTTGGAGCGAAATAAAAAATAATAATTTTGGACTTAAAAAATTCGATGTTAGAAAAACTTTTTTCCCTAATATGCCCAATTTGCAATGTATGGACGACTTTGAGTAAATTTAATTACGAAACTTTTTGCTTAAGGATGATCAAATGATGAGTTTTGTGAACTTTTAAGCGCCAATAGTGTAACTAGTGGGCCCAGATAGCCGTAGCGGTAAACGCGCAGCTATTCAGCATGACCATGCTGAGGGTCGTGGGTTCGAATCCCGCTGGTCGAGGATCTTTTCGTAAAGAAAATTTTCTCGATTCCCAGGGCATAGAGTATCTTCGTACCCTGCCACACGATATACACATGCAAAAATGGTCAATCGGCAAAGAAAGCACTCAGTTAATAACTGTGGAAGTGCTCATAAGAACACTAATCTGAGAAGCAGGCTTTGTCCCAGTTGGGACGTAACGCCAGAAAGAAAGAAGAAGAAGTGTAACTTGGCATCTATGATTTTTGTGAATTTATAGGCGCCAATAGTGTAATCTGAAATGGCAGTTTTTTTTTAAATCGATTTTAAAGTTTTGAATACATATTTTTTTTTTTCAGTGTAGAAAATGTTTGTTTATTTTTTCAATATTTTTTTTTCTAAAACTACAGGAAATTCCAAGACAGTCCCCCATACAACACTTTTTTGTAGGTCTTACCGTTTTCGAGTTATACGGGTTTATAAAAAAAAGTAAAAAAAAACTTTGACCCTTTCCAAATGTTAGTCTAGATCGATTTTGAAAAAAAAAACATAATATGCAAAGTATCTTAGTTTCATATACTTTCGACATCCAGAAAGTTTCATTGAATTCTGAAGGGTTGCTGCCAATCGCGTGTCGGCGTGAAATCCGCCTATAGGCTCCTTCTTTTTGACTCGTATTTGCCCAGCAAACAGAAAAAAAGTTCAAATTGCTGCGATTTCAAAAATTCTTGACGGATTGTCTTCCTTTTACAGTCGACTCTCCACATTTCAATATCTAAGGGACCATCGAGATACGGAGAGATCGAGACATAGAATTTGTTATTAAATGAATACTAGATTGAAAATCACTCCGTTAAGCCTGATTCGCTGCTGACAAGTAATTTCTTGGCCTATCTTAATGCATGTAAAATTCCTGCAAGGAATCGATCAAGGAAGCGCTTTTTTCTGATCGCAGTACGCAGTTGAAAAGAGATGTCAGTTCAAACGGGAGTCGCTGTAGAAAATTTCTGCAAGGAATTGGCGATAAATTTCTTTAGCGATTCCTGTTGAGCAGCAAATCAGGCTTTACCAGGAAAATTAAAAAGAAACATATGTCATTTCGTCTTTGCAAATTGTTTGGAATCTCTAGAATCTAGTCTAGTAACCTTTGGGCCTTCCTGAGCCTTAGTCCGCGGCTACAAAACAAAGGTATGCTGTAGGTGTCTGGGTTAGATTCCCGGTCGGTCCAGGATCTTTTCGTAATGGAAATTTCATTGACTTCCCTGCCCGACCAACCAGTCTTCATAATTCTTTATAGATCTTTGACCAACGATGGCGGTCGCTAACGATTCAAATCGAATCTATATCGATCGCTATCGAAAATCACTGACTGGTTGACCGTGTGGGCATAGAGTATCATCGTACGTGCCACACGATATACGCATGCGAAAATGGCAACTTTGGCAAAGAAAGCTCTCAGTTAATAACTATGGAAGTGCTCTTAACTCACTACGCTGAGTAGCCGGCTCTGTCCCAGTGGTGACGTTAATGCCAAGAGGAAGAACCTTTAAAAATGGGCATATCGACATATGGAGAAAAAATCTGGGTTGAAAATCACATCGAGATAAGGAGGATATCGAGATATGGAGAGTGAAATGTATGCAGAATGAGGGGACCGGAAAAATCATCGACATAGGGAGATATATCGAGATGTAGAACATCGAGATGTGGAGAGTCGACTGTAGTTCGAATTCAATCGTCTGGATGTCTGGTGTTGAAAAAGTCCAGATTTAGCGTGACATAATTTGTGTACCATTCCATAGATTGCTGAGATCTTGCCTACCTAAGTTGATAATTTTGTATGGAAAATCGAAAAAGGTTCATATGTATTAATACATGAACAATTATTCAATACTCTAGTTCCATAAGAAGCAAAATGATTTAGTAAACAAATCGACTTTGTTATCCCTAAGAGCGCTGGAGCCTCCTGATTTAACGATTAAAGCTAAGTATGCTGTTCCGCTAAAAAAAAGTAAAAATTTCTGCCCAAGAAATGGTCAAGAAATTTCGTACAGTGAGCTCCATTTGAATTGACATTTCTTTTCAACTGCGTACTGTGATCAAAGCAAAATGCTTTTCTTGAGCATTTCTTGCAAGAAATTTCCCTCGCATCGAGATAGGCGATTACTTTTCTGTTGAAGTGCATACTTCGCTTAAGAAAAAAACTCGAGCTAAATTGAGCTTGTTGATCATAATGTCGGACACCTCTCAGATAACAATCGATGATATAAAAATCTTACACATCAGCAGCCTAATCGGCAAGGCACAGATTGAGATAATGTTCGCACTGAAGTAACATTAAAAATTTCATGAAAAATACTCACCTCATCCTTTCCTCGGGAGTGAGATCCCCCATGGTCTACCGAGAACGAAAAAATATAAATAAATGACTTTTTGCCCAAGCAACGGTCGCATATTGTCTGCGATTTCGTTTAAATATTCACGATTGCAGTAATGTAGGTACGTAAAAGGACCCCTTACCTTATTGAACATATCGACCGGCTCGTGAAGATTCATTTTGGCGTTTGGCAATCCACTGACCACAGCAAAATCCTTCCTCAATCGATGTATTCAGTGCACATACGGACCTCCCGGCGAATAGACTAATGTTTATCGGGTCATTCACTGCACTCGATCCATATTTTCACTCCCGTTTTTTCCGATAAGGCTAATAACTTCCAAGGGGCTCGATTTTTTCCCTTTTCTCTCCGGACAATGTCCTGATGGTCTGCCGTCCGTCCGTCGCCCTTTTCTAATTAGACAGCCGCTATGTTTTGGATACGTGCGAAAAAGGAGAAAAAAAATGTACTGTCACGCCTGGACTTTTGACAGCTTGTTACGCGACACGCATCAACACGGGGAGTGGGATTTCGGGGAGCTCGACTTCTGGCACGGAGAAAAATCGGAAAAATCAGAAAATTTATTTAATAATGCTACGTTGAACAAAAGATCCTGCTCTATATCTCAGTGAGTAAAGCCCTGTTATTTAATTTCCTGAATGGTATACGTTTTTATCCGGTATGGGCCTGTTCATATATTTCAAAACATTAATGTCGAATTCGTTTTTGAACCTTGGTTGGAACTGGCGCAACCCGTTCTGAACACGCAGTAAACTGGACTATCGAAATTCATACACGCAGCGAACTGGACTATCGAAATTCATACGCTTTTTGTATGAATATTTTACAAATTTTGTATGAGCCGTAACAACATGAGAACACCCACCCACCCCTTTCAGCGTTATGAAATTTGTGAATTAGCCCGAACGATTATTGTAATGCGAGCGCTTTATGTATCGTTCTAGCATCACTACACATCAAGGCGTCGATAGGCGTGTGGTATACGTACGGGCCTATCGATCGCAAGGTTCTTGGTTCGATTCCAAGTTGCCGCGTAAACAATTTTTGTTTTCAAATTTTGGTTTCATAAGGCAAGTTTACGAATTTCAACCCGATTTCTTGTAGCAAATTTTCATAAGGGGTTCCTATATTTATCGATAGTCAATTTGCCCGAGTGAATCACAGTTTCAACCCCAACCCGATTCAGGTTCGACCGAACTACAATTTACTTGACGTTGGTTTGTTTATGTGTTGAACACCGACACAGTTTCTAAAGACTAAAACGACATTCTGGACCCTCACCCACCCTCTCGAGACGCTTTTTGTATTGATATTGATAGTCTACTATTTTTGTATGAACCGTAACAACGTTCGTACACCCACCCATCCCTGGAGCGTTATAAAATTCGGACCCATGGGGCTCTGCACTGTTTTGATTTTGCATGAGATTTTGACGTTTACTGGCCTTGTTGTTTACCAATCTCATGAAGGAGGGAAAGAGAGAGACAGATTTTTGTGCAGAGTCCCATTCACAAATTCCATAACGCTAGATGGGGTGGGTGTGCCCAAAATGGTCAGTTTTAGCGTTATGAAATACAGTTAACTCTCCCTTACTCGATATCGAGTTAGAGAACCATAGGGCTTATTCACAAATTTCATAACGCCGAAAATGACCTTTTTTAACACCCACCCACCCCTTCGTAACGCATTTTGTATGAATACTCTACAAATTTGGTATGAGCTGTAACATCACGAAGACACCCACCCACCCCCTTCAGCGTTATGAAATTTGTGAATGGCCCCATAGTAAAATTTATTTTTCATGTCTAACTCGATGGTCCCTTCAATATCGAGTTATGAAGAGCTAATGAATGAGCCCTTTGTGAATGGTTCCAATTCTTCAAATCTAAGCCTTTTCTTTGGGTTTATAAATTTCATAACGCTGAAGGGGGTGGGTGGGTTTGTTGTCCTCACAATGTTACAACTCATACAAAATTTGAAGAATATTCATACGAAAAGTGTTACGAAGGGGTAGGTGGCTATCAAAAATGGTAATTTTCAGCGTTAAGCTGCACTTCAATAGAAAAGTAATCGCCTGTCTCGATGCGTGGAAAATTTCTTGCAAGAAATGGTCAAGAAAAGCATTTTTCTTTAATCGTAGTACGCAGTTGAAAAGAAATGTCATTTCAAATGGAGTTCACTGTAGAAAATTTCTTGACCATCTTCTTCTTCTTCTTTCTGGCATTACGTCCCCACTGGGACAGAGCCTGCATCGCAGCTTAGTGTTCTTATGATCACTTCCACAATTATTAACTGAGAGCTTACTATGCCAATAACCATTTTTGCATGTGTACATCGTGTGGCAGGTACGAAGATACTCTATGCCCTGGAAAGTCGAGAAAATTTCCAACCCGAAAAGATCCTCGACCAGCGGGATTCGAACCCACGACCCTCAGCTTGGTCTTGCTGAATAGCTGCCTGTTGACCGCTACGGCTATCTGGGCTCCTTTTTGACCATTTCTGCCGCAAAAATTTTTACTTTTCTTGAGCGGAACAGCATGCTCTATGAAATAAATGAATTAGCCCTTTGGAGTCCTTTAGCTAGCGCTCATTTTTCATTTTTTTTTTAGCAGTGCAATATTCTTAAATCTGGTGCGATCAGTGCCCAATGAGAATATATACCGAGGTGTGGAAAAGACATTTAGTGTGCGTGATATCCGTGTACGTGGCAAAATGTTTCACAACTACAAGCGAGTGAGCTCCCATAAGAAGCCGTGCAAATTAGTGACGTAGTTATTTTTGTTTACGTTTTTTTCTGTTAACTAATACATAGCCATTGCTTCTTCTTCCACACCTTGATATATATTCTCATTGATCAGTGCCTACTAGTGCTTGTGTGTGCGTGAAGCCGAAAACCTTTTTTTTCTGTTTTCTTATTTTTGAATCGGGTTGCTTTGTCTTCTTGCGTCGCGTCTAAAGCTTCGTAAATAAACAGCGGTGGAAAAAATTTGTTTTCTTTTCAAATAATAAACAACTGGCAAACAATAGTGCACCGCTTTATTGTTGTTGGTGGTTGGATAGTCCATTTACGTCTAGCAGCTTGTGTATCGTTCCTTTATACAGGTAGGTTTTTATTCAGATCTCAAATTCAGAAGATATTCAGATTGACTATCATTCATTGCCACAGAAAGGTATTGCAAAACAAACGCAGCAAGCTTTGTTTTCAGTCAGCCTTCTCGACAACAACTCCGAGCAAAGCACAGAAAAGAACAGAAACCATGTCGTTCAAGGACAACGAAGAACCGAAAGCATTCCTGATCTGGAACCGTCATCCTCTGACCCCGACGACAATCGTGGGCCGGGAATCGCCAACGCCACTGGTCGATGGTTTGACCCGGTTCAACTTTGTGTACGGAACGGAACCATCGGAATACTCACCCCTGCAGGCAGGAGACATCACTCCAATCAATGAGGCCACCGGATTGGACGAACTGGAGGAGATCGAGCGATCCATGGCCACTTCCAGAAGTCCCGTTTACGTGAGTAACGATTTTTGAAACAGTCTTCCGAATACTTCGATCAAATTGCCATCCCTTTTATTTGCAGAACATCATACAAAACAAGATGAATCTTTGCGAGAAACGAGGTCCGAAATTCACTTGCCGAGAATGTCGCTACGTGGGACACACCCGTCTCAGCATGGTCACCCACATGAAGATGCACCTCAGGCCATTCTGTGAGGTTTGCTTCAAGTTGTTTGAATCCAAAGATGCTGTGGTAAGTAGGAACTTACAGTCTATCTAAATGGATACTAGGATGTCCAGAAAAAAAATAATGTTCTTAAAGCCATTATACTCACTAGAATTAAAGATATGCTTATTTATAGCATTTTTGTAGAACATTTAAGCAATCATCTAGATATTACTTAGTACTCGAAGTATCTAAAACAATCGAATCACCATAGATTAATAAATAACACTTATTTTAAACTTATTTCAGAAAAATTAGCTCATGTGCCCATGTTTGTTCAAGCAACGACTATTTTCTATTCCAAAGCGCGTATTTGAAATAGCAATAGTCGTTCGAATTATATTCTTGTTGATTTCTCATCAGATCACGAAAATAATACCTTTAGCGACCATTTTTTCTAGGTGATTTTATTGACTTTTTAGTGACCAGTAGGTGAATTCCGGCGAACAATTTCTTCGAAGAGAAGAAATTTTCTTCCATTACGCACCAGCAAGAAAATTTTCTTTTCTTCGAAGAAAATACGCGCCGGAATTCGCCTACAGGTCGAAAAAAGTGACTCGCTACCAGGCCTGTTGCTTCTAAGCAAGTGAATGGACCAGGATAAAAACTATCAGATAATACTATACAGGATCTTCTCTTCAACGTAGCACTCTTGAATAACGTGTAACGATTATCAATGGCTTTGAGGGCGCGATCACAAGTTTTGCGAGAATTGTACGTGTTTTAAACTGAATATTTAACAAAGAATGCTCCAATACATTTTTTATAAGTTTCAAAAAGTTCTGAAAATAAAAAATAGATACAGGTGACTCTCCATAACTAATAAACTAATACTTTACGAATGACCTATAATGATAATAGAATAATAATAAAATACTATGCCCGTTCGATTTTGGCAGTTTCTATTTCGTTCGAATTAGGCAACATTCATTTTAACACCGTGCCGAAATCGAACAGTTTCTCGAAATCTATTCGATTTTAGCAATTACAGTCAGCTCTCCCTAACTCAATGTTCCATTTTATCTATATCGAATTAGAGATAGTTGGTTTTCATGGCTAACTCGATACCTCCCTAATTCGATGGCCCCTCCAATATCGAGTCTGTAGAGTTGACTGTATTATTAGCAATTTGTACAATTTAGGGTCCTATTTTATAAGTCGAGTCAATCAAAATGACTCGACTGGAATCACTGTCGACCGAAACATTTGTTCGACACGGCTCTGTCTAATGGTCATGGTCACAGAAATAACCGGCACCGCTCAAACGTCAGATAGTGAACTCGTGCATCAGTCCATGAGAATCGATGGGTGGCATCTGAAATATGCATGCTTACTCGACAGTTACTATAGATGAGTCACATCAAAACTAAGTCCTTAATAAAATCTAGGTTGTAGAATGATTGTGTAATTTTCAACATTTCACAATAAAAAGTTAGCACAATAATTGTTGGAAAAATGCAACATGAGAAGACCGTTCAATTTTGGCACGGTTCGATTTTGGAAACAACGCAATTTCATCATTTTTTCGTATATTTTTTTGTGGAATCAATTTTTGTAGAGGCCATATGTTCTAAAAATAGCTATAAATAAGCATATCCTAGAATAAGGGCTTAAGTCGAATGATCGATTTCTCTTAATCTTTTAAAGAGAGGATCTTTTGTGAAGTAAGGTGACAAGATACAAGTTTGTTCTGGGACACCCTAATGTGAATTTCCCTTAATTTTAGCACAATCACATCGAATCCAAACATCCGGAAGTGGTGATTCGTGAACAGTCTCCTCTACCGCCCTCTGGAGATTTCTACTGCTCTCAAATGGTTGCCCCTCCAAACACACCGAATCCGGCGTCCGACGACGAAATGGTCTCGTTGGAAGATCTGCTGAACCCAGTCGGTAAAGTGGCGGTCGGTGTGGCCGTGGTTCAAAAGCTTTTGAGCACCGAGGAAACGGATGGCGGGGTCAGCACTGAAGACGAGCACCGACTGGTCATCGATGAACAACAGTCGGTTCCAGGCTCAAGTCGTCGGCGTCCTAAAGCTAAAAGTACTATAAAACGACCACTCAAGAAGAAGCACAACAAATCCAAACTAAAGGACGTAAGTAATGCCCCGGATAATGTGATGAAAAAAATCACTTCCCGGTTCGGGCGGTCCATAAGTCTGAAAATGCCGCAGTTCTAGGAAGGGGCCCTCTGTAACACCGATATAAACCGTCTAATCTGAATTATGTTAAAACGACATTTACATTTTATGTTCTGTACCTTTGTTACGTTATGAATTAAACAACCTGGAATTGAAGAAGGCTTGATCTTTATTCGTTGTAAGTGTAAAACATTAATTAAAAATCTGCAAATTCCTTAATAAACATACATTTAGAGGCTATTTTTAGATCTTGCTCGTCGTAGATATCAAACTGAGAAGCGTCTCCGGGACCGCTTATTTTGGGAATAAAAGGCGCACTAACTTCCATATTCATCAATCCGATCCAGTTCGTCCCGCGAAACCAGATATGCTGTTTAATATCGTTGGCGCCGTTCTTCAAGTTTCCAAACCGTCTCGTTAGATCCGCGTGCAGTATATTCTGGATCAGATGTTTCAGATCACCGCCAAAACCCGCAGGAAAGCGAAACTTCCCTTTGCATATTTTCTCAAATAGCACCATGTGGTCGCTGGAATTCGTATAAAATGGCGTGTATCCTGCTGCCATTTCGTACAGAAGAATGCCAAATGACCACCAGTCTACGCTCTTGCCATAACCTCTGGACTGTATGATCTCCGGGGCCAGATACTCGGGCGTACCGCAAAGGGTCCAAGTTCGATCGCGGATTAACTGAAAAATCAACATTTAGAGGGCTGGTAACTGGTCTCTTTTCACAGACTTGATCACTATATGTATCAATACAAGTTACTAAAAAGTCTCCATTTTCAATAGAAAGGTTTCTAATAGTAGTTTACGGAACAAGTTGCAGAATGGTGATTTTTACAGCACGAGTCGTAAATAGAATAGGATAATAGGATAATTACGACGAGTGCTGTAAAAATCGAGTTCTGCAACGAGTTACGTACAACATTTTTTGCGATTTCATAGAAGACCACTTGAGGGTATCAGAAATTATATCAGAATGCATTCACCATTATTTTACAATTTTTAAAAAATTGTTGTGTTGTGATTCATCACGCAACTCAACTCAAAACAGTAATAAGAAAAGCGTTGCGTAATGAATCATTACAGCACTGGTTTCAGTTAGGTAATGACTTTTCCCGCACTGCATACTTCAAAGCAGGAAAGTAGGCCGTTTCATGACAGGTTGGCGTGATGAAAAACAGCCTATTACTATGAGAAATTGCAAAAAGTCTTTATTTTAACCAACATGCTCTCAAAAGTGACTTTTTTCTTATTCTGCTTGCAGTGATTTCTGCTGCAAAGTTGCAGAGTTCTTCAGAGACTGTTACGCAACTATTCCACAGATCCTTCAGATTTTTTTCTGAGACCTTATCTGCCGTAAATCGCAAGTCAGTCCCATCTGCATTTACGTCAAAATTGAGTTGAGTTCAGTTTTCAACATATCTTCCAACACTCTTTCAGTTGCCTTAATGAGATAATAAGTTTTGTTCGAAATAAGTAGGAAAAAACACCAAGTCAAATTGTCCCATAATGAAAAGTAATCGCATATCAGTCTTACTACATATTTCCGCACCGTGTAACACAAAGATGAACCGTGTTCTGATCATTTTTTGTATTTTTCTCAGAAAGATATCGAAGTGAAAAGCAAATTGTGAAAATTTCATTAAGATTTGAACATGTTTCAATCGTCTTTTGTTATTTTTGGAATATTCGTATGAAAAAAAAAAACGAGTTTGGAAACTTCACACCCCATTTTCTCAATGCCTACTTTTCACAGATGGGACTGACGCGATTCACGGCGGTTATTGAGGCATGTGTTAAAATAGTGACCAAGTCTCTAAAAACAGACTTGCTACCAGCCCTGAAATTTAAAATGCGTTACCTTGCAAAAGCCAAAATCCGTTATCTTCACGTAGCCCTTCATGTCGATTAGAATATTCTCCGGCTTCAAGTCCCGGTAGATCAGGTTCATATGGTGCAGGTACTCTATCGCTAGGGCCACCTGTGCCCCATAGAACTTGGCTTGTTCCTCCCCGAAGCGTTTGGACTTCCGCAGTAGGGCAAACATCTCGCCCCCACACACGAACGGCATCACCAGATAGATGTAGGAATTGTCCTTGAAACAGCATTCCATGTTCACCAGGAAGGGAAACTCCACGCTTTGCAGTATCCGTTTCTCGTTGGCCGTGTGCTGCAGTTGCTTGTGGCGGACTATCTTCTCTTTGGATAAAATTTTGAGCGCGAAATATTCCTCAGTGTTCTTTCTGCGGATCAGTTTCTGAAAAACAAAAATGAAATATTTTTTACATTATACACTATAGTGTGAAGAGGCGCGACCATGAGTAGGCTTTGGCAGTAGGCTTCCCAAGGAACAATTGGTACCCAAGAAACATTTGCCTATTTTATAATCATTTATTAAGCAATTTTTCACAACTACATACTGAATAGTTGCTTTATTATATTACTTTGCAGCTGCTACGCACACATTGTTCAAGCAAATCTGGCGAAATTATTAAGCTTCTTATCATTTAGTGACTGTAATCATATATTGTAATGATGTTTATTCAGGTTTCACTTAGCTTAATAAGGATTGATGATTTAACAACGCTAGTTTAACAAACTACATTATTGCAGTTTAATTGAGCATCATGTTTAACATTTTAATTATTTCCAAGTGAAGCTTTTGTTCAGGCGTTGTTCACACACATTTGGAGAAGTTATAAAGCGTATCGTTGTATATTGACTTTATTCTACAACTTCAAAATCGCTTTATAAGCATTCATCTCAGCTTTTATTCAACTGCCACAAAATTGATTGAAAACAAATAAATGACTAAAAATAGCTAATCTGTATACGTCAGATGCAGTGCCAAAAACGGAGGGTGCCAAAAACGGAATCCCACTGTATTTCAATATTTTTTTTTCATATCGATTTAATTTATTACAGTTATCTCTCCCTTACTCAATATTCTGTATCTCGATATCGAGTTAGAGAACCGTAGTAAAAGTTAGTTTCCATGGCTACCTCGATGGTCCCTTGGATCGCAGTTGCACTTGTTTTGTGTTCTGTAACTCGATACCTCCCTAACTCGATGGCCCCTTCAATATCGAGTAAGGGAGAGTTGACTGTAGTTGACTTGAAAAAATCGAAGTGCTAATTCATTCAATACAGTACCAGATTAACGGCCTAACTGACAAATGTAAACAAACTGAGTTTTATTCACCTAACAGTTTGTTTGATAAATTGCAATCATATAATGCACATCTGTTCCCTAAAAATAACGTTTTTCACGAAATAAGTAAGAAAAACATAAAGGCGCATTTGATATTCTCTTTCGATTCGAACTCTGATGTCAATTTCGCCCATCTTCCCCCTCTGCGGTAACCGGGCGCATTTGAGCTTGAGTGTGGCAGCTGGGCGCATTTCAAACTGAGTGTGCAGAAGGGCGTTAGTGATAAAGGTTCGTGCGAGAGAGCGTAGCAGAACGGCGAAGCTGATGATAGTCAAACCAAAAGGACGAGGTCAAAAGGCGCAATCGCTGTTGTCAAACTGAAGAAGCCGAAAACCGAGGGGCGCAACAGCTCTAAATTTTGTTGAATGGCGCATGATGGATTTTTATTTATTTTAACATGTTATACATAATATTTAAACAAGTTAAATGTTTTGCTACAAAAATAATATTGTAATGGATCCTACAAAAATGCAATTAAATCGATCGGAAACATAATATAGAATTAAAATTAAACCCGCAAACTTCAAACCGATTTTACTGAGAATGTATTAGTCTTCACATTCGCCCTAATTCTGACTCTGTATTGCATTGATAAATTGGTTTTCCAAAATATAAATTGTCAGTTGTTTTCCACGGTAAACCTTTATTGTTACTTCTAAAGTTATCGATATTTCGTATCTCGATATCAAGTTATCTTTCCCATGGTAGCTCCACTGATGGTTTTTGACGAACTTGAGACAAATCGAATTACAGTCGACTCTCCACAACTCGATGTTCTATAACTCGATATACTCTATAACTCGATGGATTTTTCGGTCCCTTCAAATTCCCATACATCGTGCTCTCCATAAGTCGATATTTCTATAACTCGATATCTCCATTAGTCGATGTCACGTGAGAGGAAAATTTCCCTCCATAACTCGATATCCATTTTGAAATCCTTCTTATACGGTGAAGCTTGGACTAATTCTTGTTTGAAAGTAAATAAAGTCTTTAACCAGTTAAGTAAGAGTAAAAAACATGAAAATATAAATTTTGATTTTCGGTAAAAATATGTGATTTTTCAACCATTTGGAAAAAAGTTTTCAAATATAATTTTTCAAAATGCTATCAACAAAATAATATAGATTTCTTACAAAAGTGACCATAAAAGTATTGGAAACACAGAAATTTAATATTTTCATTTTTGGATTTTATTGTCTCGGTATGTTCTATAACTCGATAATTCTATAAGTCGATGGACCCTTGAATATCGAGTTATGGAGAGTCGACTGTAGATGATTACTTAGCAATAATTACTAGAATATGATTATTAGAGTGGTTCAAAAAATCGTTTTTGCTCCACACCGCTCATTCGATTCTAGATCAAATTCTGAGTGTCCTCCCAAAATTTGAGCTCATTTGGATGAAAATTAAGACTGCACAAGCCCTTCAAAGTTTATATGGGTATTACTATGGCAAAACCAAGCAAATCATTCAATCGGTCATAGTGTTTGCCGATGTGCTTTTGGGGATTAGAGCTACATTGATACTGTGAGATACATTCATCAGCTACAACTTTGCCGAAGACCGTTTTCAAATCGGATGCCTCAGTAATTAGTTATTATTAGTTATTATTAATCCAAAAATTAAATAACTGTTTCGATAAACATTTAATTTACTATTGAAAACAACCAACATTTTTTAAACCGGTATTGAAAATCTAGACTACAGTCAACCCTCCATGAGTCAATATTGAAGGGACCATCGACTCATGGAAATATCGAGTCATGGATCAGCAATGCTATGGAGAGCTGTTTGAGGGGGCCATCATAGTAGCCATGAAATTTCATTTTTAGTATGGTTCCATGAGTCGATATCGAGTAATGGAACATCGACTCATGGAGGTTTAACTGTATTTGCAATATTATTTGTTCAAGTACTTCTTAAAAAACGCTTTTAGTCGATGAAAGTCGTGGGAAAGAGTGGGTTAACCACATTGAGAACGTCATCACGGTACAACGGCAATCCCATCGTATTCTACATTCTATTGTCAAGTTTATGTTGAATCTGATTTTATCAACATTGTTAACAACATCGCTATGTCACTCTAGTCGGTGTTACCGTTTTTTAGAGAATCAAGTTGGTTTTCATAGTTAACTCGATGGTCCCTTGAATTACAGTTGCACTGGTATTGTGTTCTTTAAGGAGGTATAACCAGGGTTGAGAAAAATTCTGAAATTAATTCTACAGTAGCCAAGCAAAGCGAATCACAGTCAGCGAAGCCAGTGAAACTCACGCCCATCGCTGCTGTAGGCAAACAGCCTTGAAAATAGCAAAACACCTATTGCTAAGGCAACAAAAAATTACTGTAGATAAATTTGCTATTTCCCGCTGCATTTCCCGCATTTAGAGCCTCCAATGACACTAACGATTTAGAAAATTCATGCACCCAACATAAGCTACTTGATGAGATTCATGTTTTTGAACTACTGTACATACTGGGAAGACCACGTGAGTTTCACGAAATTCAAGCCTACTACTATTACCAGTCCCAGCACTGAGTATAACTCGATGGTATTTTCAATATCGAGTTATGGAGAGTTGCCTGTAATAAAACAACTGCGATGACTACTCTCTCTTTCCCATGGTAGCTCCATTGACTTTCGACGGACTTGAGAAAAACCGAATCAGATAAATACTATGCACATACATATAAATCCTATGCACTATGAATAGAAACTAAAATATGATTACATACTTATATTAGTTTAATCCAAAAGTCAACTAACTTTTTCAATAGTTGAACCATTGATAAACTATCAATTTACTATTGGTAATCATTCAACTATTTTTAAAGTGAGATTGAAAAATTTAGTCTATTTGCAACATTGTTTGTTCAAGCACTTTTTATAAAAATGCTTTTGTCGTAAAGAAATAGTCGTTCAGAGTTGTGGGAAAGAAATGGTTAACAAAATACTTATTTAACGAGAAAATTCAGAATGATACGGTACGGGGAATCTGTAAGTGATATTCAAGTGAACAGGAGGAAGTATCCTATAGCTGTTAGGGTGTGTATATTGTTCCAGAAACTTACCACAACACCAAATGCTCCCGTGCCGAGCGTTTTAAGGACATCATAATCTTGCAGTCCATTGCCGGACGAGGCCTTCACGTTGTTGTACTTTTTCTCAAAGTCCACCTTTAACCGGTTCAGTATTTGCTTGTACTCACTGTTGTGGGAAAACTTTTTAACCGCAGGCCGGACGCCACTGACCGCCAACGGGCTTGTCTTGACGGCTGACGGTGTCAGGTTCTTAATCGTAGCGGCCGATTTAACTACCGGCTCGGACATTGTTGGCTTCGGGTAGCGCCTTCGGGTGAAGATCTGACGTTTGAACTGCTCCCATCGTTCCCATCTTGGCATGGCTTGCTTGTGAAATCGGTGGTGATGGATCTTCGCACGGAATATATTTAATAATTTTGAAGGGGTTTTGGCTTGGTTTTTTTTTTTTGGGTGGTCTGGGGCCAACCGGTAGTTGGGGTTGAATTATTTACAAAAGAGAGACACTCTTAACACCTAAGGACGCTATCACATGATGGGAAAACTGATATCAAAATAAGGCTACTGTCAACCTTCTGTCTGTCCTAAGAAAAAGTTTAGTTGACTGTACCTTGGGATCAAAATTTAATGGGCTTATTGTCGATTTCTTTACCACCGCTTATAAGCGGTTTCTTCACCACCGCTTAGGCCTTAAACCTGGTTTAATCGTATGGGTAAACGTGGTTTACGGCGTAAGCGGAGGTGAAGAAATCGGCCCTTAGTCATTAAACCTAGTTTAACCATATGGGTATAAGCGTGGCTTCCGGCTTAAGCGAAGGTGAAGAAATCGGCCCTTAAGGACTTGGGCTTACCAAATGCTATCCTTTAGGTTGACATGCCATTCTTTTTGGTCATGTTTCCTCCCGTCCTACGTTGGGCTGAAAATGTCCATCTTTTTTTCACAATAATCGAATATTTAGTTTTTTGATTACTTATTCGTTAGAAACTCTAAATTATAATTGTCGGAACACAAAACAATTTCCTACAATTGCATCTAGTATTTCCATTTTGAATAAATAAAACTCTTACTTTTCAAATATCTAGTTCAATATATTTAATCCTGCGAACGGCAATTTTAACACTTCAGTCGTCGCGCTGTTGTATTTTGTACAACACTAGTGAAAAAACCTCGCTTTGCGATCACAACAGCAGCGTGGTGGTTCTGACAGTGGTCAACCACGCGACGACTGGAAGGTTAAAACTATAAATTCTGATGTGATGCAATAATCTTAACGGACTCTTATGGTGCACAATGTAACTGGTGTCCTTACCCTGATCTACTTTATCGACATACTGAACAACGGTACCTGATACTCTTCTTCGTCGTCTTCTGGCTGATGGTGCCGTCTGTTTACAAACAATAAATCAGTCGCCGCCGCCTCCTCCGGTGATGGTCGGTCATGGATCATAACGGAAGAAATCGAGAGTACTGTTTTTCGCTGGTAGAAGGGCCGCTAGTGCAGTAATAATATTAGTATTGAAATCAAAAGGCTAAACACGAATCGGATAACATGGAAAGCTTGATTTGTGCGGTGCTTCTGATCGCGATCCGATTGCTCTTTATCTATGGGGCGGATTCGGCCTTGTTAGATCACGGTAAGTCTCGAGTTTGGGGACCCGGTCTGGAGCTGGCCGATAAACTTCCGTTGAATGCGAGGTACTTCTACATCGAGCCGAGAGATGCGCAAAATAACATGTAAGCTTGCGCCTTAAATAGAGTGACTCAATTTTATGTTCGTAATGGGCAATGTTCTCATATTAAGTTTTTAAAACACCATCACAATTCAATAATATCGAGTACACAATAATTTATCAATAATGAAGAAAGGTGTCATCTATTATCCACAATCATAAACTGTGTTACCAGTTATTTTAGGAATAATGGAAAAGTATAGAACTTGTGATCAAAACTAACCCATTTCCGTATTCATAGGTACATATTAAAATTCAAACATTACAGAAATTCAAGAAATTTAGTTTTTTTAATATTCAGTTTTTTTTTGTGATTTTCTGCATTTATTGTATTAAAAAGTTGAATATTTAAGTATAAGGACCAAACTTTAGTGCGAGCAGTCATTCTTACTGAGCAGCTTTTCCGAAAAAATGTGATTGACGATTCCGAAAGAACGACACTTGGTTAACACAATCAGTGTGCCAGTTTTATCATCCGGACAGTTGAATCGTGGAATTATCGACACGTGAAAACAGAGTTTCTCCAAGTTTAGGCGTCGGAGCTACGTCGGGTCCATCGCACGGGAGCAAACGAAGCATTACACCATTGGTTCCCATATAGGGGAAGGAGGGGTAAAATGAGTAACCTTTCAATTGAGCTTAAAAAACAGATTTGGATCTCGATAACCTTGGGACCTCATAAAGTATACTTCAATTAGCCACCACCGTGGAAACCACGCAAAAATCTGATTTTGTACTTCATACATCGATAGAAATCCGAAATCTTGATGCTACTACGAAAATCTTATAAGATTTTGGATGTAAAAATAAGCTCAGGAACTGTCACTGTGAGCCCGGATCTTAAACAATGGACAAACATGATAAAAGCGCGTAATAAGTCTAAGCATATTTTTGCATTTCATCAAAAGGGGCTACCCCGTTTGGCATAAAGTCATTTGGAATAAAGCCATTTGGCATAAAGTTGTTTGGCATAATGGTCATTTCGCATAATGGTCATTTGGCATAAAAGAAAAGATATTAGAAATTTAAATAGTGCTACATAAAAGAAGATCTGGTGATCAAAACAAGGAAAAATCGTCGATGAAAAAAAGTTAGTAGTTATAATGCCAACGTGAAAAAGAAGTCAAAATTGTCAATGAAAATGTTAGTAGTTACAATGCAAACCACTAGTTTAACAACGTAATGAGAAAGAACAGCCTATAACCCAAAGAAGGGAAAATCACATGTGAGAATGTTAGCAATGGTAATGCCAAAAACACAGCAACTCAGATTTCAATGATTATGCCAAAGACAAATTAAAGACCCCCATGTCCCTTGCAGTTGCTCAAAATTTTATGGCTCATAAGGTAATCTAGAATGCCGTTCAAAGTATACTGCGATCTGTCAAACTTGGGTACCTTTTGCACTACCGAGGGACTAAATGCAGTACTAGAAGTGCAGTGGTACCCAATCTGAGCCCAAGTGTGACGGACCTGATTATGCCAAACGTCCATTATGCCAAATGATTATTATGCCAAACGACCATTATGCCAAATTATGTTATGCCAAACGGCTCTATGCCAAATGGCGTCCCCCGTTTCAAATCATCTATATTATAATTTTTGATCACATTGCACACATGGTCTCATACTTGATGAGCTAAACCATGTATTCATATTCCCATTATTATTGATTTATTTATTATAATTACCCTGTATGCCATGATGTTTCAAATCATGTTCGTTATTTATTATCATTTTAACAGCAAACTGATTCGGTTATTGTATAGCGGGAAAGGGTCGAAATAAGTTTTCTACTCGTTTCAGAGAGCGAGTAAAGGCGCTTTAGCCAAGGCTCTACAGCCAGGACATGAGGAGGAAATACCTGTGTCCCATCCCAGCAGAACATACAAGAATGGAGTGCGCATTGACTTTCTTAGCCACGCCACTCCCAACGATCTTACCTATAACCCTGAATCGATACGGTTGGTACGGTTGTCCCCGTTTCTTCCTTCTAAAAATTGAAAAATTTTCGCCTATCATGTTATTCATTCGTGAATAACCTGATCGTCGTAATTTTTCAGTTGTCTCCAATCTCAAAGTCTGCACAGTGGGCCTGGCCATCTTAATATTTGTATAAAATCACAGATATTCTGCAAATATTAATGCTGACAAGAAAATACCTTAAAATATCTAGGTATTTTCAGGATGGTTTTCAATATTGGTTGCGCAAGCGCTTAGATTAGATTAGATATTAAAATTCAAACATTACAACTAAATAATAATGAACTTTAAAGCTCTAAATGATTGGAGTTCTTTATAATTAACGTTTTGTTATGCATTAGTGAACATTTATACATTGCGAATGTATTAGAAACTTCAAAAATATAGCAAAATATACTTTTTTGAACAATTTAGATGACACCTATCACCTTCATCATTGTTAAAGTATTTTGAGCTTGATATATACCTTTCATTTAAGAGTTTTGTATAAACTTCATGTGAAAACAGTGCCCTAGACGAATATAAAATTGAGTCACTTTAATAAAATTTCCATGCTAACTTGTAATATTACTTACTAGAATATCAGATCCACTGAAGTACCGTGTCCTGTTCAAGGGCCGATCCGTATTGGGCGAATGCCGGGTCAAAATTGAGCAAATCGATCGCTTCGATGGATCGTCACTGATCCGATACAAGCTGGCCGAGACGTGTTGGGACACGGAAATTCACGTGCTGCACGGGGAACGACATTTGGGAAATTCTCCGTATAGGTTTAGCGGCAAGCTGTATACGGAGAATTGCAACTGTCCACAGGCAGATCTCGAGGAATGGACTCAACAGATCGATTGCCCTAACTCGGACCCGCAAATCGAAAGCGACCTAATACCGTTTCGAGCCGTCAATTTCTCCAGCTTGAGGCCAAGGATTATCCAGCAGTACGACAAGCCGGGAAGTGTTTCATTGTGCAATTATGTGATCAAGGAGAATCAGATTTATCGAACCTGCTACGGAAGGTATACGGGATTCAAGATGTACATGGACGCGCTTTTGCTGTCTTTGGCGCGAAAAGCTATCCTTCCTGACATGGAGCTGTTTGTCAATCTCGGTGATTGGCCACTGGTTACCAAAGGGGGTCATCGGCGTACGACTGGACCATATCCAATATTCTCATGGTGTGGAAGCGAGGACACCTTCGACATTGTAATGCCAACGTATGACATCGTTGAGGCAACTTTGGAAGCGATGAATCGCGTGACGCTCGACATGCTTTCCGTGCAACGTAAGGGAATCCCCTGGAAGGACAAGGAACCCAAAGCATTCTGGCGGGGTCGGGATGCTTGTCGCGAAAGACTCGATCTGGTTGGAATATCCCAGAAGCATCCAGACCTCGTGAATGCTTCACTGACCAATTTCTTTTTCTTTCGAGACGAGGAGAAAAAATACGGCCCAAAGGTAGCGTACATTTCGTTTTTCGACTTCTTCAACTATAAGTACCAGATCAACGTGGACGGAACGGTAGCTGCCTATAGACTACCATATCTGCTCGGGGGATCTTCGGTGGTGTTTAAACAGGATTCCAAGTATTACGAGCACTTTTACAGCAAACTTGAGAAGTGGAAAGAGTTCGTTCCAATCAAGAAAGATCTATCGGACTTAGTTGGGAGCATCGAAAAAGCTAAGACAATCGATGACACCATGCTGACCATTCGCGATAATGCGAAATCGTTTGTGGAAAAGCATCTACTGCCGAAATCGATCCTCTGCTATTATGGATTGCTGTTCAAGGTATGTATTCAGGTTGTACAAAAAAAAACGTTTTTACTCCATTTCATTCGGGTTCAGATCGAATTCTCAGGGTTTTCCCAAATTTGAAGCACATTTGTACGAGATTAAAACTGCATAAGCCCTATTACTAAAAGAGAAAACCAAAAAACTCTTTCAATCGGACATAGTTTTCAGTACTGTTAGAAACACTTATGAGCTACAACTTTACCAAATCGGGCTTCTTAGTAATTCTTGCATAATTTTGTATAACGTGCTAAAACCTATTGATCACCACTTGTACAGCTCGTTGTTTCTCATTATTTAAGGGCAAACATCTCGGAACCCAAAGATGGCCGGCCGATTTGCCACCCTACTCACGTTTTCAAAGACACTAAACCGGAGAAATATTTGGCAAACTTTTCTGATCTTCTTATTTTAAGCTTTCTGCTCGTGCACAAAGCCAAAAACTCACGAGAATGTCGTGTTTTGTGAGATTCCTGCCCAAAATTTTGCGATAATCTAAGAATTAGGGTAGAAGCATCGGTTTTGGCCATACGCCGGCCATAGCCATAGTGGATTAGCGTTTCACATAGCCAATGAGCATGAAACCTTTTGTGTTCAGTAGATCACATTCACATGATAGAGTTACATTAATTTATTCGTCTGAATTGATTCTAAACATAAGAAAAATAAAGCATTTTCTTCATAATTTAACCTCCCATACACCTAATCTGGCCAGGGTATTCCTAATTAGGCAATATCATGAGAAATCGATCTGATTGGCCAATTTAGGAAATCTGTGGCCGAAACTGGTTCTTGTGTCCTATAGGCAAATGGACTATCGAAATACATAGAAATCCTTTATGAAAATTCGTCACAAGAAAACAGGTTGAAATTCATAAATTTGCCTTATTAAACAAAAATTTCAAAACAAATCTCCCAACTGGTGGGCAACGTGCCTTTGGAGCCGGCCTTCTGATACCTAATGTTAAAACGATAACGTATTAAAATAATTGTTCCACCTTTCATAAGGCAAAATGTATGTATTTCGATAGTCCAGTTCGCTGCGTGTATATTGACCAACGAGATTATCGAAGCGAAAAATGTTTTCAGCTCAGTTCCGATATTATTGATGCATAATATGGATTGAAAGCTTGCGATATATTTGTTGTACTTATGAATTGGGGTTCCCATATAATTTTTAAATATATTTTATCTTAGGCTGGCTAAAACCGGTGCTTCTACCCTATGCCTAGAGTTCTGTTAGAATACTCACCAAGTTTTTTTTTGTAATTAAGTTGTAGAAGCTCTGAGAATACTATTTTTGGATTTTTGAAGAATCCGGTCCAAAATTCTGTTAGAAGTGCAGTATCGGACATCTAATATGCACCACAGCCGCTTTCTCAAACAAAATGATCAACTTCAGATAGCTATGTCTCCGTAGTTTCATAACCGATTATTTTCATTTTTATGTGACAAACGACGATCCAACAGCATTATTTCCGACCGCAGTGGTATACTAGCTAACTTCGCCTGTTGGAGACTGTCATTCCTCATCGTTTACTGCTGTTTCTAAAATCCCGCATGGCGGGACCATTGATCTTCCTGATCGATTTCAATGATGTGAACCTGGTCATTAAAGAACCTTGATTATCGTATGCGCATGATCTTAAACTGTACCTTCGTATTCGCTCCATAGAATACTGCAGTCTTCGTGTATCTTCTACAATGGCAACTGGATGCTTTTTCGGATTGGTGTATGCTAAACCGTATGGATATTAACACGTCTAAGTGCTCGGTTATTTCGTTTTCGCGCAAAAAAAAAGCAGGTATTGCACAAGTATACCGGAAGTAAGAACGGAAATCAAACGGGTCAGCCAAGTCAGGATTTGGGAGTGATCCTGGATGCACAGCTGTCTTCCAAACAGCATGTGGACTACGCCGTCGAAAAAGCCTCTAGAGTACTTGGGTTGATCCTCTGAAGTGCTAAGGAGTTTACGGACATTTACTGCCTGAAATTCTTGTACTGTTCTCTAACGTGTTCCATCCTAGAATACTGGTTTAGTTATTTGCACTCCCCATCACAACAACGGCGTTCCAAGGATCGAGTCTGACCAACGTTGATTTTTGAGATATGCGCCGCAACGATTATTTTGGGCAGATCGTTTTAATTTTCCTAGCTACGAAAGTCGTTGCCAGTTCATTCATCTGGTAGTGGCCAATTACCGGCTTCCTCCGGTGGCTGGGCTCCACCGAGTCGGGCCAAGAAGCTGGTTGGCAAAAGTTCCTACTATCGACAATCATATTAGACAAAAATTCAGAAGAGGTGCCACCCCATACGAAGTGCAGAGCCACTTCAATGAGTTGATCGGAAGAAAGTATCAACATGCGGACGTCAGATTCACGGATGGATCCAAGAAAAGCAACTCTGTGGGCGCAGGCGTTTTTGGAAAGAACATTAGCGAATTCCACAAACTGCCGAAGATCTGTTCTGTCTTCTCGGCGGAAGCAGCAGCGATCCTCCGGGCGGTGACTCAAGCGAGCACAACATCGATATTGGTAGTTTCTGACTCAGCTAGTGCACTACAAGCCATTGAATCCCCGATGAATAAGCACCCTTTTATACAACGGATACAACGCATTCTGGACGAGCAAGGAATTGACGTATCCTTTATATGGGTGCCCGGTCACTGTGGAATACACGGCAATGAACAAGCGGACCTGCTGGCAAATCGGGGTCGACAAAGTCGTCTACTAACACCCAAAGCTCCGGCGGACGACGTAAGGCTTTGGGTTAAAAAAGTAATCTGGGACTCATGGTCTCTTCGTTGGCATCAAGACCGAACAACTTTTGCTAGGAAAATCAAACCCAATGTTGAACGATGGGACGACCCAGCATCACGGAGAGACCAAATTGTCCTTTCCAGACTACGCACGGGATATACCAGACTCTCCCATAATATGGGAGCCAATGGGGACGAGTTCAGAATATCGTGCGAAACCTGCCACACCCACAACTCCGTCGATCATTTCATAGCCAGTTGTCCTAGTCTGGAGCTTTTACGAAGAGAACACAGTATTGTGTGTGTTCAAACAGCACTCAGTCAAGATGAAGATAGCCGAACTAAGCTGCTTAAATTTTTGAAGGATGCTAAAATTTATGACGCAATATAGACCAAACACGCGAAACATTGAGCCCCGAGAGATATCCTCAACTGCAACAATGAATGCCGAAAAAGCAACACGAAGACAATCAGATACATACCCCGCAAGCACCCGGGTATGAGATGGACATCGGTACACCGAAAACATTTGAAATGTTAACATTGAAGAACCAGAAGAGAAAAATAATTATGTATTTTCAAAAACTGTTAGCTTCCTATCCCCCTGGTTTTTAACCAGGTTTCCCTTTTCCTAAACAACCCCACTCTTTCTATCAATATGAGATGAACCAGCCTAGGGCTGAAAGTCTCAATAATAAAGAAAGAAAAAAAAAATCATCTGGTGCCACTATCAGTTCGTACACTGTTTCAATGGTAAAATTGTTTGTAAACAATCAATTTCCTATTGAGAAACAACTAAATCTTTTTTAAATGATTTCGAAAAAAGCTCATTTGCTTACAGCTTAGCACTTTTCATAAAAATATATTTTTTCTTGTAAAGAAACAGTATCAGCACAATACTATCCATTGACCACATGAGCAAAAATCAAAACCAATTAATTGGTTTTCCCATGATAATTCCCGTATGAACTTTTAAGGACTTGTGCGGTATCCGTTTTCATCCAAATGAGCTCAAATTTTGGAAACACATTCAGAATCTGATAAGCTGTATGGAGCAAAAGCTGTCTATGTGAGCATGACCTTTTGATGTACTAATTTTACCTGTGTCTGTCTTTTAAGGAGTATGCCAAAAGCATCGTCAGCTCTATTCAAGTATTACCAAATATGGAAAAGGTGGACCAACCGACAACTAGCACCAGTTGCGAATGTGATCTAAAGCATCAGAATAGTCATGATGAGCTTTAAGGGTAACAATTTTAGAAACATTCCCCATTACTATAGATCTGAAAGATTTAATATATTATGCAGAACCTCGCCATTTGTCGGCTTGTCATTTATTTGAAGAAACTCGCCCAAAATTCACATTCACTTCTCCTTGATCTTCGCTTCCGCGCCAACATATTTGATTTCGTCGAAGGCCTTCCTAGCCCGTTTCAGTTCCTCGTTCATCGTCAGCAGATCCTTCACCCTGGAATACTTCCGTGCGTCCTTCCGCACCAGGAAGATAATGTCTTCGACCTGAACGCGCCCGGTCCGTCCAATCTCCATCGCCCGGTGGGTCATTTCGGTAATGAATTCAATGACCAAATCCTCCAGCAGATCCACACTCTCCGTGTAGGGATTCTGATCATCCCCGAAACCATACATCATGCATCGCAACTCTTTGCTGAACAAACGTTTCCGCCCGGCAGTGGCCTCGATCTGGACCTCTCCCAAGTCGTCCTCGTCAAACTGGTTGGTGGACAAATCGGATTTTTAACGTGAAAGTACCAATTTAATGACCTTTCTTACCTCTCCCTGATCGAAGTTTTCCTCCGGAGCATTCGTACCCATTGCGTTGGATTTCTCAGTAATAAACGACAACGAACGAATCACGCCAAGTAATCTTTATAATTTACATCGACTCACAAGTGAACGGGACAGTAATTTAACTTTAAAACTTATAAAATTATCGCAGTTTAGTGTATTTTGCTTCCGCAGCGTAAACAAACTACCGCGGAACACAAAAGGGAGCTGCATGCCGATAAAGAAGATCGCTCGCCGACAGCTGTCAGTCAAGTAGAAACCGTTACATTTGGGAGGCGTAACGTCTGACACGTGTTACTGACTATGGGTATGATTCTTTCAGATTTAGAGATGCGCAAAAATATATGTGCTGTACCTGGATTGCTGATTAATCCTCCATGTTTTTTCGTTTCTGAAATTGAACATAAAATAAATTTGAAAATGTTTTTGAAAGGTAAATTTAAATGACTTATTGTAAAAACTTATGTTTTCGTGGGCACCGATTCAAATTTAGCCGAGACAAGCAGCTAAGCCGTCGAAAACGACCGGTGAACTCAGATTTAAGGCCGCACGGGACGTCATTATAATCACCCTATCCATTTCAAGAAGCAAATCCCAAGAACCACTCCATATACGGATGCGAAAAATGTATCACTATGATGCTATATATGTAGTGCACAACCCGATAAATTTTCAGCTTCATCGGTTCACTAAAACTCGAAATTTGCTTCCACAAAGTTTTGATGATAATTGTTAGAGTGAGACGAAAGATAGGTAAAATAACACCACAGATAACAGATGTTTATGCTAGTACAAAAATTTGCTGAAAACCTGTGTAAATACTCAAACAGAAACTCCTTGCAATCACTAGCGCCGCCACACAATGGATTGCGTCAATCAGTGGTGAATATAAGTACCTTGAAATGTTTCATATTCACCACTCACATCGTCATGGGAACTTAGCGATAACAGCGCCACCACAGTGTTGCTACTTGTGTTGCCATATAAAATTACCATATATTGTCTTACAGTTTTGTAATCGGACTTGAACATCTGTTATCTGTGATAACACTGTCTCCCGTGTCACCTTAATGGAGTTTTTTTTTCGGTTTAAAACGGTCTGGGAAGCAAAGCGTTTGAATTGCTAGATCTCAGTTTTTCATGAACCAATTTTAGTGTAATTTCCATACCATTTCAATGTAACTTGATCGTAAGTATACATATCAGTTCTTTTTCTTTTTCACGGGTTTAAAAGTAATATAACGGTTTGACTATGGTTAACGAGGCTGGGAATAATAACAGTATAATTATGGTAATTCTGTTCCTACATAATTGCTGAATTATCTATTTTCCTAATGTTTGATTTAAGTATGTCAGTTATTTGTCGATAAGTTCTGGTCAAAGTCTGGTCAAACATTTATTACTGTACATGCAGTAAACACTTTTTCTTTTAAAGTCGTTCTCGTTGTCTGTCACATACAAGTTGTTATTCGTAAGAACCCAAATCATTCAAATGCACAATTAATTACCGGTATTTATTATTCTCCTCAAAACAAGCACAACCCCTCAATCAATTTCAATAACGGACTCCTCAATTTCTATGACGGCACTGGTTTCGAACGCTGCCGAACAGCTTGAAGTACCGCTGGTTGTTGTACACTCTGATCTATCGTTCACAGTCGAGTAGAGATCGGTCCCGTCGTTGTCGGTACTGCTAGCGGTGCTGATGTCATTATGGTCGAACCCATTCCCATTAGTCTGGTTCCCTCCCCACAGTAGTTTCCCCACGTTGTCCAATTGTCCTTTGTAGTCGATTAGGTGCCCATCCGGTACAGTCTCAAATGCTCTATCCGATTCATTATTGCATATGCGATTACTTACATTCGACGGCGTTGCTTGTTCCACAAAACACGAGTTGTTGAATTTAGCGCTTCCGGTCTTGGAAATGATGAAATTAGCCTTGCCATTATCTCGGAAACTGCAGCTGCCTTCGAAGCTTAGCTCACTTCGACCGATTTCGTTGTAATCATTGCACACTTGTCGGGTCTGTTCGCTGTCCTGCGAGGTATTAAGGTCATCCACTTCCAGAAGAACTCCGTACGATTTACAATTACGAACTTCCGATGACTGGAATCGGACATTTCCTCCAGACAGGATTTCGACACCCCGAGTGCACTCCAGAATGACACTGTCTTTGAGACAGATTTGGCAGTTTTCATTAGCATATATACCAGTCGAAAAGTCCTTCAGCACACAGTTCTGAAGAGTTATTCGAGAGTTGCCTGAAATTGTAAATAACGTTATTTTTCATGTAGCTCATTAACCCTCTAATACCCAACCGCGCGTTTAGACTACACGATTTATTGACTCAGTCCTCTGAGTTCAATCAACGGATATATCCAGAGTCTCAATTCCATTACCTAACAAAGTGAGTGAACCTTCGACGATAAGTCAACTGAACGGTTTTGATGAGTACGTTTCAACTACATTATTGATTTCAATAAAATCAGGGCTGTATCTGCATCACCGTCCAAGATTCTTTTGAAACTTCTGGACCCTGTAAGAATGATATCCATGTTTTATAATAATCCTACTCAGAATTCGACCAGGAATTTTCATAGAATTTTGTCAGAACCTCATATACCGAGTAAAATTTGAAAATCCTGTCTGGTGTTTTTAATGACAAGTTATGTCCCGGATTTTGCAAAAATCCATCACAGGATGCAATGAAAATTGTCCTTAAGATTCCGTCAGAATTTCATCTGAGATTCATTTGATTTTTTTTTTCTAGAAAATAGAGAGATCTGTCCTATTTGAATTTCTGTCAAAAATTAATTTGTATGTATTTGCCAAAGAATATATATCAGTTTCGATGATAATGCTGCAGACATGATTCTGAGGAATCAGGTTAAAGATTCTATGAGAATGAATGTTACTCTATTTTTCTGCGAAAATTCTGTCGAGCACTTGGAGAGATTTCTGTCCCAAAATTTCATAGATTTACGAAACATCCTTCCCGTGTACAAAAACAATGCTCAGAATGGCCACTATATTTCCATTTTAAAATTTCCTCTTTCTCCCGGTATAGTTTTTAAATTTTTGCTAGTGTTCAATTGGGCTAACACGGAGACGGATCCTATTCTTGGATTTTTTTAGAACTCTAATCATCAAATTGTATCCAAAGAATTACGTCAACACCTACCAATCGATTACCATCGGAGTGGTCGCCGAACTCTCGGCTAGCGAGATCAAGACACTGGTCTACCGATTGTTGCGATCCGCCTCCCATGGCCTTTTACCGTCTCGGTGGCTTTCGTTCACCCACCGAACTGCAAACAGCCTTATTTAGAAGGACGCTTTTAAGCAAATTCCTATGCGACATCAATGGCCACCATCGACTCATTGAGCTAGGGACAGGCGCCGCAACTGTGCGCGTGGCTCCAGCATTGTCAATGTTGCAAACCAGTTCAAACTAAACGATCCTTAACGATGGTTCCCCAAGCCGTGAACGAGTAGACACCGCGATGGACGTCTCCCTAGTATCAATTCAAATCACCAACCGCTTCCTCTTATCGGTGGAGAGTGATCTCCGAGAGAGCGATCACGCACCGATCACGTTAACCCTGGAAAACACTTCGGAACCCGAAACAACGCGGCGACCGCGCTATAAGCAAGCAAATTGGCCGGGTTTCCAAACATCGCTCGAAACCGAGTTGGAACACCACCCTCCCATATCCGTCTCGGACCTATCCGTCCTCATTAACGAAGTTGCGTCTACCACCATCCCTAAAACAAGCCCCAACCCGGGACGTCGCGTGCTCTACTGGTGGACCGACGAAGCCAATAAAACAGGCAAGCGCGACAAAAAGGAGACTACTCGAAGACCATACGGGCTTCACTCTTGCCCAATGAAGCTACCAGGTCGTCCATAACACCTGCCGTCAGGTGAATCAGGGGGTCAGACAAAATTTCGGAAGAGTCTCAGAGTTCGGAGGAATTCCAGAAGAATTTCTATTAGAGCCCTAGGAAATCTTTGGAAGAATCCTCAAAAAAATCCGGTAGAATTGCATCAGGATTTTCTATAGAAACTTCCGTAACATTGCCGAAAAAAAATTATAAGAATTTAATTTTCAGGGTTTTAAATGAAATCCCGAGGAGATAAACACAAAAATCACAGGGGGATTTTTTCAAGAATCCCAATAATATGTTCAGAAGAATCACAGAGGGATGTCTAGAAGAATCCTAGAAGTAATACCGAAAGTGTTCTATAAATCCCCGGGGAATTTCCGAAGGATTGTATAGTAATTTCATCAAAAACAGTCAGGATTTTTTTTAATAATATGTATAACAATGTTATGATTCAAATCAATTTCTTGTGTAGCATTGGATTTCACTGTAGGCAATTCGTAACATCAATATTGCATTAAATCTATAAATCTATATACAGGTGAATTTTTGCACATCTTAATTAAATAACAGCTCAAAGAGTAAAATCCCATTCTCATAAACGGTATACATAAATTTGTTATTCGATGATAAACACTTGAATTATATTGTATCAAAAATTAACAATTAAAATTAAAAAATAATAATTATAAAAATATGCATGAAACATTTACAATTTAAATTTCTCCCCATAATTGAATGACAATTTTAATTAAAATAAGCCTCCTCCACATAGGGATGACTTCGTTGGTTCGAATGATTGATTGCAGGAGGATTTTGATTCTTCATAAATAAAAATTTGATATTTTTCCACAGTAAACAAGAAATGAAAATATTAAGTTTTCTGTAATCAAATACTTGTTAAACTGCATGTCTAGTTATTTGATATTCCAAATAAAATTTGTTAAGGCGAACATGAACCAACAACGAGCTTTAAAGCAAAGAGAAGATGCATCGAAGCCAAACTTCAAATTTTCAAGAGCACAAATCGGGAGAACCAAACATCCGTTTAAGCTGAAAACGTAATCGATTGGTCACTAGCTGGTGGTGACCAATCGATTAAGGTTTCAGCTCAAACATGTGTGCGGTTCTCCAGATTTGTGCTCTTGAAAATTTGAGGTTTGGCTTCGTTTCATCTGCACCTTAAGTTGTGAGATTTTTTTGTACTACACAATCAGCAAAAACATCAACCGTTTTGTTTATGTATGTACTCATTAGAATTTCAAATCATTTCAATTCAATTATTTTGTTGTCTTCTCTAGAACACGGCTACATGTTGCAAAATAAGCGGAGCTGCTTTTAAAACAAAAGCAGAATAACAATAATAATAACCGGTCGTTTAAAAGCGAGGGTCAGTCTCGTTTCGTGCGCGCGCTTTCTGGGGAGCCGTCAAAACAGACTTTTGTGCGCCTTCTTTCTTTCGTTCTCCTTCACAACTCAACAACTCAGCACGATCCACCTCGGGATGGATTGGTGAGCTGTCTGGTTGTTGCAGATGAACAACTTATCGTGTAGCGCGACATCGCAACTCACCAAATAATCGGCCAGTTGAGATTAACAACAGACCTATGATGTATGTATAGATCAAGAGTAAAACTTTGGGTATTAGAGTGTTAAGTAATCTTATATCACATCTTACCGAAAACCACAATTCCTTGCTTGGTGCTGGATTCCGCGTCACCCATCAGGTAGCAATTCCTAAAAGTAACGTTTCCTTGCTTGACGAGGACACCGGTCCGCACATTGACGCAGTCCAGCATGACGTTCTCGAAGCAGTAGTCGCCATCCACATTCAGAAGCACGCTGTCATCGTCCTTGGAGCAGATCATCGCCGCATCTTTGACCAGCTGCTGAAGCTGTCCTGCCTGGCAGGCATTTACAAATCGAACGGAGGTCACTGCTTTTAGCAGTCCACCCCCATTCAGATACTCGAGGAACTTAATCGGATGCTTGCCAGGGGGAAGATAGAGCTCATTCGAGGCTGCGCATTTATCCAGAGCCCCTTGTAGCGAATCGCAGATTCTAACGGTTTTGCTAGATCCGACGATGGATTTGGCCGTGGTGAGATAATTAATGTGCTGGTCTAGGGTACCCGTGTGGACCACAATCGAGGCCTCTTCGCTGGATTGCTTCTCGTCTGGGGATCCGAAACGTACCTTTTCGAAGGCATCCCTCAGTGTTGGGTCCTCCAGGATCTTCATCTCGTTTTTGATAACATTCAGCCGCAGATGCAGCTCAACCAGCTTATTGGCCCTTTTGTTCTCGTGTTCCACTTCCCCCTCGGAATCGTTTTCGTCCTCTTCGTCCACTTCCATCTCGAGGAGTTCCCGCTTCTTTTGCACGTAATTGGCCTCGGCCAGCAAAGCCATCACGTGAGAAACCAAGCGTTTGGACATGACCCGCTTCTTAACGTCGTAGTAGAACTTGACCCTATCGTACAGATTTTTCTCGGCCCAGTCGCTTCCATCATCGTCCTCGTCGTTGTCCCAAGGCATCCAAACATGCTGATAAAAAAATCTCAACCGATCCAAACAATCCGCCGTCCGGTCCACATTCAACGCATCGTTCTCCTGCTCCTTCAGAGGCCACAGTTCTTCCAGGGCTACCACCTGCCGTTCCGGCATATGCACATCATCGTCCTGGACCGCTTCCACAACCAGAATCGCCTTCAGTTCATCGAACAGAACCTGTTCCACCGTTCCGACCACCAGGGTGGGAAACTTGAGCGACAGCTCTTCGCACATAACGCGCGGAATGCGCCACTGCGCTTGCCACCCCGTCGGTTCGATGGCCATCTCGACATAGTTAGCCCACTCGGTTCGTACCTCCGATGCCGGCAGGGCGATTCCCCGAGCACACAACACATCCGACGTTTCCTGCAGCCGGGTCAGCAACGATTTCTCGAACTCGTACACCTCCATGGTTTTAGATGTGAAATTCAATGAACGTACACTTTTTTTAATGAAATTTATGCACAAGCAATTAGAATCACCAAATATCTGCACGACAATTGGAACAGCACGATAGATAAACCGTTAACAAGTTAGTTTTTTCGATAGTAGTTTTTGGTGCTAGAACTTTCACTGCGAGAGACGTTTGTTTTATGTGGATGACTTTTACTGACTGATTATGAGAGGGCGAAGCTTTACAAAAATTTACGGGTGCCCTTCAGAAACATACGCGAATCGAACATTGAACGCTTGCACCAAAGTACTTCAATACACAGGTACTGGATTCCCAAAAAAAATCAAGTGAAAAAAGAAAAAGAGCAAAAACGTAATGATGCCCGCACAAGCATTAACATTTAATTCTCATTTCTCCCATCTAAATACAAATGGAATGGTGTTTGTATGTCACGAAATGGCTTGAGAACGGGTCATTGGACTTACGTGATTCTTTCACTGTTGAATTCGACCAGAGCTCCGACGTGTTTGTGCGAAAAAAACAGTTTAGGAAAGTCTTCGGGATAGTGCACACTCAAACAGACTTTTTGAGTTCGGTAAATGAAATTACCGAAACTGATCTGTAATTCTGAAAAATACTGACGATTCGGTAATTGAGCAGCTTTTGACAGTGCGTCATAAGCAAAATTACTGAAATTCGGTAAACTGTAGAATGAAATCACCGAAAATTTTGTAAATCTACAATATCACCGAAGTCTGTAAAATATTCCACTGACAAATCGATAATCTATGAGTGAAATTACCGAGAGCTCAGTAATCTGGTCCGTTCGAAACGTCAAAACAACCCAAGGAACAATTGGTAGCTTTTAAGATACTTATGTGTTTAATACAAGCTGCATAGCAGCAACCATTGCTGAACAAATTTTTAGTTGAATCTTTAATTGAATAAAATTAATTTCCGCTTATAAAAAAAGCTGTTATTCCACTTGCAGTTTGTGTTTTGAATAAGAGCTGAATAATCCTCCGAAAATGCAAATATAGTAGCTTTTGTTCTACAACACATAAGAAGTTTAACAATTGACTGATTAAAAGCTTCTATAGGTTGTAGCCATCATTTTAGTAGAATATTGAACATCTGATTAACAACAAATCGTACAAAAGTTTCAGTGTCCAATACTTAAAATGTTGACCAGCATGATTAGTAAAACTTATAAACAATGTGAATAACAGTATATGAGTATGCTCTTATTCACGCAAAAAATATTATGACTTTTTATGTTATTTTCAAATGTTTTTCAAATCAAATCCAAGACGTGTATGCGATGGATGGATTAACGTAATGGACGTAATGGCGACGTAATGGATCAACGAGGGTAAAGTTCGAATCACATTGGATTAAAAATATCAAAATTTAAATTTTCTTAATGTAGTGATCATTATCTGCGACGTTATTGATATCGGAAAAAGTTACTAATCATAACATTTTTAATGATAATCGAAGTATAAATAATAATTTAACAATAGTTACATGAAAGTGGTTACCCAACTTACAGTCAAGTGTCACAAATAAACATACATAGTTAATTATTGTTGAATAATGGTGACAGCTGAAAAAATGCCCTACAAAGAGCTGAGAAGATGGTATTTAGATCCAAATTTAAGTCAATGTTCAACATTTTTCATTGGAATGAATAAAAGTAGAATCAACACTTATTAAACTTCTCCAATGAATATCTGCCGATTTGTCAAGATTGTTTTACTAATGAGTTGAACAAGTCATTTTTCCTTGTATTAAAGAGCCAATATTCCACCAAACAAATATAATTGTGTAAACAGATGTACAGGAGACGAACTAACGTTTTGGTTGCTTCGCACTTCAGCTGTTTCAATGTTTAACATGAACATGATTAAAAGCTGAATAGGTATTTTATAAAATCCTAATACAACATAGATACATTATCCGAGCAGGTCATCCAAAGAAGTCCAAAATAACGATTACTAAACACATTGTTCAGCAACAAAGAAGCCTTACAAAAGAGGTCACACCATAGCCAAATTTTTGAAAAATGGACAAAATATCTAAAAATTGCGTTGTATTCCTAATGTATTGCAATGTTCAACTTACTAATATTATTATTATTTATCTTTATTTGAGTGTCTTTTTGCCCTTGGCGAATTCGCCACTAACTTACTAATATATAAAAACATGTTGGATACAATAATAACTGATGCTTTCGCAATACAATATTCAATTATGCGTAGAAAATATTTTGAATCAGTCTTCTGACATAAGATTATTGATTGAAATATATTTTATATTTGTATAATGTTTAATAGATGGAAAAAGTACGACAAATAATTAAAATATTAACCTAGTAGAAATATTATACATTTAATAAATGAATTTTAGTATAGTTAGATGCACAATTCAATTAAAGTTTTAACAAGTTAAAACTTATTATGAAATTCGATTAATCATTTCAGACTGTTTTACTTTGTGAATAAACTTTATTTTTGATCAGCATTGAAATAAATTTTCTCACTGTGCGCTATAAATAGCCGACTGAGTTCAGCTCGCATCAGTACTGAACAGCAGCAGAAGTAATGCGCTTATTCAGTTGTTGATCAGCATAGCACGTGTTGATTAGTTATTGTTGAATAGAAGCTCAAGCATGATCAATAATCAGCTACAAGAGGTTTATATTGGGCACTGGATGGCTGATAATGAATTCAAGGATGGCGCAGATGTCAAGGTATACCTCTGACGATGGGAAGGTCTCGAGTTTGAATCCAGTATTCAGGTAATTATTAAAAGTGTAGTTATTAATTCATGGTAAAGGTATACACTGCATTTGATGTATACAGTGTTAGCTATTTTTAGTCATTTATTTGTTTTCAATCAATTTTGTGGCAGTTGAATAAAAGCTGAGATGAATGCTTATAAAGCGATTTTGAAGTTGTAAAATAAAGCCAATATACAACGACACGCTTTATAACTTCTCCAAATTTGTGTGAACAACGCGTGAACAAAGGCTTCACTTGGAAATAATTAAAATGTTGTTAAACATGATACTGAATTAAACTGCAATAATGTAGTTTGTTAAACTAGCGTTGTTAAATCATCAATCCTTATTAAGGTAAGTGAAACCTGAATAAACATCATTACAATATATGATTACAGTCACTAAATGATAAGAAGCTTAATAATTTCGCCAGATTTGCTTGAACAATGTGTGCGTAGCAGCTGCAAAGTAATATAATAAAGCAACTATTCAGTATGTAGTTGTGAAAAATTGCTTAATAAATGATTATAAAATAGGCAAATGTTTCTTGGGAACACTTCTGCAATTCACCAGTGGAGTTTGATTTAATCTATCAGAACAAAAGTTTCAAACACTTGGATTTATTGCTGATATTACGTTAAGGTAAGTAGAGCAAAATGTTAAGTTCGTTTTGAATATACTATTTTAATTCATTTACAGCACATGATCACACCCGTCTGCTGCCGCTGCTTTTTTGCAGCACTACACCAAAGGCTCTCTATTACAGCTTCATCTTTTGCGTATAATCGAAACCGACGTATGCAGCAGCGGCATGTCATTTCTCTCCAATAATAGAATTTCAACGACCAGCCAGGTGATAATAGTGAATTGCAATGTAATAGGGCGATATTCAAAACTGAAAAGGCAATAGATGGCTCTTTTTCAATGGTAGTAAAAATGAAATCCTGAAGCAAAGAAAGCACCGCGGAAGATGAACTAAACACAAAAAGTCATGTATTCACTTTATACTTGATTTCTCATCACTACTTTTTTGATCAAGTTTCCTAATTGCAAGCAATTTACGTTTTTCATTATTTTCCATACGTTTTGACAGTTCTCCGACTACCATTCTTCCATCCGCTTGTGTTGAAAGTTTGAGAAATTTGAGAATCCAGCGTAGCGCGATCAGTGAGAAGAATACAAACATCAGTGTCGCCGCTCGGTGACCGGTAAGAGAAACTGAATGTTCGAAAGGTTGTTGTCTGTAATTTTTGCCGCTGACGCCAACTGTTAGCGTTTGAGAACAAAATAAACAGGCATTACCCTATTGCCAAGTTTGTATTGCATACAACATGAAATAAAATTGAGTTGAATATTACTATGTGTTTGTTCTTATTCTTGTTGAAAACAGCTTTGTGGGGAAACGTCGCTAGTTCGTAGTTACAATTATTCGGTAAAAAAATTACCGATTGTTCAGTAATTTTGACAGCTACCATCCCAAACGCAAATTACGGATCGTTCGATAATCTTTTCATTTACCGAATCGATTACCGACCGTTCAGCTGTTGAGATTTCGGTAAATAAATTACCGACTTCGGTAATTTGTTCTAAGTGTGTGGGGAAAACAGGAGAATACTAATCTGTCATTTTCTACACGGGACTTGCATGGCGTTTGTCAACAGCCTACTTGATGGCAAGACGAAGTTTTCCGGGACCAGTAGTATTAAATAAATCTCAAAAGAGTCGGTGGATGGGGCCTGTTCAAAAACCCTTTTTGTCAGTCCACCTTGTTGATTTGTAATGTCCTGTGTTACAAGCGCGTATACCCAAATCCAACCTAATGGATTTAACAGTAGCGAAAATCAATGGATCACTGAAGGTCGTTTTTGTCAGTGCTCACCGCATCAAAACAAAGGCGCCACTGTATAGGGGGGTTTAACATTGTGACAGCATTGCTGTTCTGTCAAACACACAAGGCTACGGTGGCGCTATCTATGCTTTCCATAGCGGCCGTTTTGGTTATTTTAATGATCCATTGGGTCCTAAAATGTTTAATGAAATCTTGTTTTTATTTAGTGACACGAAAGAACATGTTACTGCTACTATTTTAGCAATTTTTCCTGCTCAAATAACGGCTACATCACATTTGAATTTAATTTAAAAATTGGGTCCATAAATAAACCTTGACACTTTTGATCATATTTAACGTTTGCTTAATCGACAAAATACCACAGGGCTTTTAATTTTAATACTGGGATTGTTCCTATCTGTCATTTCGGAACGGACACGGAGAGCAAAATACCGCCAAAAATTGAGTTTAAGCCAAGGAGTGTGTCAAAATCTAAAAAAAAACTTAACTTTGGACTTAGACAAAAGAAAAAGATAGAAAAATTGAGTAGACATGTGCATTAAAATTGGGACAGGCCTTTAGGACCCTATTGAGTATCCGCATTTAATTGCATTTGATGGGTAGTATCCACTTCGTAAGTACTGTGCAAAAGGATAGGACAAGTAATGGTCAAGAAATACTTCAGCTGTCCAAATTACTTGAGCTGTATCCGGTTGACAAGTAGAACTGATTTCGTAACATTGGTAACGCCTGCCGTACAAATCAAATGGAGCTGTCACTATTCCGTACGGAAAAATGTGCCGCTCAATTATTCCGCAAGTAAAAGTGACACTTCGCTCATTCTCGATCAGCTTTCAAAATTACTTTGGTAATTAGCAACAAATTGTACTTGACCGTTCTAGGATGTGGATACCAGAAGAACTGTCAAAGGGCCCATTTGTTGGAATATAGGTAGTGTCGCACCTCAGGTAGAAGAATCGTCGGTTGAGAAGCATGCGTCGTCGTAGGTAAAAGTGTAGAAGATTTGTTGTGAGGTATAATATTGTGCTCTGCAAGATAAATCCACGTAATGCGATTATCTGAAAATGTCGATATACCGTCGCAGTGATAATGAAAATCACCAAATGTTACAGATTTAGCAAATTTGAAACATTTGCGTCCTTGAAGAACGAAAAAATCCAAGCCTACTTGAATTTTGACGTTGCGTTTGAATTGCGCGCATATCTTCTGCGCGTTACCGCCGCCGCTGGATGTGGATTTAAAATAAGCGCCGCAATATTTGTGTAGGATGTTGAATTGTAAAAATAGATACCTGGTTTGAATAAAGAGAGTTGCAGCTGCTGATTGAGGTATCAGTCAGTTAGCTGCCCAGTTGAAGGAGACATCTACTGTATTGTATTTCTTTATGATTTGCAATCGGATGTGGACGGGATAGTCTCGCTAGGATCTGCGTGGTCTTAGCGGACTAGCCTTTCAACACCATTCACAAATTCCATAACGCTAAAGGGGGTTGGTGGGTGTCCTTAAGATGTTACAGCTCATATAAAATTTGAAAAATATTCATATAAAATGCGTTACGTAAGGGTGGGTGGGTATCGAAAATGGTTGTTTTTGGCGTTATGAAATTTGTGAATAAACCCAAAGAGCTTCCGGATCAGCTGGGAGCCTATTCTGGGTTTATCACACCCTAATCCATGCGCACACCCAAATGGTTGCGTACTTCTTGTCCCTTCAGAAAGATACTTTTTAACATGTCAGTTTGTGTTTACCGTGTTTATAAAAAAGTCCTGGAAACTTGAACGGAACAACACGCGCTACCCATCGGAAGAGGACAGATTTTCACCGGTATTTTCATTTTCATGAGTTACTTTTGGTGTTATAATTGTTCTGTTTGATCGGAAAACATTTGTTAAACGGGTGTGATAAAATGTGAATCACCACCCGCTATAAAAGTCACAAATTACCAGCAGTTTTCACTAACCAGTCGAATTATTTTCACTTACGTCATCTTTCACAGCGCAAGCATCCCAAGTTAAGAAATGTCATTACTCCGAGTAGTAAGTCGCGAAATATTTGCCGCCTATCGCCAGGGAATCGTTTCCACCACCACAAATCGATCGTTCCGGACGTCCGCCCAACGATTGGCCGATAAGGCGGAGTCGTCTGAAGGCGTTGCCGCTGGGGAGGATTCAGTAGAAGGCCAGGAGGAATCTAACAAGGGACAGGTACGAGAGGATCCGAAAGATCGTACGCGCATTATTCCGGTCGAGACCAGCATCCGGTACTTGGCCAGTGAAGCGTATCAACAAACTTACCAAGGCGAACCGGTGTGGAAGCAGTACCGAAGGAACCACAAGGGAGTTTATCCGCCTAAGCAAACCCGCAAGACGTGCATCCGACAGGGTAAGCTTGCGACCGGAAATCCTTGCCCCATTTGCCGGGACGAGTTTCTGGTACTGGACCACAGGAACACCGATCTGATCAAGCAGTTTGTGTCCTCGCAAAGTGGCAAGGTGCTCAGCTACCAGATTACGGGACTGTGCCAGAAGCGGCACCTCGAACTGCTGGTGGCCGTCGAACGGGCTATGGACTACGGTTTGATAACGTTCGATGTGCCATTCCGGGATTACGACTACTCCGAATATTACCCGGCGCAGAAGCAGTAGATTGTGGCGAGACGAGTTGAGAGCTGTTTTGTAGTTGTATAGTATTGTAAGAAAGTTAAGAGGAAATGTCGGAAATCAGTTGCACCTATTTGGTCGTGGGCGGAGGAATTGCGGGAGTCTCCTGTGCGGAAACGTTGGTAGTTCTAGCTGATCCCAAAGATAGCATAATTCTGATAACGGAATCATCGCTGGTCAAAGCCGCTACCAACTTGGTTCCGCTGGGAAAGGTTCTAACCCGTTTCGATGTGCAGGAGAAATCGTCCAAGAGTTTAAACAGCAATATCCAAGTGATTGAAGATCAGCTGCTGAAGATAGAGAGCGAGAACCACATTGTCCTAACGGTCAATGGGAATAGAATACTATACCGTTATCTGTGCCTTTGCACCGGAGCACGTCCCAAGCTAATAGACCAAGCCCGGGGCAACCCTAATGTGATTGGCATCCGAGACACGGAGTCGGTTCAGGAGTTCCAGAAGCGAGTCAAGAACGCTACCCGCCTCGCAGTTGTTGGAAACGGGGGAATTGCCTCGGAGTTGGTTTACGAAATAAGTGGCATCGAGGTCCATTGGGTCATCAAGGACGAGTACATAAGCTCGACGTTTGTCGATTCCGGTGCCGCCAGATTCTTCCAGGAACGTTTGACCACTCGCGGAGAGCAAAAGGCGATCATCAAACGGATGAGATATTCGGAGGAAACGGCTGAATCGAGTGGGACGAAGCGAGGTGGGTTACAATAGATTGCGAATAAAATAGGATATATCTGGACAAACGTTAGAAAAGGGCACATCGACATTGGTAAACAATGGCTTAGCAAAACGCTGTTGAACTCAATTCAACTCAATCACGCTCATTAACAGCCCTATCAGGAAGATCTAACACTAATCTTCTTGATTGTGGTGTTAGTTTGCGTGCGCGGGCTGAAAAGGGCAACGTTTCTGAAAACAAGGCAAAAGACCTCTTGGGCCCTTCTCTGATGTTTGTCCAGAAATTCACAAGTGCATAGCACCAGAGCGGCTAGCAGGTATCTTTTAAGGAAAGTCAAAAACCAAAAATAGTGAAAGAATTCTTTGGAAAAATTATTAGAGTAATTCCACGGGGAATAATTTTATGAAGAATCAAACTCCATTTTGTTTTATCGATTCCGGTTTGGTCTCTTTTGGCTTTTAGGCCTCCTGTTCGTGTTAAGGCTCGTTTTAGTCTCTCAGGCAAGAGGTCTCTAAGTTCCTATTTATAAGTCAGGTCAGACATTATTCTAGTCATTTCTTCAGCGTTTTCTTCTGGAATACTTTCAGGGACTTCTAGTGAGTTCACCTCCAAGTCTCCCAGAAATTCTTCCAGTGATGTTTCAAGGGATGCTTGTAGGAATTTCTTCAGAATTTGCTCCAGGTAATCTTTGAGCACTCCAACACTTCCACAAGGAAAGTTTACCAAGAGACTTTCCAGGATTTTCCCAGGATATGTCTTACTAGTTTTTCCATTGATTCCTCAGTTGTTACTATAGGAAATTTCATAAAGACTCCTACAGAAGTTTCCAAAAAAATCTACAAAGAATCATTGCACAGTTTTTTTTTACGAATTTGTTTAGTGACTTGATTCCATCATCCATTCTCCAGGGGTCAATTCCTCAATAAATTCGACGTGGAATTTTCAATGATGTTCCTCCACACATTTCCTAAGAATTTTCTTCAACATCCAAGAATTACTGCAGTTCTTTAAAACAATTCCCTAAGTATTTTACCAAGTAAAATTTGAATGGCTTCTTCATAATGTCATTAAAGATTTCACACCAGCGAATACTGCAGTAATTATTCCAGTGATTCCATCGATCATTCTTACGCAAATTGCTTCAGGAATTTTGTCCAATTATTTACAAGGAATTCATGCAGGATGGATTCGATTGATTTTTTAAATTTTCTTAGCACTTCATCGTTGAAATCATCCAAGACTTCCTCATGAGTCCTGATGTTCTTTCAGGGAATCTTGTACGGATGTGGGATATTTCGCATAAACGCGTTTTGCATAATGAAAATTATGTGCCTTCTTTAACATGCTCCTTGTTCTTGTATGAAACTGCCTTATGCGAAAAGTCCATCATGCCAAACGTCCTTATACGAAATAGGCGACCCCTAACTTGTACAAGTTCATCGAGGGTTACTTTAGAACTTAATGAAGTTCCTTCCGAAACACTTACCGGATTAAAAAAATCTTCAAAATCTGTTGAAAGAAAAATCCTTTTCGATTTTCTTTGGGACATCTCTGAAAAAAAAACATCTTTGAAGGCATTCTTGGGGAATTTGTCACAGATTTGAGGAATCTCAGGAGGAATAGCTGGCAACCCAGTGAAATATAATTCATTCAAAAGCATATAAATCAAACCATCTAGATGCCAGTTAACTTTTGAAAAACCTTGACTAAATAGAACTGGGTGGTCTTTTCGGACGCTAACTCACTTTTGCTCCATATTCCGGACACTGATTCGAATTCTCTAAAGCTCATGAAAAGCATAATCAGAAAAGTCAAACCATTCATTAGGTTCATCCAGCCAATAGAGAGACGTCTAAGCTAGTAAGGCGTTCAAAATTTTAAAGGATATCTATGAAATTTGTTTATAAAAATACGACAAGTATTAATGCCCTTATTTCTGTCCTGATTTCATCAGGAATTCCACTAAAAAATCTTTCAGAATAGGGTCCTAAAGCCCTGTCTCAATTTTATTACCAAACGCTTAAGTTTAGGGCAGAAACACATGTTTACTCAATTTTTAAATGATTTTCATTGGTTTAAGTACAAAAAACATTTTTTTTTATGATTTTTGAGATTTTGTCACACACCTTGGTTTAAACTCGAATTTTGGGTATATTTTGTTTTCCGTGACCCTTCCGAAATGTCAGATAGGAACAACCCCAGTGTTAAAACTATATGCCCTGTGGCATTTTTGTCGAAAAAGTGAATGTCAAACAAGATCACAAGTGTCAAGGTTGATATTTGGAACCATTTTTAAAATTGAAGTTAAAAAATGATATAGCCGTTATTTGAGCGGGAAAACTTGCTAAAGTAGTTGCAAGAACATGCTCTTTTGTATTATTGAATAAAAACGAGAATTCATTAAACATTTTAGGACCCAATTGTTTTAACAAAATCCTGAAAACTCCAGAAATTTATCCCATGATGCTATCAAGATTTCTACCAATATTCCCGTTTAGAACATCTTCGAGTACTCAACCAGTATTTTCTCCAAGGATTTCCTTGGTTTTGCTCAAAAAAATATTGTTCAGGAGTTCTATAACATTTCGACATTGTTTTTTTTTGAAGAACATCTTCAGCGAACTATCTTTTTGATTCAACTTCAGGGCAATCTTCTGTATATTTGAAACAGTTTACTTGAAAGCTTGCAGAATTTGCCGTTCGAAATTAGTTTGGAGGCGTATTGTATTGAGCCGTACGTAATGACTGCGTTTCGTATTAAATGTTTGGGTCTTGAAGTCAATCGCGTAAATATTTGTATTCAATTAGGCTTGATTGTTTATAAACGATAGTTTATTAGTTTTATCTTTTTTTACTTAATCATTTATTAGGCTCATACGCCATTAGGAACTACGGAGCCAAATTCTTCAGACTTTTTTTCAACAAACTCATGTTTTTTTAATTTTCAACAACAATGGGATCTTCCGTTGACATTTAGCAGCTTTAAATTGTGACGTGTTTGCTTTTCTGCTGGTCGAACGTTGAGTGGACAATGACAACCTGTAGCGATACAAAAAGACTGGTTTCGAGGAGACACAAGGTGGACAAGTGGACCGACAAGAAGGGGGACTCAAATATTGATATTAGCTTGTTTAAAAAAAATCGTACATAAGCTTCATGTATACAAGGTCAATTTTACCCAACACATCTCTAATGTCTTCCTTTTCTAGTTTCCCTTGGGCAGGGCATTCCCAAACTACGTGGTTGATATCTTGGTAACCTGCACCGCAGCTGCAGTTATTGCTATCTGTGAGCCCTATTCGATAGAACTGAGAGCTTAGAGAGTAGTGTTTGTACATAAGTCGACACATTACCCTAATAAAATCTCGACTTAAGTCCAATCCCTTGAACCACGGCTTCTTCGATACCTGCGGGAGAATAGAATGTAACCACCTGCCCAATTCTCCGCAATCCCATTTTTGTAGCCAGCTGATGAAAAAAATCATTGAAGGTGATTTGTCGGTCATAAATATCGCTTTCCATAGTGCCCACCTTGGCAAGCGAGTTCGCTTTCTCATTTCCCGGAATCGAGCCAAGGTGATAGTATATGATTCATTCGATAGAGCTCTCAATGTAGATCGTGTTTCACCGAGGAATTATGGGGTATGCTTTATTGGCCTCGTTGAACGAATAACCTCTATGGAGCTAAGGCTATCCGTAAAAATAAAGTATTGTTCAGAGGGAAGAGAGGCTATTCGCTCTTATGCGTAATGTATAGCCGTTAATTCTGTGACATATACGGACCAAGGGTTCTGAAGTTTATTATATACACCAAATCCAGTGCAATCATTTGTTTTTTATCCGTCGGTATAAAACCTTCTATCGCAACTGACGTGATCGAACTTGCTTACAAAAATGTTTCATATTTGCTCCAAACGAAGCAGCTCTGGAATTCCACAGATATCTTGCATCAGTTTCTATCTTCATAGTAGAGATATGAACAAGGATTCTTAAATTGATTGCCTACTTTCAGGCAATTAGGCCATGTGCTTAACAAAGAGTTAAGCTTTGATTTCTCTGTGAAATTAATTAAAGTGCGTTTTTAAGGCTTCGTATCATTGCGTAGGGGAATTTCCTTCGTAATTTTATTATTTCATATGAATAAATACTCATTCAACAATTAATATTAATTTTAACAAAATTAACCCTAACAGGTGCTGCCTTGGGTCCCGATTGGCACCGAACTGTGGACATTTCCGGTAAGCTGGAAAACGTCCCAGATGCTGTGAAGATACACTATAAAGTGGAGATTGAAGAGCTGATACAGCAAGACCAAGGATTCCCTTTGAAGCTCCGACTGTCCAATGGCGAAGAAATCGAATGCGATTTCGTGGTCTCGGCCACGGGTGTGGTGCCATCGAGGAACTTCACGTGTGACCGGGAATTCCAGTTAGGACCTGACCAGGGCCTTTTCGTTAACTGGGAAATGGCAACATCGGTGGAGGACATCTACGCAGCCGGGGACGTGTGCTATGCCGGATGGGAACATGCCAAGCACTGGTTTCAGATGCGCTTGTGGACTCAGGCTAGGCAGATGGGAGCCATGGCTGCTCGGACCATGGCAGCCAAACGAACCGGGGAAACCATCTACCAGGATTTTTGCTTCGAAATGTTCAATCATGTCACGCAGCTCTTCGGCTACCAGGTGGTTCTCTTGGGGCGTTACAACGGTCAAGGTTTGGACGATAAATACGAAGTGCTGGTTCGAACTGCTGATAATGTGGTACTGAATTTGTTTTCACTTGTTAATGTCAGAGACCTCTACCGCCCTCTTTCAAATGCGTTATATCAATTGATGATCAACTTATTCTGGAATGGCACTGACTATTATACTGGACAACTATTATAATGCATCGCTAAAGAACAGCCGATGATAAAAGAAGAAAAATCATGATGAAAACGTTAAAAATTATGATGCCGATAGTCACTATACAAGCGCAACTTTTGAAGAATAGTCGTAATTAAAAGAAGGACATTCTCTTGTTGGAAGTGTATACCTACAGATGTAATACTGACAAGTAATGCAGGAGCTTATTTTCAAGTCGCCCGTCTGAAGTCACTGTCAACTTTGAATTTCGCTCAAGACAATTGGTGCCAGTCGACTTTTTTGGCGGCTATCGCTATCTACGACATGGTTTATCTCGGGGATCTAGTAACTGAACCTGCCCAAGGCTTGTTAGGAGCAATGGGCATGGTATCAAGTTTGTCCTGGTGGACGGTCGACTTCAGGGGGCGATACTGATCGGCGAGACGGGACTGGAAGAGACCAGCGAAAATCTGATTCTGAATCAACTGGATCTGACGCCGTACGGGGAGGACTTGCTCGATCCAAACATCGACATCGAGGATTACTTTGACTAACTTGCTAGAGGTGCGTTGATTTGTGTAGATTTCCATGAATATATAATTTACGATTTGAAAAAAAAAAGGAGTTTCTTTCTTGACCGGATAAATGACAAAGCCCTGTTTCATGATTTTCTTTACATTGAGCATTTTTTAAATCTGTACGTCTAATTTTGTTAGGAATAATTCCTTACTTTCCTTATAAGTTTTGTGTCATATAAAATAATAGTGCTTATTCTGCGCGGCGTGTGAGTCGAGAAGAGTCGCTCTCATCGCGAGTGAGGTGAGACGACTAATGTTCATCAAATGGGAGCGAGTCGACAATTGTCACCCCATTCGACTCGTCTCACCTCACGCGCCGTGTAGAATAAGCACAAATAACTTGACTGATTCTATGACAATCCACCGAAAACCTTTCCTCAGAATCACATTCCTAGGAATGTACCATTTCCCAGATTACTATATACAATATCGGACTTATAAAATGTCCCAAATCCGTTTTCTCATACAAATTGGTCGACGATAGTTATATCACCGTTGTTTCTCAACCAATTCTTAGCATTTTTATGTAACGAACTACACATTATTATATTTGCACTATTGACAACATTGTGTGATTTACTATCAGATGATATAGAATGAAGAATACTCTACTTCTGAACAGACATAAGTTTGAATTTTGTAACAATAAGCTGAAAAAAGTTGGTCCTAGATCCAATATTATTCTGCCGGATACCAAACAGTTTCTACCAAGAAAATCTATCTGAGATTATTGTGGTTTGATAACTGGCACATTTTGCTACAGTCCAGGGTTCTGAATTTTCGTATCAATGATGCGAAATCTACGATTTTTCGCACGTAAGGAGAATGCTTTTTTCACTTCCTCACGTGAACATCTTTTATCGCTCACACTAATTTTCCCTGGAGCTACGATGGTGGATAACCGAAAATCACTCCACTCCGGGGATAATCTATTTTTCACTCCATCATATTTTCGCTCACCAACTGCTCCCGAGAATTATCACTATATGGATAAACACAAACTAGTGTCGGCGACGGGATTCGAACCTAGAACATTGCTAAAAACAACCGCGATGCGTGCACGCTAACCATACTACCACACCAACTTGACGAAAGGAGTGGTTAATTTGGTGCATAAAAGCAATTGCTGCTTGTGGCGATGCATACAGGAAAAGTTCTCCATGAGCGGAGAAAGAGAGAAAAAACTTCTCACAGCTGCGGAAATGTGCAATTATCTATTTTCGCTTTGTTTTGTGGACGGATAAAATCGCAAAGCAGCTAATCGCTGAAAATTGCTGTGAGGGATAAATCCATTATCGTGAGAGTGAGTGAGAATTCGGAAGCCTGCTACAGTCACTAGTCTTTACCTAGCTTTTTTTTCAATGTAATCTTAAATATATAGTTTACTGGACAGTGACATTCTTAGGAATGGTTTTCTAAGGAACATTATAGAATCACTTGTTTCATACTGATAATTTATTCGACCGACTATGCACACGATGTAGGAATATTTATACAAAAGAAAAAAATGCTGATCAGTAACAAATAGGTAATCCAGCGACTACCCATCATCATAAGTACCGCTAGATTCTACAAAACAATTTTAGCAACAGAAATTTAACTTCCCTATGTAACTTAAGTCCTCTACTTATTGTTCTTTTTCTTCTGCTTCCGGTTCCTCCGGTCGTTCGTGCAAGTTGAACAATTTCGCCACTTCGTTCAAATCGTCGTACCGCGTGTGTTGGGCAACGATCCTTCGAGCCGTCCCGATCCGGTTGAACACATTCCACAGCAGCACACCGACGACCTTCTCGTCCTTGAGGTAGAAAATGACGCCCTTGTTGAAGTCCTCCTGGTCCTCCTCGGCTGGCGGTGCAGGCTTCTGCTCTGCTTTGACCACATTCGGATTGCTTAGTACCGAAGAAGAAGATTCTCCACCGTTCGAGTTAGCTGGCATAACCGAAGCGTTGGCGGCTTGCAGTTTTTCACTGGTGTCCGGAATGGTTTGTGGTGGAGTAGACTTGGCGAACACAGCCACGGTGGGTAGCGCAGAATCGATAATACCGATCGCTTCGTAGCCGATTTTAGGACCTAGGTCCGACCAGAACATGCTCTGATGCGTGTAAGGTTTATCTGAAACAATGCAAAAAATCATAGAAATAGTAGAAATAGGTGTAGAATGACAACCTTATGTTATATGTTATATGATCATACGGGGCAATATGGGCAACTTTTGAATTGAGTTATTTTTCAGGAACTCTTCCAGGGATTTCTAAAGGAAATCGTCCAGGATAATTGTCAGAAAAAAATGAATGTATTTCTGAAAGAAAACTGAACTTATCTTCAACGAAACTCTTTGAACAATACCTGATTTTTTTTTTTTTTTTTTTATGGTGTACTCAGCTGGAGCTGTATAACAGCTTCGTTGTCTGTGCTGGACCCCGTAGTGCAAATTTTTACCTCTACTTTTGCCAATATTTAGACGGAATAGGCTATGTTGCCCGCTTTAACACTATTTTGTTTGAATATTGTGCAGAAGTAGTTTTATTAAATTGTTTTTGCTTCAGTTTCCCTCCCTTAGTCATGTTTGTTTAGTCATCCTTTAGTTCTGAGCAATCAGATTCTTGTTTACGCATGGAGAAGCGACATGAAAATATATGTTATTAATTAATGCATTACTTGGAAATAACATACAGAGCTATGTTGTAGTAGTCTATGTTGACAAATTGTAGCACAGATGTCATCTCCAAGCATCTTTTGACAATGATAGACAGAAATTGTTTATTATACAGAATGCGGTCGTATATCAAACGATAGCGATAGGGAGATCTTTTTTCCCGAATGGAATGAAGGTTATTGAAGTGAAAAACATGAAATGTACTTACATTTATACGCGAACAAGAACTATCTGAAGTGCCTCGTCATTGTACGTCATGTATTCTCTAGTATTTTAGTCGTTTATGCACTAGTCTGAAACGTGATGTGTTATACTATATGAATAAATTTCAAAATATGAATCAAGTGTTTGGTTTTAAATAGTCTTATCTTCCGAAGGTCGTACTGGAATGCTAATCAATACAATACTTTTCTAGGAGAGATGACTGTCTATGTTGCCATCTTGTAGTACCGAATCCAAGTTGTAGATAATTAATATGAGGAGAAGTATCAAATTTAAATGTACTGTAAATGTGTTTGGTTTGGTCATCGATGTGCTTTATGTTCGTCTTATTGTTATTGTTCTGAGGTCTTCTCAAAATGAGAATTCAATTGAATAATGTCTCAAGTTAGTTTACAGTTTGGATCCGTGTCCGTGCTGATCTATGTGCTTCGGCTCCTAACACGACGTTTGATACATACGACAGACCACTTGCTCCCTCGTGATGGTGTTGTTGTTAGTTGTTATACATGAAATGAAAGAAAGAAAGAAAGCTATTAGTATTAGGAATAAACAGGATTTAGTGAGTTCTCATTGAATTACATTTGACTACATCGCTGATTATAGTCAACGACATCGGAAACTTTATGTGTTGACTGTTGATCTAGTTTTTCCTTAGTCCCGTTGGTCAGTATTGCTAAAGGTCCTTTTTAACATGTTTATTAGTACTTGGACAAGTTGAATATTTTAAGTTTACTACTTTTGTCATGTTGGTCAATAATGATTTTGATCAGTTTGTTTTATATATCTATTCATATTCAAATCTGGTCTCGTCTGTTTTCATTTAGAATCGTCGTAAATACATTTATATGTGTTAAAAACTATACTAGAAATAATAAAGAAATAGAAAGTCATTTTTTATTGTCCGGATCCACTTTTCGGTGACAAAATAAAGCTTCATCGCGCCTAAGCCCTATCTATTTATTATAATTTTGCGAGAATGAAGTTGTTGTAGTTTTATGATACCAACATAATAAATGTGGTTTTTTATTATGATTCTAATGAGAGAAGCATAACAAATTAACATTTGTGTCACATTCTGATCGATGGATCCTTAGTCATTCTCCTCATTAGTCAATATTATAACCATTTAAACAAAATCTAACCTATCTGCATCAAAGCGTGGCTACGGCTCCTGTTACCCCGATGCCTGGTAACAGGATAACCGTTGGATCACATCCGTAAGATTGATGCATCTATGCCAGATGGTTGATGACGCGGCATTAAACAAATATTTCCTGATGTGATACCACCACGACTGGACATGTCTTTGGTTCCCATATAAGTGCTAATGGGGTAAGCCCACCCATCGCGGCAAGATTACACGTCCTAGGGGAGGGAAACTCTTTGAACAATACCTGATGAACTAATATAGGAGAGGGTTTATGGACAAAAGGTCGAAAGACAAAAGGTCGAAAGGACAGAAGGTCGAAAGACAAAAGGTCGAAAGGACAAAAGGTCGAAAATGATTTGCTTGGTGGGAAATTTTTCCTTCTTTGAAAATATATTTTCGACCTTTTGTCCCTTCTCTTTTGTTCTTCGACCTTTTGTCCTTTCGACCTTTTGTCTTTCGACCTTTTGTCCCTTCGACCTTTTGTCTTTCGACCTTTTGTCATAGATTCATAGGAGAGAACTTTTGAAAGGATCTGTGAAGAAGTTTTTGGGTCCTTGATTAAATCTAAATCTAATGTTTCTAAAAGTTACTCTAAATTGCTGCCATAATTGTGTATTACCAAATGAGCTTAAGAGAATATCTTGTACTATATGATTGACATTAAAGAAAGTCCCAAGAAAACCTGCTGAACTTTTAGAAGAATCACTAAATTATCTACTAGAGTGATTACTCGGAAAATTTTTGGAATAGTCTGCTGGAGTAATCACAAGATTTATTGGAGTAATTCCAGGATGAATCCTGGGGACATTTTGACGAAATCTCTGTGGAAACTGGAAATAGTTTGAAAAATTACAAGAAAATTTTGCGTATGAATTCCTTTTTGTTGAATTTCTTGAAAAAAAACTATACGTATTTATTTAACATATCTAGCAACTATTGTAGGCTTTTATGGGAGAGTTCCTTCTAGGAATCTATGAAAGATCTTTTAAAGTACCTAACACTAAGAGAAATCATTAGAAGGATAAGGGGCGGTCCATTAATTACGTAAGACAATTTTCAGGGTTTTTCAACCCCCCCTCCCCCCATGGTAAGATTTTTTGTATGAAAATTAAAAATTAATTGTATGGCGCGAAAGAAATCTCAAACCCCCCCTCGCCCCATAAACCCTTACGTAATTAATGGATAGCCCCTAACCTGTTAAACTTTCGAGTAAATCGTGGGATCTAGTTTCTATCTTGCATACTCAAAGGAATTCCCATGGATTTTCTTGTGTAGCTTATCCTACAACTCAATTCCGCTTATTATGTTTTGGACTGCACGTTCTGAAGCTATCTCGTGACATATAAACACCTTTGCATTTTTATTTACCGTGACCTGCTCTAATTCCGTGTGTTGCCTAATATCGTGTATTTGGGAATTAAGTGGATTTCTAGCATATTATATTATTTATTTTTCTAAATGATTGTTACAAACGTTATCACATTAAGTAGTATTTAAAAAGCCATGACAAACTTGAACTAAAGTTGCACACACAAACAAGCAAAAATAATGTTAGAATGTAATCGCCTGGTGCCAATACACGGTATTAGGGCACGGTTGGTTATGTGTTCCAAATACCGTGTTTCAGTTATAATTCCAAAATGGTGAAGTGAATTATATATATTATTTCCCGAATCAATCATGCAAACCTCAATACGTTCTTCGATACAAAAGTTTTATTTTTGATGCGCTTCGTTCGTTCAATTGAGAGATGTTTCAAAATGTGACTCAGCAGTCGGGGTCAGATGCACGGTATTTGGAACACTGATATGTTTAACAACATCAACTGTAACTATGGTTAAAATTTTCAAAATGGTTCAAATCATATTTTTTATGCAAAGTATATAAAACGGTCTACTATATAAAACATAAAAGACTTGAAAATAATCATACGTTATTTTTATCTGATCGATTGAAACTTAAATTTTTTTAACCTCACGGTAATAGAGCATGTCACGGTATATAAGTACATAATAGCAATAAGTATTTCTTGGGAAACTTATGATAATAACAATAAGTTTCTCAATACTTAATCCGCTAATGAAACCATAAATTTATCTAAATATCTGCCCAGGAATCCAAGGACTCAACAAAAAATCTTACATCGGCAGAAATGTTTCCAGCCTTTTTACCAAACATATTTGTTTTGAGTTATTCTAAAATTATCTACCATAAATTTCCTTTGGGATTCCTACAGAAGTTCCTTGGGGTTTCATTGCTGCAACCCTTGGAGTAATATTTCCTCCATGATAAGAAATAGAATAAACTCTTGATATTCTTGAATATCTAGATGTGTGGTATCCTTATAGGTATATAATACAAAAATCGCATACCATTATTATTATTATTATTTATCTTTATTAGGGAGATTTTCAGCCCTTGCATACCATTATTATCTGGTCTACAACTGCCCACAAATGAGGTGGCTCTTGTCAATCAGCAACCTTTTTCTTTTGGAGCAATTGAAACTGATAACTTGTCCTATCGTTAAAATATTACGTAACGCAATTTTCGACATCCTCATCCTCATGTAACAAATCGAAACTAATGTTCCGATTCCCGTTAGGATTCTTACTAAGATGTGTTCAAAAATTTGCCATGAATCTTAATAGAAATCTATCAAGCATCTCACCAAGAAAATTCTCAGCAATTCCTAACTAGGTATAGCTATCCTTTATAATACCTACTGCCCCTATCGACCTTACATGCCACTCCGTTGTGCCCAATTTCATCAGGTAGATACTTACTCAGACCGACCATGTTCTCCCCGGCGAGCCGTCCCGAGACGACGGCATGGTCGTGATGTTCCACTCGCCGTCGGCCCAGCTTGGGATCGAAGAAACAGGCCGCATCTCCGGCCACGTACAGATGTGACCGGGCCCGCAGTTCGGCATCCACTACGAAACCTCCCATCGACGGATCCGTTTCCAAGTTGGAAGTCTTAGCCAAATCGGTGTTCGGTTCCGAACCAACGGCCACAATTGCGTGATCTACAACTAGACAGCTGTCGTCGGTCAGTGTGAGTTTCAGTTTCTTATCCTGGACTTCCGCTGCCTTGACCTGGATTTTGGGCCACACTTTGACGCCTTCCTCCCGAACACGCTCCGTCGTCCATTGGCTCAGATATTCCGGCAAGATTTTGCCCATATTGCCTTCCTCGTGGAACAGCTGATAGACCTCGAAGTTCTTATTGCGGATTTCGCTGCATCTCGCCAAAGCACATGAGAGCTCACTTCCCAGGAATCCTCCACCGATGATGGCAATCTTGCTTCCTTCGTTAAGTTTTTCGGTAAGTTCCTCGAAGTCGCTAACGGCTTTGAACATACTGACGCGCTCCTTGACTGCCAATGGGGCAGATTCAAACACTGGCAGGTTCTTGGGTCTTGCTCCCGTCGCCAGAAGACATTCGCCATACTTGATCTCAGTTCCGTCCGTCAGAATCGCCTTCCTATTGACGACATCTATCCGTTGCACCTCGTATCCCCTAGCTATAGCGACACCTCCATTGGGGGACTCCATCAGCTTCGTAGGATCTATGTAGAAGTCATCCGGCTCAAAGTAGATGCTCCTTTCCACCCCGTTCCACTGTCGGAACTTCAACGGTTCCAGCTGAGCTTTGTCCTCCGGGTTGAACCAAAGCTCTTTCGACAGGGGTGGCCGCATATATGGCAGCTCCGTTTCATTTGTAATGACCAGGACTTTCGCCTTGGCATCGTGGCCCTTGATGGCACGGAACGCAGCAAAGCTGGCCGTTCCACCGCCGATCAGCAGGTATGGCACCTCACTGGGGAGGTCTTTCGAGGAGGCTGGGAATGGTAACTTGGTTTTCTTCTTTGGTTGCTCTGCTACCGTGGGTTCCGCTTTTTCCACTATGGGAGACTCTTTTCCATCGAACAGTCCCATGGCATAGGCCAGACCCAAACCGCCGGCAGTCAGAGCAATGGCCCCGAAAATGTAGGAATTGGTGGAATTCTGGCCAGGTGGCGGCGGAGGGGGACATGCTGGCGCGGATGCTTTGGCTGAAAGGGATTCCTGAAAGAGAAACCATGAGCTTTGGTTTAGAAACAGCAGATGAATCATGATAAATGAGGGCTGGTAGCAAGTAAGTGCTTAAGGAGCTTTAGAGACCTTGGCGCAACGTCGAAAAGGGCCTCGAGCGCTGCTGTGGGAGTTGTAGAGAACACACCAGACTTCGCCATCAAGCACAACCTTTGAAGATGACCCAATTTTGATTGGACTGTTCTCACTTCACCCTTTTGCCACCACACAAGACAACCATATGCCAATATTGGTCGAACAACTGTTGAGTAAATCCATTTCATATATTTGGTTTTGAGGCCCCAAAGGTTTGCCGGCATTGACCGAAGGCCATGCAAGCTTTTTTGACTCTGAAATCAATGTGAGGTGTCCATGAAAGTTTGAAATCTAGAATGACTCCGACATACTTTACTTCATCAGTCACATTAATCTCAGTGCTAAAAAGACGTAAAGGTCGAATTCCATCGCGGTTTCATCTTTCCGTAAAAAGAACAATAGCTGATGTTTTATTCGGGTTAACCGAAAGGCCATATTGGCGACACCAACTCTCGACTACCTGAAGAGCACTTTGCATCAGGTGGAATTGGGTGCTTATTCACATACCAACTATGAAAGCTAGATAGTCGTCGGCAAATCCATAAGTTGGAAAACCGCTATTATTGAGTTGCCTCAATAGCGTATCTGCTACGAAATTCCACAAAAGTGGTGACAAGACTCCCCCTAGGGGACATCCGCAAACACTTAATTTTCGAATCGCTGCTTGACGCAATGTCGAGAAGAGATGTCAGTTTTTGAGCATTTGATGAATCCAATTGGTAATCATTGTAGGTAGCCCATGATTTCGTGCGGCTTCCAATATGGCATCGAAAGACACATTATCAATGGCACCCTCGTTATCCAAGAAAAAACCCAAGCAGGATTGCTTCTGAGCGAATGCTTTCTCGATATCGTATACAACATTGAGTAAAAGAGTCACAGTGGACTTTCCAGATTGGTAAGCATATTGATTTATATGAAGAGGCATGTTTGCCAAATAAACATCACGGATGTGATGATCGGTAATGCGTTCCAGATATTTCAGAAGAAAAGAGGTCAGACTGATAGGTCTAAAACTCTAAAAATTTTGCAGTAATTCGCTTGAGATAACCCGTATATGAATCCACGAAGCACATCTAAGGTATACCGCCAAGGAAGTCTTGTAGGTTTTTCTTGATTATTTTTTTTATAGGCACTTCGTGCTCGTGGCCACTACTGAGCCGGACTCAGTTGACCTGTAGCTGCTTTATCGGTACAGATCTATTTTTAACTTATCTATATTTACATCTAGTTTCACTCTCTCCTACTCTTTTACTCTCACACCGAGCAGGTAGGAGAGAGCTCTGCTACTAGTGAGGCTAGCTGCCTACGAAGAGGGTCAGTTTGTCTCAGTCACCATCTGATACTGACGGAGGATGAATGTGCTCCGTGAGGCGTCTTCTGGTGGCTGGACGGGTTTTTTGTGGAGGGGCTGGGAATCGCACCCATGACATTCCGCTTATGAAGCGGAAGCGTAACCTCAAGGCTACAGACCCCCCTTCCTTGATTAATTGTTAAGTTTTTTTTTCTGTAAAAATAATCAAATTTTTTTTCTTGCACTATGAACAGATGTGCTTATTTTGCGCGGCGTGTGAGTCGAGATGAGTCGCTCTCACCGCGAGTGACGTGAGACGACTAATGTTAATCAAATGGGAGCGAGCCGACAATTGGCTTGTTTAGGGTATCCAGTTTTTTACATATTCTTATTCTACGTTGGAAATTAAACCATAAAGCGAAGCAAACTTCAACAGAAAAGTAATCGCCTATCTCGATGCGTGGGAAATTTCTTGCAAGAAATGCTCAAGAAATGCATTTTTCTTTGATCGCAGTACGCAGTCGAAAAGAAATGTCAATTCAAATGGAGCTCACTGTAGAAAATTTCTTGATCATTTCTTGAGCAGAAATTTTTACTTTTCTTGAGCGGAACAGCATACTTAGCTTAACCCAAAATTGCATAATTTTCCGTGCTCTGGAACTATTTTTTAAACACGTTTGAAGTTAGTTTGGAAATCGCTTTTGAATCTCCCCTCGGCAAATTTTACTTCGGGACGCGCTGTCATTATGTAAATTGAAATGTCATTAAGTCCACAGATTGAAATTTTTATTGATCATTTATAACGACAAAATTTAGATATTGAAGCGCAATAAAACTGTGTTATAATTAGAAAAATGCGCTCTTTCGATCAAGCTACGAAAACCTGTAACTTTTTCATTGCTAAACAACCCAATTGTCACCTCATTCGACTCGTGTCACCGCACACGCCGCGCAGAATAGGCACGAGAATCTCTAAAGTAACTTGTGTAGAAACTATCGGAATAATTGCTGAAGTACTTATTGGTGTGCAACCTTGATTGAAAGTGTTCGTGGAAGAGTTCTTAATAAACCTCTTGGAATATTTTTCACATAAAACGTAGTTGAATTTACAAAGGAGTTGATATGACAATGGCTGCAGAAATTACTGAGAAAATCGACATAGAAACTCCTTTAGGAATTCTTGTAGAAGTTCTTGAAAAAAAAAAACTCGAATTTCTTCTTGGGGGATTTTGTTGGAGAACTCCTTTTACAATCTTTAAAAGATCTGCTACAGTAACTACTACCAAAATTGGTGTAAAAATTTCTGGAGAAAATCCTAGAATAACATTTTGCAGAATTGTCAAAGTAATCCCTGTTGAAATTTCTGATTAGGTGTTTCGATTCAGAATTTACTGCAAGAAGGAAAATAGGGGAAAGTGGGGCAGTTTGGTCACCTTAAGGAAAAGTCGATAAAAGTGCTGAAAATATCATGAATTTTTCAAATGTTTGCATGATTTCCAACATTTTTTTAGCTGAATACACTAGATCCGCATGATTTCCTTTGTCTTATAAAGTTCACGGATGAATGATTGATTTTTCAAAATTTGTCATTTTTCGAGTCGAGTTTTTACTGATGGGGTGATACGAGCACCCCATTTTTTATTGTAAAATAATCTCATATAATCAAAACATTCAATTATGTTGTTACTAAACTTGAAAGTTATTAGTACTTACAAACAATCCGTGCAAGAAGATATATTTTTGAGGAACATTCTAACAGTCAAACAGCATCATTCTGAAATGATGAAATTTAAAAGAGCCATTCGGGGCAATATGGGCAGTTTTTTCAAACATCATTTATTTATTTTGCTTTGAGTTTTGAACACTGACTTATAGCATGCCTATTGCTTCATTTCCTTATCAGCTTTGGGATTGCATGTTATTTCAGATAAAATTTCAAGAATTTATGCAGTTTTCAAGGGGTGCTCATTTCACCCCATTGGCAAAACCGCCCCGACTACTCCTAGTGACTTCAGACACCATTTAAGAAAAAAAGAGACTTCCCTTGAATATAAAAACTTTTAAAAGACTTGGTACAAACCAAGTCTCTAAATGAAGACCTGCTACCAGCCCTGTAAACAGAAGTAAACATAAGAATATTTAAACCTCGTATTGCGGTTCACGTTTTCTAACATTTTCACTACAATCGGTTTTGGCACAAGCAGGTGCTGGAGGGGATTTTGAACGCTATGAGAGAATAGGAGTTAGAAAGGGCATCAACTAAATGAACATTATCCAAGAAACCTCCCGTTCAGGAGCGCTTCGTTTGGGTCTTGTTTTCGGGGGCATTTGCACGACCTCTTCCCTGGACTGGTCTTGCACCCCACCGGGGAATTGAATATCCTCTCCGATCATGGGAGTCCGATCCGGATCGATACAACCGTACTGGGAAGGCTTCGTCCGCTCGGAACTGCACCCGGGATAGGGAGGACTCTGGCAGGCCCCACTCGCTTCCAACAACCTTCGGCGCCGCTCCGTGACATGCCTAGTTATCAGATCATTTACCTTTTTTGTGAACCAACGACGGCTGCAAAACGATCCACCTGAGGGAGAACACAAAAATCGATAACATTACATCATGTCCGGCCAGTCGGATAACCTAGAAAACCCCTTACCCGCAAACTGTTTCCTAGCCCGGATCGTAGCTACCCTTGGTTGCGCAATTCGAAGATTGCTGATCGCTGCACGGGAAACTGCGAACATTTTCACTTTAATTTAAAAGATTAGGATTTCCAAATTGTATATTACAACTAGTGACCGAGTATTGCAAGATTTCTGCAAAGTATCGAGACGTTATCACTGCACTAAGCGGCTCATTTATCAAAGTTTTGTTTTGAACTGTTTTCGCGACGACAGTCTTTGCGCATTGAAAATCGTTCTCGCACTGTTCGCTCCTGGTCCTGATGCGAAGAAAAATTGAAAAATCAATTTGAAGTTGTCAAACGATTGGCTGCGTTCTTCTACACTGAACCAAATGGAGTAGCAATTTTTATGATAGACGTTTCTGAAGCAATAACATGGCCGCCTGGAAAGATAACGGGAACTTTTCAAGGAACGGCGCCTTTCAGCGCGGCGAAGGCCAAACCGTTTCACTTTTGGTTCGACAAACAACGCGAGCGGACGGACTTTCGCTTCTGTCCTTCTGGTTTTCCAATCGGCCGAAAACCGCGTGTTGTGATTCCGTTCCGTTTTCGTGAATTTAGACAAAAATACCGTGAAATAGAAATTCGCGAAAGAAAAGTGGTGCCGCCGGAGATATGAATATCATGAAAAAGTGCGGTTTTTGCCAGCTGCCGGCTGGTCTGATGTGTAGTCGCTGCCTGGAGGTGTACTGTTCCGTCGAGTGCCAGATACGCGACTGGTCCGAGCACAAGAAAGTTTGCATCGTCATTCCGTGAGTATTCTCAAACAGTTACAAAATCGGGCTCTTTTGATCAAGCGCACCATGTGCGTAAAATTTAATAATTTTAACACATCATCATACAGGGCTGATAGCGAGTTACTTTTTAGTGACTTCGCCTCTATTGACTTCATCACTATTTGAAATTTTTATTACCTTCCAATATTTCACAATGAAATATATGTACGTTTCCTTGACCCGATGTAAAGTTCAACTATCAGGTTATCGTTTATAATAAAGTTCAAATTACAAATTATTATTTTCGTGATCTCTGATATTGCACAATAATCATTGGATCAGATTCCTAAACTTAAATAGCAGGGAAGTAATGTTTTACTTATGTAGTATGTTGTATGTTAAGAAATGGTATCTAAAGTCGTATTTTCGTTTAGAAATTCCAAAGAAATCTGAGATTCTTACGCGATTATTCTCATGGATTTTCTATTCAGATTTCTTGAGAAAAAGCTCCAGGAATTCTTTTGATCTTTTTTTTATAGATATGTCTTCTGGAATACTCCTTCAGGCATCGCTACAGAAGTTTCTCAAGGATTTCGCCTCTGGAGGGTCAGAGATTTTTAAAATAAATTTAAATAATTTTCAAAGAATAATGCTTTGAAAATGACAACCTAACACCTTCAGTAATGTTTACAAAGATTTCTCTAGCAGATCTTCCACAGATGCTTATGCCTGCAGGAGTTTTTTTTTAAGAAAATCCTCAAAGGTACATGTTAGAATTTTTCAAGTGATTCGTTAAGCCCGTACACGGATTTCCACAGTTTTTTTTCCTGCCATTTTCAAATTCATGAATAATTTCATCTAAGGGTTGTCTCAAGAATCACCCCAAACTTCTTCCAGAAATTGTTCCCAGAACTTTATCAATAAATTCTAACAGGGCTTCCTTATTAAGTGCCTCTAGAGTTTTGTTTTTGGGATAATTCAAAGGCTCTATTGGTGTTCAAACGCAAAGCTAAAAGGCGTAGATGGCGCTCTTCTAGAATAAGGATTAGTGCATCTTAATCAACATTTCTAGTGATAACCTAGTGAAAAATCATCACAATCATTTATCTGACAAGATTTTTGCAATTTAAGGCACAGGAAACCGTCAATATTCATTTCAATTTGAAAAATTTTCGCAATCGAACCTCCTCACTTATGATCGCCAATAATAAACAAAAATCTACGAATTAATCCACAGCTCTTCCAAACACTTCTGGAGTTTCTCAAGTCAAACTTCCATGGATCTTCAAAATTTCATCAAGTTCATCAAATAGTACAACAATTATTTTGATCGTTCCTACACACATTTCATAAGGCATAGAAATTCCTGCAGGAAATCCTACAAAATATTGTCCAGAGATATCATTGATTATTTTTATTTAAATAATTATCGTAGCAATTTAGAAAATTCGTCAAGGCTTCCTTATGATTTAGGGTGTTAATTAATCAAATGTTACAAGAGTTCATCAGGAATTTTTACAGAAGTTTCATAAGAGAATACCATAGAATTTGTTTAAGAAATACCTGTCTTATGACAAATTTCCGAAAAAAAAATCGAGATATTGTGATTGTAATTTATGTATCATACGTTGTCCTACTAGCTTTATTTTTCATAGGGTCTAGGTAAAAAACACAAAACATTATCAAGTTCTTCAAGATTGCTCAAATTTCGAATCATGCTTTTGCTTTGACAACGTTGGGTAGCCGCTTTCAGCAGGTTCCGGGTGATTTGGCCCAACTCCAAAAATTTTTCATGTTCGAATCATTACAATAAACATATAGCCTTTTTCCATAATGCTTTTGATAAAACTCTTATTCAGAATTGATATAGATAGAGTTCATTATGAAAATCACATAGTTTTCAAACGAAAGACTAAGGCTATGAAATCCAAGGGACTGGCAGCACTATACTAACCAACACGATGTTGGCGTAGCCAGCATTAGAAGGCTCAAGCCAAAGGCCCAAGCTGACAGCCAGCCTCAATGCACAATGTTGCGCAGTTTTGGAGCTGGCTACGACAACATCACAATCTGACAGTCCCTAGATGAAATCCAATGGAAGTTGGTAGCATAGAAAAACTCATATACCTACCTTTCGTGTGAAACTAAATTGAATTGTTGCTTTAATAACAATGAACGGGTTTTCAATTGGCATTTGCTACATTTGATTATCCAAAGTAAATTTAAAAATTATTTTTATTTTAAAATTTAAAATATTGTCTTCAATACAAGGTTATAAAAATGATTTCTTTGTTTAAGTGTGTTGGAGCGCTGGTTTTTTTAGAGCAGATCGAAAGTCGGGGTTTTTGTTTTGTATTGGGCGAATTTTGGCGTTTGTATTGGGCCCACTGCATTTTCATTTCACGAGGAAACCTCGCTTCTATCTCCTGTATAAGCGAGGGATTTCGGAGGTGCTCTTGTTGATTCATTGCTGCCATATGATCATAAAGATTTTGAATAGCCATTCCATAATTAATTATGGTGTCTAGAGATTCCATCTCAGGGGATGACATTTCTCGCACTTTATCTATCATTGAGTTGATAATTACTGTTGGTTTTTCGTACAACATTTCCAGTGTGTTGATGACCTTCGGAACTAATTCGGGTAGAAGCAATCGGTTGTGGACATATTCCAATGCCTGTCCTTTCAAACACCGTTGCAACGTTACCAGGTTCTCCGAATTGCTGTAACCACATGCTGCAGTCGTATTCTTATACTGACTTAAAAAAAAACTGGTCACTCCTCTGGGTCTCCTGCAAGTATAGCATAGGTAGATCCATCGGAATTACCTGGCGAGCACACACTTGTTGAGGTGATGGTAAAACTTTGATGACAATTGTGATGTGATTTGGAAAGGATCGAATACTTCGCCAATATTTAAACGTTTCATCATCCGGGTATTCGCACTAATTATCTCCAAAGCCATCTCATAGTTCCACGACTGTTTCAATAAGTGCAGTGGGAATTTAGTTGTAGTATGATCGGTAAACAATTCCTGAAATAATGAAAAATGAGCTTATTTTACGTAAGTGTTCACCGAGTCGCTATACGCAAGCAATAGTGCAGAGTTCAGTTCACACGTTGCTATCTTAATCTTGGTGGAGAATGACATCTCACCTTATTTAACACCCGTGCTAAATTAGTATTTTTCAATAGGACACTTTATGAACGTATTAAAAGCCTCAATTTCAATAACTATGAAAAACACTTCACTCCTAAAAGAACAGCCTATGAGTAAAAGAAGGAAAAACCTTTTATGAAAATTTAAGCAAGTGTAATGCAATCGTTTAATCAGTATAACTACAAAGAACTACCAATGATTTAAAGAAGGTAAACTTCCCAATAGAAATATAAGCTTAATTATTGCCGTTAATGTTTGAAAGAAGGAAACATTTCTCATGAAATCATTGAAGACACTTGAAACCCTAGCGCACCGTTGGTGACATAGATGCGAATTAACCATCGGCTTAGAGTCTTGTCCTGAATTAACGGATCAATTTTATCGTTCTCTTGGAGTGTGACAAACATGACGTCCCGTCACATCATACAAATCAACGAATTTATTAGTTATTGGGCCACATTGAGCGTTGAGGCAATTTGATTTTTTTGTTCGTAACTCGGCCAAACGGCGTTCAACCAAATGACCGGACACCCTCTCAACATCCCTAAAGACATCTTAGAAAAATCCTGAACGACAATTGTCGAAAATCATTTCTGGGAAAATTACTACTTGAACTATTGTAGATGTCCTGAAAGGAAATCTTGAAGGAAACTCCAGTCGATGGAAATATCACAGGTAAAATCTATTCTATGCCCTGGGAAGTGGAACAAAATTCCAAACCGAAAATTCTAAACACTCAGAGATGCTTAGTATTGCGAATCAGTCCAAGAGCAGTTTTTTGTTCAGTATGTGTTTAAATTACATACATGATGTTTTGGTTCAGAAGAGCTTAATTTTGTGCGAATCGTACTCTATTTTGTGTAACTTTGTTTAAGCGCTTCTGTATCGAAGATTAAAATCTTTTCTTATTGCATTAGAAAACTGTACCCCAACGATAGCTATCTGGATGTGTTGGCCAGTGGCGTAACGCTACCATTGAGAAGCTCATCTCTGATCGAGCAGGCCTCAAGTCGAATGCTGGTGAACAATGGGCGTTCCCTGAAGCCACCGCGCAAGCCTAATTTCCCCGTGGGTTCCGTTGAAGTATCGGTGGCTCGGGAAGCAACAGCATCACTTCCGGATGGATGCGATAACGTACCGGAGAAGTCGGAACCGGACGGAAGCCCATCCAAGAAAGCCAACAACATTACCGTCACCGCTGACTGTGTGAAGCGTATGTCCAAGATGAAGATCGAAGAAATCCCTCAACGCAACACAGTGAGCGAGTTGAAGCCCAAGAAACAGAATGGCGCCGAGAAGCCCCAATCGTTGGCCAACTTGAAACTGGAGATGATCAAAAATCACAAAAAGTTCGTTGATTTGAAAGAAGCCGCGGCGGCTTCCGGGTCGCAAGAAGGCGCTTCTCCAGCGGTCAACAAACAACGTAACAATTGGCTTCTGCACTTCCCACTGGACAAACCGGAAGGCGAGTTCTTCGAAGTGATCGTCCAGTACGTTGTGGCCAACCAACGCAAACAGTGTTGGGTTATTTCGGCGGATCACGAAACCCAGTGCGATAAGTTGCTGCGCGACATCAACGGGCAGATCAATCCGCAGGGGACGCCCGTCAAGTACGAAGACGTGCAGGTGGATGACATTTACGCGGCCCCGTACGAGGGGCTGTACTATCGAGTTGTCATACTAGAAAAGGTAAGTGTTAGGTAATGATGTTGGAAGTCTCTTTTTTATCCTGTCTGAAAATTTTTACAGGATTTCCTAATTAGATATTTTTTACTAATTTTTGCACCGATTTTTCCAGCTGTTATTCTAGCAAATCTTTCAAAGTTTCTTGGAGAATGAAAATCCTCGAAGTTATTCGCAGTTTTTGAAGAAATTCGTTTAGGGATTTTTCTAAGATGACGGGGTTGGTGGTCCAATGGCTACCACTTCCGCTTCATAAACAGAAGGTCAAAGTTCAATCCCAGACCCATTCCTTTCCTCGTACTTTGTAGTTCACTTGCTTCTATCTTCCACTCTTAATATATCACAGTTCATAGCATTTGCTGTAGAACCAGAGACGGATAAAATAACCGCTTCCCTACACCTTCCCGCATAAACTGGCGTAGACGCAGAGTTAGAGAGTATCTCTCTACCCCTACATATTTTACAAACTCGATTGATTATTTATCCAATAATTATCATTGCAATTTGTCTAGAAAATCCTCCAAGGCTTCGAGTTCTTTAGTGATCCTTGAAAGATTTTATCGAGGGATACTACAAAAGTTTCATCCGATAACATTTCCATGACGACATTCCGGCAAGAATGTCTGGGAATTTGAATATCTTTGAAGACTCCCTTTTTAAATATTTAAAAAATTGGAGGAATTTGTAAATAAATTTCTGAAGGCATCTCTGGAGAAGTTACTGGGTGAAGTCTAAACGGAAGTCTTAGTGAAATCGATGGAAAAATGAACGAATGAATTGTTGGAGGACTTAGGATTTTCTTGAAAAAAAAAAAAAAATGTCTGCATGAATTCGTGAAGGTCTGTTGAAAGCAAAATTATCGGTGGAATTATGTCCAAATCTGGAGCCAGCCTTTTGATACCTTTCCTTAAAATCTTCGTTTAACAGATTAACACTAACTAGGAGACTCATTTATACATTTTTATCATTTCCCAGGTCGACCCTGCCAAATCTTTGGTAAAAGTCCGTCTCATCGACTACGGAAACGAAGTCACACTCCCAGCCTCGGACCTGCGAGCTCCGCTTCCGCTGATGAAAAATCTCAGGGCTTTTGCGTTCCTAATCGAAATTCAGAATCTCAACCGACCCCTCGAGCTGACCGAAACCATTCGAGTTTGCATCGTACGCTCCGAGGATGACCGGAAGATCGTCGAAATTGAACTGGGCGCTACAAGTTTGCTGCAGCTGCTGGGGAGATCCAGCCAAACCGTTGGGGAGGGAGGAATTGTGGCCATTCTTTCTTCCCGGAAAGCTCTGATCTTGCTCTCTTCGGAACCGGTGATGCCCATCATGAAAGTGCTGTACACTCAGATGCCGGGGGCTGCTCCGAAGTTCCCAAAGGTCGAAAACGCTAAGGTTGGAGCTTTAGTCTGTGTGGAAATCGAAGGAGTTGGCTGGTCGCGAGCGCAGATCATCGAACAACACGAAAGTAACCGGATCGTGTACACGATTGACAACGGAACGGTTGAATTGGTTAACGCACAGGACATGCGCGCCCTGCCGGATGAGTACAAGAACAAACCACGCCTTGTATTGCAAATGGATTTGACCAAAGTCATTATGGACGAACAGGACTTCAAAAGGCTCTGCTATATGCCAAGTTTTGCGTTCAGTTTTGAACGGTTAAGTTACGACAAGCAACAGCACAGGATGAAGTGCACGATGAAGGACGTCGAAGGAAAGCGGACCCTGGCGGAAGTCGAATTCTCCGAATTCGTATGCGATCTGAAATCTGCTGGCATCCACTATTGGCCGCACATTCCGCAGGACAAAAGCATTGTGAAAATTTCCTCCGTTCTGGATGTGGGAACTGTAATAATTTGCCCCAAGGGCAAAGTCAATGTCTATACCGAGCTCTTGCAATCGGTAATGTCGACTTTGACTCGTTTAACCGCTGTTCCAAACGTGAAGGACGTAGTTGTGGCCTTGGACGACGTTATGATGCCGTATCGAGCACGTGTCCTGTCGATTACGTCCCCGGCAGAGATTGAGGTCCTGGATCTCGACAATGGTCACATCAGAAAAACGCCTTTGCAAAAGTTGTACACCACTAACGGGTTTGTGAACAATCTACCCGTCTACACGGTAAAAGTTCAAATTCGAGACATGAACGTATCTGCAATCAAGGATAAGGCTTGTGTGCTGGATCAGCTGGATGAGTTCCGTACTAGCAAGCGGGAGTTCCGAATGATGTTCGAAGGAGGATCGTACATGTACGGAGTAAAGTTGATAGACTTAAGCACCAGCCGTTCGTTGGTTACCATCCTGATGGAACACCACGACAAGAAGTTACGGGAAGCGGAGGAATTCGCTAAAAAGAAGCAAGAACAGGAAGAAGCTGCTAAAAAGAAGCGTGAACAAGATGAAGAGGACGCGCGACGAAGGGCGAAGGAGACAGCAGATGCCAAAACAAAGGAAGAACAACGGTTAGAGAACGAACGTAAGGCCGCTCAAGCCGCGGCAGATCAGGAGCGAAAGGACCGCGAGGAGCAAGAACGTAAGAAGGCCGAATCGGAAGCCGTCATGGCAGCGGTGCATACAGTGCTCAAAATCGACGATCTGAAACTGATTCCACTTCCTGCCGGAAAGAGTGGCGTCAAGCTAACGATTTTGGACGACAGTGACCTGGCGCAGGGCGCCGTCACCGTTTGCGAAGTGACGGAGGAACATATGAAACGGTACGCGACCTTGACCGACGAGGTCAATAAGCTGGCAGCCAGTTGTGGCGAGGACGGTTACGCGCCGAAGTAAGTATAATCTATAGTTGAATTGTCCTGAATCGCAAGTCAGTCCCATCTGCAGGGCTGCTCTCTATTTTAAAGGAAATCTCTAAAATGTCCATAAATTTAATGGATAGTGCCCAGATAGCCGTAGCGGTAAACGCGTAACTATTCAGCAAGACAACACTCAGCCTAGGTTCCAAACCCACCGATCGAGATTCTTTTCGTAAGAAGATTTTCTTGACTTCCCAGGTTATAAAGTATCTTCGTATACCACACAGTATACATGTGAAAATGGTCAATCGACAAAAAAAGCTTTCATGGGGACGGACTCGCCTCTCACGCCGAGGACCTGGGATTGAATCCCATCCCCGACATAGTCACTTATGACGTAAACAGTTATAGTGACGACTTCCTTCGGAAGGGAAGTGAAGCCGTTGGTCACGAGATGAACTAGCCCAGGGCTAAAAATCTCGTTAATAAAGATAGAAAAAAGAAAACTCAGTTAAGGTGAAACAGTTTGGAATCAACTTCTAAGCAAGTGTAATGCAAACAATCGTTTTATCAGTATAACTGCAAAGAACTACCAATGACTTAAAGAAGGTAAACTTCCCAATAGAAATATAAGCTAAATTATTGCCGATAGTGGTCAAAACACTATAACTCGGAAGCATAGCCTATGTTTGAAAGAAGGAAACATTTCTCATGAAATCATTGAAGACACTTGAAACCCTAGCGCATCGTTGATGACCTAGATGCGAATTAACCATCGTCTTAGAGTCTTGTCCTGAATTAAGGTGAAACAGTTTGGAATCAACTTCTAAGATTGCACTAAAACTTCAAAGGCACAACTCTTGCGAAGAAAGCATCCCACAACAGTGCACTTTTTATTTTGGCTTTGTGCACTAGCAGAAAGCTTAAAATAAGAAGATCAGGAACATTTGCCAACTATTCCTCCAGTTTTGTGCCTTTGAAAACGTGAGTAGGTGGAGAAGTCGGCCATCTTCGCATTCCGAGATGTTTCACCTTAATAACTGTGGAAGAACTCATGAGAAAACTAAGCTGAGAAGCAGGCTCTATCCCAGTTGCTGCAAGGCCAGAAAGAAACATGAATCAATATTTTCCTTCTCCTTGCAGTGAATACTAATTTAAAATAGCGGGATTTGGGGCAAGTGTGCCACCTTAAGCAAATTGTTCTCTAACTTTGTCTAAAGCTTAAAAAACCCACCAATTCAGCCTCACGATGTTAGTTTCACATCTTTTCATAAGCGCTGTGCCATTTAAAAAGAAAATAATTTCAAAAAGTATTAGTTTTGGAGCTCCTCAAATATCATCCAAAATACCCTGATTTTCAACACTATGGGGCAAGTGTGCCACCCGTATGGGGCAAGACGGCCATCGAATGAACATTCATGTAATTCTACTTGTAATGAACTTTTCATTATTTCCTGTTAATATTGCTAACAAAGCAGAGCCTAATTGACAATTTTAAATATATTTTTAGGTTTACCGTCATGAGGGGATGCTTTATAACAAGGTTCATCACATGTGGAACTCTCTACTAGTCAATTCGAATAACTAAAATCGTTTTTTTTTTGTCTCCATTCAATGCGATATATGAATTACTCTTTCATTATGGAGGATCTGTATAATGTTACACTAGATCAGCACTAAATAAAGGTATAATATTGATGAAAATAAGTAAAATAGTTCTTAAAACGCCTAAAATCATGTTATTATCGAATATATGGAGAAAAAAATCATTGTGGGAGCAAAAATGTTCCTTTTCTACACTTCAAAAACCACTACTGGTGCCTCATTTTGGTTCATTATCATGATTTTGTTGATGATGTTTACATTTTTATGAATTTCACCCCAACCATTTTTGTTAACCAAATAGGTGGCACACCTGCCCCAAAAAGTATAGATTTCAACCATAATGGGTTTTGTATGTAAAAATAAATATTTTTTTCGTTCAAATGCCACAATTACTTACACATTTGAATAGCTTCACAATGTACAGTACGTTTGAAAAATTCGTTATTAATTTACCTCTCACCATGCTATTTAGACACAACGAAATCTTATAAAAAATCATTGAAATTTTATGGTTTTCACAAAAATCGATGTAAATACGTGAAAAATAGAGCAATTTGCGTCATATTTTGACCATTGTATTATGAACTATAAGGGAACATATTGTTAAGCTAAAATAAAAAATATAGTTTGTAGTTTTTACAAAAATCAGGGGTGGCACACTTGCCCCTATGGCACACTTGCCCCAAATTCCGCTACTTAACCAAGAATTGCCACAGGGATTACGCTTGTTTTTTTTTTCAAAGTAGGTACTTATCCAGCATTTCCTCCAGCGATATTTCCATCATATCTTCAGAATCGATTTAGCTCGGCTAATTTCCATTCCTTTGCCGAGATCCGCACAGCCGATCAGCAACTGAATTTCATCTGGTATGTCAGAAAAAAATCAAGTTTGTTTATAGCAGCACCTTTGAGTGCCGCTGACATCGAACGTCACTTTTGCTGAGATGTCAGCAAACGAACTTCAACCGAGATTTGCACGCCTCTGATCGGCATTCTGTTTTACCATTAAATTCCGCCAGAAAATTATCTAGACATTTTCCCAACGTTTCATTCACGAATTACTTCTGTAGTTATGATGATAATAAATCTTCGAGCTGTTTAGTAGAATACCTATAAGTAGATGAAAAAAACTATAGTACTAAATTCGGTTTTTTCATCTACTCCTGTAGTTTTTTTTACGATTCTCAAGTAAAATTTCCATATATTCTTCAAACAGTCGTTTGAGTTTTTCTAGTCGAGTCTAGTACACGACACTGAAGACGGCCTTACAGTTGAGGTCGAAATACGCGTATCTGTCTAAGGATTCAAACTCTAGTGGAATTCAATCATATAGTTAGTATTATTTTATTTATTTATTTATTTGGTTTACATCAATTATCTCGCCAAAAACATTTCGCCAATTCACTCTGTTCATGGCCGCTTCTCTCCATCTTCGACTGCGTCCTGGTCAATCCACCTCGCTCGCTGCGCCCCACGTCTTCTTGTTCCGAACGGATTCGTAGCGAACACCATCTTTACAGGGTTGTTGTCCGGCATTCTTGCAACATGCCCTGCCCAGCGTATTCTTCCAGCTTTAGCTACCTTCACGATACTGGGTTCGCCATAGAGTTGAGCGAGCTCGTGGTTCATCCTTCGCCGCCTCACGCCGTTCTCTTGCACGCCGCCGAAAATCGTCCTTAGCACTCGGCGTTCGAAAACCCCAAGAGCTTGCAAGTCCTCCTCGAGCATAGTCCACGTCTCATGCTCATAGAGAACTACCGGTCTTATGAGCGTTTTGTACATCGTGCATTTAGTGCGGGGTAAATCTTTCTTGACCGCAGTTTTTTCTAAAGCCCATAGTAGACACGACTTCCGCTGATGCGCCTTCGTATTTCCCGACTAACGTTGTTGTCAGCCGTCAACAAAGATCCGAGGTAGACAAACTCGTCCACCACCTCGAAAGTATTCCCATCTATCGTAACACTGCTTCCTAGGAGAGCTCTGACGCGTTCAGCTCCGCCAACCAGCATGTCCTTTGTTTTCGACGCATTCACCATTAGTCCGACTCTTGTTGCTTCGCGTTTTAGGCGGGTGAACAAATCTGCCGCCGTTTCAAATTTTCTCCCACTAATATCCATGTCGTCCGCGAAGCAGACAAATTGTCCGGATCTCATGAAAATCGAACCTCGACTGTTAAGTCCGGCTCTTCGCATGACACCTTCAAGCGCAATATTGAAGAACAGGTACGAAAGTCCGTCGCCCTGTTGTAGTCTCCGCCGAGACTCGAACGAACTGGAGTGTTCGCCAGAGATCTTCACGCAGTTATTATTCAGTTTTGCACACCGTCCATCGTTGCTCTAATCAATCTTGTGAGCTTCCTGGGAAAGCTGTTCTCGTCCATGATCTTCCATAGCTTCACACGGTCAATACTGTCGTATGCCGCCTTGAAATCGATGAACAAATGGTGCGTAGGGACCTGGTATTCACGGAATTTCTGGAATATTTGCGGCACGGAAATAGACGACGGAAGAGAATCTGGGATAGCACTTTGTAAACGGCGTTTAGGATAGTGATTGCACGATAATTTTCACACTCCAGGTCGCCCTTTTTGTAGATAGGGCATATAACGCCTTACTTCCACTCCTCCGGTAGCTGTTCCGTTTCCCAGATTATGAGTACCAGCCGATGCAGACAAACGGTCAACCTTTTCGGGTCCATCTTGATGAGTTCGGCTCCGATACCATCCTTGCCAGCGGCCTTGTTGTTGAATGGCATCCTTAACTTCTTCCATCGTGGGAGCTGGTTGGTTTCCACTGTCCGCGGTGCTGACATAGCCATCGCCTTCGCTGTCCTGAACTTCTGTGCCTGTGTTCTCTGCGCCATTCAGGTGTTCATCGTAGTGCTGCTTCCACCTTTCGATCATCTCGCTTCCGTCCGTCAAGATGCTCCCATTCTTATCCCGGCACATTTCAGCTCGCGACACGAAGCCTTTGCAGGATGTGTTGAGCTTCTAGCATTACACCTCTTCCGAGCGGCGCTTTTTGTTCCGGAATAGGCGGATTTTCTGTTTCCGCTTCAGTCTGTATCGTTCCACGTTTTGTCGCGTAACATGCTGCAACTTTGCAGCCCGCGTTGCATTCTTCTCTTCTAAAACCTTCTAGCACTCTTCGTCGAACCAATCGTTTCTTGAGCTCCGTTCCACATATCCGACAATGCTTTCGGCAGCGTCGTTAATGGCTGCTTTGACTGTCCTCCAACAGTCGTCAAGAGGGGCCTTATCGAGCTCGCCCTCATCCGGCAACGCTGCCTAAAGATGATGCGCATACGCATTGGTGGCATCCGGTTGTTTCAGTCGCGCTAGATTCTACCGAGGCGGGCGTCGGTACCGTAATCGTTGATAACGGATAGTTTTGGACGCAGTTTCACCTTCACCAGGTAGTGGTCGGAGTCAATGTTAGCGCCACGATTTGGGATTCTGTCTGCTGAGGTGATCTTCAAGTGTACCGATACGGGAGGCCGATTTTTCATTTATTTTTAGTCATTTGAGGTTTCCATTTTCATTGAGTAGTGTTTGATCCTTCGACCTTGACGCTTGCTCTTGCGGGGGCGGTTGATGGGGGCAGGATCAAACATGTCGCGCGTCGGTAGAAAAGCAGTGAAAAAGTGATCGATTCGTTAGTAGTGTTTGATCCTTCGACCTTGACGCTTGCTCCTGCGGGAGCGGGTGATGGGGGCAGGATCAAACATGTCGCGCGTCGTTCGCTCAGAGAAATGAAAAAGTGCCGCGGATTGTTAGTAGCAGTGTTGTGAAAAACTCAATTTCTCACAACTCACGCTTGAGATTTTTCATGCGTGAGTTGTCAATCATGCAACTCAGCAGTCAAAAAATCTTGGATGAGTTGGCTCACCTTTTTAACTCATTGTCTCGTATTTCTTCAGTTTACTCACACACGGCAATAATTTCATGTTAGTCTGGTAAAATTATGTTAATCCTTTCTAACGTAAACAACAACATTCGGGTTTCACGAGCTTTTGCCGGATTTTGCGACTGAATTATTTTTTACGGTTTGAGTTGATTGAGTTGATTTTGCATCAAAATCTCAAGCGTGAGATTTGCGAAGCAGATCTCTAATGAGTTTGCTCTCACGGGAGAGCGTATTGATTGAGATTTTGAGTGTGAGTATATCAACACTGGTTAGTAGTGTTTGATCTATTGATCGCGTCGCTTGCTCTTGCGTGGGCGAGTGACAAACACTTGTTCAGCGTACAATGCGATTATCGAATTATATCGCGAATCCGATTAGGCGTGATTATATCATGGATCGCATCACCAAACATTGGTGACTCCCAGATCTCTACCTCATCCACTAACCCAATATCCTTTCCATGACAACCGTGGAGATGCAGAGGTGATCTCGGTCTCTAGTAACAACGGTAGTCACACTAACATTCCTTCCCTTCCCCGATGACCGTAAGGACGTGGCCGGCGCCGTTATTGACTTTTAAATTTGAGTTCTCGATTTGTGCACATTGAAGAATGGTAAGATAATCCCAAGCCCCATTCATTAATTCCCTGTGCAACTTCGATTGTTCTGGTCAATCACGGAGTAGCAACTACGAATTGTGCGGTCATCTATGCTTATGCTTATTTGAGGTTTCCATTTTCATTCCATTTTTGCAGCGTTTAGTAAAAGTTTTAAAACCAACTTTTTTGAAAGGAGGTTGTGAATTCAGAGATTCACTCTTTCTTTTGCTCGTGATTGCAATCATGTTTAGCGAATAAACGAAAGAAGACGTGACCTGAGACGTGAGAGGTTTTTCCAAGAAGGATTACCACCGCTAGCTTTCGCTAACGGGTCCAACGAAAAATCAAAGGCAAACCAAACAAGGATCGAAAAGGGATCAATATTAAGAAAAAAAAAAATAGTACTGAAAAGTACTGATTTTGTAGCACTGAAAAGTACTAGCACACTAAGAAGTAGGTAGTGTTTTATTGCTTTAGGTAGTTTTAAAAATGTCTGAGAGCAGAAAGAATTGGTGTACTCTCGCAGCACGTGAATACGATGCGCATTGAGGTTCGTAAAAAACTGTAATCTCCTGATTCTTTCTTAGATCTCTTGCTTCTTGTATGGTCTCTTTTTGGTTTCCGTTTGATTTTTTTTTGTCAAAAATAAGATCTTTAAAGTTCCCCTTATTATTTTGGCGAGATTGTAGATGGGACTGATTTGCGATTCAAGGAAGTGAAGTAGTATTAAAATCACCAAATGAAATGATATTCGGTTTCAGGTTGGATGAATTGTGCATTGCAATTTTCGATGCCGACAAGATGTGGTACCGGGCCGTGTGCATCCAGCCGCAACCCGAGAGCGATGTGTTCCTGCTGCAATTTATCGACTATGGAAACGTGGCTACGGTGAAGCGCAAATCGATTCGAGCCATGCCGAAGGCTTTGGCCTTCCCTTGCGCAGCGCACACTTGCATCGTTAAAGGTAGGTTTTAAGGCTATTAAGGCTATTATACATCTTATATAAGAATCAATAATTAATTAATATTTTCAGATGCATCTAAGGTGCTGTCTACGCTGGCCCAGCAACAGGCTAACCAAGGCTACGTACTGGCTCAAGAGATCAGAGCAGAAGGAGAAATCTATTCGTTGAAGTTTTAAGTTTTTTTTTTTATATTCCTTGACGTAAACCGATTATTGTTATTCCTTTTGTTGCATTTCCTTTTCGAAAGTTTCTTTTCGAATTTAATATTTTTGCTAACTATTTCAAATTGATGAACCAAAATAAAGCTCTGCGATAGACGTTTCAAAACATGTTGATTTTTGTATTCATTGGGCTGGGAAGGATTTCTCTTTTTAGTAACCTGTAGGTGATTTTCGGTGAACAATTTCTTCGAAGAGAATAAATTTTCTTCCATTACTCACCAGCAAGAAAATTTTCTCGTCTTCGAAGTTTTTTTTTTTTCTTATATATACAAATCATACTATATTGGACACAAATTGGTAACTACCGATACCAAAAAATTAAAAAAAAAAAAAAATATTTTTTAAATTGTTTTCTGGATTTATTTTTATTTTCCGTGTAATTAACAGAAAAACTGATTTGACATTATTTCAATACCACAAAGCTCTTCTGTGATAGGTTTTTTTTATCCCTTATGTTTATTTGAAAGGCACTCTGTGCTCATGGCCGCCCCTGTGCCGGAATCATAGTTCTTCTTTATCGATACAGATTCTATTCTACACGCAGCGTACTGGACTATCGAAATTCATACGCGCAGCGTACTGGACTATCGAAATTCATACATTTTGCCTTATGAAAGATGGAAAGATTATCGCAATACGAACGCTTTATGTATCTTTTTAGCACCACTCCACACCAAGGCGGCGATAGGCGCGGGGTGTACGCACGAGCCTATCGATCGCTAGGTCCTTGATTTGATTCCATGTTGCCGCGAAAACTATTTTTGTTTTCAAATTCCGGTTTCATAAGGCAAATTTATGAATTTCAACCCGATTCCTTGTGGCGAATTTTCATAAGGGGTTCCTATGTTTATCGATAGTCCATTTGCCTGAGTGTACATTTTGCCTTATGAAAGATGGAACGATTATCGCAATACGAACGCTTTATGTATCTTTTTAGCACCACTCCACACCAAGGCGGCGATAGGCGCGGGGTGTACGCACGAGCCTATCGATCGCTAGGTCCTTGATTCGATTCCATGTTGCCGCGAAAACTATTTTTGTTTTCAAATTCCGATTTCATAAGGCAAATTTATGAATTTCAACCCGATTCCTTGTGGTGAATTTTCATAAGGGGTTCCTATGTTTATCGATAGTCCATTTGCCTGAGTGTATTACTAATTGAGGTGAATCCTACTAACTAATTATTTAATTAATAACAAATTTGTTCCACAGAGCTATTTACAAAACACCACACATAATCACTCCTTTCCCAAATCCTTAGACATAACACTTCACTACCGCTATATGTATGACTGATTCAAGTTCTATTGACCTTGAATCATTCATACTTGTAATAGAAGTCTTGAGTAAAGGCAAAACTTACAGAACCCCAAGTCAAAGATGTTGCGTTGCCTACTTCCCAAACTCCAAAATCCCCGGTGTATTTTGAAAGGTATCAGTTTTTAAACTTATGCTGGATAATTAGCCCCTAACCCCTTTGTACATCAATACAATTTAAAAAAGATAAAGACAATGAAACATTCGAAAATTGGAAATATTTATTCTGTGTTTTGATCCGTGCAATATCGACTCAAAAAACGAAGATTTTCAATCGCATACTTAAGCACCGCACTCGGTTCATATTTTAAAATCTTTTCACTAATATTATTTCGGAATCCTGGACGAATGCATTCGTTATCGTTAAGGAGCAAGAATGAAAAAAAATCGTCTCCAGCCACTAACAACACAGTATTTGAACGGTCTAAGAGGACCGTCGTTCTTGCGAAAGCATGATTGTAACACCTCAATACGTTTCACAGATACATAAAGCATCTAACGCATTGTTTGACGACAAAAGGTTAATCGTTGTTGCTATGATCGCAGGATAAAGAACAACCGCGATGCATCATATATGAGCCTGTGCATGTTATAAAACGTTTGACTTTTACTGTGCGCTCTGTTTTCAAGTTGCCCGTGAGAGAGAGAGAGAGAGCGAGACAGCACCAACACACGGCGCACAGTAAAAGTCATGAGAACAAAAGAATTTATGGCACGTACAGAGGCTCATTTTGTCATGATCATGCCATAAATTTTGTCATGATCATGTCATGATTTCCATCCTTGCAAACGATATACGAATGGCAACTGTGGTAAAGAAAGCTCTCAGTTAATAACTGTGGAAGTGCTCATAAGCAGCTAAGAAGCAAGCTCTGTCCCAGTGGGGACGTAATGCCTAGAAAAAGAAGCCCGCTATCGAACAAAATCGTGACATACTCTCAGGTCAGATTGGAATTTTTACCAGTTCGGTTTCCCATTGTGCATCGCCTTTACCGCTTTGCGCAATGAGAACCCCCCGAACCAGTAATTTCAGTTCAGTGGCTTTGTTTTGACGCGCTTGCTGCGACAGCGCCAGACTGACAACGGTGTTCTTGCGGTTGTGTTTGTGCGTGGTCGTGTTCCAACGGTTCTCGCATCTCAACTGGGTGTATTCGGTTTAGTGCTCAGTGTTGCTTGCAGGCCAGCGAATGATCAGCGGTTCATTATTTTTTTCCCCGTTGGTTCGGTCAGTGATTAGCTGAATCTTGACCACGACGCAAGTGTTTTGTTCGGTTGACAGAGTGGACACCGCGAGCTCTCATACGGTTGTGTTTTATTTTCTTGTTCTTTTCCCCTCTGTGGTGGCAGTGTGTGCGTGCATAGGAATTTTCAAGCAGAAGAGTGGCTAAACGCAATTTCGAGTTGACGTGCAAAAGTTAGTGGTGAAAAATTTATTGACGTTCGCAAGGTGATTGGGAGGATTTGATTTTTTTTCTCCTACTAGGTATCAGGTGTGATGTATTTTGACCTGTTTTGACGTATCACGGAAAATATCCTGGGCGTGTTCCGGAGGACGGTGATTACAATGTGTTACTCATTGGGATAATTCCTCCTGCTTATCGGTGTGTGTTTTTGCGTTGAAGAAGGGCTGTTCCTGGAAATTATTGTGCAAATTGGATTAAAAAATTGTATGGTTCTAAAATATTTTTTTTTTTTTTTGGATTGTCTTTTCGACTGGCTAAGACCACGAGTTGGTCCATCTCGCCGGTTCTAAAATATGTGAGAGTGCAGTTTCTGTAGTGTTTCGGACCCAGATATCGATGGAAAAGGGTGTGCTGGATGGACTGTCTCCCAAAATCAACACGAAAGAAGTTTATCTTACGATTACATAAAAGTACGCACTTTTACTCTTGGAAACATTCCCCGGCAGCAGCCAGCAAAACTACTTCACCAGCAGCAGCAGCACCAGTTCGGAGCAGAAGAAGCATTCCTTCGCAAGTGATTCCAAGCGAAAACGAAACAATCGTGGCTAGACTTCTTGATTGATGCTGATACCGTTTTGGTTCAAATGCCGATCAGGCTCGTATTTCAATCACTCGATTTAGTATGAAAGATTTTCTGAAATATTTCAGTGGAAGTCATCAAACATTGAAAAGGCAGGGCTGGTAGCGAGTCACTTTTTGGTGACTTGGTCATTATTTTCGACCTAGTCACTGAAAAGTCACTGTTTACAACAACAAGTCGCTAAAATATTTTTTCCAGTTAAATGATTCTTAAAGTCTCCGTTTTAGTGATGAAAAAAGAAGAAAATTTGAAGTAGCTTTTCAAATTCAAAACATTAAGAGAAGAAAACTTTTATGGTAAAGTTTTCTGGAAAATATTAGGTACAAATTTCTGATAGATTGCATGAATTTTTTTCTTGAGGTAATAAGCAAAATTTGTGGAGGAAATTTCTACAGAAATCCAACCGGCCTACGCTCAAAAAGCACAAGTGGGCTCAGTCTTCTTGGACACTAGGGGCCTTCGGTTCAGTATGTATAGATGTTCTTTCAGACAAACTCCACGAATGTGGTGTTTCTTCAATATTAAACAACTACTTTCATAGCTGAGAAACGTATGAGCTTTTCTAACGAAACTTCGACAACTTCACGAATTAGTTACATGAGTCTCCCCAGGGTTCATGCTTGAGACCCCTCTTTTATATTTTTATGTAAGATACATTGAAAATTGTCGCGTGGAAATTTGCTCGCTTGTTCCTATCATTTGCTATTGATGTTATTACCTCGACTAGTGGTCGCATACTTGTTCCTAGCAATAGTGGTGTACACTTGCTACCGCGACTGGTGGTCGCATACTTGTTCCTAGCAAGTGCTATTGATGTTAGCGTGACTGGTGGTCGTATATTTGCTCTAAGCAATGGTGGTGTAGACTTGCTATCGCGACTGGTGGTCGCAAATTGGTTCCTAATAAAAGTGATGCTCACATGCATGTGCGACTGGCGGTCGAAAAAGTATCTAAAGAATAAGAAATGTAAGCCTAATGATGTGTGGTAACTTACATTTCAATTCAAATAGATCAAGGTATGTTATATCAAAACAATTGAATTGAATGTATAACACGATGAAAGTCAAACGCTGATGCTACTCTGTTGAACACGCTTATGGCAGTCTATTAATAGCAATATTTTGTCCTTTGTGACATTTGATCCACAATATTTTAGCATTGTGACATTTGAGCGGGGCATGCTCCCGTATGATCTCCACGTGATCTGGACCCGCTCTAGTGTCTGAGTTCTTCGACCGAGTTAGTTTGATACACCAGTGGATAAAACCATAGTAACGTCAGGATGGAATGAAAGGTTCTTCGTGGAACTCCCGCTTGCTAACAGCGATTCTGAGCTCCACAAGCAGCTTACAGATGATGCCGTTGTTTCTGTAATAGGACCAAGGGAGGATGATCTGCAAAGACCGTTGCAAGATGCTTTAGTCAGTTTGTCTACTTGGCTGTAAAATTGGCTATCGAATCCTCTACGGAGAAAACTGAGTTAGTGTCTTTTCTAGGAAGCGTGACCCAGTAGAAATTCATGTTTAAGGTGAAGCGGTGTGTAACTAAAGAATCATTAGATTCATCGTTGATGTAACAGTAGTAGTGTCGCCTTTCCATGTATATTTTCAAAACAAACAAACAAAAAATATAACATTTGTGTTAAGCATAATTTTATGTAAACACATGGGAAATTTAGTAGATTGACGAGTATTGGAAATCAAAATCAACTGTTCAATCGTACCATTAGGCCTACAATTTACCAGAAGATCATTTACAAGTTTCTTTTTTCGAGAAGTTCTTTGTCGTCTTGAATTCGAAAGATTTCCAATCTATGCGTAGCTTATTCCTCCTTCTTAAAAAAAAAACGAGGAGAGAGACCATTAATGTACCACACTCTACATTGATACTGCTTCATGCCTATTGTAATTTGGTAACCCCATTTCTAATACCGAGGCCTTTAAAGCATACAAGTCTTGTACTTGTGATGAGTAACTGTAGATAAATATTTTTCATTACTACAATTTATCACATTTTACGTACTGTGCATGTCCATTAATATAAGAAACGTCTTTTAATACTTGTTTTTAAAATTAGGTTGTAGTTTTGAAGTCCCTTTTTAGTTACTATTTGGTCACTAGTCTGATCATTTTAGTGATTAAAGATTATTATGCTGTCCTGCCGCTACCAGCCATGCTACCAAATACCGTTTCGATACAAATTTCGAAAACACTCATTCCGATCTCTCAGTTCAGTATGTAAATGTTTTCAATAAAAAATATTCTTTTCGGATAAAACATTTTTTAAAGTCACTGTTCCTCGATTACATTTTCGAATCGACGTAAGTAACTTGCACATGGTTTGGCGAAAAAAATGAGAAGAATTAAAATCTATTTTAAAAAATCTTCAGGTTTACCATTTTTTTTTACGTGTAATTTTACATACAAGCAGCATGCGTCCAAAATTTTTGATTTTCTTCGTGGTTAAGTCACTTTGTCTCTCCATATAACAGAGCGGTGAACAGCCATGCTGTAGGTGTCTGGGTTCGATTCCAAGTCGGTCCAGGATATTTTCGTAATGGAATTTTCTTGACTACCCTAGGCATGGAGTATCATTGACCTGCCACAAGATATACGAATACGGAAATGGTAACTTTGGCAAAGAAAGCTCTCAGTTAATAACTGTGCAAAAGCTGAAAAGCTGGCCTTGTCCCAGTTAATACGTAATGCCAAGTAAAAGATAAGTCGTTTTGTAATTCCAAAAATTAAACTTTATCAAAGTGTAAAAGGAGTTGGTTCAGAGTGGAACGTGTAGAATTTTGTCTACGGAACACTAAATTCGTTTACCCTTCTGACTTACGGCGGTTTGAATAAGTTTTCGAGATCTTTCCTTTTGTTCTTGGAGGAGCTCATTAAAGAACTTTTTAACAACCTGTACAAGAATAACTCAAAGATTTCCTAAGTCGATTTTCCAGTTATTATTTCAGCCATTTACATATAGACTCCTTAGTGAATACATGTATGATTTTTCTGATGAATTGATTCAATATTCCTGCAGGGATTATTTCAGGCAACCCATTTGAAAACTTTTCCTAGAGTTTTTTTTCCTTAAACTTGGTCAGGGATTCCTTACTTTCTCCAGCATGTTTTCTAGGTGTTTCTCCCATATGTCATCAACCTAGTGCTCCTGCAGCTATTATAAACAGTTCTTAAGTAATTTCACAAGTAACATCTAGATGTATTATTTAAAATTTCATCTAAGGTTATTGTCATCACAGGTTATATTCAAGTTATTCGTACACACCTTTCTTTAGAGATTGCGTTCGATGATCGTCTTTCCAACTCAAATATCTAGAAAACCCACTAAAGCTTCGTCAGGATTCGAGGAGAATTTTATTACTACAGAGGTTTTATAAGAGTATTATAGAATTTATGTTAGAAATACCAATCGTATTTTTTCATGAATTTCATTTATATATTCATAGAGTTTAAAGCCTTATAAATACAAAAAAAATTAAGATATCCTAAACAAATGCCTGAAAATACACCTGAAAATTATTGGTAATTTCTAAAGTTACCTTAAATTTTTTTCCATGTTCAAGTCCTAAAAAAATCGAATGATATTCTTGGAGGATATCCTAAGTAATCAGTGGAGGCATCTCAAGAGAAATTACTGCTTGCATTCTTGAAAAAAGACGGACATCTAGGACGAAATCCTAGGGAAATGGATGGAAGAATCACTGGATAAACACCTGAAAAACATTGGATTTTTTGAGAAATTTGTCAAAAAATATTGTGGAAATTTCTGAAAAAAATCATGATGGAAGCTCTGCACTGATTTCTGGAGTTATCCTCAAACAAATTCCACGTTAAATTCTTGAAGGTAACTTCAAGTAAATTTATGTAATAATTCATAGAGAAAGCAATTCAAAAATCATAAGATTATTTCTTAAAAAAAAATATATTCGGGGTAATGCTTGAAGAATATCTTAGGCAAACATTTAAATTTATTACTGATGATTTTCTTTAATCAAATTTTACAACTTTGTTGAAAACAGGTCCAATCTCACTATGGAACTCAAAACTAAATTCCCAATTCTGAAATACTTCAATCAATTAACAATATTAGATGCACACCATATTGTTATATCAGTTTCTGTAAAATCAATTGGAAGAAAAAGTTATCATACGGAGACGATTTCAAAAATTGATTCTCTGATACAACGTTTAGGTGTCCATTCCATTTGGAAGTAACCACCAACCAACCAGTCGGTTCGCAGTAAGTTGAAGAGACCAAAAAAAAAGCAGCAGTAATTTTTTGTCGTCGTGGTCGCAGAATTCCGCTCTGCTCTAGTGAATGTGTGCGCGCGCGAGAGTGCTTCACTTGGCGGGTTGGTTGTAGGTATTGCTGCTGCTGTTGCTGGGTCATCATCATCATCATCGTTGTCGGAACAGTGTTCACCGTGAAAACCACCGTCGAAAACTTGAAATGAGGGAAAAACGGGAATAATAGCGCATAATTTCGGTGCTGGGTGGGACGTCATCCCTTTAGGCGTTGGATATTTTGAAAATAATGTGTTCTTTCTCTATAGTTTTGGTGAAAAGTGAAAAGAAATACTGGGTGGTTTTGAAGAGTAATTGAATCGAAACTTTAAATATCTGCTCTGTGCTAGAAGAAGATCGTTGTTGACAACAGAACGCCGAAGAGGAACGCCTATCAACTATCACAGTGAAAAGAAATAACTGGATATAGCATAGCTGCATAAATTATCAGTGTGTTCCTGTATTTGATTTCTCGTGTTGGATAAAACGGATTAACGCCATCCACAGCTCAGCCCACACCACAGGTAAGAAACGCTTAAATTATTAAACATTCCAAAACCAATGTCCGTCCACGATAGTTGATCTTCATTCTTGTCACGTTAGTGTAACCTTGAACTTGGTTTCGGTACTACTCGTACCTGCCGTTTAACCCAACATGTTGCATTATTTACATACACACTGGGCCTACGGTATCGGATTGTGGTACTGCCTAGAGGAGAAGGGAAATCAAGACCCAAAACAAAATGAATAAACATTTTTTGTTTCTTGAATTTATTGCTATTTACAGAGATAAATACAAATTTAAAAAAATCTAAGATTCTCAGAGAACTATTGGACACTACAGAACTTGAAAGACATCTATCTGCAACACATGTATTTAGGCGTGGGTGTGCAATTTCAAGAGTCTAGTGGCGTCACGATTCACCGAAGATTGGATTTTTGTGAGCTGTGCTTTACTCTTCTGATTCAGTACACACTTGCTCCTCTGTGTTGGGAAGGTATTTTTACTTTTAAAGGCAGCTATTTTTGTACGTTTACGCGATCCCGTTCTGTTCTGCTGGGAGAGATATACCTATCGCGATGAAAACATGGGATTTCCGATCGATAGTTGACCAGGTTTGATTGTTTGTTTATGATCCGTGGCACGGATATGAGCACTATTTCAACCTTGAGCAAGGGTTGAAAGAACCACTTGCAGAAAATTACATTCACTTGCTGCTGACTCACGTATGAAGCCTTGTATCATGTTGTACTGTTGGGAAGAGTTTCGATTCAATAAGTCAACCGAATAATGTATTGGTCTATTTATCATAAATGCTTGAGTCTAGAAAACTGCAATCTGATTCAATGTTGAAATAAGCACAAGGTCATCAATTAGTGTTATTAGTGGGAAGATTTAACTGTTAAATGATCAGCCTTTTTATAAAAGGGACAAGGCTGGGACCTTTTAGAAAAAAGTTGAACATTGGACAGTTAAATCTTCCCACTAATAACATCCAACTTAACGTGATGATGATCAGAACATATAGATACCTCCAGGACCAGTAACAGGTCTTTTCTTAGAGACTTGGTCTCTATATTAATGCAAGTCTCTAAAAAGTCTCTATTTTCAAGGGAAGGTCAAGAGACTTAGATCTTGTTTGACTAAAATGGTCTCTGAAGTCACTATTTTTATTATACTTACAGGGATTATTCTGAAAATTTTACAAAATGCTATTCCAAATTTCCTTCTTTTTCTTCACTATTTCGCGTTATCCGACAATTTCCAGCCATGATGTTTTCACCTACGGTATATATCAGAAAATGCTTAAAATTTCTTCCAGCAATTATTACAGGAAATCTATTTAGAACTCTTCCAGGAATTTCTCAACTACTTCGATAATTTCTATTTCCTCAATTAATTCGACCAGAGATTCATCATTGACTACCTCCAGAAAGTATCTATAATGTTTCCAACATCTCATCATCTTCCAAACAATTCTCGGGTATTTTTAAATTAATTTCCAAGGATTTTTACAATTTCAATTTTGGTTTCACACTTATAAATAGTATAAACATTCCGGCTTTTTTTACACAATTTTCTCTAGGGATTATTTTCTGTTCCTGCAGAATTAAACTCCAGGAATGAATTCTGAACAGAAATTTTCACAGAGATAGCTTTGAAAGTTTTTCAAAATGCTATTCCAAATTACCTTTCACCAATTCCAGGTTTCCGACAATTTTTCGAAAAGAAACCTTAACAGTTCTTCCAAAGAATTCTACAAGAGTTCTTCCAAGGAGATGCCCAAGGGATTATTTCATAGTTTTTAAAGAAATTCGTTGATGGCTTTTTCCAGGAACCCCTCAAGGAGTTCCTAAATCGATTTTTTTTTCAGTTAACTCTCCAGCTATTTCCATATAAATTCCTTAGTGAGTTTATTTCAGGAATTGCTATAATCACTCGGCAAAGTAAGGACCCGAAAAGGTGTCCAAGGGATTATTTCAGAGTTTTTTTTAAGAAATTCGTTAATAATTTTTCCAGCAACACCTACAAGGCTGTTCTGAATAGCTGCCTCCAGCTATTTTCAAATAAATTACTCAGTGAGTTCAACTACGGTTTATCTTAGGAATTGCCCCAAATTTCTTCCAGCGATTATTATAGGAAATCTAGTAAATACTTTTCCAGGAATATCCCAATTAATTCAAACAGAGATTAATCATTGAGTTCCTCCAGAAAGTATAGGGAGTCGATGCAGGCTATGGACCTTTAGTGTATTATGGGCCCCTACAGAAAAACACAAAATTAACACTCAAAGCAACCTCCTTCCTATGAAAATCCACCGGAGAACTTCGATTGCATTGTTTGTCAGTAGTTTTAGGCAAAATTTTTGGTCTGAGCCGCATAAATACAGATATTCGCCAAGATTTGTAAATGAAACCACACAAGAGGTCCATAATAGGCACGTCGGCAGCGAGCGGAATTACATGGGAATCAAATGGAGGGTCCATAATAGGAAACATCAAATTTGTCGAGAATGAATTTCAGCTGCTAAGGGGTCCATAACTGGCATGGAAAACCTGTCTGGAAATTTCTCCAACATTTTATCCACGAAACACTGCTGTAGTTCTCGAGGATTTTTTGAAGAAAATCTTCATGGTTTCCCAAAAGTTCAATTGTGATTTCACACTAATAAACAGTACAATCATTCCGAGCATTTATCAACAAGTTTCTCTTGGGATTCTGTTCTGTTTTCAAGTAATGACTTCAGAGAATGCTGCAGTATTATTGTTAGGGGATTCAATTGATTATTGTTTTAATAGTTACTTAGCAATCTATCTTGCAAAACCTTCAAGCCTTTCTCAAAAATTCAGGAAAATTTTAGAAATCCTCACAATCTCTGATTCTACAAAAGTTTCATAAGAATTTATGTACTAGAAGTTTTGTTTTAGCAATACTTTCCGTTTTTTCAGTAATATCTTCTATAGTTTCATATAAAATTTCCTTGGTAATTTCCTCGAGGCATGTCTGAAATCCTGCTGTTATAAGGTTTTAACGTTTTGAAGTTTACATGTACACGACGAAACACGTGTCAAATGTACAAATTGAAATTGAAACTGCGAAAAGAAACCACGTGCTCAGGTGGGGATCGAACCCACGACTCCCTATATGCTAGATGGGCGCTTTAACCTACAAGCTGCGGGGATATATTATTTAGAAACCCTTAAGAAATATATCTAACAATTTCTGCTGGACTTACTGAAGTAATCATTGGAGGGATCTCTAGAGTAATTTACAAAGGTACCCTTAGAGAAGTTATTGGTGGAATCTTGGAAAAACAAAACGGAATCCAAAGAAATCAACTAAGGTGAAAATGCAACGAAGCCAAATCTCAAAAGCCAGCAGGCAACCAATCAATCAAGTTTCAAGCTTGAACGGTTGACTTTCTTTTTTAGATTTGTGCTCTTGAATTAGAGGCAAAAACCTGAATCAGTTTCTAATAAAATTCCTGCAAAAAAAAATTACAGTGATACGAGAGTAAAATAAAAACGTATGATAGAATTAATTGCAAAAATTCTCATTAAAACTCTGATCTCCCGATTCCTGTTTGGATTATTTGTGTTTTCTTGGTTACTGTACAGTATCTTTTTACTTCCCGTTCGGTCTCTTTTTGGTTCCTGTTTGGTCTCTGAAGTTCCTATATTAAAGTTAAACACCAACCCTGTATTACTGCAAGTATTTTCAGTAGGGGGTCATGTACAAATTATGTCACGCTCCGAGGGTGGGAGACGTCAAGCTAAGCGGAACAAGCCTTACAAAAATGTCGGAGGTTTTATACAAAAACGTGACAACGGAGAGGAGGGGATCAAAAAACTTAAAATTCAGCGTTACATAATTTGTGTACCATCCCTAGGGCCAGTTTATCATCCTTTTCGCGTGGACAACTCTTGAATGATCGAGGGTGTGTCAATATTGTCTAAGAGTAAACTTAATAAGTTCTTGATATGTCGTCACGTGAATTAAGTAATTGGAAAGAATTTCCTCCGAGTGATGGTTTACCCGCATTAGGTATAGTTGAAGGCCGCGAATCAATATGAGTTCCTTACGATATGCGATTGTTGGATTATTTTTGGATGTTTTATGAATTATATTATCCGAGGAATCATTTAAAAATATCTAGAAGATTTTACATTTTTCCTCGAAGATTTTTTGTAAGATTTCTCCGGGATTTGCTGTAAAGGATTCCTAACGAAAATTTATGATAGATATTCTTAGGACCGGTAAGCATAAGTTGCTGTTGTAGTGATTCTAAACTCAAAATTGATCTTGGACAGCCGAAACAACAATAAAGAAAAAAAGAAACATTCAAGATTTTAGTTTTCATGTTCGGTGAAGCGATTCCATACTTCTGGCAGGTTGTGCATTGTCTAAGATTGGCTCATATTCAACACCAAAAACTACTAAAAAAATCCAAGTATTTCTTGTAGATCACCGCCATATCTATTGAGATTCTTCTTGGAATACCTTGGAATAATTACCTGAAGAATTCTTCAGAAGTTCATCCAGAGATCAGAGATATGTTGCACCATATTTTCAGATTATCCAGAGATATGCTGCATCATATTTTCCAAGAATTCATTCAGGAGTCTGTTGAGATTTTTTTTTCTAAAATTCCGTCAACAATTCTTTTAGGTTTTCTTTTTCTCTGGTGGAATAGAGAAAATCCTGCAGGAATCTCTAGATTGTTTTTACTATTATGCTTGGAGATATCCTTAGACGAAACTGCAGGGGTACAGTTGGAAAAGTATATAGGGAAGATTCCTTACGAAATTCTAATTTTCAAAAGAATTCTGCAAACTTCCTAAAAAAAATCGAGGAAGCATTTTTTGGAAAAAAATTTAGAGAAATATCTAAAAACTACTTAGGGAAAATTACTGAAAGATCATCTGAAGTCTAAGACTGATTGGACAAATCTTTGAAAGAATACTTGCTTAGAGCATGCTTGATCGTGTTTCAAGTAAAATTCCTGGTTGAATCTTTGGAAAACTTTTGGAATAATCACTGTAGGAATCTTTCGATAATCTTTATTTTGCGATGGTAAAATTTTCAATTATGAATCTTGAACGAGTTCGAGAGGAACTGCATAAAGAAGTTTCTGAATATATCTCCAGTTAACACACGATCGTATATGATATAATAAAATTGTACGGAAGTTTAAGCGATATACGTACATATTGCATGCAGTCTAATGGCGCATGTTTGTATATCACCTCCACTTTTTATTTAAAAAAATCATAACTTTTTACAGCTCAACCGATTTTCAATCTCAATGTATATATTCGTCATCGTTTGCGAATTTGTGTTTACCGGGTCAATTGCACCGGAATGTCTCATGGTTTATCTGTTATCCAGTAAATTAACAACTCAGTTACGTGTCACCTTTGTGGTACTGTTAAGTATCATCCGCAAATTTTATCGTTTTCAGCGATATTCTCATATTTCACAATCAAATGACGAATCAAAAAAAATCATAGAATTCTTTTCATCCATTCGATAACGGTGATGTCATCGTCATTTCAATAATCTTCCAAGTTTTCGCTCATCGAGTAAAACCATCCCTATCAACAATTCACACTAGAGACGACGGACAATAATGTGATATGAAAATAAACTCCGCATCTTCCACAGTGATGTGCACACACGTTCTATTCAGTAGGTGGTAGCCTTACCTGTATGCATATGAGCCTTTAACACTTCTTTCAAAGGCGCAGCCACGTTCCGCTGGCTAATTAGCACATTGATGTCACGTCAGCGGAATAGGCGAATCATTCCTTCTCCACCACTATGGTAGGATTTGTGTGTGACTGTGGATATCCGCTTACGATGGCGCGACAAAAACATCTTCTCTATCCAGCGACTGATCTCTGATTCGGTTCCGATTTATTGAACCTGTTGTGTTTGGTCCGAAGAGAAAAAAATGTAAATAGCCACAGTTTTTACGACGAATCAATCCCATTGCCTGATGCGGTTCGGCTCGAAGATTAGAAAGCCGAAAACTGGTTCTCGAAGAATTTCAAATTCTATCACTTTGCACCTTTGACCACTAGGCTCTGGATGTCCCACAAGGTGCGGATTAGGGTGACCTATAACAGGGCTGATAACAAGTCTCTTTTTAGAAACATGGTCGCTATTTTAATGCATGTCTCTGAAAACTCTATTTCAAGGGAAGGTATCTAAAGTCTCTTCGTAACAAAAATGGTCACCAGAGTCAATTTTTCCTCTTCATCCTTGTAGTGAATCTGAATGCTGCAGATAAACCTTCAGAGATTTTTACACGATTATTCTACAGGTTTTTAGAAACTTATTCTCAGATTCATCGAGAAAAGGCTTCAGGAATTCTTCTAGCGATTTCTTTAGATTTTTTCCTGCAATACTTTCGGGGACTCCAGTTGCCATCACTTCAAAGATTTCCAACCAGTTCTCCCATAACTTCCTCTAAAACATTCCTCCAAAGTTTTTCTACGGATACATAGAGGAATTCCTCCAGGAAATCTAACGCTACTACTCACAGAAATTTTCAGAGTGATTACTTTAACAGTTTCCCAGAGACTCTTCACTAGTTACTCTACCAGATGTGTCAAAGATTCGTACTAGAGTTATTCCAAGTATATCCTCATAGGTTTATTCTAGAGTTGAAAAAAAAAAAACGAGATCGGTTAGGAGTTCCTGCATCGAATTTTACAGTTATTCTTCCAGTAATTTTTATACTGATTCCTTTAAGAAATCGTCCATGGTTTCTCCCAAAAACCTTTTAGGAAATGTATTAGGAGTTCTTCCAGGAATGCCTAAATAAATTCGACTTGTGGTTCATGTACAGCATTTCATCCAGGAATTAGTTGTGCAAATCTTGGACGAAATCCTAGCTAAATCGAGCTTGGATGAATTTCTTGAGAAATTTGTGAAAGAATCTTCGGAGAATTTACTGAGGACATTCACGGTGTTTTTGTTTTTTATTCTAGGTTGAATGATTGAAAAAAAGCTATTTCTAACGAAATTTTTGTAAAAAATCCTTAGAAAATCCGTAAAACAACCACAAAATGAACTTCTAATGAAATATGCAGAGTTTACCATTGGATATGGTAAACAAGCAGTAATGCTTGTTGGTGTACACTCAAAAAAAAGAGGAATAACGAGCAGTAATGCTTGTAATACTCTTGGTGTACACCGAAAAAAAAATCTTTGCAGTCATCTGATCTGTTACTGATTGGACTGTTTGTTTCCTTGTTAATCTCAAATTTGTTCATTTGGACTCCGAGAAGCTAATGTAAAATTTTAAGCAAAATCCGTCAATTCTGAAGGAAACTAGACAGTTTTATGGAGAAGATCGACCAATTTTGACGAGAAACTTTTCCCACTATAGTTTGGACCATAGATAGCTATTGTTACTAACTCTAAGATATTCTCCTATCAATAGAGAAGAGATACAATTCTTTTTGTTAAGAAACAAAAAAGTTACATCAAGCGAAATTAACGGGCAACTCCTCAGAAAAAGGTTATTGAAAAATTGCTCCGATTTTTAAATTTTGTATGTCACATTATTCCTCCGTATTTTTTTTATTTTTGCATCAATGAAGAGATGAAAAAAGCAGATTTGAGTATTGTAACTTTGAATTCCGCCCTAATTGCTTATGTTTTAACAGATACGCATATCTCGACTATCACTTGTAGCCTTCTTCAGTGTCAGTTACTCGCAGTCACTTGGGTTCATAACTGCCACTGAAAAACGCTACAAGTGGTAGTCAAAATACGCGTATCTGTCAAAAGGTAAGCAATTAGGGTGGAGTAGAATTAAAAGGTACAATACTCAAATCCGCTTTTTTGTATCTCTATGAATATGTCCTTTTCTAGGTTAGGGTGTTCCAAAACCTTTCGAATTTATGTTCTCTAAGTATAACTTTTTTTATTTCTGAAGAAACAACTTTCAGTTTGTGTCAGTCTCTTCTCTATTGATATGAGAATCTTCAAGTCACTCACAAAAGAATTCCAATAACTATAGTGCGATTTTCTCCATATAAACTTCAAACTAACGGATTTCACAAAAATTTTTACTTGGAGTTCAAATGAACAACCTTGGGATAAAACTAAAGATTTTTACAGTTTGATTTTCCCATGTAAAAATGGGCCACCCTAGTGCGAAGGCTAATTTCTCCAACCGTGTCGGATTAGCTAGTTTTATCGAGCGCTGATAGCTGGATGAGGACCTGTTTTTTCACTAAACCGATTTCAATCAAATGTGTAAATTTCTCCGCAACAATTTGCTAATGATGTCATGATTTTGTTTCAATCTGGACTAGTCGATGGCAATAATGGCCTTTTGTCGGGGCTTTCGTAGAGCTACGCTAATGGATATGACTTTGACACCCGGTGGCCTCAGGTTGATTGTGGTGGTTATATAGCGAAAAAAATGTCACACCTAAGTCTAATTTTATTAGTCATTGTACTCTTTATCGAATTATTGATTAGCAATGGAAGGAGCCATTCCTACAATTGTACTTAACCAAAAAGTTAAAAGCTAACGTTCAAGAAATTCCTTTGATGAGGTCAAACCAGATACTTCTACTGGTTGATTCTTGAAGAATTCCATCGAAGCTAGTTCATCATTCGCTTGCAAGCCTCGTTCGATAAGAATTGAATCGATATATTAGCGCGTGTTGGACTCTTATCAATTTGATATGCTCCGATAAGGTGAAGCTCAAGTTGATTTCTACTGAATGGTAGTTCCCAAGAAACGGTCGCTGGATCTCCGTCCGTGTGGGCTGGACACACAATCAAACACTAACGACATTCCTTTTATGGCTGGTAGTTTCAAGTCCCCCCCGAACATATAGGGGTACCGAAACCGAAACAGGGGGTCTACCGCTGGAATCTGGTTATTTTGTAGCCACGTAGCGCAAAAATTCCAGCATCTCTTCTCGTTCGTCCTCTTCACCTTGATAGCCAAAATCTTCCTGTGTCCACTCGATCGCCATCGCGCGGCGCATACATATACGCATATGTGAATCCACCGTCGAATGGAGTTGGATTGATTCGTGAGGCGCCCTTGCGTTCATTTTATGACGATTTTATCAAAAACCTCCATACAATATTCGTTTGGTTCTACTGTATGAACAGATACAATACTTTTTTAAATCACACAAAAAGTATCTTTTAGTAACGAAATTATTGCAAACTTGATTCGTAGTCCTCAGCACCTAGAAAAAAAATTATGTACTAATTTTAGAACATATATTAGCATTTACAACAGTCAATACAGGCCGGACTTGATTATCCGGCGACTCGATTATCCGAAATTTTAGACTCGATTATCCGGAGTATGATTTTTTATATCATTGTTTTTCAGTTCTTATGCATAATTTAGGGGGCCTTCCTTAGCCGAGTGGATAGAGGCCGCGGCTACAAAGCAAAGCCATGCTGAAGGTGTCTGGGTTCGACTCCCGGTCGGTCCAGGATCTTTTCGTAATGAAAATTTCCTTGACTTCCATGGGCATAGAGTATAATCGTACCTGCCACACGACATACGAGTGAAAAAATGGCAACTTTGGCAAAGAAAGCTGTCAGTTATTAACTGTGGAAGTGCTCATAAGATCACTAAGCTGAGAAGCAGGCTCTGGTCCAGTATTGCAATATACAATATGGACGGCTAAGCCGTTTTGGACGTAAGTAGGAAAAGGGTGGTTTGAAAAAGGTTTTTTTTTGTGTGTGTAGGTCAATTTTTTTTCTTCTCAAGACCCCGAATGCTCCTATGAATAATTTTTGGCTTCGCCACTGTATCATATAAATAAAACAACGAAAAAGGATAATATTTAAGTTCTTTATCGCAGATTTTAATTCTTCTTTTAGTGATTCGATAATGTATAGGATTCGATTATCCGGAGTGAAAAAAAAATCGATAATCCGGATAATCGAGTCCGACCTGTATCTCAAAAACCAGACGTGCTATGACATTTTTGAAAATGGCAAATCAACGATCTCAAATCAATCAAATAGTAATATTTTTATGCTTGAGACATAAACTTGTTCCACTGTGTAATCAACATGAGAATCAGATATGCACTTGCAAAGATACTTGAGATTCCAGTGGAATAATTAATCTTCTGGTAAAATTACAATAGTATCATAATCGTACTGATCATTTCCTACTGATATGCCAACGATGTAACTTGAGATACCGAAAATGCCTAAGTTTAATACAAGAACTTTGAAGATTTCCAACGGAACACCAAAATTTTTACAAGAATCCCAATGAAAGTCATCGGAATTACAAACGAAATTCCAAAGATTCCGATCGAAATAGATTTAAGAAGGATACATAGCCAGAATATTTGTCCCTGAATATCATTTTTTGTCCGGAAACCTGGAATTTCTTTAACAGTTCCAGAATACCTAGTGGAATCCTAGAATTCATACGGAAATATCATAATTCCTTCCGAAATCTCAGCAATACCTTCATTTTATTCAATCCTGCATGCTCTTGAAGTATACTGACTTTCTCTCTATTGAGGTATTATGCAATACATGTTCAGTGATTGATTTCTAGCATCATCCCGAGGATCGTAATGACCTAATGAGATCGATCTTTGAGCGTCTTATGAAAACTTAAAAATATATGGGAACATTGTTTTGAGTAGATGCTTTGAAACATTCAGGAATTCAAAATTTTTGCATGAAGTGCTTCCAACAAAGATTAAAATATTTTCGAAAAGTTACTTTTAACACGAAGTAGGTGATTCTTAAAATGAGAAAATTGCTGAATTGTTTCATTGAAAAGTCGTTGCAATTCAGAATTCTTGCAAGAAATGCTGCCAACAAAAATAATATAATTTTCTTAAATGAAGAAATTCTTAAAATTAAATTGCTAAGGTGCTTCCTTTAAAAGTCGTTGCAATGACCCAACGCGTTGGGAAAATTCCTAGAAAGATTGAAGATGTTCGAAAGAAACTGATACGGATTCCAATATTGCTTACTAGAGTTTCAAAAAAAAAATACGAACAAATCAGGGGCCCAGATAGCCGTAGCGGTAAACGCGCAGCTATTCAGCATGACCATGCTGAGGGTCGTGGGTTCGAATCCCGCTGGTCGAGGATCTTTTCGTAAAGGAAACTTTCTCGATTCCCAGGGCATAAGCGTATCTTCGTACCTGCCACACGATATACACATGCAAAAATGGTCAATCGGCAAAGAAAGCTCTCAGTTAATAACTGTGGAAGTGCTCATAAGAACACTAATCTGAGAAGCAGGCTTTGTCCCAGTTGGGACGTAACGCCAGAAAGAAGAAGAACGAACAAATCCTGGAATTACCCGTTAAATTGGTTTATATATTTCCTTATATAGGATATCCTTATATAGATTCTTGATAAACAGCTATACACTTAAAAACATAAGAAGTGAGAGATAATCTGACAAGTTTTCCACATTGCTGTTTGTTGAAATTATCATCAATGCGTAAAACAACAGGATTCATTCCTATAAAAAGACTAGTGCTGATAAAATGCTGTACAAATTTTTGAAGTAAAGCTTTGGACCTTGACAATATTTTTTTAGAAAACCATGGAAAACTCTTAAGAAACATTGCAAGAATTACCTAAGGAATTCTTTACCAAACGGTTTTACAAATATTGTTGTTGTTCAAGTTGTTTCTGTTCAAGTGTTGCTCAAGTAACAAACATTATACGATATTTAAAATAGATCTCGATCGCAATAGGATTCCTTGAATGATTCCTGTTAATATTGTTTGATTCGTTTCAGAATTGAGTTTTTTGATGTACCTTCTTGTAAAACTGATAGAAAGATTCTCAAATTAACTCCTGCAATAATAATTAGAATATTATATCCGAGAGTTCCTTCATAATTTTGAGCAAAATTCTCAGGAAAGTGGAAAAATTTGTGGAAGTACACCCAATTTGATTTTGGCAAAGATTTCTGGTACAATTCATAGTAGTTTTCCTTAAAGTTTACCTACAGTTGTGTTCAGAATAATAGTAGCGAAAGCCGATTTTCATACAAAATGCTGAACTTTAGCATGCTGTAACTTTGTTTCCATATGAGCAATCGGCATTACATTTTGGCAGTGAACTACAAATATACTCAATTTCATTGTCACAAAATTTGAAACATTTCACAACACCGGCCAAAAAATTAAGCACCAGGTGAAATCGCTCAAAATAATAGTAGTTTTTCTTTTGTAAATTTTTGTTCAGCAACAATTTTATAAGAAATTGGCTTGTTTATACATTTATGGCTTGGGGGGAAAGGGTTGAAACGATGAATAGAGAAAAAATTAAAAACTAAAAATACAGCAGATATTTAATTTATCAAAACTACTATTATTTTGAGCGATTTCACCTGGTGCTCAACTTTTTAGCCGGTAGTGTAAAAATTTTTAAATCTCGTTATAATAAAATTGAGTGTCTTCGTAGTTCACTGCCAAAATTTCATGCCGATTGCTCATATGGAGACAAAGTTACAGCATGTCAAAGTTGAGCATTTTGTATGAAAATCGGCTTTCACTACTATTATTCTGAACACAACTGTAAATAGATTTTTGGAAATAAATTTCTGAAAATTTCCCAGCGCAGCTATTCAGCAAGACCAAGCTATCGGGTTGGAAATTTTCGCGACTTCCCAGGGCATAGAGTATTTTCGTACCTGCCACACGATATACGCATGCAAAAATGGTCATTGGCATAGTAAGCTCTCAGTTAATAACTGTGGAAGTGCTCTTAAGAACATTAAGCTGAGAAGCAGGCTCTGACCCAGTGGGAACGTAATGCCAGAAAGAAGAAGAAGAAGAAGATCTTTTAAGAGACGAATTTCTTGAAGAATCACTGATGGGGGATCGAACAATTGCCGAGAAGAACTCTAAAATACTTTGTGCAATGTTCACAACGCAAAAACCTGAGTGCGGTCAATTTTTTGTTAGACAACTACAGAAAAAAAATCGCAATAGATTATTAACGTACAGTGGCCGAAATTCCTATAAGCGCACACGCATTTTTCAACATTTGCGACTAGTTATTACATAAAACATTGACGATCTGTTACTAAAATGATATTTACTATATTTCCACTTGGTTGTATGAAAGACAGTCAAAATTAATAATTTTTCGATTTTGTGAAATAAAAATATCATTTTTTGGCCAGGAAATTCCTATAAGCGCACAGTGTCCAAGCTAACGCCATTTGTGTTTGCTTCACTCACACTACAAAAACTTGTCATTTTCTTTTGCTGCCGATGTAAACGGATGCGTGCGGAAAGTTTTGCGATTCGTGCACAGTTTTGTTTGTTGACAGTTTTCAAGATGCCGAAAGGAAAGTTCTTGGACGAAACGGAGCGAAGATTAATCCTTGAATTGAAGGATGTTGGCCAAAGTAACCGTGCAATCGCCAAGAGGATCGGTAGAGGAGAGACGGTCGTGCGAAATTTCCTGAAGAAAGGTGAGAATTACGGCATCCGGAAGAAAAACAAGGGCAACTCCAAGATCACCAACCGTGAGAGGAACCGAATTATCCAGCTTGGTGAAGCCGGGGAGCTGGATTCATCCGGTATTAAGAAGGAATTGGGTCTTTCCATCACAACAAGGCGAGTATCTCAAATACTACGTGGATCTGGACACATGGTGTACACGAAAAAGGCCAAAAAACCCAACCTTACTCCGAGGCATGTTCAGGCAAGACTGGATTTTGCCAGAAACCATATGTCTTGGAAGCGGGAATGGAACAACGTGATTTTTTCCGACGAGAAGAAGTTTAATCTTGATGGTCCTGACTGCTGCGCGTATTATTGGCACGATCTTCGGAAGGATCTGCAAGTGAAGCTGAGCAGAAATTTCGGTGGAGGAAGTTTGATGGTCTGGGCTGCATTTTCACGTAGAGGTAAAACCCCGATTGCAACAATTACTACCAGAATGAAGTCCGAAAACTATGTTGAGCTTCTGGACAGTGTTTTGATCCCATTTACGGAGGATGTGATGGAAAACGAATTTGTTTTTCAACAAGATAACGCTGCGATCCATGTCAGCAAGGCCTCCAAACAATGGTTTTTGGAGCGGGACATCCCAGTTATGGATTGGCCAGCGCGGAGTCCGGACCTAAACCCAATCGAAAATCTTTGGGGAATCCTCGCAAGACGGGTTTACAGTGGAGGACGGCAGTTCGGATCAGTTCGAGAGCTGGAAGCAGCTGTTAGAGAGGAGTGGCGTAAAATTCCTTTGACAATGCTGCAGAACCTCGTCGATTCAATGCCGAAACGAATTTATGAAACAATTCTGTAAAATGGTAAACAAACCAAGTACTAAAGTTGTTGTGTTCTTGTGATATGATTTTTTATGATCTGAAAATAAAGGTGCGCTTATAAGAATTTCCATACTCAAATCCCGTTTTTTCCTCTTCATTCCAAACTGTTTGAAAGAAAAGTCTTAGTAGTTGGTAGAAATATCATATTATCCGAATACCTAAAAGCAGAGATGATTTATTGAAGTATTGGACTTTCATACTACATGTGCCGGTGACAAATGGTCATGCGCTTATAGGAATTTCGGGCACTGTATTCCATTTCACGGTACATATAAACACATCTTGACCGAGTAAGAGAGATCTCTCTCGAGTCACTGATGCTGCTGCTGTTATTGGAAATGTCGATTCGATGGAGGGAAGTTCCGTTAGGCTTTTCATTCTCATTCTTGTGCCGGGTTTGGGTATCCGAAACCGGCTCTGACCAGCCTCCGCCGCCGACACCACCCGTCTTCTTGCTCTGTGTGTATTTCAGCTACACTGAGAAACGGAACGTATGAGAGACATATGATTTTCTGATGGAATAATTCCGCTAGAGTTAATTATGACATAGGAAGTATTTTGCTTTTCAATTCGATAACCTCATAACTCATAACTTAAACATAAAATTTCATAAGAAACTCTTCAAGGCAATAAGGACTGTTTATTTTATAAAGTTATAAAGCAACAATTTTACAGATATTAAAAAATAATTTTTCCTATGTATTTTTTAGAGAAATACATTTTAAATTTGAAAGGAACTGATATGATTACATTTTTTGGTTTAAAGTACGTCCTGACGGAATTGCTAATATAGTATTGATATGAAAAATAACTTACGCCTTCATAGAGTTACTTATTCAGCCTCCACGTCACATTTAAAGCACAATAGATACACAATTGCTTCATTCTTAAAAGAGCTTTCAAAGTACATTGACAATCATCAAAATTGGCAACACTGTTGTAATAAAATCGATTTTATTTTTCACATATTGTTTTCATAGTATTCTGGGATTACCAATTGAAATATTCAGAGAAAACCGTTTACAATTTGCTGTAGATCGATAAATATGCGTATGAAATTTTTAAAGTATGAGACTTTTCAGTAAACTTACCATAAGGAGTAAAATGTATACTTAAGACTGTGGTTTAAACTCGCGATTTAGCTCTCATATATACAAATATAGTTTCTTTATTAATCTAATCCAATCTAAACGCTTTTTACTTTTCTCTTTTACTGGGAGTGAAAGGATGGTGTATCAACAAATTTGGCCATAAATGGATAAATCACTAAAGTTACCTAATGTCAAAGAATGGTGGAATATAATTGATTTTTTTAAAGCTATATCTTTAGTAGAATAGTAAAGGATACAAACGTATAATTTATTCATAAAAAAGAGGATTTTTGTTTTGCGTAAAATAATGTTAAACTTTGACAAACAGCTTTTCTTAGCAGATTTTGGAAAAATTATTTAGCTCTTCAACCAAATGCATTTTCTCAGATCTTATATTTTCATAGCATTGTAGAATAATAGTTGAACGATGCACAGAAAACCGATTACGATTTTATCAATACCTAAAGAAGATATAACAGAAACAAAGTGTCCACTATATAAAATGAACAGTCCTTAGATACTTATGAACTTTCATCGATCATTGCGTTCATAATATTAATTGGTTTACTAACATATAAGATACTTCTATGAAGAGTAATAGTTCTTTAGGATTCTTTAGGATCATTATGTATTAGAAAATCGTCCTTTACATTTTAGAAAAGAAAGATATTAACAAGAATTAATGTGAACATCAGACGTTCTGTGTTTCATAAGAGTTTTCTAACAAAAGAGATAACTAGCTAAGAAATCAAGTCACAGGCATTCTGTGAAATTCGTACATATTTTTTGGGTCAGTGTAGTGCTAGAGAATCTTGTGACACGCAACCCCTACAGCGACGTGTGAAAGAGTTTAATCTGCGACTCTGGACAAAAAAAAACTGAGGAAGACCCAGGCTCCGGAAAGAGACGCAAAACTGCGCACCGCGCATACACTTGATTCGGACCATGTTCGGATTTTAAACCGCCTAACCTGTTTTCTTCGGTTTGGGCGACGCGTCCAACTCCGCGTGCCCTTCACGTGACGGCAAAGAAAAGCGAAGATTTGGGTAGGCAGGCAGGCATCCCGCTTCGCGATCGTTGTCTTCAATTTGTTATGTTCATCATCTTCATCCTTTCTTTTATTGCGGGTATCAATTCTTCCAAATGCTTCGCAGTGATTGGCGCAAGAAGCGACGTTGTGTTGGCGATGGGACTGTCTGTTGTGGCTACGGTTTGCGTTAACTTTTGGAGAAAAGCACTAAAATCAATTGTAAAACAGTATATTGATTACTATAGAATTTCTAATGATCGCATAAAATAGTGGATTGGTTTCTGGTTCCAGGACAACTTTATAAACAGCTCAGAACTAAAATTGGCAACCTATCGTAGGCTTTTGGAGGAATTATCGGGGAATTTGTTAACGACATTTCTTTAAAATAAAAATTAGACAATTTTAACAGTTTTTTTTTTTTACTTTCCGTAAAAGTGTTCTAGCGGTTGCAGAATTCAGTAGTTTATAGTAAACATTTTAATAGGATTCGCGAAAGAATTCGTTGAGATATGCCTCGCAAATGTCTTGGAAAAATATTTGTTCCAATCAGGGAGGAATTTCTTTAACTAAGTGGTAAAGTTCGCAACCATAAGCCATAGTGAAGGTGTCTGGGTCGCTTCCCGGAAGGACCAGGATCTTTTCGTGATGGAAAAATTTAAGATTTCGCAGCCAGAAGAATCTCTAGTGTGGAATTCCTGAAGGAGTTTTTTTTCTATCATTATTAACGAGATTTTTATCCCTGGGCTAGTTTGAAATGTTTGAAAAAAAAAAATGTTTGAAATTTTAGTACTACATTTTAATATTTTGATGATTTTTGGCCAAACTTTATTTTTTCCGACCATTGTGCTACGTACAATGCAATTTTTACTACGTACAATTTTTACTGATGGCCGTAGTTTTTTCGGGTGTCTTTTGATCATTTTCTTTTTCCGTGCAGTTTAATCACAGTAAAAGGTATTTTAATTGAGGTGTTAACATAAAACTTATATTCTGTACGCTTAGGTAATATTGTATAACCGTTGGCAGCCGAATTCGCTTATGGTGACTTAATAGACCTCCGGAAGATCTGAATTAACCTAGAATTTGATAGATCTTGAAACAAAGCTGGTAGCAGCTCTTTTCAACATGGTTACAATTTAAATAGAAGTCTTTGTATAGTTTATATTTTAATGGAAGGTCTCTAAGTCTTATTTTTAGGCACAAAGATCGATAAAGTATCTTTTTTCCTTTTTCTCCCTGCATTGAGTCTTTTTGTAAACTCTTGAGGATCCAGAGATTCCTACAAGACTATTCAATAGTTTCTTCAGGAATTGCTTCCAATGGCGATTTCTTTACCACAAGCAACCTATTTAACGAAGAAGTATTTCTGTTTACATTCAATTAGTAGAGAGGGGCCTAGAAAATCTGAATGGATTAAGATTCATTATATGCTTCATGTTCTAAATATGATGAAAATTATAGATTTTTTCTGGAATTGCTCCTTTGAATTCCTCCTGGGATTATTCCACGAGATCTATTCATCGAATAATTTGTCTAGCAAAAATATTTGAGGGTTTCATATCAGATTATTATTTTTGCAATTCCTTCCATTATTTCTTTATGTACAAGATTATCAAAGGATTATGCTAGAGTTTTTTCAAAGATTCCTTCAGAAAAACCTACAGGGTTTCATTAGGTAGTTTTTCTAAAAATCTCGTTCTGGAAAATTAAATAAGACCTACCCAATGGTCCAGAACTTCCAACAAGGAATTTAGAAGGTTTCTCCTGCAATATTTTATCATGCAATTTATCAGGATTTTTGTCTTGGATTATTTAGGATTTCCTAAGAAAATCCTGCTGGACTGCGTCTTGGCCTTCAAATAATTTCGGAAAATTGTTGATGAGAATTCCTTTTAGAAATTGTTAGAGCAATTCATGGGAGCAGTTCCAGATAAGTTATTCAAGAACTTTTTTGGGAAATACATGAAAGAATCAGACGGGGTTGGTGGTCTAATAGCTACCGTTTCTGCTTCATAAGCAGAAGGTCATGGGTTCAAACTCAGGTCCGTCTCTTTCACAGTACTTCGTAATTGTATCTTTCACTTGCTTCTATCTTTCAGTTTCAATCTATCACTAATGATTTATTCATTCATAGCATTTGCTAGAACCAGTGGCGGACGAAAAAAAAAAAAAAACCGTTTCCCTACTCTGTCATTTTTCCATGATTATAGCACGCCTTTCCTTACGCCTGATACATAGGTAGTAGGGTGCTGCTTATTTTTCGAAAGTTCTCAAAATCAAAAATTCGTTTTCTCTTCTGAATTTAAATCACATTTGAAGAGAAATCTAAAATATTGAGCCAGAAATATTAAGTTTAAGAGGTGGCGCAAGCGACTTGAAAGTGAATTTTCAAGTTATGGAATAAGACTTGTAGTAAAGTTTGCAAAACATCAAATTTGTCTGCAATTAAAAAATAGTCTTAGTTAAAAGTAGTTTTTTCCAAATTTTTCCTCTTTTTACTAAAAAAATCATCTTTGTTTGACCATAACATCATGAATATTTATCCAATACCAGATCTTTTGACATGCTTTCAAAGCTTATTTAGTTGTTTTCAAACAGTGTATACAGCAAATTTAATTAAAAAAAATGACTTAGTTATTTAACAAAAACTACTCAAACATGATTTTTTGATGAAAAAAAAAAAAATAAATTTTCCTCGAATTGTTGATTTTTTTCGCCGGAAATTCCATTTTTACTGTTTAGCTGGAGTTTAAAAAGTATCTTGTAATAACCTCAAGTTAAATTATGCATATAATATTAAAAAAAAAATCAAAGATATTTTCGTTTCAAAATATACGAAAAATTGCTTCTGAGACCTTTTTGAAGGTTTAACAAATGTGAAAAACCAGTTTCAGCTTAAGTATTAACGTTTAACTGAAAAAAATATTGAAACATTTACTATTTTCCATTGGAAACTCATGTTTTGGGTAGTTTTCGTTAAATACCGTTTTGACTCATGTTCCGAACGGTATCCGGCCATTTGGCCGAATGCTATTTTGCCGAACGGATTGTTTGGCCGAATAAGAAACAAAAAAAAAACGGGCGGGACTTAATGTTCGTCGCTGTATAAGTGCTCCGAGAAAAAAAAGATCCGTTCATTCAGTACGAAATTGTGAACTTGCGTCAAGACTCTAAGCTGATGGTTGGTTCGTCTCTAGGTTTACAACGGTGTGCTAGGGTTATAAGTTTTTTTTATGTTAATTTTATCAGATATGTTTTCTTTTTTTAAACATAGGCTATTCTTTCGATTTGTACTGGTTTCTTTATTATTAACAATAATTTAGCTTATATTCTAACAGGGAACCATTCTTCTTCTTCGTCGGCAGTTTTTTATAGTTATTTGATATAATAATTATTTGCACTTGTTTAAATTTTTATAAGATTTTTCCTTCTTTTGATTATAGGCTGTTATTTCAAATTTGAATATTTTTCATAGTTATTGAAATTAAAGCTCATAATACGCTAATAAAAAGTCTTATAAAAACACATTTCTTTTTTAGCACAAGGGTTAACCTAGGTGAGATGTTATTCTCCTCCAAGATTAGGGAAGATCCAAGTATGACGTCCATCGTTTTTCAGGATTTCTAGACCCCCCTCCCCCTTTGTCACGCTTTTTCAAATATCTATTACATGCACTGTCACACTTCCGTAGACACCCCCCCCCCTCCCCTAAATGATGGACGTCATTTTTGGATGACCCCTTAAGATTGCAACTTGTGAACTAAACTCTGCACCGTTGATTGCGGATATCAATGAATTGAATGACTCGGTAAACACTTACGTCCAAGAAGTTCAGTGTTTATCCGTTATGAAAAGAAGAGCCAAACTTGTGGAATTGCTAGAAATTAATTAATTTGCTTAGTACGATCAGAACGATTGAAGCATATCGATGCTACATATGCACGAATATGTCGTAAACCATTTTAGTAACTGTCAAAAGCTGACTACAAACGCAATGCGAAAACCTATGCTGGCAGCTATTAGCGCTAGCCAAGAAGTGAATAATTGCTTGCATTTAGGAAGTTCTACTTTCAGCATTTACTGTTTCTTGAACTAAAGAGCGCTAAAGAGCTGTATTTCAATGATAATTTATCCTTCTATTAAAATTCAGCTTTGAAATTCTTTGCAAATTCATGCTAATTGTTTTAATTTCGGCCAAATGACCCTTTCGGCCAAATGACGTGCGGCCAAACGGCATTCGGCCAAATGACCCGGAACCATTCCGAACACTTAAGGCCAACAGTTAGTTCAAACGCATCTGATGAGCATAAATTAGCTGATATTTGATAAAATTTTAATTTCTTTGCAAAGTCTAACTGTTGGCTGTTGGGTGTGCCGATAAAAAGATTCTACCCCATTCCCAATAGCGGGGAAATAGCATTCGGGGTGATGGAATTCGGGGTAATGACACTTTCGGGGCAATGGAATTCGGCGTGATGACGTTCGGGGAAATGGGATTCGGGGTTATAGGGTAGAATCCGATAAAAAAAATAATTTTGACTTGTTTGGTAATGTTTTAACGTAAAAGTATGTAGCAACATTTTGATTCAAATGCCGAACTGTGTTCAATCTGTCTCATATTTCGAACAGGAATTGCAATTGACTGCCATTTTCTGGTAAATTAATTACATATTTCAGCGAAACATTTCAATCAAATCGCCATACAAAAACCGAGTGTTCGGAATATGAGTCTGTTCGGAATTTGGGGCAAAACGGTAACTAAGTCAGAATTATTTTTAAATTAATTTGTTGTACCCACAGTTTAAAAATAATAAATTTGCTTCAAAAGCATTCAAAAAAAAAAAAATAGTAATTGATGAAGTAGGTATTCATGGAGTTATAATCAAACAAAGATGAGAGCATCATGAGAGCTTCAATTTCTTTCCAAACAACTTGTATTAGTGATTTCAGTATCACATCAATGTCATCGCCATCATATGGTCCTGAATTACCTCTTTGCGTATCCGAAACACTCCAAAAAGTGGGCTTGTCGTGCAAATGAACCTCGAGAAACCCGATTTTTCCCAGACGACTTGCATTGATGATCTCGCAACTCAGTGAGATTTATACATACTAGGTGTTTCGATCGTAGTTCATTTCTGTTGGAGTTTTGATTCTCCATGCTATGAAATTCGATGATGGCTAGATGACATAAAATATAAAATAAATTAGTCGCCTTGAGCCGATTTGAGATTTCTACTCTGTGGTAGGTCGATAGTCGTAGCCTATTGGAATGCCCGATTCTATTGCTTTTGATTCGATCATAATGTTCAGCGAATGGTGAGAAGTGTGTGAGAACTATGTCCATTACAAATATATTATAAAATAACCCATCAGTGTAGAAGTATGCTCTGTTCTGTCATCAGCTATTGACATCACCATCAACAATACAGAAAACAAAAAATGAGGCGAAAACAACATTACCGATCTATTGATTTTTATTATTTAATCCAATTTCGCTGTCTTTTCTGCTTGACGAGTCGGTCGGTACTTGGTATGCAACGTTCGGTATATATGCAAGCCTACCTTTAGAGGGAATGCGATCCGGTTCCACGCTAGAATGAGCAAAACGGAACGGAGGCCTGCGATGTGCCTACAGTTTGGAGTGCACTACACAAAGGCCAAAACACACGGGTGCCTGCCCGATGATGGCTGTAGCTGCTCGGTTTCGGTTTGACCCAGCTTCTGGCTCGGGACTGCCTATATCAGGGGTTTCCAGCGTATTTACGAGGGGCGAAGAATTAGAACATGGGACGACATATTTACAGATTTTTGAACATCCCACAGAATATTTATCAGAATCCTGTGGCAATTCTAGCCAGGATTACCACTAAATCTGGGGCATTATTATCAAAAAGTTCCAGGATATGATTTTCGCATACTTCCAAAAGTGATATTTGACCCGCAGCTCAAAAAAGGTTGGGCAGGCCTGGCCAGTTTCCATACCTTTCTGCTCGAGAATGAACGTAGTTTAGAACGGAATTCCATGTGCATTGGAATGAGGCTTTTGCCGTTGCAACCGGGATCTACGATGACAACAACGCCGTACCAGGCCTGTCTAGTGGCTGGTAGTGTACTTAGTGTTATTCCCTTTCGGTTGTGCTGTTTTTGAAAACAATTTTCATGCTGCGAATTCCTCATTAATGGTAGTACTAGTTCAGACATCAAGCTCTGCTCAGAATGCACCGAAATAACCAGCCAGGCGTGCAATCGAGGTTGAGAGAACTCAGCTAGCAATACAACTATGTTTTCATTCGCTAGGTTACTGCCCACAATTCGTACAGTCGAAAAATGAAACTCCGATGATCAACGATTCTATCGTGGTCGTGACTGAAAGCTTATCTTGTTCACAAGTGGGCCACATACTTTCAATGAACTATTCTGAATGTGTCAAGGCGTTCCCGAATAGAGTTATCGGAAAATTAAACATGACGGCTATCTGCTTATCTATATGGAGCATGTGAAGTCTACCGCCGATCGACTTTTTTTTCTACTAATTACTATATAAACGGAGAGCCACCCAATCACGTGTCTCCAAACAACATCCTTCCAGACATCCGACAGCCAAACAGCGGCCGAACATATTGCACAGGTGGTGGTCTAGCATGGATCACTATCAGTATTCAACGGTATACATAATTGGTACACTTTCAGAAAATTGTACGCTATTTCTAGCTAAAGTCGGTAGAAAAAGAGTTTGTTTCGTTCGAATTTGGTACATTTTTCCAAGCGTGCAGCTGGGGGCGAACAGGAAATTCCTATTTTGTCAAATTGGATTAGAGCAATAACCTCCGGAGCACACCCCGATGTTGACCAAAGACGACCAAGTGCACGACCTTGAAATCGTCGGACTGCCTGGAAGCTTATGCAGATGTGTGCCCGGTGGATGACGTAAGCAGCACTGCAATTTGCCGTAAATTTTAGATAATTTAGCGAGAAAGCAGGAATCTTTCTCGCATCATTATGCGCTTTGTCGGCATAAAATATTTGAATATTTGATAAGTGAGAGCCAAATATTAGCTTACATTTCTGAGTTCAGCTCTTCAACAGTCCATGTATGATCTAAAACAAATTAGCAAGGCAAGAGAAAGTTCTCCACAGGACAACTGTTTTCTTCTAGTAAATACACTTGCACATCGATGTTTTCATAAACAATTGTAGTAATATAGTTTTCATAGTTACTTATTTACAGAAACTGACACTGAAGTAGCAATTTAAACACGCATATCTGAAGAATTTATGCTACATCTTCAAACAGGAATCTGGTTACAACGTTCTAATACCGTTGATAAGGGCATAGACAAATGTCGTTACAGAGGGAAGTAGTGGACAGTTTCCCCCGCTCTATCCTGCCTACATCCATGAACTAATGTCATGATGTACACAATTCCTCGATGTTCCCGATTTAAAGTGTAGCTAATTCCATTGCAAAACTTGTCCAAATCTCGACTTCAAGACAGACGGTTCCTCGCTGGCAATCATCTGCTCACAGCTGTGGCTATGCGCGTAGCTAGTGGAGAGAAGGCCCTCCTCCACTCGACAACAGACACTTGAGATAGGCTATTGCCGTTTCCACTTGTTCCGGCACGCTGCCGCCACATGTGGTCGTATTATCCATGTGATGCGGCCCCAAGAGTTGTTGTTCGCACTCACGTACATTTGTGCAAGATTTTTATTTCGCGTGGAGATGCAGGGAAGACGAGCAGCGTCTAGAGAGCAAATATTTGCGAAATTCTACGCGAACCGTAAGGCAGCTCTGAACGTGATAGGAATCAGCGCGGATTGCATAACCATGTTGGAATTGTGGATTGATGTTTCGGGTTCGAGGTGCCTAGCAAATCTGCCAGTTGCTCTGGATAAAAATGCTGATGATTTGAAAGTTGCTAGAACTTTCTTTCCGTGTGTTTACGCGAGGCACTAAATTTGAATTATTCATGACTGGTGGAATCCGGCTGGGGTTCTAGCGTATCTGTTCGAATGAGTAGTAGCACATTTTGAATGTCGGATTAGCAGTGCACTCTATACATACGTAATCTGATTCATTCTGAACTGTTTGTTTTATATACAATATACAGATATAGTTCTTAAAATTGATCGAAGAAGTAAGAACAAAACCTTTAACGTCAAGGTTTAAATACAAACTAATTGAACATTACAAAAAGATTATCAACCAGTGGGATTGAAACCCACGTTCCTCAGCTTAGTATTGCTGAATAGCTGCGCGTTTACACTCCGGCTATCTGCCCCCTGCATATAAATATAAATATATCTGGACATTATGACTACCTAGGGTTTTGTTCTTCTTCGTCGTAAGCGCTACTATTCGTCGTATCAAACTTTAAATGTTCCACTACGGCGGATATTCAAACTTACCTGCAACATAGATTCATTATCCAGGTGTAATTTTGTGAAAGCTGTTATGGTTTGTACACTTGTACACCAAAAATGCAATAAATTTACTGTATTTTGGTAAATAACTTCAGTTCAATCATCCACTTTGCACTTTTTTACTGAAATCGCATGGACGAACACGATTTGGGAGAAATGCTTAGCGATCGACTGAGCCACACCACTTTCCAACACAAGTTTCTTCCCGCCCCCGTGGGTGACTTACTTCGCCGGGCACTTATTTTCACTATGGAAAACCTTCGTACTTCTTCACTGAAGGATTTCATTCCAATCACACGCCGTAAAACTTCAATAAATCACCAAAATTTACGAAATTTCCTCAACCGCCGCGTATAATTAAGAATGTAAACAAAGTTCAATCCGTCGTACTGAGAAAAAAAAGCTTGTGTGCATCAATGTGTGTGTGACGCTCGACGTAAAAATACGATTCCTTTGATTGTGTTGTTTTTGCTGTACTGTGAGCAAATGCCATAATTGTACGGTCAAAAGGAATTTTGTTCATATGTTCGGGCTGAATTTTGATGACGAACAATTAATTTTAAAGGAAATTAGTATATTCCATCATGCTGAAGGAATGGAGGGAGATGCCCGTAGATCTATATAGTCTAGTAAAACATTTTATTATAGCGTTGATATGTTGTGTTTTAACCACTCAATACACACAGTGAGCCGTAAGTTGTGAGACGAATCTGGAAACTGATTGCGACGGAGTTGAAAACGATACGACGGACTGAGAATACGGTAAGATGCATTTTCTTTGCATTATTTCCAAAAAGAGATCAAGATTTATCAAAATGTTATTGTACAATGCTAAAGCCGTTTTGAGAAAGAATTGTTTGGCATCGGTTTGTATCAGCATCATTAACTGCAATACTGGGAAAATTGCAGTTGTCACTGATCAATGCTTAATGCGATGGATACTAGCACATCACCCTACCAACATTATAAACTTCACTTGTCTCATTATTTGTTCCCCCAAATTCCACGATCAAGCTTCTATACTGTGGCGACTACAACTCTGCTGGTGTGAAAGAAAGATCAGCAAACGCGACAAATTGGTGACACAAACGTCTAAGCAATGGATGGCGAGTGTGTGTATCTACATATTCGAATGATTTGCTGGAATTCTTAATTCGTGAAATCTCGCGATGTCTGCTAGCAGCACGCTGCATTTATCATTCATGAAAGCACTGATATTTAACTCTCTTTTTCCCATGCCAGAGTTTCAATGATTTTCTACGAACTAGAGATAAAACGAATCAGATGAACACTATGTAATAGTTACAAGAATATAATTTGATGCTTCTTCTTCTTCTTTCTGGCGTTACGTCCCAGCTGGGACAAAGCCTGCTTCTCAGATTAGTGTTCTTATGAGCACTTCCACAGTTATTAAATGAGTGCTTTCTTTGCCGATTGACCATTCTTGCATGTGTATATCGTATGGCAGGTACGAAGATACTCTATGCCCTGGGAATCGAGAAAATTTCCTTTACGAAAAGATCCTCGACCAGCGGGATTCGAACCCACGACCCTCAGCATGGTCATGCTGAATAGCTGCGCATTTACCGCTACGGCTATCTGAGCCCCATACTCTAAAGATTTAATACAATAGTCAACTAATTGTTGCAAATCTACTGCAGGGTGTCCATCCATCCGGGAAATCCGGGAAAACCGGGAAAAACCCGGGAATTACAAATCACCGGGAAAAATACGGGAAATACCCGGGAATTTGGAGGACACCCCGGGAAAATATGTATTTCAAACGTAAGACTACCGGTTTGTTTAAATTTCAATGATCTTTGATGAATAAAAAATTAAAGAGGCCCTCTAGGCATTCTTGACCAGATTTTTGTTAAGTTTTTGACAAGATTCTTGATATCTTGATCAAATCTTTTGAAGATTACTTGGAAAATGCAATTTTGGATTTATGTCAGAAGTTTTAGCCAGCTTCATAGGAGAACAATAACATGTATTTGGAAATATCGTTTCTGTGATTTTTTCTTGGATTCAACATGAGTTTCATCAGATCAACTACAGTATTGGACGAAACATTTGCAACTTTTTCGGTTTTCCATACAAAATGATCAACTTTGGTAAGCTAGAACTCAGTTATTTATGGACCGATTCGTATGACATTTTTCACAGAACAGCAGCCATAACTTGAATTTTAACATGTATTTTTTAATGATTCTTCCAATCACGAGGGCTTTCAGTTTTAACACTGGGGTTGTTCCTATCTGACATTTAGGAAGGGACACGGTAATCAAAATATACCCAAAATTTGAGTTTAAACCAAGGGGTCTGACAAAATCTCAAAAACCGTAAAAAATGTTTTTTGGACTCAGCGTTTGGTACTAAAATTGGCACAGGGCTTTAAGACCCTATTCGAGGGGGTCACGATCTTTTAGATATTTCAACAAATATTTTATACCTTTCGATATTTGATAATTCATGATTAGGTTAGTTCAAGTCTACCAAATTTTTCCATATCGTATGAAAACCAATGAAAACAAATACACAGAGCTCTCATTTTGTGCCGTGTGCTAACGTAAGAACTAAACGACACAAACAAGACGCGACGCGAGACAAGACATAACACTTATCATTCTTACAATCGATTACAATCAATACGATTGTAAGAACGATAGTGTTATGTCTTGTCTCGCGTCGCGTCTTGTATGTATACAGAGCTATTACAAAAATTTCAAAATGTTATCCGCGAAAACCGCGACTTCTGAAATTCGATTCGCACCTGGAAGCACCAATCCGCGCCAAAAATATATTCCAATTGTCATTGAAATCTTCATATCACAATACCCAATCGATTTTTCGTAAAAAATATCTTAACATTGTTGTGTAAACTTAATTGTTTTAACAAATTTCTGTGTTCTTTGATGCACTTTTCTAGTGCCGTAATCCAGGGGCGAATTAATCACTATAACTTTCTGTTATATTATCCTTAGAAACTGAGATACTGTCAACTTAGTTTCGGCAAAACCAGTATTTCGTTGATCTCCATCAGTGCATGTAACTACTTTTTAGGAAATAATATTGAATGTATCATAAACCTAGCTTGAAAATAAGAAATTGAAAATGGTCCCCTGGGACGAAATTTATTTTCATATAATAAAGTAAAAATAAGAATAATAAATGTCTCCATCTACTAAGTGTGGGTACCCTAATACAGAAAATGACGTAAAAAAATCTTACAGCTTTTGCATTTGACCATTTAATTGCGAAGCTTAACTTTGGAAACCAGAATAATATACTTGAATGTAGGTTATTCACCTTGTAATAAGCACGTTTTCCGAAAATCTTCTTCTTTCTGGCGTTACGTCCCAACTGGGACAAAGTCTGCTTCTCAGATTCTTATGAGCACTTCCACAGTTATTAACTGAGAGCTTTCTTTGCCGATTGACCATTTTTGCATGTGTATATCGTGTGGCAGGTACGAAGATACTCTATGCCCTGGGAATCGAGACAATTTCCTTTACGAAATGATCCTCGACCAGCGGGATTCGAACCCACGACACTCAGCATGGTCATGCTGAATAGCTGCGCGTTTACCGCTACGGCTATCTGGTTTTCCGAAAATAAACGGTTTGAAAAACTACGCTAGTTATGCAGTATGATTTTAAAATCGAGTTCAATAGTTCACATTAAAGCTGACAATTGGATAGTTTAGTAATGACTTTTCCAACAGTATTGCTTACACCTAAAAAAACTGTTATTATTTCTGTGCAAAACTATCCTTATGAAATAAAAACTGTTTGAAATCTTGGCACGTATGAAGCATCCTTAAAAGATATTGCTCTTTGATATCGACCAAATTCGCCATATGACCTGGATTACGGTAATATGTCATTAGTCCGACAGTAATTGGCCAATATACAGTGCATTGCATTATACATTTAAAACTCTTTCGACGTTTTATAAAAGATGTGTGAATATTTTAACTCGCAGATCCTTTCCTTATCCCACAAACCCAATATAATATGCAGAGGTATACTCGGTCTCTAGTAACAATGGTTGTCTAACATTCTTTCCCTTCCTCGATAACCGTAAGGACGTGGCCGCCACCGTTATCGACTTTTAAATTATGAGCTTTCGGATTGTGCATTTTGAGAATGGTAGCAAATTGTTTAACTGACATTTTTTCCGATATTATATCTAGATACACAATGAATCCTAATCATCTTAGGAAGTGCCTTTAGATTTTATATTCTTTAATGTTTTTTTATTAAATATCGAATTACAGACGAAATGTTATCGCTTTCTATATTTTCCTACACCACATTTTAACTTTCAAGAATCCGTCATGGTAATTATTGCCATCATCGAAACTTCACAAACAGTTTTTCTGTTTAAAACTGAAACTTATACGATGAAATTGTGTTCACTGTGTTTCAGGCGGAGAATTTAATATATTGACTGCATTTTCTTATAAGTAAACTTTCTTGATTTTGAACAGAAAAAAACGCTATTTTCTCAAATCAATGACGTATTCTGACCCCTTAATATTCGAAATGTTTCAAATTATTGAAGAAAAACAAAAAAAAAAGACCTGCAAAAATTAATAAATTAACAGCAAAACAGGGCCATAGTAACTAAATTATAAAGTGCACTTTACAGCACTCAATGAGATGACGAGATACAAATTTCCTAATGATGAACTGCATAACTTGTGTCAAAACAATTTATTGGCGATTTTTTTAGCATTATTAGGAAAATCCGCGATTTGCCGACATAATTTTAGTCACTCGTGATTCTCGCGCCTGGCATACCAAATCCGCGAAAATCGTGAAATTCGCGACTGGTTTAACAGCCCTGATATCGAGTCGCAGGACTTTTTTGTAATTTGTTTTTTAATTTCTTGGACATCCGGGAAAAATTCGGGAATTTGAAAACTGATTTTGAATGGACACCCTGCTACTGATACCCGAACTATTAAAAAATAACGAAATTTATTTAAACCGCTTTCGATTTTTTTATCCCATTTGAAAGAATGTTCGCTCGTGTATTTTCCAAAAAAAAAAACGCCTTTTTAGTAAACAAACAGTCGATCAAAACCGAAAAGAAAGGTTTTGATAGCTGTCTGTTAAACTTCTCTGTTATATGTTGAGTTATTGTATAAGTTAGTTTGGCCGTTTGGCCATAATATGTGCCAAGGCTGATAGCAGGTCTCTTGTTAGAGACTTGGCTACTCTTTTAACGTAACTCAAGCAACCAAAAGTTCGGATAAAAGGGCATGATTTGGCTTAATCAGTTCACTTTTTAAGTAATTAATCGAACTTTACAGTTTACATACAATTCGTTTAAGTTGCTTAGAGAATAATGTTTACCTTCAAGTAAGTAAGTAAGTTGAAAAGTTCACGAGTTACCTTTTAGAGAATCAAGTTCCGTTAATATCCGGAGTGTTCAACGAAAAAGTCTCACTGAAATTTGATTAATACCAAAAGTGATCTAAAGTCTATCTGAATGATATTTAACAGTCACTAGTTCTAGAGGCTCCAGAGAAGCATTCAGACCATGAGTTGAATTTCGGGAAAATGGAGAATATATCTAACTTATCGCTTTCGGTAAGAATCATGATCCGCAGCACATCATGAAAGTCTGTTTATCATCTTCTGCCGTAGCTCTGATTTGATAAGGCTGATAACTGTGCATGATAAAACAAGGTCCATCCTGGAGGGCAGTATTGCTATCGGATGTTTTGGGATTGTTTATCACGCCTGTACAATAAAACACCTATCCCCAATAGTAAATGGATGAAATAAATGATTTTGGCGATCTCCTTCGCTACTGCTGTTCATCAAGCTTCTTACAACTTGTGAAACATGGCCGATCATGGACCGATACAGATGCGATGTTATTTTTCGCATGGGTTGATCGTGCTTTGAAAACAATTGAAATGCCTGATTTAAACACTTTCATGACTGTTTCATAGACCCTTCTTAAGGATGCATCGAAGCCATCCCTCGAATTTTTAAGAGCATAAGTCTAGAAAACCTGACAACCGTTTGTGCTCAAAATTTAACTCACTGTTCAATCGCTGGTGATGACCAGTAAGTTAAATTTTCAGTACAAACGGTTGTCAGGTTCTCTAGACTTATGCTGTCAAAAATTCGAGGGATGGCTTCGATGTATTTGACTGTCACCTTAACGATTTAGTTGACTATCACCTTAACTTATTTAGAAGTTCATGAGGAAAAGGTTCTGATTTTTCGAGTGTTTTTTTCCATAGATATTGCTCTGGAGTACTTTTAAGGACTCTTTTATAAATTTCTCTAAAGATTCCTTCATCAATTCTCCCAGGATTTCGTCCAAAAGCTTCCCCAGTCAACTTTATATGGGTTCTTAGAGAAATTTATCTAGAATTTGTAACAAAAAATGCTTGAGCATTTCAACGCTACTGCCTCCAGTAATATTCAATGTAGGGAGCCGAAGTCCATTCTTGGCACTTTTGATTAACTTCAGCGGTGGGGTTTTTTGAAAGCTACAAAGCTCATATTTGGCCTCAATATGTGTCGTGCTAAGGCGCTTTTTTTTTTAAAGTTTCAGACAATTCGGCCGAGAAAAACAGCCCATGTCAAAGTGAATCATGGAAGTGCCCAAGTGGTTCTGCACCCTACTAATCTAAAAACTTACCCTGGGATTTCTGCAGAGATGTTTCCACAAACTTTTTCACTCTGAAAGCTCATGAATTAGTTCAGGAGTTTCTTCGCTGGTTTTACAGTCATTTTCATATAGTTTTCTTCAAGAACTTATCCACAGTTTACCCCAGGAAGTACCACAAAAATTCCTTCAGGGATTATTCCAGGAAATCTCTTAGGAACTCTTTAGGAGTTCGATAACATTGTCAATAAATTCGATCAGAATTTTTCATGAAATACCTTCAAGAGTGTTTCTAGGTATTTCTTCAGCATTTAATCTAGAAGTCCAGTTCATCATTATTTTTATCAAATAATTTCTCGAGTAAAATCTACATGGATTCTTCAAAATTTCTTCTAAGGTTTCACGGTGCAAACACTACAACAATTATTCCAGTTTTTCCTCCAACCATTCCTTCACAAATTTTCTCAAGGATTCCGTATTACATTTTTCTATAATTCTTTCAGACAATTCTTCAGGATATTATCTATAATATTTTGTTAGCAATTTGTTTCCTCAAGAGTCCAGGAGTTCCTTGGAAAATTTCTCAAAGAATTTCTGGAGTAGTTCCTGAAGGAGTCTCAGAAAGATTATTTGGATTAATTTCTTTATTCTTAGAGAAATTCCTGGTTGAAATCTTAAAGAAATCCTGGAAGACATTTTTTCTAAAAAAACCTTAGAACTCTCTGGAGGTATTACTGGTTGAATTCTTGAAGATGTCCTAAACTAATATCTCGATTGTAGAGAAAATCCTAGGAAAATCAAAACCTGTCTAGAGAAACTTATGAAAAAATCCCAAAAGTATGTTTTAGAGTTATCCTAAGAAAATTTCAGGTTGAATTCTTGAAGGTATCTTGAACCACATTCTTGTAGAAATAGGGTCCTAAAACCCTGTCTCAATTTCAGTACCAAAGGCTTAAGTTTAGTTGCCTTACATGTACCTTCCGAAATGTCAGATAGGAACAACCCCAGTGTTAAAACTAAAACTCCTGTGGCATTTATGTCGACAAAGTGAACGTGAAACACGATCAAAAGTATCAGGCTTCATATTTGCAACCATTTTTAAAATGAAAGTCTAAATATGGTATAGCCGTCATTTGAGCTGGAAAAAATGCTAAAGTAGTTGAAAGAACATGCTCTTTCGTATTATTGAATAAAAACAAGAATTCATTAAACATGCTTAGGAAGATTGTAAAGATTGTAAAATCGTGAAATGAACTTCTGGCAAAATGATCGGAACAATATCTGAGAAAACTTTGGCAAACACCTGCAACCATTTATGATGAAATTCCTGGAGAAACAGAAACTGATAATGGCAAAAGGGATTTAAATAAAAGAACTTGTTCGATCTCACACCGACAACGGCATCATCATAGCAGCACCCAAGCCAAGCGCAAATTGAACCATTTAATTTTTGCCCATTGTTTGGTTCTTTTGCTTCATCGCATCGTCAGCCCAACGCAACGATAGGCAGCATCCAGTGCGCTGCTGTGCGCACGGGCTACATTGGTTCGTCTCCGTACTGTGTCGCCTATAAAAGGCGACAGTAGTTTGTATGTAATATACAGTTTCTTCCATTCCCCACCGAGTAGGCACGCTGCCTCTCGGTGGCAATAAAATCAATTAGTAAAGTTGAAACAGTTAATCCTTTCGTCGTCGTCCCCGCCCTTCCACAACACAACGTAGGGCTCCATCTCCAATCAAACATTGGTGCCGTGACCAGGATTGGCCGCCACGGAGCGACCACGGACCGACCGAACCAAGGACTGATCGCACTGCCAGCGATCATGAACCAACAGTACCACGGGATCCAAGACGACGGCAGAGACAAACGGACCTACAACTTCCTCCTTCCGGACCAGCGTGTTCACCTACGGATTAAACGAAAAGATCTCTGGACCAGCGTTTCAAGCCATGGACTGGAGAAGCCTCCTCCGGACCGGCGTGTCCATCCTATAGCAAGAACTGATATCCTTCCGAGCTGGCGTGCTCTCCATCCAAAGTGGTACGTCCAAATATCACACCGGTAACCATCCAATCCTTCGAATCGGCGCGTTCTTCATCAGTGTCCAAATTTCAAACCGGCATGTTCATCTTCAAACCGCTACATCCATCCTCAGGACCGGCGCGTCCACTTTCGGGCTATGATGGCATCTAGTCCGACGGCAAATCCATCTTCCAAATGGTCGAATCAATTGGCTGCTCCTTCCACCGGCGTTGTGGAAATTCCGAAGGTGTTCCTTCTCATCCGATTCGACCAATGGCCGCATCCGCTGGCACTCGGAAATTCTGGCCTTCAACTCGGCGAAGTCAGGCCAAGTTGTCGCTCGAGACAACAAGAATCTTCCATCGACCAGCCCCAGTGATATCATCCCAATCCACCAAACTACCCGGACTATCAATCAAATCCAATCAACCCAATTCGAACGGACCGCAACATGAACGAATATCATCCATGCTACCTACAGCAGTCATCCAACGATCATCGTTTCAACGGCAGGCATCGATCGAGCAAGGCAAAATAAAAAAACGAATTTTCAATTTCGTTTTGAGGCGCCGGGATGTTCGATCTCACACCGACAACGGCATCATCATAGCAGCACCCAAGCCAAGCGCAAATTGAACCATTTAATTTTTGCCCATTGTTTGGTTCTTTTGCTTCATCGCATCGTCAGCCCAACGCAACGATAGGCAGCATCCAGTGCGCTGCTGTGCGCACGGGCTACATTGGTTCGTCTCCGTACTGTGTCGCCTATAAAAGGCGACAGTAGTTTGTATGTAATATACAGTTTCTTCCATTCCCCACCGAGTAGGCACGCTGCCTCTCGGTGGCAATAAAATCAATTAGTAAAGTTGAAACAGTTAATCCTTTCGTCGTCGTCCCCGCCCTTCCACAACACAACGTAGGGCTCCATCTCCAATCAAACAGAACTAGTTATTTTGTGTTAAAATTCACATTCTTATTCTAGAACACGCTTGAAATGAGTATGCTGATTAAATTAGCTTACAGCTGCTCAATCGAGGATGGATGAATTATTTGGTGAGCTCGTTTCATGCTTTTATTTTGAATGTGCAATATATTATCAGGGTGTCCATCCATCCGGGAAATCCGGGAAATGCGGGAGAAACCCGGGAATAACAAATGACCGTGAAAAATACGGGAAATATCCGGGATTTAGGAGAACACACCGGGAAACCAATCCTCTAGGGATTTCTGGAAGAATTTCAGTAGGATTTCCGGAACAATTCTCGAAGAATTTCCGGGAGAATCCTAACGAAATTTATGAAAGTATCTCAAATGGATTTCCGGAAGAATTTTATAAAAAATTCTGGAAGTAGACGAAAGAGAGATGTCTGGAAGCATCCCAGAAAGATTTCCAGAAAAATCCCTGTATTAGAAGAACCTCAGGAGGATTTCCGGAAGAATAATCGATAAATAACCTGAAGAATTCCAGCAATATTTCTGAGAGATTCCTAAAGAGAATACCGGACAAATTTCAGAGGGTTGCCTGCAAGCATCTTTGAAAGATATTCCGAAGAATTTTAACAGGATTTTCGGAAGAATTTGAGAAGATTTACGGAAGAATTTCAGATGCATTTCCGATAAAATCTCCGAAGGTTTTACGGAACCTGTCCAGGAGGCTTGGAGAATTCCAGTTTTTTTCTTTTTTTGAAGAATCATCGAAAGACGTTTTGGATATTGCCAGCAGGATTTTTGAAAGTGCTCAAGAGGAAATTGATCTGATTCACGAATACTATAGAAGGATATTCAGAAGAATCTCAAATGTTATTCCAGAAAAGCCCCATGAACATTTCCAGAATTCCACAAGGATTTTGTAAAGAGTCCGCAAGAGACATCCGAAAGTATTCCAACAGAATTCTTTAAAAGAACTTAGAAGCATTTTGGGAAGAACTCCAGCGGAATTTTCGTAAGAGGAATTTTCAGTAAGATTCCGGAAAAACAGGTTTGTTTAAATTAAAAGCACTATGGGCGAAACTAGAACTTTTTCCACAAGATGTACGACTGCTTGTTACTCGAACCTTGCATTATGTTTATCTTTTGGTGGTAGACAGATAGATTAAGCTCTTCGAAATATTACTAGAAAGGTATTCAGGGATTCTTGACCAGGTTATTTACAAGATTCTTGTTAGATTTCCATTTAGATTCATAGTTAATTGTAAATGAGATCTTTGCCAGAACTCTTACTGATATCGAATCGATAATTGATCAATTTCCTGAAAGTTATTCCTGAGAGATTACTGAAGAGGTTATCAGTAGATTGCTATTAGGGTTTTTAGTAATTATTAGAACAGACCCTTGATTGATATTGCTTGAAATTCTTAGCAGAATGCTCAACCAAAAAAATAATTTCTTTCCAAATATGTTTTTTAAATCATAGATTACTTAAGAGTTCCGTTAGGAAGATTTCTTTGATTATTGATGATACTGATTCTTGTTGAAGCCTTATCTCGATTACTACTTGGAGTAGTCCTTGATCTACAATACAGGTCTTTTGAGGCCCCTGAAGAGATTTTGAATGGATTTCTTCATATATACAGTAATATTTACATATTTCTTGAATTATTATTTTATGAATTCATGACAAGCTCTTTGATGGACAACTGAATAGCGAGGTCCTCTAGGTGTTCTTAGCCAGATTTTTGATTCACGCGATTCTTGGAAGATGCAATTTTGGGTTTAGGTCAAAGTTTACTTCATAAGGGATCAAACAAAAATGTATTAGAGGATATCATTTCTGTTAATCTCTGCTTGGATCCAACAAGAGTTCCACCAGATCAAGAATTTCTCAATGAAGGGCCATATCTTACGCATAGTTCCGAAGGCATTCTCAGAAGGTAATAGATTGACTATTGAGCTTCGCCCTTTTTGGAACTATAGTTTAAATTCAGATACACAGAGCAGAAATGTGTTCATATAATTCCAAATTCTCTCTGAACTTTCTATGAGTTCTCGTAGGTGGACGGTCTTTAGATGTTTCAACAAATAGTTTATATCTTTCTGTCCAAAACGATTCCGAAATTTGAACCTTTTGAAACTTATGGAATTTTATAAATATAAATAAAAATATTTCATAAATAAGTTAGTTAAAGTTCTCCTAAATGTATATGAGAAAAAAACTAAAACATTAAGTCCAAAGATCATTTTGTCATCAGTTTGTTAATAATTTGGGCAACCGGGAAAAATCCGGGAATTGGAAAATTGGTTTTCGATGGACACCCTGTAATTATTATGAAACGTATTTTTATCATGACAACGGGGGAATGTTACTTAAATGAATCGATTTAGCAAAATATGTAAATATGTCACTGTCAGTGTCGACATAGACTCTTGTACATTAACATTAAAAACACCATACCTTTCCTTGTACCTGATTTTTGTCATTATAAAAAATAACCTTTGAATGATTCGACGCTCAAAGTGTCGACTTACCGTATGTTCACGTTGCCTCTAGAGTAGAGATGGGTGATTTTTTGAACTGATGTATGAATCGCATCACTACCAAGGTGAATCCTGATCATGCAGCTATGATCCCTCCCTACTAACAAATCTCCTTCCCATGACAATCATGGAGATGCAGAGGTGATCTCGGTCTCTAGTAGCAATGGATGTCACACTAAAAATCCTTCCATTGCTCGATGACCGTAAGGACGTGGCCGGCGCCGTTATTGACTTTATAGTGTTTTGATTTAGGGGCCCAGATAGCCATAGCGGTAAACGCGCAGCTATTCAGCATGACCAAGCTGAGGGTCGTGGGCTCGAATCCCGCTGGTCAAGGATCTTTTCGTAAAGGAAATTTTCTCGATTCCCAGGGCATAGAGTATCTTCGTACCTGCCACACGATATACACATGCAAAAATGGTCAATCGGCAAAGAAAGCTCTCAGTTAATAACTGTGGAAGTGCTCATAAGAACACTAATCTGAGAAGCAGGCTTTGTCCCAGTTGGGACGTAACGCCAGAAAGAAGAAGAAGAAGAAGTGTTTTGATTTCTCGAAAGTGTAATGCGTTATGCTTATGTTAAAATTCACATTTTCAAAGTTAAAAACAATCTTAGTAGAACGCTTGATATGAGCATGTGATAAATCCCTATGAAAACTGTTAGCTCATGGCTTCGTTTGGTTCCCTTTATTTTATTTTTTTGATTTCTGTGTGATCTATTTTTGATCCTTTTTCAGTTCCTGTTCGGCTTTTTTTTTGTAATGCCTATCTTTAATTCCCTTTTTTCTAGCTTTAGTGACTACCAGTTCTGCAATGCAGAGTCTGCATTGTCCAATACATTGTCGATAATATTAAAAAAAATCTCATTTTAATAAATTTACAGCTAGAAGAAGTGTGGCTTGGAATTTTAAATTTTTGCTCGAACACGAAATAAAATGATTCCCCAAAATATTTTCAACGTCACTGGAAATAGTTGCTAGCTTCCGACAGGTGATGATCGGGAACAGCAAATCGACAACAGTCCCTCTTTGTGTGACCTAATTCCCATCGACCATTCTAATGATTAATGATATTTTTTCAAGGGTGTGTTTGGTATTCTTTTCATTTGGAAACGAACGGCTGCTTTCATATTTTGGGCACTGTGCGCGTTGATTCTCGAGAAGAAAGAAATTGATTCATATTGACTGATATACCTACCGTCGGTAGATTGGAAACTGGGCGGAAAGAAAAGGGAACCGGTTTGTTCGTGTTTGCAATAAATTGTACGATCAGTTGTGACACATTTCAAACATTAATCAAATGAGAATTATGCGAGGAATGGAGTTGTTCCGTTGATGATGATTTTCGTGTCATGTAGGATTGTTTTCTGGATCTTTTGAAGGGTACTCTAATATTGCTACCAGACTTACCGAAACAAATGATGCTTTGTTCATTATAATTTGTGCAAGCCTTAACTAGTATAACAGGCGTAACAAAATGTAATTTATAAAAGCATCACAAAAGTGTCTGGGCAAAAAATTGAGTTCTCAATTAAAAAGCAATACGTACTTATCGCCATTTGCAACGGCTTTAGAGCACGACCACTTGAAGATTGCCTGCAACTAGCAAGCACGTGTCGTGGAAGCGTGAACACCATGTGTTAAACATACTTAATTGCTTGCAGTGCCAATTTTTCCACCTATCGGTAGTTACGACGGTGGCAGTTTCCACCGTAGTAGCCCGGCTGCCTGGATAAAAAAGTATACAATTACATTTATAATATATTGTTTGGAACAATTACATGTATGGTATATGAGGTTTTTAAATATAACATGCGGGTTGTTAAATATCGTAACAATCAAATATTGCTTTTTCTCATACATAACTTTGGAAAAAGTTATATTGTTTATTTACAGCTAAAAACATTTGGCAGAATAAAGTAACAACAATATTTCAAATGGTTTTCTAATGGTAACAAACGATTGCAAATAGCTTATGTATTGTTTCGATGCAGTTATGGTTTTATTTTATCCAATATGTTATACTGTACATTAAATGGTTTATTCCATTCACTAAATGGTACGTTTTTATCCAGGTGTTAAGATAGCCTTGAAAAAATTTTTCTGCAAAAGTGTTCTCTAATTGTAAAATATGCTAAAATAGTCTTTGGAACACATTAACATATTGCCTTTCCCACCATTGATAAGCGACGACCAAAGAGACAAGTCAATACGACTTTTCCTCCATTCCCTTGACATGTTGATTGATCCCATTTAACTAAACTGTGTGTACTCGTGTCGTGATCTTGGTTACGCGATACCTCCACTGACTAACTGCGCGACGAACCGTCATCATTATGGAAGGCCGGCTCCCTACTACAGGTTCACGCCTCTCACGTGCGCTGTAATTGTTTTCATTGCTTCGGTAGCACCCGGTTTACTGCTTTTCGATTTTGCCTTTTTCGTCAGGGTCTTTTACTGTTTGGATTGAGTTTTGCTTAACACACACGGGTAAATTAGTAGCGGCTTTAGTGTTTATGTTCAATTGTTGAGATAAATTTGAAGGTTCATCAAGAAGATAGCATTGCTGGTTAGAAAGATTTCTTAAATTAAGAACTATTGAATATTATAAGAAATTGACTATTTTTTTCTATGATAAAAATTAGGCGAATCCTTCTTGTTTGCTTAAGTATTCAATCGCTGAACATTATAGTTTCTTCCATTTTTTTCGAAAGCAACCTGTCAATCCCCATTTTTAGCAGTAATTCTAAAGGGCTGTTCAAGAGCCTTGAGCACCTGGTTGGTTTCACTTTGAAAGTTCATATTATTCTATTATATTTTGTGCATGAATAGTTCCGAAGATTATTTCAAGCATTGGGATATAGTGATGCCAAAGAATCTATAACAAAAGATTTCAATCTTTTTCAAAACAAACGTTGATAGCACATAATTTTCTGTTGACTGTTTGACCTCTAGATCTTTTGCCCTTTCGACTTCTTGTCATTTTGTCCCTTAGCTTTTTTTTCCAAAATCAATTTTATTCGTAATGGGCCCTATTTTATAAGTCAAGTCGATCTAAAACGACTCGACTGGAGTCACTGTCGACCAAACATTTTGCTCGACTCGGCTCTGTCACTCGAGTTTATCGGTAGTTGTCACTCTCTAGGACAGGACGTGACAGCTCAACTAAGACTGCCCCGTTGTTTTTCAGTCGAAAACCTTGACGATACTAAATCCAGTGTTACCAGTATCCTTTTCAAGCAAATCTTGTGAACAAATTTGAATATAATGGCTCATAATTTGATTGTTCCTTGCACGGATCGTTCATTTAGCACAATAGAGGTTGCTATATTTTAAGAAAATCACGTTAAAATTCAAAACTGGCGTTATTTTAAGGTAGAATTGACATAATTTCCATTATATTGATTACAATTAGGTAGTTTTTATTCATTTTTTGCATTGTAGGAGCACATGATTAGAACTTAACATCGAATATAAAAAGTTTCGAAACATAAAGATTAAATGAAAATTTTCCAAACTTTTGATAAAAACTCTAATCTATGAACGCAACAAAGTGCCCTGTTGCAATCCAACTCAACGATATGAAAGTAAACCTTTGCCAAAACGACCAATGAGAAGTGTTTTTTTTTTACAGGCAATTGGTTTCGTTTTTGTACTTTGACCTGTCACGTCTTGTCTTAGGTCACTCTATGTGACTGGATTACTATGAGAGTCGACGAATGACATCTGAAATATGCATGCTTACTTTGATCGACAATGACTATAGAGGCGTCACATGAATCCGCTCGATTTACAAAATAGGCCCCTTAGCCTAAAAAACCTAGATACATAATCAGATGTAGCCTTTTTCTATGAACACTTCTATCTAACATTCATATCTTTTGCAATTTATCGGAGTCAAATTACATCATTCCAAAAGAGCTCGCTGATAGCTTTATCCATATTCTGCGGACGCGACATGGCGCGATTCGCGCTTTCCAGGTGACAAAGTGCTGCGGAGAACTGAAGGAGACTGAAATATCAACAGGGCGTTGTCTCCGCAGTTAGCGAGACAAAGCACAGTTTGATAGATAGGTCGGAAAACAAATATTTAGCCAAGGTTTCAAATGACTACCGTTTGAAATTGATTTCAAAGTGCTGATAGCCTTGTTATGCAGGTTTAAAGAAATGAAATACGATTCATTCGGGGTAGTGTCCAGTTGAAGAGTAAAATAGACTACATGAATCGATTTGATACCAATATTTTAATTTAACATACAAATATGATCGAAAGTATTACGAGTTGGATTCCATACTCTTCGATTTAGTGTCGTTTTCTTCGGACTTTATCGATCGCGTAGCGGTATCGTGGTTTTCGCTTTTCGATGATAGAATGTCTTTGGAACAGCTATGTTCTGAATCTACATTTTCCGACGAGAATTCTACACCGCAAGTTTTGCAGTACGGTGGGCTTAGCGATTGCGAGTCCATCGATGTTTCATCCCCGACTAGACTCTTGCGTCGTGCTGTGTATTCCGCACTGGCGGCGGCTTTTTCATTGTATATCTTCATGGCGTTGACCTCTTCCTGAGCTTCGACGAACTTCATCTCCAGGTTCAGTAACTCTCGTTGCATGCTGCGAAGAAAAGTAATTGGTTAACTTACTTCTAGGAACTTTAATAAAAATGTATATCATACTTATGTGAAACTTCAGAAGTTTTTTGGCATTGTTCCTCCAGAGCAATTTTGTATTGCAGATTTTGGCATTCCAATTCCACCACCCGCTCTTGTAGTGCTGTTCTCTGCTTCTCGTTGACGGTTTCCACGTTTGAAATCTATTTAAAGTCCAATTAACTAATTACCACGCTAAGATGAACTTTATCTAACTTACATAATCAACGCTTTCTTTCTTAAGTGCATCGTAATCCTTGGACAGAGCGTCCAGTTTGGCAGTCTTCTCCCTTAAGGCAGCACTTAACTGGGCAACGGATTCCTTTTGTTGTACGGCTGAATCGTACTGCTGCTTCAGTTCACTGTATTTGCCTATCCAACTTAAAACTGTACAATGAAAGGAGTCAGTATGTTAAACAGGATGTAACAATGTCCATCGTTACTCAATTTCTTGGGGTTTGTGCTAACGTAAGAACCTCGATACCACTTATAAGACGCCACGTGAGACAGGACACAACACTTATTGTTCTTACAACGATTGAACCGTTGTATTGAATTGAAATCGTTGTAAGAACAATAAGTGTTGTGTCCTGTCTCACGTCGCGTCTTATAAGTGCCATCGTTACTTGTTTTTTATTTTACAGTCAACTCTCCATAACTCGATATTGAAGGGACCATCGAGTTAGGGAGGTATCGAGTTACAGAACACAAAACCAATGCATATGCGATCCAAGGGACCATCGAGGTAGCCATGAAAACCAACTTTTACTATGGTTCTCTCACTCGATATCGAGATACCGAATATCGAGTAAGGGAGAGATGACTGTATTTATTTTTACAAACAAAATGAGAGACCAAAAAAATACTTCTCAAAAGAGCTCATCGTTTCTTATTGTATGTATGTAATTGAAATCACTCGATAAACACAATTGAACATTAATGTTGAATGAAGAGAACCATAGTAAACGTTGCTTTTCAATCGAGATATCAAATTATCCTAATAACTGAAAAATAGTTAAACGAAATTCAATTCCTGTTGGAGTGACATTGAAGCTGACATTATTGCCTACGATTTGTTATGCAAATTGATGAAATTATAAAAGCTATTCTTCACCAGCAAGATGAATGAAGTTCCGTGTCCCACATTATTGTGCCGCAGCCATTTACCTTTTCGCTTTTCCTCGTCGATCTCGTTCAGCGTGTGGAAGGCACGTTTTCGTTCCTGCTGCAGCTCCCCGGAGATGTCCTCACACGTCTCCAGGCCGGATTCAATGTCAAGCAACAGGGACTTGAGCGTGAGCTTCGTTTCCTGCAGTTCCTTGTTGGCCAGCTTGAGAGCACGTTCCCGCGCTCGCAGCTCATCCGGAAGACTCTTCAGACGTTCGATTTCGGTCATCAGCGTTTGGTTCTCCTCCTCCAGGGCGGTATTGATTTTTTGCGTTATGAGCTCTTCATTATCCTTGAGTGCCTTTATCTCTTGCTTCTGGCGCTCCACGAGGGCATTGGATTCCATTAATTTGCAGCTGTTTTCAGAGGAAAACATAGTAATAATTAAAGCTATCGTAAAACTTTCATTCTTACCGATAAAGTTTCGCTTGTTCATCTTTCATTTTCATCGTCCGAAAAAGTTCTTCTTGATCAAGTTGCGCCTTGCGGAGTTGAGCCAGATAGATTTCCAGAGCTTGATTGCAACGACAGTTACATTCGCCATATTTGCTGACTATCGACGCTGCTCCATGGGAAGTCTGGCTATCCGTATCCCTGACGCGATCCACCGAAGGGCATCTTCCGGCCAGATTCAGCTGGCATCGGTATAACAATCGCTGGGCGTTCAGCTCATTGCGGACATCCAGCTCCAGATTGCTGAGAGTGTTTTCCAGGGTGTCAATCGTGTTGATGATGCCGGCCAAGGGCTTGCTGTCGTCGATGGTTTGACGACCATTGGACATTTTGATAAATTTTTGAATTTAGAAACTGTAGATACGAAAAATTTGGACTACTATTTTGCACCTCGACGGTCCAATTTTGATCAATTTTGAAAGTAGTGCAATTGAAGGCTACTACGATTATTCGGAAAACTCTGAGTTCGATTGAAGATCGGAAAGCTCTTAGTAGTCCTTCGAAACATCGAAACTTTAAATTTTATTAGTTTAATGTTAGTTTTTGGTGATCTCATCTAGTTTTATGTTTATAGCTTACATGTTGATGTTTTTTACAAGTTTTAGGTTGATTTTGTCCTTACTTTGTTTCCGTGTTATTTTAACTTTTGTATAGCCTTCTTCAGCCTTATGGTAAAGTTCACAGCTAGGGAGCAAAGCCATACTGAAGGTGTCTTGATTGGATTGCCAGACGGTTCAACATTTTTCTTAATTCTTTGATTTCACATTGACAGACAAAGCTCTCATTTAAATACAGTGGAATTGCCCATAACACTCTACGCTTTCCTGTCCCAGTGGACACGTAATGTCAAGAATAAGGAGAAGTGCATAGTTTAACTTGATTTGCATGATTGTTTTGAATGGATGACATGCGCAATTCGTAAGTAAAATAGCGTACATTCTCAGTACTCACTCATTCGAGTATGAATGGCCCTTGGTCAACATTCATCCGTCGGTGTAGTTCCGGTGGGAATCGAACCCGTGGCACAATACGCCTAAACGACTGACGCCGCTAACCGCACGGCCACGGAGCCGACAATACTGTGGACGTAATTTACGCTATGACTGAATGACACATGATGTAAGTGATGGAGCGACACAAAAGAGTGTGTAGGGGAAGTTGTTCACCTAGAATGAACTCATTGTCGAAAAAAAGTAGATTTTGTATGAAAACTGTCAATTATTCGAATGACAAGTTCATCCACTTTCTACCTATTGGTGCAGGATAACTTGGGTTTGAAGTGTTGCAATACTTCGTTGAAATTCGTCTCAATCTTTCCATGCTGATGTGGTGGCTTGGAGGTTAGTTATTTGATGATCTTGAAGAGTATTTTCGGTTAAAATTAATGACCAAAAAATGTTAAGGTATAATCAATTTTCTCGAAAACTTCTCTTTTATGAATTGAGCTAAATTTGCTGATTAATCGCTGGCAACGCACTGCAGTAGTACGTAGCGAATAATTGCAAACAATATCTTTCAAGTGCGTTGATTAGCTGAAATTTTGCGGATAATGAATTTGCGTTAATCCTTTAAACTGGTTCTGGACTTGGTAGTCGGCTTCTGGAAAAGATTTGGAATTTTGAAAAAGATGTGCATAGAGTTCTGTCAGAATCATGCTTAAGATATATTATCCTGTTCAGAAATCAATCATGCCCTGACCATTTTGATAATTAGGTATATACAATATTCAGCGTTTGTTTTGTCAAGAACAAACATTTTTAAGGACCCTTCCCAACGCTTTTTAGAATACAGCACAACGTTCCCATAGAATTCATGTCAATAATTCTGTGAGAATCCTGCCTAAGAGTTTAAAAAGAATTCTTCCTAATATTTTAATATTCCGTCCAAGATATTGTTTCAATCCTTTCAATAAGTGTGGGGAATTAACACCCAGGATTTTGTGAGAATCTTACCCATAATCCAGTAAGATTTCGTTGACCAATTTGACCTACAACAACTTTTATTGAAATTTGATGGAAATTCAGTTTTTTTATCAAGTAGTGCAAAATTGGCTTTTAAATTACGAACTTTATAACTTTATAACGATTATTAAGAATGAAAAAATGCTTAGAATCCAACTACTGAATATTCACTTATTTCCATATTTGGAAATTTGAGTGTAGCTTCAACATAAATTTAAACAAAAAAAGGTAATAATTGGTCTTGATATGTTATTATTTCAAGATGTAAGAACGATCAACGGGCCACGTATCAGATGAGTCTTCAAACTTTCGACAGTATTCACTATTCAGGTAGTAATCAACTACAGTAATTAACACTACTGTAGACTATTGCTCATGATGATTCTGAATACTACTCCTTGAACTCTTCGACATATTAGTTTCTGTTTGTCCCTGCATACTGCGCAATGCAAAGCGAGCATGCAGCTCCAAAGGTGGTTACATCGATCACAAATACTTGATGTCCTGGATGTTTATGATAAAGCATTCCATATGTCGAATACGGAATTGTTGAAATATTTCCTTTATGTCTCCACAAAAAGTGAGGTTATTCTGGCGAAAGCGTATCCTGATGCTGCTGTCAACATGTTCAAAACCATGTCGTTGAACGAAACTCCGGTTCCGGCTCTGAAGTACCTAACTCCGTAATGCTTATCCTCAACTGTTAGGCCATCTTCATGTAGAAGCTGAGTCTAGTACACGACACTGAAGACGGGTCGAATCGAAATACGCGTATACGATACAAACTGTGTATTGAATGTATTTGTCAAAGGATACAAACTGTGTATTTATGTATGGTGTAGTATTAAATTCGATTATCATTTATTTATTTAATGATGTATATGTTTTCAATTCTGATAGATAGAGTCGATGCTCCCTTACATATAAGTGGGTGAGGTTTACATAAATTATTATTCCAAATATGCCGGTAGTGGACGAAAAAAGCTTTGGTTAGCACAGGTTAATCCACCTTATTCACATGCTAGTGGATTTTTGCTCCATGTACCAAAGCTTCACCGTTAACGCTTTATATAGTCCATATTGCCGTGAATAGCAAGTCAGTCCCATCTGTAAAAAGTAGGCATTGAGAAAATGGAGTGTGAAGTTTTTAAACTCGTTTTCCATACGTATATTGAAAAAAAAAATGCAGAGGATTGGAACATGTTCAAATCTTAATGAAACTTTCTTAATTTGCTTTTCACTACGATGTCTTTCTAACAAAAATATAAAGATGATCAGAACACGGTTCATTTTTGTGTTACACGGTGCGATACTCTGTAGTGGGACTTACTTTTCGTTGTGGAACAATTTGACTTGCTGTTTTTTTATACTTTTTTCGAACAAATTTTTATTATTTCATTGGGGCACCTGAAAGAGCATTGGAAGATATATTGAAAACTGAACTCAACTCAATTTTTGCGAAAATGCAGATGGGACTGATTTGCGATTCACGGCAGCATACGTGCCTTAACAAAATTTTACACTCGCATTCTTTTAATGTTCCGATTTATTGCTCTTCCATACCTCTGTGACAAGACAATTTCGCATTGTAGAATATCGTATTCTTTACCAACCTCACATTGAACTTATTGTTAATGATGTTTTTTTTTGTTCCTTTTATTTGCAGGTAAATTTGCACATAGAAATGCTTACAACAGATAAGAACTGTATTGGAATGCGCGCGCAAACTTTCGATCTTGATGAACAAAGTTCATCCAACTCAGCTGTCTCTAAACTCCACAACCCAAACAAAAAAAAAGTGTAATATATGCGAGTACATGATCGATTACGCAAGAAACGAAAGGAAGTATTCGGGAAAAAAGCAGAGAGAGATAAAACAAACGGTATCATAGTGCGTCCGTCAGAGTGAACAGCGAATAATAATGAAACACAAACGTTTGGTGGTTGCTCCCAAAGCAGGTGGTTCGCACCATCATCTATAATCTATATCATCACCATCACAATCATCATCATCAACATCATTGGCATTAGGTATCCGAAGCACACCACACCGGTGAATCTGGTTCACCCGGTGGTCAATGCGCGCACAGTCGTTGCTGCCAGCGGTGAGATAAGCGCTTCTTCCGTAATGGACTGACAATTGAAATGACAGCGATGTACAGCAATAGAATACATTTGCATTGCCAATGGAGTCTCCTCTTCTCAGTGTGTCCTATTGGCACACAGACCAGCTGGAAATGCATATTTTTTACATTATTCGATGACGAAACAAATGAAAAGTGAAATTTGTTGAACTCGGAACACCGAAAAAAATGAAGCGTGCTGGAGTACCGCTAAGGTTGATAACATTTGAAGAGCTTTACCGCGATGATATCTAGTTCCGAAGATACTGAAGCGGGTGCTGGATTAGACCATTTCAGACCTGATAAATCAGCATAATTTCCGTTTCTGATCTAGTATTTCCTTCCATTATCAACTTATGTTCACAAATACTTTGAACAATCATCTATGAAGAAATTTAAAATTCAAATCTTTGCTCGAAAAACACTAGGCCTAAAAGATCTTAATGAATTTTTGTTCACCCCAACCAGGACCGGTCTGACATTCCGATCTTTCGCTAGATGGACTTTCGATTTCGGTTCGATGTTTTGTGATGATCATTCCGGTCCGGAGCGGCCAGTCATTTGGCATGCGCTCGATTGTTGGAGTATTTTACGCAATACTTGCAGTATTGAAATTCACGCCGCGAAGCCCCCGGCCTGTCGCTTTTCTGGGTCGAAATTTCTCGGAATGCTTGAACGGTATGGAATGATAGAAATGCGATTTTTTTTCTGCATCGAACTACAATCAAGGAGCAGATAATGAGAAATGACCGATTAGCGGAGGCACGACGCGTCCTACGCACAGATTTTAAATAACGGCCGAGGTGATATAATGTTGCCAATTGATATTCATGGGGAAGCCTTCGTAAGATCGTGATGTGCTTGCCGAATATTGTGTTGTTCAAAATATATTGGTTATGGCCTCGTGTAGGTGTATTCACCTTCTTTGTAAAAGGTGAACGCAGAAAGTTATAAGGTTTATTTGAAATGCGTGTCCCTTAGAGCTTATAAAGCCCAATGGATCAATTGAAGTAATAAGTTCTAACATGAATGTTGTTCATGAGTTTAATCTTGAACAAAATCAGTGTTATCCTAAAGTAGAATTCTATCTATTGCCATTACTACGTCATACTTATTCAACGACAATGTGGTGACAATGCCTGCAATGACAAACTGTTGATGGATGTCAATTTTGCAAGTGCATGTATTCGTTCAGATATCTACACGATGCATGGTGCAGGTCCATAAAGTATCATAAATTGGCAGTTAATATATCGCCAAATCGATCATGAAATCACTTCATACATACGTGTGCGGTCAAAGCTGATGATTGTGCCGATCAGAGTCATCGAATCCAGTATATTTTAGGCAGAAATGCTTACTATACAATTGACTGTGTTAAAGACGACGAGAGATGTAGTTTAAGCAAAGTACAATTAATTTTTAATATCTATTTCGATGCTTCGACTATAGTACCAATCATGGTGTAAATAAATAAAAATTGAAGATGAAGTGAGGTAAGAGAGTACAATTACATGTTAAGGGTTTTGGTGGACGAAAGAAGCCATAATACAAATCGGAAAGAAAAGTAAAAGTTAAAGTTAATCGAGAGGAAAACTGGTCTACTATTACCTCACTTCAATTTATTGAACGGTATATCGAACTTGCTCCAAAAATGGCGATTTCTGCTATTTATGAAGGGTCGTATTGTTTATGGTTAGTTTTCTTTAGTTGTTATATACAAGTTTGAAATTCCTCGTCAGTTTTTGTCATTCTCATCTTCAAGAAAGACAAATGTTGTAGTTGTGATACTTTTGTCAAAATATTTAGGATACGTTTTTTGATCCCACCCGACGATGAAAACAAAGATTAGTTCGCTCCCAATAATGCAATGATGGTCAGACAACAAGTGTGAGTGTGCCGCCAATTTCCGATTGCTTGCTCTTCGTTGATCAGGTGGGAAATGGGGCTTGAAATGGAAAGTGAAATGATCTCAACCATCCGCGCGGTTGGATTGCATACATACAGTATTGGACAATACATTTGCAACTATTTTTTTTCGATTTTCCATACACATAGGTTAGATCTGAGTTATCTGTGAATCAATTTGAATGAAATTTTGACAGTTCCACAGAAATAACTTGAATTCCAAAATATAGTTTTGAGTGATTTTTCCAAACACTCAAATCCAAATTTGTATTGCTCCTCTACTCAAGTATTCCGGTGGATTTTCACAAAAAATATTCTTCACAAACACGTCACAGCCATGCCAGCCATTTATCAGTGCAAGAGTGAAACAATTACTTAAATCCGTTGAGCCGTTCTCAATCCATTTCGTGACATACAAAAACCATTGCAATTGTATTTATTTAGATAGATGTATAGATTAGAAATTTTATAGTTTATAATTACACAGCGTAACAAAAATGGCATTTTTGCGTGTCTCGAGGATCAAATTATGTGTCTCTAGTTGAAATCTGGGGTCGCTGAATCCGATGCGTTTTCAGCACGCCACAATTTTTAGATACAGGTCACCAAAATTGTATAAAAACTGGTTTCATTTACGTTTACTTAACATTTAAAGTATAATTTATTTCACTTTTTTTGTGATCTAATACACCAAGCAAGCATGTAGGACTTAAAATTTCATTTCAGATATAATTTGGTTGAAATTGCACATTAAATTTAGATTCAATCGATTTTTCCAACATGCTTGGTCTCCATATAAAACTCTTACTTTCTCTTTTATGGCAAAATACAATACTTTTCTAAATCAACAAAAACTAACTTTTGAGCATCAAATATATTATGAACTTTGTTGATAAGTGTTGTTACCCGAGCAGAAGCGAAGTTCTGACCATCAAATCGAGATATTGATTTGATTGACATAAGAGATAAAAGATCTGAAGATAATATCTAAATTTTATTCCTGGAACTTCTAAGCCATATCAAAATTTGATGTTTGCAGATCAAATGAATAGCTCGCTGATATTGGTTAGATCTTACAAAAGCTAAGTATGATATGCTAATGATATTCTAGGAGTAAATTTTAGATATCATTTTCAGATCTTTTATCTCTTATATCTATCAAGTTAATATCACTTTTAGATGTCCATATCAAAATTAGCTATTGCTGAGCTTTTTTCACCTGCTCGGGTATAAATATGAAGTTTGAATTCATTGGCAAATTAAGCAAATAAATTGCCATACAAGCTTACCAACTTGCATTCAAGTTGGCTGATATAGTATAATTTTGCATTTTCAACATCCAATATCTCAAAAACTAGACGTGCTATCATATTTTTAAAAACGCAATCGTTAATTAAATAAATAGCGGTATTTTAATGCTTGAGAAAAACACGTGTTCCTCAGGTGTATTCGTCAAAAAATTCACTTTAGTCTAATCGGTTTGAATTTTGAACTTGTGATTGGAAAAAAAAACAAAACAAAATTTTATGTTAAAATTCAAGTTATGTCCTGACGTCCAGTAAAAATTTCATCAAAATCGGTCCATATATAACTGAGATCTAGCTAAAGATGAACATTTTGTATAGCAAATCGAAATAATTTCAAATGTATTGTCCAGCACTGTATGAACGTGGCGGAAAGTGCGGTTCGTTTGCGGGAACCGGCACTGTCGATTAACAGGATTTGATAACGTATTGATTTTTTTTTTGTTTCTGTTTTGGATTTTTCTCAATCGAAATCATTGCCATTATTGGCGGCGCGGCGTATCGATTGTTACGTTGCTTACGTAATCCGTAAAATGGTTGATGCATCTCGTGGGAGTTTTGGTTTTAAGTGTATTCCAAAACTGTTTTGGAACATGTGCTGTAGCATGTAGCAATTAATCATGCAGTTTTATGTATCTGATGCACCAAAGATTCGATATTTTCAAGCTATCATTAGAATCCTCAATAATTTTTAGTATACCTTCTCAAGCTTTCTTAGATTTGATAACATATATCAAAGTATTATACTACGATCAGACTAGAGCTGATATTACGTAATATAGGCTCTCTTGATATCAGAAACCATGCATCCAGTTTTCACTGGAAATAAGAAGTATGACGTTTGATATCAAGATAGCCTATATCACGTGATATCAGCTCTAGTCTGAACGTAGCATTAGATTAGCTAAGAAGTGTTAATCATTTTTTATTTCTAACTAAATATTTTGAAAGACCTTTAAATTCAATCTCTTTAAAGCTTTATGTAAATTTGAACGATCTTAAGGATCCCAGAGATTTTAGCTTCTAGGAATTATTAACGAACCTTTTAAAATACTCAAGCTGCTAATAAGTTTTTTATTTTTGCTGGAGTTTCAGATTCACAAAGTTAAAAATTTATTTCAAATTTGGAAGTTCATACCATGGTCAAGAAAGCTCATTCGTGTATAAAATAGTTGATACAATCAAGAAATTTCTGTTTATGAATTTCTTGATTTTGGGTTCCGATTATTATCTGTGTAGGGGAAAATAGCTGTTAGTGTCTGTTTGTAAATTTCTAAAGGAGTCACTAGTGTAATTTTCAGACGAATACTTTGTGAAATCCTTGAAAATAATTATAGTAGGTTATGCTGAAATCACTGCTAAAATTCAAAGATAAACTTATGAAGAAATTCTTTGAACTTGGAGAAATTTCTTCAGGAAATTTCTTATTTTCCCAAAATAAAATTCTTACAGATTTCTTAGAATACTTCGAAAAACTCTTTGTAGGTACGTGTAGAATTGTTATAGTATTTCTTAAGGGAATTCTGGAGGAATTTCGCCTAGAGATTTTTTTATGTTGCTTTCGCGCCTTTAATGTCAGTAGAACACCACCAAGTTTTCGTTTGTTTAATCAACATTTAAACAATTTTCGTTTATTTAGTAATCATTTAAACAGATAGTGAACTTCACGCCTTCTTGTACCAAGCGAATAATCTTTATAGGGTCACTGTCCGACATTCTTACAAAATGCTCTGATTATCGTAAGGAGGCTTGGTGGTCTAATGGCTACCGTTTCTGCTTGATAAGCAGAAGATCATGGGTTCAATCCCAGGCTCTTTCGTAGATAGAGTACTTTGTAAATGCATTTTAGTTGTGTATTCTGTAGCTATCGATTTTATTTTTTTCAATTCTTCATCTTTTACTCGTTCCACGCTCATACGTTTGTTCTAGCAATCGCTAGAACCAGAAGCGGACATTACCGCGCGGTTGTGACTCTAAAGCGTGGGCCACAAAGGTCTTATCCACTAAACTAACTAAACTAACTCGGTCAAATAATTTTGACACTAGAACTGGTCCAGATCACGAGGGGATCATACGGGGGCGTGCCCCGCTCAAGTGTCACAATTCACACCGGTGGATTAAGAATGGTCCGTCAACTTCAACTGGCAGCTAAATTTGAAGCAATGATTTTCAATTAACCAATCCGCAAAGATTCGATGCGTCAAATGCACGTATGTACTAAAAACGCTGACGCTGTTCTAAAGATTGAACATTATCAAAGCTCACGCATCTAATACGTACTGATATTCCTTCCGAGTGTTTTTGAGTAGTTGTGTGAACTGTTATTGAGGAACAATGGAGGAAATCCCAGAGGAGCTATGGAGAAAATCTAGAATATCTCCAAAAGACTTCCTGGAGGAGCTCCGAGGATTTTCTGCAGGAACGTTGGAAGAATTCCTGGAGAATCTATGGAGGAAATCCGAAGGAATTCTCGGTGGAGCTTCGAAGGAATACTCATCAAAAATTCTGAAAGAATTCCTCAAGATACTCTGCAGGAATATATAGAGGAACTCTGAAGGAACTCCTGGAGACACTCCGAAGCTAATCCTGGAGGAACTCTGAAGAAATTCATGGAGGAATGTCAGGAGCAAATCTTAAGAAATTTCGGAGATTACCCAGAGCAATTCCTGGAAAACAAAAATATCCGGAGAAATTCCTGGTGCAAATCTGAAGAATTTCCCGGAGGAACTGGGGTATATTCCCGAAGTCTGAAGGAATTATCAGAGAAACTCCTGGAGGAACCCCGGAAGAACTCCTAGACGAGCTGCGGAGTAATTTCTGGTGGAACTCTGAAGAATTACTCGAGGATATCTGAAAAAATCTTAGAGGAACTCCGGAACACATCTTCCGAATCCTGGATTCGCTGTAGATTTGAACTAGCTCGTGATTAATTCTTTGCCACCATATACCGTTTTCCAGCACGCCGTCAAAGATGATCCTAAACACCCGGCGGCGTTCGCAAACCCCAATAGCTTGCTTGGACTCCCTCGAGCATAGTCCACGTTTCGAAACGGTAGAGGGCTACCGGTCTCATGAACGTATTTCACGACTAGCCTTATTATCAGCCGTCAGCCAGGATTCACGATGGACAAACTCATCGGTCACCTGGAACGTATCCCCGTCGTATATCGTGACACTGAACTCTGTAGCGCTTGGATCCGCTTGGACACGCAAAGTCTTCGCTTCGTCCGGCCTGTCCAAATTTCGAGGAGCCATCGAAGCATGTTGAATTCGACTGCTCTCGAGATGTAGACAAACAGCGCAGATGTGCTAGAGTATACCGAATAAATAGAACGTAATATTGGTAAAGGGTAGTTGAGGCACCCAGGAACTGTAAATCATCGCAGCACTAACATCGAACAGATTCAGCCAGTTTCGATACAACGGTTTCAGGAGAACTGTGGTCGTCTGGAACTTTATCCGTTGGGGTAGGCTAGGTACACCGACGGGTTCTAGTTCAATAGATCGCAAAGCTGCATCATTAAATGATGGTCGCGGCGTCCATCGGAATCGAAATCGGTAGTCTTCATCTACCGGAATCGCAGGGCTATCATCGGTTCAGTCGATCTTCCTCTAGGAAACTCTCTGTCGGAGAAGGATAGATCCGCCGCCGGGAACTATTCCTAGTAGTAGGTGTGAGTCACAGATTTGAATCGACGGGACACTAGCAAACTGGAAGCCAGCCTCCACCAAGAATCGTTGGATTGACTTCGGCTCTCCACCGGCCAGTATTGAAGCAAGAAAAAACGCGTAGCGACAACATCGGTTCGGAAGATATTCGTCATCGGGGTACTCTTCGCCGATGAAGGCTAGCTTCACTGTTGGGAACTAAGCCGAGTAGCACCGATGGCAACGGAGCTCCAGTGAACTAGAAGTCATCCTCCTACCAGAAACGCTATATCGAGCTCGGCATCCATTTGGTCTACCTTCTTCTTTTTCTTTCTGGCATTACGTCCCAACTGGGACAAAGCCTGCTTCTCAGATTAGTGTTATTATGAGCACTTCCACAGTTATTAACTGAGAGCTTTCTTTGCCGATTGACCATTTTTGCATGTGTATATCGTGTGGCAGGTACGAAGATACTCTATGCCCTGATAATCGAGAAAATTTCCTTTACGAAAAGATCCTCGACCTTCGGGATTCGAAACCACGACCCTCAGCATGGTCATGCTGAATAGCTGCGCGTTAACCGCTACGGCTATCTGGGTCCACTGGTCTACCTGGAGAATTCAAAAAGCAACGAATCGGCAGTAATTTGTCGCTTGAATTGGAAGCTTAGCCAGTAAACATAGAAGCGTCCAGTAAGTCCAAGACGCAGATACTGTGCAAATCCCCGGCAAGATTTTATCAACTCATTACGCGTGGTGAAGATGAATGAATTATGGGTGAAATTATGAAAAAAGGGTCCACGTGATCTGTTGGGATTTGAATTCGAAACTTGTAACCAACTGAGTTATTGGGTCACCAAGTGACTCGGTAGCTTAGTTGGTATAGCGCTCGTCTGGCATACAAGAGTCCTGGGTTCAAATCCCAGCCGAGCACGTGGATTTTTTTTTTCATAATTTTACCCATAATTTATCCATCTTTACCAGCCGTAATGAGTTAATTAATTCAATAACCATGCGAGCTTAATGGCTTTAGGACATTCCGTCGAATGACGTTTGGTCGAATGACATGTGGTCGAATAGACATTTGGTCGAAATGCTTTGAAACATTTATTTTGGTCGAATGACATTTAGCTGAGAGGAAATTGGGTTGAAAACTTATTTTCAAATGGTTTATTGAAAGATCGTTTGGTTAAATTGATTATTGTTTTCTACGATTTGCAAAGTTGGTAAGATAACGTACTCTTTTGAATAACCTGAATCATTAAGGTGACACGGGAGACCGTGTTATTTTCCCTATCTTTTGTCTCACTCTAACAATTATGATCAAAACTTTGTGCCCAGTGAACCACGTATCGTATAAGAATGTGCATCCAAAATCACATATTCGTGCGTCAAAAATCAAAATCGCACAACATGCCAAATAAGGCGTTATCAATGTCAACACAAGTTGTATATAAATCCCAATGCGATTCATAAACGACAATCTATGTTGACAGCAAAACATGTCGTATATAGTGCAACTTAGAATCGCGTGAAGTTGTATAAACTGACAGATCATACATCAATCTAGAAAGCATCATATGAAATCGCAATAACTTAGCAAAAATTGCCACCCAAACATGGTATCTGCTGACGATGGGCCTCAAAGAACAACAAAGCAAAAGTCGCTGTGCATGAAACATGCATTAATATTGGCATATAATCACTCTAGTTATAAAACCCCTGATGGTACAGTGGTAAGGTGTCCGATTCCAAATCCAAAGATCCCGTGTTCGAGACTTGTTGAAAACTTTTTTTTTTATTTTCATCCAAATTTTATGGCATCGCATATCTGGTCGCAGAAAGTCTGAAAAACTCGTGCCAAGTACGTATATAGCCTCCACTTTGGTAGGTATATAGCCTTTTCATGCATTCTATACGATTGAAATGATTCATATAGAATGATGTATAACAAAAGTTATACCAACCAAAATGTTGACTGGGTGGAAGCAAATCTCGAGTTTTAGTGAACCGATGAAGCTGAAAATGTATTGGGTTGTGCACTACATATTTAGAATCATTGTGACACATTTTTCGTATCGATATATGGAGTGGTTCTTGAGATTTGCTTCTTCAAATGGATAGGGTGATTATGATGACGTCCCGTACGGCCTTAAGTGCTGTTGAATAAAAGATGGGACATTTTATGTAGTTTTATTTTTAAATTTTATACATTCTTATATTTGCAATTTGAAAGTATGTTTCTATTATTTATCATTCTTTTGAAATGTCATCGTTCTTCGTAATGAACTGCTGATCTTCATCTGATGAAAGCATTCGGAGAGAGCGCTTTAGTAATAATTGGATCTTTCTTTGAATTCCGGGTCTTGCAGTTTACATACGTGGGTAAAATATTTAAATGCGGAAATCAGAATTAGAACGGCGGGATAAATTTGCTTCAAGTAAAACCTTTATGGCCAAGTGAATGTTAGGTGTCGGTAACTTTACTTATGGCCAATTGGCTTATTGTGAGGAAGCTTTGAATTATTAAAAATGAAAATTGTGCAAATTCTAGGAATCGGGTAAGGGAAGACGAGTTGACTGAGGCGGCAAAAGTTGGCTTGCCTCCATTTATGATCAGCTAATCTCGAATCGCAGAACATGCCTGTGTGGTGCATACGGACCTTTAGCAGTGCACAATCAACAATAATAACAATCAGTACATAGTTCGCAGAACGAACGATCGGACGACCATCATTTTATTTGGTAGCGAAAAATAGCATGAAACGTCAAAGACGCAAGAGGATGATCAATGTGTTGGGAGAGCGTCCATCAAATAGAATAACAAAATTTTGCTAATCACATATAGATTGTTGGTAAAATGGCTAATATTTTTCAATTATTCAATTACTCTTGTATTAGCGACTAAATGCCACTCTCGAAGATAGTCAGACTAAATTTAAAACCTTGCTTCCATACATTTTAGATTTGATCATTGTCCTTTTCACGAAATGTCGGTACGACCAAATATCACATGCTTTCTGTTGCAACTAAACCTTTTCGACCAAATGTCCATTCGACGAAATGGCCGTTAGACCAAACGTACTTTCGATCAAACGTCATTCGACTAAATGTCATTCGACCAAATGTCTTTCGACCAAATGTCATAGATCTGAGCTCAATATATGTGTTACTATAAGATTTTATCGAACGAGAAATCACAGAGACACAGTTGAAATGTCTATGTACTCATGTTTCAGGTGGGTGCATAGGTCTACAACCTTTCCAAATGTTCGGATGACAATGTCCATATCATTCGCAAAGCAAACAAACTGACTAGATTTATAGAAAATCTTCCCTCGTATGTTGAACCCAGTTGTTCACAAAACACCTTCTACACTTCTGAAGCATTGTTGAACAACTGGCACGAAAGTCCATCACCTTGCTGTAGTCCTCGGTGGGATCTAAACAAACTGGAGTGTTCGCCCAAAATTTTGCCCACAGTTATGCAAACCATTCATCGTTGTAACTAGATTGTCCCTTCCCTATCGAAACTGTTCATTTTTTTTTTTATCGATGTGTACAATGTTTGAGCCTTCTTAGCTCAATTACAGCTTGTTCTTGTTCGCTCACCATATTACGAAACACATCTCCGTTCTCACACGTTCCATTCTGTGTGATGTAGGTAGGTTCTAGTTTACTGCTCGTTGTTACACAATGGCATTCTATATAGTCTAGTCATTTTAAATCCAGTAACCGAACGGTGGCAACCGGCACAACTTTACAACCGGCGCAACGACCAACTAACTCTAAGGTTGGCGCTTTATTTATATCACATGCACCACCTCCATAGGCAATCTAATTGACTAGGCAATAAGTAGCTTTCTTCACAGAGCATGCCCGCTTCGGTTATTCTAGGGCAATGGCGCGCCGCTTGTTTTGTACGAACATTTAATCGCCGAATGTTTGGCACTGGAGCGGGTAAACATTGCACACCCTCTACAGGCCAGGTGTAAAATTCATACAAGTTGTACAAATGGGATTGCATTGTGTTTGTTTGCTAGTGGTTGGACACAACTAAACATATAGCACAGACCGCACATACCTATTGTGTGTCGATTTGGAATCAATGCAGAGTGAAGAAAATGGAGCAAAAAGGCGCGAACTAATCAAATCAAATCTAGCGTGTAATAATTACAGGTGACTCCGCCTCACTTGTAAAGGAATTCACCTGCTGCAAGCATATGTTCGTGAATCGATAACGATGTTGGATTACAACTGAAAGGTGACTAATTGCTGGAACGAAGGGCGGTGCGATTCTTATCAGAAGATTATTACTTTTCTGTGCTTGGATTTGTAGACCCGGTGTAGTTGTTTCGCATTTCTTTCATTCATCTGCAGATGTGAGAAGTGCGTAATTGAAAACCATTGGTAGCCGAAGGCAAACACGATAACGCAATTAATTAACTGATTAGTTATAGCTTGTGCGCATGTTTACATTTTGTTAGGTAGTATTTGAATTTAAACAACTGCGTACGTGTGCATAGTAGGTTAATAGGGTGGATGCACCAGTTTCCGCCGTTTTAGCAGGTGGCTGATTTGAAAATCTATTTACCAAGTTGTGGTTCACCAGAAACACCCAAAACTTCAAAAAAATGGTTTCAAATGACGAAAAAAGTTGATGTTTTATACGCCTATGCATGATAATAGCAACTCCCTCAAATGCTCCAGTCAATCCAACATTACTCATTTAAAAAGATCATTAGGGGTATTCACTTAAAGTTGCGTAAAACAGCGTAAAACTAAAACCGCGTAATGACTGCAATGACTTATTTCAAACGAAATATTCCCATTTTGACACTTGAGTACTAAGTCTAGCTGTCTAGCCGGGGGCATTGAAAATTCATTAAGTTTGCTGTTTAGTTTGGATCATATTGGAATAAATGTGATTAGAGTAGTAAATAAAATGTTCTGTTTAAGATCTCACTGATGGTTGGTGATAAAATGTATCAAATTGTACTGGACGGGTGGCGTTGGAACCGTTTAGAATATTGCAAGTAAAATAGAAGTGATTTGCGAGATTTTCTGAATGTGACCGAACGAGCATCCAGGAATGAAATGTATACCAATGATTGCGGAGTAGAAATTCTATTTAAAATTTGGTGGGCTGTTTTGTTCCGCATTGTATTGAAGGTTTATATGCAACGAACTTAAAAACTTCAATTTTTTCAAACTTGAATTCAAATGATTGATGGCTGGATTTGACACCAATTTCGTGATGAAGACACGCTTTGCTCTGTATGCTAAAGGCGCGGTTAGATCTCTATTCCACAGTTTCCGCATAAACACTAAGGCTTTTGGTTTACAATTTTATCTATTGTCGCACTACATTTGTGTGAAAGGAAGAAATGTCGCAGGTCTTTATAAAGACAGAGAGTTTTTCGCCTGCAGTTGAAATTGTCGATCTCGTCTAGCAACCTCACCGGTACCTTCCAAAAACAGAAATTGTACGAATCAGCACAATAAAATATAGAATAAATCTCTTGCAGAATCAGAGAGTAGCAGTTTTTGCATCTGCTTCCACGTAGCCTTTCCAAATCGATCAGCCCTATGCAAATTACTCCACATTGAGCCCGAATCTAATAAGAAATCTCCGTATGCATCTCCGCTAGAATCAGAAAAAAGGTGCCGAATGTTAATACTTATCAATTAATTTCCTCTAATTTGCCAAAAAGGTGAAAACCTAAGAAAACGAATTCCTAGGTAATTGTTTTGTTGACATTCGTTTTGTTACCATTCCCATGGCGCTCTTGGATATTGAATTTCAACAATTTGAAATGTTTCATTTGCGGTTGAGGCATTGACGTGAAATATTTGAAATTACTAACTTTACACGATTTACGAGGGAATTTACGCCTTTAAGTGAATACCCTTATTAAAAAGTTTGGATTTTTTGAGTTTATATACTGGTTTCAAATAATTTCCAGTGATAACTGCTATATGTATGTTATTGACTGTAAGAAAATCAAACAGCACGTCCTCTTTACCATTCAAAAAACGAGCGTTCTAATTCAAAATATATACAAAAAAATATTTGGATCGATTAGAGAAACGTAATCCAACAACAATTCCGCCATGGTAATTGTATGACCCTTTGTAAAGACCTTAGATTTCATATCGTGATTCATTCCCTTGTCTTTGACTATCGACAAAAGGCTGCTCAAACGTTATTCGCCTTAGCATTACAAAGATCTAAAAGGGTTTCTTGGGGTTAAAAGTAGCACTAAGAAGTACTGTTCATCAAGATTCGATACCTCACTTTACAAAAACAGCAAACTTATCATACTCTCGTGTAAATCAATCACTCGGTTAAACTTGTTGTATCTTCACCATTAGAAGTTGCCATCCATCATAGATATTTATAACGCGCCATTTTCCCCCGTTAACTGTCGGCGCACGAACCGACCAAACTACGATGATAAGATACCACCACTGACTGTCTGGTTGCGCAAATTTAATCACGTTCCCCAGTTGCGAAAAGCACACTCGCATCCGTATACCGGCTAGAGACACTGGAATTGTGATTTATTTTCAGAATGATAAAGTCTCAAACTCTCAAGTGGAGAGCAATTGAATTGGTTGTGGTGAGTTTTGCTTTTCGTGAACGACGACTCTACTGCAGATGCTTATGACCTTTAGGCTCACTAAACCGAAGAGGGTATTTGGTGCGCTTTCGTTTGCCGCTCACCTTGAATTCGGTGATGCATCGTGGTTCCTATTATTGTTGAGTAAAAACGAAATACTAGATCAAGCTGAGGAACGCACGCTATCGGTCCCGACTAGCTGAAACTATCAGATTCGTAATTTATATCGATATACGCATGCAAAAAAGGGCAACTTTGGCAAAGAAAGCTCTCAGTTAATAACTGTGGAAGTGCTTATTGGACACTAAGCTAAGAAGCAGACTCTGTCCCAGTGACTCAGGTGAGGGATTGTGTGTGAAAATCAAATCAACGATCCTTTAAGGTAAAGATGAATCGAAGCCAAACTTCAAATTTTCAAGAGCACGGATCTGGAGAACCAAACATCCGTTTAAGCTGAAAAGTTAATCGATTGGTCACTAGCTGGTGGTGACCAATCGATTAGGTTTTCAACTCAAACGGATGTTTGGTTCTCCAGATTCGTGCTCTTGAATATTTGAGCTTTGGCTTCGATTCACCTTCACCTTAAAGAAATCAACCTACAATAATTTTCGTAATTCCAAAAAATGTTGCATGCAACTCGTCGCAAAACTCGAATTTCCATCATTCGTTTATTCATTGTACATTTTATATTGCATAAATAACTGTTGTGATATCTAAATTTTATCAACGAGAGTTATTATTTCTAAATATGATATAATATCGATATGATCTGCTAGTCGGATTACCTACGAAAACTAAGGCAGCGGAAAAACATTGTAAAATAGTTTTATTAGTTCATTGCTTTTACGGCAGCAGGTGGAAGGTGAACACTAGTCTCCGAGGCACGCGAGTTAAAACACGAAAGTGAAAAGCTGAAACTAGTAAGAAAAAAAATCTACAAACGGGACGGTTAACTGAGCATCTTATGGTCAAGCCACTTGACTTGATCGTGTTTAGCAGTGATGGCTACGGTGGACATAAGGAAACTAAAATCGCTTAGCCGGGTCTCTCGAATGAAGAGGATACGAGCGGAGCATCAAAGCGCATTCCTGATTGAAGATGGCGAAAGGTTTGAGATGAGAACCGTTGCCTTTCGTTTTGCATGAGACTTCTGTTGGATTTATTGTGATGTGGTTTTCTTCTTTCTGGTATTACGCTCGACTGGACACAGCTGGCTTCTCAGATCTCTCACAACTATTAACTGAGAGCTTTCTTTGGAAAATATGCTTTTCTACAGGCACGAAAATACTGTATGTCCTAGGGAAACAGGAATTCCTCAATTGATTTTCCCAAGAATTCTTTCAAGAATTTTCATAGGATTTCATACTAGATTATTGTCCCCTTAGAACCCCTTAAAGAATTCAATAGGTAATTTCCCTAACGATATCTTCAGAAATTACTGCAAAGATTTCTTCAAGAATTTATATAAATATTTTCCGAAAATTTCATGCTTCATCCAGAAACTGCCTCATGCTTATCAATTCAAAAATTTGTTGTCGGAATTATCTTAAGATTTCAATCAGAAATTTCTTTAACAAATGCTTTCTACCTGAGAAAATGATACTTAAATAGATGATTTTCTGGATAAACCACTGAAAAAATACATAACGAGACTTTCTGGAGTAATTCCAGCAAAAAATTGTGTACAAATAATCGGAGGAATTACTGATGGAATGTTTGTTGTAGCATTTTCTGGTGGAAACTCCAAAGGAATATCATGAAAAATGCTTTGAGAGTTTACTATTAAGGCCGACGATTTTTTGGAAGAGACGGTTGGACCCTGGATAAAACCTGGAGAGTTTCTGGAAGATTTTTGTATGATCTTTTTCTTCTAAGCATTACTTCCTTACTGAAACAGAGCCTGCTTCTCAGCTTAGTGTTCTAAGAGCTCTTCTACAGTTATAACTGGGAGCTTTCAGGTATCAGACATCTTTAAGGAATTTCGTTAGGCATTCTTTCTGAAATCTCTGGAGAAAATTCCAAATAGCTCTTCTACAGTTATAACTGGGAGCTTTCAGGTATCAGACATCTTTAAGGAATTTCGTTAGGCATTCTTTCTGAAATCTCTGGAGAAAATTCCAAATAGTTTTCTGGAGAAGTCTCTTAATATATTCTTGAATAACTCCGGAATTTTTGAAGAACCTTGAGATGAGTCGCGAAGGAATCTCTGGAGGAACCCCTTCAGGAATGTCTACAAAAAGGTTCAGGTGAAGCACCATACATTCCACTTTTAATATCTACAGGGATTATTTCGGCAATGTTTCCAGGTATTCTTTCAATATTTTCGGTTCAGGAATTATTATAGAAATATCCTTCAGAAGTTTCCGTAAAGGTCTCTACTGGTGCTCCTGAAGTAAACTTCAGGAATCCTTCGAAAACCTATCAACCTATCAATTCTCGAAACCTATCAACCAGATATTATTATTTGGTAAGTAAAACATTCTCCATTTTCTTTACAAATTTCATGTAAAACGACCTTTTTGTTTCATCAACATCGGTTTTCGAAGGATTCCTGAAGTTTACTTCAGGAGCACCAGTAGAGACCTTTACGGAAACTTCTGAAGGATATTTCTATAATAATTCCTGAACCGAAAATATTGAAAGAATACCTGGAAACATTGCCGAAATAATTCCTGTAGATATTAAAAGCGGAATGTATGGTGCTTCACCTGAACCTTTTAGTAGACATTCCTGAAGGGGTTCCTCCAGAGATTCCTTCGCGACTCATCTCAAGGTTCTTCAAACATTCCGGAGTTATTCAAGAATATAATAAGAGACTTGATGCTATTCAGGAATTTATAAGAATCTTGTTAAGAACTATATAAAAAACTTACATATGATTATGTGGAAATCCCTGTTAGAAATTTTGGAAAGATCCTGACTATAATTATGTGGAATCATGTTAGTGATTCTGTGATAATTCTACTCAATGTTGAGTAATAGTATTGCCTAAATTTCACGTGAAAATTCTGTTCAGGATTATATGACATCTCGACTCGCTGTTCTGCGTAAATCACTTCGATATTTGGGTTTATTCCATACTCAAGGTTCTATGATACGCCAGAATATGACTCAAATTTTCTACAAGCCAATGAATATAAAACGTAAAATCAATTCTTCTACGAAATTAGTTTTGTCTATTATACAGTGAAAATTGAACATGGGCTAGATTTGTATCTAGAACAGTTCATTATTTGTAAAAAAATCATTATTTCACAATACGTTCTATCCAAGAGTTTATTTCGAAAAGTATTCTCTATAATACAATCATCAAATTTATTTGATTCACCACATTTATAGGATGGTAAACATATTCTTGGGCTTAAATGAAAAACCGAATTTAGTACAATACCACTTAATTCCACTAGAGTTTGTATCCTTTGACAGATACGCGTATTTTGACCTCAACTGTAAGGCCGTCTTCAGTGTCGTGTGCTAGACTCGACTTGTACGCGTATCTGTCAAAGGATACAAACTCTAGTGGAATTAAATGGTATATTTAGTACTAAATTTGGGTTTTCATTTACTTATATGTATTCCACTAAACCGCTCGAAGATTTATTATCATATTCTTAGCCGCCAATTGCCCATAGTGCGGCAATGAACATGATATTGGAATTTCAAAGGTAATTCTAAATGCTTATCTTTTGACCTATACACAATCATTTGCGTATGTAGATAGGTTCTATGGGACTGTCTAACTATCGAAACAACCATTCGCAACGTAATTGGCTTTCAATACCGCATACAAAACATTCCAATTTTACGCCGTTCAGTTTGTTACATCCGAATAGTTTCTATTGAAACCGCCACTCACCATTCCATCGTTAGCAACCCAATGGTTCATGATATTGTTTATGAATAGCTCGTATCGAATTTTATTAAACGACTTGAATACGAGTCTATTTCGAACCGTTATTGATGATGCTTCTGCAAAATGACCGGGGCTACGAAGAGCGCTGGATCAGGTTTACTAGGCATATCTATACATAAATAATGACGTATTTCGGACTGCGATCTAAATTACCCCCGATGAAAGATGATCATACACCTGATATTTATATAGGCTTCAGGGCAACATCGGGACGGCCAAGTGAGAAACGTTTCAACGAATCAATCGCAACGTTTATCTTTCCACTTCCAAGCCATCGCATCGCGCAATTGAACCGTCATATCGCCGTAAGATGCACCCCTCCTCCTCCTCCTGTGACCATCTTAACACCCGATATCTAGACTAGCTTGTCAAGACAATTATCGTGTTTTAGCCGCTAACACGAGGGCATGAAGCGTTTTGTAAACGGAAGACGGGCCGGCGCATAGTGGTTCAGACAAATCGAGACAAAAATTACGCATTCGCAATATTTTAAAATTTTTAGCGATAGAAAGTTGTTGTGGAACATGATTTAGGGTTGTGGGTTTCTAAAAATCTATCAAAATTAATGTTTTCCATACATTTTTATACTCTCAGTTTTTTCAAAAACTTTTTTTTTGGCACACCCAGACAAGATGAATCTCTCCTAATCGACTCCTTAAACAAGCATTTTGGCAAGATATCTCTTTGGTGAGTCGTTCATCAGTTACACAGCGAAACTAAAATAACAAGTCTCAAGAATCAAATGAATTGTCTCTGGTAAATTTGTGTTGCTTAATCCGATGCCACTCTGACATGTTTTAGCAGTACAGATTAATTAATGTTTCCATGGAATTTAAGCTATTGATTATGGTTTGATTAATGTTTTCATGGAATTTAAACTATGATTTATCAAACTTATTGCGGTCTATCCATCAAGCATGCACAATAGTACTCAAAATTTCCTGTGGATTATATATTGGTTTAAATTGCGCGATTAAATTTAGATTAATAAATTGATTTTTTCAACATACCTACCCAGAAAAATTCCTCGTTTCTTCCATATGGAAAGATACGATACTTTTGTAAAGCATAAAAAAATACCTATTTGCAATTTCTCATCGTAATAGGCTGTTGTTCATCACAACAATCTGTCATGAAACGGCCTACTTTCTACTGAAGTATGCAGTGCGGGAACAGTCATTACGTGACTGAAAACAGTGTTGTAATGATTCATTACGCAACGCTTTATCATTACGCAACTGTTTTGAGTTGCGTAATGAATCATTACAAAATAATTTTTCAGAAATTGTAAAATGATGGTTTAATGCATTCCGATATAATTTCTTATACCCTCAAGTGGTCTTCTACAAAATTACAAAAATTGTTGTACGTAACTCGTTGTAGAACTCTATTGTTACAGCACTCGTCGTAAATATCCTACTCGGCAAGCCTCGTAGGATAACTTTACGATTCGTGCTGTAAAAATCATCATTCGGCAACTTGTTCCGTAACCTACTATTTGAGCATCGAAAGTATCATGATTTTTTGTTTATAAGTATTCTTGAACTCATAAAGTTTGAATTCTGTAATTAATAATGCACAATACTGCCCATAACTGCATGTTTGTCACATTCGACATTTTTCACAATTTCGAGTTAATACTGGGGAGAGTCATCAAATGATAAATACTTTCGATCAACTTACTGAAATCTGTGAGATTGTTCTAGAAAATTCGAAAAAAATATCAAGTTGTTTTGTCACATTAGCAATTGTAACCGCATAACAGTCACATTGAGATTATTCATGAGCCTCATAATGCAGTAGCAACGAAATTTCTATCAGAATCATTTTCTGACTATTCACCTAGTATGCGATATAAGTTATACAAAATTTCAGCCTCAAATAAGCACTTTTGAATTCTTAGTGATTTTTTGAAATTTCAGTTTTCTCGCATACTGCAATAAAATGCAAGCTTGGTATCCCATTTACTCAATGCCTACTTTTGTCGAATGTTACAAATATGCAGTTATGGGCAGAATAGGACTCAAACTTTCCTGTGGATTAAATATTGGTTTAAATTGCACGATTACATTTCGATTAACAAATCGATTTTTTCAATATACCTGCCCATACAAAATGCCTCGTTTTTTTTATGGAAAGATACAACACTTTTGTAAATTATCAAAACATACCTTTTTGCCATTACGTTGCATATAAGCCTACTTTATTTTAAGGAAATGCACATCATGACGGCCTATTTTTCCTAACAACAAAAACAGTACTGAAAAGTAGCACTTCAGTTCTGTTTTTTTAAATGTATTCTTGAACTGCTTGTGCTACTGAACAACTTTGCCGAAGACGTCATCTTTCTAAGTAGTCAGGATCTTGAGATATCTGCGAAACAAAAGATTCATGCTCACTAGCGCCGCCTAGTGGCAAAATCTCAAATCTCTTTGTTACAATCATAATAGCACTTGAGCTACTGATCAACTTTACCAATTTTGCCATTGGTCAGAATCTGAGATATCCTCAAACAAGTTTCATGCTCACTAGCGCCGCCTGGTGAAAAAATCTCGAATCTCTTGAATAGAATAATGATAGTCCTTGATCTACTGAACAACTTTGCCGAAGACACCAGTTTTCTTCTGGTCAGGATCCAGAGATACTCGCAAAAAAAAAAATCTCAAATCTCTTAGATAGAATAATGAGAGCTCACGAGTTACTGGACAACTTTGCTGAAGACGCCATCTTTCCAAGTGGTCAGGATCCTGAGATATTCGCAAAATAAAAGTTTCATGTACACTAGTACTGCCTGGTGGCGGAGTTTTACTTGAGCAGTGTTACTAGCTACGAAAAAAATTTGAACCCTTCACGAAAAATTGGATTACAGTTGGTGAGTATTGCTATGTTGCTAAGCGTTCTATTTTTTCTATTCCCTTCAAATTTGTATGGTTTCGATCTTTTCTTAATTCTTCTTAAACAGTGTTGCCAGCCACATAAACATTTGTGCCTCGGTCGACTGTATGGCATGCAACACTTCCTTCAACTTTGGTGAACATTCGGTATCGTTATCTTTGAAATGCACAGTTAAAAATAATGTCATGTAAACTTCATTTATGTCATGTAAACACGGCGTCATGTAAATTTGATTCTGAAATCATGTCATGTCATGTAATCACTCAGGATCCTGCTAGATTACATGACATGTAATTGAAGTTTACATGTCATATCATGTAAATATCCATGATATTCCACGGTCCAATTATGTGCATTATATGTCTCAGAAATTTACACGTTTCGTTCGAACTGTGTGTATTGCATATACAGGTATGTTCCGTTTTTATCACGTTCCGATTTTTTCACGCTCAGATTTCGTCAACAAATTATTCCGTGATGATAACAATCATAATAGCACCTACACATCGTTCCCGTGATGTACCTTTCAGCATTTAAAGTTTCAACAAAAGAGGGATGGAATGTACCTGAAGCTCATAAATTTTAAGCTAAAAAAGAAAATAAAAAATAAATGGGTAGGGAAATACGTTTATACCTAGTGTTAATATATAATGTGTGCATACGATGGTTTTCTTCAAGTCGAGTCTAGTACACGACACTGAAGCCGGCCTTACAGTTGAGGTCGAAATACGCTGTCAAAGGATACAAACTCTAGTGAATTTAAATGGTATAGTACTAAATTCGTTTTTTTATCTACTTAAATTATTCCGTTTTTATCAACACAAAAAAAGTTTTATATTTTTAAATGCTTGAAATATAAACTAAAAACTTATTTTGAAGCTATTTAAATGTTTTTCAATAGCCTCAGGGTTCGATTTTCGACATTATGTTAGTGTTGATCACCTACGATACATGGTAGGTGTCAAGTTTTATACGATTTAATAATGTTTGACTTAGAGTTAAAGTTTTTAAACTTAGCATAGGCTGTTGAACAAGATTGACGCATATTTCAACAGTCGAGATACAGAAAATGAGACGATTTTAATGTTTTAGTACAGATCTTGATGATACAACACAGATCCTCAAACGTTTCGAGTGAGAGTAAAAATATATGAGGATTTTTGTGGTACTCTTTCTCTCTTGTTGTTATGCTCACATCAAGTCTGATAGCAACAACTGTAATTTGTTGTTACTTGAATACGTACTTAGGATAGTTGCAGAGACCTCTACTGTTTCTTATATAACATGGCATCATAGAATTTTCTATGTGTATGTGATAGACTTATATCAATGAGAATGTTCAGTTCTTTGTTATAAGGGATGTACCTGAGAATGAACTCAAGAATGTTTTAGCAATGGCAATCGAGTTTATTTTATGTTTGATAAAACTGTCGACCCGGTCATATTTTGTACATTATCTTTTATCTATCAAACTCGATAACATTGCACAGATTATAGCAACAGCCATTGATTAGGTCCTGTTGCAAGGATAGGGGAAAAGGTCCAGCAAAACTTAACAGTCTATTGAAATATTTGAAATCTCCATACAATAAGTTTGCATCAAGGAAGAAAGAAAAAGACTGAAATGGGTGACAATTTGAGAAACTATTAAAACTGGATGGTCCCACGTCACGAACGTTCCTATCTCAAATTTGTTGGGATCTTGAACCTTCAGCAGACACGTACCTCTTCTTCACGTTCTAGTTCTTATTTGGTTATGCTTGTTCTGGAGTTTGTAGACTTTTGTGTTTTTGATAAACCTGTTCAATATTGTTTTAGTAAACAAAACTGTAGAACTTTAGTTTAGTTTAGTACTAGCCTATTCGTGATCGAACGCAGAGCTAAAAGATGAAGGTGGCGCTGTCCTAGAATGGCGATTAGTGCATCCCACTCAAAGTTGGTAGTGATAATTTTAGAAGAAAAATCACCATAATCATCTTACAGAATAGATTTTGACAATTCATAGTACAAGAAACCGTAAACATTAATTTAATCTTGCAAAACTTTTGCAACACAACCCCGCATTTGATCGCCAATCGGGCGGCAAACATTGAAAAATGTACCTCCGCAAAAAAAAAATGTGAAATATCTGGTCTAAGAAAATTATTCCGTTTTTGTCACGATTCCGTTTTTGTCAACTGAAAAATGCCAATCGTGTTGATAAAAACGGAACATACCTGTAACACCGCCATATAATTGGCTCGTTTGATAACAATCGAACAGTGTTGTCATCTTTTACCAGAATATGAGAACTTGAATGGTTGCTTTTGAATGTTCTCAATCCATGCTTCAACTTTGCCGAATATCTCGGATCAGTATTTCCACATCTAAACGTTGCATTTTTCAAAAACATAATTATAACCAGATTTTAAAAACAGGTTGGTGTGTATACATAACTTTTTTTAATTCTCGTATGTGTTCTTAACTATTTAATATTGTGAATGTAGATAAACGTATGACTCGTTTTTGTTTTTTTTTAATTCAGAACCATGTTTGAAAATTGATCATCTATATAAAAAAATGGACCACTGTGCAGCACAGTATATCCGAGGTGCTGCTTCTGTTGCTCCCCCGACACCATCAGGGCGGTCGGCAGTTGCATTACGAAGGCTTCTTCATGAAACGCATCGCCATGCCATCAAAGCTCGTGCGCGGGATCAAGGTTGAGGTGAAACCCGAGTGATCTCTCCTCTGCCAGATGGAATCCGGTTGAAGAAAGCGGTTTCCATCGGATCGGATCGGCTGTCGATGTTCGGTGAGAGTCGGTTTCATATTCAAATAATCTTAAATACCTGTGCGTAAATTGTAATATGCAATTGCAGCACGTGACATTTCATGACTTCTTTCCGTTGCAATGCCGACCAGTTAGGGGTGAGTCGTACGCGACTAATTTCAGTTAGTTTCGCTTTCGCTAACGAAGTCCACCTGACAGCCGTTTGCCAATTGTCGACAAGTTACCGGAATGCATCGATAGTGCCAGTCGAATGACACTCCCTTGTCCATTCCCCAGTCTGAGTTCCCCGGTGGTCTTGGTTTTGCATTGGATCTAGTCGATCCAAGGGGTCAATACGCGATGCGGAAATATTTTGACAAATGAGGAAAACGCCGTGCCTGTCGTCGGTCCAATAGGTTAATAGAGGACAATCACGGCACTGGCTTAGCCGTAAAGTTGCTATGGGAAAACGAATACGAACCTTAATCAATTTTAATTATAAACGGAACTTCGTATCGACGGTATGCGCGTCCCATAAAATACGATGCCCGGCAAAGACCACGGAGGGCCACGACTGTTTCTGGTGATTAAGTATCCAACCATCTAAACACTATGATCAGCGCTGATTTGATTAGGGCGACGAAGCGCATTTCTCCTGTATGTCGATTAGGGTGACCCATAATGATCGAACAATAAAAATCTTATGTTACACCCCTTCAATTTGTTTATTTGAACCCCCAGAAAATCGACCAAATTTATGGGAAATGCGGCTCCAACGCCATTTTTGACCATAGGATGCGCTGTAGCCAAAACAATCTTTCTTTAGTGACTTGAGGATTCTCCTATCAATAAAGAGGATACTGCAACAAACCGACGTTGAGAAACAAAAAAGAAACTGCGTTTCCCATATATTTGGTCCATTTTCTTCATACAAACTTTAGTCCGCGCTTTGAGTTGACGGATTCCGCTCAAATTTTCATAGTTGCTTCTGGAGGTTCAAATGAACAAATTTGGGTGCTGTAACTGAAGATTTTCACAAAATCGGCCACCCTTATCTTGATGTTAGCAAGGCGGAGTCTGTCGGTGCATCGACGAGTTGGCTAATCAGTTTCTGCTGATGTTGCTGGATGACCGAACGTGCACAGCGATAACTGCGGAAAGAAAGCAGACAACCCGTCCACGGACGTGAAGTGATGCTGATGATGATGGCAGATTACGGCGGTGCAGTCACTGTTCGTTGTAATCGTTAGTCACACAGGTCGTCGTATGATTGAATGAATTACAAAGTATGACGTTTACACAACCTTAATGTCACAGAGGTACCTACTGATGCTGTGAACAATGCAAAGCTTATTCTTGAGAAACACGTTGCAATTGTACTGTGGCTCTTTGAATCATTTTCCATTAGGCGCAAGAAGACTTAATCATTCCGAGATATTGAAGTCAACAACTTTTGATATTTTCATAAGGTTTGAAAGGCCGAAACTCGTAATAATGTATAATTTTATTCGCTTCTGGGAAAAGGTTAATGTGTAACATCAACAAATTGTTTGATTTATTTCAAACTCATTATTAGTCAGGTTATTTTTATACAAAGAAAGCAAATTCGATCATTACAATCCAAGTTTCAGCTGAAAATATATAATGAACTTATACTTTTTAGATGTCTAGCAGATTGGGCCTCTATGCACTCCTATCAGTGTTGGGAGAAAAAAAATCAACAAAATTTCTGAATTCTGGGTAGATTACCTCAACTCTGCTTCCGATAATAATCAGTCAGTTATTCCAAGTCGGCAATCTATGTGTATGTGTCTCACTTAAAAGATTACAGTATAAGGTTATTTTGGGCGTACATCCAAATCTGGCTCATTCATTGTTTCATTGCTTTTCGCTTGTAACTGAAGGTGTGGATTTTCCCACATTAACCAAAGCGGGCTAGTGGTAGGCGTGGTTTGCCTAATGAAATGCTTGTTCGTTCACTGTCATCAGATTTAGCACGTGGAAAGACATTTTTTGTTTTATAATAGTGAACTGAATTGTTTCATGCAATTTGCGCAAAATTGAATTGTTTCTGTTTTAGTCGTATTGTGCATACATTTGCCTTGATACATATGTATTACTATCAATAGGGTCCTAAAATCCTTTTAATTTTTGTATTGTCTTTAGTCAAAATAAAATTGTAATATTAAATAAAAACCAGGTTAAAAAATAAGGATTCTATTATTATTATATTGTGCTAGTAATGTGCAATTCTCTCGTTTAAAAATGATTGTTGTTTTTTTAAATAAAGAAATCACGGTATGTCCAAAAACTGGGCACCTACCATTTGAAAGATATAGCATTCAAGCATCTTCTCCGTGAATTTGAAAAGATTGTAACGAGGGAATCGAAAGTTATCATGATGTGAAGGTTTTAAGCTATTTTGGAAGCGATAGTAACATAGGAATTTCAAAATTTTCCCCACGGAGCATCATGATTAATTTGTAAACTAGCCAAGTATAAATCAGTTTTGCATTAAGCATTCAAAACATTTGATATTCTAGCATCTTCTCTGTAAATTTGAAATCATTTCAGCGAGACAATCAGAATTTAAATAAATAAAAATGTTCATAGGATTGTCACTCGGAATTTCAAAGACATAGTAGTCAAGCATCTTCGTAGTTATTTTGAGAATACTTTATCAAAGGACAACATAACTAGAGTACTTTGAAGTTTTGAACCTATCATAAATCAAATTTTGAATATTAAATTAGCACGTTCAATGTTTTTACCATTACTAAATGCAACAAATTCTAGTCAACATGGTCATCAATATGATTTAAGAGTGTGATTAACCGCCCGCTGCTGCTTCTCCGTTATAACAAAAGCAACTATACTTTATTCTATATTCTTTACTTGGTTAATTCTAACTGACTTTATCTAACTAAGTCTTATTGAATATCTTGAATATCTTAATCTAAGAGCTAATTTACGAAATAAATCAACAAATTGGCGGTAAAGACATAAACAAAGAAAACTATTCAATTATTTCATTGAAGCAACAAACAAAAATAATTGCGAATGAATCATTTGCCAGGTTTCCACGTATTGTTTTTCAGAATAAATACTCTAAACCGTACATTTCTAGGCCATGTCATAGGATTTAAGGCGTAAATTTTAGAATCTGAGGACAAAACTACTTTAAAGGAAATAAAGGCCAAATTAGAATAAGATTCCCGTTTCGACACCAATTTTGTTACATCGATATTTTCGGGATCTGAGAGCCTAATCGCACGGGAAACCAAACATTTTAAGGACTGTTCATTTTATAAAGTGGACACTTTGTTTATGCTATATCTTTTTTATTTATTGATAAAATCGTAATCGGTTTTCTGTGCATCGTTGAACTATTATTCTACAATACTAGGAACATATAAGATCTCAGAAAATGCTTTCCTATTCCTATTTTTTTATGAACAAATCCTAATCCTATTTTTTTTATGAACAAATAGTATGTTTGTATCCTTCACTATTCTACTAAAGGTAAAGCTTTGAAAAAATCAATTATATGCCACCATTCTCTGATATTAGTAATTTTAGTGATTTACCCATTTATGGTGAATTTTGCTGATACACCATCCTTTCACTCCCAGCAAAAGAGAAAAGTAAAAAGCGTGTTCAAAACTAGTTTGGATTGCTTAAGAATATATATTTGTATAAACGAGAGCTAAATCGTGAGTTTAAACCACAGTCTTAAGTAGTTTTACTAAAAAGTCTCATACTTTTAAAATCATGTACGCATATTTAGCGATATACAGCAAATTGCAAACGGTTTTCTCCGTATATTTCAATTGGTAATCTTAGAATGACATATTATGAAAATAATATAAGGAAAATAAAATCGATTTTATTACAGCAGTGTTGCCAGTTTTGATGATTTTCAATAAACTTTGAAAGGTCTTCTGAGAATAAAGCAATTGTGTTTATATTGTGCCTTAAATGTGGCGTGGGGACTAAATAACTAACTCTATGAAGGCGTAAGTTATTTTTCATATCAACACTGCATTAGCACTTCCGTCAGGACATACTTTTAGCCAAAAAATTCTACTCATATCAATTCCCTTGAAATTTAAAATATTTTTCTCTAAAATATATAGGGGAAAAATGATTTTGTTATATCTGTAAAATTGTTGCTCCAAAAATTACTTGATTTTTTCCATCAGGCTTCTGATTGATAATGCTTTTGAAGAACAAGCCTTTTTTGAAAATAAAAAATATAAATTATCGAATTTTTAAGCCAATTTCTAACAATCATTGTTTTTGATAACCTCCAAAAATCGACCGTTATAATCGTTGTCCCATATTTGTGTGAATTTTAATTATTTTGGAGATTTTTTTTATCACAACATTGTACAATACTAGTCGAACGATGTGCAGAAAACCGATTGAAATTACATTTATAAATAAAAAAGATACAGCATGCACAAGGTGTCCACTTTATAAAATGAACAGTTCTTATATCGCGCTCTGTAGCACTGCTATTCGTCAGCAACAGAGAGAAATTGCCTCCGTCGTCTGTGTGCTGACTTTCAACGTCATTTGTATTATCCTCGTCCTCGTAGGCCGTACCATTGAGCAGGCTTCATAATACTCATCAACATAATTAGCGTACGGTGAAATACTCTAGAGCAGCGTGCTGCCTTTTCCTCTTTGCGAGGGAGCGAGAAAATGCTAAGCAGAGAGCCAACGAAAAATGAGCGAGGAAGATGCAGCACAAAACACACCAGAGTAAAATTCCATCAAAAAAGGGTGCTCTCACAATTCCCCGAGGACTGTTTTGTTCGGGTGGCAGACTCAAAAGTTCTTTTGAAATGTGAGTAAAGGTGAGCATCGCAACAAGAGAGAGACAGAGAGCACCTGACAAAATTCTCGCATTTTTTTGCACTCTCACTCGAACCGCTTGAGGATCTGTGTTGAAAATTTTAAGTTCATTTTTTTCTCTTCAGAAAAACGGCAAAATCGCTTCCTCTTTGCACCGCAGAGGAGTTTCTATCAAGTCTGCTATAGAGTAGCGTTGACACTGATGTGGTAGGGTGTTTCAACTCACAGTTGGTTGGTGTACTTGTAGGTATAGTTTTTGTGATCGTAGCAATTTTGCCCATGATACCAGCTACTGCGATCTTCAATTTGTTTGCGTCATCTTCGATCGACTTCGTCTGCAGAGTAGTAGTTTCAGATGAGTTACCGTTCTTTGTGCACATGTAGTCATCCATACAGCACTCGCACATTCAGAGAACATTTCGAGAGAGATCGTTTATAACACTGTTTCCCAAACTTTTTTGACTTTCGCCCCCTTGAGGCCAACATATTTTTGAAATCGCCCCCTGATATGGTTTTAAAATTTTTAATTTGGCACTTAAATTTCGCTGGTAAAATTCATAAAATAGTGTGTACCATAAGTAATGATTAAAATGGTCGTTACAATATATCAAAACAAGTTGTATTGAAAACTTTGCCTTTGTGGACCCGGATATCAAATATCGTTAAATAAGCTTTTCAAATCTTAAGTTTTCTTATAAATAGAACATAAAATTATTTCTTTTACATTATCGAACCAATTTAATAAAGTTTCTAATAATCACTTCAAAAACTATTTCATTATTATCTGCGACTACGAATGGTTAACGTAAAGCTGAATACGTTATCTTTTGAGAACATTGCAGTTGTCAATTCATAATTCAAAGTTAACACTGAAAACCGAATTCTCATCAAACATATTTCGTTTTTGACAATGTTTGTCGAAGTTTTGTCAATCGTGATTATAAAACGAGTATGAGAAGAGGTACAAACAAATATGTATAGGGAAAAATTTAAATGGGTAATCAACTAATCTTTACATTATTAGAGTATAATCCTCTATTGTCTTCTCCTCTGCCATGATATTCTTGTTTGCTGCGTTTCGATTGGTCGCAAAAATGCACCTATTAAATACACATACAAAAAACGATTTTAATCAACGTATCAAACACTTAAAATTTGCATTCAAAAACAGAGAACTTCAGATAAAGACAACAACGACCCGAAGAATACTATACTATACAAGGAACTAACGGATGCTACTAAGGGCTAGTTGCTCCACCATTAGTGTGTTAGTAATGGAATTCTCATTTCTTGTACTAAGAAACACTGGCACCTGCTGCATCCGAATACAGGTCAATTTGGGTTATGGAAGAAAAGTTTAAGTGTTACTATCTTTGAAGAAGCCGTTGGAGTCCCCTATGCATTTCAACAAAAAATCACTGGGAGTTTGGAAAATGGGAAGGGGTTATTTTCCAGGGATTGAAAAACCTCGGTTCAAAGTTGTTTTTCATTTCTAGTGAAATGTGAGGAAGAATTCTTGGATTAATCACTTTAAAAATTAAAAAAGGATTTCGAGTAAGCCCTGGTGTATATCTGGATTTATTTTTGCAAGTATCCTTTATAAAATAATTGAATAATATCTCGAATAAATCACGTACGAAAATTTTGCTGAATATAATAAGAAATTCCGTATAAAATAGTGTACATAAATTTATAGATAAATAACAAGAAAAATACCAACAAAAGTTTTGAGAAGTATTTGGAAGATTGATTTTAAAAGTCCTAGTGGGATCCCTGGAGATCTCTGGAGTAATTCCTAGAGATATCTGTAGAATAATTACTAATTATAATCCTGAGTCCTCATCGCAAATGTCGTAGAAAACATTGAGAATTATATTAAAAATCACTGGATAATCCCTGCAGGAATCTCTGGAGTATTTTTTTATATATCCCCTAAGGAATTCCTGGTGCTTCGATGAAGAATTCCCGAATGAAAATCTTCGAGGAAATCCATAGAAGAACAACTGAAAAACTCCTGGAGTACTGAGGATTTCCTTGAGAAAATTCTTAAAGAATCTTTGAAAGAAATCCTACAGGAACGCTTAAAAATTCTTGATAAAATTGTTGGAGTGCCAAAGGAAAATCAAGAAATAAGCTCTGGATAAATTCCTGGAAAAATATTCGGAGCAACACCCTTGTTCATTAATGTCTGTTCCAAGTGGCCAACAACTAAGGAGCAATCACTTTTTGAAGCAAGAATCCATTATCAAATCGTGAATGACGATTCTGAGAAATAAGACCAAAAGTAGTTTTGTCATAGCAATTGCGTGAAGATTACTAAAACTGTAAAGTTACTATTACAAATATGATTTTGAGAACGTGAAGTTGATTATAAGAGTCAGTGAAGGGCCAATTTTGTTCTCGTTTGCAAATTGATTATATAATCCGTAAATGGTTTTATTCACAACCGAAACACGTCTTTATTTTCACGGGAAACATAATTGTCACATCCTAGAAGTGTTCCTAGGTGAACATTTTCTTCAACGGCTTCAAACATATCCCTAACATGCAATATTGCAATACTTTAGCATTAATGCCGTTGTACAAATCGTTGTTCTTTTTCCACCAGCCACCATGTAGGGTAACGTATGTATACAATTTGGCCATGCATATAATTTGGACAGGCTGGTCGTTCTATGCTCATTTACAATGAGATGATAAGGAATTTATGTACGGAAAATCATGTATTGCATTATTAATACACTATGCTACTTATTATTGATGGATATTTTCATAACAATTACAAATTGGCTTCAAAAATATCAAAATTGTATATTGTATCAACAGAAGATCTGTGAAACCTACGAATGCAAGAGGATGTGAATTTCAAGAACATACATTAAACGCAATAATAGCGCTCGGAATAGGCATTCATAAAAAGATTAGAGGCGGCAATATGATAAAATATGTCTAAAATTGAAGCTAAATTCATCTAAAATCTTAACATGAGTAGATAAGGCATAAATCAGCTGGTGTTCAAAATAGATTACGGCTTTTGTTCAGTTGATATAATTTGACCATTTGATGAAACGCATTGGAATGTCGCATGCATGCATTCTTGCAGGCGTATTTCGTGGATCTGATGATATTTGCTTGCATTACATGAAATTATTAATTATCACTAATATACACATCCAGTAAGCGAAAAAATGCATAAGTCACATGTAAACTCTTAAAACATTATGATATGACCGTTTTTTTTTTAAAGAAATCGTTGAATTGGGATAACGCCCCTGTCCAAATTATATTCACATGAGGGTGTCCAAAATGTATATTTGATGTCGCTATTTTGGCAGCTAATGCTACAGTTTGTAAGCTTTTTCACCCCAGAAACTCAAAGTACAATAATACATAAAGCATATTAGTATCATAATAATAGTATCTAAGGGCCGATTTCTTCACCACCGTTTAGGCCTTAAACCTAGTTTAACTATATGGGTTAGCGTGGTTTACGGCTTAAGCCATGGTGAAGAAATCGACCCTAAGGCAGTTAATCGATCGCCGTTTCCAGACATATCCTTAGTCTGTCCAAAATACATAATTTACCCTACTTTGTTTTGGTAGAGTTGATGATCGAGTCTATATCGTTGTTTTGAAAAAAACTAAAGCCTTCTCTACCTGCCGTCCGGGAATAGATTTTTGGTCTGTTAAGTGATATAATACAGAACATATTAGCCTCACAGATTAGATATTTTGTCAATTATCAAGTTTCCCATCGTCCATTCATTCAATTCAGTTATGACACAATGTAAACTAGTTTTGCTCTTTGCTCTAAGCTATTTCCTCTAAAGTTGTCGTCAAAAGCGTTGATGTAGCCTCTGTGCGAGAAAAAGGTGTGAAACTCGTGCAACTGTTTCTCGTCTCGGTAGAAATGGTGTGATTTTTTTCTTCATTACACTTCATTTCATCTATTTTCTTCAATCGCCGGCCGCTCTGTTTCTGCTGCCGTAACCTGTTCTGCGTGTCTGATGGACATTCAGTGAACGTTGCAAATACTTATTGAGAAGAAATCGAAGCATGAATCGCCTGCGATTGAGAACTAAGAATTGGGCTCAATTTTAAGCATCCAAGGCTTTACGTTTAAGTAATGGCCGATGAGGGGCACCGTCACGCCACTCAAAGATAAGAAACAATATAATAAATGATCCAATCACGATTTTCACGCCTTCGGGGCGACAGAAGACTGCCGCGTGCGATGGATGCTCGTTTTACTCGTTCGTCGGAAGAAAAACAAACGTAACTCAATTGTGTAGTTGTTCAGCTAGCTTTTATCGGCCAGCGCTTGAAACGTTGCTCACAGTCAAGGTTGACGGCGCTCCGGGAGTTGACAGTCTAGTGCCGCTGGAGACAGATTTGGATTAAGCTGGAGGTTCACAAACCTACCTTGAGATTTTATCAACTTGATAATCCCCTTTGTAGATGGTTTATTAAAATATCACTGTTGATTACACATTACACAATTCCATGTAAGATCTTAGGACAAATTCTGGTTTATAAAATCTTCATAATTGTTTGATGAATTCCAAGAATTCTTCGAGAACCTTATCATGACTCAAAGTCTTCTCCCTTGCCCCCTCTGGCGACGCCCCTGCCTATGTACGCCAAATTATCTGGTTGTCCTTACCCACAATAATCAGTTGTATCAGTTGATCGAACCATGCTGGAGCTAGTTCGAATCACAATGATCAATCACATCAATCAGTTGAAAACGTTGTCGACCGAGACCGTGATTTTTTTTCTGTCGGACAAGAGCATCTATCCATCCATTACGTAATAACACCCATTTCTCTCGCGTGGTGCTGAGAGCAGATAATTTACGACCATCAACAAGTTACATTCCGTTCCCATTACAATTCATCACTCAACGAATCGAGATTTTCCCTTGGTGCCCTCGGCCGTTGGCTACAGTGCACAGTGCACACTTTCATTAATGATTTATTAAGCTGTGCAATTTTGTGTTTTTTTCCTCGCTTTTGGATATCTCTCTCCCTCTGACTGAGCGCTGAACTTGGCTTACATCGATAACACCGAGAGTACAACTAGTGCAGTGGCTCCCAATCTTTTTGAAGTTATAACCCTGCTTTAAATAACCTCAGCTGTACGAAAAAATCGTTTAAAATTTCGTTAAAAACTCTGAAAACCTTGGTTTGTCTTGTGAAACATTGACTGACAGTTTTTGCTTGTAAACAATATTCAAAAGTCTTTTGATAGAATAAAAAAAAGTTTTCCTTAGGTTGGCGAATATCTGGTACAACTACCGTATTGAAAGATATGTTCCTATCCAAGCTCATGGGATTATGAGAAATTATCACGCCCCGCTAGGGGTCCGTGAACCACAGGTTAGGAAACCCTGAATTAGTGTGAGTCACAAAGCAGGGTCGGTTCCCAAGGGCATCGCATAATTGCAGATGGAATAACTCTGCTAGTGAATCTAATGAGCAGGATCTCAGCTGTTATTGAGTCATTAGGCTGCTGCATGTTCGAGCTACGTAATTGGATCATGTTTCGAATGATGTGTAAAACAAATACCCTACAACTCAACTCTTGTACCTATATACAACCACTTGTATCGAATTGTTCGAACATTTGCAAAACGCGAAGACCTACATTCCGACAGACCGCCTAGGTATGTATAACGAACCGACGATAAGGTGTAACCATTCCGTAACAGCTGTTTTTCGGCGTAGCTATGAAGAACATTTAAAAGGCTCGTCTATTGAGAGAGCTTGCCGGTAGGCTTGAAAAGCTAAAGAAACCATTCAAAAAGGGGGGCTGATGTATTTCAAGATGATCATTGTGCATCGTTTGTCAACAGTAGTCGTCGCCTTTGTTTGTAAATGTCGGGCCTTAGAGGTACACAACTCCATGGTTTTAACCCGAAAGATAACTCTTTTTTTCCTTTTGGGATGACTCCTACTAGCGCGATGCACAATGGTGCTGCTCATAGGCCAAACATCGGAAAATAAGTTGACTTGTTTTTCACTCCCATACCATCTCATGGATCAATTCTGATCTCAAAAATGTAGAAACATAAATTTTATACACGTTCTTGTTGAATATTCAGAGCAAGGTCTTGAATGAAGGAATAGATTTTGCGGTTTTAAGAAATATAGAAAAAGCAAGAGATTTCTGTATGTTGTTTATTTCCAAATATTTCCTTAAAAATTTGGGTTTATTCATTTTCAAACGGAATTTATTGTAGCACGTAAAATACGGCTAAAGGTTTTCCGTCTCCTGTTTCGTTCCCTGGCTCAAAATACAGACGGCTTTAGCGCCACCTCCGAAGAGGACCGTCTGTCGAGTTATGTTTGCCCGGCAAGCAACCCTACCTCAGGGCGGGTTTGTTTCACAATTGAACTCTTATAGCAATTTAGGAAAGGTTCCGGGTCATTTGGCCGAATTCCGTTTGGCCGAACGCCATTTGGCCGAAATTTAAAACAAAAGCGAACTACAGTTAGCATGGATTAATAATGAATTTCAAAAGCTGAATTTCAAAGAATTTCATCAGCTTTTTCATAAAGAAGAATAAATCATCGTTGAAATACAAATAAATAGCTATTCAGTGTTAGTTCAAGAAACAGTAAGTGCTGAAAGAAGAACATCCTAAATGTAAGCAATTATTCACTTCTCTGCTAGCGGTAATAGCCACCAGTAGATGTTTTCACATCGCGTTTGTAGTTAGCTTTTGACAATAACTAAAACGGTTCAAGACTTATTCGTACTTCTGCTGGATCGGTTTGCTTAAATCCCTCGAACAATAATTGATTCTATAATTCTAGCAACCACAAATCTTGGCTTCTTCTTTTCACAACGGATAAAACAGTGATCTTGTGTGGTGCAGTGCAGAGTTCAGTTCACATGTTGCAATCTTAATCTTGGAGGAGAATGACATCTTACCTTGAGCTAAAAAAATATGTTTTGAAAATAACTTTTTAACGTATTATAAACATTCATTCCAATTATATTGAAAATACTTTTCTCTTAAAAGAATAGCCTATAATCAAAAGAAGGAAAAATTTCTTATGAAAATTTAAGGTGATTATAAAACGAAGCCAAACTTTGAATTTTCAAGTGCACAAGGCGAGAGAATCTGACAACAGTTCACGTTGAAAACCAATCAAATTGCTTGCTTGCTGGTGGTGACCAATGGGATAGATTTTCAAGGCAGAGCGCTGTTTGGTTCTCAAGTCTTGTGCTCTTGAAAATTTGAGGTGTGGCTTCGTTCTATAATCACCTTGCAAGTTAAAAAAGTGTTATGCATATAATCGTTTTATCAGTACAATAACAAAGAAACGCCGTTGATTTAAGAAAGGTAATTTCCCAATAAACATATAAGCTAAATTATTGCTAATAATAATAAAACTAGTGTAACTCGAAAAAATATTCTATGTTTAAAAATAGGAAAAAAAATCTGAAAAAATAATGAGAAACACTTGAAATTCTATTGCACCGTTAGTAACCCAGAGGTAATCAACTATCAGCTTAGAATCTTGACACGATGTGTGGAGTTCTCAACTTCGTCCTGAATTAACGGGTCGATAGACAAACATGACGTCCCGTCACATCATAAAACACAACAAAATAATTAGCTTACCAGTTATTGGGCCACACTTATGAATCCTACACATCAGTGTTGTAGCAATTTGATTTTTTTTGTTCATGATTCGTCCAAACGGCATTCGGCCAAATGACCCATTCGGCCAGATGGCATGCGGCCAAACGGCATTTGGTCAAACGGCATTCGGTCAAATGGTCGGACACCCGCTAGAATAGCAATGCACAAAATTAAACGCTCTGGGTCATACCTTTTACAATGCTGCTTTTACTTGATTAACCCTTAAAAGCCCGGGACATGCCTTGAATTTTTAAATGGCCAAATTCAGAGCTGACGGATGTCTGACAGTCCTTGGGTGAGACATCCCTCCTGACCTCTCCCCTTTATTAGGTAATGGAATAAGCGTGTCCAAATTGACCTCAAACAGGATATCTCAACATCCAAATGAGCTAGAAGGTTGGTGTCGTCGGCAAAGCTACTCAGCAGATCAAGGGCTATCTGGCGATGAAAAATCTGATTGAGAATCCATCCGCTGGGTTGCGCTAGTGAGAAATTTTATTCAATCATCTGTATCTCAAGATCCTTATCAGTTACAAAGTTGGTGTCTTCGGCAAAGCTGCTAAGCAGATCAAGGGCTATCTAACGGTGAAGAGTCTGATTCAGAGTTTTTCCGCTAGGTGGCGTTAGTGACAATTTGTCTTCAATTGTCTGTATCTCAAGATCCTTTTCAGCTAGAAGGTTGGTGTCTTCGGCAAAACTGTTCAGATGATTGAGGGCTATCTGGCGGTGAAGAGTCTGAATGAATATTTATCCGCTAGGTGACGCTAGAAACACATTTTTTTTAATTATCTGTATCTTATCAGCAAGAAGGTTGATGTCTTTGACAAATATATTCAGCAGGTTAAGCGCTATCTAGAGGTGAAAAATCTAATTGAGAATTTATTCGCTAGTCGACGCAAGTAACAAATTTTCTTCAATTGTCTGTATCTTAAGATCCTTGTCAGCTATAAAGTTGGTGTCGTCAAGCCGTTCAACAGATTAAAGGCTATCTTGTTGTGGCAAATCCGATTAGAAACACATTGAAAAAAGGTAGCGCTAGTAACAAACTTTATTCAATCTTTTGTATCTCAAGATCCTTATCAGCTGATAATGGGCTATCTGCCCATGAGAAATTTGATTGAGATTCCAACCGCTAGGTGACGTTAGGAACAAATTTTCTTCAATCTCCAGTATCTCGATATACTGGAAAATAAAGCTTTATGTCTAACGGTGGAATAATTGAGAGAAAAAAAAAGTTTTTTCTCGGAAGAATTAGTAGTTTTTTCTCCGAAAAAAGTTGTTCAGATGAACAATATCTATCATGACCTTTTTCTAGCTTTAGCAAGTAAGGTTTTAACGGAACTAATCTATTTCAAGATCCTGGATGTACAATCCATGGTCTTCATGGCCGTGCGGTCAGTGTCGTCAGACACTAAAATGCATCGTGTCAAGGTTCAATTCCCGCTTCAGCCTTTGAAACTATTCGTAAGAAATGTTTCTCGACTGTGCCATTGAAGCATGCTTGTCTATTGTCTAATGTTAGGTTACAGTCTGTTCTGGTTACTTTTCTTTATCCCAAGATCTTGATAAGCTAAAAGACAAAGTTATTCAGCGCAGATTGAGGGTTTTCTAAAATGGAGACATTTATTTTGAAATGTGTCCATTAGATAGCTTGTACAAGAATTTCCTTCGCAATTCTTTGTGAAGATCCTGGTGAACTAGAAGGTTGATGTCTTCCTTAAAAATGTTCAAATGAAGGTTGACAACTCTTTTTAGGGTGAAACAAAATTGTGTTGTTCTTACTATCACGTCTAAACTAATGTGCAGCCTATATTTTGGCAAAATAATGAAAAAAAAAATATTGAAAAATATTTGCTCTAGCTTATCAAGATCTTGGGATAGAGAATGTAAAAAAGAAGTAATTAGGATCTCAAGGAATCTTATCATGTTGGGCATTATTAATCCTTATACGATGTTGTCAACTTATATATTTCACGGAAACTTGCAATAATTCAATTGATTTTGAAAGATGTAAAATTCTTTCTTAAAATGTTTTAAGTGATATCAATGACGAATACCTAGAGAACGTTCTTGATAGTTAAAACATTATGATTTTGGCAACTGATGACTAGATTATATTTTCCACTAGATATTGTATAAATAGATTTATGGCCGCTTCATAGAACAAATAGATCCACTATGCGATGTTGTTTGGAGTCTACTGTTCTTTTTTCACTTATTGCACATGGTTAATTACTCCTCGTTCGTTACCTTTTAATGGTTCTCTTGGGCTGTGTCTCTGTTTCCTCCACCACCACCCCCGAATACAGCAACATGAGAATCGGCTCAAATGTTGCCTTTTTCCCTACGCGTAGATTGCTAGTTGTTCTAATTGTTGTTTCTTTCTTTGTTTCAGATAAATTGCAACTGGAAGTGGAAATTGAGCTTTTGCGCACACGCGGGGGGAGAGTTCGGTTATGTAGCCCCATAATGGTTGTCTGTGACTAAAGGTGAGTTTGAGTGCTATTTATTGTGGGGTCTTGTGGCGGAAACGATATGGTCAATATAGCTAAGGCATCCAGATATATCAGATGGAAAGATAGCACTTGTAAAAAATGCACAAAAACATTGAAACACATTGTTGATCTTCTTTCTTAATTTAAAACATTTTCAACCTTTTTATATTTTTTATAATCTAGTCAACGTCCATATTTTTAAAGAAGAGTAAACGATGTATACCAAGCAAAGTTGAATTGATCCAGATCATTGCCAAAAAAGACTGATAAAATCGAGTCCTAACTGTTGTCTTGAGTGAATCTCAGTAGCAAATGTTTTAGCTGATTCCTAGTTTTTTTTTATTAGTAAAGAAATCTTGCTTCGTAATGTTTAAGCTTCCCCTCTATGTTCTTTGATTTCAAGAATCTGTTGCTTAAATGTTACTGAGAGCCTTTTTTGAAAATATCTCTTATGCAGTAGTTTAACCCAAACAGGAAACTTATTTTTAAGCTCATGATGGAGTTGAACGAAAATTGATTTGTAGACCCACCCTTCTCTATTCAACATGTTTGTTGTTGGATGGCAGTGATGGAAATAAGAAGCCTAACCACTGATGCGCTTTTCCGTGCACCGAGATGTGTAGAAATGATTGTCATCCTAACCGGATCCTTGTCAATGTCATCTCAGCAGCTCAAGCTTTTGAAAATGAATCATCTATAGGAGCTTCCATATAGACATAGTTCATCTCTTCCTGCTTCTGCCTGGTATGTAGGTATTTTCGTTTCCGCTCTTGTTCGGTCGTCTGCCACTCAAATCGACATCTCATCTTCAGGAATGGTTGGAAAGTCTTGTCTTGGAATGTCATTTTCAATGGACTCTTGCCGTTTGCTATTCTTCCGTGAAGGAATTTGCATGGAGCTAGGGAACGCAATTCTCATGGCTGAAATAATTTCCTCGAACGATTCTCAAGTTGATACCAAGTGAGTCGGTTTATTTTAGGTTATTAAGGCTTCCAAAATACTTTAAGATATGTTTTTCGAACGAAAACACAATAATCTCCTAAGATTCTTGATCAACAAAATTAAAAAATTCTACAAACAATTATTATTTACATCTTCGTCTTGGCGTTACGTCGCCACTAGGACAGATCCTGCTTCTCAGTTAAGTGTTCTAAGATGAAGTCGGTAAACCGATACAGAACATCAAGTCTTGAATTGATTTGTTGATCAAATTGTACAAAACGGTTGCACACAGTTATCTCTCCAAGTGCTCCAGGGAGCACGATATGAAAACCACTGACATATGGACAAAGCATATGTTTTTTGTATCTAAATAATTAGCGGTCAAGAGCAGGGCTGTGCATTTTCGAAAGCATTTGTGAAACACTAAGGCTTGGTTGCGTCGTCTCGATGGTGACGAACAACTGCGTCGCTTCGTTCTTCTTTCACCACTCATTCGTTTCATTACCTGATTGAAAGCAGCGAACAAGAAAGGTGAAATGAAAGAGTAAGAACTTCGTTTCATTTGATTTCATTGAATTCTATCAAAATGTTTCAAATTGGATTTTACCTATTTTTTGCAATAGTAATGTATATAACTTGTTAGGCAATAAATTAAGATAGAGAAAGTATGCGGGCCACCACGTCGTTCATTTGAATTAATCAGCTCCTAAAGTTAGAGACTAACGATTGAAAGACCAGCTCGCTGCGGTGATATATCAGATCAAGCGTGTGCTAGAATAAGGGCGTAAGTCGCATGATCGATTTCTCTTCATCGATCCTCTCTTCTGTGAATAAAAGTGACAAGATACAAGTTTGTCTGCATGTTTTCACCTCAGAACGCAAGATTGCATCGCTGCCTAGCGGTTTGAAGTGGAAAAATGCTGACAAACTTGCATCTTGTCACTTTTATTCACAGAAGAGAGGATCGATGAAGAGAAATCGATCATGCGACTTACGCCCTTATTCTAGCACACGCTTGATATGACGCGCGGCGCACAGGCAGCACTAAAGAAATGAAAGACTACGCTTGCTACGATGAAAGGATATGTTTGTCGGATTGAAACGAAACAGTAGAGTTTCAATCGAAAGGGAAGCTTTAGTCAGTCAGTTGGGGACTGAAAATGCTTTCAATGAATTGAAAATGGACGGCCCTGGTCAAGAGCATCAAATTAATATTGATTACGCATACTTTTTTGATTTTTCAATGCTCACACCATTAACAATTATTTTTTATTTTTCTTTTGCAGGCACCCATTTGTTTGCGCGGAATCCGTGAACAGAGACTTCAAACCGCGGTCAGAGGGCTCCCTGACTGGCTGTCTGGCTTGCTGGTTGCGAGACGGAGAGGAGCCATTTGTCGCTTGGCGACTGACCAACAGAGACCAATTCCATTTTTTTTTCTCTCGCTTCAAAGAGCTTAGCAGCAATAGTTTAGTACTTTACCGGCGGGCCATCATCACCTTCACCATCACTCCCAACATAGGCTTCACAACAATGTCACATCACAGCGACGATCAGCTTCTGCAGGCGGGCAGCGATTCCTTCTGGGAACCCGGCAACTACAAACGCACCACCAAACGGATAGAGGATGGCTACAGGTAAGGAAGCTGATGTGTGTCACGAGGCGTGGGAAACTTCCGTTGAGTGACATGGCAGTGAAATCTTTGGATATCTCCAGTTGTGATGAACAAACTTGAGTAGATTCATTCAAGCATTTTAAATTTTGTCCTAAATGTTTAACATGGCTGAAGCATTAGTGCTAAGAATGAGCCCTCTAGTAAATCAGATTTAGTATAGCATTTTTTTTTAATTTTTCATTAAAATTGTCTTAATTGCATTGTTTATAAATTTTACATTTACCAGTAATTTTATTTTAATAGTAAAATAATGAAGAACCCTAATTTTTAAACAAATTTCACGTGAAAAAAATAATAGTCTTAGCAACTTCTATGTAAATAATTATTCTAAAATTTTATGAAGTGGTGGATCGATTGGAGATTAGTAAAAAGAAACCATTCATTTTCTTCCAATTTTTCCAAACAATCGTCCAAGATTTTCTCCAGATTTTTTTAGAAGGATTCCTCCCAGAACATTTACTTGCCATGTCGTATGGTTCCTCTTAATGGATATTAAGATTTCCGTCTGTTGGTTTGACTTTCAGACGCTCGCAGTGGGCTATTGCAGAAGAATGAATGATTCTACTCCGTGATTCGAACCTAGTATCCATGACTTCCTTATCCAGCCCGCGAACTGTCTGCCCATTTTCCACCGTATACAGTAAGAAAGCGGTTTTGTCAGCTCTTCGATGAATTTTAGTCTGACAAAATCGTGACATTTCATTTTCGTTCCTGTTTATCGACTTTTGACGTATAAATATTGATTTACGGAAAGCATCATAATCAATATAAATTTTCAAGAGCCTATCAAATAAAATAATTTTTATATTTTGGAAATTAATAACTAAAAAACGGTACATTTGAATAAATTTATGAAAAATTAACTGAGAGGCATGAACATGGTGAAGCTACATAATATTATATTTATAGTCGAATTTTTCAAATTCGTCGAATGCTTCACTTGTTGTTTTTAATACCATTTTGCAAATTTTAAATTCAGGGTGGCCACCGAACCGTGAAAAACAGGAAAAGCGGGAAAAGACGGGAATTTGAATCCACCGGGAAAATACGGAAAAACCGGGTATTTGAGAAGATCACCGGGAAAATCGTTTTGAACGAACATCTTCAAGCTGTAATCTGCAAACCAACCTCCAAAATAAGTTATAGAAAGTAGTTATGTTTAATGACATTTCCATGAGACAGCAGCAATTTTGAACAAGTATCTTTCAAACACCAATGAATTTATTTCTACTATGCTACTCCATATTTCTTAAACATGTTTCACTATTTTCTTAGCAATGTTTCGAAATATTTTTTTGAATTTTTGTTCTCGAACTACCAGGGCTAAAATTTTTTGAACTTTTCTCTAACTTGTTTTACTAGACGTTTTAAACCAAGGTTTAATTACTTATTGCGGATTGTCTTAGCACTCTTCTGTAATTGCTGAATACCACAACTAATCTTGAAAACAAGTCTCTATTAATCTACGGAAGTTAGAAACCATCACCGAAAAGCACAAATAAACTGAAAACCACCAAGTCTCTATTTATGAGAGCTTTTATGTCACTAGTTATCTAATCGAAGAAGTTTTAAATATTGGCTCATTTACGATCTTAATAACGATCAAACCATTACAGCTCATATAAAATTTGTAAAATATCCATACAAAAGGCATTACGAGAGGGTGGGTGGATGTCAACAATGATAATTTTCGGTGTTATTAAAGTTGTGAGCACTTAGCTTCTACGTGTGTGGCATTGTTTCATTCATATCTTGAACTTATTTGCTTTATGGAATAAAATTCAAAGGATTAATAGGGTGATCAACGTATTTTGGACAGACCGTTACGCGTATATAATTTGGCCATTTACGGCAAAATCAAATGGAGGTGGCCAAATTATATACGCGTTACGCTCTGTCCAAAATACATAAAACACCCTAATTGAAATAAGAACTACTTGGGCATCTTGATGATTTACTTAGGCACCTAGGGCTTTTGTTGGCCAAATTATCTCAAATTCAGCATTAAGATGCATTATAAGATGATTATAAACCAAAGACAAAACTCGAAATTTCAAGAGCATGAGTCTAGAGAGGCAAACAGAGCTTTGAGCTAAAAATTTTGATCGTTTTATCATCACTAGAATGCAACCAACCCATCAAATTTTCAACGCGAATGGTTGTCAGGTTCTCTAGATTTAAAACTTGAACTTGAAATTTCGAAGTTTGGCTTAAAGGGCATATTGTTGGTAAATATGGTTCAGATAGCATTCAAATTAAACTCCTGTCGTGTCATTTACACAACCTGTTGTGTACCATATTTTATACTTCATTGTTCTTAGCTATCTTTTACTTTTCACTTGATTATCACTTGCTTGTGGCTTTGCTGCATCAGCTCTTTTTTATACCAACATGGGTACTTGAATCAACTATTAGGTACGTTTCTGTCCGACCACAAAAATATACCAACGTGCTGTACTTTAAGAAAACATCAGGTATATTTGTGTGAGACAACTGGGCACGTTACTCCTCTACTCATAAAGCTTTTGTTTTCGAATAGAAATATTTCATTATCTTAAATCGATATAAATGCATTTCACGCATTGATTGCTTTATATTCGTTATTTTGTTATTTTTTGTAACTTTTAACATTTTGTTCCATATTTTCTTGATATCAAAATATCACAATATTCAATGTTGAAGTTGTGTTTCGTTAAAACAATAAATAAATCATTTTTACAGGGCACATTTTTTATTTCGCCTCATACCATAAAAAAATAACAAATCAATATTTTTTCAAACATTTTAGTCAAAAATTATCTGCTCATTCAGACAATGAACAAATTTCTAGGCTTATGAGCCTCGAAAAACATTCGAAAATAACCGAAAATTGAAAATTATATTTTAATTTTGTATTAAATTCGATGTATCTTTAAAACAGTAAAAGATAGCCTGATTTTCCCGTATACTTTTTTTGTTGTAAATTTTGCGTTGAAAAACATTTAAAAAGTTTATTATGATCATTTTCAAAAATTCACCTTTTTTTAAATCATAACTTTTTTGTCCATGATTTCTCCATCTTGACCCACTGTGCAAAAGACTTCATTTTTTGTCTACTTTTAACTTATAAAAATATAAAAAAAAAATCAAAAATACGATTTTTGAGGAAATTGATTTTTGAGCTTTATTTTCGAAATATAAAAAACACAACATTTTTTTACTGAGTATATTTTTTTTCCAGATAGTCCCAACAATAACCTAAAACTTTGCGGAAGACACCCAACTGATCGGACAAACCGTTTCTAAGTTATATTTTTTTGAAAATTATTAAGGATTTTTTTCTTGGGCCCTTCTCAAGAGTAAGGCTAGAGTCAAAATGGCGAACCGATGATGCAAAAAGGCATTTTTGGGCATAAAGAAAGCATGTGCAAAATTTCATCCAAATCAAAAAATATAAAAATGAAATTTGGGAAAAAAGTCGTCATTTTCTGTTGAACCGCTCACAATTAAAATAGCTAGTTGAGGGAATCGCTGAGTGCATTCTTGAAAGTGTTCTGAGCGGTAATATAAACAAATGTTTGGAAGAATTCCTGAATATATTTCAGGAATTGTTGGTGTAATGAATGGCAGATTCAGTCGATATACCATGAGCAATTTCAAACTGCATATTTTGTGGATTTACTGGAGGGAGGTCACCCAAGGAGAAGGATGAGCATACCTAAATTGTTTATTGATGTAGATCCTTATAATTAAAATCCTTGGCAGAATTCCTGAAGTAATACCTGGAGCAAATATAAATGCAATTCATGACAGCATTCATGGAAATATTCTGAAAAAAAAAAATCTTGAAAGCTTGAGATTGAACCGGTGAGAAAAACAGCCGAAAAATAAACAATTTAAGGTGAAGAGGAATCGAAGCAAAACTTCAAATTTTCAAGAGCACAAATCTGGAGAACCAAACATTCGTTTGAGCAGAAAAGTTAATTAATTGGTCAACACCAGCTAGTGACCAATCGATCAAGTTTTCATGTATAGTTCTCCAGATTTGTGCTCTTGAAAATTTGAAGTTTAGTTTCGATTCATCTTCACTTTAACGCCTCTACCGGCAGCTTCATTTTTTCACCAAAAAAATCAAACAACGAATTTTTTGTTTTTTTTTTTTTGACAGTTTTGCACCATTTTTTCACAAGCCTTTAAAAAACTCTTCTATTTTTAGAACCTGTATCAGTATTGATCATTGGTCATTAGGTTTTGAAGATATTCAGATATTCCTTGGGAGACCGACAACCCCCATATCAAATTTCTTTGATCGTCTTTTTGTTTTTAGACATTTTATCAAAAAACTAAAATGTGGGCTATAAGGTACCGTGGGGTAAGTGGATACAGAAAAATCAAAAGTCAACTTCATTGTTATGTACAGCTAACGTGAATAATGCAATTCAAACTTTTTTCTGTGGATAGCAAATGAGGGACTAATATTCTTCAAATCGTCACTTATTTCGATTTTTCTGATTGTTATGTATTGAGTACAAGGGACTTGAAAATTTGCGCCAAATGATCCACTTGCCCCACCATGGTGATCCACTTACCAATAAAAAAACTTTTGTTCTCAAAACAAATGTGGTGTAATTATGTATAGTACGAATGATATTACTACTGATCTTGTAATTAGTGCTAGTAGTGTTACATTTTCATACTTTGAAATTAAAAAGTATCTTTATTTAATCAAAATATATGTATATACATATTTTATACATTGATTCCAACTAATTCGAACAACAAATATATTGTAGGTAGAATAATTTGAAGAAAATTCATCCATTTATAGACATAAGTTATAAACAAGTATGGTAGGATTATTCCTAACGATGTTTTATAAAAACACTCGAAGTTTAAAAATATTAGTTACATTTACTTTTGAATAACAAACTGAAATCCTTTTATTCCATTTATGAATAAATTTGTATCATCTGTCTAGAACAATTTATATGGTCAAATAAGGTACGATTATATGCTTTCAATTGGAAAATTTGTATATTTCGCTCTTTTACAACTCAGCTTAGATAAACCACGAAAAGTTTCGTGTAAATTTTACCATTATTATTTTTATATACCAGAAAGGCTAAACAACTTTTAGGTGGAATAATTTAAATTTTCTTTGGACAATTTGACAAATTTAAGCTGGGGATGAATAAAGTTAAGGGAAAACAACATTTGCGGATACTAAAACTTTAAAAATTATCGTAAGCAGTCTGCCAACAAATAACAATAATACTTGATCCACTTACCCCACCCCATTTAAAAGTAGGGGTAAGTGTACCATGTAGAATTAATCTGTATTTATTTATAAATATCACATATTTTTCATTGGGAATCATTCAATTAGAACTGAAATGCTCACCACGTGACGAAAAAACTAATATTATTCGACTTTAGACAGAGATACAGTGGATTTTTGATTGATGGAAAACAATTTTCAAAATAATTAATTTTTGAAGCTAACAAGTTTGCTTGTGTTAGTGTACGTGCAGTACTAGTTTTGCAATAGTATAAGTGTGGGCGTAAGAATATAACCTAAAACGAAGCAAAGGTGCGAAAACATTCAACATATTCAAGTATTAATGCTTAATATTGACGAATGATCCACTTACCCCACTGATACACTTCCCCCACTGTACCTTACCATGTCAGAGGAGCTCCTCTTAAAAAAATCATACAAATCGGCTGAGTTGTCTCCAAGAAATCTGAAAATTACAAAATGATGTTTTTTTGAAGTTTTCAAGATCTCCATATAGTCAGGTAGGTATCAGAAACAGAAAAAAAAAATCATTACTCAAAAACGGTTGCACCAATTTGTTTCATTTTTTCACAACAGACTCTCATTGAAGTATTGTTTCGAACAGCAAATAACCAATCATGAGAAACATTCTGTGGACTGAGATATTTAAGTGAATTAAAGAAACACGTCGGTCCCCCAAGAAATTTCTGAATATCTCCGGAATCAGATGCCCAATGCAGTGGCGTAGCTAGAGTTTTGGGGGCCCGGTGCGGAGGTAGATTTGGGGGCCCCTCGAAAAGAGGTTCGCTAGATATGTCTTTTATTTGCGAGTTCACACGTACCTTCAGTATTTGTAAAAAAAAAATCGTGATTAACCCCTCTACCGGCAGCCTAATTTTTTACCACTAAAAAATATTCAAATCGCGATACCTTTTTTGTTTCTCGATATTTTTGCACCATTTTTCACAAGATCTCAAAAAACTCTTCTAATTTAAGAATCCGTATAATCATTGGTGATCTGGTTTTGAAGTTATTCCGTATTCCTTGGAGGACCGACATGCTCCATATAAAATGTCATTGGTGGCCATTTTGTTTTAGGTCAATTTACCAAAAAAATAAAATGTGTAATTTACAAAGGTCATAAGGATCTACCCTGAAAAAATCACACAAATCGGTTCAATATTCTTGGAGAAATCTGGAAATTACGATATGAAGTTTTTTGAGTTTTCAAGATCTTTATTTATCCAGCGTGGTACCAGAAACAGAAATGCTCATTACTCAAAGACAGCTGCACCAAATTGCTTCATTTTTTCACAACATACTCGCATTAATGTATCTTTCCGTGGAATGAATATCCAAATACTATAAAAATTCTGTATCCTGAGACATTCACGTGGGTTATGGCTACTCGTCGGTCCCCAAGGAATTTTAATCTTAATTTATAAGAATTTTTTGAGATCTTGTGAAAAAATGGTGCAAAAATTTTGAGAACCAAAGAGTTTTTTTTTTTTTTTTCTTCTTTGTCGGGTGTTGAATCACTGCGTCCAATTATCTTGAACTATTGTGATATACCCTTTTACTGTATGTATAGTACATACATCATCCAGTGACATGTATGTCACTAAATGATCTATGTACTTCTGAGCTCATGAACACCTTATTATTGAGAAATAATGGTCCTAAGCTGCAGTGTGAGGATTCCCCCAGTCTGGTGCAATTAGCTTAATAAAGCCTATAACATTGCTGGGGGTTGCGATCCTTATATCGGCAGGCTCTAAGAAGGGCTTACCAAATATCCTGGACCTACAATGGATTTGTGCACTGCAATAGCAGATGAGGTGTTCTGATGTTTCTCGCTCATCGTCACAGAAGCGACAGTTGGAGTTTTGAACAACACCGATCTTTTGTAAATGGTATCTGCTGGGGCAGTGTCCTGTTACTAGACCAGTGTATAAACTGAGATCCCTTTTGCTGAGACCTAATAGTTGTTGGGTTTTCTTTGGGTTTATATTTACAAGCCTTTTTGACTGACTCGTATTAGGAGATGCATCCCAGTTTGATGAGGTCTGGCTAACCAGCCAGTTGTTCAGTTCCATTTTTAAGAAACTGTCTGATATTCCGAAGAATGGCTCGGGGCCAGTGAACCTATTAGCAGATCCGTTTCTGGCCAGCTCATCAGCAATTTCGTTTCCCTCTAGACCCGCATGCCCTGGGATCCAATATAAGTTAACTCGATTGCAGAGAGCTAGTTTTTTCAAAGCTAGAATGCATTCCCACACTAGTTTTGAGTTACACGTGTAAGTGTTTAGCGCCTGAAGAGCCGCTTGGCTGTCGGAGAGAATACATATACTTGCGTGTCTGTATTTCCTCTTCAGGCATAGTAACGCACATTCTAAGATAGCATATATTTCTGCCTGAAATACTGTAGACCACTGTCCTAAGTGAATTGAGGTTTTTGTTCGGGGTCCGTAGACTCCAGAACCTGCCAGATTATTCATTTTGGAACCATCTGTGTAGAATTTAATAGACCCTGGAGGGATGTTGGGTCCACCTTCTTCCCATTCTTGACGAGAAGACATGATCACCTTATAGGGTATGTCATAGTTGACTACCATTTCCATCCTGTCACTACACTTTTCTACAATTGGATTTATAGAAAATTCATTTAATATACTGAGGTGACCCGTAAGATCACCTGATAGTAGGGTTTTTGTTCGTTTCAGCCTCAACGCACTTTTCTCAGCGTCCAGCTTTATGAATTGATCCAGCCGGGGCAGATTAAGCATCGCGTCTAAGGCAGAGGTGGGTGTACTGCGTGCTGCACCAGTAATTGCTATACAGGCAATACGTTGGATTTTATTTAACTTTGCCCTTGCCGTAGCCTCTTTTGTTTTAGGCCACCAGATAAGAGAAGCATAAATTATTCTAGGACGAACAATGGTTTTATAGATCCACATAATCATACTTGGTTTCAGGCCCCATTTCTTACCAAGTGCTCTGGAGCATACCCAGAGTGAATTGAGGCCTTTTTGCACCACTGTTTGAAGATGTGAATTCCAATTTAGCTTGGAGTCAAGTATGACACCAAGATATTTGGCTTCCTTTGAGCAAGTCAATTGTGTTTCGTTTAGGAGAAGGGTTCTCAATTGTACCTTCCTACGTTTTGTGAAAGGTACGATGGTGGTTTTGGAAGGATTTATTCCTAGTTGCTCTCGTTGACACCAGGAAAAGGTATGATCAAGAGCTAGCTGCATCCTTTCGAATATAACGTCTTCAAATTTGCCTCGTACAATAATGACCACGTCATCTGCATATCCTACCACTTCGAAGCCTCTCCTTTCTAAGCTATCGAGAAGCTCGTCCACCACCAGTGACCAAAGCAACGGTGAAAGTACCCCACCTTGTGGGCACCCCCTTGTAGCCTTTACAGTGACGCACGAACCACTTAGCTCAGAGGAGATCTGTCGATTGGCTAGCATAGCATGTACCCAGGTAGCAATGCATGGGTCGAAATTCCTCCTCAACATTGCCGATCCTATAGACGAATAAGAAGCATTATCGAATGCACCCTCAATGTCAAGAAATGCTACAAGAGCGATTTCTTTAGCTTGTAGTGTTTTTTCGATCTTATTGACTAACGAATGTAGTGCTGAGATCGTGGATTTGCCACTCTGATACGCAAATTGGTGTTGTGAAAGAGGCATTGCTTTCATAAATTTAGAATTTATGTATTCGCACAATACCTTTTCCATAATTTTAAGCATCACGGATGACAAACTGATCGGCCTAAATGCTTTGGGATTTGTTTTGTCTTTTTTACCTGTTTTAGGAATGAAGACAACTCGAACTTGACGCCAATCATCTGGAACATGCCCTAAAATCAAGCTCGCCCTAAAAATCTCTACCATGTGTGGGATTAGCGTTTTCTCCGCTTTTTGGATTAACGCTGGGAAAATCCCATCCATGCCAGCAGATTTGAATGGCTCAAAAGATCTCACAGCCCTTTCAACTCTGGCACAAGTAAAAGCTTCTTTGGCAACCTTGATGGCGTCTCTTTTTGTCCCAGAAACCAAAGATATGGTTTGTTGTGGAACTGAAACAACAATCTCAGTACCTTCTTCACTTATTCTTGATTGAGGAATTGAGTCAGGGAAGTGAATTCTTAACATTTCACACAATGTATCGCTTGGCTCTACAGTGAATGAACCGTCGACTCTACGGATACTACCCAGACCATTGGAGTGTTCTTTTGAGAGTGTTTTTTGAAGCCTGGCTACCACGGGGGTCATCTCTATGTTCTCGCACATACTAACCCATGATTTCCGTTTTGAGCGCCTTAGCTCCTTATTATAGTCTGTTAGAGCTTTTTTGTATAGGCTCCAATCGGAAGTACGCTTAGCGCGGTTAAATTCTCTACGCGCTGTTTTTCTGAGCTTATCTAGAGTTTTGTTCCACCATGGAACATCTCTACTCGAACTAGTTGTTCTAGTCGGACAACTCTCTTGAAAAGCATTAAGAATTTTGTTTTTAATGCAGGTGGACGCCGATTCCAACTGCATTATGGATTTAATATTATTTTCAATTATGTATGATTCAGATTGGAGAATTGCTGAATAGGTTTCCCAATCAGTTTTCTTAGGATCTTTAAACGTTCTTTCTATCGTTAGACCCCCTTCCCAGTCGAATATTATGTGTTTATGGTCTGACATTGATGTTTCATCAGAAACATGCCAATTTTTTATTTTGTCAGAAATAGATGGACTACATAAAGTCAAATCCAACACTTCCTGTCGAATGGAGTTTGAAAATGTAGGCTTGTCGCCAACATTGCATATATTGATGTTTTTGGAGGAAAGAAACTGTAAAAGATACTCACCTCTGGTGTTGATATCTGTACTTCCCCATACGGTGTGATGCGCGTTCGCGTCGCAACCAATGACGAACGGGATGTTGTGGATACGGCTGTAATGGACAATCGCAGCTATCTCTGGTGGAGGAATATTCTCCGCATCGCCAGGAAAATACGCTGAAACCATGAGGATCTCAGATTTTCCCCTAGCGGTGGGCACCTCCATCCTGACTGCCACGATGTCCTTTTTAATGAATTCTGTAATAGGAAAACATTTAGTGTTATTGCGTATTAAGATAGCCGCTCTTGGAGATAGCTGGCTATCATCATATACCAACTTACATGAGTTTAGTTGAATACCTAGTATCCTGGTTTTATTGACCCACGGCTCCTGAATAAGCGCCACCGTCAATTTTTCTTTTGTGAATCTCCGACAGAGTACATCTGTTGCACTCTGTGCGTGGTGGAGATTCACTTGAACTGCCTTAAGCGCCATATTTAGGAGTTCCGCTTTTATCCAGGCGAGCATCGCCCTTCTTTGGATGTTGCGGATCATCACGGTTTTGTTTCGGGTTAGGTTTCAGAACTTTGTTTTTCCCACCCATCACATCCAGGCCTGCGAATTTCGCCCCTGTGGTCAAGACTTCACTCATTTCTTTTCCACTGCTCGTTTTAGATACCTTTGGGTTGGTACCACTTGAGCAGGGAATTGAAGCTGAGCTCGGAACTTTTCCTTTAGGAGCGGACACGCTAGCCTTCATGGTGGTCTTTGGGCGAGAAATTGCGTTCCTTTTACCACTGTTTGAATCAGGGGCTTCCTCAGAATTTTCTTGGGCCAGCTCCTTATTCGGCTTGTGGTTGGAAACGGAGGGTGTCCTCTTAATTTTCCTCAACTGGATTTCTCCAAATCGGTAGTTGAGGATGAACTTGGATTTCGACAGCATGTCCATTGACGATCCATCTACCGTAAAGATCCATTCGACATGGATGTCATTGAGGATGGACCTTTTCACGATACGCCAATTCGTTGTTTTCAACCCGTTCTGGCTCTCTATGAGAGCCTTAATGCGTTCGTCCGCGAAGGTTGAGCTTTGAGGGAAGAATGCTCGAAGAAGCTCTTGGCGGGGAATGTCTTCCTCGTTCAGTGCAACCAACTCAGCACCTTCCCAGGTATTTACTGAAGGTGTTATTTCTTTCACCCACTCAGCTGTCTCTTGATCCTTGCAAATTAGAACCATGTAGCCAGATTTGTAGACAAGGTTACAGAATTTGGGTTTCAGTGGCTCATCACGCTGTTGTTCCACTTTAAGCAACAGAGCATCCTGTAGAACGTCTAGTTGAGCCGTCGTGAGCTGGGCGGTTGGAAAGTCTTTGGGTATTATCCCGACCTTCACACGCTTGGTCATATCGCTGTAGCTCTGACCAGTGGCTTGTCGTTTGGACCCACCATTTTGTGGCACTGAGCTTGAGGATTTTTCAGCGCGCTCTCGGGGATCTAACTGATGTTTCATCTTCTTCGGCTTTGAATCCTCTTCAACCGTAGCAGATTTATCAAGGTCGTTTCTCGTTCGCTTAGAAGAAGCAAGCACAGTACCCTCATTTGCCAGGATTTTGGATAAAGCCTCGTTTCGGCTTAGTCCGCTTTCCCGGAGAGCTTTGAGCTGCTTCCTTTGTGAGCGCGTTAGGTTTTTTCTGGGAGTTACATTGCCTTCAGCTTCCTCACCATCCATAGGATCGTCCATTTTGGGTCCTTTTTTGGATGGTACAGGTTTAGGGGTGTTGATAACGACCTTGATTCCATCATCCTTGTCGTCGTCCGTGTTCACCGATTCAATCGACGAGGGGATACCAGGATCTTCTGAATGTCCCGCGCTGGACTTGCCCGGTGCGTTGGGTTTCTGGGACGGAGTAGATTCCATCTCCTCTTGTGAACTGCACAGTAGCTGGTCTTCTGTAAGCCCAAGCTGGCTTAGTGAGTTCTCCACTTCCATCTTTTCCGACTGTGTGAGGCAGTCGTCACCTTTGTTTGGTTTGCTAACACTGGTATTCATTTTGTTGGTCCCACGAGTCGCTAGGGAAATAAAGGTCAACTGCATCATTACCCTGCCATAATGCAGCAAGAGCTGCATACTGAAGAGTTCGCCCTGGTGCTCTTCAGGCTCCGTGTGTGATTGAGCATTTATGAAACCCCCTCAACCATTCTTCCATCGGCACGGGTCGCATCACACCTTGGCGTTGGGGTTCATTGTGGGGGGCCGAGATTCGTACGTCTACGATTTCGAGACTAAACGGATTTCGGTCCCCGACTGTATCCATTTTCTTTACATGATGGCCATGGATAACAACCATCACAACCATCCACACTTTATCCGGGCTTTGGACCGGTAGCTCTGGTTCTCAATAGTTTCATGTTCATACGGACAAGTTACTACAGGGATCCGTCATAGCGTCAGCGGTGTTAACCAAAGAGTTATCATGATTTGAATATCTTTAGCGGTAAAAAAATGAAGCTGCCGGTAGAGGGGTTAAAGGTTCAAAAAATAATCTGCCGGTAAAAATTACAATTTCGGCCAAGAAATCGTTTTCGTTTCAACTTCTTGTGGAACCTGAAAAAATATATACACACTTCCAACGGCTGATATGTCGGATTTTTTTTACCGAGATCTCGACAAACGTATACCGAATGTCGATAGCGATTGCCGAAATCTCGATAAGAAACTTGGATTGCGGAAATCTCGGTAAACTAATAACCGATATTCAGTATTGAAAAGTATTGAATCCTCAGCTGTTGGATTCTCGGCTATTCGTTTTGCTGAGGTCGACGAAATAATATAAGTGTATATAAAGCTTCTATCTATTTTTATTTAAAAAGATCTTCAAAGATACTCTTGGATACATTACTGTATGTTGTACGGTATTTAGTAGTATGCTTACGCTTATTTATATTTGATATCTTTGAAAACTCATGAAACACATTTGGAACAGTTCATCGGTAAATATCTGGTGCAATCATTGGACAAATTCGTTGTTGTGTTTTTTTGTGCAGATCTAGGAGGCAATCAAGATAATATCCTTGACTTTTTATGTTTTTATTTATGAGGAACTCCCAGCAAAATTCATAGAGGTACCCTAAGAAAAAAAATTAGAATATACCTTGAAGAAAAAAAACATGAACAGATTCTTTTAAAGTAAAATTTTGGAACTACTAGAACTCAATCGAAATTCTCTAAATTATTGGATAAAAAACTCCTTGTAATAGAAGTCTTGGAAGACATTTTGCAGGAATATTTGAAAGAATTCTTGATAAAAAAAAACTGGCCGGAGTTCCTGGGGAAATTTCTGCTTTTATCGCCTGAAGAACTTCCCGCATATTATCCGTACTAAATTTGAAGACATGCCTCTATGCAACCGAAATAGATACATTGAGCATTCCTGCATGGTTTAATATTATATTCTCAAGCAACAAATTTGACTCATTTCTGATGTCAACTATTTGTAAAATCCTACCCAACCGTGTTGGGCTGTTTTAACGAACGCCGTTTTTCGGGCTTTATGATGGAAGAGAAAAGCCCTTCGATCTCAATGGATTTAGGGTAAGTGTTCCCTTAGTTGTGGGTGTTCCTATGGTTGCGGTAGTGTTGTTTTCACTGATTTTAATATATTAGCCACTGAACCGACACTGCCAATCGACATATTGGCTTGTTGATACACGAAATAGTTGAAAAGAGCGTTCAAATTGCTTCAAAACTGATGAAATGTCACTAAAATTGCTAAAACTTTTCTTACTTGTACCAATAGTTGCGGTAAAGTGTTCCTATAGTGGAGGATCCCATAAGAAAACAACGGATACCGCAACTATAGGAACACAAATTAAAAATATACCGGAACTAAAGGAACAGTGAATAAATAGTGGAGGTATTGTTTTTCACTGACATGCCGTGGATTACTGCGATGAAATCATTTTTCTCATTAAATAAATGGTTGTTACTTTCCGTTACAACATAAACATGTACATTTATTGCCCTTTTTGAATTTAGGCGGTTAAATGAAGTTCAATCGTGCTTAGTACCTCCACTATTGGTACATCTATCCTAAACTGAACAATTTTCTGTTTCCAGTCTATCATACATCCAAGATTCTGCAGAAAATTTCAATCATAAAAAGAATATTTGAACTCATCTTATAAAAATTATATCTAATATGGCTAGGACCCCTCAAAAAGATGTCCCCAATAAATTTCAATTTGATTATCTCAGTAAAAAGCAATAATTTTGAAATTACCCATCATTGTATTTTTTGCTGTTTCATAGATATATCACCCTCTGAAACCTAAATTTTTATTTTCGATCTAAATATCATTTTGAGGTATCTAAAATCGTTTTGGGCAATGATTTATTTTTTTTTCGCAAATCTATGAATTTTGGTTTTTGAATTTTATAATTTTTATTTTTGAACATCTTTATCCTTTTTCATTTTTTATTGAAGTCTTTTCTAGTAACTTATTTTTGGCAATTATAAAATTCTTATTTTTATGGTACTTATAAATTTTAAATATTTTTCTGATTTTTCTTTATTTTCCGTGTAATTAACGGAAAAACAGGTTGGAAATTATTTTAGTACCACCAAGCTCTTCTTCTGTTATAGGTTAATAGTATAAAAATATAAAAGATAATATTTTTCATATTTCACGTTAAATAAACCCCAGGCATTTGTAGGTTATATAAGAATACAATTTTTCAAATATACAAAAAAGTTTCAAAAGTCATAAAAAACTTTCCTCATATGCGTGTTATGAGTCAAGGTGTAAGCCAAAAATAAAATCATTTTGATTTCCGAGCTACGAAAATATACACAAAATTCCAAAGTGTACCCCGTCTAAAGGCGGGGTTGGGTATTAGAGGGTTAAAATACATACATCGACATAGATTTTTATTGTTTTAAATGAGAAATAATCTTTCACATATTTTGTTTTGTACTTTACGGACACCCTATAGTAATGAAGAAGGGCTCCCAGGGAATGAAGGACAAATCCAAAAAGATTTCCAATCATCTGAGGAATTCTCGCAAACTTCTATTATGAATACCAAAAAAAAGTCCTCAGTTAAATCTTTATGGGTATATTTAAAAAGGTATAATTCGTGGAAGATTCCTTAGAGTCATTGCATTGGTAAAGAAGTACTCGGGAAAATCTCGGGCTTGACCAAGGGTACGCCAAGAAAACCCTTCAGTTGTTTTTAGGGGAAAATGCTTAAAAGTCCCCTCAATGAAATTCTTGGCTGAAACCTTGATAAATTCCTTGAACGATTCCTATATGCAATCTTTCAGGATCCTTCAAAAAGTCAGTGTAATCATTTTCGGAATCTCTGAGGCAATTTTTAAAACCCCTTAATTAATTGACGCCCATATCGGAAAGCCAAAACGATTATTACTAGCTATTTTATAGTGGTTTTACGCCCGAAGCAATTCTTTCAGATATAATTGAAAAATTCCAGGTTGCATTGCTCAGCATGTTCTTTACATGATAGCACTGGAAAAAGATCCCTGAATTTGTTGCTAATGTTTATTCTGAAGAAACCCAGTTAAAATTTCTGTAAAAAATCCTGAAAGAATTTCTAAACAAATTCTTGGAAGAAATATTACGAAACCTTGAGGGTTCTCAAAATGAGTTTTACAAAAAAATTGGTAAAATTCATTGAATAATTTCATATAAATAACCAGGAGATTTTTTAAAAGAAATATCCTGAATAATTATTTAAAGCCACCCGAGAATTAATTCAGATTATTTTTGGTAAGTATTTTTGGATGATCAAATAAAAAAAGGAATTTTTGTTGCCTCAAGCTCAAAGCTCACCAATGCTCCAGATTTTTGGAGGCCAACAAACTAAGGTACATTTAATTAAAAATCAAAATTCATGAAGTAAATATTTATAAATCCAAAGTCGTAATTAGCCTCGACATTTAAAAAAAGGTATCTGAGCCTACTTAAGTATCCACATGAGGATTAGCTAAACGCAGCCCTTTTCGAAGGCTCAGTTCTTTCATGCGCCCAATCGATTTAACAACAACAAATATTTGTGGAGGCCCCTAGAATGGGGGGCCCGATACGACGATCTCTCTGGGCCCTCTGCTGGTTCTAAATCTAGCCATTAAGTATTTAAAATAAGGGCTGATCCAAATCTCCTTCAAAACCTATGCTTATTATACTAATTTTTAGTTTGAGAACATACAAATTGTCAAGCTAGGTCGAACTTTCAATGCTATGAGGAATCCGCACTGCAATTTTGGGGCCCCTATGATCTCGGGGCCCGGTGCGGACCGCACCCACCGCACCCTCCTAGCTACGCTACTGGCCCAATGATCATTATCGACACAGGTTCTTAAAATAGAAGAGTTTCTGGTCACTTTTAAATATGAGATTTTTGGTAAGGCCATTTGGGCATCGACAGAAACGAGTCCTATCTTTCATTCTTTTCAGATTAGTCTATATAAATAAAAATGGAATGGTGTTTGTATGTCACGAAATGGCTTACGAACGGGTCAGCGGATTTTGATGCTACTTTCTCCATTTTGTTCGTTAAGGGTTCCGACGTGTTTGTGTGTATAAAAGTTCCAGGATATTCACCGGGAAAGTCGAAAAAACGAGAGTGAACGGAACTGTCATTTTGTATGAGACGATTCGTAGCGGTTTTCAACAGCCTACTTGATGGCAAAACGAAGTTTGCCGGGACCACTAGTTTAATATAAAACTCATTTTTCAGATCGTCGGCTGTGTTTTAGTAGTTGTAATTGAAGAATTGTCCTCGTATCTGCAGTACAAAGATCCGTTGATCCGATTTTACCCCGTAAAGGTACTTCATTTGCATCCCGAATAGGTACTATGGAATCAATTGCTTATCATACCGCCACTACGACACATATATTTGCGACGGGATAACATACTGAAATCTTATTGAGTGCTCGTTCAAACCGTTATTCCGAATATGAACGCGACTTGTATTTGGCTCCAACATCACACCTTTATTGGGGAAGCTATGATTGATTGATCGAATTGACTGATAGATTGCTTGTCGTTGTTGTTATTTAGGCTTATCGTTGGAATTTTTCCATTCTCCTCCATTCCAGATTATGCACAGACCTGCAAACGTTGATACAGGAACGGGCGGAAATCGAGAAAGGATACGCCAAAAACCTGAAGGCCTGGTCGAAAAAGTGGGGCGAACTGATTGAAAAAGGTAAGTACACCGACAGCGAAAGCATTGGAAGTTTTCATTATGCAGTTTTTACGCTAGTGGATTTTTCGGATGCGATTGAAAAGTGCAATGATGCAAATATAAATACGCAGATTCGTCATCCTCACAGATCAAGGAAAAAGTGTAATGAAGTCACGGTTTGACGCAGATCCTCACTTTTATTTGCGTTACCGCACTCAATGCTTTTCAAAAATGTCCATTTGTAAAGGAAATACCCAATATCGCTATTTTAGTAGAGCAAGTAAATGGTCATGTGTATAACTAGTATGACCCAACCAAAGTCACGGTCATCACTTGACCAGTCACCAAAAACTGCATCAGACCACACATTCGGTCCATCATACATTGGAGCTTTAAACCCCACTTTGCGGTGGCGATATCGTGTTGCTCTATGTCCCTGAATGTGTACGGCGTGAGCCGCGCCGTCATGATGATGATAGCAACAAACGACCTTTTACGTTGTTATTGTTGTTTCCAATCCCGGCACATTCCCCCTAGTGATGTTACGACTACATGGCGCATCATTCGCGTGTTGGAAATAAATAAAATAAAACGTTAATAAATTCTTGCCATACAGCTGAAGATTACTGCTGCAGTGTAGCTTCGTAGAAGCTCAGACTTGAGACTGCAGTGGTAGCGCCAGAGTAGTACAGGCCCGGATCAAATGTATTCTAAGGTTTAATTTTAGCGGTACAAGTCGTTAGCGAGTAACATAATTTTCGTATGATTTTTCAATCAAAGTTTATACTTCAGAATGCAGTTAAAACACACGATTTAGCTCTTATTTATACAAATATAGTTTCCTTAGTAATCTATACCAATATTAAACACGTTTTTTTACTCTACTTGTTTGGCCATAAAAGGATAAATCACTAGAGTAGTGACCTAGAGACTGAAATTAGTAGAATATTATTAGTAGTTTTGAGGCTCTACCTCCAGTAGAATAACGAAGGTTGCCAACATCATTTTTGTTCATAGAAATTAGGATTTTTGTTATGCGAAAAATAATGAAGAACAGCTTTTCTTAGGAGTTTTTGGCAAAGCGATTCAGTTCTTCAACCAGAGAAATTACCTAGTTCTTATATCTTAATAACATCGTAGAATAGTAGTTGAAAGTCTTGCTTGAATATCGGCTGGTTCGTTGCATTCAATCCTACAATGCCTTAGAACCCTCACAAATAGAAACAGCACAATCTGATTAAAATTAGAAGACCTGCCCTGAAACTGACCCTGCATTCAATCAATCAGCGCGAGGTGGCTAATTGCTCAAAAATGTTCAAGAGGATTATTCCGAACAGCGCGCGAAGCTATCGACGTCTCACGTGCTAAGGGTGATGTCATGTATGTACATATTTGCCGCTAGTAGAAACAATCAGGTGGTATCAAACGTAAACGGGTCGCTTATCATCTTTTGGTAGAATGAACTTTGTTGATCGATTGAATGAGCTATACAAAGTAGGAGCTAGAGATGGACACATGTGATGAAAAGTGTATATCAGAAATAATACCAACTACTGCCCTATCTAAGAGACCAAAGGTAAACAAACCCCAGAGCTCCAATAGACGCTTATTGTGCGCCAGATGTGGGCCGGCTCAAATGATAAATACCCAGAGTCACATCGTTTATAAATAGATCGCAATTTGTAAACTGCAAGCAACGACTGTAACATTTGCGCTGACACGTATCAAACTGACTCGACCGGCAAACGAGAGCTTGGGGGCTGGATTGGATGAAGCGAAGCAACTATGCGCTTCATTGGTTTGTCCGAATGATTGCAATTTATCATTTTCCCCATCATCCGGCCGTGCGATTGCTATTGCTGCGTATGAACTGTATTGTTGTATAAGAGCTCGGATGGTACTGGACGTCTCTCTGGATTACATTTCTCTCTTAAGTTATGATAAGGTTCTAAAAGCCGTTGGTAGCCACGTGTGTAGCAAATCGTTTCTGAGTATATGAATGTATTTATATGTTATTGATCAACGAATAGATCACTCTATTCACCAAGGGTTATGGACCTATGCACGGGTTCACTATTTGACGTTTTTGCGGTGCCGTTTTATTAATGAGACCATGGCAACCAGTGAATTCGGCACCGCTCTAACGTCAAATTAGTGAACTCGTGCATTGATTCATAGTTTGGATGTTCATTCATTCATTTGTACGTGGTTACCTACGGCTTTTAGAGCGTTATCACATGTTAAGCGAGATTTCTGCGATGACGCATTCGAACTTGTTGTACCCACTTATTGTGACTGGGGTGCTTTCGCGGAGGAACTTGATGACCAGAAGGTGACCGCAATCGTTGAAATAGGTTGTTGCGTGGTAATCATTGGTTCCCTATTGCGTGACGACCACCTCGGAAAAGGGGACTTATCCAATATAAACTCTTAGATGACGATGTGAACTTTGGGGAATTTCCTTCTAAAACTCGTCAATGAAACACTGTTTAATTATAACTTTACAATCACAAGAAAATCTACCTCAACATTGATGGAATAAAAAAATATGAATTTTCATTACCATTTTTGCACATTATAATTTATGCATCTTGGAACCTTTGCAACGTTGCTATCCGACAGTCTTGCAATGTATAAGTACAACTTCCAGCTTTATCCTCCTTTTATATGCTGGGTTCACTGCCATTAGCTTGTACTTTTACGAAAAAATGCTTTACACACAAGGCCCTGTGGATCACGTAGATTTTCAATAATTATACTTGATGATAATTTGGATGATCTTGGCAGTATCATATTCATGATTTTGAGCCTTCATCAACCTAGTGGTAAAGTCTACGGCAACAAACCAATGCCATGCTAAAAGTGTCTGAGTTCGATTCCTGGTTGGTCTAGGATCTTTTCATAGAAATTTAATTGACTTCCCTGGGCATAGAGCAGGGCTGCCCAACCTTTCTGAACGGTGGGCCAAATCACAGAAACAATTTTGTGTCGCGGGTCACATTTTTAAGTCAGCAAATGAAATTAATAAAATCTGACAAAATTCTGTGAATAAAGTAAATTTCAATTAATCGAAAAACAGATAATTGATGCTAAGCATTGTGCACCATATTGCGAGAGTTCCTTTCAAAATCAAATAATAACACAGTTCAGAATATATTGAAAAATCTAGAATCTTGGATCTTGTGAGAAAATGCCCAGGATTTTAATAAAATCATATTTTGCATTATACAGGGTGGCCACCGAACCGGGAAAAACGGGAAAAAGACGGGAATTTGAATCCATCGGGAAAAAGACGGGAAAAACGGGAATTTGAGATGGTCACCGGTAAAATCATATTGAATGAACATCTTCAAGCTCTAAATCTACAAACCATTAAAAATAAGTTTTAGAAAGTTGATATGGTTGATCATATTGCCATCTGTTATCTTGGATAGATAGGTTTCAAACATGATTTTCTTGTAGAAATAGTCTAGTTTGCTACACTAAAGTTGGTTGGTAATGTTTCGAAATATTTTATGATTTTTTTCTCTTACTAACAGGGCTTAATTTTTACTTTAACTTATCTGACTCAGAGTTCTGAAACTTTTACCAGAAGATTTAAGCACTCAAACATTTTTGATTCATAGTTTTCTTTAGTTATTTTAGTATTTTAGTTTAGAGCGGCTTTGTTCCATCCTCACCTTAAACATATTTGCTTTAGTGAAGTCTCCATATTTATGAAGAAATAAAAGAAGAAACACTCAACATTGAAATACTTTAAATAGGGTAATATGATGCACAAAAGAGACATATCTAGGTATTTAAATTAAAAATGGAATGGTGTTTGTATGTCACGAGTTGGCTTGAGAACGGGACGAATGATTTGAACAATCCTTTCACTTTTGTTTTCCTCAAGAGTTCCGACGTGTTTGAGTTGAATAACATTTTTCGAAATCCTCCAAGAAAGTTGAGAAAATAGGAAATGCGAATTTGAAAATGTCGATATACCGTCGCAGTGATAATAAAAATCCTCAAATGTTTCAGATTTAGCAAATTTGAAACATTTGCATCTTTGAAGAACAAAAAAATCCAAGCCTACTTGAGTTTTGACGTTGCGTTTGAATTGCGCGCATATCTTCTGCGCGTTACCGCCGCCGCTGGATGTGGATTTGAAATGAGCGCCGCAATAAATGTTCAAGTGAATCAAAAGCGCCAAGAATAGCAGCAATGGGGTGTAAGTGATAGAATCCCACTTTTGAGAAAAACGACTTTTAAGTTTTTTCAACAATTTTCATTCCATACTAATTGTACGAGAGCCAAAAAAAAACACATGTCAATCTTCTACGTATATTATTTGTTTCTTATTGGACGGAAAAATCACCTAAAAATACCGTTTAAAAGCTTAAAGTACAATTTTTAGGTATGTTCAACTAAAAAACCGATTAATGGGTTATTTTTGTGCGTTCGGACCCATCAATAAAAAACCTGAAAAATTTTGAAAATTATACCGGGAAAATCGGGAAAAAGCGGGAATTTCATAACGGATTTTTAATGGCCACCCTGTAGATTTCTCCTGATTCAATGTTAATTGGTGGCCACCCTGTAGATTTCTCCTGATTCAATGTTAATCTGTTTGGGAAAACGCTATTACCAGATCACTATAGCGTAAGCAGAGCTTGTAGCGACTTAGTGCCTGAGAGTTGGATCGCGAAACTGCGGTCAAGAGTTGGTCGATTAACACAGTACAAGCAGGGGAATCGATCAACGAGGCTAGTTCGTCATGTTGCTGAAATTGTTAGGCACGCAGAGCTCCGAGTTCTCAGAGAAGTCGACATTACTGAGGTCCTCGACACCATGTTGAGTGCTATTGCCAAACGATTGCGACGTTATGAAGAATGTTCGAAGCGGAAGGAACAAAACCGGATGGGTGTTCTACAACCGCATCCGGAATGACAAGATCGACTTTGGCGAGAGACTTCCGGAGATTGGCGACGTTACATAATTTTGGGCCAATTTATGGGAGAACCCCACTGAACACAACGGCGATATGGTTAGCAGAAGAAAAGAGACAATGTAATGGAATTGGAGACATGGCCGCGGTCGTGGACATGAGGCTACCTGGTATACCAGGAATTGGGCTGCATCAGGACCTGGCTTTGGTGCAAAATTTTTCGTATAAAAAACATACAACTATCCATGTGCGGATGGTGGAATGCTTCAATACGGTACAAGGAGACCCAACGCAGCTACCGGAATTCTTTATCAGGGGTGTCACATATCTTCTGCCAAAGGACCAAAACACAGCTGACCCAGCGAAGTACAGATCAATAACCTGCCTTTCAAGTTTGTACAAAGTGCTATCGTCGGATTCGGAATATGGTTGAAAGCGAAACATATAAATACCTCGGATTCCTGCAACTTAGAGTGGAGTGGCCGTTTTGCCCCACGAGTTGATTAAAGTTTAAGTCCTCCAATACGCTTTTTAAGGATAAATTCAACACTTTTTTCACATGGAATACAAACTATGGGAGTGCACAAGTCGATTTTCGGTGATAGTTTCAAAAATTTTGTTGTTTTGTTTTTGTTGGAATTGAAGAAGGACCAACATCCAAAGAGCGGTGATTCCTGGAACCTGCAGTATAGTGAGACGGATCCTGAACCACCACAACTGAGAAGCTCATCCAGCAGATTCATTAGGATAAGAAAAATTGATAAATGAGATCCACAGAGCTTAATCCCCTTTGGCATACAGACAACAATAACAAACCGACCCCGGAGAAAGGTGAAAATTTCAACTTTTTTTTTTTGCTGAGAAGTGTCAAAACTTTATAATCATAATAACACATTAAGATTAGTAGAAATAAGGGTTTTTTCATTAAAAACGTGCTTTTAAAATTAAAAACTTTTTCTTTTAAAACAGTAAAATATATTACTACGAACAATGCAGCTATTTTTTGGTTTCAAAACACGATTTTGTAGATTTGCATTAAATAAGAACGGGTACATATAACCTAAATCTAGCCTGGAATCTATCCAGAAAACTCTTATCAAGAATCAAATGATCTTGTTATAAATCTACCAAGGATGTCCTAAACCTTAGCACAAAAAAACTTGAAGTCACCTTGTAATCTCTGAATCCATCAAGCATCTATCTCCTTAAAACAGCTAGTAAAATCACATACAGAATTTAAAAATCATTTCAATAGGGATTTTGTTGAGAATCTACAATAGATTTTGCGTCTTATCTAGAAAGATCAAGCTAGGAATCCATTACGGATCTGGCCAGCAAAAAATCATCGAGAATCTTATCAGGAACAGTATTTAGAATTTGCTTGTGCATTATACACCCAGTTCCCCTATAACTCAAACAAACAAGACTACGGCGGCGCTATTTTCCACTTCCAAAGCAGCCGTTTTGATTATTTTAATGATCCATTTAAAATGACAAGTTGCTGGAAATTTACAATTTATGTCCTTTTTTGTTTTAGTCTGCTATCGAAACATGATCATTCACAATGTTTCTTCTTCTTCTTCTTCTTGGCATTACGGCCCCATTGGGACAGAGATTACTTCTAATTTTAGGGTTCTAGATGCTCTTCCGCAGTTATTAAGTGAGAGTTTTCTTGCCGTGGTTACACTTTCGCATTCATATAACATATGGCTGGCACGATAATACTCTATGACCAGGGAAGTCAAAAAAATCCCATTTCAAGTTGATACTAAACCGACGGGGAAACGAACCCAGACGTGAATTTGCTTTGTATCCGTGGACTTTACGTCTGAGGGTCTAGCCTAAGAAAAGTTCCGGTCAACCTCAATTAATTTTCTTTAATTAATTTAGCAAACAACTCCCCTCACTCGACTGCTAATGCGTTCGCATACGTTAAGGTATTCAATTGATTGTGTATTATTCAAACCATCCACACAGGCCCGGAATACGGTACAACTGAAGCGGCATGGAAGGGAATCCTTACCGAAGCGGATCGACTTTCTGACCTCCACCTGAAAGTTAAGGAAAACCTCTGCACTGACGTGATGCATCAAATCAAAGCATGGCAGAAGGATAATTACCACAAGGTAAAGGGACATCCCACATGTAATCCAATTAGCAACTAGATTAATACTACTCTCCCTTATTGCCGTCATTTCTTTCCCAGACGATGATGCAAATCAAGGAGCGAAAGGAAATGGAAGACCAGTTCAAGAAGGCACAGAAACCCTGGGCGAAGCATCTAACGAAGGTGGAAAAGTGCAAAGCCGACTACCATGCTGCTTGTAAGACGGAACGGTCCGCTGCCAACCAGGAACGTAATGCCTCGAGCGATTCGTCACTGTCCAATGATCAGGTTGTATGAAATTTGCGTCCGTCCGTGTTTAGGTTAACTGGTCACTAATTAAATTTACGATTTCAGCTGAAGAAGATGCAGGACCGAACGGCACGCACCAAGGACGAGGTGAACAAGTGCCGAGAACGGTACGACCAAGCCCTGCAGGAAATCAACAAATACAACCCCGTCTACATCGAGGACATGACGTCGGTGTTTATCAAGTGCCAAGAGATGGAGGAGACCAGGTTACGTTTCTTCAAAAATGTGCTATTTTCGATACACAAGTGTTTAAATATTTCCGAGGATCCGAGCTTACCGCAGATCTACAAGGAGTTCCATCACACCGTGAACAATGCCGACCACCTGAAGGACCTCAAGTGGTGGTCGAACAATCACGGCGTCAATATGGGTATGAGTTGGCCAACGTTCGTGGTAAGTTAAAGCTTTTTTTCTGCTTAAACCTAAATCTACGCGCTTACGCATGCTGATTCTAACGTTTTAAGATGCCTTCTAAACGTTACCCTATGGAATCCTGTTTTCCCCGAAGTGATATTTCTGTTTTATATTTTTTTACGTTCTACTTTCGAATGGCATGACTTTATGTGATGCGAACGAATCGTGAACAATTCACCATCACATTTGAGCGGTTCAATTCTGATTTGGAATGAGACTTTTGTTTGTTTGATTTTCGATTTGTATTCTAACATGTAACATTCTAACTGTTGTACATGAAGAAATGCCAATGAGTTTAAACCATTAAATTTTTATAAGAGCAAAAGTATGAAAATTAGGAGAACGATACATTTGGAACTTGCTATCAACAATTCATCAAAACTCTGGCGAATTTCACCAAATTCCTATTTCCAAGACAAGGCAGTACAATACAAATATTTGAAAGTTGGAGTTAAAATTAAATACATTTTCCAGAGTACAGTTTTGATTTTTAGATATTCCATAAAAAACAAATCTGAGCGTCGATATAACTGTATCACAGAATTCACAGAATAAAACAGAATATCAATCATACCCCACGAACGAATTTGTAATCTCCGCCAATAAAAAATAAAAAACGCTTACTAACATTCTCATATGCTTCAAATTCCGCTGCAACAGCAGTAAAAACTTTTCTCCTGCATCTGAAGCTACTTTGTATAAGTAAATCTTTAATCGAAATATTGGTAAAAACAAATTTCAAAATTTCCAAATTATAAATAAGACAAAATTGTTGAAAACGTGTTAAACGGTACGAACCGCCAACCGAAACCGCCATCTATACTTGCAGGAGTACACGGAAGAATTCCGCGACATTGCCAAGGGAATCAAGTCGAAAGAAGCTTTACCCGCTGCGCCGATAACGCTCATTCATCAGCGACCCGTTGCCGAAGATTTGCATGTAATTTCTTCTTTCATTTTTCGTTTTATTTTTTCACACTTCACAATGTACATTTTGCACACCAATAGAGCAATGCAGGCACCATTTTTGTTCGTTAGAATGTTGTTTAGATTGATTTGTTTTCGATTAAGGAACAATAGTAGAGTACTATCATAATCAGTTGAATTTGTAGATTTTTGGTTAGTAAAAGTAGGTTAGTTCTTTTGGTGAGGAATTTCATCACTTAAGCAGGTTACGCTGAATACCCCATTTGCATGCTTTTATATAGTTTTCAGTAGTATTTTGTTCGTCTAATATCGTTTGCAAAGCGAATTTCTGTTGTTTTCATCGTCAGCCATTAGCCATTGTGCATCTGGAATAGATGCACGATGTACGTTTCAACTCGCAATTAGTTTGATGTAGTGTAGTGTCGTTTGGCGTTGAATGAGTAGATAAATGCCATTGTTCAGTAGAAGCCGAAAAAAAGCTAGCTCGCACTTTTAAAGATCCAAACTTGGCGTTACATTAATCCATAACTTTTCTTTACTACGTGTGGAATGACTCTCAACAGGAATATCCCCCGCCAGCTAGTAACAATAACAAGAACAGCATAAACCGCACTTCAGCATCGCTCAGTATTAGTAATTCGAATAGCAATGCCAACAATGGCAGTACGCAGAGGGCCACCACGCCTAGTCAGGAATCGCCCAAGTCGGAAAGCGCCTCGATGAAGAACAGCGATCCGGCGACTACTCCGACGAGGACTTCACCGGCACGTATGGTTGGGGGAGCGACCGTCGTAACGTAAGTCGTACTATTACTTGGTTCTTAAGATTTTTGTTCAAAGCCCATCTTGTTTGCAGGAATGGCACCAACGGAAAAGCCAACGATTCACAAAATCCTTTCGACGAGGAGGAAGAATGGGATGAAGGCGATGGAGCGGACAACATTCTGGTGGACAATGGCGAACCTGGCGTTCCGGTTAAGGCTCTGTACGACTACGAAGGTGCGGAAAGCGATGAGCTGACATTCAAAATGGGTATGTATTAGCATGGCACATGCAATTTAATATTGTAGCACAAGGTGATACAATCTAGGATCATCAAAATAATCCTTCAATATAGAAAAAAAACTGGGATTCTCAGGGAATGTCTTCTATTCCTGGCGTACCACGTGATGTTTTGACCTAAACTCAAGGTTAAAAATTACAGAAATTTGAAACACATTATTGGCACCAAACCTTTTTCATTTAAATCATTTTTATGGTCTCCAAACGATACTTGAAGTATTCCGTTTTTGAATGGTTCAGTGACTTTTATTTAACAACTACTGAAAAACTAAACATTGCATCAGGGTGTCCATCCATCCGGGAAAAGCGAAAAAAAAAGGGAAATCCGAATGACCTGTAAAACTGTAGAACACACTGGGAAATCCGTATTTCGAACATAAGAACAGGCGGTTTGTTTGGAAACATTATAGGTGAAACTAGTAAATTTAGTCATGAGGTGCTTGAGCTTGAGCTTGAGCTTGATTGGCCGCCCGTGGATGCACTCCAGTATCGCCAGATCAGCTGCACTTACACAAGGAACCAACCGAATGACTGCTTGGGACTAACAGGCATCCTCAGTGTATAAGTGCTGGTGATCTTCTATTTTTAGGCAACAATGGCACCTGCCACGTCAGAATGCAGACCAATGAGGGGAAGGGGGAGGAATTGATGATGCATTGAACTGACTCCCACGTAGACCGTATATTCCACTGCATCCACGTCAGTTCATGCGGGAGTGTATGGATCGGGGGAAAGGCATGGCAGAGAGGTTTGCTTTTGTGGTTAGCAGACTGCCTATGTATCAGGCGTAAGAAAGGCGTGCGCGTGGAAGTAGGAAGCGTTAGGGAAACGGTTTCTTGTCCGTCTCTGGTTTTAGCGTTTGCTATGAACGAATAGTTTGAGTGTGATATATTTAGAATGGAAGATAGAAGCAAGTGAGAGATATACAACTACAAAGTACGAGGAAAGGGACGGGCCTGGGATTGAACCCATGACCTTCTGCATATGAAGCAGAAGCGGTAGCCATCAGACCACCAACCCCGTCTTCTAGTAAATTTAGTCATGAGGTGCACAACAAAAATTATTGTGCAGGTTCAAAGTTCAAGATACCTATGTATTAATTACTGGCAAGGTTTTTGGTGAGAAACATAATAGATTTCCTTTGCAAGTGGTGTACAGAATGCACAGACATTACCTCTGGCCTCATACCTTTTTTTCCCCGGAACCACCTTACGGTATCTATTCCGGAAGAAACCTGTGCATTCAATGTTTCTGTGAGCCTTCTTAAGGCTTACCATATTCAAAATAGGTAAATTTAATTCGTGGTCATTATCACGGTGATACAAGTTTCAATAAAAAACAATCATTAAATTTTGGAACGGTTGAATTTAGGCAACATGAAAATTTTTGGCATGTTGCCAAAATCGAACAGGCACTGTATACCGTTCCAGTTTTCGCGAGATTTTTACACTTAGCACGACTACTTAAGCTTCAATAAAATTTATATTGGGTGTGTCAGCTAAGAATAGACCAGCTGACACACCCAAAAAACACTAACCATACACTCTTATTCAGCTAGTGCATCTTGTCCTGCTTATCCTTCTGTAAAATGTCCATAATATTGTAGAAAAATGTGCTGAATGTTTGTGGCTTTCACTAAAATTTATTTTAAAATTTCGGCCTTCTGTGATTCGGTCTTTTGTGATTCGGCCTTCTGTGATTCGGCCTTTTGTGGTTCGGCCTTTTGTGATTCGGCCTTTTGTATGTTTCGGCCTTTTATGCTTTCGGCCTTTTGTGGTAGACCCATCCCCTCTGCATGTAGCGAGCATGCGATCGCAGGAGATTCTGAGTGCCGGAACCTATGCAGGTACTGCCTATAGCAACCATGTCCTAACAGAAACTGCCTTAGGGGGAATTTCACTTCCCCATGGTTTCTTTTATACCAATCCGACACATTTGGTATCAACCGATGGGTCTATCTATCTTTAGTGAAGTTATCCCATTCCTGCAGCCAACCTCTTTCGCGTTGAAAACTCCTCTGGTACTTCTTTGGTTGAAGCATTGAATGATGAGTCCGATGGGCGTCATCCCGGCTATGATGCAAACGACATCTTTAGATACCATTCCGTATGCGATTGCTACTCTTAAGCATATTATCCTGTACGTGCTTTCCAGCTGCTTTAGGTTTCTGCTCGTTCTAAGCGCTTTTGACCAGATTGGTCCTCCATACCTTAGTATGGATAGCTCCACGCTTGCCAGGAGCTTGCGTTTGCTGGCAATTACAGCAGGGCTGCTAGACATCATCCTCGATAGCGTAGCTATAGCCGTAGATGACCTTTAACAGGCATATTCAACGTTGCCAGCGAAGCTTGTCATCGATCATTACCCAAGACGCCGAAGAGATCGCTTGGGCTCTATGGTGCAACCACCTACCGAAATAAACGCCCGTTGCTCGGACCTGCGATTGGTGACCACCACCACCTCAGTCTTGTGACGGGCCAGTCCTAGTTTTCGAGGCTTCATCCATTCCTCAAGTATGCAAATAAAGTGCGCAGCTGTCAACTCTACTTCCACTATCGATTCGCCGAGACCGCTAGAGTGATGTCGTCGGCGAAGCCAACAATCTTACCATCCGTCGGAAGGGCAGCCTCAGTACGTCATCGTACATCGCATTCCATAACATCGGACCCAGGATTGAACCTTGAGATACTCCTGCGGTAATTCGAACACTTTTCTGCCTATCCTCTATGTCATACACCAGAATCCTATCATCAACATAGTTCTGTAGAAGCTTACACAACTGCACAGGTACCTTGTGGCTATAAAGTGCGTGGGCTATCGTTTCCCAGCTTGCGCTGTTGAACGCATTCTGCACATCCAGAGTGACAACCGCGCAGTAACGAATGCCGCTCCTTTTATGCTCGATTGCCACTTCAGCTGTCTGAACGACCGACTGGATAGCGTCCGAAGTAGATTTACCTTTCCTGAATCCAATCTGACTGTTGAACATCTCCAAAAAATAGCCCGTCGTATCTAGTAGACAGATATGTATATACGCCGATGGGTCACCTGGTGGTTTCCCCGGCTTTGGTAGTAGCACCAATTTCTGTCGCATCCATAATCCGAGAAGATTCCTTGGTTCCAGCGTTGAATCGAGGTTCTGAACATGTCCGGATCCGCATTCATTGCCGCTTCTACGGCAACATTCGGGATATCATCGGGTCCTGGTACATTATTTGTTCACGACTTCTGCCAGCTCTTCGTTCGTCACCCTCGCCACTTTTTCTCTTTTATCTGCCGCATACGGCGCTGGGGGCCATGGGCTTGTGGGATGATGTGGGAGGAGTACATCGATTATCGATCGCAGCAACTCGGTCGATTTCTCTTGGGGCGCTATGGCACCTTTGGTCTTAGCCATTTCCACTCTGTAGGCATCATCTCATAGACTCAAGTTGGCACTCTGGCATAGACTATCAAAGCATGCCCGTTTTTGACTCTTGATTTCCTTTTTGAGAGCTAGCTTTGCCTCTCTGAATGCTGCACCACGTTCTTCTCTTTGTGCTTCTGTGCGTGCGCGTTACACTCGCGCATCACTAAAACTCGAGATTAGCTTCTGCAAAGTTTTGATTGAAATTGTTAGCGTGAGACAATAGATAGGGGAAATAACACGGTCTCATGTGTTACCTTTATTCGGCCTCTTTGGTTGATGCAGCGGCTACCCCACTCCACTGCCCATGTATTAAAGTCCCCAGCTATCACTACTGGCTGCCGATTAGCTAGTTCGGCTATCATTCTGTCGACCATGTAGGAACATTCCTCAATCGACTACCTAAGGGGTGCGTAAAAACTGCAATAGAACACGCCGTTGATTTTTGCTATCGCAAAACCGTCATTTGAGATAGAGACTACTTCTTGAATTAGGTATCCTTCTGTCGTCCCTATAGCTGCTAGCTGTTGAGACCTAGCCGCAACCCAGTTCCCGTTGTTGGCTGGTATTCGGTATGGGTCCGATGGTAACACCCCGTCAGTCTTCGTTCCCGAGACTGACTGCTAGGCTGCACCACAATGGTTTCAATACAACTGTGTAACTTCCGTTTTGGCTGCTTTGACACTCCGCTTGTGCCCGGACATTCGGGTCCCCCCGTTAAGTGTCCGTTGTCTGCTCTGTCGACGCATATTCGGTACTTACCGATTTGCTTACAATCGCTTGCCCTATGGCCTTCGGTGCCGCATTTTCTGCACATCTTACTTCTGTCGGGACCATTGCATTTCCACGACTCATGGCCCTTCCCGAAACACTTGAAGCAAACTTCAGGAGGCTGTTGTATGCTCAGCCGGCAAACCGACCAGCCTGCCTTGAGTATGCCTAAGTTCTTCGCTTTGTTGGCCTCTGCGACCGGCAGTCTGATCGCTGCCGCCTGGGTGCCCTGCGGGCCTTTTCTAAGGTGGATGGCCTTACTGGCTACGTTGATGTCACACTGCTCTTTGAGAGCAGCCGAGACCTCCGCTGCATCGGTGACCTCATCCAGATGTTTACACTGGAGAATCGCTTCTGCATTCAGGGATCTTACATCAACATCGTCGCCAAGTACTTCCTTCTTTAAGACTAGGATCAATTCACCAATCCTAATCCGCCTTATGCTCCTCACATCTTCGCCCAATGGCGATAACTTCTCCGTGCTTCGCATCGCCTCCGGAAACTCGGCGTATTTCGCTTCCTCCGTTTTGATAACGAGGGCCTCGCCTAAATTCCTACGTTTCGCTGTTTTCGGTTTAGCATTCTCCATATCGTGGTCGTCTAGGAGACGCTAAACGCTGCAAAATGAAAACTGAAAATGAATATATTGTGGATCTAGCACTAAATTGCATTCCGATAGTTGACTTCCATTGCTGTTCCTATTCGTTAAAGCTTTTGGAAAAATTTTCTGGCTTTTCAGTCTATTTCAACAATTTAAAACAACTGTATGGTATCCGTCATGTTAATTATTGACATGAAATTTGTTTTCTGATATTCGTTTGTCACTGAGGTCAAATCCGTTTTTCATTAAGTAAATTTTCGATTTTACTTGTCATTTCTGTATAATTGTGTTCTAAATCATTCAAGTTGGACTTCAAATTTGGATGTCAAATTGGACGAATAATATAAAAGAAAATATTCCAGTGGCGATTGAAGGATGTTTGCTTCTTCTTATATTTATGTGAGCCTACGTCGTTAGCATCAAAAGAATAAAATTTGTTTTTTGTTGTGAAAAGAAAACTTAAATAAAATTGCTTTTTTTTGTTTTTGATCCTTTTCTTCTTCTTATTGAAATAAAAAACAAAAATGAACTTTTACTGAATTTCGGTAAAAATGTGCCGAAATTATCGGCAAAGCATTGCCGATCTGCTCAGCAAATTTTGACAGCTGGATGAGTTTTACATTTTACAGTCGTGTTTGGCACTTTGAACTTTTACCGAGATTTTCGCCGAGATTGGGTTCTCGGCGAAATAAATTAAGTGTGTTGGAAGTAATTCGCCATATAGTTCATCTGATAGTCAAAGCATTGATAAAATGATGAATATGATGCTGAAAACAAAATATGTTTACGACTTGCTTTCTATTTGATGTTGGACTTTACTCGGTATAACCCTGCGTGACCCGAGTCCTGGCGTCTGTGTTCCTGGCTGTAATAACTACAAAGCGGACTGAATCGAGGTGGAAACCAAAAAGTATACGTTTTAAGAGGTAGACTTAAATAGAGTTTCGGTGATACTGTAATTAAAAGGTTTCAGGAAACACGTCTGCTTCAGCTCGCGTACAGATAACTTCTCATCTTGTATTTCTGTTCTGTTTCATAGCACAGCATTTATATTCCTTTTTCTCTCTTAAACGATAAGCTCTCTTTCGAATATGCACTAACACAACAACTCCTCCTTTCATTAAGAATGAAAACTAATTCAAAATCTAATAGAATTCGAAATCAAAACTTTGACTATAATATTGAACGATTTGAAATTCAGAATAAAAATCAATAGTATACAAAATCTCCTTTACGTTTTTTCTTAGCATTTCTACTAGATTTTCTTGTTTGGTTCGACGCTAAATTAATCTCTTGCCTATCTATTTGATCTCCGATCGGAGTTTCTTCTCTAAAAATAAACGATTCCGCTGGGAAGCCATAAAAATCCGGCTCCTGATCTGAAATTCTTTCGTCATCTTCGACGTCAACCTCTCTCCTTCTCTTTCTAGAATTACTCTGCACATTCTCTCTGCGAATCACAAAACGTGAGCCAGTTGTACTTTTAGGAACCTCGGAAATTTTAATCTGTCGTCTGTGTGCCGTAATCATCCTGCCTCCAAGTGATATCTGAAAAACATTCGAAGAAATACGTTTAAGATACGTTGCAGGTAACCATCGCCTAATGTCACTTTTGTTAGCATTTTTGTAATAGATCAGAGCTGTGATGTTAAAGTCACCAAAATAGCTTTGGTGAGCGAATTTGACGGATAGCGCCGACAATTTTTGTCGCATAGGATTCATCGAATGTAGCGCGGTTGTTGCACCATGGCCAGATTCATTTCCCGAGCGCGTGCACGGAAAGAAATAACAATTGTAATTTAAAAAAAACAGTAGCGGAAAATCAACTGATGATCATTGTCGTTCTACTATTATCAAACATTTTAATAAAAATAAAATGCTTTTAGAAGTGCGCAGCAATGCTAAATCGGTCTGATGTATTCTGCGCAGTTCATATGTATTTTCCACACGTTTTCCTATAATTGTTTTTAATCCACTTCGATACCGTCAATCCGCCCCCAAACTGGATGGCGTACACTCAGCTTAAGGTGATTATAAAACGAAGCCAAACAAGGGCACAAGACTGAAGAATCTGACAACAGTTTGCGTTGAAAACCAATCAATCTGCTTGCTTGCTGGTGGTGACTAATGGGATAAATTTTCAACGGTGAGAGCTGTTTGGTTCTCAAGTCTTGTGCTTTTGAAAATTTGAGGTGTGGCTTTGTTCTATAATCACCTTAACGCAATTTATAATTAAGTATTGAGTTGTAAATATTAGTATATATTAGTTGTGTTGCTAGAGGACATCTTGAAAATTCACTGAGATTCTTTCAGAAACCCTTCTGAAATTATTATATGTAGTTATTTCTTTGATCGCTCTGATTTTTCCAATAACCTCCTTGGGACTTCCTATTGGACTATCCCAGAAACCCATCTTGGGTTATTATTTATCTTGGGAAATCCTTTCAGGATTCTGCTGTAAAATTCTGGAATTCTGCCGAAAATGATTTAATGATTGCTTTCCAGTGTAATGGAATCTATTTTAAAAATCTGGGTTCGGGGATTCTCACAAAATTTCTCGGGATTTCTTCTGGAAATCCAATCAAAATTATTATTTAAATTCTGATATTTTCCTCGTAATTCTTCAGTATTTCTTCCGTGAAACTCTTTGAAAGTTCTTCAAAAATCCCTTTGAGATTCTTTCCGAAAAATGTCTTAGATTATACCTATTATTCTAGAATACTCTCGGAAAGACGCCTGAGACTATAATCAAAAAAATCTATTATTTCACTTCACTTTCTTCCGTGCAAATTCTTGGGATTCTTTCGGAAATTCCTCTGGAATTCTTTTGTAAATCCCAATGGAATTCTCCCAGAAATCCCTGTGGAATACTTCCGAAAATCCTGCTAAGAATCTTCCAGATGACGGGGATTTTTTTAAATCTTTATTTTTGGAACTCATCCGAAAATTCCTCTGTAATTGTTTGTAAATCCTCCTTATATTCTTACAGAAATCCTTCTTATATTCTTACAGATTTATTGCTATTGATTTTATTGTTTCTGCCTGAGATAATTTTGTATATCCAGAATTATTCCGAAAATTCCTTCGTGATTCTTTAGAATTTTTTTCTAAGATTTTTTGAGAAAAAAAAACTTTGTGATTCTTCTGGAAATTCATAAGGAAGTGTTTTTGATTTTTTTCGTGATTTATCATTGATTTTCCTTGAAAATTTTCTTAAATCCTTGGCAGAATTTTCTGAAAATCCCTCTTGACTTCAAATGGAAATCCTCCAAGAAAACTACCGGACAGTCACTGGGACTTTTAAAAAAATATCTATGAGATTCTTTGATTACTGATTTCTCTTTCTGAGCATCTTTTGAAAGTGACTTTTAAATGGTTCTGGAAATTCCATTTGAAATTATTCCGTAAATCTTTCTGGAGCTCTTCTGGACATCGTAATTATTCTGGAAAATATTCATGAAATCATCTGGATGTCTGTGTCTTTTCATTGAATCTTCAGGGGTTCTTGCGAAATAACTTCTGGGATTCTTTTGGATATCACTGTAAAAAACATTCAAAATCCATTCGAAATTCTCCTGAGATTGTTTCAGGAATTTACGAGAATCCTTAAAATAATTCCTTTAGAAATCTCCCTGATAATATTTTAGTGATTTCTCTGTGGTTCTTCTGTAAATCGACCTGGGATTCTTCCGGAAATCCTCCTTTAATTCCAAAGCAATTTCCAGAAGAATTTTCAGAAGGATATTTTTAAGAATCCTGTATATTTTTCCCTAAGAATCTCAATGTATTTAAACAAAATACCAGGACAATTTACGGTTGAATCCCACAAAAACTTCCGGTGAAATTCTTGTTGAATTCCAGTCGTATTTCCGGATGAATTTCGGCAGGTTTTACGGAAGAATCCCAGCAGAATTTCTTGAAAAATTCCAGTAAAATTTCTGGAAGAATCTTAGAAAGATGTTTTGAAGTCCTCCAGCAGGATAACAGAAAGAAATCTGGGGGTATTGTAGAAGAATTTCCGAAAGAATCCTAGAGAGATAGTCGAAATAATAACAGTTTTCTTGAAAAATTCAGGAAACTCCCAGAGTCTAGAGGTAATTCGGGAAGAATTTCTGCAAGAATCCTTAACAGAAGGATTTGAAGTATCCTTAGAAAGATTTTCGAAAGTATCCCAGAAGGCTTCCCGAAAGAATGCTAGAAAGATATCTGGAAGATTTCCTACAGGATTTTTGGAAGAGTCCCAGACAAATTTCAAGAATATTGACGTAAAAATCTCAGTGGCATTTCTAGAATAATTTCAGAAAGATTTTCGGAAGCATCCTCGAAAGTATTCTAAAGGGATTCCGAAAGCATCTCAGGTGATTTCCGGAAGAATACCAGAGGTATTCTCATAATAATCCCAGAAGTATTTCCGGAAAAGGCCAGAGTTATTTTCGGAGGAATTCTCGACGAATTTGTAGTAGAGTCGTAGTACATTTTTTGGCAAAATCCTCTAAAAATATCCAGAAGAATTGCATCAGGATTTTTGTTAGAATCTTCCATTGAATTTCCGAAAGAATCTTCGAGAATTTCGATTCGAATTTGATTTCCAGGATTTCAAAAGTAATCCTTAAGGAGATAAACGCAAACTCACATACAGATTTATGCAAATATTTCAATAAGATGTCCAGAAGAATCACAAAGGATATCCGAAAGAATCTTAGATACAGTACCGGAATGCTAACGATGTTTTTTAGATGAGTTCAAAAGCGATATCTGTAAGTATTCTGTGATTTCCAGAAGAACTTAGAGAAAAATCAGAAATAATCTTTAGATTTCCAGAACAACCCCAGAGAGGTTTTGAAGGATTCATAAGTGATTTAAGGAAGAATCCCAGGAGGGAAATTCCATAGAATTCTGGAGTAATTTCTGGACCAATGTCTTTTTATATGCTGTATCAATATTAACAAGTAATTATAATAAACAAGTATTTATGGAACAATAACAATTTTAATTTATCGCCATTGTTGTAACTGTTTTCTTTTAGAAGTCCCGTGGGTAAAACTCGAAATTGGTTGGGACAGCTTTAGCTGTAATTAATTTATTTTATAATTGCTGTATGTTTTTGGATAACAAGTTTACTTACAATTTTAACAGTTCCTCCGTACTAATCCTTTAGTTTTACAAATTTAGCTAGTAGTATGTGTTTGATGTGTCGTAACTAGATTTACAAATTCATATTAGGTAAGTAATAGGTTTTTATATATGTTCAGTTTTACACTTACATTTAGGTTCAAATTCACTCAACTTCAAATTGAATACTAGCTTTAAGAAATTTTAGAAATCAAGAAATTTCTTTTTAAATCTACCACTAAGATTGAATCTCTCACAAATCTGCAACGTAATCGATCGTGATGTTTTGCCCTTTCTGACAGGTTTCTGTTCTTTGACATTTCCTCTCGATATTCGTATGCGCCCTGTGATAATTTAGGTACGTACGCGCCGAGGGATCTTCGTCGTCACATCCCCCCACCCGTAAACCATCTTGTTCAGTTTCCGGTTTACCGCCTTTAACGACGTCGAGTAACGCCAACTTCACAATTGGTCTCCGAAGTACACCATTCACTGTCCGTACCAGTGCTTGTCGCACTCGCCCATCTTTACCTTGCATGACTTTCTCCACTATTCCTCTTATCCATTGATTCCGCACCGCGCCGTCAACGACCAACACAAGATCGCCTTCCGCAAGATCCTTTACTTCATCGAACCATTTTGATCTTCTCGATATCACCGGCAAGTATTCTTTGATCCACCTTCTCCATATCCCATCCGACAAATGTTGCGCTAATTTCCATCCGTTCCTCAACGACGATTGGTAATCCGTTGGCAGCACCGGCACCTGTTTCACTCCGCTTGAACTTCCTAACAGGAAGTGATTAGGAGTTAGAGACTCCTGGTCAGCCGCCTCCAATGGTATGTATGTCAGCGGCCGTGAATTGATCATTGCCTCCGCCTCTATGACCACGGTCTCCAAAACTTCATCGTCCGGTCGTCTCTGCGCTTCTAAAATGCCCTCGATAGCGACCTTGACTGATCGGACCATTCTCTCCCACGCTCCTCCCATATGAGGTGCTCCCGGTGGGTTGAACGACCAACGGGTTGTGGTGTTGGTGAATGTTGACGCTAAATGGTGAGTTAACTCTTCGATCTCCCGCTTCAACTGATTGCTTGCACCAACAAAGTTGGTGCCGTTGTCGCTAAAGATTTCTGCTGGTGCTCCACGCCGCGACACGAATCTTCTCACGGCCATCACGCATGATTCCTTGGACAAGCTATGTACAACTTCAAGATGTACCGCACGAATTGTCAAGCAAGTGAAAAGAGCTATCCACCGCTTGACATTGCTGCGCCCTACTTTCACCAGCACTGGTCCAAAATAGTCTACACCTACGAAGGTAAACGGCCGCACGTAGGGGCTCACTCTGACCTTCGGTAGCGGCGCCATAAGAGGCGAACTAGGTGACGCACGACGAATTTTACAAGCCATGCAGTCATTCGTCACTTTGTACGTTAGTGACCTAAGTCTCGAAATCTCGTAGAGCTGTCGCATCTCGTTGACAACCGTTTCGCGGTTGCGGTGTCGAAGACGACGGTGAAAGTAGTCGACGAGAAGAAGAGTAATTCGATGTTGGTGGGGTAGGATTACTGGATATTTGGTGCAATACGGTATCCAATCAGCATTTTCAAGGCGGCTTCGTTTTCGCATAACGCCAGTCTCATCCATGAACGGGCATTGCTTGTATATTTTGCTGGATTTTGAAAGCGCGCCATGAACATCATAAGGCCTCCCCTTCGTCTTCTTTACCTGCTGTAGTTCCGATGCAAAGCACTCGGCTTGTGCTTGAATCCACAACGATCTCTCGGCAGCCACCAACTCTTCGTGCGTCAAGGCTCCCAGTATACGCTCCTCGTTTCGTTGTGATCGTCGGATGTTTTCGATGAATCGATGTACGTATGTCATGGTACGATGTAGTTTCTCCCATTTACTGAACCTTTCGACATCCACCAGTGACGGTCTTAATTCCTCATGAAGGTTACACATCACCAGCTCTTCCTCCGTAGTGTCGATCTGATCATCTCTTCCTGGCCATGAGGCTTCCGGCTTTTTAAGAAACGCTGGTCCTCGAAACCATCGACTCTCTGATTTAACATCCGGTCCGGTTCCCCATTTGGTTGCGTCATCCGCTACATTTTCTTTTGTGGGTACTTTCCGCCACTCGTTGACATCCGTCATTGAGAGTATTTCACCTATCCTGAATCCCACATATTGATGGTACCGCCTCTGATCTGCCTTGTTGCAGCAAAATCGAAAGTAGCACCGCTAAAACTGCTGACGATTCCTCGGCTCGAGGACCAGAATAGTGGAGAAAGTCATGCAAGGTAAAGATGGGCGAGTGCGACAAGCACTGGTACGGACAGTGAATGGTGTACTTCGGAGACCAATTGTGAAGTTGGCGTTACTCGACGTCGTTAAAGGCGGTAAACCGGAAACTGAACAAGATGGTTTACGGGTGGGGGGATGTGACGACGAAGATCCCTCGGCGCGTACGTACCTAAATTATCACAGGGCGCATACGAATATCGAGAGGAAATGTCAAAGAACAGAAACCTGTCAGAAAGGGCAAAACATCACGATCGATTACGTTGCAGATTTGTGAGAGATTCAATCTTAGTGGTAGATTTAAAAAGAAATTTCTTGATTTCTAAAATTTCTTAAAGCTAGTATTCAATTTGAAGTTGAGTGAATTTGAACCTAAATGTAAGTGTAAAACTGAACATATATAAAAACCTATTACTTACCTAATATGAATTTGTAAATCTAGTTACGACACATCAAACACATACTACTAGCTAAATTTGTAAAACTAAAGGATTAGTACGGAGGAACTGTTAAAATTGTAAGTAAACTTGTTATCCAAAAACATACAGCAATTATAAAATAAATTAATTACAGCTAAAGCTGTCCCAACCAATTTCGAGTTTTACCCACGGGACTTCTAAAAGAAAACAGTTACAACATCCTTTAGAATTTTAACACCGCATAAGCAATGGCGGATAAAGGGAATGACTCGCAGATGCCACGAAATTGCGCTTCATGCTCCAAGCCCGACGAACACGATGATATGGTGGCGTGTGATGCATGCCATGAATGGCATCATTATTCATGTGCGCGGGTCGATGCAACGGTTCAAGATCGCAGTTGGAAATGTGCATCCTGTGAACTCCCTAATGATCCGAACACCAATCAACACCATATTGGTGTGACGGAACCAAACAAGAAAGGTGCGAAACCGAAAGTGCCGGCAGTACAACCGGAGAGTTTAGCTGTTCCGCCGAAGAAGCTGGTGGCGAAGTCTTCAACCGGCAGCAAAGTCAGCCGCAAGTCGAAGAAGGGTGAGGCTAGTACTACATCGAGTGCCCGGATTCGACTGGAATTGGAGCTAAAGGCCGTTGAAGAACAACAGCGAATAAGAGAAGAAGAACTGGCAGCGGAGAAAGAACTTCAGGACCTCGAACGGAAGCTTGAGGAGGAATTGCGGGAAAAGGAGTTGGCGATCGAAGCGAAAAGGATCACTGATGCCAAGGCCGCTCTAAAGAAGAAGATGGAAGTGGAACGCGAATACAGGAAACAGCAGATGGCGATAAGAAGGCAGTCAGAGGAGGAGAAGGTAAAGTTAATCCGGCAGGCATCCGAGTATGGCAGTGGCAGAGGTAGTTCGATCGGTACGGATACCGGTTCCAAGGATAAGGTGGAGGATTGGCTAAAGAAATCGACGCAGCAGACAGCGGGACAATCAACAGAGTTCACGTCAGCAGTCGACCCTAGTAATGGTCCGAAGCAGGTATTTGTCGAACAAAAAACTAACCATCAAGCTACAATCAATATTAGGGACGATAGGAGCTTAGACCAACACCCTCTAACCACGCCCAATAAAGTTGTCTCCCCCTCGCATTTTCTCCCCACAAAACCTGTAGTCGATCAGAAAACTGTAGTACAGCAAGCTCGCACGAATGATTTCGCTGAGCGACATTTCGTTGACGAGTTTGAAAAGCTGGGTATGGGAGAAACCTCCGGAACCAGAGTCATAACTGGTAATAAAAACCTGAAACTTTTAGTGAGTGGTGTTGACTGCATCGATCGTTTCGTGTCTCGTGATCTTCCAAGCGTTCGTGGAAGACGGGAAAGTGAAAGTCGTTTGTCCAACGCTGGCGGAAGATTCTTATCCACTGGAGATGACAGCGAACATCATAGCGTGGAAGTGCATCCGAACGCTTCTGGAATAGGACAGAATATACGTGCCCCTATTCGAGTTTCAACAGATCAACGTGAAGCAGGATTCGGTGTGAGGAGTGAGCAACCGGTCCCGAGAAGTGTTGCGCCTGTCAATCAAGAGCGCTACAGCGAGGACTACCTGGATGGCCCGACAAATCGACAACTGGCTGCCAGACAGGTGATGGGTAAGGATTTGCCCATGTTTTCAGGCAATCCTGAGGAATGGCCGATTTGGATTAGCAACTTTCGTCGGTCAACTTCCACTTGCGGGTTTTCGGACGATGAAAACTTAATTCGACTCCAACGCTGTTTGAAGGGGTCAGCTCTCGAATCTGTTCGTTGTAGACTGCTCTGCCCGGCAAGCGTTCCACACGTTATCCGTACCTTGGAGATGCGTTACGGTAGACCGGAGACTCTCATCCGTTCTATGACGGAACGCGTCCGTCGACTGCCGTCTTTAAGGATAAATGAATTGGATGGGATTATCGAATTTGGTTTAGTAGTCGATAATTTGGTGCAACATCTGAAGAACGCCGGACAGCAAGCACATCTTACCAATCCATCGTTATTACATGATCTGGTTGGTAAGCTGCCTGTCGATTACAAGCTCAAGTGGTCAGCCTACAAAAGCATGCGCCATAACGTGGATTTAAGTACATTTGGAGAGTTCATGTCCACTTTAGTAGAACTTGCCTACGATGTAGCGGACGATTTTCCTAGTAACGAGAAGGTTCAGAAGCAGAAGTCAAAGGAGCGTGTATTTGTGCAGACACATACGGAAACTGCGGTGGCCCTTGAAAGTGAATCAGATAACAGCAGTTTGGGTGCCCGGACCTCGAAGAAACCATGCACATTTTGCAAAGTGGAAGGACATCGGGTGGCGGAATGCAGCCGATTCAAATCGATGGACGTTAGTGGAAGATTAAACGTGGTGCAGCAAAGCGGTGTATGCCGATCGTGTTTAAATTTCCATGGCAAATGGCCGTGTAAAACGGCGAAAGAATGCGGAGTCAATGATTGCCGGCTGAAGCATCATCCGCTATTACATTCTCCGTCATCAGTGGCTCCGGCGGTAGTGTCAACAAGTCATTTGAGCGAGCCGTTAGTGAGTGAGGGACCCCTGTTCAGGATTATTCCTGTCACTTTGTACGGAAAGAATTGTAAGATGAACGTCTATGCCTTCGTGGATGAAGGATCGAAGATCACGCTGCTGGAAGACTCCGTGGCAGATCAGCTTGGGTTGGCAGGACCAACGGAACCGCTAAATTTGCAGTGGACCGGAAACATTAAGCGCAGTGAGCCAAAATCAAGAAGAATCAGTGCATACATAGCTGCACAGGATTCGCCGAAACAGTATCAACTCTCCAACGCTCGTACAGTAGGTGGTCTGCTGCTTCCGTCACAGACGGTTAATTACGAGGAGATGTGTAGTCGGTACGCACATCTTCGTGGCTTACCAATACGCAGTTACGAAAAGGTGTCGCCAAAGCTCTTGATTGGTCTTGACAACTTGAAGCTCACTGTGCCGCTGAAAGTTAGAGAAGGAAAGTGGGTAGAACCGATAGCCGCAAAGAGCCGCATCGGATGGAGCATCTACGGATGCGCGACGGCACCAACCTCGACCGTCGTATGTGGGCTTCATTTTGGAGGATGGACCGATCAAGAGCAAGAACTTAATCAATTAGTTCGTGACTACATCACCCTCGATAATATAGGTGTTATGCCTCCAACAACCCACTTGGAATCTGAAGAGGATAAGCGGGCAAGAATGTTGCTGCAAACAACTACTAGGAGAATCGGCAAATCTTTTGAGACGGGATTACTGTGGAAAACAGATGATGTACAGTTTCCGAACAGCTATGGTATGGCATTCAAACGCATGTGTTCTCTGGAAAGGCGGTTGAATCAAGATTTAACGTTGTATGAACGTGTTAGACAGCAAGTACGAGATTATGAGGAAAAGCAATATGCACACAAGGCGACTCATCACGAGTTATCCACAACAAACGCTGACCAGTGCTGGTACTTGCCACTGGGTATAGTCCTGAATCCGAAGAAACCGAACAAGCTGAGGATGATTTGGGACGCGGCGGCCAAGGTCGATGGAGTTTCCCTGAATACTGCTCTGTTAAAAGGGCCAGACTTCTTGACATCTCTCCCATCAGTCATTGCAAAGTTTCGGTTGTATCGGTATGCCTTAACCGGAGACATCAAGGAGATGTTTCACCGATTCTTCATCCGCCCTCAAGATCGTCAGTTCCAGAGATTCTTGTTCAGGGATCATCCAGAAACAGAGCCGGTGACCTACGTTATGGATGTAGCCATCTTCGGAGCAGCTTGTTCCCCGAGCAGCGCCCAATATATTAAGAACTTGAATGCCAAGGAGTTTGAAATGTCGTATCCGCGAGCAGCAGAAGCCATCATCCATCGTCATTACGTTGATGACTATCTGGACAGTTTTGGAACCGTCGAAGATGCGGTGAAGATCGGACGGCAGGTGAAGAATATCCACGCTGAAGGAGGTTTTGAGATCCGAAACTTTTTGTCCAATGATCCGACGATAGCCGCACGAGTCGGCGACGAATCGCTTGAGGCAGAGAAGAACATCGGTGAGGATAAACACGAACGAGTCGAATCCGTACTGGGCATGAAGTGGATGCCTAACAGTGACATATTCACATTCACCGTTGCTTTGCGAGACAATCTACTGCACGTTCTGGAGGAGTCCCATATTCCAACAAAACGGGAAGTCTTGCGTACAGTCATGAGCTTCTTCGATCCGATGGGACTGATTGCGTTCTTTTTGATACATGGCCGTACTATCATGCAGGACATATGGGCTTCCGGCATAGGATGGGATGATCCGATCACCGACCAAATCTGGATGCAGTGGAAGGAGTGGATTGGACTTATCCCAAAATTGAATACACTTCAAATACCTCGGTGTTACCTCAGTGAAGCAACAGAGAGTAGCTATTCCAAGTTGCAGGTCCATGTGTTTGTGGATGCAAGCCAGGCTGCGTACGCATGTGCAGTATATTTCAGAGTTGAAACACCCGAAGGCCCTGAAGTTAGCCTTGTTGCAGCAAAATCGAAAGTAGCACCGCTAAAACTGCTGACGATTCCTCGGCTCGAGCTCCAGGCTGCAGTTCTAGGATCACGTCTGCTCAACAATGTAATAGCCATGCACAATCTCCCGGTGATGAAACGTGTTTTGTGGTCCGATTCAAATACCGTTCTCGCTTGGATTCGATTCGTTCGTGTTTATCCTCACCGATGTTCTTCTCTGTCCCAACCAATTTCGAGTTTTACCCACGGGACTTCTAAAAGAAAACAGTTACAACAGCCATAATTGAACGACAATTTTAATTAGAATGTGCATCCACCACATCATCCCTCTCAGAAGGATCGTGATTCTAAATATTTTTTTGCGGTGATTCAGAATTGTAATCACATACTAGTTTAATTGTATGTGGTGTCATTCAATATTTAAAATAAGATTCGTTAAGCCTAACATGTTGATCCTTCGACATGAACCAACGAGCATTGCTTGAAATAATGAGATTTTTTCGATTACTTTGATTACTGATTTCTTTTTCTGAGGATCTTCTAAAAGTTACTTTCAAATGATTCCGAAAATCCCGTTTGAAATTATTCCATGAATCTTTCTGCAATTCATCTGGACATCGGAATTATTCTGGAAAATATTCATAAAATCTTCTGGATGTCTATGAATATCCTTTAAATCTTTCAGGGATTCTGGCGAAATAACTTCTGGGATTCTTTTGAATATCACTGTAATTTGGATTTAGAATTCTCATGGGATTATTTCAGATATTAACGATAATCCTTCATACAGAAGTGATGTTTCTGTGAATCGCCTTGGAATTCTTCTGGAAATCCTTCTATAATCCCAAAACAATTCTCAGAAAATTTTTCAGAAGGATATTTTTAAGAATCTCAATGGAATTTCTGAAAAATACCAGAACGATTTACGGTTGAATCTCACGAAAACTTCCGGTGGAATTCTTGAATGATATCCGGAAGAATGACAGTCGTATTTTTAGATGAATCTTAGCAGGTTATACAGCACAATCCCAGCAAAATTTATTGAAAAATTTAGAATAGAAAGATATCCGAAAAAAAAAACTCCAACAGGATTTTTGTAAGAGTCCCAGGAGTATTTCAAAGATATTGGCGTAAAAATCTCAGTAGAATTTCTTGAAGAATTTCAGAAAGATTTCCGAAAGCATCTCAAGTCATTTTTAGAAGAATACCAGAGGCATTCTCATAAGAATACCAGAATTATTTCCGGATAAAAATCTAGAGTTATTTTCGGAGGAATTCTCGAAAAATTTCTAGTAGAGTCGTACATATTTTGATAAAATCCTCTTTAAATATCCAAATGGATTGCATCAGGATTTATGGTAAAATCTTCCATAGTATTTCGAAAACAACTTTCAAGATGGAGATGAACCAGCCCTGGGCTGAAAATCTCCCTAATAAAGATAATAATAATCATAATAATAATAATTTTCAAGAATTTCAAAGAATTTAATTTCCTGGATTTCAAAAGTAATCCTTAAGGAGATACACGCAAAATCACATACAGAGTTCTGCAAAAAAATCCAAAAAGATGTCCAGAATAATCGCAATGGGATATCCGAAAGAATCTCAGAAGTAATACCGGAATGGTAACGTTTTTTTTATGAATCCCAAAGCGATATCTGGAAGAAAATTCAGAAATAATCTCAAGATTTTCAGCAGAACAATCCCAGAGAGGATTTGAAGGATTCATGAATGATTTAAGGAAGAATCCCGGGAGACGCTCCCAAAGAATTCTAGAGTACTTTCTGGAACATTTTTTTTTCATATGATTTATATATAAAAATACTTTGATTCAAATATATTTCTTGTGTAGCATTAAGTTTAACTACAGACATAGCTCGTAACATCAATAATAAATTAAATTTATAAATCTTTTAAACACATCCAAATTAAATAACAGTTCAAAGAGTAAAATACCATTCTCATGAGTTTTTGAGAATCATATGGTCGGTGTTTAGACAGACCAGACTAGATGAATTTTGGAGCTCTAAGGATACGTAAAGAACTCCATCAATTTTAAATCTTCCATGTTATTTTGATACAAATGTATCATCAAATAGATAAGTTCCATTATAACAGTAAATATCTATAATATTTTGATGTTTCACATGTTTCGGGTACATTTTTCTTACTCGATTGAAAAAAACACTTGGTTCAGTCTGTCTGAACACCGACCATATCTATGTTTGCTATTTGATATTTAAATACTTGAATTGTGCTGTATCAATATTTACAGGTAATTATAATAAATAAGTATGTATAGAACAATAACAATTTTAATTTATCCCCATAAATGAACGACAATATTGATCCTCAGAAGAATTTTGATTCCCAATATTTTTTTTTTTTTTGCGGTGGTTCAGAATTGAAAATATCAAAAGCCTATTGTAATCACATCCTTTTTGTTCAATTGCATGTGGTGTTATTCGATATTTAAAATAAGATTCGTTAAGCCGAACATGTTGATCCTTCCACAAGAACCAACAACAAGCATTGGTTATGTTAAGAGATTTTATCGTAATGCACAACCAGCCTAAACGTTCTTCCCCTTTTGTATATGTACTAATTATAATTTCAAATTATTTTAATTAAATTAGTCGTGTTGTCTACTATTGTACACGGCAATATGTTTCAAAATAAGTGGAGCTGCTTTTAAAACAAACTTTAACATCGATCAACCAAACCATAGAATATCCAATAGCGAAAAAATAATAATAATAACCGATCATTGCAAATCGAGCCGAACTGGCGCTCTTTCCGTGCGCACGCGCTCTGTCCGTGCGCACGTGCTTTCTGCAGAGCTGTCAAACAGACTTTTGTGCCTTCCTTCTTTCGCTCTCCTTCAACTCAACAACTCAGCACGATCCACCTCGCGGTGGATTGGTGAGCTGTCTGGTTGTTGCAGATGAACACTTATCGTGTAGCGTGACATCATCATTGACAGTAAGCTTGCAACTCACCAGACAAACGATAGGTGTAATTAACAACTGGACTCAGGTCACCGCACTTAAGATTAACGAACTGGTCGTTGAAATTGTCGGTACTTGTAGAGACAGTAGGTGAATAGTCATCATGCCTTATTATTAAATTGTGTTTAAAATTAGATTTGGGATTAATCAAATCCAATAGCGTCTTGGGTTTATATGAAAGGAGTCTTTCAGATGGAAATCGTCCATCATCATCTTGACAGGTATTTCTATAATTTAAAAGGAAGTAGGAAACCTGTAAATCCGTTTCAAGTTTTTTCATTTCTGGATCAATGAGAAATTTTTTAAAAACATCCTTTACTAATCGAACCATACGTTCGGCCTGCCCGTTGCTTTCGGGGTGATAAGGCGGGCTTTTCATTACTTTCACCCCCTGATTTTCAAAAAAATCAACGAAATTCATTGAGTTGAACGGTGGCCCTCCGTCCGTTACCAGAACATCCGGTAAACCATATCTGGCAAATACATTGAGAAAAACCTTGATAACATTATTACTGTCCGTGCTAGATTTCATGTATTCCAGCTCGATCCACTTCGTGCAACTGTCCACTATAACCAGGAATGTTTTGTGATCCAAGTGAAAGAAGTCTGCGTGTACTCTGCTGAACGGCTTTTTAGTTGGAATCCATGAAGAATAGGCTGCTGGTTTTGAAACGGGTGTCATCTGATTGCATGCTCTACAGCATTTGACGTATTCTTCCACATCCTTGTTCATACCGAACCAGTACACCGTTCTTCGAGCCAATTGTTTCATTTTGCTTATACCGTTATGGTTTCTATGCAGCATCTTCAAAACCTGTGGTTTTAGAACGTCTGGAATAATCACTCGATCCTGAAACAACACACATCCTTCTACTTCTTCAAGTTCCTGGTGGTGTGAATAAACATCTCTGAATCTTCTGTCAAGTCGATCCGGCCACCCTTGTCTGAGATAAGTCATGATTGCCACCAAAAAATCATCTCGAGTTGTTTCTTTTGATATTTCTTTACAATCCAGAGGAAATTGGTCGGTAAAATTTAAACTCTTCACAAACTCACGATCTAGAACTTTAGGAACAGGCTGAGGGAGGGGAAAACGAGAGCAAAAATCCGCATTTGCCATTTTGGAAGAAGGCCGGTATATGATTTCATAATCGTAAATAGAAAGTTCAATGACATATCTTTGCAGCCTTGTTACCGAAATTTGATTCTTCCCTTCCTTACCAAATATCCCAATTAAAGGTTTGTGATCAGTGTAAATTACAAACTTCATTCCAAACAGAAATTTATGAAATTTCTTAACTGCACAAACAACCGCCAGTGCTTCTAAATGCAAAATTGGGTACTTCTTTTGTGCATCATTTAGGCTGAAAGAAGTAAAGCAAATGGGACGCTCCTCTCCATCTATTATGTGTGACATCACTCCTCCTAGTCCATAGCTAGATGCATCGGTAGTAACAATAATTGGTTTTGAAGGGTCAAAATACTCCAACAAACATGGACGAAGGAGAAAATTCTTACAGTCATTGAAAGTTTGTTCACATATATCTGTCCAAACGAATCTAACGTTTTTCTTTAAAAGTCCGTAAAGGCACTGAATGCGAGAGGAAAGATTGGGGATAAATTTAGAATAATAATTCAATAAACCCAAAAAAGCCTTAAGTTCTGTAACATTTCGTGGAGCTTTCGCTTCACGAATAGTTTCAATTTTCTGCGGACATGGTGACAAACCTTTGTCCGTCAGAATGTGTCCTAAATATTGCAACTCCGTAACAAAAAATTTGCACTTTTTCAAGTTTACCTTTATATTGGCTCTGGCCAATCTTTCCAGTACTAAATAAAGTTTTCTTTGGCAGTCCTCCCAATCTTTTCCCGCAATCAAAACATCGTCAAGATAACAGAACACATCTTCCAGACCGTGAAGCACTTCGTCCATAACTTTTTGGAATATGGATGCACTTGACGATGCTCCTTGTGGTAGACGGTTGTAAACATATAAGCCTTTTATAGTGTTTATGACCATAAATTTTTTAGAAGCTTTCGACAACAAAAGTTGCGTATAAGCACCCGCTAAATCAAGTGAGCAAAAAACTTTTGATCCTGATAGAGAGGCAAAAAGGTCCTGTGCAACAGGTAATGGGTAAGTGTTAGGAATTATCACTTTATTTATTGAAACTTTGCAATCGATCACTAAACGGATGCTTTGATCCTTTTTCATCACTATTACTACCGGTGAAGCCCATTCACTGGTTTCTATCGGTGTAATAACCCCATCTCTCTCCAAAGAATCTAAATGCTCAATGACTTTGTCCCGCAATCTAAGCGGTACTCCATATGCTTTTCTAAAAATCGGCTTATCGTCTTTCAAAACAAGATCTCCTTCATACCCAACTATTGGAGTTGAAAAATCCCCATCAAAAACTGATGAAAACTTACTTTTCAACTCATCAACCACATGTTCCTCATCAATCTTGTGAATGTTTTCGTTCTGAATTCCTGAGTTCAAAAAAATGTTTCGCCATCCTTCATAAAAGCAATCCAACCAGGTGCGACCCATCAATGGCATGAAATCGTTTTCACACCTAAGCACTATCATGCACAGTTGCTGCCTACGACCTTTCAGATGAACTGATACGCTTATTTTGCCCAGAACTTTCAATCTTTTGCCATCAATTACTGCCAGTTTCTTGTTGCATGGTGAGAGTTTGATGTGTTTAAAGTTCCTTAGAAACAGTTCTTCGGAAATAACGGTCTCTGCTGAGCCGCAGTCAATTTCCATCGTCAAAACACTTTTCTCAACCGAAACCTCCACATAACAAGCTTCATTTATGCGATTGATCGAGGAAATCATCATGCAAGGCAAATCCTCATCGTCTTCGTCATCAGTGTAAACGGGCCTTTTAAAATTTCCACTTCCACTTGTGGTAGCACTAGTGGATTTCTTCGGCGATCCTAGGAACTTGACATCTGCTGAACGCTGCCCTCTACCATGCAGCTTATAACAAAACTTCCGTGTGTGGCCCGTCTTTTTGCAAAAAGAGCAGGAATATATCGGTTTTTCTGAATCATATCTCCGGTCCCCATATCTTCTTTGCTTATGCCTTGGCAAAAATGAAACACTGCGATTACCGCTCTTACTCCTACCACGATATCTTTGTTTCGAGCGAGAACGTACCTCCTTTCTTCCTAAACGAGCAACTATGGAAGTATTTTGATCATCGTCATCTTTCAAAACACTTGTTCTAAAATTGGAAATCTCATGATTCAGTATGAGCTTCTCCGCTCTTGCAGCAGACAAATCATCCTCATCACACAAGCGCTTCTGAATATCTCGGTTGTATACTCCTATAACTAGAAGATCTCGGATTGCCCTATCTTTAAAGGTACCAAACCCACATTGTTCGGCTAGAACCTTTACCGCGATCACAAAATCCTCAGACTTCTCATTTCTTCCCTGTCTTCTACTCCAAAACTTGTAACTATTTATCACCTCCGAATCACATTTGTCGAACCTCTTTTTTAGTTGCTCAGTAATCTGCTGATAAGATAGGGTTTTAACGTCTTGACCGGGAAAAAGTTTTTTGATTTCAGAAAAAACCGTTACACCACACACGGCTAAAAAGGATGTCTTGTATCGTTCTTCAGGCACATTGTTATTAAGAAATACATATTCAAGCTGCTCAATGTATTGCGCAAACGGAATTGAATTTGGCAAATATGGCTCAATGGTTGTTGACACCGACATTCTTTATTGAAAATAAAACAAAACAAAAGCACAAATCAAACTACAATCATGCGCGTTCGCAATAAAATATCAATATAAAAACTTCCAAAATATTAAACAAAAACAAAGTCACGTACCTTGACACCGAAGTACTTCACCTTGGGAGAATATTGTGGCGGATACAAACAGCATGCAGGAGAAAAAAAACCGCCGCAAACACCGGCTTGTGGTATTACACCAAGTATTAAACAGCCTCCAACAGCAGCAGCTAGCAGGCACCAACGGAACTTAATCTCAGACGTCGCACAAAACGATGTTTTTGAAACAGCTGATCCTTTTCTTTGTGTTGCCCGAAAACAAATGAAACAATGCACCTGAGGATGCACCGTTTTCTCGTTCACGTACAAAATGCTGCACCGCGCTGTCTGCCTCGCTACCCGAGTCGTTGCCTGCTACTATGTAGTAGTGTGTATGGTGGTTTGTTCGGTACGACTGGTAACTCAACTGCTCGATTTGTTTTCCTACCACTCACACATGTAGCAACGGATTAGTGAGTGAACTTCGTCCGTCGTAAATGATCAGTGAAATCGACGAACTCACTCTCGCAACGACCCGTCAGACGGAATAGCTACACAGAAAAAAAAAAAACAAAATGGTGAAAATTAAAAATAAGATAAAACAAGCAAAAAATGCTGCTGGAAAATTCAATTTCTCTTAAAAAATATCCACAATTCGTTTGTTTAAATGATTGATAGTCGTTGAAAACACAAAACAATGCTTTTTGACACAATTAAAAACTCTTTCACTATCACTTTTGTTTTATCGGTTGTAATTTCGCACCTCTTTGAAAGTCAAACAAAAAGCAAAGAACAAAAGGACTACAAACAATATAAAAAATGCACTTCAAAATGACGCTTTGTCCGCCAAAAATCTCCTAGCTCTTCCCAGGGAAAAAAACTTACTTGACTCTGGGAATGTAGGGCGAAACACTTATAGCACTAAAACGATTCACTGTCGCAAAAATCACTTTTTTTTTTTTTACCGTACTTACTCCTCGTCGCCAGCTGTAATAACTACAAAGCGGACTGAATCGAGGTGGAAACCAAAAAGTATACGTTTTAAGAGGTAGACTTAAATAGAGTTTCGGTGATACTGTAATTAAAAGGTTTCAGGAAACACGTCTGCTTCAGCTCGCGTACAGATAACTTCTCATCTTGTATTTCTGTTCTGTTTCATAGCACAGCATTTATATTCCTTTTTCTCTCTTAAACGATAAGCTCTCTTTCGAATATGCACTAACACAACACTGGCAAACTACGAGAAAATAACTAATATACCTCATTCTGGTTTATTTTCAGGTGACGTATTCGAAAAGCTCGAAGATGAAGATGAACAGGGTTGGTGCAAGGGCCGCAAGGATGGCCGCGTTGGTTTGTATCCCGCAAACTACGTCGAAACGATAGCGACGTAAGCGTTTTTTTTCGGGATCACATCTTCAGATTTCCGGAATCGATTAATAACCGCCAGCCACAGCAACTCCACGCCGGAAAGATTTGAGCCAAAAGAATGGAACATATTCACCATAGCGGCGCAAGTCGTGGTGATGGATTGTTACTTTTATTTCAAATTTACTGAAGACTCAAGGGCACTCATTCGCTCTTGGCGTAGAAATGTATTGTTGTAGAGTAAATTTTCTTTTTGAAGGAGAAATAAATTTTACAAAGCCTTGTCTGCCTTATTTCAAAAGTATTTGAATTGAATGCTGAAGGAGTGTCCCAGATAGTTCAATCGGTTTACAAGATCGAATCTTTCAAATTCAGCTGTTCAAAATTTTCTATATAGATGATGTGTAAGATTTTGTTAAAATAGTTTATAAAAGTGGGCTTTGTGGAAGATGAACTAAGACTTGTAAAGAAAGTCTTCTGTTGTTTAAAGGTTACTTTGAAGTATCATTAGTTTACAATTGTCGATACAGATTGATTGCATCGATACAATGTTTATATTTTTACCAAATTAGATTTTAATCAGTTAGTACGTTTGAAAGGATTGTGGCATGTAAAGATCGAGAATAGAGTGAAATTCTAAGGCGATTTTAAAGCAACAATTATGCTCACCCATATAAATACACACACTTAGGTACGTAAGCAAAGGGCGGTACTGACTGAAGCGTTTACGCGAATGCAAATTGTGGTTTTTCAGGACGGATCCCGCGTGGAGACCGGAGAAGATACACATAGTCACGTTTGTTAAAATGTAGATTTATGACTTTCAAGAGTAGAATATACAAAATGATAGAATCAAAAATTCAGAACATGTGTAAGCTAAGCTGCATTTACGATTAATACAGTTTCAAAATGGAATGAATGAACAGAGGACAGTTTTTGATTCCCGATACCTACACACCCTGATACCCAAACTCCGCATGTTATGCACAGCTTCGGGGCGATCCATTAATTACGTAAGACAATTTTCGGGGTTTTTCAACCCCCCCTCCCCCCATGGTAAGATTTTTTGTATGAAAATTAAAAATAAATTGTATGGCGCGTAAGAAATCTGAAACCCCCCCTCCCCCCATAAACCCTTACATAATTAATGGACAGCCCCTTCCTGTCTGCATCTTGTTGCTGCAGTCACGACAAGAACTTGAAAACAATCGATTTCTATTACAAGGAAAAGCATACAAAACGTTGGAAAATTTGCCAAAAAATAATGTTATGGGACTAAATTATAGAACAAAATACAAAGCATCTTTACAAACACAAAAGAATACAACTGAATCCACCATCGAATATATTGAACTAACAAATATTACACAATTAGCGAGTCTTAGGGTCGAATCATTCTTCTGTAGCTCCACACTAGTACCATCGAGGTTTACGCTAAATTAAACGATTTGTTAGTCACAACAATGCATACACAACTCAAACTGGTCGAAAAGGTTTATATTAAGGAAAGATTAAATGTTCCAAGTTGTAGCAGGCAACAAGGTCGAAACATGCCAGGGAAAACAAAACTATTTTCCCTGGCTAAACTTTCAAGAGCAATTGAACCGAAGAGTGACAAGTTGCGAATGTACACGTATCAGCGATATGATAAACTACTCTTACAAATCACGGGATTTAAGCGGCGAACGAAACGGCAGCAGTTGAACCGAGAATGTTATTGTAATATATTACGTTTGAGAAATATTCTATGAAGAAATCAGAGCAGAACATATTAGGACTTAGTAGACGATAGGAGATTTAAGTTATTTATATATATTACTAGTGAAGTTAAACATATGAACAGATTTTTTCAATGTGAAAGAAATACCATTTTCTCGGCGTCCCAGGGTATAGAGTATCTTCGTGCTTGCCACACGATGAATAAAAGGAAATATGGTCGATTGACAATGAAAGCTCTCAGTTAATAACTTAGAAGTGCTCATAAGAACCAGTGTTTGGATTTTGATCCGAATAAGCCGATCGAACCATATTCGGAGAGGGTAACAGATCGCGAACCATAACAGTTCGTGGCACATCGCAATCGGAGAGCCTTATGAATGTGGAAATTCATTCTCTCGTTTGGTACTTGGCACGAGAGCGCTCAAGAGCAGCAACTCTCACAAACTGCAACAGTATCGAGCCATTCGGGTGATGTATGTTTTGCATAAAATTGATAATAACTTCCATATTTTCTGCTAATGCAACCTTTTACAGCCTAATTATAATCTATTGGATCATTGAACACCCCTTTAGTTGCAAACATAGCTCCGAAAATGGAAAATATTCGCATATGTTTCTAAATCAGAATGAGACTGGGTCATCGAATGTTACAAGTGTTGACACACAGTGATCGGCGCCAAACAGTGAGTAGTGTGTGTCTGTCTTGTTTTCGTTCATGGCTCGTTATCTTCCACGAACGATAAATGTCATGCGTGTTGTATGAATGCATGCGGATGAATGGGATGAAATTATGGCTAGTGTGTCAATCGTTAATTTTTCCAAAGCCTCATAAGGCTAAGGCCGCTAAGCTAGCAGGCTTTATACCAGTTGATACACAACGTAACGAAAAATATAAACTTGAACATAATTTATGGTTTGCAGCTGCTATTTGAGTTCAATCAAAGACAATGTTCATATAATAGAAATATTAGTAGTAGAACGCTAGTGGCGGTGTTATCACAAAACGCATTTCAATTATTTTTATATTTAGCTATGGGTTTTCACTGTTTCTTGTATGCCTATAAATTGTTTTTGTTTATAAAATTGATTTGACACTTTGAGGCCCGGTACTCAGGCTGTCAGCGCGTGGCAAACTAGATGTAGGTAACACGAACAGTAGCGACATTAGCATTCTTAGGTTAATGCTTCTACTGTTCATATAGAGACTGTCATGCCTTTATTTTGCAATATGGGACTACACCAACTTCATATTTTTCCACAACATGTTTAATCAAAGTGTGTTAGGACAGTTATGCTTTTATGGGCAGTTCATTTAGTAACACCGCAAAGACAAATCATTTTGCTTCTATTGCTCTTTGAAAGCTTATAAAAAGACTGGCATGCCTTCGTTTTGCAATAACTTCATTTTTTTCCGCAACATTTTCGAGTAAAGTACTTTTTAAAAGATGGATGTTGCGATGAAAAAAGGTGTTGGTTTGAAAATACATATGGGACAGTTATGCATTTTAGCTCAGAGCATTGTTTTATTCTTTATAGATTGCTTTTGGGGATCGCGTGGCCGTGCGGTTAGTGTCGTCAGGCATTCAAGTGCTTCGTGTCATGAGGTGTGGGTTCGATTCCCGCTTCAGCCATGGAAACTTTTCGTCAGGAATGTTTCTCGGCTATTCCACTGGAGCTCCGTTGTCTAGTGTTAAGTTACAGTCTGTGCAGCTAAAGGACGGTGTCCGTTTCTTTAAGATGTTCAATGCTTCAACCAAAGAGGTACCAGAGGAGTCCACAACACATGTAAAGAGGAAACGCTCAGAAGCTGGCAGCAGGAATGGGATAACACCACTAAGGGTAGATGGGTCCATCGGCTAATAGCAAATGTATTAGATTGGTATAGTAGAAACCATGGGGAAGTGAACTTCCATCTAACACAGTTTCTTTCAGGACATGGTTGCTATAGACAGTACCTGCATAGGTTCGGGCACTCAGAATCTCCTGCGTGCCCTAATTGTGCTGGTGTGGAAGAAACAGCGGAGCATGTCGTGTTCAATTGCTCCCGTTCCATCGTTGTGAGTGGTCGCATGCTCGCTACACACGTCCTTCGACAATATTATAGAGAGAATGTGTTCGGATTCCGAGTGCTGGTATGCAGTAACTACGACTGTATCTGTTTGCAGGTTGCCCTCCTTGTAAAATCAAATAAATATATGGTTACAGGTAGATATAGAGCAAAGTCTGGTGGTGTTGTGTTGGTGTAGTGAAAAGCTTTGATTCATCGAAGTAACCAAGTCATGCAACTGGTTACTTCGATAAATGCAGATGGAACGGCCTAAATTTATTCTAGCATTCATTACAGCCTTATTTCCCATGCATCAAGATAGGCCAAGAAATTACTTTTCAACAGCGATTCAGGCTTTACAATCAAAGCAAACCACAGCTACACTTCACAGCTGATCAAATGGCACCTCGAACGAAACGATCCATTACCCATCGTCCGGTGGACAAAATATCTCAGCTGTTATGCGGCCATGGCCGAGAGTACGAACCGTACGGTTCTTCGTATCTTTGCTCATTCCAACCAGCCGATGTCGAAACCTATGTGGCCGGTCCCAATCGTCCGGTTATCGATGGGTACTACACCCAGGTGAAGCATGTCATCGAACCTGATGAGCCCTCTGGAATCCCCAAAAACCATAGTCAGCTCAGGATTGGGGAACAGCGATATCTAGGAACAGTAAAGAATTTGCACGATATGAAGAGACGAACGCATGGAATCGTAACCACTTCTGATACGGATATTCGAAGGATTATGTTTCCTGGAAACGATGAAGATGATGTTGAAAAGATTTCGTCAGACGAAGATATTGCACATTTGAAGCTTCGTATTCATGGAGCAAAATCTAACAGCGATCCAACAGGGGATCGTACCAAGAAAGCTCTGAAATATGAAAGCTGTAGTGGTGATAATGGCGCGTCAAATAATGCCACTGTAATACGACCAAAAAAGATCGATCATGAGCATTCGACAAAAGCGGAAAAGAACTCGTTTAAAAGAAAGTCAAATGTCATCGTCAATCTAGATTTCAACGATAAGTTCCTGTCTCTTCAGGAAGCCATTCAATATTTGAACAAGATTAGATCAACGTTGATCAAAAAAGATAAATCGGTAATTGATACGTGCAGGAAAACTTCTTCATCCATAACCAACGCTAGAGATGGAATCGAAATGTTGGTGTCAAAATCGCCCATAGTTATCGATTATTCGAAACTGGAACCTGTAATCGAGTCGTTGAAACTGAAAACCCTCAATCAGAATAATGTCCAAAAACTTTGGGATTTGTTCGATCATCACTTACCTCTGTCTGGATTCAAATTTGGACGTTTGGTTCAAAATTTCCAGGATGAATTATCCTCGAATGATGTGCCTGCATCAAAACCCATCCAAGACAAACAGAAGCAAGATCGCATTGAGCGACGCCTGAAAGCTAGGAAATTCAAAGACTACGACACGGCCGGGGATCTTATATCGCCGAAACCGGGCACTCCGTTTGGACTTGGCCATGTGGATTACTTTCTACCGAGAGTCAGCGAAGACATCAAAACCATCTTTCGCAATTTTGATCTGGATGAATGCACCTTCGGAGATGCTTGGAAAGAAGCTAGGAAACTGGAAACCTGCGGAATGAACAAGGTGTCGGCGGAGAATTTCAAAAAAGTTCTCAACCAGAAAGGTGTGAAATTGTTGCGTAGCTGAAAATTGGAAGTGATATATTAAATTCTCGGAAATATAGCTTTCAAATCGTGTTTTGCATGTTCTTATTTATTAAACTTTCCAAATTCACTGTTGCTGATTATTTTCGTCGCTGTCGTCCTCCTTGGACTGCACTTGCCACTCTTCCATCAATCGGTTGATGAGATTACTGCTGTCGCTTTCGCCATTAGCCCCAGATGAGGACGAGGTGGATGGCCTGTCCGTTGTGACCTGAAACATGTCGATTACGTCCTGCGGGAAGCCATAGTTGTTTCTCCTGTTGGGTTGAATGCCACAGTCTTCCGGAAGGTATCGGAACTCGGGATCGTCCTCCTCTTCGATGGTAGCCGTTGCCGCTTCCGTATCGAGCTGATCGTAGTCAAAGGCTAGACTATCAGAATGGCCCTTTCCGTAGAGGAAAAAGTCTAACACAACGACCTGATCCTTTGTCGGACGGTACACGTCGAAGACATCTGGAAACAGTAAGACGAAATGAAATAAGTACCTGGGCTCGAATCCCAGCCGAGCACATCATAATTTCACACATAATTTATCCATCTTGTAATGAGTTAATTAATTTAAAGATATTGAGTTAAGTTGGAAATTGCTGCATATTAAACACCTTTTGTATTAATGTGCCAAGCCGTTTCCGGAAAATTGGTAACGGCGCCATGATCATAAAAGTTTGGGAACCTTTTTCTTTCATCCAGAGCTGCTTCCATTGATTTCCCTAAGATTTTCGTTTAGGACCTCTTCGAGATGCTATCACGAGAAACGACTCCAGTGATTCCTTATAGGATTGTCTCTAAATTCTTTGTTATATGTGGTTCTTTAAGAACTCCTGGACTCTTGAGCAAATGTTAGAAAATATTCTAAATAAATTGATGAGCATTGAAAAAAAAATCAAATCCTGTCTAGACCACACCGGTTCAAATAATTCAACCTGGAATATTTCAAAGATAGCCCCAGAAATCCTCCATGAACTTTTTCAGGAATTCATCCAAAAATTCTTTCACAAATATCCCAAGAAAATCCAAGAGTTCATCCAGTGACTCTTCAATCGATTTCGCTAGGAGTTCGTCCAAGATAGGTACCAGTTTAAGACATTTTCAAGAACTTAAAAAATAACTTCTCTACTAAGATGTCTCCACTAATTTCTGAAGATTTCCTCCAGAATTGTGGTTTAGTTTTTTTTTTCAAAGTTACAACCAAGTGTTTACCAAGTTACTTCAGAGAATTCCTCCTATGATTTCTTCAGAAAGTCCAGTAGAAATTCTTTGAGCAATACCCCAATTAAGTTCTCAAAGAATTTACCCAGGAATAGATGAATTGCTAAGATAATGAATGAATTACCAATAGAATACCTGGAAAAAATCTTGCAGGATTTTCTGATGCCTCCTTTTGAAACATTGAACAAATTCTCAGAAAAAAACTTGTATAGAAATGGTCGGAATAATTGCTGTAGTATTTGTTAATGTGTAACCATAAGGGTAGTACTGAGACTTTTAATCTGCCCTAAGCACCTGCCTAACATTTGCTTTTATAAGTTTCTATTACATTCATCACACAGACGTTCCTGAGCAATGTTGCTCAAATGGCCACTGTGTGCACAGTGTAGCAGCAATCAACCCTTGCCGTAGTTTTGCAGTCTACTATTCCAGAGTAGTATAAAACTATGATAAGACTTGAAATGCTACTAAAGTGGTTGAAGTGAAGAACGAAATAGTTTTATTGAAAGGTTCTCAGTCGCCATTTCATTTCATCAGTCACTGTCACATAATTACCACACTTTTGCCGTCGTCACTTTTGTTTTTAACACTATCGCCAATATCACCGTTTATTACTCATTAACTTTCACAATACAGTTCCACCAAACACCCATTCTTAAGTTGCATTATAAAACGATTGATCACACGTTAGCTTCGAAACCTAACCACAATTACTGATTAGTACAAAGGATGCTACAGCTCGTGTAAACGAACTGAAACATCAACAACCAGCACTGAGCCCTGGCGGTCCCTCCGTTCGAAGAGGACCTGACAATATGCCGAAACATATGAACAGATCCTCCGCCTGAATGCAGCCGTTTCATGATTTGTGAAGGTGATATGGTCGGTGTTCAGACAGACTGAACCAAGTGTTTTTCAATGGTTTCAGGAAAACGGACCCCAAGCATTCGAAATATCAAAATATTTGCATTATTTGCTGTGAAAATGGAACTTATCCATTTGATGATACAACCGTATAAAAATAGCATCAGAGCACCTGCTGGTGGTGACCAATCGATTAAGTTTTCAGCTCAAACGGATGTTCGGTTCTCCAGATTTTTTTTACTTATTCGTTTATTTGGTAGGCTCAAGCGCCGACAGGCATAACGGAGGCATGATTTGGTTTGCAAAATCTGTTTGCTTCTTAAACATCTATGTTAGTTTTGGGGAACCGTAAAACTCGCGGTTTGGTCGAGGTTAGGGAATACAATTATCTTTTAGGAAAGGATGGGATTTGAGTGTTTGATTGATCACAGATAGCAGCAAAGTGGCGGTATGATGCTGTTCGTCAATCATGGGGCGGACTCAAACGACCTGTAACGATACAACAAAATGGTTTCAAGGGGAACGAGGCGGACAAGCGGAACGACGCGGCGGATTTATCGCGATAGACCTTAGTACACTCGTCGTCCCACCACAGAGTGGGTGGTCGGCTTCGTACTGCAGATCCTGGAAAAGGGCGACGCTGGACTTGAAGAGCACTCTCAATAATTAACCCGGAGAGAAATTGACATTCTTCCATCGGAGGAAGGACATCCACTAACTGTTCGCCATCGGAGACCACCTCTATGTATTTCTCCCAGTCAATGTGCTTGGTGAGATCATACGGGCGGTTTATCTGACGAATTGGATTCGAATTATTGGTAACTGAAATTCTGATAGGCAAGTGATCACTACCATGGGGATCTTGAATTACTTTCCACGTGCAATCCAATGATAGTGAACTCGAACAGATTGGGAGGTCTAATATGCTTGGAGGATCTGGAGGTTTTATTCGTGTTGCTTCCCCCGAGTTCAAAATTGTCAAGTTGAAGTAGTCGCACAGGTCATATATCAAGGAAGCGCGGTTGTCGTCCCTCGGTGATCCCCAGGCTGTACCGTGAGAATTGAAATCCCCTAGGATCAACCATGGTGCAGGCATAGCGCAGCATATGGCCGAAAGATCTCTGCGAGATACTCTGACATTAGGTGGTATGTACACGCTGCAAAGACTATGTGGCTATGCTGCAACTTTTACCTCGTATAGTAACATGACAAGCAACTGCTTCAGTGCCTACCATCGGGGGGAAATCAATTCTATAAAAGGAGTGGAGTTTATTGATCCCCAAAAGCACTCCTCCATACCCATCCCCTTGATCCAGACGAATAGTATTAAAATCGTGGAAAGGGACATCTTTATCGGAAGTTAGCCATGTTTCACAAAGGGCAAATACGTCACAGCGCATACTGTGAACTAAAAATTTGAACTCGTCTATATTTTTTAAAATGCTTCTACAATTCCACTGTAGCACTTCGATCATATCCCCGACCTCGTTGGTTAAATTAGCCATCGAAAGATATGAACGAGTCAAGAATTGGCCAATTTGAAGCCAGTTGCTTCAGAAGAGGTTTCACCAAAGGAAGAATTATATTGATAAGGTTCCTTTTTTTTTTTTTTTTTTTTTAAGGCACTCCGTGCTCGTGGCCACTACTGTGCCGGAATCATTTGATCTGTAGCTTCTTTACCGATACAGATCTATTTTTATCTTATCTATATTTACATCTGCTTTTCACTCTCTCCTACTCTTTTACTCTCACACTGAGCAGGTAGGAGAGAGCTCTGCTGTTAGTGAGGCTAGCTGCCTGCGAAGAGGGTCAGTTTGTCTCAGTCACCATCTGATACTGACGGAGGATGGATGTGCTCCCCAAAGCACGATCCTCCGTGAGGCGTCTTCTGGTGGCTGGACGGTTTTTTTTTGTGGAGGGCCTGGGAATTGAACCCATGACCTTCCGCATATGAAGCGGAAGCGTAACCTCAAGGATACAGACCCCCCTAAATGATAAGGTTCCTTATTGCGGGCGAGACTTCTATCATTTGGAAGATGATATCCACTAACCCAGAAAGAGTCATTTTTCCGGAAGCGTTGACCTGTTCTTGTCGACTTCCCTGGTGACAAGATTGTTGGTTTTCTGAGCAAAAAATAGGGGCATCCGGGGTTTTGGATGTTCCTGGAAGTGACGGAAAGTCTCCAACTGAGCATTTAAAACCCGGAGGTGCTGCGTTAGTAGGGTTTCTGTCCCTTCTTGATTTTACCAGAGATGGTTGGAGAACCTGTCCAACAGCAACGTTTTGAGGATCATGCTGGCGTTGTTTGAGCCGCTTTGCAATGACTCGCTTCCTCTTGGTTCCTGTGTTAATGACAGTGTACTCTTCTCCATCCTCAGTGCCAAAGCCCAGGTCTTCAATAGGCAGGGAAGTGAAGAGGTTATTGCTGTTACTCGATTGGGCTGGTGGATCAGTGGTCGGAGCGATCTTTTTCAGAATTTCTGCGTAGGATCGCTTCGACCGTTGTTGCAAGGATCGAATTGTGTGTTTCTCCCGCTCTATAAACTTCGGGCAAACGACTAGTTCATGTGGAGCTTGTCCACAGCAGGTACATTTTGGTTCGCTTGGACAAGGGCCCTCCACATGCTGTTCTCCGCACTTGCTGCAACGAGGTTAGTTACAGCAGTACGTTGCGGTGTGCCCTAATTGTTGGCATTTTTCGCAGTGCATGACCGTCGGTTTATAGAGACGGACAGGTAAACGAACAAGCCCAATCACGAGGACGTCCGGGAGGGCTGACCCAGAAAAAGTCACTCGAAACGAATTTGAAGGTTTTTTTGTGCCATCAGATGACACGTGGTTCATTTGTTTGACATCAATTATCTGTACTGAAGGAACGGCGCGATTTTTAAATCCTCCGGTACCAGATCTGATGTCCTCACATGTCAAAAACGGTTCGGTAACTACTCCTGAGCAATCGATCTCTTGACTAGGCAAGTAGACATGGTACTCCCTCAGAAAAAGCTCGTAGGCAGCAATCCGGTTTGCTTGTTCGCGGTCACTGACGGTGACCCGTAATTTATTACGGTTGGGCGAAGACACCTCGACAATGTCTCGAAACGACTTTGCCAGATCCTTCTGAATTTGAAGCTTGTTTAACGGTTTGCCTTAGATTATCCGCCCGGATCTTTTAAGGCGGGGGTCGCAGTGGAAGAAGCGCTAGGAGGACCATTTGTCTGAGAATGAGGAAAACTTATTGCTTGGGGAACCACAGAATGCATTTTCAGACCAGTATTGTTCATCCCAGAGGTGGAGGGAAGCACTGCATTATCCTCGACGGACGTTTCCATCGATTCTTGGAGCTTATTCAATTGTTCAAATGAGGGAGATTCTATTGATTCAACATCATCATCAGAGATATCGAACCTTTTCGGCCCCCGCCGTCATCGATTACGTCCATTGAGATGGCTTAGCACCACCCTAGTGGACAGCCGAAACCAAAAACAATAGTAAAACTTTTCAACAACTAACCTAATACTTACAAAAAAAAAATGAAGAAAGATACTAGTAGTAATGGTAATGATAACTGGGGAATCAATCCAAATATTAATAATAATAATAATAATAATAATAAAACTTTTTAAACTTACTAACGTGGGCCGTGAGCCGTAAGTTGGCAACCACTGATATTTACCCGAAAACAACTATCACGTGAGACGGTGGATGGGGAAAACAATAAGACGAAAAGCAATAATGAGTGAAACTACTTATCTACACTGAGGCAAAAAAACTTAATAATTTCTTAAGGAATAATTATGATTTGGCGCCACAACGATTATTGTTGAAATGTTTAAGTTTTACTTATGATTTGGGTGAAGAATTTAAGTAATAAATTTCATAAGTCAATCAATGAAATTCGGTAATAAACACAATGATAATAATTTAGTTCGAATTTTCAATCGATAATATTATTCGCCTTAAATTTCAGGCATGCTCAAAAATTGACATGTTTTGATAACATGTAATCTGTTTTCGATTAACTTGTAGCCAACATCGAAAGCGGAGTAGTTCTTCTAGCGATTGCTATGACAAATATTTCAAGTAATTGTTGTTAAAGAATTCAAAGCTCTCACTTATGAAACTTATGATCCCATTTTCGAAATGTTTAAGCGTGCAATGAAACCATAATTTGGCTGGTTCATAAGTCTTGATTTATGGAAAACCTAAGTATTTTTGCCTCAGTGTATCCGTACGGGGTGTAGGTACAGTTAACTCTCCCTTACTCGATATTCCGTATGTCGATATCGAGTTAGAGAACCATAGTAAAAGTTGGTTTTCATGGCTAACTCGATGGTCCCTTGGAACGCAGTTGCACTGCTTTTGTGTTCTGTAACTCGATACCTCCCTAACTCGATGGTCCCTTCAATATCGAGTAAGGGAGAGATGACTGTAGTTTTTTTTTTGTTGCTGCGTCAATTTCCAATACAGCAGCCGTACTCGTCTATATCGCCGTCGTCGTTGTTGTTGTTGGTGACCAGATGATGACGATGATGGACTTCGATGATCGTCTTTGGTTAAAGGTGAACGATGCTGCAATGGCATCGCCAATGCCAGCTCGCTTCCCGTCGTCGGCAAGAATCACCTTGCGACAAATACTTCGCACAAGCAGGATGGCAAAGATATAAAATAAAAACCTCAGCGTGAGGAAAAAAACAAAAACTCCACTTGTTGGAAGATTATCGCGCGATGCGAACCGGACTCGTCTGACTCGTCCGAAAGCTCGACAGGGAATGTTCTCCAGATTTGTGCTCTAGAAAATTTGAGGTTTGGCTTCGATTCATCGTCACCTTAACGGAGTCCTTAACGTATCTTTAGAATGCCAAAATACCATCTAGACCACTCTGTCTGAACACCGACCATATGTTTCACAGATCAAACCTTGTGATCTTGGCCAGGGAGTATTTGCTAATGTGAAACCTCAAATAATATTTAGAACAATCCATGGAGTTTTCACTTGGAAAATTACTCGAGAATTGTTTGTTAGAACTACAGTAGTAATAAATAAATAAATAATAAACTGAATGATCGAATTGCTTAGAGAGTTCTTAATAGAATTTTAGTAATAATCCATGTAAGAGTGTTTGGAGGAATTCCTAAGATAACCTGTGAATGAATTCATGAAATAATTCATTTGAAAATGACAGGAGAAATACCTGATAAATCGACGTAGAAACTTTGGCATAAACACTTGAGTATTATCTTGGGAGAACTCTTGTAATAATCTTTGGAATATCTATAAGAGTAACTACTAGATGAATAGGTTTAAATGCCCAACTTGTGACGTAGCTGGGGGCGGAACATTCCAAAAACACACCAATGCAAACAAAATTTAAGCAGTTCATCTAAATATTACATATTTCACGTGAAAAGAAGTGCATTTGCTCGGAAAATATTGTATTTAGTTCAATTTTGAAGACCTTTCCCCCAACTAAGTCACAAGTTATGTCTATGTCTGGTTAGATAATCATAAATTACTGCAAAAAGAATGAGAATAGTGACTTTAGCGACTATTTTGGTGAAAAAAGATACTTTCGAGACTCATTCCATTCAATAGATACTTTTTAGAGACTTGCATTAAAAAAGAGACCTGCTGCCAGCCCAGCTGAGGGTTCTCTGGAGTCTCTATGCACCAGGAAAAAGTGACTATGGAGACTAAAAATGATTTTGTTTAAAAAGATCCTTTGAAGACCATCATTAACAATAAATACTTTTTACCGACTTCTATTAAACTAGACATCTAAAGAAAGATGACCTGTTGAGCAAATGCTAAAATAATTACTCACAATCTTTCAACGGAAAGCTCTCCTTGATCTTCTCCTTGTACAGAGAAACGATATCACTGACGATGTCGCTTCGTTCCGTCGCAATGTGCTCATGGTACGACGGCCAATGCCTCGGTGAAATGGCGACTAGCGATTTGTTCTTCACGAAGCACCGGAACTCCGATCCCGGATGAATATCGCGCCATTTCTTCAGAATGATGTGATATCCACTGGTATTGGCGGGCGACCTTTCACCAAAATCTTCCTTGCAAAAGCTGGACGCCTTCAGCAGCTGGTACACGTCCGTGATGTCTTTCACGCAAAGCGACTGTCCCAGCGTGATCCACTGGGCATCCTTGGGACAGTGCCAGTCACTTTTTACGAATGCCGATCCTCCCAGCTTTTCGATGGCATCGGCTAACTTCTTACTGAATTCTGGAAACTCTGGCAGATCTTCATCTTCGGCTTCATCATCATCGCTGAATTGGTCATCGTACGAATTGAAATGCTTGGTTTTGGTATCTTCGGACGAATGCAGCTGGGAACACTCTTTGGGCAGGATCACTAAGTCCTGCCGAAGGTACGCGAGGACATCGTCCGGAATCGGTATAACGTATGATTTTATCGTATTTTTCTTTAACTGCTCGTACCAGTTCACGAACATGCACTCAGCTTTCTCTAGTTCTATGTTTCTGAGCAACATTTTTGAATTTGACTGAACACACGCGAATTTAATTGTGGGAAATTCAAAAAGACTGATGAAACCCCTTCTCCAGATTACCAAAATCCGACACGCACTACGATTGTTTATGTTTGCAGCACAGCCGTTTTTTTGTCGCAAACTGTCAGTGGAATGCGACTGAAGCGACTTGCACGCGCAAAAAATTTGTTTACGCTTCGCTGGTCACCTCATGCGAAATCGCGATGGTCGACATACGATTTCTCGCACAATTTATGATAACGACCGAAAAGTCTTTGGTATATAAATATTGTCGGCGTGGTAAAAAGTTAGAATCGGTTTTGTGGTAGCTAGAGTTGATTGATTGATTTTATATGAGCGTGCATGTGTGATTTGAGCGTGCATGCTTTATATGAGTATTAATGCTTAGTCATGTATGTTTCATTTAAGCGTGTTAGAATTGACAGCTAGAAAAGCTCGAAAAAGCGCGCACAAGACTGAGCATGCGTGTCTCCCCGGATAAAAACGTATCATTCAGTGAATGGAATAAACCATTAATGTACAATATAACGTATTAGATACAATACAGCGTATTGTAATTGAATGTCGAAGCAATATTATTCTTGTTTGGATATATAATTCAAAAACAATATAATATATTGTAACAGAACATTGTATTGTTTTTAATTGGTTTTATACCTTACAATTTTGGTCAAATTCCTATTTTCGCGTAAAACAACTGTTGCTTTTTTCTATGTAGCTTTGCTGAAAGAAATAAACAAAACAAGTTCAGAAAGCAAGAAATGTTGGGTGAAAAATATTCAAAAAGTAAAAATCAGTAGTTTTTTAGAAGTCACTTGACATTAGCTGTAACGACGAATGCAACCATGATACAGTTCGTTGAATTGTTTTTGTATTGTACAACAATACACGAATTGCTAATCAAGACAATACATGAACATTATATCGTATTGTATTTTCAAAATGTTTGTATGAGAAAACATCTATATTTGTATTGTTACGATACTTAACCACCCATACATTATATTGCAAAAATCTCATATACCGTACAGTGAACTGTTCAAAACAATATATTGTACTGTAATTGTATTGTCATTTTACATATACTGTATTGTATTTCCAATATATTGAATGGTACTGTTACAATACGTTATATTGTTTTTGTATTGTTTTTTTTATTCGGGTCGTGATCGAGACCTCAGTTTAGTGAATGATTTTGTGGCGAGCGGTTGTGCTGGCTTGTACCTAGCACATCCGTGTTCGGCCGATGGCGGAATCGGCCGAAAGTGGAGTGGAAGTTCGGATTCGGATACTACAATGGCGCAGACGGTAGCAGCTTTGTGATTGTTTGACTGCTGGATTCTGGAATAGCGTAAGGAAACATCCCCAGTAGGCTCCCTGTCAGACGGGCAGATGAGTAGGCTGACGGATGTTTACAATAGAATACGAATATTAAAGAAAGCGTCCCCAGTAGGCTCTTTGCCAAAAGGGCGGTGGAGTAGGCTGGCGGATGAAATTAAATGATCTTCCCGATGATTAAGGAAAAAAAAAGGCATTCCAAGTAGGCTTCCTGATGATAAGGCAGAGAAGTAGGCTTGCGGATGAATTGAATATAAATCCCGAAAGAAATCGTTCCCCAGTAGGCTCTCTGTCGAAAGTCAGTGGAGTAGGCTGGAGAATTAAGAAGCAAAAATTCTAATAAATAAGTGGAAGAAAATATTTCCCAAGTAGGCTTCCTGACATGAGGTCAGGAAAGTAGGCTTGTGGATTAATGGAAAAGAAATTTCGGACGATTCGGTGGTAGAAAGAAATCGTTCCCCAGTAGGCTCTCTGTCGAAAGAACAGTGGAGTAGACAGGAGAATTCAGAAGCAAAAATTTTCGATAAAAGAATGGAAGAAAATATCTCCCAAGTAGGCTTTCTGACATGTGGTCAGGCAAGTAGGCTTGTGGATGAATGGAAAAGAAATTTCGGATGATGATGATGATGATGATGATGATGATGATGATGATGATGATGATGATGATGATGATGATGATGATGATGATGATGATGATGATGATGATGATGATGATGATGATGATGATGATGATGATGATGATGATGATGATGATGATGATGATGATGATGATGATGATGATGATGATGATGATGATGATGATGATGATGATGATGATGATGATGATGATGATGATGATGATGATGATGATGATGATGATGATGATGATGATGATGATGATGATGATGATGATGATGATGATGATGATGATGATGATGATGATGATGATGATGATGATGATGATGATGATGATGATGATGATGATGATGATGATGATGATGATGATGATGATGATGATGATGATGATGATGATGATGATGATGATGATGATGATGATGATGATGATGATGATGATGATGATGATGATGATGATGATGATGATGATGATGATGATGATGATGATGATGATGATGATGATGATGATGATGATGATGATGATGATGATGATGATGATGATGATGATGATGATGATGATGATGATGATGATGATGATGATGATGATGATGATGATGATGATGATGATGATGATGATGATGATGATGATGATGATGATGATGATGATGATGATGATGATGATGATGATGATGATGATGATGATGATGATGATGATGATGATGATGATGATGATGATGATGATGATGATGATGATGATGATGATGATGATGATGATGATGATGATGATGATGATGATGATGATGATGATGATGATGATGATGATGATGATGATGATGATGATGATGATGATGATGATGATGATGATGATGATGATGATGATGATGATGATGATGATGATGATGATGATGATATGATGATGATGATGATGATGATGATGATGATGATGATGATGATGATGATGATGATGATGATGATGATGATGATGATGATGATGATGATGATGATGATGATGATGATGATGATGATGATGATGATGATGATGATGATGATGATGATGATGATGATGATGATGATGATGATGATGATGATGATGATGATGATGATGATGATGATGATGATGATGATGATGATGATGATGATGATGATGATGATGATGATGATGATGATGATGATGATGATGATGATGATGATGATGATGATGATGATGATGATGATGATGATGATGATGATGAGATGATGATGATGATGATGATGATGATGATGATGATGATGATGATGATGATGATGATGATGATGATGATGATGATGATGATTTTTTTCGAGATTGTAGAAGGTTTATAGAGTAGAGAAGAAGGCGAATGTGGTAACTAGAGTTGATTGATTGATTTTATATGAGCGTGCATGTGTGATTTGAGCGTGCATGCTTTATATGAGTATTAATGCTTAGTCATGTATGTTTCATTTAAGCGTGTTAGAATTGACAGCTAGAAAAGCTCGAAAAAGCGCGCACAAGACTGAGCATGCGTGTCTCGTGATCGAGACCTCAGTTTAGTGAAAGATTTTGTGGCGAGCGGTTGTGCTGGCTTGTACCTAGCACATCCGTGTTCGGCCGATGGCGGAATCGGCCGAAAGTGGAGTGGAAGTTCGGATTCGGATACTACAGGTTTCTCGACAAAATTGATTTTTTTCTCAGAATAGTGGTTTCTGCGCTCGTGTGTAAATATACGGTACATGTCACCAACACTACTTTAAAATTGCTGGTGGAAAATATAAACAAAGATCAGCTGTACCAGCAAAATCAAATGGCAGTATTTTCAACCAGCAAATTTGCGCATGTGTTCGTGACACCGCTCGGCGAGAACTCAATTTATGCGAGATATCAAGCGTGTGCTAGAATAAAGGCGTAAGTCGCATGATCGATTTCTCTTCCGTGAAAAAAGGTGACAAGAAGCGGGTTTGTTAGCATTTTTTCACTTCAGGACGCTAGGCAGCGATGCAATTTTGCGTCCTGAGGTGAAAAAATGACGACTGCTTCGCTTGAAAAATGGGTTGACTAACGTGCGAAGTTCGATTTTTGACGAACTTTGCCGCGTCGCAACACGCTGCGCTATAGTGCACTAAACCAAGTAATCATGTCCGATTTATCTGAAAACACATATAGTTTTTTTACATAGAGCTTTACACATAACGCTCATCAACTTATCACATAAACTTGTGAGGTTTCGTTTTAATTAGATTCATCTGATAAAACACATACATTTCATGAAAATTGAGAATATGAACCATTGTATGTTGCCAATGAATGTTATGTTATATTCAGATGACAAATATCAACATTGTCAATGGTTTTTATATGATAGTATAATTAATTTGCGACGATTTTATTTCAGTTTTTTTTAATAAAATCAACAATATAATTATAATTGAAACCCCATTTATTTAACAATTCTGGCAACTTTTTTCAAATGGGCGAATCTAACAAAAGTAAACAAATCGAGCTTAAAGCTTTACTAGCATCAGTTCGCTACATAGTTTCATAAAAAGCTGAAAAATCGTAAATTTACTTGATTTTTCATTAAATAAAACACAAAAACAAATAGTCGTAATTGAAATTTGGTTTGCTATTTCTTACAGTGCTATTGCGCCCATTTTCCCGCACACCCAATATATGGTGACAAAAGGGCTAATCTAACATCTCATTTCAATTTCGAGCGTTTCATAAAATTGCCCCAATTTTGCGTTTAAATTTACTCATAATTGATGTCAGTAGTTTGTTAATGATAGTTAATGTGCATACCACTATTAGCATTGCTTAAAAGACCCCAAAACACATGCTAACTTAGGGAACAGACGGAGAGAAGGCTACCGTCATACGATAGTCTACATGTTTACCACCTACACATTTTTGCAGCTTCTTTATGCTAATACAAGTCAAGTAGAGGGAGGGCTGCTTGAATACACCTGGTGTTTGCATTGCACTTGTTATAAGGAGGTTAAAAGTTCGTCATCATCGAAGTCATCAAATCGATGCAATGATAACCCGTACTCTTTTACCAGTATCAGATTTTCAGCTGCACACATTTTAAACAATCAAATAGTAACATATTTACTTACCGCACTCTGCTAATCGCTGATGAATCGAAACATAATGGTTAATTATTAAACCAAAACACCAAAAGAACAACGTTCGGCCAGAATCCAATCACCCTAGCTGGAAAGATTAGTGTCGTCGACAATATAAACAGGTTTGATGCTTTACAGTGACGATTTTCTTACCTGTAGCAGGGTCAGATCTTCTGAAGCAGCAAGAGACGTGATAATATCAGTGAACAGCATTATTTTTGATTGTTAAATCACTGATAACACCGAAAATACTAATGCGTGCAGAAGGGCGCAATTGAATCTACTAACAACAGAAAGTCAAAACAAACAGGCTCAATTGACAGCTGACATTCCAATTGGACTCGCCAGACGGGCGAAATTGGATTCGAGATTTGACAGAAGGCGAAATATTTCAAGGGCGCAATCACAAATCATGTTCATTAAAAGGCGCAATTTTATTTTCTTTAAATTAAATGTACAATATCAAAGTAAATTATTTGGGTATTGTTAAACTTATAGAACTACTGCTATTCAATATGGTGAATGATAATGCGGATCAAAAATGCACACCATAAGAAATAGAGAATTGATTTTCATTGGGTAAATTTCATTCTTCGATTACTCAATTCAACGTTGATGTCAATATCGCCCTTTTGAAGAAAGCACACAGAATTATCAATTACATTTCATAGCTAATCACTTTAATTGATATAATTATAACAAAGACAAATTAAAGACCTTGATGTCCCTTGCAGTTGCCCAAAATTTTATGGCTCATAAGGTAATCTAGAATGCCGTGAAAAGTGTACTGCGATCTGTCAAACTTGGGTACCTTTTGCGCTACCAAGGGACCGAATGCAGTACTAGAAGTGGTACCTAATCTGAGCTCGAGTGGGACGGACCTGATTATAACTTAAAAATCACATCCCATACTTCTGGCCGTGCTGAACTTTCTGTCCCTTTCGTTCTTCCCAGCTAATAATTTTAGCGCTATAAGCCAACAGTGATGCCACATACACAGATTTATCTGTAATTACACAGATTTTTTACTGTTCTTGCCTACAGATATCTGTGATCACAGATCACAGATTTTTGAGATAAAAAATATTTTTAAGATTTAAGAATATTTAGCGAATTAAGGACATGGTTGTGGGAGATTTAAATCAGAAATGCTATTACTCTGTTCAGTTTTTCTCAAAAACTCAAGTTTTAATAAGTTTTAGAAACAATAACGCATTTTTATTTTACATCTAGAACAATAAGTTCAAATTAACAATTGTTGACATGCAAAGAACAGCTGAAATACGTTTGCAAAGAGTCTTTTTTTAAATAAAAGCATTGAAAATTTGATTTTTTTACAACACAGATATTTACCAAGATTTTTGGAGGTTGACTTATAAGTCAAGACTTTATGTCATATACAATCCACAGTGTTCACTCAAGATAATGCCCTCATTTGATTCATGTGCCAACCCTTATGGATTTTTGCAATGTGGGTTTACAAATGGAAAGTATGTGCGACATCCATGGACTGTCGCCAATCATTATTTCCATTGAATGTATGATTACTTCTTATCTTATCCATAAACCAGACACATACTTTACATGGGCGCCTTCAATGGAGTATATTGATCGAACAAATCGTTTTAATGAACTTTTTGGATTTCCTTGTTTTCAAATCCAATAAAGAAAAGTTTATTTTGCAGATGGATATATACATTACTCAATATTTATTTGTGGTAGGATAAAACAATAAATCAGAGGAAGCAGTAGAAGTAAATGATCCAGAAATTACCATCTTTTTGGGCAATATTGGTATGCATTTCATCTATGTGGGCAGCGAGGTGGACGGTTCATCGATCGGTAATTATCCATGACTGTATCATCAATCTGATGAAATCCATTATCTCCATCTGTATAGAAGTAAATATAAGTCAAAACCATATTACAGTATTGATTTTGTTTTGCAATATTACCTTCAGATACAAAATAAAAATGCAGTTTACCAAGATCACTACCACGAAACTTTTAACGGATGCCATATTTGTTTGCACAATGTCCTTCAGAAGAATGTATAACTTGCACATAATTTGAAAATGTTTCAAATGACTTATATGTGCTGCAAATAGAAGGTATTTAATAGTATCATAGTGAGTATGTGGCACAAATAAAACTAATGATTTTGGAAATTTGAGCAATGTATGTGCAAATCCTCATGAATTCAAAGGAGCTCTTTTCTTGAGTGTTGGTAAATGAATGGTATGAAATATTATAATAAGCTTTATGTACTTGTTTTTTTTTTTTTTAATAGGGTAACGACTGTTTATTTCGTTCTTAATCGCTAACAGTTGGCGCCAGTGGCAAAAAGTACAGGCAACAACCTTTCGAACATTCAGTTTCTTTCACCGGCCGCCGAGCGACGACACTGTTGTTTGTATTCCTCCCACTGATCACGCTACGCTGGATTCTCAAATTTCTCAAACTTTCAACACAAGCGCCTGGAAGAATGGTAGTCGGAGAACTGTCAAAACGTATGGAAAATAATGAAAAACGTAAATTACTTGCAATTTGGAAACTGGATCAAAAAAGTAGTGATTAGAAATCAAGTGTAAAGTGAACACATAACTTTTTGCGTTTAGTTCATCTTCCGTAGAGCTTTCTTTGCTTCAGGATTTCGTTTTTACTACCACTGAAAAAGAGCCATCTATTGCCTTTTCAGTTTTGAATATCGCCCTATTATGACTCGTGGTTTACGTAGGCTGACCATACATACCGTATTTTACGGGACAGTACCGTTTTCATCCCCTCGACGGACTGTCCCGTCGTTTTATGGAAAATGCTCGAATTGTCCCGTATTTTAGGAAATGAAGAATTGGCACATAAACACCAGTAAAAAAATATAAAATAACAACATAACAAACAGGTTTTAGAAATATTTCAGAGTTTATTGTCTTACTCATTTATTTTCCAAGCAATTATTAGTTTCTCAAATAGAGTTAAACTTGATCCGTACATGCTTCTGCTTAACTTTTTGCGTTTCTTTACTCATATTTATGCCAAATTTTGGTGGATTTCCAAAATACGGATCTTCATAAGATAATTATTCATATAATACCTAAAATGAAGAAGAACAACTATTTCTGATACGCAATTGATTGGATTAACTGTTCAATAAGTGGATATTTCAATAAAGTAATGCAATATTAGAAAAATTTACGTTTGAATTTGAAAAATTGAAAAGTGTAACGATTTTTTCTTAGGAAATTCTTAAAAAAACGCTGCTTGTTGGAAATCAAAGAATGAGCTTCAAGATTCTTAAGTGATTTTTATTGAATCATACAGACATGTAGCTTGGAATTGCAAAATCTGGTTCTGCTACTTCTTTTCGAATGGCGGTTTCCCCAATATCGTTCTCCCAACGCCAGTTCTCAGAATGCTAGTTCCTCGAAAACCCCGTTTCCCCGAATTGTTCAGTTCTCCGAAAAGTTGTTACACTCATAATTGTCACAACCTTTTGCATTTCAAGGTGGTGAACAGTATGTATTTTTGTCAATATGTATTTAGTCGAGAATGATCAAATATCTCCTTCTCTGATACTTATCGGTCTTTCTAATTCAACACTATCTCACTACCCCAGCAGAAGCAAAGTTTTGACCATTGAATCGAGATATTGATTTGATTGACATAAGAGAAAAAAGATCTGAAGATAATATCAAAATTTTATTCCTGGAACTTCTGAGCCAGAGCTAAATTTGATGTTGGAAGATCTAAGGAATAGCTCACTGATATTGGTGAGATCTTATAAAAGCTAAATATGATATGCTAATAGTATTCCAGGAGTAAATTTTAGACATTATTTTCGGACCTTTTATCTCTTATATCTTTCAAGTTAATATCACTTTTGTATGTCCATATCAAAATTTGCTATTACTTAGCTTTTTTCGCCTGCTCGTGTAAAGACCATTATTGCACTATTTTGAGCATTGCTTTACAAGGGAACGGGTCATTCAGGGAAATGGCTTCGGAGAAACGGGCCATTCGGGGAACTGGAATTCGGGGAAAAGTAGCCCAGTCGCATAATCTATGTCTTTTGAAATTGTCCCGTTTTTGTTTATTATTTGTCCCGTTTTTATCTGGTTGGCTTATGGTCAGCCTAGGTTTGTTTTGGTTTTTTGTTTTTATTTTATTTTATTTTATTTTATTGATGTACAAGGGGGTCAGGGGCCAAGTCTCCAGCATAAGTTTGAAAACTTATACCGTCCATAATACACCGGGGGATTTGGAGTTTTGGAAGTAGGCAACGCAACATCTTTGACCAGAAGGTTCTTTAAGTTTTGCTTTTACTCTAGACTTCCCCTACACGTATGAATGATGCAAGGTCGAAAGAACATGAATCAGTCATACATATAACGGTAGTGAAGTGTTTTGCCTAAGGATATGTGAAAGGAGGGATTTTGTGTGGTGTTTTGTAATTCGCTCTGTGGAACAAATTTGTTATTAGTTAAATAATAAGTTCATTTGATTTACCTTTCAATTAGTATTCAATGATTACAGAAACTTTATACTTAACAAAGGCGTGGAGTGCAGCAAGCTTGGTGGGCGGATCAAGTGCGTATCGATTTGGCGAGCGTGTGACAGAACCGAGGATGGAGAGATGCGACCGCAAACCGACGTTTTCTCGGCCATTACGCTGCCATGATAAGAGATGCCTTTCCTCTTCGATGAATTATTCCTCGAAGCGGGTTAGATATGAAAACAAGGATAAAGAGAGAAGGAATGTTAGTGATTGTTACATGCTTTATGGCAGTATTGGCGTACATTGAAGTCATACAAAATTCGCTCTTTGGATTCCCACGATAACAATCCCTGAAACTAATGAATCCGAAAGAGCGAGAACCTTGATGTTTCAATGTATGACAATCCAGCTTAATTGCATGTGAGAAGTTCTTGGTGATATTCTCACAACGGCCATTCAGAATGGTTCGACGGATGTAGATAAAAGATCATTATGATAAGATTAACGCGACGACATGTTAGTAAGCTCAAAACGATTATTGTATTTGCAACTGTTAATTTAAATAGTTAAGCTAAGGGTCAGTTATTGTATATAACTTTATAAATAAGCAGAAGTAAAGCACGAACGCGAATCCATCCCATCTTCAAATGCACAACACTTCATTCTGGAACTTTAGAACGTCCATGTTGTAACTTGTTCACACAAGAAATCTGCCTCGACCGAGTTGACAGAACGCGCCTATACCCTTTTTCTGAACTAAAGGACAGAGAACTAATACCATGATACCTTAACTACAAATACAAAAGCTACTTCTATGTTATTTCCACTACTACGCTCACGGTAATTATGTTATGCTCGTTAGAATAAAAACGATAGAGGCAACTACTACATAACAGAAATACTACTCAAAGAACGCTAATGTCGCCAGTGTTGATGTGATAAATGCAAAGTAGTGCAAAAATGCTTAGAGAATTAAATAAGTTATAAATTACAGCATTTTGTTCAACAATATTATATTAAAGATATTTAAAAATGAAATATTTCAGTAACAACATTGCCATAAGTTTTCTAATTATTATACATATATCAGTAACACTACTAAACTATCTCTAATACCGCTACAACCTACCTTACGCAAGACCGTAAAATGCCGTAATTCAGAACATTTTGCATTATTTCTCAAAAATCGTAAATTATTGTTAATGATAATTTTAATTGGAATTATGATGCATTACCCGCATATACATTTCAAAATTTTTCTTAAATTTCGACAAATTTTGGACCAAATACGCTTACGGATTTAGGCGATGCGCTGAATTACGGCACCTTACGGTATTACTAAGGTAATAATTACTACATTGTTAGTAAACCTAACATAAATGCCTATTTTCAATGACCTTTGAGACGCAGAGACCACCCGCACCCACTCTTGCGCCTCGTGGTCTACTGAAAAAGATTTATGTATATTGAACTAATACTACTATTAAAAATAGTGCTACTGAAGAAGGTGATCGTTGGTTTCCCAGTCTTGTTAGTGATTTGAATGTTAGTAGAGACTGGTAGTAGGCCCTGCCGGTCCCTCCAGCATTACGCGTAGTTATCTGGTGTTAGATCATGCGACAGTAACTAAACTCATGCTGAAGGTGTGATAAATCAAGTGCAAAATATATTTAAGCATTGAAACACATGCCATTATTAGACTAGCTACCATTTTATAAGTTATAATTACGATAAATTTTCGCGATCAATATATTAGCATAAGAGTATTTTTTCACAATATCAACAATATGTAATCACTTGATTAATCACCGTCAATCCCATCACCTATGGACAGGGTTTTTTTTTTTGTTTTTGTATTAAAATTTGGGTAAGCGAATACTTTTTATATTTATTTATTTATTTATCTTTTTTTCGGAGTAGGGAAAAGCCCTTTGGAGTAAACTTCTTTCAAGTTTTCTCTCCAAAAGGCGTAAAAACCCCCTCATCTTTTCATTCATTATTACAATTATTGCACCTTCCAGTGAGCTCAAGCTCTTTTAAGGAAGTGTGCTTCATAAACTATCTACAACAATAATATTCAGACACTTTACATCAATACTACTATTGCTTAACATTTCGTTTCGAAGGCGTTGAGTGATGGTGGGAGGTTGGCGGCGGGTGGTTGATGGCGGGCGGTGGCTGGTGGGTGGAGGGCGGTGGCTGTGGATGGAAGCGGATCAAAAGAATATACGTAATGTATAAGTGAAATGTGGTTTGGGACATTAAAATAAGTATTTTGAAACATTTTGTTTCATCTCCATTGTTAACATCTTTTTGAAGATACTGATGTTGTTAACTGATTTGCATTCGGGACGAAGGTCATTATGCAGCTTGAATCCATAAAAAGTTAGCTTCTTACGGACCATTTCAGTATTTGGCCTGACAAGAGAAAAGTTTCCTGCTTGTCTTGATGCACGACTACGTTGAATCCTTCTTATGGCGATGTTGTGATGCAGTGAAGGGTCATGGGATATTCTGTGGACATGAGTGAGCGTTTGCAGATCGTACAGTGCTTTAATCGGTAAAATATTATCGCTTCGATTGGAATACAGCATGGCGGTAGAAAACCGGAAAGGTTTGTTTAAAGCAATCTTAAGGCATCGATTTTGTACCACTTGAAGCTCACGGAGAATCGATTTGCTAGCGGATCCCCAAAGTGCTACTAAGTAACTCAGTCTTGAGTGAACCAACGTATAATACAGCTGCATCAACCATTTACCAGGAATGAAGTTGGATACTCTCCGTAGGGCTCCGCATATAGAACTGAGTTTCTTTTTGAGGTTTCTGATGTGTCCAGACCAGCTCATTGTGGAGTCGATTGTAAGTCCCAAGAAAACATATTCATGCACTTCCTCAACATTGACGTTATGTACTGTGAGAGGTAAGCGAGGAGGAAATCTACGCCTTGGTGAGTGAATGAACATGCATTTCCTTTTCTTCAGGTTCAGAGACAGCTTATTAGCGCAGAAGTAATCATACAACAGATTGAGATCATGGTCCATTTGTTGTTGAATATTACGGTATTGAACATCTTTGTAGAAAAGTGAAGTGTCATCAGCAAATAAGCAGATTTCCCCTTTAAGATTCAGCTTGCAGATATCGTTGATGAACAATAAGAACAATAATGGGCCGAGATTACTGCCTTGGGGAACCCCTGAGCTAATGGTACGAATCTCACTGATAGTATTTCCGATTGATACGAACTGCTGCCGATTGGTGAGATAGCTTTCCAGAAGAGTTAAAGTTGTTCCTCTGATTCCAAATAATTCCAGTTTTTCCAAGAGCAGCTCGTGATTTATGGTGTCAAAAGCCTTTTTGAGGTCAATAAAGACTGCACCGACCATTCTTTTAGCATCCAGAGATTCATATATTCCCTCGACAAGATCACAAGTCGCGCTTAGAGTGCCAGTCCCTTTTCTGAAGCCATACTGATGCGAAAAGATCAGACCAAAATGAGATGCATAGTTCATAATCCTACAAGCAAGCATCTTCTCCAGTATTTACGGTTTACGGCTAACCAGCCGAGTGGAAGTTTAACAACTACCGAAAAGCTAAACATTACATATAATTTGCAATTGGATTAGATGGACAAATTGATGTGAAGATTGAACCTCAACAGCAGTTTTTTTTTGTTCAAAACTAAAAAAATCGATGAAAATGTGTTCATTGTGTTTCGGTTTGAGAATAGAATACAGTAACCACATTTTCATGTAGTTTCTTGAAAATGTTTGCTTTTGAAAATTCTCAGATTAATGACGGATCCTTTCCATATGAGCTGAAAACTTGACCGATAGTTCTCCAAATTGGGTCCTAAAATTTTTAATGAAATCTTGTTTTTATTTAATAACACGAAAAAGCATGTTACTCTAACTACTTTAGCAATTTTTTCCGCTCAAATAATGGCTATATCATATTGAAACTTTAATTTAAAAATTGGATCCATAAATGTACCTTGACACTTGAGATCATGTTTGACGTTCGCTTAGTCGACAAAAACACCACAGGGGTTTTAGTTCGACCACTGGGGTTGTTCCTACCTGACATTTCGTAAGGGACACGGAAGACAAAATACACCCAAAATTTGAGTTTAAGCCAAAATATGTGACAAAATCTAAAAAAATGGTTTTTTGGGCTTAAACCAACGGAAAACATTAGAAAATTGAGTAAACATGTGTTTTTGACCTAAACTTAAGCGTTTGGCACTAAAATTGGGACAGGGCTTTAGGACCCTATTTGTGCTCTTGAAAATTTGAGGTTTGCTTAGATTCATCTTTACCTTAACATGTCACAAGCGCCACATCTAAATCTTTACATTTTTGGCTCAAAGTTTGAGGTTTCTCTTTCCATGACGGGAACGAACCAGTATCGGGCTGAATTTCCCCATAATAAAGAGTCATGAATATGTAAACCTTGTAACCTATGATATCTCAAATCTCAAGATTCTGATGATTTGGAATGTTGGCGTTCAGTAGATCAATGGCTGACATGTGATGGATCTAAATTTGGAATTCCGCCACCAGGCAGCGCTAGTGTACATGAAACTTTTGATTTGCGGATATCTCGGGAGCCTAACTACAAAAAAAAATTGGTCAAGGGCTGTTTGAGCCATTTGATTCTAAATTTTACCACCAGGTGGCGCTAGTGAGCATGGAACTTTTGTTTTGCAGACATCTTGGCATTTGATGCAGAAAGATGGCGTTCCAACAAAGAAACAAGAATAGGCTAGGAGAAGTGGATGAACTTGTCATTCAAATACTTGTCAATTTCCATACAAAATCTACTTTTTCTCTGCTATAAATTAATTTTAGATAAACCACTTCCTTTTGCTTATTGTTTACAATTTTTTTTTTGATTCCGTTTAATTATTCTAATGACCGATGACTACTTTTTTTTATCAAACTTAGCGATAGCCCATCATGGGTACCTAGCTTTCTTCAAAAAACGAATTAAGCCCTTGACCCAGTAAACATACGACCGTATATAGGTAATATATTATAAGAGTACAATAGGGCGATATTCAAAACTCAAAAGGCAATAGATGGCTCTTTTACAATGGTAGTAAAATCGAGATCCTGAAGCAAAGAAAGCACCACGGAAGATGAACTAAACACAAAACGTTATGTATTCACTTTACACTTGATTTCTAATCACTACTTTTTTATTCAGTTTTCTAATTGCAAGCAATTTACGATTTTAATTATTTTCCATACGTTTTGACAGTTCTCCGACTACCATTCTTCCATGCGCTTGTGTTGAAAGTTTGAGAAATTTGAGAATCCAGCGTAGCGCGATCAGTGAGCGGAATACAAACATCAGTGTCGCCGCTCGGCGGCCGGTAAGAGAAACTGAATATTCGAAAGGTTGTTGTCTGTAATGTTTGCCGCTGGCGCCAACTGTTAGCGTTTGAGAACAAAATAAACAGTCGTTACCCTATTGACTGTTTAACGAGAAACTTGCGACGATCGACGCGCCACCATAATCCATGTAACGGAGGGTATTAGAATTAACTTGGAGGTGATGATTTCGCAATTTGGAGGTTAAAATCACCTCCAAACACTAGCGATTTTGCGGTGGGATGTTGACGTTTGATCACGAATTGTGGCGGCGATATACGAACATTTTGCGTGCAGCCTAATGGCGCATGTTTGTATATCGCCTCCACTTTTGTACTCTTATGCGCTATCGTATACGAGTTTGTGTTTACTGGGGAAAGCCTTATCTCAGGAGTTGTTTTTCGTTTCGCGAGTTTTGCTGGGCAGTGTTTCGGAGAGCCCAAGCAAGACGGTTTGTTTTTGGGACACCAGGAGATTGTTTTTCGTTTCGACGAGTGCTTCATGAAGCCCTAGCAGGACAGTTTTTACATTCAGAAATGGAATAGTGAAAAGTGAAAAATGAAAAAGTGATTTGTTTGATTTGTGTCCTCAGTACTGTTGGTTTTTGGCTGCCCTAAGTTCACCGAACCATCCGGAAGTGAAAGGCAGCACATAAATTTAGAGAATCAATCCGGTGAGTTTGTTCCAGTATGATACTTTTTCTTTTGTGAGCCTTCCGGATCGTTTTTGTCCGCGTCGTGGAACTTCTGATCGTTTCTTGAACGGAAAATGTTATTTTCGGAGTTTGATAATTATGTTCAGATTGCGCATTCTGTCCGGGCGGGTGTTACGCAACTAACAATCGGTTGTGGATGCTTTTTAACCGTTCGATGACCCTGGAGGGATCGATTCTGCTTTTCGTATAATTTTGAGCAGAAAAACCTACTGTGTTATCCTAGGGTGTTTAGTTCGAACGCGCATCCTTTCGTTTTTCGATTATCTAAAAATACAGTACCACCCAGTACAGTTTTTCAATGGGCACAGTACAGTTTTTCAATAGGCGTGATTTTTTTTTTTTTAACGCGTATCGTTATTTTATACAATCAGAGACCCTGGAGGGATCGGTTTTGCTTTTTACTGGTTATTGAGCAAAAATATTACTGCACAATCGACAAGCATTTCGCGAAATACTATTTATACTATAAATAAGCTATTGTTTTCTCTTTTGATTGCCGGCATTCAAAAGATTAATTTGAAAACGCTTAAACAACAAATATTTATGGTCTATCGCCAGCTTTCTAGGCGAATCCTGACAATATACCTTCCCCAACCTCCAACTCCGTAGCACTTATGAGGGTGTCGCTGAGTCGGTGGCCTCTCATTAAGTAAGTGCTACATCATCATTTCCTTCCCCTATCCCAAGTTACGGTAAAGATGGGCGTGGCCGGGAATAGCGATATTCATGCTTTTAGTATTATTGTTTATGATTTGAACAAGGTATACTCCCCTGCCTTGTTCTTGAAAGTAGTCAGGATGAGATTATTAAAAAGAAACATGAATGTTGCTAGTATCCAATCTACGAAGTATACCGTAACTACGCTAACGCTAACTGGGGAAAGCCTTATCTCAATGTGTATTACAAACATTAGAGTTTAGTCCCATAGTACACATTTAATCGTCTTGGAATTTCTTGTAAATAACAAAAATAAATGAAACCTACGTAGAAGATACATTTATTTGCTTTATGAATTCAATGGGACATACATGGACTTAAAATGTATTGAAACATACTTACGAGCTCTGTTCAGCACGCATGTTGTTTCTTGATCGCCTGAACGCATCGCCGAATCGTCGTGTACGTATTGATCTTGTTGCAAATGCCCAAGTTGAACATCGTCATCAGAATTTGCGGTGCGTACTCCTGCAAGCACAGCGCATACTCGGTCGTCTTGTCCAGGGCGCTCTGCACGACGGCCACGTCCTCGTGGTAGAGACACTGGACGAAAGCCGTCAACGCCGTGCTGTTGGTGGAGAAATTGCCCGGGTTTTGCTTGAGCCAACGCGTTACCAATCCGTGCGCGGTTTGGCGGATAGAGCCCGATGAATGCGTCAAGAATCGAATGATCTCGTCGATGATGTCTTCTAGGAGATTTGGGCGCTTGACCGTGAGTGCGTCCACTTCCAGCAGCGGCGTAGAAATATCGTCGATTTCTCGGGATCTGATTGCGTGGGTGAGTTCTTGCCAGTGCTGCGGCAGGACTTCATTCTTCACGTAAGTGGACATCATTATGGCGGCTGTGGCTTGTTGTGCGGAGTCCAAAGTAGCAGGAGGTTTCACATCCTTGGACGTTCCTGGAGTAGGTTCCTCTGGTTCAGATTTGATAGCAGCCGGAGTTGAAGGTGTGCGTTGCTTGAACATGGACAGACCTTGGACAAGCTGCTGTAGCGATTGAAGATCATAATGTTGACGAGCTAGGTCGTTCAGAAGATCCGAATAGTTTTGAATGAAACTGATTGCCATTTTGGGATTAGCCCCAATGTAAGCATGAAGGAACTCCATAAAGCGATAGATAAGTGTATAGGTTTCCTTAACGTTGCCGTGATTTCGCAAAAGAGCAAAGTAGCAATCCAATGCATTCTGGAGACCGGTTTTGTAACTGTCTTCGAAAACAAGTGGTTGAAGCAGTTCAAGTATTCCCATGACTTGATGGAAAAGATGGAAATGGTACTCTGCTCTCAATACAGATAAGTCCATGTGAGCACGTCCCTGGAGCAAGGTAGCCAGAACGGACATCTGACGAAGCAATAGAACTGGATGGGAAGCTGCGAGTTTCCGGACAATCAGTTCCATCTCCGCCGACATTTGCTGGAAATCTCTTGGAGCTGTTAGGCAAGCGATCGTGGTTAGAATGTAGTACGTGAACTTGTCTCCAACGCATCCAGTGGCGTTGCGTACGTCGGCATCATAAACGTTTTCAACATGAGGCATCAAGAATTTCATCGGCGGAATGTTCAAGTAGAGCTGTTGTAGAAACATTTTTGACGATTGATGCTTCTTGCTTACTGCATACTCGACCATTTCTTCGAGGTAATCAAACTTACAGTCCACGCATTGGAGCAGAAGTTTCACTCGATCGCACATTTTCTCGGCATTCGACTCTGCTAGGATGTAATCAATAAAGGTTTTAATTTGCTTTCCATTCAGTGTGACGATATATTCTATTTGTTCGTGCTTCGGGACGGCCTTGTCCCTTCCTTGCCACAGCTTAGGGTTTCTAGTAAGCGTATTGATGAAGTCCAGCACAGAGCAAGGATCGTAATTTGCGTTGTACTTCTCCATCAGTACATCCACCGTCTCATGAAGTGTAGACCAACTTGCCTGATGACTCATCAACGAAAGTAGGTAAGGTCGAAATTCTCCCAGGCTACGATTGAACAACATATCCATCTGTATTTCCTTATTGACGTGCACCAACTCGGAATCCGCGTCTGCCAACCAGTCCACCAGAAGACCACGCTTATCAAACTGCAACTCCAGTATTTCCATCTTGATTTCTTGTCCATTTTTCAGCAGGGTGGAGATCACATTGATCATGTCGTCGGTACTGGTTTGCCGTAGCTGTAGCTTACCCTTGCGTTCCACTTCGGAAGCTTTGTTGGTTGTGAGAACCTGAAGCAGACTTTGCGACTGTCCCTGACTTTGTAGGTTGTCTTTTTGGGCAACCTTCACCAACTGCTGTCGTTTGCCGACTAGAATCTGGAAACAACATACATAAATCAGCTATATTATCTCACAATGTTCTGCCTGTACCAAAAAAGTTATGTTGTATGTGCCTTGGGATTATATAGACCTCTAGTGGCGAACTCGCCAAGGGTCACCCCAAATTCAAAACGTGATAACTTCGCAGAATTTTATCGATTTTTGAAAGAAAATTTAATTCAGTGAAGTTTAAATACATAAAACTATTCAAATGGGGGGAGGTTCATCTCGAGGAAAGTATTGTAAAAATAGATAAAAACGAAAAAAAAATAAATAAATAGAAACTTTGCACGCTGGTATCTCAGAAACAGCTTTATATAAAATTATACTTTCTTCGGTAAAGATTTGATGTGTTATACAATGGTTAATATAGGACGCCATAATTAGTTAATTAGTTCTACAAAGCAATAATTTCTGAGCTAGCGTTATCATGCGGTGAAATTTCAACTAATCAGTGTATCGCAGCAGCCCTCCCTTGTGAAAATTATCACTAAAGAGCGTATGATTTTATATGATACTATTGCTGAGATATAAATGAAACAAATTCCAACATTTCGCCATTTTTAAACGGTTTTCCAAAATAAACATTTTGAATTTTCCTATAATTTGTATAAGTAATAAATTTTTCTTGCAAAAAAGTGGAAGTCAAATTTAAATTTGGGATTAATATGACCCTAAGGCATAGACAACGAACTATTTAAAAAAAACTACTCTTAAATATCAACCCCAGAGTATACACAAAAGGTTTGACGCTTGTAGGATTAACTTACCTGTAACAAAACCGTGTTCGAGGTCGGATTCATGTACTTGATTATTTCGTCCAGTATGTGAAGCAAATAGTTGAGGTTCTCAAACTTTTCCGGGGGAATTGCCAGCAGGGAACGGAAGAAGCAGCACATCTGCGGATTCTGAATCCAATTCTTGATCAAATATTGCCCCTGGGCACTCTTTATCAACCGTCCCAAATAGCTCAACACCTTGTTAGCGGTGTATTCTTGCGATTTGGAAGATTTTCCTCCACTGTTCAAGCGTTGGATCAGTTTTCGATATTTGGGCATATTCGGTTTACTGATCACCGGATGAGTCAATATAATCTCCACAGCTTCTTCGATTTCCTTAGTCTTGGAGGCCGGTTTACTCTGCTCGGAGATCGTCCTTATTCTGCTATCATCGCTTAAATCGATCTGCAGTGGTTGCATGACCGTTACGTTCATCATAGGAGGATCTCCGATCGGTTGATCATCCAGCTCTAGAGCTTGTATGGAAATATGACCATTCTTGGCACCTCTCGCTTGCTGAATTTCCACCAACTGCGTGAGATACGTTTTGTGTAGAATAGCGTTGTTTACCGCCTCAAATTGTTCGATCACAGCGCGATCCAACAGGGCCAGCAATTTGGACATTGAGTTGATTGGAGTGCCGAAGTTCTGCACGAAAAGAACAATCTGATCAGGAGTTAATCCCAATAGGGCTGCGTCAACTAAGCGATCTACATTGCTGCGAATCATCTTCAATTTGAGCCAATCCGGTAAGATTTGTACCGGTTCGGAAGTTTCAATGTTGAATGCTTGTGGTGGAGGAGCACCTTCCGGGAACCAATAGTCCAATATTTGTGCAGCCATTGGAATATAGGTCGAGTGAGTCAAAAGTATCACGAATGCTTGAATGATGTTCAGATGAATGTGGCACTGACTCTCATCGGCAAACTGCACCACCAATAGGTCTTGATACTCCGCGAAGGCTTGCGTGATCTTGTACTCTCTTAATTTGATCAGGAAATTGTTGAACATCACGAACAGACAGTTGAGCGTTTGAACACGTGCCTCGCTCTGATCCGTTTCCGTTGGAATGATGTGCGAGAAGATGGTACTCCGTTCGACAATCAGATGGGACATGTCCATAACGTGTTCCAGCATGTCGGCCTCGGAGTCCATTGATGTGTGCGCAGCAATAAACTGGATGTAGACCATGACCAGCTCGGGAGAATTTTCAACTTGACAGGCGGCCCGCAACTGGACAACCACATTGGGACGCACGTAGGCGAAGTGCGGAATGGTCGGCAGATAGCGCAGCAACCAATCGGAGTTGTTGCTCTCGATCGGCACGGGGTCGTTCTCCTCTTGGAATACCTGGAAGAAGTTTGATTTATGAAAATATAGGTGACTCTTAGACTTTCGCTAGTAAACTGTTCAAAGTATCGCATTCTCCAATGAGAATATATTCTCATTGCTCATTCTCCATGCTGCACTATTTTCTGTCAGTACAATAAATTATCATAAAAAAAGCTTGAATAAATTTTAATTTCTAGTGCATATTCAGCTTTGAACAACTAATAAATTTGTCTTGACTTGACCTATTATATTATCTATAATAGATACTATATTTTTTACCCTAGTTTGACGGGTAATTTTTCTGCTACATCACTTTGTGTCTTGGTGCATTTTTTATGTCAAAACTAACCTATCTTGAACCTATGAAATAATTTGTAAAAATCGTCACGCTTTGCTTTATTCCTTTCTCCCCTAAAGTATTATATGGATAATACCTAATAACAAGTTTAACTTTGGTTTCGAATGACGAACAAGGTTGATGCTTTATACGCCTATAAATCATAATAGTAACTCCTCCACATACTACATCTAGGCAATCATGAAAGATATACGAAAGTTTGAATCTGTTTGGAGTTTCGATCCATGTTTAGAATTTTCGAGTTCCATAAATTTCCAACAAACTACTCCAGACAGCTCCACGGAGGTATTTTTAATTGCTTCCAAAGTTGTCGTTCAGGATTTCTCTAAAGTTTTAATCACGAATTTCTCGTTTAATTAATTATGATTCGTGGTTTACTAAACATTACATAGATTTTGCAATTGGATTATATGGAAGTCGAACAGGGAGTCGTGAGTTCGATTTTCACCGAGAAGACGTGGAACTTTTTCGCAAATTTCACATCGATTTGTCCATTTAATCCAATTGCAAAATACCTATTAATGTTTAGTTTTTCGGTAGTTATGAATTTCTCATTACGCCATGAATTACTCCAGAGTTTCCTCCTAAGATTTCTCCACATAAAAAAAAAGAAAATTTCCGGAAAAAGCTGCTGATAGATATCAGAAGATCCTAAAGTAATCTTTGATGGATCTTCTGTAGAATTTTCTGATAAATTTTTGCAAGGATCTTCGAAAGAAGCAAATGGATTCTTGAGAAAGTCTTGGATGATTCACTAGAGAAACTGCTAAGATAATTGGAAAAATAAGCTATTGAGATCACGGGCCTTGTGTAGGGGTTAGAAACCATATCTCTAACGGGTTCGAATCTCATCCAAGATAGCCAAAAATTTCCCTAGTGAAGATATAGGGTGAAAATCAGGACTCTCAGTTTGAAAATAAGGACAACTCAATTTAGCTGGCCTTTTTTTCTCTGTGAGAGTTTGTGTTGCGATACGTGATATGCTAGGGACGCGACTCGTAATTACGGTTTAAATATAACTTTACTACTGAAAGGCAACAACGAATTAAAACGTGTGTGTACGCGAGCCTCCGATCGCAATTGTAATGATAATGATATTGGCCCACAATAGTCATTATCACGATCAATGGTGTGGATGTTCTAGTGTAGATGTAGTTGTGAAACTCAGAGGAAAATAATATGCACTCTGTCTCAAAAAACACCAAAAAAGTCAAAAAGTTTTGTTTTGTTCATCTCTCTTGGAAAGATGTTCCTGGCTAAATTTCTAGTGGACTCCGAATGTTCTTGAAAGAATTCTTGCATTATCTGTGACGGACAACAGCAAAATTTTTAGGTGTGTCTGTCTGTTTATTAATGATAAATCTATGAACTTTCGTTTGGAGATTATCAATTAAAGGGGTCCGCGAAAAGGTTATAAATTTTCAAAGGAGCGTCGCAGCTTCAAAAAGGTTGGGAACCACTGAAATGAATAATAATATTGTCGTAGAACATTCATAAAATTCTTATAAAATATTATTAAAACTTTTAGTAACTTCTAATATTTCAAAAAGATATTCGACCGTGGACCTGTTCGGTTCGGAAAGTCTAATATAAACTTTTAGAATCTCGAAGATGTGCATAGCAAAGTTGGTAGCGACAAGTGGTACTTTGGTAGCGACAGGTGGTGGCCACCTAAACTGGAAGAACGGGAAAAAGGCGTGAATTCAAATAATTTAGAAATGTTCGTTCTTGTTTGAGCCCTAATTTTATAAACTATCAAAGATAAGTTATATAAAGTCGTTCCTTCCTTAGTCGAGTGGTTAGAGTCCGCAGCTACAAAGCAAAGCCATGCTGAAGGTGTCAGGGTTCGAGTCCCGGTCGGTCCAGGATCTTTTCGTAATGGAAATTTCCTTGACTTCCCTGGGCATAGAGTATATAGTATAGTATATGCCACACGATATACGAATGCAAAAATGGTAACTTTGGCAAAGAAAGCTCTCAGTTAATAACTGTGGAAGTGCTCATAAGAACACTAAGCTGAGAAGCAGGCTCTGTCCCAGTAATGCCAAGAAGAAAAAGAAGAAGAAAGTCGTTATGTTGAATATATTTTAATTAAACGTCTGTAATTTGGAACAAGTACCTTTCATGAAATGCATTATAAAATTATTAATGATTTAATTACTAGTTTTATTCTTTTAAACATTATTTTTTTCAATTTTTTTTTAATTTATTCCTCGCATTATTTAAGATAACACCATGAACGCCATCGGTAATCATGTAGCTCGTTGTTTCTGAGAAAATGAATGAGTTAACATCTACTAAATCATCAATACTGAGAAATAAAAGATGATCTTCTCTTCATCGTAGCTTTGTTAAATAACGTGTAAATTCATTCATATGCTCAGTAACAAAGAGTTACACACTTGATTGGGTTCTTATCCTGAATTATGCTAGGTTTCACTCGAAGTATTGAATCAAGGGTGATTAGAACAATTGAAAATCTGGAAAATTCTGAAAAATATATAGGGGGGCCTAGATAGCCGTAGCGGTAAACGCGCAGCTATTCAGCATGACCATGCTGAGGGTCGTGGGTTCGAATCCCGCTGGTCGAGGATCTTTTCGTAAAGGAAATTTTCTCGATTCCCAGGGCATAGAGTATCTTCGTACCTGCCACACGATATACACATGCAAAAATGGTCAATCGGCAAAGAAAGCTCTCAGTTAATAACTGTGGAAGTGCTCATAAGAGATTCTCATGCTCTGAGAAGCAGGCTTTGTCCCAGTTGGGACGTAACGCCAGAAAGAAGAAGAAGAAGATACCGGGAAAACCGAAAAGAAAGCGGGAATTAGAAAATGATAATTTGGTGGCCACCCTGTAGATAGAAAACAACGTGATATGGTCTTATCCACTGGTGTACTAAACTGACTCGGTCGAAGAATTTTGACACTAGAGCGGGTCCAGATCACGTGGGGATCATACGGGAGCGTGCCCCGCTCAAGTGTCACAATTCTCAGACCGAGTGAATTTAGTACACCGGTAGATTAGACCATACTGCATGTTGTTGGTCTAATCGTGTACTAATGAAAATCGAATTTTATATTATATGTTTACTATATCGTACTACTAATTTATCAATGTACTGCTTACAAACTCTTCAATTGTTCAGTCATAAATAAATATTAGATACTATGGGCATGCGTAGCACCTATTTTAAGCACAGCCTCCCGTATCGATACACCTGGAGATCACCTCAGCAGACAGAATCGCAAATCGACCACGTTTTGATCGTTTTCTACGATCAAACGTCAGAACCTATCGTGGCCTGGTGATGATGAAACTGCGCCCAAAACTATCCGCCATAAACGATGTACGGTACCGACGCCCGCCTCGGTACAATCTAGCGTGGCTGAAACAACTGGAAGTCGCCAATGCGTACGCGCAGCATCTTGAGGCAGCGTTGCCGGATGAAGGCGAGCTTGACAGACCCCCTTTTGAGGACTGCTGGAGGACAGTCAAATCAGCTATTAACGACGCCGCCGAAAGCATTGTCGGATATGTGGAACGGAGTTCAAGAAACGATTAGTTCGACGAGGAGTGCCCGAAGGTTTGGGAGGAGAAGAATGCAGCATGGTACGCGGCAAAATGTGGAACGATACAGAGTGAAATGCAAACAGCAAACCCGCCTATTTCGGAGCGTCGTTTGGAAGAGGCGGAATCCCCAGAGATGGAGTTGCTGTACCGTTCTCAAGAAACACGAAAGTTCTATCAGAAGCTTAACACATCCGGCTAAAATTTCGTGCCGCTGAAATGTGCCGGGATAAGGATGGAAGCATCTTGACGGACGGACGGGAGGTGATCGAAGGTGGAAGCAGCACTATGATGAACACCTGAATGGCGCAGAGAACATAGCACAGAAGGTCAGGACAGCGAAGGCTATGGTCACGTCAGCACAGCGGACAGTGGAAACCAACCAGCTCCCACGATGGGGGAAGTTAAGGATGCCATTCAACAGCTCAAAAACAACAAGGCCGCTGGCAAGGATGGTATCGGCACCGAACTCATCAAGATGGTCCCGGACAGGTTGGCTACTTGTCTGCATCGGCTGATAGTCAGAATATAGGAAACGGAACATCTACCGGAAACAAGGCGCTCTGTCTACAAAAAGGGCGACAAACTGGAGAGTGAAAATTATCGTGCAATCACTACCCAGACAACCAGAATGTACGTATAACGAAATCACCTTTTGCGTTATGCGATGCTTATATGCGCAAAGTTTCACGTATAAGATGTTGCGAAAAGCCCTTATACGTACAAAAGTGGAGGCGATATACATGCATATTTTATATGATGAAAAGTAACATGCAATACGAGTATGTAAATTTTCTTGCGAACCAGTCTGTACTATTATGCGACTTAATGTATCATAACAAAATTGATTTGACAGCTGCTACGGATTGATCCGACTTACTTTGTACAAGTATACGGAACGAAACGAAATGTACATATGAACTCAGAAAATAACGTTTTATGCGAGGAAACTCATCGATCAAACGATATCATCCACCACGTAGTGCGGGTGTGATGTTGTTTGTGTAACTAAACGACTTTGTTCGTTAACTGTTATGCGACTTCTGGTTGTCTGGGTATCTTAAACGCCGCCTACAAAGTGCTATCCCAAATTCTCTTCCGTCATTTATCACCTATAGCAAACGAGTTTGTGGGAAGTCAACAAGCAGGTTTCATCAACGGCCGCTCGACAACGGACCAGATCTTTTCCGTACGGCAAATCCTCCAGAAATGCCGTGAGTACCAGGTCCCTACGCACCATCTGTTCATCTATTTCAAGGCGGCATTCGACAGTGTTGACCTGTAGAGCTATAGAAGATCATGGACGATAACAACTTTCCCTGGAAGCTAACAAGATTGATTAAAGTAACGATGGACGGTGTGCAAAACTGCGTGAAGATCTCGGGCGAACACTCCAGTTCGTTTAAGTCTCGGCGGGGACTACGACAGGATGATGGACTTTCGTACCTGTTCTTCAATATTGCGCTTGAAGGTGTCATGCGGAGAGCCGGACTTAACAGTCGAGGCGCGATTTTCATGAGATCCGGACAATTTGTCTGCTTCGCGGACGACATGGATATTATTGGAAAAACAATTGGAACGGTGGCAGATTTGTTTACCCGCCTGAAACGCGAAGCAACAAGAGTCGGGCTAATGGTGAACTGAGAGCGACAGGGCCCGCCTAGTAAGCGGTGTCTCGATAGACGAGGATACCTTCGAGGTGGTGAGCGAGTTCGTCTACCTCGGATCCTTGCTGACGGCTGACAACAATGTAAGTCGGGAAATATGGAGGCGCATCATCAGTGGAAGTCTTGCCTACTATAGGGACCAGAAATAGTTTCTGGATCAAGGCAGATTCACCCCCACACCAAATGCGGGCATGGGACATGGACTATGCTCGAGGACGACTTGCAAGTTCTTGGGGTTTTCGAACGCCGAATGCTAGAACGATCTTCGGCGACGTGCAGGAGAATGGTGTATGGCGACGAAGAATGAACCACGAGCTCGCCCAACTCTACGGCTAACCCAGTATCCTGAAGGATATGCTGGGCAGGGCATGTTGCAAGAATGCCGGATAACAGCCCTGTAAAGATGGTTTTCGCCACGAATCCGGTCGGTACAATAAGGCGTGGAGCGCAGCGAGCGAAGTGGATTGACCAGGTGCACCAAGACCTGGAGAGTGTGGGTCGCAGTCGAGGATGGAGAGAAGCGGCCATGAACCGAGTGATTTGGCGAAATATTGTTGGCGAGGTTTTATCAAGCTAATTCATGTAATACCAAATATAGAAATAATGAAATGCTGGAAAATTCATAGAGAAGTGTCTGGATGAGCTACATGACGAATCCCATGTCTTTGTTCAGATTACTGGAAAAGCTATTAAAAGATTTCCTGGAACATTCGATGGAGGATTTTGAAAGTAATTGTTGGAAAAACAGTGGAAAATGCTTGAAGGAATCCTTATGAGTTTGACTAAAACAAAAACTGAAAAAAAATCGGCATAGTAAATCCTGGAAAGTTTTCCAAGCATCAGTTTCCTGGACAAATTCGTACACGAATATGTTAAAGATATCTGTAACCTAGTGGATTTTCTCGGAAAACCTTTATGAAGGAATCGTTCGAAATGCTCTTGGATTATCAACTGAAAAAATCGGTGAAATAACTAGAGGAAATTCCCAGGGAAAATTTTAAGAGTAATTCCTGCTGTAATTGTTGAAGGTAGTAGCGTTGGAGTGCTGAAGAATTTCCTGGAGTATATTCTGGAGAAATTGGGTCCTAAAATGTTTGATGAATTCTGGTTTTTATTTAATAACACGAAAGAGCATGTTCCTACAACTACTTTAGCAAGCTCAAATTACGGCTATTTCATATTTAAACTATAATTTTTAAAATGGTTCCAAATATGAACCATGACACTTTTGATCATGTTTGACGTTCACTTGTTCGACAAAAAACACCACAGGGGTTGTAGTTTTAACACTGGGGTTGTTCCTATCTGACATTTTGGAAGGGACACGAAAAACAAAATATATCCAAAATTTGAGTTTAAACCAAGGAGTGTGACAAAATCGCAAAAATAGTAAACAATTGTTTTTTTAGGCTTAAACCAACGAAAAACATTTAAAAATTGAGTAAACAGGTGTTTTTGGCCTAAATTTAAGCGTTTGGTACTAAAATTGGGACAGGGCTTTAGGACCCTATTCCGCTAAAGAATCCCTTAAGATATTTCTGAGAGAACTGGTGGATAAATCTCTAGAGGTATTTCTAGACAGATCCCTGCATGACTTCATAAATTATCCCATAAGAAATCTGTAAAGAAATCACTAGAAGCTGCTCGAGAAATTTGAAAGAAATTCCTGAAGAACCTAGGAATAGTCGCGCATGAATCTTTTAAGGTAGCTCTGGAGCTTGTAGAATTAAGACATGAAATAACGGAAGTGACTTAAGAGACTTCCCATTAAAAATAAAGACTTCTTAGCTTTTTGCTTAGAAATGGTTACCAAGTGTTTACAAGACCGGTTCCGAAAATTCAACATGAACTTCCAAAACCTAGGATGTGGATAGCTTTCTGGAGAACTGTTCATTCTGGAGAATGGTTTTCGAAAGTTTTGTTTTGTTATATTTAGATTTGAGAAAACATGTGCATTAAAAGAAGAGCTTTCACAACTTACCTTCAACAGCAGCTTCAACCCGCGAATAGCCGACTGACGCGAATGGTTCGAAAAGGACGACAACCGCCGGAAAAAGTACTCCATTATCTCGCAAATCATTTGATGATCGCCAGTTTCGTCCTGAACCACCTTTTGCAGATAAACCAGCAGTTCTGCCTCGCGACTGTTCTCCACAATGACCGTACTCGAGTTGGAGAGCAAAAACTCGCACAAACACTGCACCGGTAGGTGGTTGAAATCGCCATCGCTGTTCTGGACGAGATCGGCCAACCAGGGCATGGCTTGGGAAGTGCCCTGGCGTTGAATGATCTCTAGCAGGAGATCGGGCTTCCGACTGCGGCACAGCAAGTGACCCAATCGGTGGGTAACGTTCAATGATTGGATCTGCTCCAGGACGTGATTCGGAGGACGTCGTGCCACCCCTCGTGGGTCCATCAGGATCAGCTGGGACAGGAGAAGACTGTTCTGCTCGTTGATGATGTTGGAAGCGAGGTGGTTTTCGAATTCAAGGATTTGGCTCTTTTCGGCTGCTGCAACCTGGAGTTCCTCGTCGGACGGCTTAGTCGGTCCTATCTGGTTGGTGATGCACATCTCCATCAGGGTGCGCAGCATTGGGTATTGCTCCCAGCAGAATGATCCGAAAATGGAGGGATTGTGGGCGGAAATGAGCAACAGAATGATCCAGGTTTTCCAATAGAGCGATGAGATAGCAAGATTCGGTGGTTCGTAGTTGGATGGAAGGACGATGTTGTCCGGGTGATGGTACTCGGACATTTTGAACAACAGGTCGATAATTTCTAAGTTGGCCACATCCAGCGGTGGGTAATCGACGTGACGGAGGGATCCGGCGCGTCGAACCAACTGTTCTATGATTTCCATCGTATCGGGGATGGTGAAAGGGATCTCCTTGGTAATGCCAATAAGGATGATACGAAGCATCGAGTTCTGCTGGAGTGGAATTTCTGAGACGATTCTCAACATGGGAGCACGTTCCGGTTCGGGTGGCCATTGATCGCCTTTGGCGTACGCTTCGGGCGAATCCAGAAACAGCATTTTGTGGAATGCCATTTTGAAATCGTTCGGTGATGGCATGTAGACGATTGGAACCACTTCGTGCATCCACGTGAGGGTATCGAATTGAATCGTGGACATCTGTTGGTAGAAAGTGGTCAATGCTGGAGAGCTCTTTGGTTCCCTTCCGCTCCGAATAGACGCATTTGCCTCTCTAATTTGTGGAGAAACCGAGAGGAACATGCAAAGGCATACCAAATCAACGACGGAATGGAAGATGCGATCGCGAAACTCCGAACTCATCACTTGTGACTTCAAATCGGAACGATTGGTCAGAAGTGCTTTGGAAAACACCATCAAGTTGATGTCGTATCGTAGCATTTTGACCAATTCGCGGAGGAACACCCGGAGAGTTCTCAGGACATCTTCCCTTTGTAGTAAACATTCCTGATAGATCTCCGCCAGATGGGTTGCGGATTCGGTTGGCTTGGCCTGGAACATAGTGGCCAGCATGCCCATGTTGTTTGGATTGCGGGCATTGGAGAGCTCGTTTTGGACCACGTACTTCAGCATGATGGCCAATATTTCCGACTGACAGTTGATCATCTCCTTCAGGCACGTCATGAATATATTGATCAGTGGTTTGGTCTTCAGTCGCATCTTCACCAAATTGGATAGGACCTCGTGGTCCTTCGGATTCTGTCCAGTCACGTTGTAGCAAATGAAAGTTAGCAGCTCTTGAGCCGGTTTCATCAGCTTACCGTTATGGATCCAAAGTTCTAATCGGGGAATAGCCAACGCCCGGACTTCCGGTATACCACTTCCCAGAGATAGGAATTTCAAAAAGTTTCTGGTAGAGCAGTCCGGTGCTTGTCGTCGATTCAGTTGATCTTTGGCCGCTTCCACCACCAATTTCTCCACCTGTTCTTGGATGTGTGCAAAGCGAGGCGGATTTGCGTCCGGATCCTTACCCAACGAATCCCCGAACATGCCGCTGTCCGTTGAGTGTTCATCGTCGAGGGCGGGGTTCTCCCTAGCATTTGGATTCAGGGCACTAAGCTCCGGTTGCAGCATCCATTTCGGTGGAATCTTTGTTCCCAGCGCAGCCACGCAGTTATCAGTGAACGGTGCACACTCCTCGTAGTCAACCCACACTCGATCATTGATCGCATCTTCGACGTACGTCCGGATCAAACTTTCCGGCCACTGCTTCTTATCGCTGTAACCCCTGGCCAACAGATTGCACGCCAGAATGTGAACCGTCGGATTGTTTCGGCCCTTGAACGAATTCTGAGTATCCCGCTTCAGAACGGCAATCAAAGCTGACGTTATCGTCTCGTTACAAAACAGATGGGGCCGGATTTTGGCCAGATAAAGCAGCGACAACGAGAGCACCGATTCCGACTTGGCCTTCGGCGAAATCAGCAACTTAATCGCCCCGCAAACATATCCAACCACGCTGTCGCTGTCCTGCTGATCGATGGCCCCGAGCACCGACGAAACCAAATCCACCGATTCGCAATCCAGGGCCATCTGTTCCCAGTACTCAAGCACACTGCTGGAACTGGAACTGTCCCCACCGGAAGACGGCTTACTCGTTCCCGGCAGAGACGAGCCCACCGACCCGGAACCACCCGTCGCCGAAAGTTTGATTTTCTTTGCGGCCACGGCACTGGCCAGGGCCGCAGCATCCCGCTTGCGTTCCGGTCCTCCGCTCACGCCGGGTTTGTTTTTGGAATCATCTCGGGAGCTGGGACCGGATTTGGAACCCAAGGCAAAGAGCTCGCTCTGGGGCAAACCGATTTGCTTCTTCGTTGACCGAGCGCTGGAGCTCGGTTTGTTGCGATCCATCGTCGAGTTTTTTTGCTTTTAACTGTAATTTAAGTGAAATTTTAATATAAATCTTTAGAAAATTGTACAAAACATACAAATTTTGCAGTTTGCTTGTTGATGAATGCGAAGTTTTTGACGTTTGATGGTGCAGTCATCAATCATCAATCATCATTGACGAATCTTATATCGACTTTCATGATAGAATTACTGTCATCATTCGCAGATCGGGAGAGAAAAGCCTTTTGGGAGAGCAAGCAAAGAGCGCATCGCAAAACAGAAAAACAAAAACATTTCAATCGAACGTCGAACGCGTAATGGATGCAACTCGTCAGCAAAAATTGCATTCACGGAATAAAAGTATCGAGTTTATTGTTTATTCGTCTCAAAGTGCATCGCATTACTACATGGATTAGTTAGAGCTAAAGCAGTGTATTGTTTATTTGCAAACGAATTGTGTTTCCTCGTTGGCTAGCCTTGATCAGCCAGTATTTTTGTTTTGTGAAGCGATTCAATATTGGGGCAGAACAGGAACACCAAACCCAACTCTTGTAGCGGAGTGAAAGTTTTGGGGGCAACCCATCTGCTGCTGGTGGAAAAAAAAATCTGGAATGCAAAACAAATGCCAACGCAAAAATCGAAAGTGCCGCAAGAATGACGACGATCCATTGAATGCGAAGAACAGTGCTGTCCTTTTTGGTGTGGCAGGTTTGGGACCATTCCTTAAGTAATAATCGAATTACCACTGTGAGAATATACGGAAGAAGTGTCCGGAAGGGGGAATGTGTTCACCGACCGTGTTCCAGGGTTGTTGCTCCCAATGGCGTAGCTGGATCCGTCCACTGCTCGTTGTTCTGTATGTGCTGTTTGTGATAATTGTTGTGCCGCTGCTGATCGTCAACTCCGTCAAGGATGGCTTTACCCGGAAGGACCAGCTCATCCTCATTGGGGGCCTATTTGTCATTTCGGCCGTACCCATTTCGATTTGGCAAATTACACAACACATTGTGCATTTTACGAAACCCATCCTGCAGAAGCACATCATCAGGTAAGCTCGACGTGACTTTGTCTTGGGAAGATGATTAATACTGACCGCTCGCTGCGGTCTTCAGCACAGTGGCGCATTGCCGGACTAAACTTCATAAATTAAAATTTTTAAAATTGTCTGATAATTTGTTTTTATGAATTCCTTTACGGTATCCATTGCTCATTTAAAAACATTTAAAAATATTACTACTAAAAATCTTTTTTTAATTATTATTTTACATCATTTTTTGTACAATAATTGAAAGCTTCTGCATCATTTGACTGTTTTTACGGCAACCAAAATTCAAGCTTTAAATTCATATTATAAAAACACTCATATGAATACATTCTGATGATTCTTCATTAGCTCCATCCTGTTGTAATTTTCAAGATTGAACAAATAATTTTGCCAGATTTAGCTTAGAAGTGACGTCCACGGCTGCAAAGCATAGTCATGCTGGGTTCAATTGTCGGTAGGTCCAGGATTTTTTTTCATAATGTTCCTTGACTTACCTGCGCATAGAATATCGTCTTGTAAAGAGTGACTAGCAGTGAATAAACCACGTCTGGTTAGAATGAACGAACAAACATGAATGAGGTATATTTCTTAACGAAATTACTGACCATTGCTGTTATAAGGTTTAACGTTTATGTGTCAGTGCGCATCGTACCTTCGTGCTGTGCGTACACGAATTCTCTCTGCTCTTGGAAGTTTTCTTAAAAACTACCTAAAGCAATAAAACAGTACTTTTCAGTTTTAAAATTATAAACGATACTTTTCATTGCTGCTAAAACAGTACTATTTTTTCTACTATTGATCCCTTTACGATCCTTGTTTGGACCCGTGCCTTCGATTTTTCGTTGGACCCGTTGGCGAAAGCTAGCGGTGGTAATCCTTCTTGGACACCGTCTTGGGAAAAAACCTCTAAGGAGGTCACGTCTTCTTCCGTTTATTTACTTAACATGGTATCAACAACAAACAAAAGGAAGGGTGAATCTCTGAATTCACAACTTCCTTCCAAAAAAGTGGGATTTAAAACTGTCACTAAACGTGGCAAGAATGGAAGAAAGGACGTTTCGCCGGAATGCGAACTTTCTTCCAAGGGTGAAATGAATAATGTTGATAATTGTATCGAAATGAGCAATCAGTTCGATGCTCTAGACAAATCTTCTGAACACCAAATCGAAGCAGCTTCTAGCCCAGGGTCTTTGATTCAAGTGATGAAGCAAAGAGTGCCGCCTATCGTGGTCAGTTGTTCCGAATTCGGGGGATTTAGGCAGGAGATCTTGAACTCCATTAGGGGATTTCCTTCCAAATCGCAAAGAAAGGAGATGTCGCGTGTTGCCGGACACTCTTAAAGATCGCGAACTTCTTCTCGAACATCTTGAATAGAAGAAGCACATTTTTTTACTTATGACGACAAAACTGAACGTTTGTTTAAAGTCGTCTTGAAAGGTCTCTCAAGTGACTATAAGTCACCTGAAGAATTCAAAAATGGAATAAATGATTTACTTGGATTTTCCCCAGTCCAAGTAATCATTATGAAAAAGAGAACCCAATATGGCATTGTTCGGAAAGGGCTTTCTCAAGAATATTATTTAGTTCACTTTAACAAAAAAGAACTAAATAATATTAAAGCTTTAGAAAAAGCAAAACTTATGTTCGATGTCCGTGTGACATGGGAACATTTCCAGAAACCTGGAGGAAATTACCAGAACCCCACTCAGTGCCGTCGGTGCCAAAAGTGGGGTCATGGTACAAAAAATTGTCGCATGGATGCTAAATGCATGATTTGCGGAGGTTCTTCTCACGCTAAGGACGTCTGTCCAGTGAAGGAAGATACCACCAAGTTTATATGCTCTAATTGCGGGGCCAATCATAAGTCAAATTATTGGAATTGCCCTTCACGCAGGAGAGTTATTGAGGCTCGTGCCAGGCAGATGAAAGATAATATCCGTTACGATAACGGTCGTTTCCGGAATTTCCCTGGTAGAGTATCGAACAATTCTCATTTTTCAGTTAACGATCGCTTGATTAGGAATCATACCCATCAGGAAGATCATAATCATGCTTATTCACAAACTAATTTCAATCCGTCGGGTAGAAATTGGAATGCTCGTTCTCTGAAAGGTAAAGAGGACGAGCTGTTTAATTTACTTACAGCTAATAACGTGCATATTGCTATATGAAAACTGAAACGTATTTGAAACCTGGATCTAAACTCAAAAGAGATCCTAACTTTTTTGTTTATCGTAATGATCGACTTGATGGGGCATGTGGGGGAGTTGCAATCATCATTCATAGGGGTATAAAACATCAACTGTTTTCGTCATTTGAAACTGAAGTTTTTGAAACTTTAGGTGTTTCTGATCATGTCCCTGTTACATTTTAAATATCCCATGAAGCGATTCTCAATCCTATCAGCTCCACTTTCAATTATTTTCGAGCCGACTGGAATATATATGAAACGTATATTGACTCTAATCTTGATGTTAACATTTCATTACAAACTAAAATTGATATTGACAATGCTCTTGAAACTTTAACAAATTCCATTGTTGAAGCCAGGATTGGAATTCCAAAATGTGAAGTAAAATTTGAATCCGTGATTATATACGATGATCTTAAACTCTTGATCCGTCTTAAAAACGTAAGGAGAAGGCAATTTCAACGCACTCGCGATCCTGCTATGTAAATTATATGGCAGGATTTGCAGAAAGAAATAAAGAAACGTTTTGCACAATTAAGAAACAAAAATTTTGTAAATAATATTTCTCAATTGGACCCTGGTTCTAAGCTTTTTTGGAAATTATCTAAAATCTTGAAAAAACCTCAGAAGCCAATACCGGCATTGAAAGAGGAAAACAAATTATTACTAACTAATTGCGAAAAAGCTCAAAAACTTACTATACAGTTTGAAAGTGCGCACAATTTTAATTTAGGACTTACTAGTCCAATTAAAAATCAAGTTGCTCAGGACTTCGAAAATATTCTCAATCAAGAGAACGTTTTCGAAAATGCCTGGGAGACTGATTTGGAAGAAGTGAGGACTATTATTAAAAAATTCAAAAATATGAAAGCTCCCGGCGATGATGGAATTTTCTACATCCTCATCAAGAAACTTCCAGAAAGTAGCTTATCGTTTTTAGTTGATATATTCAACAAATCTCGATTACTCTTTCAAATCGACGTAAGTAACTTCCAGACGGTTTTGAGAAAATTAATTCAGAAGAATCACAACCTGTCTTCTAAAACTGTTTTAAAATGAATCACCTTTTTGACATTTTTTCACCGTGTACATTGCTTAAATTTTGCATACAAACAGCTCGCGTTCAAAAACTAGGGAGTTCCTATGATTTCTCACAAAAATTTTATGACAAAATGATAAGCCGTTTCATTGAGTTACTTGCGACGTTTTTCTATCAGTGTAAAATCGACTCAAGTAGTGTTTTGCTTTGATTCGTGGTTAAGTCACTTTGTCTCTCCATACAGCGGGGCGGCGAAAGTAGTGGTTAGGTTGCGGAAGTTGAAAATCTTACTTTCGTCGTTTTGTAAATCCGGAAATTAAACGATCTAAAAGTGAAAAAACGAGCTGGCTCAGAGAAAAACGAGTAGAATTTCGTCTGTGAAACACATAGAATCGATAAAGTAAGTTTGTATACTTTTTTCACTTGAGTCTATATGAATAAGTTTTCGAGAAATGTTTTCAATTAGCATATTTTCCTGACAAATGGAAAAATGCTAAGGCTGTTCCAATTTTAAAACCAGACAAAAATCCTGCAGAAGCTTCTAGCTATCGTCCAATCAGTTTGCTTTCCTCCATCAGTAAACTTTTTGAAAAGGTCATTTTGAACAGAATGATGGTCCACATCAATGAAAATTCAATTTTTGCCAATGACCAGTTCGGATTCCGCTATGGACAACCGACCACTCATAAACTTTTACGTGAAACAAATTTGATTCGTTCCTACAAATCTGAAGGCTATTCTACTGGTCTTGCTCTTCTAGACATAGAAAAAGCATTCGACAGTGTTTGGCATGAAGGCTCAATCATAAAATTAAAAAAAAAAACTTTAATTTTCCAACATACATTGTTAGAATAATTCAAAGTTATCTGTCAAGTCGTACACTTCAGGTTAATTATCAGGACTCCAGATCCCCAAGGCAGCATTTTGGGACCAATATTATATAATATTTTCACATCTGACTTACCTGAGTTACCTCAGGGATGTCAAAAATCCTTGTTTGCGGATGACACAGGCCTCTCCGCCAAAGGACGAAGTCTGCGTGTCATCTGTAGTCGATTGCAAAAAAGTTTGGATATTTTTTCTTCATACTTGCAAAAATGGAAGATTTCTCCTAATGCTTCCAAAACTCAACTAATAATATTCCCACATAAACCAAAAGCTCTTTATTTGAAGCCTTCAAGTAGACATGTTGCCACGATGAGAGGAGTTCCAATAAATTGGTCAGATGAAATTAAGTATCTAGGGCTTATATTATGTATAAGAAATATGTTAAATGTGTCTAACCCCTTATTAATAGAAAATCAAAACTTTGTCTTAAGAACAGGCTTTTGATATTCAAACAAATTTTCAGGCCAGCCATGTTGTATGCTATACCAATATGGACTAGCTGTTGTAATACCAGGAAGAAAGCTCTGCAGAGGATTCAACATAAAATTTTGAAAATGGATCTGAAGCTCCTTCCCTGGTATAGTTCTAATGAGTTACATAGAATATCCAATGTTGAAACATAGGGACAGATGTCGAAAAAAAATATTAATAATTTTATACAAAAATCGTTGCCCCGTTAAGTTTTACAACTTTTTTGTTTAAGGGCCAGTCTAATCTTCTATAAATGCGTTATATATTTAGGTTAAGCTAAGTTAAGTTGATTGAAAGCGCTTTTTCTCTTATGAACAGGTGAAATCAACACACCAGTAAAAATTCTGAAATGCTTAAGGTGATTATAAAACGAGGCCACACCTCAAATTTTCAAGAGCACAAGACTTGAGAACAGAACAGCGCTCCGCGTTGAAAATCTATCCCATTGGTCATCACCAGTAAGCAAGTAATTTGATTGGTTTTCAACGCGAACTGTTGTCAGATTCTCTCGTCTTGTGCACTTGACAATTCTGAGTTTGGCTTCGTTTAATAATCACCTTAATTTAGGCTTACCAAATTGGGATGATAGGGTTTTCTAACACAGAACACCTAGATATAATTAATTAATGTAATGTTTGGAATCATACTAATTAGAAATAAAAAAAAGTTTTCTCGTTGTGCGTAGGCAGGTCAACCATGAATTCAAATTAAAAAAGAGTCCCGATGGTTTGCATCTGAGACGAGACTCGCGAAAGCTCTTCGCTTTTGATGTTTCATCCGACTTTTGTGCGAAGCCGCGCCACTGTGAGCTGTTCGTATAGCTATGGCCCAATGAATGCCTCTGATCGATTGTTGGGATGGTAGCAGAGGTTAAATGCGATATTGATATTAAGTGAATGGCACCAAGTGGCAAAATTAATATTAAATTAACTTTTATGGCTTCTATTATTTCGCTTGTAGAATTATTTTTGATACATGTACCTACGTGTACAATGCCTGAAGAGAGTATCTTGATTTCTAATCCTCCTTTGTGATTCTCTGGTACAGCAAATAAGTAAATTTTTGCGCACTGATAAGGTTTCATATCGTTTCCCGGTTGAACGTGTGAAATAATCAGCTCTTTGCTTGATCGATGTGACATGCCATTCCTAGTAGCAGAGCTTATCTTGTGTACGTGACCACAGTCCAGAATTATGCTAGCTAAATTGAATCTAATGTACCTACATTCTCCCTATTGCAACTAAATCATTTCAATCTGGCGCCAGCCAGCATGGCAAGGTCACAATCAATGAGCAACAAAGTATGTTGATAACAGTGTCAACCGATAACCATTTGTCGGAGCCTACGCATCACAATCTCTGTCAGAATTAAACGGGAAAGTAGCCCGAGGTCAATTGTGTGTATTTTACGGCTCAATTGGACAGCAAGATGAATCACACTTCATGCTAATGCGGTATATTCTAGCTTAATGATGGCTTAAAGAGTCAATAAGTTTTCCAACAGGTCAACAACCAAAGTGATGTATTCTTGAGCCCTAATCAGTTATGAAATAGTCCGATTGTTGCAACCAACGTTAATGGTAAGACCGTCTTCTATCGACAAGTCGAGTCTAGTACACGACACTGAAGACGGCATTAGAGTTGAGGCCGAAATATGCGTATCTGTCAAAGGATACACGCAAAAAAATTGTGCGGTAAAAACTACCATTTTAGGGGGTTAACTTAAGCGCTCGCACCGGAAATTTTCAGCAGACCAGAAATGCGCTTGATTTTACCTGGGAGGCTGGGAGGGAGGCACAGATACTACACACGAAATTGGATACAATTTTTTTCCAAATTGCAAGATAACTCCAGCTTGCCAACGACAATGAAGGCAGGCTTAGTGAAAATCGCTAGTTTTCATTTGTTGTGTACCTTCGATCTTTCTGGACAAACATTGAAAAAGGGCCACAGTTTTCTATGCGTTTAATTTTTAGTTTTAATGGAAACAGTAAAAAGAGCCTTATTCCAATACGTTATATTCAATTAGAATAAACGGTTCTCTCGTGACGTAACTTCGCAGAGAACTCTATTGCTTGAAATTGTAGTTGAGTTCCTGTAAGATATCCAAAGTAAAGTGAAGTGAAGAACACCTAGGGCAGGCCTGCCCAACCTTTTTGGCTCTTTTTCGACATAAATGGTTGGTGCGTTCGTAAGAATAGACCGATATGAACAAAATTAGTCTCAAATTAAAGCTTGGTAGTATATTTGTCTAATACATGCTGCAAATTTAAAATTAATATCAACCTCTTTGCTACCGGTGCAGTTAGGTCCAAAAATTAATCCGGCCCGCGGGCCGGACTGATTTTTGCCTTTGCTCTCATCGCTAGCGATAAAGCACCAACCCCCTGTCTCGCCGGAGGATCGTCGTGCACAGCATTGTTTAAAGTCCCACGCTGGTACTAGGACGATGATCAGCCGCTCCTAACATGGAGAACAGACGCTGTTTTGAGCCGCCCCTAGCATGGAGCACAGACGCTCTGTTCTGTTGTCTGTCTACACCAGTGATTCCCAAAGTGGGCGAATTCGCCCCCATGGGGGCGATTTTCAGGCTCAAGGGGGCGAAAATTTGTAAAACAGAATTTGGGGGGCGAAAAATCCAGAAAGGGGGCGAAAAAGCTAACATGGGAGCATTTGAAAATAATTACTCATAAACTTTGGAGGACACACATCTGAAGGTAAATCAATTCCAAAAGACTATTTTACCTTAGATCGTTATATCTCTAATCATGGTCATTTAAAAATTATCATAGACAACATTACATGATTGTCAAACACAAAATATTTGTGTTATTCATTGAGCTTTTTAAATATCATGTGAGTTTAAAGAATGGTCAGCATTAGAGATTTTCATGAGATTTTACAGATGCCCAATATATATAAGGATCTTTTTTTGTATGTGAACTTTAAGGTTTGGAAGTTAATATTTCTGGCATCGAGATTTTTACAAAAAAAATCTACAGTACCATTTATGATGTTTTTAATCATTTTATAAACAAATTTTGGAAAATTTAACCTATGGAAATCGCGTTCCCAGCGATGCCAAAGACAAAAAAACTCTATAAATAGATTTGAAGACATTTCTGAGATGCGTTGGATGCGTCTGAAAAATTCGATTTTTTCTGGGTGTTAGAAAAACACCCTTTTCATAAATTGAATTGATAAATGAGTTGAAAAACATTCTGGATTTTCATATAATTTTCAGGGTTTTTGGATTGGATAAAAAGCGTTAGAAACGGCAGGCATTTATTACTCACAATTTCTGAAAATTATTCCAGTAAATTTGGAAACAGCAGATAAATCATAATTCACTTGGTGAGATCTTTCAAAAACGAACAATTGCGAACATTATCATTGCAGTTCACCCAAATATGACATATTCATGCAAAAATAAATGCGTTTGCTTGGAAAACATTGCATTTGGTTCAGTTTTGGAGAACTTCGTCCCCAACTACGTTACATTTGCCTATGAATACATTACATTTGTTAAGTTGAAATTGGACCAAACTTTTACCGACTGAATCAGTAGCCTGTAATGTACGCAAGATATTCTTAAAATCGATATTATAATTTACAGCTCAGGTTACCGATATTTAAGAAAATATTTTTAAATGTACATAATAGTTTTTGTTTTATGATTCATTGGTTATGCGAGTCGAATACATTTTTTGTCCTTATTAAAATATTTGGATCACATATCAGGGGGGCGATTCCAGATTAATATTGGCCTCAAGGGGGCGAAAGTTGAAAAAGTTTGGGAAGCACTGGTCTACACTATAGCTTCCCAAACTTGTATTTCGTGACCCAAGTAACCAGTAAGCACGATAATGCGGCACGGTAACAGCATTATATGCGTATATAGGGTAATCATTTGATGCATGTCAGTTTTATATACGCATATAATGCTATTATAATGCCAGAAAAGGCGAAATGGCGTGCCATTATAGTGCCAAGATATAACCGTGCTTCTCTGCACCACTAATGCTGATATAAGACCACGTGAGAAACGTCAGTTGTTTTGAATGAATGAAAACGGAAACCTCTAATAGTATGCAAAAAATGTAATAAAATGATATAGATAGTACTTCTTCGTATCAGACATATTCGTTTTGGTAGTTTTCATCCTTCTGAAGACTTGCAATTGCCACATTTTGATCCTCGTTTTATGATGTTGGAATTCCTCATTTTGCGTCTCGAACCTGCGACTCCCGTATTGTTGAGTTGTTGTCCTGCTCCTTTGCTGCTACGGCCACATAAGATGAATAGTATTGGAAAGAAAAGTGACCAATTTAAACCATCACTTTTCCCCGTCATAAAACCTGCAATTGTAGTAGTAAGAAGATTTATGTTTGACTCCCTCTTACCACTATATGCAAACACAAAGCACGTGGTATATCTGTCAAAACACTGGATGCCATTTAAACATGCCCTGTATTCAAATATAAAGCCAATATAGTGCTTATTTAATGCCTGTAGGCATCAGGCTTAGAAGCATTAATGATGCTGTAATAGGGTTTCTATACAGCGGAAGTGCTGTTATAAGGTCTGTAAGCATTTGTGGTGCTATTATAATGCTTGTACGCATCTATAATGCGGATTAAAGGCTTATTATTAGTGTTGGGGACCCCCCAACGTTTCGTCAGCTCGTCTTTTTGTTGATATACCCTTTCTAGCACTAAACCGAATAGCGCCTTCCGCATTTTTACTAGCGCTGCCTTCCCTGTACGTTAAACCTAATGTCGGAAGTAGTGCGTTAGATCATCTGATGATCTATACAGCGCACTACTTCCGACATTATGTTTAACGCTAGAAAAAAAAGCGGAAGGCGCTATTTGGTTTAGTGCTAGAAGGGGTATAAAACAAGCGAGGCGATTAGGGGTTAAGGACCAAGTTTGGGAAACGATGGTCTACGCCATTAACGACCAGCGACATGCTGCAATATTGGTTTAAGGCTAAGTAGCCCGTCATTCGTTTTGGCCCTCCCCTTGGTTATGCGACCTTGCCGCGATGGGAGGGCATAATCCATTAGCCCATATGATGGAAACCAAAGGCGTAACCTGTAGTGGTGGTATCACATTTTGGCATTTTTTGCTTAAAGCCGCGTCATAATTCATATGGCATAGACGCAATAATATCTCGGATGTGATCCAACGGACATTCTGCGTCATTGATATAATTGATGCCCATTTCAAATAAATAATCTATTCGAAGTGGACATTAATACTATTGGTGACGTTCAGTTTGCCTTTTGCTAACCAGAATGATCCGTAGCCACTCTTACTATTAGCTAGCTAGATACATCGTTATCATATACGACGTAGGGAATACTTAGGAACTCTTAGGAAAATGACTAGTAGATTCACTGAGTAGAAATAAGTGGCGACTATCTTATTTTAATATGGTTTTTACATTGCCATAACAAGAAATACCTCTTTTGTAGCAGCGGTATAAATAATCTAATTCCAGCTTCATTTTCGCAAAATTTACAAGTAGAAAGTAGGCGTTGTGAAGCATTGCATTTGCCACCGAAAAGTGAATCTTGTAGGAGACTGTAATAGAAGCCTAAGGTAACTTTACTCTTCAATATTCACTATAAAAATGACTATGGAAAGCAAGACGCTGAGATCGATCATTAGGGTACACTTGCTAGTTTCGAAAAATTGTTGAACAGAGAAGGAAAGCGACTTTTTTCTTTAAGGATATATGAACGTTATGACCAATAAATACTTTTAACAAAAAAAAAAAGGAAATTAACTAGAACTACTACTAAACAGCCTAATTTTGTTAAGACTTGACGACGCTTGACATTTAAGACTCTAATCTTACGTAAAAGACAATAGTAATCAGAATAGCACTTGTATGACAAATTATTCAAAACCATTTCGATTAGACAGTATTAGTAATGCACTACTATTTCAAACAAATTCTAATGGAGCTGCTGATTTTCATAATGCTTCCTTTTCTCAGAAGCAAGGGAATATGGGTACTTTTCAAAAACTACCACGTCACAATACTAATAAAAAACAGTGTTCATGTGGGCGCCATTGCCTAGTCCGTCTGAGTATTGGTCCTGGTAGAGGGGAAACTTGGCAAAAGCCAGACCGAGGGTTCAGCCTTGACAAGTTAAGCTGTCAGGCAGCTCCAACTGAATACCATACAAAAAAAAAAAAAAGTAGCCCGTCATTCGTTTTGGCGATAATGATGACTTTTCAGCTTGCTTTTCAAAGTGATAAATCTCAGTCTTGATAGTTTATATTGACTTGAAAAAGTATCACTGTACGCGCTAACATGCATAAAGTATGCTGATACTTTTTCAGCTGTGACAGTGCAAAACCAACTGATTTTCTTTGATTCGAAATCGTTAGAATTTAATTAACAACAATCATCAATGACGGGTATAAATTTCAATGACGACGTACTTCGCATTAACCATTCCCATTTGCGGATTCCTGGGGCATGAGTTCCTTGAAATATACGTCCAACATATGTGGGGTGACAATTCATGTTTTAAGGGTTGGTGATTTTATTATGTTCTGTCGGCACGATTCAATGAGAGCAACAACGTAACAAACCATACTTACCTTACCTGGTGTCGTTGTCGGCGGTCACCAGAGAGCCCAAGTACACGAATTCTTCGACAACCTCGATTTCATCACCGTCAATATCAACTCGAGGTGGGGGGCGTGCCGTGTCTTCTCTTGAGCCCCTCGCTATCATGTACTTCTTCTTTGACACATTGATGTTCAGTCCGATTCGCCTAGCTTCAGCCCTTAGTCGGATGTACGTGTCCGCCATCGTCTCAAAGTTGCGTGCAACAATATCAATGTCGTCGGCGAAACCAAGTAACTGAACGGACTTTCTGAAAATCGTGCCACTCGTGTCTATTCCCGCTCTTCTTATCACACCCTCTAAAGCAATGTTGAACAGTAAACACGAAAGGCCATCACCTTGCCGTAACCCTCTGCGAGATTCGAAGGGACTCGAGAGTGTCCCTGATACGCGGACTACGCACATCACTCGCTCCATCGTCGCCTTGATCAATCTTATCAGTTTGTCCGGGAAACCGTATTCGTGCATAACACTGCGGAACACGGTTTTGTCTCAAGAACCAAAATACCGCTATTTACTAAATTAAGGATTGCTGAGTCCATTGCCGTTTTCAGAAATATCATGGCACGTCTAGTTTTTGAGATATTGACTGTTGAAAATGCTAAATTTGACTGTTTCAGCCAACTTGCATGCAAGTTTTCCAACTTGTACGGCAATTTGTTTGCTCAATTTGTCGCAGAATTCAAACTTTATGTATAGTGCAATAATTATCAACGAAGTTCATAATATTTTCGATGGTAACATGTTGTTTTTTGGTGGTTCAGAAAAGTATTGTATTTTTCCATATAAGAGAAACGAAGAATTTTATATGAAGACTGCAAACATGTTGAAAAAAATCGATTTAACCTAAATCTTATCGTAAAATTTCAACTGATTTGTATCTAAATTGAAAGTTCAAGTCCTATTTGGCATGTTTGGTAGATTATATCACAAAAAATTTCGATAAATCATACTTTAAATTTCATGTAAACATCAATAAAACCAGTGTTTTATACAACTTTGGCGACCTGTAGCTAAAAATTGTGACGTGCTGGAAAATTTCTGAGAACGGCATCAGATTCAGCGACCCAAAATCTACTAGAAACACATAATTTGATCCTTGAGACACGCGAAAGTGTCATTTTTGTTAAGCTGTGTAATCTGCCATAGCTGTTCTCGATCGATTGTATCAAAGGCCGATTTAAAATCGATGAATAAATGATGTGTGGGTACATTGTATTCGCGGCATTTCTGCAACACCTGGCGGATGGCGAATATCTGGTCCGTTGTTGCTCGTTCGCCCATAAATCCTGCCTGATATTGTCCAACGAATTCTCTAGCAATTGGTGATAGACGGCGGCATAGAATTTGGGAGAGTGCCTTGTAGGCGGCGCTCAAAATTGTGATCGCACGATAATTGGCGCAATCCAACTTGTCGCCCTTTTTGTAGATGGGACACACGACACCTTCCATCCACTCCTCCGGCAATACTTCCTCCTCCCAAATCTTGGAAATAACCCAGTGCAGCGCCAGTGCATCACCACCGTATTTTAGCAACTCGCTCGGAAGTTGGTCCACTCCAGCGGCTTTGTTGTTTTTCAACCGTCTAATCTCCGTTTCTACCTCTTAGAGATCTGGAGGCGGAAGTCTTTCGTCGTTCGCGCGTGCTCCCAAAATTATTTCCGTGCCACCTTCGCTACTGGTCACATCACCATTAAGGTGCTCGTCGTAGTGCTGCCGCCACCTTTCGACCACCTCACGTTCGTTCGTGAGAAGATTTCCGTCACAGTCTCTGCACATGTCGGCTTGTGGCACAAAGCCTTTGCGCGAACGGTTAAGCTTCTCGTAGAACTTCCGTGTGTCTTTAGCGCGGAACAGCTCTTCCATCGCTTCGCGATCTCGTTCTTCTTGATGGCGCTTTTTTCTTCGAAAGATCGAGTTTTGTCTGTTCCGGGCCTGTTTATACCGTGCCTCGTTCGCTCTCGTGCGGTGTTGCAGCATTCTCGCCCATGCTGCATTCTTCTCATTCTTCAACTGCTCGCATTCGCCGTCGTACCAGTCGTTTCTCTGATTCGGGGCCGCTGGACCTAGTGCTGCTGTTGCGGTACTACCTATGGCGGATCTTATGTGCCTCCAGCCATCTTCAAGAGTGGCGGCGCCAAGCTGCTCTTCCGTTGGTAGGGCCACTTCCAACTGCTGCGCGTATTCTTGGGCTACTTCTGAGTCCCGTAGCCGCTCGATGTTAAGCCGCGGCGTTTGGCTTCGACGCGAGTTGTTCACCGTCGAAAGTTTTGAGCGCATACATACAGCAACTAGATAGTGATCCGAATCTATATTCGCACTGCGGTATGTGCGAACATTGGTAATGTCAGAGAAGAATTTTCCGTCGATTAGAACGTGGTCGATTTGGTTCTCGGTTAGGTTATCGGGTGATCTCCAGGTGGTCTTATGGATATCTTTGCGGGGGAAGAAGGTGCTTCGGACTACCATACCACGAGAGGCTGCAAAGTTGACGCATCGTTGGCCGTTGTCGTTAGATACGGCATGCAGACTGTTCCGCCCGATCACCGGTCTGTACATCTCCTCTCGTCCTACCTGTGCGTTCATGTCGCCAACAACAAGTTTCACGTCACGCGGAGAGCATCCGTCATAAATCTGCTCCAGCTGCGCATAAAACGTCTCCTTCTCGTCGTCGGGTCTCCCTTCATGTGGGCAGTGTACGTTGATGATGCTGTAGTTGAAGAAACGGCCTTTTATCCTCATCTTGCACATCCTTGCGTTGATCGGCTGCCACCCGATAACGCGTTGTCGCATCTTGCCCAACACTATGAAGCCAGTTCCTAGCTCATTTGTGGTGCCACAGCTTTGGTAGAAGGTAGCCGCTCGATGCCCGCTTTTCCACACCTTCTGTCCAGTCCAACAAAGTTCCTGCAGCGCTACGATATCGAAGTTACGGGGATGTAGTTCGTCATAGATTATCCTGTCGCAACCTGCGAAACCAAGTGACTTGCAGTTCCATGTTCCAAGTTTCCAATCGTAATCCTTATTTCGTCGCGTGAGTCTTTGCCGATTGTTCCGGGTCGTATTATCTCCTATGTTATTCGCAATAAGGTTTTTTTTTACGGGTGGCTTATTGGGCCTACGCCAACACTCCTGTCTCGCCGGAGCGCCATCGTGCCAGCTCTGTTTAACGTCCCAACTAACACTAGGACGATCGCGCTGATGGGGCTACCACCTTGGATTTAGCTGTGCGCGATTCAGCATTTCTTACTCAGCCGCTGGATACCAGAACAGACGCTGTTTGAGCCGCACCTCCTGGTGAACAGACGCTCGAGACGTACCTCCTCAATCTAGCTGATGTCAGAAGGACAACAGTGCCCAGGCTGCACTACCAGCTAAGTACGCAATCCTTAGCTGGCGGTCTTTGTCATCGTTTGACCCGTGGAAGCGTGAGGTAGGAACTTGTGAGGACCAGAGCTGTGTTGAACGCTCCTTCCTAGTTGTCGACTCACCGTTTTGCAGCCCAACGTAACAAACCGCCATGGTGCTTTCTGGGGCTGTTTTTTCTTAAAGATCCTCTTAATGTTCAGTTCATCTATTAATTCACTTAGTTCTTCCAGTAGAAACTTAAATAGAGAAAATGGCACATATATGAGCTATGAAGAAATCATTTGCACATATGGAGTTGAAATCCATATCACTGAAGGTAATGCCACTTTTTCTCCAGTATAATTCCGGACCATTTTGCCTCATTTTTGCCAAACTAAAAATAATTAGAGCATTAGAACAACATCTTCTTCTTCTTCTTGGCATTAACGTCCCCACTGGGACAGAGCCGGCTACTCAGCGTAGTGTTCTTATGAGCACTTCCACAGTTATTAACTGAGAGCCTAAATTGCCATTTACGCAATCGTATATCGTGTGACAGATACGATGATACTCTATGCCCAGGGAAGTCAAAGAAATTTCCATTACGAAAAGATCCTGGACCGACAGGGAATCGAATCCGGACACGTTCAGCATGGCTTTGCTTTGTAGCCGCGGACGCTAACCACTCGGCTAAGGAAGACAGACCCTTAGAACAAAATAGGGAAAAATATTCGATATGCATTTCCTAAAATCACGACTGCAAAACTTTTGACATTGCTTGAAAAACAAATGAAAAAAAATATCAACTTTAAGAAGTTTACTTAGATTCGACCATACAAAGTTATACTATGGACAAGAGATGTCAGAAAGGTGTGATTCAAAGTTCATACCAAGTCAGCGCAAAAAGCTGGATTGCATTTGTACTGTTATAATCGAAAGAGAGCGAGAAAGGGGAGAATCTTTCAATGTTATATAGGTCCTTTTGAAAAGTCACGCGAGATTTCTTTGAAGATCTTTGGGGCTGTCCTTAATCCACGCGGTCAGAATTTCCCACCGAAAGGTTAAGAACTCATTTCCTTTAGGTTTATTCAGAATTAACACCAACTAGGTACTTCAATGATCTAGATTTTTTTTCCAAAATACATTTTTCAAGGGGCCCAGATAGCCGTAGCGGTAGACGCGCAGCTATTCAGCATGACCATGCTGAGGGTCGTGGGTTCGAATCCCGCTGGTCGAGGATCTTTCCGTAAAGGAAATTTTCTCGATTCCCAGGGCATAGAATATCTTCGTACCTGCCACACGATATACACATGCAAAAATGGTCAATCGGCAAAGAAAGCTCTCAGTGGAAGTGCTGAGCCCTGTGGAAGTGCTCATAAGAACAATAATCTGAGAAGCAGGCTTTGTCCCAGTTGGGACGTAACGCCAGAAAGAAGAAGAAGAAAGAAGACGATTTTTCAAGATTTGTTGGATAGTTCTTCAAATATCACTCAAGAGCTCCTATGAATACAATACATAAAACAGAGATTCCTGCATGAAGTTTCCCAAGAATTTTACAGAAAAATATCCACGAGTTCCTTAAGGAACTTGTTATGAATTCCTTGGTAGGTCACGTAATGTATCAAGTAATTCCTCGAAGAATCTGAGAAAAAAGACATCCTTATAAAAGTTCCTGTCAACATCGGTTAAAGCATGTCCTGAAGAATTCCTGGAAACATTTCCAGGGCTACAAATATTCTAGGCCAATTTCTACAAGAATCACTGAAAAACACATAGGAAAAGTACCAGGAGTAATGTATGTGGAATTTCTGGAGGAATCTCTAGAACACTTCAAGAAAAAAAAAATCAAAGGTTTCGCGCCAGATGCAGCCTGTTTAGATGATAAATGACTACTGCTGAAGTTTCTCGGTTTGGATGGTTATCAATAACTAATTACTGAGACGTCCGATTTGAAAACAGTCGTCGACAAAGCTGTGACTGATAAATAAATCTAGCTGTATTATAATACTATAGTGTAACTTTTCCTATAGTAATTTCCATACTACTGCTGAATGGCTTCAATTTGGTTAGCAGTGTTCATAGTGCTTATCCTTAAATACGCCCATGATTATAGCAATTAGTACTAACTCTAATAAGCCAATCTAACTTAAGAATCCCCTTCCAATTTTTCAGAATTCTTTGGATGGTACCTATCTACGCCCTGAATGCGGTAAGTACAAGCCCGACGGTATGCTAAACTTTTACCCGAATTGCTAATCCTAACATTCCTTCCCGCATTCTTTCTCCTCCAGTGGCTGTGCTTGCTGTTTCCCCAACATGCCATCTACATGGACAGTATTCGCGAGTGCTACGAAGCGTACGTGATCTACAACTTCATGAAGTATTTGCTCAACTATCTCAACCTGGAGATGGACCTGGAGCGAACGTTGGAGTACAAACCACCGGTGAAGCACTTTTTCCCGCTGTGCTGCATGGCACCTTGGCCAACCGGGCGCGAGTTTGTGCACAACTGCAAACACGGAATCCTGCAGTACACGGTGGTGCGACCCATCACAACTTTTGTAGCCTAGTAGGTCTCCTATTTTTGGTTCTTTCGTCGGACTTGGGTAACCGTAGTTTCATTTCAGCATTTGTGAGGTGAACGGCGTGTACGGAGAGGGCATTTTCGAAACGGATGTGGCATTTCCCTACATTGTGTTCATCAACAATTGTTCCCAGTTCATTGCCATGTACTGCCTGGTGTTGTTCTACAAAGCCAACAAGGACGAGCTCAGACCAATGAAACCGATTCCAAAATTTCTCTGCATCAAAGCGGTGGTGTTCTTCTCGTTTTTGTAAGTTAACATTTATAAATTTCAAGCATTATGCTTTTTAACTAAAAATTTACAGCCCCAGAACACAGCTAAAGGGTTAATATCCTTCATTTTTCCTACAGCCAAGGAGTTATCATCAATTTCCTGGTATATTTTGGATTCATTCACAACATCTTCGGTTCGGAGCAGAACGACGATCCACGTTTGCTGTCGTCGAAGCTGCAGAATTTCTTGATATGCATAGAAATGTTCCTGGCTGCGTTGGCCCATCACTACAGTTTTCCACATCAGCCGTATGAACTGAACATTCCTATCAGTAGTTTAGGAATGGGAATCGGTACCAGTATCAACGGAGCCGGCAATGGGTCTTGGTACAGTGCGCTGAGAAATATGCTGGACATATCTGATGTCCATCAGGATGTGAGTGAACATCTAGGGGTGGTTGGAAGTTCATTGAGTAGAAGACTGCGTGGAAGAACGACGTATCATATGCCGAGAGGCGGTTCTGGAATCTGTGATAACATGGGAGGTGGCTCCGAACGGCAATATCTGGTACAGCCATCGGGAAGTACGAGTAATGTAAGTGGTAACAAATGCTACCAGAGTGGGTTGAGTAATTCCGGTAATCAGCTGTACTCGAACATTCCCAAATCGGCGCAAAATCGGTACGGTGCCCTAGAGAGTGGAATTAGCATTGTGAGGCCAAAATCGGCCAAAGAATCAGAGACACCGCACGAGGGTGCTCCAAAGGTGCCGAACATTTTCAATCAATTCCAAAACTCCAAAAGCCTCAATCTTACGTTGGCGAAGAGTCCCAGTTTCGACAATTTGAACTCGACCAAGAGCGAAACGACCACTTCTAGTAGTTCGAATCAGAAAGCCTTGGCGACCAATAGCAGCACTGTAAGTGGACAGACGACGGCAACTCATACAACGAACAACACGACAACTTCGACGTCGGAGCTGCAGCTGCGGAAGTCGGAGAGTAGCAACAGCGATTGGCTCAGCACTCCGGATGATGATCTGGGAATCGACGTGAAGGGTGTGAGCAAGGATCGGATCAACTATAATCCCGATTGGAGGACGTAAGTCCGGAAACATTGTGAACGAATAATCTCATACTGCGATCAAGCTTTGTCAAGCTTCAAATAGACTAATTTATGCGGATTCTGATGTGTGGGAGTTCATGTGTGTGCTTTGTTTGTGCGTGTCTTTGCGTAAGTCGGATGCGTTGTGTATTTACAGTTTTATATTATTTTCGTACTATTAAGATATTTATCAAGAAAAAAAAAATATTTTCCAAAATGAAGCTTCCTAAATTTGCCCATTATTCCCAATTACTGGAATAAACGATCGATGGGAATTTATTGAGTACTTTTCAACACAGAAGAAAACTACTAATCTAGTCTTAATTTGATAAAAAATTAACATACCTGGAGATTTGTCTGAAAACAACCAACTAATCGTGTCATTTATCCTTGGAAACGAGAATGATTCAGTGATGCAAGTAAGAATCAATTTGAATACGTTCTAATTTTATGCAAATGAAAGTTCTTCGATGCAACAAGATTGCGTGTATCATTTTAGAAACTACTCATATGTAATTTGAATTTTGCATTGATGTTGGATTTAAATCACCTCATGTATGCTGATTAAAATGAAGCAAATGGATACTCAATGTTGAAACCAGTCGTTTCAATTTGTCCTTTTCTTGGTGTTAATGTTTTCACATTCCTGAAACATTACCCACTATCCCCATTTTCCCATTGTTTAATTATTATACTCTTGAATTGAATTATGATACTTTAATTATGAGACTATATAACATATGCATTTCCATCTCCAAAAACATATTAAACACCCTTAACTTAGTGAAAGTACTCATCAACATTTTTCTTTCGTCATAGATAATCAAGTTGATACAGAGAAACAGACCCACGTCACTTTACCTCATTTCCATCCTTCAATATTTGAACGAACAGTTCAAGCAATAATGGTAATAACTAAATGATGGTAGTGATGGTTTTAAATGTGGAGTGTTTTAGTGCGACTTTTTCTCTGTGCTTATTATACGTTACCTGTCAATCGATTTAGTTAAATATTTTACAAGGTTTGTTTTTCTTTTTGAAAACTGCGAGATACAAAGCATATAAATTAATATATTCAACGATGCGTAATCGAAAAAAGACAGTTTTTTTTGTAAATATCACCTCCTCTAATAAAGCGGATTAGCAGAAAATCAGCAATCCCTTGCTCCTATCGTTCACTGGAGATCCCGTGAATTTGCTGTAGATCTGCACATATTTCTTTGTTTAGTTAGTTAAGGGAAAATTGTCCTTGCTTCGCGAATTCTCCATGAGTGCCTTAAAAAAGTTTTTTGAAAAATTCATCCAACAGTTCCTTTGAGAATCCCAAAATTTTTGCCTAGACTATGAATTGGTTCTAAAGTAAATTAACAGATTTCTTTAGGAATTGCTTCATAATTGCTCAATATTGTTTTCCATAACGTTCATTGTTTCATCAGTAATTGATTCTGGGATTTCTTCTTCAGAGTTTTTCTGGTAATATATGTAAAAGCTAATCCATGAGTTTAAAACAATATTACAAATTATCTCTCAGAAGTTTGTTAAGTTTTACCAAAGTTATACCAAAAATGTAAATTAACCAAAAACGTCGGCGTACACATTATGGTCTTATCCACTGGTGTACTAAACTGACTCGGTCGAAGAATTTTGACACTAGAGCGGGTCCAGATCACGTGGGGATCATACGGGAGCGTGCCCCGCTCAAGTGTCACAATTCTCAGACCGAGTGAATTTAGTACACCGGTGGATTAGACCATATTACAACAACGTCGCCAAACAGAGCTCTATGTCAGAACGAATGTCACTTTTCAGTACTAAAATTAGTACGAGATGGAGCCAAGTATTTTATTTATTTATTGCCGATATTCGTCTGCCGGATGGCCAGGATCCTCAATCCAACAAAAAGGGGACAAAACACAGGGAAAAGCTGGAGTAGAGAACACAAGACAATTTAACTTTTATACAAGACAAGCGAAGGGAATCGTAAATTGCGACCACACTCAGAAATAAAAACAGTCACAGAATTACTAAAGTTTGTGCATAAATGACTATTTTCTATCTGCCTCTCTTTCATTCTGCCGTGAATTTTTACATTAACTGTCATTTCAACTGGGTTGAAGCTTAGCGATGCTTCAACCCAGGCGAATTGACAAACAGGAATAAAATTCCATGCAGAATGAAAGAGAGGCAGATAGAAAATAGTCATTTATGCATAAACTTTAGTAATTCTGTGACTGTTTTTATTTCAGGTGTCTTCAGATTTGGTCCTAATCACTCATTGAACAAATGCGCTGAAGACACCAAGATGGTTCGACGCGAAGATATAGCTCCCTGAAGCTGAGCATTTTGTATGGGAAAACGGCTTTGGTGCATTTTATATGTCCGATACTGTAGCTAATTCTGGAAGTTGTCAGTTGTCCGAGGGTGAAGCTCATGTGTTTTTCTGAAAATTAATTGTACAAGAAATTTTTCCACTATTAAGCAAGTTTTCTGACAGCCAATAGCTCGTTGTTTGAAAAACTTGTTAAATACCTGATGAAAGCAACGGTAGGCAATTGTTTTTCCTTTGTTTGTAGCGATATGATTATTTTTTCTAACAATTTTTTTACATGATAACATAGCGATCGTGCGATATGAATTGTGATAAGACGCTGATTTACCAGGTTTCTGAATAGCAATTACCTACATTGAGTTGTCTGCATTCAGGTGGAACAATGTTGTGCTCCATGGATGAGTTGAACAGGTCAAGCAATTGTCTTTTAGCGATAATAGGGAGATTTTTAAAAGATTGAATTTAATCATATCGCGTCCCGGAGAGGAGTTGTTAGATGAAAGAAGAGCCATACAGACAGCATCAGCATAAAGACTGGACTCGAAAAAATAAGACACACCAAAATGATCACCAAAAATTCACTGAAATCGGATTTTTTTTCAAATTTGCAGGGATTAAATAACTATATATTGGCATGATTTATTCATTGGATTCCTCCCCAAGTTGAACCCAAAAAAACATTTGCCTATTTTATAATCATTTATTAAGCAATTTCTCACAACTACATACTGAATAGTTGCTTTATTATATTACTTTGCAGCTGCTACGCACACATTGCTCAAGCAAATCTGGCGAAATTATTAAGCTTCTTATCATTTAATGACTGTAATCATATATTGTAATGATGTTTATTCAGGTTTCACTTAGCTTAATAAGGATTGATGATTTAACAACGCTAGTTTAACAAACTACATTATTGCATTTTAATTCAGCATCATGTTTAACAACATTTTAATTATTTGCATGTGAAACCTTTGTTCAGGCGTTGTTCACACAAATTTGGAGAAGTTATAAAGCGTGTCGTTGTATATTGACTTTATTCAACAACTTCAAAATCGCTTTATAAGCATTCATCTCAGCTTTTATTCAACTGCCACAAAATTGATTGAAAACAAATAAATGACTAAAAATAGCTAACACTGTATACATCAAATGCAGTGTATACCTTTACCATGAATTAATAATCACACTTTTAATAATTACTTGAATAATGGATTCAAACTCGAGACCTTCCCATCGTCAGCGGTATACCTTGCCATCTGCGCCATCTTTGAATTCATATATCAGCCTTCCAGTGCCCAATATAAACCTCTTGTAGCTGATTATTGAGCATGCTTGAGCTTCTATTCAGCAATAACTAATCAACACGTGCAATGCTGATCAACAACTGAATAAGCGCATTACTTCTGCTGCTGTTCAGTACTGATGCGAGCTGAATTCAGAGGGCTATTAATAGCGCACAGTGAGAAAATTTATTTCAATGCTGGTCAAAAATAAAGTTTATCACTAAGTAAAAACAGTCTGAAATGATTAATCAAATTTCATAATAAGTTTTAACTTATTAAAACATTAATTGAATTGTTCATCTAACTATACTAAAATTCATTTATTAAATGTATAATATTTCTACTAGGTTAATATTTTAATTATTTGTCGTACTTTTTCCATCTATTAAACATCATACAAATATAAAATATATTTCAATCAATAATCCTATGTCAGAAAACTGATTCAAAACATTTTCTAAACATATTTGAATATTGTATTGAGAAAGCATCAGTTATTATTGTATACAACATGTTTAGTGACGAATTCACCAAGGGCGAAAAGCCACTCAAATAAAGATAAATAATAATAATATTCGTAAATTGAACATTGCAATAAATTAGGAATACAACGCAATTTTTAGATATTTTGTCCATTTTTCAAAAATTTGGCTATGGTGTGACCTATTTTGTAAGGTTTCTTCGCAGACAAACGTTCAAGTTAGACTCAGCCACTTGTGTAAAAACATGGCCGCCACAGATCGCCAAGTGGCAATAAGCTAACAGATGGCGTTAGTGGCGTATGCGTCCCGCCACCACCCCGATAACATTTCGTTGACAGCATGACACACAACCGCTCTCACAGCCGACGTGCTCAACGCTAAAAACTATGCACCTTTTTTTTGCGCTGGGTGGGTAATGTTCCCTTTTGGATCTAATTCTCGCATACTCTGAGATAACGCCCTAAAAGCCATTGGTAGCCACGTGTGTAGCTCGTTGTTTCTGAGCAAATGAAGGAATAAGCATCCAAACAAACATCACGGGCAGGTAGATAATGATCCTTTCTTCCACATAGTGTTGTTAAATAACATGAAAATCCATTCAAATGCTCAGAAACAACGAGCTACACACATGGTTACCAATGGCTTTTAGGGCGAGATCAGAAGTTATGCGAGAATTTCTCATCTAAAAGCTAATTAAATCCATTGTAATTTTTACCACAAGTTGACATTTAATTTACTCATAGATTCATGCTAGTATAACACTCTTGAATGATCGTTACTCTTCTTCTTCTTCTTCTTCTTTCTGGCATTACGTCCCCACTGGGACAAAGCCTGCTTCTCAGCTTAGTGTTCTTATGAGCACTTCCACAGTTATTAACTGAGAGCTTACTATGCCAATGACCATTTTTGCATGCGTATATCGTGTGGCAGGTACGAAGATACTCTATGCCCTGGGAAGTCGAGAAAATTTCCAACCCGAAAAGATCCTCGACCGGTGGGATTCGCACCCACGACCCTCAGCTTGGTCTTGCTGAATAGCTGCGCGTTTACCGCTACGGCTATCTGGGCCCTCATGTAAACTAAATTGGCGTGAAAGTATCACAATAGGCAAATTTAATGCGCCACCAGCATAGAGGTCGCTAGGTAAGAAGGAGAGAAATGTCATTGAAAATGTTTGTTTACGTCCAAAATTCAATTTTTCGACCCAAAAATTAGCTCATAATCAATTGATTATTTAACTATTTTCCATTGACATAATCATTTTGACCCTTCATTCTTGCGATACGCATGATTTCACAACAAATTTAGCCACAAACAATGAATCCGGAAGTTTATAACCTATGTAGCCAAACACCAATTTTCCAATTTTATCCCACAAATCGTACACGAGCACTGACCGGATCTGTACATTTTGGAAGGAAAAAAAGTTTATCATGTTTTTCAATGCTCTCTGATCGTCTACAACATAACTATTTCGAGAAAAAATGTAATATGTGTGCTCCTTCCTATGCTGCACACGGTGCGTTCTCAACCCAACCTCTTTTATGACGGTTCTCCTACTAGCCACCAGATGTCGAAGTGATCGTTCAGCTTTGAAAATATTAGCCTATTGTGTGAATCATTTTTAAAGTGATTGTTTTGATATTTTTGTTCAGTGGGTGGTGGACTGGGTGGTAAGCGAGAAGATGAAGCCACGTGCTTTTGCGAACTGTCACTGTACCGCAGCAATTTGCTCCCTAGGTGACACCACGGTAGAATTTACACAGGAATTTTGAATAATTTTGTTCCTGCTCAAACGTCTGTCTGCGGTTTCTTTGTTGCTGAACAATGTGTTTAGTAATAGTTATTTTGGACTTCTTTGGATGACCTGCTCGGATGATATTCTATGTTGTATTAGGATTTTATAAAATACCTATTCAGCTTTTAATCATGTTCATGTTAAACATGGAAACAGCTGAAGTGCGAAGCAACCAAAACGTTAGTTCGTCTCCTGTACATTTGTTTATACAATTATATTTGTTTGATGGAATATTGGCTCTTTAATAGAAGGAAAAATGACTTGTTCAACTCATTAGTAAAACAATCTTGACAAGTCGGTAGAGATTCTTTGGAGAAGTTTAATAAGTGTTGATTCTACTATTATTCATTCCAATGAAAAATGTTGTACATTGACCTCAATTTGGATCTAAATACCATCTTCTCAGCTCTTTGTAGGGCATTTTTTCCACAGGACTGAAACGGCTGTCATCCACGAACAACTGGAGTGAAGCCAAAAATTTGGTGCTGAAGAAGGTGCTGATTTGACAGCTCGCCCAAAAATACTGTTTTAGGCACGAGACACACTAGTTTTGGAATGCGACATTCATATTTTACTTATCATTCTGGTAATAAGTGCGTAGTACTTCATCTAATTTTCTGTAACTGCTAGATAGTTTGACCACATTTTATTAGACACAATAGTAAACGATTATCAATAGTATAATTTTATTCTCATACGACATGTGTCGCTTCCGCGCGGGGTTTGATAAGGGCAAAGCCTAAAATTTCTTTACTCAGCACTAGCGCCCCACAGATGGTGGCGGCTTCAAGAACTAGTGCTTCCTTCAGGGGGTTGGTAGATCGTAGGTAATTCCTCGCGAATTGCTTTCTCTTCCGAAGCTTTTTCGAAACCGCCATGCGGGACGTATCGACAAAAACTCGAGGCCGGGGTTTGGTATCCGCTTTAATGTATGTCTCGTCGTCCATGACGTAATTTGGCCACCGTGTTTTGCTTGTCAGTCCGGTTTGAAGCCTTCCTGACCTTAAAAACACGTAGCCCTGCCCGCTTCATGGTCTGCCACATCTTGCGTGGAAAGTTTTGGGTTATTCTTAAAGTACTGCTCTATCTTCCGCGCCTTATCTTGGTGTTCCGTTATCGCGCTGAAAGCGGTCGATGGTCTTCGTTTCCTGGGACATCTTTACAACGCGGGACACGGTGGAAGCCATGCCTTTTGCCGATCCATCTGTGCGCAAGATTTGCTCGCGTAGCTCTTCTTGTTTCAAATGCATCTTGAAAACTACTGAGTTTCGACGAGTATACCCCATTAGGCATAAAGACGTTAGGCATAAGGACGTTAGGCATAAGGATGTTAGGCATAATGGACGTTAGGCATAAAGGCATTAGGCATAACAGACGATAGGCATAAAATACGTTAGGCATAATGGACGATTGGCATAAAACTATCAGTGTATGCCATTTGACAAGTTGTTGATAGGAAAATATTTAGGGCCCATTGACAAACTACATAGCGCTGAAAGAGGTGACTGGGTATCCTTGATATGTTACAGGTCATAAAACATTTGCAGTATGGAAACACAAACCGTCCCGAGTAACACACATGTTATAATTAGGGCATATAGACTGATATATAGCTAGATTTAGTCATATAATAGTTATTTTGCCTCAATTATAACATGTGTGCTACTTGGGGTTCCAGAAGGGTGGGTGTCAAAAATGGCTAATTGCCCCATTAGTAAATTTTAGAATGGAGAAGTCGCAAGAAGTCATTTTATAAATGCACTCAACTCGTTTTCCTAAATAAAAACAAATTTTAGATGTTTGGAGTGTTTAAAGTTGTTTGTTTTCGTGAGTATATTTAATTGTTATGTGCTATATTTCTCTGGAAATATCGTACATTACATTAACCCCTCTACCGGCAGCTTCAATTTTTACCGCGGGAAAAAAATTCAAATCGCGTTAACTTTTTTGTTTCTCGGTATTATTGCACCATTTTTTCACAAGTTCTCAAAAAACTCTTCTAGTTTGAGGATCCGTGTTGATATTGATCATTGGTCATCTGGATCCAGAGATATTCCGAAATTCCTTGGGGGACCGACGCTCAATCATAACCCACGTATATGTCTTAGGCTACAGATTTTTTTAACGTATTCAGATGTTCACTCTTTGGAACAATACATTAATGAGAGTATGTTATGAAAAAATGAAGCAATTTAGAGCAGCCGTCTTTGAGTAATGAGCATTTATGTTGCTGGTACCAAGCTGACCAAATAAAGATCTTGAAAACTTCAAAAAACCTCATATCGTAATTTTCAGATATCTCTAAGAATTCTTAACCAATTTGTATGATTTTCAAGGTACATTGGAATATCTTTAAAACCAGATCACCAATCATCAATATCGACACGGATCCTCAAAGTAGAAGAGTTTTTTTGAGAATTTGTGAAAAAATGTTGCAAAAATACCGAGAAACAAAAAAGTTATCGTGATTTGAATTTTTTTCTTGTGGTAAAAAATGAAGCTGCCGGTAGAGGGGTTCATCAAACAAACAACGTGATTGGTAATGCCATCCTCAACTGTGATTTTTTGGTTATGTTCTTGGTGCACATTCCCACTCAGAGCTAGCTCATAAATTTAGTGCTGTGAGATCACTTTCCTTCCCTCCTCAGCCAATATAATTTTCTGGTTTTCAATTGATTACAAGCTAGCAAAGAGATTGATATATTTTTTTATTAACGAATCAGTTGGATATAATCACCAATTTTTCATTTGAGGTAAAATTGGCTAGTGTCAGATTAGTTTTGCGAACGTACCAACTACTTGTCGAATAAGAGCCAAAAAAGATGAAATGATTTGTCTTAAAACTTTTTGGGATCTCTGTAGAGTATCTACATAATCATACAAAAGCTAGTTAGAAGGAAAATTTCTGATGAAAATACTTGGATTTGAGATTCAATAAGCAGCTTTTATTTCCAGTAGAATTGATAGTAAAACTATGAAGAACACCCTATGATTTAAAGAAGGAAGAATATCTAATGAATTTTTTTACAGAAATAATGACATTATTTACTGTAATGGAAGAACAGCATATTGATTAAATAAAGAACATACATATGCTTCAAACATCAGCAGTTCTATTGCCAACAATACTCTCCACCAGATAACTATGAAGAACACCCTTCAATATAAAGAAGAGAAAATGTCTGATGAAACCAATAGTTTCTAGTTATATCTGTACCACACACCTAATTTATCTTCTAGGCATTACGACCCATTTGAGGCAGACCCTACTTACCAACTTAGTGTGACACAAGCGATTCCACAGTTGACACAGTCCTTTCCCAAAGCTGCCATGTTGCATTCGTATATTGTGCTGCGCACACGATTGCAATTATGACATTACTATACAAGAGTCGAGCCCATACTCTTTGGTTTTAAGACGCGGGCGTTATTACGAGGCTAGTGAAGGCTTTGTACACTATCTGCAAGACTTTAATATTTTTTCTCTTCTCGAATGTGATTCTCAGTGGATTCACAACTATGTAGCGACAGTAAGGCATCCACTTTTAAAAAGCACTTTTGCGGGTCCTATGAAGCCCTTTACAACAATCTAATAACACAGCTAATTGCTATAATGATTCCATTTTTCATTTCGAAAATTATGCCTATCGTCCGTTATGCCTATCGTCCGTTATGCCAAGCGTCCTTTATGCCAAACATCCATTATGCCAAGCGTCCTTTATGCCAAACATCCATTATGCCAAACGTCCATTATGCCTATCGTATTTATGCCTATCGTACTTATGCCTAACGTCCTTATGCCTAACGTATTTATGCCTAACGTCGTGCACCCAGTTTCGACAGACCTTTTTTGCAAAGTTGAATATGTAATGGTTGGAATATTCATCACTCTCTACCATGTGAGTTCATGTTGCCCAGTATTAAAACTGGGGATCAGAGCATGGAGACTGCATTCCAGAGTTTCCTCTTGGTGGAATATAAACAGAAGCTACGCACATATCTTTACCCTTTACGTTTATTTGACAAGCAACGATTTCTATGCATGGATGGGTCAGGTCCGTCCCACTCGGGCTCAGATTGGGTACCAGTTCTAGTACAGTCGACTCTCCACATCTCGATATCTCTCCCTTTGTCAATGATTGCTTCGGTCCCTTCATTCTGCATACGATTTCGTTCTACATATCTCGATGCGTTCCTGTTGAATTTTCGTTCCCAAATTTCTCTCTATATGTCGATATGAACATTATCAATGGTTGCTAGACCAAATTTAAATGATTCAGAACAATTTGGAAACTCGAAATGAAGTTTGTTTGTTTATTATTTTCCTAGTAACGGAGTGATTTTCAATCTAGTGTTCATTAAATTAATGTTCTCTGTCTCGATCTCTCCCTATCTCGATGGTCCCTTCGATATCGAGATGTGGAGCGGCGACTGTACTGCATTTGATCCCTCGGTAGTGCAAAAGGTACCTAAGTTTGACAGATCGCAGTACACTTTGCACGGCATTCTAGATTACCTTATAAGCCATAAAATTTTGGGCAACTGCAAAGGACATGGGGGTTTTTAATGTGTCTTTGGATGGGTTGGAATTGAGATTCTGTAAAAGAAATAATACTTTTTGATCCCAAAATTGTCATCTCGATCCTGGCGTATAATGTTGAAATCGTTAAGATTTTGAAGTTAACACTTCAGTCGTCGCGCTGTTGTATTTTGTACAACACCGTTGTTCCGACGGTAGCTCAGGGAATTTGGGTTTTCTCCGGATTGGATTTAAATTGCACTGTGAACGTGTGGGTTGATTTTCCGAATAACTTTAACTTTATTGACTTGATATCTTCGTGAGAACATTACTCCGCGAAGCCTATTAGTGGACTGTTGCCTGTTCATTCATGCTTGCTCTTCAGTTCCCTTTTTCTTGAATGGACTGTACTTTTACTCTTCTACACATCTTCTGGTTAGCTTTCAATCTAGGCGCGCAAACACTCTACACAGAAAAAGCTCCTACCTATGCCTTCTTGCAATCATGCGGTGCGCCGATACCAAAATGTTCTAATAAAGATCAATGACGGCATCTCAATAACATAATTTATCCTCAGTAATTGCACATCGTTACATTTTCTCGCAAACATACACCCCCCGTTGAGCCCTTTGGCTCAACAAAACAGTAACTACTTCACTCTTGATCGTTCGTCCAGGCTGAAGTCGCTCACTCATCCTCGTTACAGTACCTGCCGATGCTGGAAACGGACTATCTTCTACCAACACATCTCGCTTCTCTCGAACCATTTCGTTCACTAATTGTTGCTCTTGTAAATCCCTTCGCGTCACTCCATCTTTAACTAACAGCGTTTTCGATTTTGCTGCATCATACGGATTAGCCTTGAATTCGTTACACCATATTCGTTTTCCAGATAGATTGCTGGTTCGCAACGGTTCCTCGTCATAACGAAAGAATCACCATGCTGATACTTTTTGCCGTTGAATGAGAGTTGTTGTACACCACGTCTTCGTCCATTTCTCGCACGCTTTTTGACAGCTGAATCGACCGCTGCTGATTTAATACCGAGAGGATCGTTCTCGATTTCGGAAAACTTTTCCATGATCTTGCCAACTTGTGTGCGATAATTTAGTTGGCACTGTACTGCACGTGGTGCATCCTTTTTCAACTGCGCTGATCCTCCAGCAATCCATCCAAACTCTGTTTCAGCCAACGTAATCGCAGTGTTCTCTATTTTCAGGCGTCCAGCCTTCACCAAGTCGAAGAATATCTCGTTGCCGATAATCATATCCACTTCTCCTGGTACATGGAACGATGGATCTGCTAACTGCAAACCTGTCAGTACCCTGCAAGAACCGGATTTCATTTCCACCTGTGGAAGCCTTGCTGAGATTCTTGGTACGACCAAGAAATTCAAATCACTCGTCGCATACGTATTGATTCGGGAGCGAATTTTCGTGGATACCAGATACTTCACTCTGGTCTGGATGTCGTTGAGACCACTAATCGGAAAGTCGACGCGTTTCATCTTTAGCCTTAATTTGTTGGCCAATCTCTCCGTAAGAATATGGCTATCGGATCCTGAATCCAACAAGGCACGGCACTTGATGGTGAAACCTCCATGTCCGACCACCAAGACCTCTGCCGTTGATAGCAGCACTTGCCGCTTCGTTGTGTCAATCAGCGCGCACATCGTTGTCGCACGCCGACCATCTGGCTCCTGTTGATTTGACTCATAATCTTTATCAACTTCTGGCGTCGGAGACCTCTCTACACTATTCTGCCAAATCTCAGCCTCGGGATGCAAAAGGCTATGATGCTTACGACCGCAACCTTGCACCTTGCACCGTTGATTGGATTGGCAGTCATTGACTCGATGATTCAATTTCAAACAGTTGTAACACAAGCTCATCCTTGCGGCAACGGACTTGCGCTCCGAGAAATTCATGTCCTGAAATTTCATACATCTGTAGATGGCGTGCTCTTCCGGACAGCATGGACACGCTTCGCTACCCGTTTGCATGAACGATTTCAATGCTTGTGTTGGCGCTTTGATACCAGCAACACGCTGTTTCGCTTGGACCGTTGACTGCTGTACCTGCTGCTGTGAGCGGTTCGTACGCTGCAGAACGCGTCCTCGTTCACGAAGGAACTCCATAAACGTTTCGTATTCTGGTACCTCTCCTCTGGGTGTCTTCATTTCCCATTGCTCTTGCGTCTCCTTGTCAAGCTTCTTGTAGAGGACGTTAAGCAGAATCAACTCCCCTAAACCTTCGACGGGATAGCTGTGACCATCCAAAGCATCAACATGCTTCGAACAAGTTTCAACCAATTGTGAAATCGATTTCCCACGGTTTTCACTGCTGATGACGGCGCAATCCAGAATAGCGTCAATATGCGTATCCAGTATCAGCCGCTTATCCTCATACGCGTCCTCGAGAATCTTCCAGGCCCTCTCGTAATCGTTGTTATTCACGACGTCTTGGTCGATCTTGCACTTTGCATCGCCTTCGAGAGAATTGCGCAAGTGCAAAATCTTCATCGCTGAAGTCTCGTTTGGGTACTTCGCCATAATGCTCTTGAAGAGGCTCTTAAAGCTGTACCAATTCTCCGGTGTCCCATCGAATTTTGGGAACGGAGCGTGTAGTTGCGGGGCAGCTGCTTGCACTACTATCGGTTGCTGGAAACCTGGAATGCTTAAACTACTTGACGTACCTGAAGTTACGCGACATGCTTCTTGCGTTCGTGCAATTCTTGTCTGCAAGTCTACGTAAAGTTCGTTGTGGATATCCTCGAATACCGCGTACTCCTGACGTACTACGGTTCGCTGTTCTTTCGGCAGCAATGCCGAGATTTCGCTATGAATCCTGTCGAATTCATCCGCACATCGTCGCAGTGTTTCAAAGTGAAGGTTGAGCAAATGTATGCTCACACCTTCCCCTCGCAAAGACTCCTTCATTCGTATCAGCTTCTCCGTTATCAGATCTCGCCGATCTGTCAACATTTCCAACTTGGACTCCATCATCTTCTTTTGCTCGAACACTTGCTTCGCAATCTTTTGATCTGCCACTGACGGAACTGGCAGCACGTTGTCACTACTCGATTCCGTTAGCTCTTCCAATATGTTTCTTTGCGATACACCTTTTAACACACCACGTGGTGTTTCACTTTCGCTCATGTTTGAACTTGTTCACTCTAGTTCAATCGAGTTCGCAATGCGTCACGGACACATTCCCACAAATCACCACTCGTGTCACGAGCACGATAAACGCTTTCAAAATGTTTCGTCTTTGACCTCAGCCGAAATACGCACCCGGTGCGTACGAATGTTCACTTACTCCTGTGCCACGGGCACAATCAATTCCCAAAACTCTGCCACGGGCTGCACGAAGCACTCACCGGGTAACATCACGCCACGTACACGCTCACTGATTGTCTTTGGCCACGGGCCACTCCATACAATGTTCGCTAATCGCCACGGGCTATTCCACTGCACACGGTGCAATTAACTTCCGGAAATTCAAACTGCCTTCAGCCATTGGTACTACGCACACGGTACATCGGATCATGCCATGGAAACGATCTCAACCAATCATCGATCACGGATCGACGTGAATCCCGATTTGGCCACGAGTCACGCTTCTGCACACGATGCAGTAAATTTTTCCGACCACGCACTATGCCACGGACATAATCGTCTTGTATCATTCGGTCACGGACCGCACTTGTGCACTTGGTGCTCTTCTTCCACATACGAAACAGCGACAACTTCTGGACACAGCATCCGGGAAAACAACTCACAACATCCGGTTCGGATGGACCAAAATGTTCCGACGGTAGCTCAGGGGAAATGGGGTTTTCACCGGATTGGAATTAAGTTGAACTGTGAACGCGTGGGTTAATTTTCAATATAACTTTTACTTTATTCACTTTGATTTCTCCGTGAGAACATAACTTCACGAAGCCTGTTAGTGGACTGTTGCCTGTTCATTCATGCTTGCTCTTCAGTTCCCTTTTTCTTGAATGGACTGTACTTTTACTCTTCTACACATCTTCTGGTTAGCTTTCAATCTAGGCGCGCAAACACTCTACACAGAAAAAGCTCCTACCTATGCCTTCTTGCAATCATGCGGTGCGCCGATACCAAAATGTTCTAATAAAGATCAATGACGGCATCTCAATAACATAATTTATCCTCAGTAATTGCACATCGTTACATTTTCTCGCAAACAACCGTTGAAAAAACCTCGCTTTTCGTTCACAACAGCAGCGCGGTGGTTCTGATGGTGGCAAACCGCGCGACGACTGGAAGGTTAAGATCATCTTCTAAACCAGTGCTTCCCAAACTTTTTTGACTTTCGCCCCCCTGAGGCCAATATATTTTTGGAATCGCCCCCCTGATATGTTTTTGAAATATATGTATTAGACGCTCTACTTTGCGAACAAATCAGACCAATATATTATCTTAAGTAATCAAAGATTGGTTAACTTATCAAGCTTATTGATGTAAAAATGTTAAACATATGTGGGCTTGAAGCTTAAATTAAACATACAATATTCTTGTATAATCAAATCTATCTGCAGATCTTCATAATATCATCATGATATATTTTCTTAAATTTCTATAAACGATGTACTGGTAAGTAATTCATAACAGCAAACAACCTAAGTGTATTAATATTAAATGCTACTGCCCCGGTTTCACTGCACTAAATAAATTTGACTGACTTTCTAAATTTTGAAACTTATTAATTTGATTGATTAAATATGTTATTTTTGTAATTGTAAAAACAAATTTTAGAAATGTTGTGAAATACATGTTTAACAATTTTAAAACTTCAAAACTTAAAGAACATTGATAAATAAAAAAAAAACGTTCCATTGCCTTGTTTATTGCAATGTCAGAACGTTTTTCGTTATAAAAATAGATATTTTTTCCTAAAATCTGGAGGTTTTTATCCGAAAATTCTTCAAATCTATTTTTAGTTTAACGTCTTCGGTAATTATTAGTTTCAACGTTGACAAGTGATTCTTGCAAACAAAAATTTCTGATTTTTTTAATAGTTTGTGCTATAAGTAAGTAACAAGTTTTGTCGAAAACTTTGCCTGTGAGGACCCGCCAATAATCATAACACTAGCTGCAAAATTTTAAAGCTCTCTTATAAATAAAACATCAATTTATTAAATTTAGATATTTTAACACATATCTAAAAATGTTTAATAGTTAAATGAAATTGATCCCTTTAAGAATTCTTTCAAACTATCTCTGACTACAAATATATAATATAGTATTTAATACGTTATGTTTTGGGAAAATTTCAGTTGCCAATTCATAATTTATAGCGAGTTGTAACACTTGTGCTTAAAAAACTGGATGCTGACAAAGTGTGTCCAAGTTTTGTCTATCCTGATTTTAAGAGAAAATGTTAAAGGTACGAACAATATTAGAGACTCATCTTCTATTGAATTGAGTCTCTTCTCCTAATGAATCGTAGTTTTCTGTTTCTCCCATTTTCGCCCCCTTTCTTGTATTTTCGCCCCCCAAATTCCATTTTATAAATTTTCGCCCCCCTAGACCTGAAAATCGCCCCCATGGGGGCGAATTCGCCCACTTTGGGAATCACTGTATCTGAACAGAGCCATATTCCACAGAAAGCAAATGTATCACAATCGGAATTGTGAAGCAACAACTTACATGTGTCTTATTTAGGTTTTTAGATTATGACAGTAGCTCTTGTACCGCACTCGATGAATTATCCATCGGCAGATATGATCGAAGTAAGGAGGTAGTCATTTTCCTGGGATACTTTTCTATTGCGGGGAGAAAAAATATGCCTCTGAATGAGTCTGAAACTCCGAGGGCATCACATATGCGATCCACAAGGGCCGCAAAAGTTATCACTCCTCGTTTGGCTCATTTAGTTTTGTAAGAATTTCTTGAAATTCCTGTATTTTCTAATGGAATCTGTGAAACTTATTTAGGGGAACAGAAAGAAAAAAAGCAACTTGCTTTCTGTATGTCAACTAATAACAGCTCTACTTGTTGTTGAATTCAAGCGCATTTTAAAATAAATTCACTATACCACATGCCATCTTGCAAAACATAGTCATAAAAATAAATCCAGCAAATGTTGAAAAATATCAGAAATGAAATAAAACACATAAGCAATTGGTTTAAGTTTTAGAAAATTAAATATATTTCCTGCAAGCTACACATTGTGTCCACTGTAGTAAACGTTGTAGTAATTCTTAAGTTAATGTAAGGGCATCCGTCCCAATGCCCGAACCACACACTCTCCCATGACTCAAAGTTTTCTCGCTATTCAAACACGCATCTAAAATCCTCCAATCATCGTTATTGTTTCTCGCCAACAAATAATAATTCGCTATACACAGAGACGATTCGGTGCTTATTCGGATTGAAGTTCAGTTTTCATACTCCCAAATGGTTCCCCTTTTTCCGTCCTAAAGTTTCAACGATCCAGCATCGGTATTCTTTATCCAGTCGGTTGTGGTGGGGCGCTAGAACAAATCCATATCATCGCACGTCATTTCCAGATAGTCGTCGTCGTAGCTCTGCAGCTGCGGTGGCCCCGGGTTCAGTGGCCGTGGAGCCGAGCTCTCCGGTTCCGATTCGATAAGCTCTTTCGGGTCGACGAGAGCTGTGAAGATTGAAGAAATTTTCGTTCATTTTGTCGCATTAACCATTTTTTTCACTTTTGATGGCTCGAAGTTAAAGTAATAATGTTAAATATAGGTTTAAAATAATATCCTATGTATAATTTAGTATCTTTATTTTGCCCTGTCTACTCCTAAAGAACTAGTCGATCAAAGTCGTAGAAAAGAAAGAGTTAAACAACTGGGTAATGAATTACCTTTCTCCGGACTGGTGACATTCACGTGAACATTTTGTGGCTCGAAATCGGGACTTCCTTCGCGATGGTCATCCCCCACAGGAGATGGAGGCGGATTTGATACTGAAAACAGTGAAATCAATAATTCACTTATAAGCCCAGCCCCCAAATCATGTTCAAACCGCCTTACGTGTGCTATGAGTTTCGGGTTTGAGATGGGAGAGCAGCAAATCGCTTCGAGTGGGCAGTTCGTTTTCCGCCACCTGTCGGTTGAGGGTCTTCTTCAGTTCTTCGACCTTCTTTTCCCGGTTGACGGCCTGCGAGTTTTTGCGCTCCTTGACTGCCGCCTTTTTCTCCTCGAGGAAGATGGCCTTTTTGGCGTCCTTGTCAATTTCTTCGTTGTGCTTGAGCAAGAATAGGAAAACTCCACCCGGGGTCCGTCGACGGGCACCGTTCTGAAAGGAAAGGTTTTTTTTATTAGAGATTTCATGGAAGACTGGTAGAGATTTGTAAATCACCATGATTAGCATTCCGCCATCGGCTTCGATTTTCTGCGTTTCTTTGAACAATTTTGCAGGGATCTCCTTTCCAAGAACATTTACTACACGTACTAAAATGAAGTATACAAGAATAACGTTTCACGTCAATTTTGAAAATTCACTTTCGAAGAAACTTACACATCAGTTCGTCCTTTTCCTCGCACAGTTTATTGGCCAGTTCGGCTGCAAACGTTTCATTGGGACAGTCTGCGGACACGTTCAGATCTAGGATGTGCCTGGAAGCGAATCTAATGCGTAAATTGATTGATCATTTCTAGACTATGCTAAAGTGCAAAGCGGCAATCTCTTCCACCACCGCCACCATACCCATGCTGTGCAATAAAGTAAAATTACTATATATTTTAAATCCTAATCCTACCTTGGCGCATTCTGGAAGCTGTCGTTGCTGTTGCTATCGCTGCTATTTCGCTTGCCGAGTCTTAGCTTTACGCTTTTCCTATCTCTGCCTCCGTTTCCTCCGCCGAAGGACATCGATCGAAACCGTTTGCCCCCGCCGTAACCATCGGAATCGTCCGAATTAGACTGCCGCCGTTTCAACACCCTCTGGAAGGCATTTCCTCCATTCAGCCTGTACTTCAGGCTGTAATCGTACGATTCCACATCTCGGTTCCTCATCCCGTTCAGAGTTACATCACATCCTCGCATGGTTTCCATGAGTGTGTCTTCCTGAAGGCTTTCCGTCCAGATGTTATACTTATTTGGTAGCGTCGAATGACTCGTCTGCGGTTGGGGAATCTTCTCCAGTGGGGGCTTTATCCGTATCTTCTTGTCGTTGTTTCCTCGCATTCGTTTCCCAAAGGTAGCACCGTCTTCATCGCTATCATCCGAACTGGCCTCCGATTCATCGTTTAGGTCATCTTGATCCGACAGGGTGTCCAGCGGGGTTGTCCGCGGCTGACTGACACTGGCCCCTCCGGCGAATTCCGTCTTGGTCAGTTCCGGTCGCTGCAGAGGGATATATCCGTCCTCGCTGTCGTCCGTCACCTGCAATAGGACGAAGAAACAACGCAGTTTCACGTGAGAATCGGTCATTGACATCGATGAAACGAGAGCGAGATGGGCTAGTGCAGTGGTTCCCAACCTTTTAGAAGCGGCGACCCTCTTGTAACTTTTACAAACATCTTGCGGACCCCTGAAAATGAAAAGTTCTTGAAATCAAAGCTTATGAAACAAAGAATATTACCAAACTTTTTTACGTGTTTTGCAGACGAAATTATACACGTTCCGCTCTAAACCAACTCGATTTTTCACTTTTAGAACGTTTAATTTCCGGATTTACAAAACGACGAAAGTAAGATTTTCCACTTTCGCAACCTAACCGCTACTTTCGCCGCTCCGTTGTATGGAAGTAGGCTTACTAGAAGAATATTTCAGAAAGGAGGACATTTTGCTTTACTGGTTTTGAAAAAGGAGGACTTTTCTAAACTTTGCCAAACCTGAACAATATTCAAATTTTTGGAAAAAAATTAAGATAATGAAAATTACTGATAATTAAGGTGATTATAGAACGAAGCCACACCTAAAATTTTCAAGAGCACAAGACTTGAGAACCAAACATCCCTCCGCGTTGAAAACCTATCCCATTGTTCACCACCAGCAAGCAAGCAATTTGATTGGTTTTCAACGTGAACTGTTGTCAGATTCTCTCGTCTTGTGCACTTAAAAATTCAAAGTTTGGCTTCGTTTTATAATCACCTTAAATCATTTGTTTGAGAACAGGGTGTCTACTCATTTACAGAAATGAAATTCCCTGAGATTTCCAGGTTTTTAAGGTAAAAAAAAAATCTCCAAAATACATAAATGATTGACGAATAGTTCATTTTACATGACTAAACATTTATTTTTGAAAAAGTAATTCAAGGCACTTACACAAGAACTTCCACAAAAAAACAATTATTCTCATCAAATAATCATCAAAATCAGATATTAAGAAAATAGTCTATTCGAACATAAGGAAAAAAACCTTTCCCTTAAAATGGGATTCTGAATTATGAACATCAGCGATGCATCCACAAAATTTCTCCAGAGGACGTTTTGTATTTTTTCCAAAATGTTATCTTGGGGAAATCTGGTCTGCTAGCATTTGATCGTCTTGGAAATAGAATTTTAAATACCTCTTGCCTAATAAAAAAAAAAACAAACATTAACCAAAAAGAGACCATACATGAATTATGGATACAAAAAGAAACCCAACATAAACCACCTCATCAGATTTTAATTTCTCATTTAGACATTCCTCTAAGTATGATTTTAGGACTTTTTGGGAGTCCTTTGACATTACAACAAGTATTACTGCTTGTTTTACTGTGCATTTCTTTCACATCTTACTCCAACGAGGAGTTTGTTTTGTGATTTTTCAAGAACTTTCTAAGAAATTGCTCCAAGAATTTAGTTTTGGAAACTTTCAGCAACTCAATCTGGAGTTTTTCTGAGGATAACCATAGAAACTACTTCGGAAAATCAATCCATCAGGAATCTCTTCAAACCCGTTGGAGATATTTTCAAAGGAAGTCCCATGTTCTCAAGAAATATATCCATTCATTTTTCCATTGATTTCCTTAGGACTTTCTCCAACATTCCCGTTTAGAGCATCTTCAAAATTCAAAATTTATTCAGGAATTTCTGTTATTTTTTTTGTATTTTCCAAAGAAATCTAAAAACAATGTAGTCATTCTTCCAGAAATTTCTCCAGGGAAATATCAAGGATTTGTTTCAGATTTTTAGGAGGAAATTTTGAGAAACATCTGCGTGGAGTTTCCAAAGAAAATTTTTGTGTAAGTTCTAAGTATGCCTTGATGAATTCCTACGAGGATTCTTCCTAGGATTTTCTTGATAAAATGCTAATATAACTGAAAAAAATATCGATTCTCTGAATAATGTCCTACAAGACTTTATGAAGAAATTCTGAGAGACTCCCTGTGGAAATTTAAGTATGAATAATTTGAGAAATTCTGTAAGAATGGCCGTAGTAATAACTAATGTGGAACCTTTAATGAAGTTTTGAAGAATCCATGGAGTTCGGAAATATTATTTGAAAACAGTATTAGACAAATGTTTGAACTACAGCAATAATATTTTGATGAAATGTTGGAGAAATTCTGAGAGAAATTTCTAGAGGAACTTAATAAGGAATTCCAGGTCAATTTTTTGAATAATTCTTGGAAAATTTCATAAAAGATTTCATCGAATAATGCCTAAAGGAATTTTCGGAGCAATTTTTGAAAATAATCGTTGCTAATTTTTTTATAGAATACATATAAAAAATGAAAAATTGGCGTATACAATTTTACAATATCGAAACAATGGATAAACCTTTGTGGAAGAACTTCTTCGGAATATGGAGTAAATCTCATAGAAGTAACAACTACAAAAAAAAAAAAAAAACGGTGAATGAATCAGTGGAAAAACATCTGAAGGAAATCCTGGGATAATCACGGTCATTCTTTTTTTCAGAAATGTGAAAATCATTGGAGGTAAATTGACAAAATTTGTGAAGGAATTAATTTGAGCATCCCTTGTAAAATTGCTGGTAGCATCCCTGGAGAAGTTCATAAAGATATTCTAGAAAGAATCACTAGAATACCTGAAGCATACCTTGAAATTTCCTCCAGAACTAGTGAAATAGTCGAAAAACATTTTTGTAAACAAATTTCGAATGTTTTCAACCATGTTTCATATGCACATGAACGACACCCAATCGTACTTGTCTTTACCATTTTTTAATCATTTTAATTTTTAATTTTTTAATAATTTAATTTTAATAATTAATAAAAAGTGTTTCATCCTAATCAAAACATCTCTAGTAGCGTCTTGACAGTGGCGCAGCCGAAAAAATTTATGACACTGAAAGGACATATTCTACCTTGTATTATTGAATCAAAATAATTTCCCTGATTGTGGCCGAACTTCCCTGAGAATTCCAGGTTTTTCCAGGTTAAATAAAATTCCCTGATGATTCCAGGTTTTCCAGGTTTTTCCAGGTGGTAGACACCCTGGAGAAACAAAATATATTCATTGAAAAAGGTTTCAAGAAAACCTAGAAAGTGATTCTCACTGAAAAAATAAGTTGTTGATTTGCCTATGGCGACAAAGCACTTTGATAAATATAACAAAAATAATAACAAAACAAACCTGAATTTTCTACTTTTTTCAACATAAAACTTAAATTGAGGACAACCTGATTCCTTAACCCTCTAATACCCAACCCCGCCTTTAGACGGGGTACACTTTGGAATTTTGTGTATTTTTTCGTAGCTCTAAAATAAAAATAATTTTATTTTTGGCTTAAACCTTAACTCATGACACGCATATAAGAAAAGTTTTTTATGACTTTTGAAACTGTTTTGTATTTTTGAAAATTGTTTGAAAAATTGTATTCTTATATAACCTACAAATGCATGAGGTTTATTTAACGTGTAATATAAAAAATTGTACCTTTTATATTTTTCTACTATCAACCTATCCCAGAAGAACAGTTTGGGGGTATTAACATAATTTCAAACCTTTTTTCCGTTATTTACACGGAAAATAAGAATATTTCTAGAAAAATATTCAAAAATTCATATTTTTAAAAGTACCATAAAAACTTGAATTTTTATTATTGCCAAAAATCAGTAACTAGAAGAGGCTTCAAGAAAAAATGAAAAAGGATAAGGATGTTCAAAAATAAAAATTATAAACATCAAAACACAAAATTCATAGATTTGCGAATAAAAATAAATCATTGCCAAAAACGCGTTTAGAACGATTTTAGATAACTTAAAACGATATTTAGATCGAAAATAAAAATTTGGGTATTAGAGGGTTAAAACGTTTTTTTGTATTCCAAATATTAGTTGAATGCATAAATAACTGCATTCGTGCTTCTCATTTCAAGTATCTATTTTTTTTAAGATAAAATGAAGAGTAATAATTTGGTAGACAAATATGTCAAATTTTGATGGTCGTTAGATGGTAAAAAAATTATCCACAGAATAATTTTATTGGAAATCCCAAAAGCATTCAAATCTACTAAGAGAGCCCCTTACAACATGTCAAGTATTGTACAGCAACCGAGGCCTTGAAGATATCCTGTTTAAGGCTCTTCCAACATTATCCAGAAAATTAAAAATCAATCAATTTTAGTATGGAAATCAAAATCCTGTTCCATACTAAAATCTTAGAAAATGTACATTTAAAAAATTTGAAAAAGAAAAATTTAAATTTCGCAAACGTGTGAATAAAATGGTGAAAATTCTAATAACTTAACATTGAGCTCAAAGTAAAAAAATCTTCATCCTTATTCAAGAACAGTTAGAGATTCTAACAAATAAGTTATCACAGAACTAAAGGATATGAAATTTAATACTCGATTAATTTGAAAAAGGAGGACATTTTCAGCCCAAAAGAGGACGGGAGGACATATGATCGAAAAGGAGGACATGTCCTCCCAAAGGATACCATCTGGTAAGCCTATATGGGAGACAAAGTGACTTAACCACGAATCAAAACAAAACACTACTTGAGTCGATTTTACACTGGTACAAAAACGTCGTAAGTAACTGATTGAAACGGCTCATCATTTTGTCATACAATTTTTGTGGGAAGTGTTAGAAGCTACTTTGAGTTTTAACGCGAGTTGATTGCATGCAAAATTTAAGCGATGTACACGGTAGAAAAAATGTTAAAAAGGGGATTCATTTAAAACAGTTTTAGAAGAAAGGTTGTGATTCTTCTCAATTAATTTTCTCAAATCCGTATGAAAGCTACTTACGTCGATTTGAAAAAGTAATCGAGAATTCTCTAGCCAGACGTCCATAAAAGTACGCATCAAAAATCAAATAAGGATCTTGGCATGTGGAAGAAGACCTATCAAGGAATCATATCAGAAGATCTAGGAATAGTAGTTTACGCAACAAGTTGCAGAATTACGAGTTGTACATTTATCCAACGAGGCTTGTCGAGTTGGATAAATACGGCGAGTGCTGTAAAAATCGAGTTCTGCAACGAGTTGCGTACATATTCTGCAATATCGTAGAACACCACTTGAGGGTATAAGGAAACACATCTGGATGCATGCGCCATAATTTACCAATTTCTGAAAATAGTTTATTGATTACGCAACTCAAAACAGTTGCGTAATGATAAAGCGTTCCGTAATAGTCATAACGCAATTGACTTCAGTTAGGTAATGACTATTAGGGGTCGTCCATAAATGACGTAGAATGTTAGGGGGAGAGGGGACTTCACGAATTTGTGACGATGTGTGACGAGGGGGAGGGAGGGGTCCCAACTTGTGGACGTAGCATTTTGACTAATTTCGGTAAAAAGAGTAGAAAAAAAAAATTGACAAAAAGTTTTGTTATCAAACTTCTTTGTCTGAATTATTAAACTTAAGTTATGAAATGATGGTTCAGCTTCAAAACATTAATATGATAAAATTAATCATTGTCGAAGAAATTTTTATTTTTTTTAAGGCCCTCTGTGCTTGTGGCCACTACTGTGCCGGAATCAGTTTGATCTGTAGCTTCTTAATCGATACAGATCTATTTTCAACTTATCTATATTTACATCTACACTCTCTCCTACTCTTTTACTCTCACACCGAGCAGGTAGGAGAGAGCTCTGCTGTTAGTGAGGCTAGCTGCCTGCGAAGAGGGTCAGTTTGTCTCAGTCTCCATCTGATACTGACGGAGGATGGATGTGCTCCCCAAAGCACGGTCCTCCGTGAGGCGTCTTCTGGTGGCTGGACAGGTTTTTTGTAGAGGGACTGGGAATCGAACCCATGACCTTCCGCTTATGAAGCGAAAGCGTAACCTCAATACAACTATAGACAGCTACAGACCCCCCTAAAAGAAGTTTTTAGTTATCCTGACAATCAATCAGATTTTATGAAGCCTTGAATAGTTATGTGAATACTATATTGTATTCGTGTCCAAACTATTTTATTTATCAATAAAAAAAAATAAAGTTTAGTATCGTCAAACGGGGCTTCTTTTGACATTATTTCTACATTCTTTAACTTTAAGGATTTGTAACTCTTAGAATTATGGATAGATATTGATAATTCTTGCCTATATTTAAGTTGTATATGTAAGTAACAAATGTGCAAAATATGAGGTAAATCCATCAAGGAATAACAAAAATGCTTGAATAGCGAAAAAAGTGTGTCCTTCAAGATAAAAAAGGGGCTACTTTGGACATTTTCACAATTTGATAATGAAATGATTTTTCCTTATAACTTCAAACTGATCATAAAGATTATTGTGCGCTGTGATCAAAGACAAATTAAAGACCTCCATGTCCCTTGCAGTTGCCCAAAATTTTATGGCTCATAAGGTAATCTAGAATGCCGTAAAAAGTGTACTGCGATCTGTCAAACTTGGGTACCTTTTGCACTACCGAGGGACGAAATGCAGTACTAGAAGTGGTACCCAATCTGAGCACGAGTGTGACGGACCTGCTGTGATGTTATTGAACGTTTTTCATTGATAAACATAATTTAGAAAATGGCAAAGCTAGAAACAATTACACATAACAAATTTCAACGAAACATGCTATTCACTATTTTCTGTATGCAGTATGAAACTTTTTCAACTTCCTTTTAAATAAAACTATCAGTTACGAATGCTTGATTTTTAAATTGACATAAACGAACGATGTAACTACTAGGTACTGCGATAATTAATGAGTTATGAGCAAAAACTGTTTTTTTTCTATACTTACTGTTATATAAATGATATGTAGAAGGATCACATTATTACCAGTAACAAATTTAATACCAGTAATTTTTATTAAAAACGCCATCTATGAAGTAAAGCTTTGGGATGGTACACAAATTATGTCACGTTAAATTTCAACTTTTTTGACCCCCCCCCCCTTCGTCACGTTTTTTGTATGAGTCCTCCGATATTTTTGTAAGGCTTTTCACGCTTGGCTTGACAACCTCCCCCCCCTCGGTGCGTGACGTAATTTGTGCATGACCCCTTTGCAAGATCGTAAAGAAGTAAGTTTGCTTTTGTAAAATGATTTTAGCTTCTTAGCAGTTTAGAGTTGGCTTAAAAGTAGTTTATTGTAAGTTTTTTTAGGATGCAATTGTTTTATACTGCAAATTCATATAAAATATGACGGAAATTTTTTTTAGGGATTATGTTGTGAACTTGTTTTTGGTACGTATTGAAATATGTGTGTTTTATGTCTATTCACTTTTACAAACATTTATTTAATTTTTTTATGTTGTAATATTTTACAAACCAAAACATTACAGTATGGCCCATAAAAAAATGCGAAAATCGTCATATCATGTTTTATGGTAGTTTTTACATAGAAAATGTGAATGAAACAAAAATATTATTCATTACTTGTATTGTTTAATCTATTTAGACTCAGTTTTTCACTTGGAACATGATTTATATCTGTAACTTTCACCTTACCAGAGAGGAATTGGAAGCATACCTTCAAATTTTATCATGCGGACGTCGAGTTCAATATCTGCGTGATGAAAGCTTCTAAAACATCAATGATGGCGTGAGATTCCTCACAGGCCTTGTCTCCAGCATACGCCCATATAAAATGAAAGAATTGGTTCATACCTGGGTAATTAGAGACTTAAACATGTTTTCGAAAAACGGCTCATTTTGGAGAGCTTTGATTGAACCTTCATATAAGTGGGATAAGCAGCTCCGTTTTGTTCAAAACCTATGAGCTAGTATTGATATAAGTTGTCTCTAACCGAAGGAACAAGTTTTACCCTAAAAAATCTGTTGTAGGCTTCCGTATTTATTTTTTATTCAACCTCAACAAAAAATAAAGGCATATCAAACCTATAAGACGCAAATGCCCTTAAAAATATGACCAAGGCAAATTATTTGATTGTGGTCATGAAAAACACGTTCTCTAAGAACTCCTCCATCCTCTGATACCAAACAAACTAAAAGTTTCAACAATAAAGTGTGATTTTTGAAGGTGGAAAGTTTATCATCAGAGAATACGACAATCAGACGCTATTTCTAGCTTGGGGCGGACAAAACCTTTGAAGTTATTTGCTTCATTACATTATTTAGGACAGTAAGAAAAATATGACAAAAATTGTCCAGAATAGCGTAGTTGTGTCAGAATATACTACAATAATCAGAAATTACATTCACTATCAAAAACAATGAAAATAACGCTTGTGGATGCTATATTCACCTTCGAACATTTATCGCATTATTTTATGGGCCATACTGTATAATACAATGAAAGTCGTAAAAATAAGACCTTTGATCAATTATTTTAATAAAATAACAATTTTAAGCAAAACAAACACAAGATTTTCATGAAACATGACGATTCTATAGTTTTGTGATGCTACCAATAAGTTTCCACGACATGGGTAAAATTCAAACAATGTTTGCATAGCCAATGTTTTATACCTTGTGAATATTTATTTGGACTTTTTTTAAATGTTTTCTTATTTATCCTGTTATTGTTGATGTTGTTCCAACAAAAAATCTTGCCTAGTGGTAGAGCATACATTGGTTAATAAAAGTGCTGAAGACACAAAATTGCTCAGATTAGTATTTACGCTGCTAATAAATACAAAAGGTGAGTGTCCAAAGTAGCCCCTGGAATCAAAAGTAGCCCCGTCCGATGGTAAGTTAAGTTAAAATAAATGCTCTATCGACTTGGAAAATATTGTTTTTCATGTATTAACATGACCTGTGACTAAATGCTACGAGGGGGGAGGGGGTGCATTCTTCAGTGCATTGGCCGTTTCATGACAGATTGGCGTGATGAAAAACAGCCTATTACGATGAGAAATTGCAAAAAGAATTAATCCACATCCTTGGCATGTGCATGCCAAAGTAATAAGGTATTATGAAAAAACTCTGGAAAAGTCTTCCAAGAATTTTGGTACAATGGAAAAGAGGTCGTCATATTCATGGGACGATTTCAACAATAGATCCCACTAGAATTAATTAGCCTTCCTTAAGTCTGAGGCTTTAAGTGTCCGTAATATGAATCAAAACGGTATGTGCTGTCACAATTGATGTATCCGTTCGTGACGTCAATAGGAAGTACGTCTATTATTCGCTTGTTTGTGTTAAGTTAGACCGGAATGTAATTGTATGTTGCATGTTTCGTGAAATATTTTAATAAACACAGGCTCTGAAGAAGATCCAAACCCTAGGATCGAAACGTCGGCGATGAATTAAAACTATCAACGTTTTTGATTGTGACTGCAAGCCGAAATCGAAAAATAAGTTTTATAATATCTTTCGTAAATCTTTCACATTGAAATATGTCGTGCATCTGCCATAATATTAATGTTCATTGCGCGTTCAATTTTCAGCTCCAACGGGTTCTAATCTTTACAGGGTTGTTGTCCGGCATTCTTGCAACATGCCCTGTCCAGCGTATCCTTCCAGCTTTAGCTACCTTCACGATACTGGGTTCGCCGTAGAGTTGAGCGAGCTCGTGGTTCATCCTTCGCCGCCACACGCCGTTCTCCTGCACGCCGCCGAAGATCGTCCTTAGCACTCGGCGTTCGAAAACCCCAAGAGCTTGCAAGTCCTCCTCGAGCATAGTCCATGCCTTATGAGCGATTTGTACATTGTACATTTGGTGCGGGGGTGAATCTTTCTTGATCGCAGTTTCTTCTGGCTCGACTTCCGCTGATGATGCGCCTTCGTATTTCACGACAAAAATTGTTGTCAGCCGTCAACAAGGATCCGAGGTAGACGAACTCATCCACCACCTCGAAGGTTTCTCCGTCTATCGTAACACTGCTTCCTAGGCGGGCCCTGTCGCGCTCAGTTCCGCCAACCAGCATGTACTTTGTTTTCGACGCATTAACCATTAGCCCGACTCTTGTTGCTTCGCGTTTCAGGCGGGTGAACAAATCTGCCACCGTTTCAACTTTTCTCCCAATAATATCCATGTCGTCCGCGAAGCAAACAAATTGTCCGGATCTCGTGACAATCGTGCCTCGACTGTTAAGTCCGGCTCTCCGCATGACACCTTCAAGCGCAATATTGAACAACAGGCACGAAAGTCCGTCGCCCTGTCGTAGTCCCCGCCGAGACTCGAATGAACTGGAGTGTTCGCTCGAGATCTTCACGCAGTCTAATCAATCTTGTGAGCTTCCCGGGAAAGCTGTTCTCGTCCATGATCTTCCATAGCTGTACACGGTCAATACTGTCGTATCAAAGACACATTAAAGACCTCGGTCGTATGTCGCCTTGAAATTGATGAACAAATGGTGTGTAGGCACCTGGTACTCACGGCATTTCTGGAGGATTTGTCGCACGGAAAAGATCTGGTCCGTTGTCGAGCGGCCGTCGATGAAACCTGCTTGATAACTTCCCACGAACTCGTTTGCTATAGGTGATAGACGACGGAAGAGAATCTGGGATAGCACTTTATAGGCGGCGTTTAGGATGGTGATATTTACCTTGAAATAGTTCTCTAATACTCAAGATTCTAGGAGAATCACTTTCCATATTCTGTAAGAATCTTTAAATTTTTCTCAAAAATTTTGCCTAAAATTATCCGTTCAGGATTTTTAAAGAATTCGGTTCAAAATTCTGTCAGGAATTCATCTTCAATTTTTTAGAATAACACCTGGGATTATAACAATCCTGGCCCAGATACTAAAGCATCTGTGAGTATTCTACCTAAGATTTTGCGAGAATTTTACCAAGAATTTTATGAGAATCTTGCCCAAGATCGTGAGATTTGTGCATAATTTTCCGTAAAAAAACCTGCACATTCCGTGTAAGTTAGAGTAATACTCAATATTCTATAAAAATCACATTCAAATATTTTTAAAAATCCAGCCTGTAGTACATACTGCGAGATTGTATTGGGCATCTAAACTACCTACTTTGGAAAATGTGCAATTTTTTTTGAGTATTTTAAGAATATAGCTTAGAAACCTTCAAATTAACTAATCGTACAATATCTTATGAGATACGTTCAGTAGATCTATTTAAACAGAGGAGGAAATCCTCTTAATAATGCATACGATTGTCTGTAACTTTTTAAAATGCTTTTAAAAAATGTATATTTCATTTAAAATGCTAGTAGTGCTTCAAGAATTTTAGCTGAACCACATGTTAGGGATGGTACACAAATTATGTCACGCTAAATTTTAACTTTTTTGACCCCCTCTCACCCCTTTGTCACGTTTTTTGTATGAGTCCTCCGAAATTTTGGTAAGGCTTGTCACGCTTGGCTTGACCCGCTCCTCCCCCTGGGAGCGTGACGTAATTTGTGCATGACCCCTTACGGCACTGAGTATTACTAGAGCACATTTCGATGGAAAAATAATTGTAGAGACATTCCATTTAATAAGGAGTCTTTTTAGAGTCTTGCATTAAAATAGAGACCTGCTACCAACCCTGCTTTTGAAAAGTTTTTACGCCCCCTAGAGGTTCGCGGATAACCGGTTGGGAAACCCTGGGCTGGTGCATAAAAAACTCTCATTCGATGTGATCTTCCTCAAGACAATCCTCCACTAAAATCACGAAATTGCAAGATCGATCCTTTCCCGCCCATCGCATGGCACCTTCCAAGACCTACATTATTGCAAAGGTAGGCCCCACTGCGAAGGCCAGACTTACCTCACCCTCCTCCAGGTCCAGATCCTGCGAATTCGTCGGGCCAGCGAATTTAATCGCTTCGTGCTCCATACTCGTCATTCTGACAATCACTGGCTGCTCTCCTCCCAATCTGTGCAATTTCACTTTTCCCGAACGTTTCCCCCAAATATGCACCACGCCAGCAACTAGGCGGTGGTGTGCATTGTCACCTCTCGAAAAAATAAACTTTTAGCTTGATTCTTCCACTTTAAAACCAGGGAAAACGGTCCAAAAATCCTAAAAGCCACTTTTCTTTCTTGCCTCTCGCTGACTGCTGCACTTTTTCGCAGTTTTTGACTCGCGCCTGCATCCGTCAGTTTGACGTTTCTGATGCAGTTCGTAAAACAGTTTCGTGCAAAATTGAGTTAATTTTACTTTCGCCTCTTTAATTTTTACACATTTCATGCACGGTCAAAAATTGCATTTCAAGTTCATCAATAGGGTGGTCACCATCTGAGAGAGACTCGCGAAGAGGAAAAATATCAACGTCATATGCAGCCCAGATTCCCCTCTCACGAAACGTCAAATGCAGCCCACCGCTGAAAAAGTGAAAAGTATTGTGTTCAAAGTAAACTGTTATTAAAACCTCTGTCGGCGGAGCATTTTTTTCCAAAGTTGCTGATAAATCTAAGCAGAAGATTAATTATTTCTAATGTCTGCTACGTTTGCTGGCATGAAATTTCCCTCAAATGGCTTTTTATGATTCGATGTGATGCAAACTCAATCATTTTTTGCTGAGAGGTTCATTTGAGGATTTGAACAGCATGCGCATAATTGGTATAAACACAACGTGGAATAAGAAAAAAACTCAGCAATCACAGAAAAAGAAGACCGTCTTCGCGACTCTCGTCTCAGGTCACCATCATAAAATACACAAGCACAGACAAACAGACGTAACACTCTAATTATTTGCGTCGCACAGCATAATAGCGCCCAATTCTTATAGTTATTAGTTGGTCGACAGGCCACTCGTGGGTCTCGCGTCGCTTTTGTTTGAGTTTGACGTTTGCTCACTACCGCCACCTAGTTCGCGGTTGGCCAAATGAGGTTTTTTGGCATTGGGCGTAAATGTTCAGGTGAGTATGTTTTAAATTGATAATCGTTCCAGCTGTTACGTTTGTTCGTCTGTGATACAGTTAACTCTCCCTTACTCGATATTGAAGGGACTATCGAGTTATGGCCGGTACGCTGATCATAAGTACTGTGCAAAAGGATAGGACAAGAAACGGTCAAGGAATGATTCCGCTACCGAAATTACTTGAGCTGTACGCTGCTGAGAAGTAGAGCTGATTTCATAACATCAGTAACGCCTGCTGTACAAATCAAATGGAGCTGTCACTTTTCCGTACGGAAAAATGTGCCGCTCAATTATTCCGCAAGTAAAAGTGACATTTCGCTCATACTGGATCAGCTGTCAAAATTACTTTGGTAAAAAGGAGAAATTTTACTTGAGCCCTTTACGTTTCAGGTGCATACTACGCATTAGGGAGGTATCGAGTTACAGAACACAAAACCAATGCAACTGCGATCCAAGGGACCATCGAGTTAGCCATGGAAAACAACTTTTACTATGGTTCTCTAACTCGATATCGAGATACGGAATATCGAGTAAGGGAGAGTTAACTGTATAAGGGTTTGGGCCCATTCACAAATTTCATAACGCTGAAGGGGGTGGGTGGGTGTCCTCGTTATGTTACGGCTCATACAAAATTTGGATAATATTCATACAAAACGCGTTACGAGGGGGTGGGTGGGTGTCAAAAATGGTCAATGGCCACCCCCTCATAACGTACTTTGTATGAATATTTTCTAAATTTTGTATGAGCTGTAACATTTTAAGGACACCCACCCACCGCTGTATACAGCGTTATGAAATTTGTGAATGGGCCCTAAAATTTCAATTCGTTTTATAATGCAAAGCTAAGAAGCGCACACTGACGTTGCGGTATTCACGCAGCGATCTGGACTATCGAAATTCATACATTTTGCCTTATGAAACGTGAATCGATTATTGCAATACGAACGCTTTATGTATCGTTTCAGCATCACCCCACATCAAGGCGTCGATAGGCGCGGGTGTACGCACGAGCCTATCGATCGCAAGGTTCTTGGTTCGATTCCAGGTTGCCACGAAAATTGTTTTCAAATTTCGGTTTCATAAGGTAAATTTATGAATTTCAACCCGATTTCTTGTGGCAAATTTTCATAAGGGGTTCCTATGTTTATCGATAGTCCATTTGCCTGAGTGTACGAAATATTGATATTTGATTCGATACGATCATCGAATCAAAAAGTATCGATACCACCGATAAATTTACTGATTCAAAATATCGATTATCACAATAGGGTTTTATGTATTTTGGAGAAAGCGTTACGCGTATATAATTTGGTCATTTTCATTTGTTTTTGCCGTAGGGTAACGGTCGTATTTTGGACCCCCTATGGAAGTGGTTTTAGTTTTTGTCCCAATAGGGTCCTAAAATGTTTAATGAAATCTTGTTTTTATTTAATAACACGAAAAAGCATGTTACTGCAACTACTTTAGCAATTTTTCCCGCTCAAATAACGGCTATATCATATTTAAACTTCAATTTAAAAATTGGGTCCATAAATGAACCTTGACACTTTGGATCATGTTTGACGTTCGCTTAGTCGACAAAAACACCACAGGGGTTATAGGCCTTTCCATTTGACGTTTAAAATCAGCTGATCTCGAAGCACGTTGACAGTTCTTCTATGGAAATGACAGGCCCGTGTTAGCATCGGTCCTCCACCGATGTAAACAAATGCATAGACGGACCTGTCAAATGAAAAGGCCTATAGTTTTTTCACTGGGGTTGTTCCTATCTGACATTTTGGAAGGGACACGGAAAACAAAATACACCCAAAAATTTGAGTTTAAGCCAAGGGGTGTGACAAAATCTAAAAAAACATGAAAAAAAGTTTTTGTACTCAAGCAAACGAAAAACATTAAAAAATTGAGTAAACATGTGTTTTTGGCCTAAACTAAAGCGTTTGGCACTAAAATTGGGGTAAGGCTTTAGAACCCTATTAATTAATTGCACAGTGTAACCAAGTCAAAGAACATGCCAAAATGTAGAGAAAAACTTCCTCAACGATATAAAAATGCCAATACGGTC